>NW_027266319.1:20469152-22869152 GCF_022045235.1 Haliotis cracherodii
GCGTGCGTATGTGAGTGGGTGCGCACGGAAGGGGGAGACGTAAGGGTGTAAGAGTGTCCGAGAGTGACTACGAGAAATGGTGTTAATATACCGAGAGACAAGGAAGAAGGAATGGGGACAAGCAGGAGGGTTCTAACTCCGCCCCGAGCCATTCCCGCTACTCATGTCACTGTTTATTTATTTTCATGCGCTGTTTATTTCTTTATTTCTAAATCAACGACGGCGTTAAAGAAAGTTTATCCCTTTGTGTGACAAGGGGAGTAACGGGCAAAGGCTGCATTTACGTCGAGTAACAAGCAAACACACACGAATCTGCCTGCTGTCTGTCGCCTGCTCGCGAGGTGACCCGTTCTGCCCATTTCAACGCTCACACAAGCGGGTTACCCAGCGTTAATCCGAGAGGGGCAAGCAACGGGGGACTCTCAACATCCCTAGCACAAACATCGCACAAACATCGCACAAACATCACACCTCTAATGATAGGTTCAAATTGCAAGGTAGTTGCCCCTTGCTCCCCCCCATCCAGCCCGGGCTTGGCAAGCATGAAACACTTGCTCCTGAAATCCTTACCTGAGCGAGTGAAGGTGTCAGACAAGAGATGCGACGCGGTCGGCACGATCAAAGACACCAGGTAAACACAGCGACAGGTAAAAATCACGTAGCCTAACTTATGTGACTGGTCGAGGATCATAGAGGTTCGCTGGATACTCGGTCTGCACTCTCATCTTAATTCCCCTTGCCTAATATCCTCATGTATGGTGTTCTATGGTGATTTAATTAGAGCATGGAATTTCAACGCACGCTTATTTATAACAACAACAACAACAACAACAACAACAACAATAATAATAACGACGATCATGATGATGATGATATAATAATATACAACAACAATAATAATAAATAAACATATATAATTCCATATAGACATACATAACATTGCATATTACCTTCATACCTATATATGTATACCTACATATGTATACCTACATAAATGTACCTACACTCATGTATATACTACAAACACTAAGAGTACAATCAATCATACGTAGGACGTGCAACTCTCTCCTCGAGAAACGTGTTCGGACCGCCAGGTTTTGGTTTCGGCTTCATTGCGATTGAAGTCTGCAGTGGAGGTACGCTGAACTGAATGAAACCACGTAACAACAGGGTTGACATTGGTTCTGTGATTGTAACTGATGACCTCATGCAATCAGATTGGGCCTTGTCTTGTCAAGGTAGCTGTATTACATAATTACCTGTGATAATACGCAGCGGCTTTCTGTGATGGTAAACAGGGGTAGGTGGCTCCCCGTGATAGTAGACAGGGGTAGGTGGCTCCTCGTGATAGTAGACAGGGGTAGGTGGCTCCCCGTTATAGTAGACAGGGGTAGGTGGCTCCTCGTGATAGTAGACAGGGCTAGGTGGCTCCTCGTGATAGTAGACAGGGGCAGGTGGCTCCCCGTGATAGTAGACAGGGGTAGGTGGCTCCTCGTGATAGTAGACAGGGCTAGGTGGCTCCTCGTGATAGTAGACAGGGGTAGGTGGCTCCTCGTGATAGTAGACAGGGCTAGGTGGCTCCTCGTGATAGTAGACATGTGTAGATGGCTCCCCGTGTTAGTAGACAGGGGTAGGTGGCTCCTCGTGATAGTAGACATGTGTAGATGGCTCACTGTGTTAGTAGACAGGGGTAGGTGGCTCTTCGTGATAGTAGACAGGGGCAGGTGGCTCCCCGTGATAGAAGACAGCCGAGAAGGCTCCCTGTGATAGTAGACAGGTGTAGATGGCTCCCCGTGATAGTAGACAGGTGTAGAAGACTCCCTGTGATAGTAGACAGTTGTAGCGGTGTAGCATGACTTCCTTTGATAGTAGACATGTGTAGACGTCGCATGTGATAGTAGATAGGTGTAGCCGCGATAGAATAGTATAGTATAGTATTGTTTGTTTGTTTGTTGTTTAACGCTGCACTCAGCAATATTCCGGTCTGTCAATAATGATGTTTGGACCAGAAAATCCAGTGATTGACATCTTGAGCATCGATCTAAAAAGTGGGATACGAGATCAGGCATCAACCTATTTTAAGTTAACGAGCCTGACCACCCCATCCCGTTAGTCGAAAAGCATAGTGGCCTTTTACGGTTCTGAAGACCCATCTAAAACCAGATCTTCATGGGTTCTGTTATAGTAGACATGTGTAGCGGCTTTCTGTGATAGTAGGCAGTTGTAGCGGCTTCCTGTGATAGTAGGCAGGTGTAGACAGCGCCTGTGATAGTAGACAGGTGTAGATGGCGCCTGTGATAGTAGACATGTGTAGCGGCTTCCTGTGATAGTAGACATGTGTAGCGGCTTCCTGTGATAGTAGACAGGTGTAGACGGCGCCTGTGATAGTAGACAGGTGTAGACGGCGCCTGTGATAGTAGACAGGTGTAGACGGCGCCTGTGATAGTAGACAGGTGTAGATGGCGCCTGTGATAGTAGACAGGTGTAGACGGCGCCTGTGATAGTAGACAGGTGTAGACGGGGCCTGTGATAGTAGACAAGTGTAGACGGCGCCTGTGATAGTAGACAGGTGTAGACGGCGCCTGTGATAGTAGACAGGTGTAGACGGCGCCTGTGATAGTAGACAAGTGTAGACGGCGCCTGTGATAGTAGACAGGTGTAGACGGGGCCTGTGATAGTAGACAGGTGTAGATGGCGCCTTTGAGAGTAGACAGGTGTAGACGGCGCCTGTGATAGTAGACAGGTGTAGACGGCGCCTGTGATAGTAGACAGGTGTAGATGGCTTTAGTGATGGTAGACAGGTGAAGGAGCGCTCTGCGATAGTAGAGAGTGTAGAGAGTGCATAGTAGAAGGAGGAAGATGGCTTCCTGTGATAGTAGACAGGTGTAGACGGCGCCTGTAATGGTAGACAGGTGTAGACGGTTTTGGTGTTAGTATAAAAGTGAAGATGGCTTTTGTGATAGCAGACAGGTGAAGCATCGCTCTGCGATAGTAGAGAGATGTAGACGGTTTTCTTTGATAGTAGAAAGGGCAAGATGGCTCCATGTGACAGTATACAGGTGTAGCGGCTTCCCGTGAAAGTAGACAGGTGAAGACGGTTTTCTGTGATAGTAGACAAGTGTAGACGGCGCCTGTGGTAGTAGATTGAACCAGACAGCTTACTGTGGCGAAGAGATGATCGAACTCATGTACACCAAAGTATGTCACAATAAATACTTTCGGAAACTTTGGAAAGTTTTATGTGAACAAAATAGTTTCTTTGCATATCCTTAGATAATCAGCTTTAAACTGAGAAGCCAGCACTGCATCAAATGGCCAAATAAGGAAGTACTAAAAGACTCTTCCCATTCTCTCATATATGACCAAATATGGCACCTACACCTCGGCCTTGAAAAAAGGAGATTTAAAAACTACATTTACTGATGATTGAAGTTCGGGTTTCACACCTCCCCCGCAATATATTGCACGCCATAGACACTGATACACGCAACAGATGTAGGGTGTCGCGTTGCACGCATACTCACGCACATGCACGTGACAGCGATCATCTCCGTGCCCGGAGTTTGGCACCGAGTGCAAATGCAGAGACATCGAGGATTGCCCGTACGAATTATTAATTAGGTCATATTGTATTCATTAATGAGCACCTGGATCTGTCCGTGGAGACTAGTATTTAAACCACGAATCTAACTAGTCGCACACGAAAACAATACCTCGCTGCCGATTCATCAGGAATTTCATTCATGTTGTTAAAATATGCGTGTTGAACATCACGGACACGCCTTCATAACCGAATTCACTCCGAAAACAGGGATGAAATGATGCGTGACATGTCCACGCACTTGTTTTGAAACGCTCAAACAGACTGAAGAATTCATGCTGAATGAAGAGAGCAGACAAAAAGTAAAGTTGACATTAAAAAAAAGTGTAGCAGTATTTCGTACGAATGCGTCGTTTTAAACATAATAAAATGTTATGTTGTATAACGAACGTGATAAAGGTGCCCTGGTATTATCGCGCTATATGTGAGAGGCAACAATAGGGATACATTGACAGGTGGCGCTGCATGAGCTTTGCGATTGTGACCATAATGGCGTGTTATATTTCACAGTCAGATATTTGAATTAATATACGAGTAGCACAGATTTGCATTGCAATCTTTTATTGAAGTTCATGCAACTATAACATCAGACATATTTGCTTCATTACACCCCCTAATTAATAATAAAATAAAAACTATAAGGGGCATACAACGTTATGGCGTCCTCTGATATCGTACAGACGAGTTCACGTTATTCATTTAAGATCAGCATTAGAAATATCACAGATTGAAAATACGTCAAAGTATTTTTGAATGCCAAGAAAACAACAAGAAGCTTGTCGCATTTCAACAAAAGTATTTTAGACTTGTTCGGGTACAGTTACTGCGTGTAGATCAGCAATACTTATTGCCTAAGGGCTGACCTGCTAAATACCGGTACACTTGGTGGCTTTATTTATTATGTATTAATTTGTATTTTGCATGTAAACAAGAAACACTCATTGTTATAGACTTATGTTAATCAGTTACGTTAACTTCATTATTTTTCACGATGGGACACAGTCATCCGAGGCGCCGCTGTTCGTTGTGCAAAGTTGCGTCCCTTTGGGTGGCAAGAATCCGGTGATTGTAGATTCGAATCCCGGATTCGCCCTGATTATGAATCTTGGTTTGTAACTTGAAAGTCAAAATCTCTTCCCACATTTTGCGGGAATACTGTAATACTGTCCAAAGCACCGTTAAACAAAGCACCGTTAAACAACAACTCACTCACTCACTGACTACTAGTTACGACATTCCATAATTAAGACATCTTCCCTACCATTATCGGCAGGCAGTTCTACAGTTGATCCAAACAACGTTCGAAAATTGAAACAACAGCAATATATTACCAAAGCAGTAAGTTGCACTTGCTTTTAATAAGCTGTCTTGTTGATTGACCGCTGTTTTATTTTGTTTACGACAAGCCGGAAACCGACGGAGGTTGACGTTTCTCCATATTGTGTAGACTGCCTCGAGAGGTCAGAGGTTCGCAACTGGACAAACGGTCAGGTAATTACCCACAGATAGGATTTGTAGCACCGCTAACGCATACAGTGTTCTTCGTGGAGTTAAAGACTTGAAATAATTGTTGACATTTAGAATGAGAGTCCCCGTGTGACAACACAGAAAAGCTTCCCCTAGCTGTGTCAACTGTGGCTTCATGCCGCCATCATGGCTTCAGCCAGCCGGTCACAAACATCAGGCACAACTGTGATCATGTTCTTATTTATCAACTTGTGTCTCCTCTTGTAGATTAAATTATTTTAAGTCTTTTGAGTTTAAAAATGAAACCACATCAAATTCTGCATGGCAGTTTTTCGGGTGTTTTTACAAGGGAGATGATGCATTGGCTGGGTTCAGTTTGAACGGGAAGGAGATATATGACTCCCCCCCCCCCCCCCCCCCCCCCCACACACACACACACAGACACACACAATACGCATTAAAATTGATTCAACGTACCCTAGTCTGTTTTTGTCTGTACCCCGAGACTTGCTCAACCTATACATGCAGACACATTGGATGCAGCCCATATCTTCATATCAATACAATTCATATGAGCACAGATTATTTTGTATTTTAGTATATATACAGCTCAAAAGAACATTCGTTTCTTTCTACATGCCCAATTCTTTTCTATTACTAGCGGAAGCTATGCCCAATTTTTTTAAAGTACTGATTTAACTTCGAAATTTTACTGCATCTGCCATCTTGTTCATTTGACTTATTGACTTTTGCCATTGACTTATTACATTTCTTGGTGTGAATGTTGTCCAAACTGCACGAAATTGCTTAAAATGCAATCAAATTTCTGCGGGGGGGGGGGCATGCCCCAGACCCCCCTAGATTTTTCCTCTTTTTTTCGGGAAAACCTGCTCACATCCCTGACTATAGTTAATCCGTCATTCTCTGATTACCTATAGTAATATGAAAATATAGGGTGTCCTTTAGCTTCTTTGGTGTAGTGTTTATAGTTGACATTTTATCAACTCGTATACACTTTAATAGTACTTCTGTTATTTCGAATATCTACGATAACTTAATAGTGTTCGAGTTTTCAGACAAAATGTTTTGACTGACAAACTAAATGATAAAGTAGATAGTAGAGTGAAACTAAATGATCGTAGATAGGAAGTAGTAGATGGTGGCACAAAAAGATCATGATAAAAGAGCATACTATATGTATTATTCGTTGTTGGGCTGATTAATATTTAAATATCACAATATTCCCTACAGGACACAACCCCAGGATCCGGTGTTTCTTCAATACAGAGATGAACAATGAGGTTTACGGTTGCTGATGTTGTCCCTCTCAGACACAAGTCGTAAACCTAAAGATAAATACTGCATGCCCAAGATGAAAGGTCTCACATTGTTTGTTTAGACATCTAATTAGTCATCTCACAAAATGGTAAATACACGAATTAGTTCCACACTGTGATAGTCCCATGTCAAAAGACAGGCTGATTGTATTGTTCATACAAAACACCTGTACATGGCTCGCCAACTACCACTCCGCATCTTTTAACGTCTGCGTGTAGTCCTGTCGCCGTGCGACCCCAACGCAGGCGTTGTTCCACAACTTCCAGGTGAGCTAATTACGCGCTACAGAAGTAAGACTTCACGCGCGCCTCGTCATGTGGTTTTGATGGAGATCAAAGACAGGGACTACTTCCGGTTGCTCTAATGGTCAACGTTTTGAATCGAAATGATAGGGACCAAGCCCTCATTTTGACCAAGTCAACAAGTGAATCCGGAAACCAAGCAAAGGTTAATCTGTTTGCAAGAAGAATCCTTCTGTCGATCAAGAACAACGTTAGCATTTCAGTATTATTTAGAGTATCTGGCGACCTAGTCAGTCTCACAGACCTGATACAAATATATCGAATACAGCCCTTGCAAGTCTATAATTTTTAGTAAGTCTAGATTACTGCGGTATCTGAAAATGAAGAGAGTCTCTGGGGTCCTTTTTATGATATTTTTTATTAAGATAATTGAACATCTGTTTTTTACTGTATGATGTGTTCATTTCAGAGACAAGATGTTAGTCTACTGACGACCTTGAGAGAACGGTAACAGCGAACTAAATCAATTCGGAAACGAACAGGTCACACTGTAGGTAAATAAGTTCATGGTAGTCATTGTACTACGGTTAATTAAAATGCAATCAGTAAAACAATAAAACGTGAATCCCTAATGCAATTTCCGGCTCAGACCAAAGCATGCTAATTTGTCTGGGTCGGAGAGACATGGCGTCTTCATATGGTGACACAAATTGCCTAGTCATCAGTTTCCTGCAAGCGTGCTGCCATTCATGCCAAGCATACATAACCGCACCTTTCCAAGGCCGTTCACTAATCTGCAGATCGATAATCACTACCAATAACCCTCCCACGCTGTCGACCTGATGCGCGTGCATTATTGATAATCCGCGCCGTTTTTACGTGTATTTCAAAGGCAAAATTGAAGTTGCCTAGACTGGCGTGTACTGCGTGGCTCAGCGATACAATTACCTCCCGGAAGTAATGGTCGATTTTATTTCTTCATGTAAGTCTCACTGTTATTTGGGTTCTTACCAGGAACCTGTGTACGTCCGTTTAGATTTTACCGTACAGGCAGCCTAATCCAATACGGACTTGAGTAATAAAGCAACCGAACAATGACCATGTCTATTGTGGTACTCGCGTCACCGAGCGGTATTGTCAGATGGAATAAATAGGGTTGTACGTGGATGTGAAGTTATGGAAAGCCATGTAGGATTAGATGCATGTATGCATAACAGCACTTGATTGAATAGGGACCCCTGACTTTCCAGATATATGCTGCGGATGATTTTATTATTCAGCATAGACAGTGTTTCGTAGGCCGAATTTCTGTAGTTGTTGTTGTTGTTGTTTAACGCACGGACACCTGATGTTCCAGGTATTTGCTGAGGCAGATTATATAATTCTGCATACTTAACGGTTCGTAGGCCGAACCTTATTAATACGGATACTTTATATTCCGTGTATATGCTGCGACAGATTATATAAATCAGTATGTTTTCTGTTTCGTAGGCTAGATCTCTGTAATGCGGACACCTGATATTCCAGGTACCAGGTGGAACAGATTCTGTAATACCATCTATGCAATGTTCGTATCCCAGACCTCATTATTCCGGACATCTGTCCTTACCGGAACACGATTGTGAGTTTAAGCATGTCTCGTTAATTTAAACAGCTGACCTTGTTACAATATAATATAATCTGTTTTAATAATCTGTATTTATAATTCCTTTTAAATACTAAATGTCGCAACTAAGGATTCTAAGGGCAACTGAAACACGCTGTGATGAACGGAGTACCACGGTACTTTGATACACACAGATCGAGCACATTAATGTAGACCCCTAATGCTCTTCTGGATCAGTGCGGGGAATGAATAAGGCACCGTTCCGCGGAGCGACCGCAGTGCTACGACTATCGTAAGCCTATGTTAAAGTATGGGGTTACGGCCGTCGTAGCGCTAAGATCGCTTTCCGGGAGGGGGTCCTGTGACCTACGCTTATCGTACGAAGCGACCAAATAGATCGAGTGGTCAGGCTTGCTGACTTTGTTGATAGCACCCCAACGTACCCCGACAGTGTTGATCATTATTACTCATCATATCAGTCACTGGATTGTCTGGTCCAGACTTGGTTATTTACAGTCTGCCGTCATATGGCTGGAATGTTTCCAAATGTTGCTTAAACAACATACAAAACTGCTTCTGGATGCACGCATGTGTCGATGTCAGCATTTGTAAATATATCATCTACAATATTCATTAGTTAATTAACCAATATTTCCCCTGGTATTTGATAATTTATCCTTTTGAAAGTAGAATAACGCAAATACCTGTGGCCGTAAATGGAACTACAGGAGACCCACGCACCCTCAACTAAACCGCACACCTACCATCGCCATTATTCCACTGACAGTGAATCGGGTGCATGTGGAAAAGTATTTTTCAAGCTTTTTATTTTTTTCAACAATACTTTTTCAACTTCTCGTCAACAAAAAAAATATTCAACTGACGTAGACCGTACATCCAGTAAATGATGTTTCCTCAATACTCGCTATTCATATCCTATAATAACGCTTGTAGTCGTTGGAATATGTGACGCCCGTGAGGTTTAAATGTTTAAGGTGCTGGCGGCAAACATACTAAGTAATTAGTACATTGTTCTTCGCGTTGGCTATCCCCTAGGACTTAATTGAATAGCGATGTCGTTCTTGTGTGGTGTATCCAAAGCCGTAGACACTAGGCACATCACGCCAAGCATGTAATATATACTGTCGCGTTTTTCTCAAACATATATTAGTGGGTGTTATAAGAATTGAACATTGCTAATTATCTCCCTTGGGAAGCTACGCTCCAGGTAAACGCATTTCAACAACGTAGGCGATGGCACAATGTGACGCTTGCAAAAATGATTAACATGCTGAAAATACACTAAATGCGTTTTGGGAGAATTGGATGTCTTTATTCATAAGGTTCACGTTGTTGCGTATCGTTGTTTACACAATATTAGGTCTCTCTGATTTACGTCTCTACAGACAAATAACGTGGGTATTTCATACTAACGTCATTTGCTCAAACATCAGGCAAACACACGACTGGCATGCATATCTAACAAACGTTTTACATAAACATAAGGCATGTAGATCTATCTGACCTCGGTCTTACACAAACATAGGGCATGTGGGTCTATCTGACATCAGTCTTTACACAAACATAGGACATGTAGGTCTATCTGACATCAGTCTTTACACAAACACAGGGCGTGTAGGTCTCTCTGACCTCGGTCGTTACACAAACATAGGGCATGTGGGTCTATCTGACATCAGTCGTTACACAAACATAGGACATGTAGGTCTATCTGACATCAGTCTTTACACAAACACAGGGCGTGTAGGTCTATCTGACCTCGGTCGTTACACAAACATAGGACATGTAGGTCTATCTGACATCAGTCTTTATACAAACATAGGACATGTAGGTCTATCTGACCTCGGTCGTTACACAAACATAGGACATGTAGGTCTATCTGACATCAGTCTTTACACAAACACAGGGCGTGTAGGTCTATCTGACCTCGGTCGTTACACAAACATAGGACATGTAGGTCTATCTGACATCAGTCTTTATACAAACATAGGACATGTAGGTCTATCTGACCTCGGTCGTTACACAAACATAGGACATGTAGGTCTATCTGACCTCGGTCGTTACACAAACAAGGTATGTAGATCGATCTGAAGGTAAGACTTCACAAAGTCATCAGGCGTGTAGGTTTATCTGACTTACACCCCATCACCCGTCATAACAGTGACGAAGTTGATGTATGATGTTAACATTCTCAATTAGCTTCAGCTCCTGTCATCCAAGGTGAATACATTTCACTTTGAATTATTAAAATTATTTTTCCCCCGAAAGCTGTCAGCAGTTGACGCAGAATATACTGTTGCCATTTTGACCACTTTTAAAGGTGTAAGGGGCGGTCGGGTGGCCTAGGGGTTAAAGCGTTGGATCGTCACGCCGAAGACCCGGGTTCGATTCCCGACATGGGTACAAAGTGTGAAGCCCATTTCAGGTGTCCCCCGCCGTGATATTGCTGGAATATTGCTAAAAGCGGCGTAAAACCATACTCACCCACTCACTTTAAAGGCGTAACCACCTCTAGCGGCCGGGACGTACGTCGTCGTCGCAGGTGCAGCTGTAGATGCGCACATAGCTGTCACCGTCGTTGCAGGTTGCCGCGCGTCAGATGTGTCGATGGTGACGTGTCCGTGTTTGTACACCTACATATGAGTCGGAATTGATTTTGGTTCTGCTGTTACGGAGCGTGTAGTGAAATAAAACAATTAAGGGAGGTTTTTCTCTGGATCGGTTTTCGCTAATGTGATGTGTGAATATTGAATGACTTGAGCCATCTGTGGCATTTTACGTCACGTGAGCTTAATGTGAACTAGCCATCATGGCATGCCATTCAGATTCAGTGCTTGTCAATGAATCTGCACACGGCACGCTAACATCGCGGTGAATGAGAATGCGTTATTAGTGTACGACGTAAAATATGTTTTGTCCATCAGACACACTAGACGACGCACGTGTGAGACGTCATACCGTAGTACATGATGGTGACAACAGTTGGTGACCATCCTCGGGAGCCATTTTGTCCTCCCAATCCCCGTGAGTGAGTCACCTTGTGTCCTCCCGATCCCCGTGAGTGGGCCATCTTGTGTCCTCCCGATCCCGGCGAGTGGGCCACCTTGTGTCCTCCCGATCCCCATGAGTGGGCCCTGTAGTCTTCTACGCCGACGTCAAGGGAATCTCTACCTGCTTGTTGCGTGGGGACCTCTCAGTTTTCAGGCGAACTTCTGATAAATATACCTGTAACACTAGTGAAATAGTGCGAATGAAAGTATTAAAAAAAATAATTATCTGAACGTTTTTTCACGTGGTGTCATGTTGTCAAGGGTATATCGGTGAACAGCGAATTTCGTATCAATATTTTATATGTCGATTTGAGTGGGAAGCGCCCCCCCCCCCCCGACCCCCCGACCCCCCAACCCCCCAAATTCCAAATTACAACATTCTAAATCTGCTGACGAGCGAGCGCAAGAACCACCAAACCAGCCCATCTCTATATATTCAGAATATTCGCATTAGTCAAAGAAGACCGAGACAGACCCCCCAAATCTGAAGTTACCACTTTTCAAAAGTTTTCCCCATACTATCATATTTCTGTTTTATTTGCGATTCCCCCTTTTTTATATACGATCTGTGTTGTTTGAATGCATATCGTTTTGTCCACCTTCCGCAATGTGTATAGTGTTACTTCATAGCGAGGCTGGCCAGGCGACTCTTGCAGGTGTTAAATAAACAAGCAAAGCCGAAAGGTACGTGACAATTCGAATCTTGATCAAGCCGTAACTCCCTAACGCGAAATATTTACAAAGAAAGTAAAATAAGACGCGCGCGTAGTGAAAAAATAAACAAATTGCAGTGTAAAATTTGATAATTACATTATTTGCAAGGGACACCATTTATTAATAAGTATTCTGTCGAGGTGTAGGGTTACAAGTGAAAATATGGCGTAATAAGGCATCGTCAGTACCATATTCATACGCACATAAACTGGGGAGCCGAGCTAATAGAAAAATAACATAGCGAGAGGCCTACCGCTTGTTTTGTGGAGGTTTGTTGGGCGTTTTCAGCTATCACACATTTATTGCATACGTTTATTCAGGCGGTGGGGGAGGCTGTGTTGACACCTAGTGGGGGAGGGGTGCACACACACACACAGACATATTACATTAGTTGACAATATGGAGCTCGTTGAATTAGAAAGCAGATTTCAGTTGGAATTTACACAGAAGATTGGTTTTCATTTGTATGAAATTTGGTAACTTCAAGTCGGACCTGTGATCCGCAAACACTAGATGTCCCCACCCCGCCCCACTATCAGCTGATTGCCGGGGTGGTACGAAACTTGCGACATGTATGTCAGTACATAACGGCGGTGTGGCATATTTACCCTTCAGACAAGAAACATGTATTTCAAATTCTCTTGTATATCATAGTTGAGGGAAACATTTTTTAGAGGCTAGTCATGTGACAGGTGATCGTCCCGATGCCCCGGGGGCAAGGCTGGACGTTGTCCGCAGGGGACGTCACGGCGTGAATACTGCCCTGTGTATAAGTATAACAATATGGACTTCTTATCATATCTACATTTTGTAATAAACACATCACACCAAACTACCTTTCTTCTTTTAAAAGATTCAACTGTAGTGGTGTTGAATTGTCTAAAGATGGCCCAATGTTTTGGAAAAGTTAAAATTTGAACAACATACAAAGGTATGTCTTGTAATTTAGGTGTTCTTTACACAAGTTTCTTTTTAATTCGCTGGGTTTTTTTCTTTTTAATCCTAATTTGCATTAAAGCGGGTTCAAGGTACCCGAGGATATCTCCATAACTTGACATTGTCTGGCCCAGTCTTTGATCCCGAGACTCAAACCAACCGTTATAATCTTTCCTCTTAAGGAATGAATCTTCTCGCCCCTCATTGTAGACTATCAGCAAACACGGCATCTGATATCTGAACACGATAGATTGCGGACTCAGCCTGTCGAAAATTGGGTGTGGCTAGTGGCTGATCGGATAAGTTTATCACAACTGGTAAAATAAACAAAAACTTATTATGTATTATACCATTACATATTTATAAATGTGGAAAAAACGCATGGCTAGATTACACGCATGGTAGGGCAGAGCGCTCGTTAGACTCGCCTCACGATATATATACCACTCACAATAAGTTCAAGAACACCCGACGCTTTTATATGACATCCGACTCTTTCATTAACTAAAGTTAATCTGTCATGCCGTGACAGATTAACTTTAGTTAATGAAAGAGTCGGATGTTCTTTAACAGTATGTATTCTTTTGAATAGTATGTATATCCGGCTTTAATGTACGGCAATCGAACTTCAATTGCAGAGTTATATATATTCGGATTATAACATTTGGATTTTGACTGAGGCCTGTAGCCTAGAATATGCTACTTTAGTACGTTATACTTCTTGTAACACATTCTTTTATAACAATGTACTAAACTAAGAAAGTTCACATCCATGTTTGATGGAGGGCTAACAATGAAACAATCAAGAAATGGCGAGTGGATGGTGATGTAATGAGCAGGTTTAAGCTCGTATTGTCATGATCAGTTTGAGTTGGCCTGT
This sequence comes from Haliotis cracherodii, assembly GCF_022045235.1. Taxonomy (NCBI): domain Eukaryota; kingdom Metazoa; phylum Mollusca; class Gastropoda; order Lepetellida; family Haliotidae; genus Haliotis; species Haliotis cracherodii. The sequence goes on from NW_027266319.1 coordinate 20,483,005, forward strand.
CTGTCCATCCATAGACATTGTTATTCGACTGACTTTACGAAACGAGTGTTATATTTCCCGAGCAAGAGCTTCGTAAATCAGTATGGCACACATGCGAATGTAATAATTTTCTTATTTTCCAATATTTCTTAATCTTTTGGAGCTGCCCTGGACACGACCGCCGTCTTAGAAAACCACAATTGTCGAATGAGGTCAAGATTCTTCAGCTATGACGCCGTTCCCGTGTCTTGTGAGTCCTATCTGACGTCACAATCCGATTCAAATGACGTCAACAATGCCGTCCGGATGACGTAAACAATACACTGGTGCGCGTGAAGTGATATTTGCACTTGTGCACATACGGTTTTAGTTATTTCTAACCCGTAACAAACGTCGTTATTCAAATTCATTGTGTTATTACGACACAGGGGCGGTGGGGTAGCCAAATGGTTAAAACGTTAAAACACAGGTAGACAGTTGCCAAACAAAGTGGTATATACCGTTATGGCGTCTTGAGAGTTGGACTACTTGAATGAAATATTTCATAATACACAACCAGATAACTCACGATGTGTCTAAACCACCGACAAACGTTATTTAGGTCAAGGTTGTGTTTCATTTTCCATAACCTAATTACCGGTCGTTAGCCTGATGTTCCTGTAAGATACCTAGACCTCCGACACGCATGGTCTGACGTTATAGGGTTAGCTTATCACAATTTCCACATACAAAGGCATACTTCAATAATCAGGAGAGTTGCCATCAATGTTATATGGAGAACGATTTACTTTAACTCTTGATTAGTAATTGCAAACCGTAAGGAGATCACTAGGAAGGAGTTTATCTGGAATGAATTTCTATGATAAAACTTGTATCCGAGTGAAACACAAATCTTATCTTGGAACTGGCTATCAAAATTGTAAAAGCACGGTCGCAGAATTAGAACGCTTCACTCTGTATACCTCAACCCACAGGCAATAAGGGGCTAGGGATGCGGTGATGCAGATTTAGAGAATAGCCTTTGAGCTACGAGAGAATAAAGGATTTATTTTGTTCCGAATTAATTCACGAGGGACAGATATTCCTTAATTTCGATTAGGATATATTTTTACCCATAGTTATTTTTCTGTGAAATAAATGTAAAACAAATGTGAGTTTCTTGATGTCAAGTTGCGATATTAGCTCAGGAAGTCTATTGTTGGATCGGCGTCACGTACATGTACCATCGTTCGTGACGTCATGAACAATGAACGACGTCATCGTCAATTATTTGCGACATTGCATTTATATAACGTCACATTGTCATTGGCCTCTTTGCAAACAATGAAAACTACGGGACAATTGCTTTAAACTAGGCCAGTCATGAAGCAAAAAATGTAACCGAAAACAAATGTGATCAACCATGAGATAAGGGGCCTTATGGGTGAACACTCACATTTTGACTTTTCATTATATTTTTAAACTACAGCATCTTCGGAACAAAAATGCAATTCACAAGCTTCAATCCATATTTATTACTTAGATACGTCTTTATGACGTCATAGCACAATTGTATCCTTGGAATCATAAAATCCCTTTTCTCCTGGTGGGTCACTTATTATGATCCTCAAGCATACTACTGGATACGATACACTGAGCCCTCGTTAATCGGGACAGTACTGTTCTGAAGTTGTCCGGATTAATACATTTCTCGATAACCGAAACATGAATCGTAATAACTTCGCTTTAATCAGATAGAGACGTTCTCACAGTAATCGTCCAAATGACAGGGATTCCGGATTATCGAGGTCCGGATTTACGAGGTTTCAGTAAAATGGCGACACGAATGAACATACGGTAAGCTGTGTAAGTTGTCGAAGCAGTTACTGCTTACACAGAGTAGCTGATGATGTTAACAATAGCAGGAAACAAACAAAATGTCCTGTCCAAATGACAGGGATTCCGGATTATTGAGGTCCGGATTAACGAGGTTTCGGTAAGATGGTGACACGAATGAACATATGGTAAGCTGTGTAAGTTGTCGAAGCAGTTACTGCTTACACAGAGTAGCTGATGATGTTAACAATAGCAGGAAACAAAGAAAACATATCGTAACAGTGAGTGAATGGTTGTTGTTTTGCGCCGCAGTCGTCAGGAATATTCCAGCTATATCACGTCAGCCTGTACAAAAAGGAGTTTGTGAATGAGCAGAGTGAACATCGCCTGGATTCGATGACACGTACTGGCTAAATGACCGAGCTGACCACCAATTCCACACATGGGGTACAGAGGACCTATTCATCCCAGGAGCGTCTAAGAAATCTTGGTGACAGTTTTCTGCAGTACCCAATAAGCTTACAGAAATGACCGCCTCCGTGGTCTAGTGGTAGAGCGTCAGGGCGGAAGGTCGGGGTTTTGATCCCTGGCCGTTCATACCAAAAGACGTTAAAATATGGTACTTACCCCGCCTGGCGTTCAGCATTAAGGGGCTAAAACGAGGACTGGTCGGCTTGGAGTCGGTATACTGTGTCTGTGTGGGGTATTCATGTTAAACTGCAGCATGGTATCTCAGTGGGCTAGCACTATAAAATCGGGATCTGTCCGGACTAGTACAAGCAGTCTCTCTCTCTCTTATATATAAACCTGTGAGAAAGTTAAGCATCACTCCTTCTTTGTGTTCGTATATACCGAATGTCCCCGCAACCTTTGGAAATATCTAAGTATCACCCTGACCTCATTTTGATATGCATATTTTAGACGGCCACACGTACTTGGTCATACCATATGACCTTGCTCTAGTATTAATGTGTACGTTATTCTAGATAGTATCCAGGACCGGTCATATTGACCTTGACCTCATGTTGATGCACGTTACAGTTTGCCATTACATAAATAGTTTCGGTTTCTGCATCTCAATATGAGTATGTCACTTTGTGTGATACGACCCGTGGCGATCGGGGGTAGAATGGGCCTTCAGCAACCCATGCTTGTCGTAAGAGGCGACTGCCGGGATCAGGTGGTCAGGCTCGCTGACTTGGCTGCTGCATCTCATCCTATCCCAATTGCGTAGATCGATGATGTTAATCGCTGGGTTGTCTACATTATTTACGCGATTATTTACAGACCGCCGTAATATTTTTGGAATATTTCTGAGTGCGGCGTAAACAACAAACAAACTTTGTGTTATACAGGATACGATTTTCTTTTATGGCCAATTTATGTGAAAATATATAATTACCGGTGCTTATAATGCGCTACACCGCATCGTTCTGGAAATGTAACCAGAAACATTCCTGCCTTGATTGTCTTAAACATTCTCTCTCCAAAATGTTCATTAATGAATATTTTATAAGATGTTTGAAAACGTCTCGGAACAAATAAACAGGGTAAAGACACGCGAATGGCGGCGGGTTTCTGGCGATAAGCGGTTCAAACGCACCAACCTTAAACGAAGGTATCGATATAGTAGCGGGAGACGTCCCCGCGTCGCCTGTAAGACGTTATATATTAATTGCGAAGGCGGAACGGCGGCGGATACACGTAGTATCGCCATAGCAAGATCTATTCCCTGTAAGCGGCTTTTAAAGTGCTCTTTACGACTGCATCTATGAGGGTTTCTTTTTCAGTTTCAAAGCAAGTCTCAAAGTCCAAGCTTAAAATGTAAATAAGATGTATTCGTGATGATCGCAATATCAAAAAGATGACATATTTGTAAACATATTTTAATTTTGTGTTAAGTGCTTCTGTAATATGTTCAATGACACTACTAATGTTGAAGTGCGGCTTGGCGTCATGGCACCCAACTGTGGATTGGAGGGGGTTAATAAACAAATAGTGCCGTCGCCAGTTTCAAACACGAGTGCTGAAGTAAGACAGTGTACTCTTGTCTCAAATAAGTCAAATTTTCACAGACGTTAAAATCCCGTGCCCTGCGTATCATTTGCTAACCTATAATATTGACTTTATCAATCGCTGCCATGATCTTACGCGGGTATTCTGCCGCAATATATATTATTTGTCTACGTTTAGCAGTCGTCGCAGCGTTACATCGAGCGGGGCACGGGCCGTCCGACTGTGACACATTTCTGAAAATAACCTGTGATGCTATTGACAGATGTCGGAGTCTACTGTGTCCGTGGCACGTTCAAGAGTGTAATCTTTATAAATACACGGCGGGATTTGGTTGTAGAATTGTGTCGAGTTTCAGAGTGATGTGAAGAATTGTGTCGACTGTCATGAAAGTTATAGCGTTCCTGGTCACGTGACCTCTCGGCGTTGTAAACATGCGCCAAGCGAGATAATTCACCGTGTATGGAGAAGCCAGGAATGTGCAAGTGGATTCATATATATATATATATATATATATATAAATTAATTTTAATTTCAAAATATTTACAAAATTAAACGTATTGTCTCAAAAACTATGGATATAATTCCCCAAGAATTGTTTGACTTCAACGTTATACACTGTTCAAAGTTATCATCAATGAGAAATTATAATAAAATATCACTTGCATAACACGAGCGACCTCGCCACAGAAACGCACGTTAAAGTACGTGACATTAGTGACTTGGTTGATGCCTGTCATCGATCTTAATTGCGTGGATCAATGCTCCTGATGTCAATCACTGGATTGTCTGGTCCAGACGCGATTATATACAGACCGCCATCATATGGCTGGAATATTGCGGAGTGCGGCGTTAAACAACAAATAAACAAACAAACAGTGAGGTCTCGCCGTCAGGAGGATGCAGTGATAGGCTTGTCGCAATAGTAAGGGTGGTTAAATCGAAAGTCAGTTTGAAATTGCGATTCCACAACTGTAGTATAGTAGACAGTTGTATGCAGTGAAATCTCGATATATATCGGTATCTATTGAAACAAACTCACCGGACACACACACACACACACACACACACACACACACACACACACACACACACACACACACACACACACACACACACACACACACACACATATATAAACAAACAAACAAACACACGGAAAGAGAAAAACACAGATAGACAGAGGAAGATATTACTGTAGAGGCGTTCCCAACAGGAAAAGCAGGGTTTACATATTAACGAGGGCCCGCACTAGAGAGGTTTCACCGTTTTTCTCAACAGGTGGGTGGTTCCCATGGCATTATCTATGTAGTTTGTTTGACGATGGGCGGTTCCTTTGAACCGACCTGTACAAGAAACACATGACCCGCAGTTGTCGAGTATGTTGATGTCATATTGACAGTAACACTCCGTCAGTCTATATCTGATAAACATGTCCTTTGTCGAATACATTCAGGAATACCCCATGATTAATCATTAGCCCATTTACAAATTGATCGACGCTTTTGCTTCAACGAGTGTAAGCTACTAAGATAAGTATGTCAAATGCATTGTGGGGGTTGGATGGTGGATGGATGGCTACTATCTATGTTGTGTATGGTGGATGGAGGGCTACTATCTGTGGTATATGACGGGTGGAGGCTACTTTCTACGTGGTATATGGTGGATGGAGGGCTACTATCTATGTGGTATATGGCGTGTGGAGGGCTACTGTCTAGTATATGGTGTGTAGGGGGCTACTATCCATGGAATATGGTATGTAGAGGGCTACTATCTATGTGGCATATGGTGTGCGGAGGGCTACTATATATGTGGTATATGGTGTGCGGAGGGCTACTTTCTATGTGGTATATGGTGGATGGATGGATACTATCTGTGGTATATGACGAGTGGAGGCTACTTTCTACGTGGTATATTGTGGATGGATGGCTACTATCTATGTGGTATATGGTGTGTGGACGGCTACTTTCTATGTGGTATATGGTTGATGGAGGGCTACTATCTGTGGTATATGACGGATGGAGGCTACTTTCTACGTGGTATATGGTGGATGGAGGGCTACTATCTATTGTATATGGTGTGTAGAGGGGTACTATCTATGGTATATGGCGTGTGGAGGGATACTATCTATGTGGTTTATGGTGTGCGGAGGGTTACTATATATGTGGTATATGGTGTATGGAGGGATATTATATATGTGGTATATGGGGTGTGGAGGGCTACTATATATGTGGTATATGCGGTGTGTGGGGGTGGTGTGGATGGCTACTGTATATGTGGTATATGACGGCTGGAGGCGACTATCTTTTGTATATGGTGTAAGTATGGCTACTATCTATCTGGTATATGGTGTGTGGAGGGCTACTATCTATGTGGTATATGGTGTGCAGAGGGCTACTAGCTGTGTGGTCTATGACGATTGGAGGGCCACTGTGGTTAATGGGGGATGGTGGGCTACTATCTATGTGGTATATGACGGTGGAGGGCTACTATCTATGTGGTATATGGTGTGTAGAGGGCTCCTATCTATGGTATATGACGTGTAAAGGTCTACTATTTATGGTATTAAGTGTGTTGAGGGCTACTATCTGTGGTATATGGTGTGTAGAGGGCTACTATCTATGGTATATGGCGGGTGTAGAGACTACTATCTGTGGTATATGGTGTGTAGAGGGCTACTATCTATGGTATATGGTGTGCGGAGGGCTATCTATGGTATATGATGTGTAGTGGGCTACTATCTATGGTATATGGTGTGTAGAGGCTACTACCTATGGTATATGGTGTCTAGAGGGCTACTATCTATGGTATATGGTATGTAGAGGGCTACTATCTATGTGGTATATAGTGTATAGAGGCTACTATCTTTGGTATATGGCGTGTAGGGGGCTACTATCTATGTGGTATAAGGTGTGCGGTTACTGCTTGTGTAGGGAGCGTGATGGAGCGAATGTCGAGTTACTGCTTGTGCATAGTGCGTGATAGATCTTATGTCGAATTACTGTTTGTGTAGGGAGCGTGGTCGATCGTATGTCGAGTTACTACTTACGGATATTGCGTGATAGATCATATGTCGAGTTACTGTTGTGTGCAGGGAAGGTGGTAGATCGTATGTCTAGTTACTGCTTGTGTAGGGAGCGTGATAGAGCTAATGTCGAATTACTTTGTGTGTAGGGAGCGTGATAGATCGAAAAGAGCGTATGTCGAATTACTGTTTGTGTTTGGAGTGTGATAGAGCGTATGTCGAGTTACTGTTTGTGTTGGGAGCATGATAGAGCGTATGTCGAATTACTACTTGTGTTTGGAGTGTGATAGAGCGTATGTCGAGTTACTGTTTGTGTTCGGAGAGTGATAGTTCGTATAGAGCGTATGTCGAATTACTGTGAGCGTAGGTGCGTGATAGAGCGTATGTCGAATTGTTGTTTGTGTTGGGAGCGTGATATATTGTATAGAGCGTATGTCGAATATTTGTCTGTGTTGGGATCGTGATAGATCGTATAGAGCGTGTGTCGAATATTTGTCTGTGTTGGGATCGTGATAGATCGTATGTCGAATTACTGTTAGCGAAGGGAGCGTGATAGATCGTATAGAGCATATGTCGAGTTACTGTTAGTGTTGGGAGTGATATAGTGTATGTCGAGTTACTGTTAGTGTTGGGAGTGATATAGTGTATGTCGAGTTACGATTTACATGTAAGGACTGTCGTTCACACTTCAGATTTTCCAGTAGTGATTCATACGACGAACATCTAGGTCAGATATGTGGTAACGTCATTTATCAATGAAAAGTTATCTTCTACTGCAGGTTCTCGATAACACCCGTTAGATTGCAGCTGCGGTAACTTGCATCCGTTCATCAGGACGATTACAACACCCACTACACATACCACACTGCACGCATTATACACACTAAAGATACTAAACATATACTACACTCATAATACACACTCCATTCATATACTGCACACACTAACACTATACACACCACACACATCATTCATATACTGCACACACTGTTACACTATACACACCACACACATCATTCATATACTGCACACACTGTTACACTATACACACCACACACATCATTCATATACTGCACACACTGTTACACTATACACACCACACACATTCATATACTGCACACACTGTTACACTATACACACCACACACATCATTCATATACTGCACACACTGTACACACTATACACACCACACACATCATTCATATACTGTACACACTATACACACCACACACATCATCCATATACTGCACACACTGTTACACTATACACACCACACACATCATCCATATACTGCACACACTGTTACACTATACACACCACACACATCATTCATATACTGCACACACTGTTACACTATACACACCACACACATCATTCATATACTGCACACACTGTACACACCACACACATCATTCATATACTGCACACACTGTTACACTATACACACCACACACATCATTCATATACTACACATAATGTTACACTACACACACCACACACATCATTCATATACTGCATACACTAACACTATACACACCACACACATCATTCATATACTGCACACACTGTTACACTATACACACCACACACATCATTCATATACTGCACACACTGTTACACTATACACACCACACACATCATTCATATACTGCACACACTGTTACACTATACACACCACACACGTCATTCATATACTGCACACACTGTTACACTATACACACCACACACATCATTCATATACTGCACACACTGTACACACTATACACACCACACACATTCATATACTGAAACACACTGTTACACTATACACACCACACACATCATTCATATACTGCACACACTGTTACACTATACACACCACACACATCATTCATATAATACACACACTGTTACACTATACACACCACACACATCATTCATATACTGCACACACTGTTACACTATACATACCACACACATCATTCATATACTGCACACACTGTTACACTATACACACCACACACATCATTCATATACTGCACACACTGTTACACTATACACACCACACACATCATTAATATACTGCACACACTGACACTATACATACCTAACACATCATTCATATACTGCACACACTAACACTATACAGACCTAACACATCATTCATATACTGCACTTACTAACACAACACACGCCACACACATCATTCATATACTGCACACACTGTACACACTATACACGCCATGCGTATATATATATATATATATATATATATATATATATATATTTAAATGTATCGATAGTTGTCAACAAGTCTGTATATGCCTCTTTTATGTCACGAATTGATACAAGAATACATTGAATTATTTTCTAGCGTGGGAGGCTAAGTTTTGAATATCACGTTCTTCAAATTACGTAGGTGTTCTATTACAAAGTTTACAAGGACAACTGAGATGTCTACCTACTTACAATGAATGGTAACTTGTTGAATAGTATGGTATAAGTAAGGTTGTGCTTTACCTGAGTGATAAAGGTTTATACTTCAATACACGCGTCCTTGTTTACCTAACATACCTTGGTTTCGGATTCCATTCCCACGTCATTTAAAAGACAAATTCCCATTAACCCGTTTTAATGTGAAATGAATTACATTACTTTACTTTGATATCACACGAGCGTGTAGATAGTCCTCTAAACACACATTACCAGGTAATAGAAAGCATAACACGAGTGGACATGTAACCTTCCTTTTAACACCAGCTGTTGTAAACGTGAGATTCACCCATGACTAGTCAAGCCAAGAAGACAGCCTCTCTATCTCTCGGCGTCCCCCGCTTTCTACAGACAGTTGAACTCATCCCTTATGTGTCTTTTATATATCTGACAATGCCGACACAACCGACTCGTGTCTCGTGCTCATAATACGTATTTAATAACACACGAGCATCTCTTGCCTTCACGGCACGAGCCGGCAATTGTTCCCAAGAAACCTACTGTGACAATACAGAGGACGATGTTCAGAGGGTGCATGCTTCCCGAGCTCATGGCTGACTCATGTACACATATTTTCATAATTGTAACATTTAATACCACCAGAAAAACACAACCTAAACGAGCCTTGAATATGGTACACATGTAGGACCATGTTGGCCCTTATGGTTGGAGTTACATCGTAGTCTACAGGGGTTGTCTGTTATAGGGTTTCGTTTGTTCCTCTTTTTTCTGAATTACGCTACTATATTTCACAATGACAGGCTGTTGTATCTGATATTTAATTCAATATCTGACCACAATGTCCATCCTTGACCATGATGTTCAATCCTGGAAAGTATTATCTGACTACAATGTCCATTCCTTGACCGTAGTTTCTGATTATGATGTCCATACCTTGACCGTAGTTTCTGACTATGATGTCCATACCTTGACCATAGTATCTGACTATTATGTCCATTCCTTGAGCGTAGTTTCTGACTATGATGTCCATTCCTTGACCGTAGTATCTGACTACAATGTTGATTCCTTGACCGTAGTATCTGACTACAATGTTAATTCCTTGACTGTATAATCTGAGTTAAATGTCCATACCTTGACTGTAGTATCTGACTACAATGCCCATTTCTTGACCGTAGTTTCTGACTATGATGTCCATACCTTGACCGTAGTTTCTGACTATGATGTCCATACCTTGACCGTAGTATCTGACTATAATGTTAATTCCTTAACCGTAGTATCTGACTACAAAGTTCATTCCTTGACCGTTGTATCTGACTACAATTTTAATTCCTTGAGCGTAGTATCTGACTAAAATGTCCATACCTTGACTGTAGTATCTGACTACAATGGCCATTCCTTGACCGTAGTTTCTGACTACAATGTCCATGCCTTGAACTTAGTATCTGACTACAATGTCCATTCCTTGACCGTAGTATCTGACAAAATTGTCCCTTCATTGAACGTAATATCTGACTAAAATGTCCATTCACTGACCGTAGTATCTGACAAAAATGTCCATACCTTGACTGTAGTATCTGATTGTGATACTAGTATATATGTCATATTGCTGTCAACATACCCTTGTGGTATATCTGTCATTGCTGCCAACATGTCGTTGTGGTATATCTGTCATTGCTGCAAACATGCCGTTGTGGTATATCTGTCATATTGCTGCAAACATGTCGTTGTGTTATATCTGTCATTGCTGCCAACATGTCGTTGTGGTATATCTGTCATTGCTGCAAACATGCCGTTGTGGTATATCTGTCATATTGCTGCAAACATGTCGTTGTGGTATATCTGTCATATTGCTGCCAAGAGACCGCTCTGGTATATCTGTCATCAGTGCCAACATGATGTTCAACATTCTGTATTGTATTTACATTCACCACAATAAGTATATCCAATTCCGTCTTCCACAGGCGATATATGAAGCAGAATATTTTTTCAGCAGATGAATCTGCAGGGGAATATACATTTTTTTTCTAAATTCTGATCGGGCGCCCCTTCGCCTCTCGCGTCAACGATTGATCGATTGACATTAGCGTGTACATATTCAAATCTAACCTTAGATATTCTATCTTAGAATTACTTTTACTCAAAAAAATATTGTGTTAATGTAAATTCCTAGAATGCCTTTTAATGTCAACATATCTCTTTTGCTGTGGGGAATCTGAGTTGAGATAGGTACAAAGATATATTAATGCTTCAGAATGGTATTGGTATCTTGATATGTTTGTTCTGTTTGTTTGTTTGTTGAACGCCGCGCTCAGCAATATTCCAGGTATATGACGGCGGCCTGTAAATAATCGAGTCTGAGACAATCCAGTGACACATCATGAGCATCGAACTACGCAATTGGGATAAGGTGACATGAATCAACCAAGTCAGTGTGTCTTACCACTCGATCCCGTTAGTCGCCTCTTACGAGAAGAATGGGTTGTTGAAGATCAACTCTAACCAGAATCGTCACGAGAAGTATCAACACTCGTCGATAAAGGTAGGAAACAAGCTATGGCGCTACTTCAATCGATATATTTGACATTCTTATGAGACACTGGTGGTCAGGCTTTGTGTCTTGGTTGTGTGTGTGTGAGTGAGTGAGTATGGTTTTACGCCGTAATATTCCAGCAATATCACGGCGGAGGACACCAGAAATAGATTTTACACAGTGGATCCATGTGGGTAATCGAACCAGGCCTTTGGTGTGACTAGCTAATGCTGCAACCACTAGGCTACACTACCGCCCCCGTCCAATCTCGAATTATCACAGGCCGCCATGATGCATATTTCTGACTGCGGCGTAAAACAACACACACACACTGCACACAGACACACATACACACTGCACACAGACACATACAAACACTGCACACACACTGCATACAGACACACACACTGCACACAGACACACACACTGCACACAGACACACACACATACACACTGCACACAGACATACAAACACTGCACACACACTGCAAACAGACACACTCTGCACACAGACACACACACATTGCACACACACACACTGCAAACAGACACACTCTGCACACAGACACACACACTGCACAAAGACACACACACACACACAGATACATACTGCACACACACACAGATACATACTGCACACTAACAGATACAAACTGCACACACACTGCAAACAGACACACACACTGCACACAGACACACACACACATACACTACGCACAATGCACAAACAGACACACTAGAATATTAGAAGGCCGGAGCGATCACCTCGACAACCGAACCACTGCGACACCCCGAGGGCGTTCAACTGTTGACAAGAGTGTGAGCAGTTTACACCTCCTCTTGACAGTACAATTCATTTAACACTGTGAACAATAAAATCGTGTCCCCGGCAAACGAGGGTCGACTTTGTGTCCGACGCTCTGTACAGTGGGATTGTTCCTGTCAATCACCATGCATCAAGGTGTCATTACAACACGAAGTACCTGTCAGGTGAATAAACGACCCCCAGACACTGACACATCACGTGACCTGGCCAACAGGAAGCCACCTCACCTCACCTCACCTCCGTCGCTACGGGTACAGGCTCCAGATGTCTTCCGATTCCTTTGATTCTACTAAACATCGTTTGAGGGTCGACGGTACATTACTCACAACAGACAGGAGCTACACGTGATCTCTGCGCCACCCCTTGCTGGAATCTTGGTTGATGAAGTTAATATACTCAGTCAATGTTCAGCTTACTTCACAACAGGGCTGACATTGTCAAGTCGTTGACGATATCACCTCCGACGAATCTGCCATCTTGTTGACCTCGGTGTACAATCCAACTATCACTCATTTATTTATTTACTGAATGTATGTAGATGTTGTTTGTTTGTTTGTATATTTCAGCTATATGACAGCCGTCTATAAATAATTGAGTCTGGACCAGACAATCCAGTGATTGACATCATGAGCATCAATCCACGCAGTTGGGATACGATGACATGCATCAACCAAGTCAGCGGGCCTGACCATCCGATTCCCGTTGCCGAAGACCTATCCTATCTTCACGGGTCGTAGATCTTGTGTCTAATACTTTCCTCAATAACAATGTCCATATGCCTGGCCATTTTCTCTGCGTGCGTGCGTGCGTGCGTGCGTGCATGCATGCGTGCGTGAGTGTGTGTGTGTGTGTGCTTGTACTAGTCCGGCCTGATGCCCATTTATAGTGCTAGCTCACTGCCACGCCGCACTTTAACATGTATACCCCACTCAGACCCAGTATACTGACTTCGAGCCGACCAGCCCTTGCCGAGCGCATGGCAGGGTTACAAAAAGTACAATCATTTAAAATATTTTGGTATGACGCGGCCGGGGATCGAATCCCTGACCTTCCGCTCTCCGGGCGGACGCTCTACCACTAGACCAGGGAGCCGATCGGATGCTATAAAGGCGAATCCTTATTTAGTTTCGCCCTTGTTCTTCTGGCTGCCCTGAAAACAAGGGAGGGAAGATCCTTACTTTGCCCTGATCATTTCGACTGTTTCCTCTTTAAAGCAAAAGAACAGGGACGGTGACCCCAAAGTAGCCTGCCTTCTCTCTTGCCCCTTCTGTGACTGCCATGGCAAAAGGTAGAGTGAGTTGGCCCCGAAGTAGTTTGCCTTCATTGACCTTCAAGGCAAAAGGTACAGGTAAGGTTAAGCCCTATATAATTTTGCCATTTTCATCACTGCCCCTTTGTGTGGCCCCTGTAGGGAGTATGTAAGGCAGAGGTGAAACCTGCTAAGCTACGGCAAAGGGCATTACGTCGTAGCTCACTGGGAGCTGTGGTCCTTGATTGAGCAGCGGACCTAAGACCGCGATGCCTGCTTTGTAATACCCCATCAAAAACATATTTCAGAGAGCCCTTTCTGCACCTAGTCACAGGGAGCCGATTTCCGCCCTAATGCCACAATGGGGCGGGTTCACCTTTGACATAGTGATTTCTGAGACGTAAACCAGAATTAGAGTTTAATGGCACAGAATTACGACATTTGAATGGTGAAGCGTGAAACGTATTACCATTTGGATCTTCATTTGTTTGCAGCTCGATTTGAGCGAGTTTAATGAGCATCAGCAACTTGTAGAAGGTGGATACACTAATAACTCTGTATAACGCACGAATGACGTACGTCACCTCGTTCGTGCGTTAAGCGGAGTCATAAGTGTCACGTCTGAGAAAGACTAAATGCCACGCCTTTCTTTCAGGATTGTTGTGAATATAAGATATATATGGTGACCTATATAATACCACATTTACCTGACAACGTTACTTTTCGTGGGAAAAGATTCAACATAAACTACAGTCTTTATCTTTATAGACAGTTTTCATAGATATTTTAATTGCTGATTAACAACGATTCTACGCCTATCTTTGCTTGTATGCTAATTATGGCTAGTTACAAGATTACACATTCTGCTCTAGTATGCTTATCGTTGCAGACATCGGTATCTAGTTATTTATCCCGTCTCATGGACGGCCGCCAATTTATGACACAGGGTGACCTTGACCTTAGCACACAACTAACGCCATCTAGTGGTTGGTTCAGTCACACCACCCAGGCTACGCTAATTACCATCTACCACTTTTCTTTGTCTTTCGCTCTTTCATCTTCAATGCAAACCAACAGAGACATTTCGACTACGGCAGAAACGTCATGCGAGGGTCGTGCATGCGCGTGAAAAGACCCGCCTTTTTTGATCGTCTGCTTTCCAGACGTTACATGTCTAGTTGATATCGTTAGTACCGTTGGACGAGGCCTCTGTGGAGCAGACGTAGTCAAAAGCTATTTTAGTCCAACTTACTCAGTTGCTGTTCTTTCAAGAGATAAGTTTTCAGACACAGTGTTGGTAAAGAGTTTACGTAAATTATCAACACTTTCCTGAGAAATTATCTCCCTTTTAATGATATAAATTCTGACACCTGCGTACGGTGCATGCGTGCTGTCGTTATACAGGTTCGTTGCACAGTTGACTTGCTCGTATTAGGTGTTAGCGGTGTCTTGTCCCAATGGAAGTCTCCGTAAGATGGTCGAACGATTTGTCGAGCGGTGTATCAGCTGCTTCCAGATTAACTCCGCTAATAAACTGTTGCCTCTTTAAAGATGGTCTCACCTTTCTCCACTTCCTAAAGGATATCAGCCGTGATGCTTGTTGATGTTAGTTAATTAGGACACAGACCAAGCTCATGTTGTCTCATTCGGCCATGTTTGATTGATGAACCTTGAGGTCTTTCCACCGGAAATGCTCCGACAATCGGCACTTCCGATTGTAATTTTACGACATTACGTAAAGGTACAAAGCTCACCTTCGGTCACGGGGGCTGGCAGCATAGACCGTTGCTTGATTTAGTGCGCCTATCGCACTACGTGTGTTTAATACCACACAATAAAACCGCCGTTAACAGTAACGGCAGTTCGGCCCGGCCATCTTTGCAGGAACATGTGGTGGAAAGTGGCGTGAAAACCACGAGGCGGTCTTTCACTGGCTGTATTTCTTACATACGTAAAGAAGTTCAACATTGTTTATGTACATTTTAACAGTTACTTATCTTTGAAGATGACGAATGTATTGATACCAAAAGAATCCGACTGTAATAATATAATTTGTGTTTTGAAAGAAAAAACAGCTTAAGAAGTCCAACTTAAAGGTTAAAAAAATCTCTGAACCAGGTATCAATAGGTTATTTGCCGAGTTGAGAAAATTATCTTTCCCATATTTGATGTCAATTCATTCTGAGCATGTTCAGATCAAAAGTCTTTTAAAAAATATTCTACATAAAGGCCGAAACAGCTGAAGTGATTTGAACTCTCTATATGTTAAGGCCATGTCATAAATGTGGTACTACGTGCTTAGTACGGTGCGTGGATACGATGATGGGAGGGGGGGGGGTGGGGGAAGAAGGGGGCGGGGGTCATGGGGGCAGTGGCTGTGTCTGACAAACAGCTGTTGTGGGAGTACGACGATTACGACAGCTGGGGAGACGATAACCATACTATAGATAAAACACACACTTCAGTTTGATCATTTTCAAAATGAAAACCCTAAAAGCCTTATAAAGCACCTGACCATTTCTCTGAACATTAACGGGCATTTTACTTCCAAAATTAATCACCGTTGATGTCTTGTGACGGGCTCAAAGGCTTCAGAAACACATCTTGTATAGCTATCGCATTCACATGCATATGTATGTGGTGGTTATGTGTATGTAGTGGTATCACGTATCTATTGATCAAGTTCAACTCTTATTTTTGTGATATTGTGCTGATACGATACCTTTTAAGGTACGTCAGTCATGTGATACCTTCTAGCTGAGGTACGTCAGTCACGTGATATCTTCTAGCTGAGGTACGTCAGTAATGTCATACATTCTAGCTATGTACGTCAGTCATGTGATACCTTCTAGCTGAGGTACGTCAGTCATGTGATACATTCTAGCTGAGGTACGTCAGTCACGTGATACCTTCTAGCTGAGGTACGTCAGTCATGTGATACCTTCTAGCTGAGGTACGTCAGTCATGTGATACATTCTAGCTGAGGTACGTCAGTCACGTGATATCTTCTAGCTGAGGTACGTCAGTAATGTCATACATTCTAGCTATGTACGTCAGTCATGTGATACCTTCTAGCTGAGGTACGTCAGTCATGTGATACCTTCTAGCTGAGGTACGTCAGTCATGTGATACCTTCTAGCTGAGGTACGTCAGTCATGTGATACCTTCTAGCTGAGGTACGTCAGTCATGTGATACATTCTAGCTGAGGTACGTCAGTCACGTGATATCTTCTAGCTGAGGTACGTCAGTAATGTCATACATTCTAGCTGAGGTACGTCAGTCATGTGATACCTTCTAGCTGAGGTACGTCAGTCATGTGATACATTCTAGCTGAGGTACGTCAGTCACGTGATACCTTCTATCTGAGGTACGTCAGTCATGTGATACCTTCTAGCTGAGGTACGTCAGTCATGTGATACCTTCTAGCTGAGGTACGTCAGTCATGTGATACATTCTAGCTGAGGTACGTCAGTCACGTGATATCTTCTAGCTGAGGTACGTCAGTAATGTCATACATTCTAGCTGAGGTACGTCAGTCATGTGATACCTTCTAGCTGAGGTACGTCAGTCATGTGATACATTCTAGCTGAGGTACGTCAGTCACGTGATATCTTCTAGCTGAGGTACGTCAGTAATGTCATACATTCTAGCTATGTACGTCAGTCATGTGATACCTTCTAGCTGAGGTACGTCAGTCATGTGATACCTTTTATCTGAGGTACGTCAGTCATGTGATACCTTCTAGCTGAGGTACGTCAGTAATGTCATACATTCTAGCTGAGGTACGTCAGTCATGTGATACCTTCTAGCTGAGGTACGTCAGTCATGTGATACCTTCTAGCTGAGGTACGTCAGTAATGTGATACCTCTAGCTGATGTACGTTGGTCATGTGATACCTTCTAGCTGAGGTACGTCAGTCATGTGATACCTTCTAGCTGAGGTACGTCGGTAATGTGATACCTTCTAGCTGATGTACGTTGGTCATGTGATACCTTCTAGCTGAGGTACGTCAGTCATGTGATACCTTCTAGCTGAGGTACGTCAGTCATGTGATACATTCTAGCTGAGGTACGTCATTCACGTGATACCTTCTAGCTGAGGTACGTCAGTAATGTGATACCTTCTAGCTGAGGTACGTCAGTCATGTGATACCTTCTAGCTGAGGTACGTCAGTCATGTGATACCTTCTAGCTGAGGTACGTCAGTCATGTGATACCTTCTAGCTGAGGTACGTCAGTCATGTGATACCTTCTAGCTGAGGTACGTCGGTAATGTGATACCTCTAGCTGATGTACGTTGGTCATGTGATACCTTCTAGCTGAGGTACGTCAGTCATGTGATACCTTCTAGCTGAGGTGAGTGAGTTTGGTTTAACGCCGCTTTTAACAGTATTCCAGTTATATCGCGGCGTGTCAGCTTAATGTGGGAGGAAAGCCCGAAGTGATGCAGGTCTCAGACGTTTACCACTTCGGTGAAACCCACGAGCACGGGTATGGTGCTGACAAACCTAGAAACATAATCGGGGCGAACCGGGATTCGAACCCACAATCATAGGTTTCTGGCGTGCCTAAGGGACGCAACTCTGCACAGCGAATCGCGGCGCCTTAGACGACTGGGCCACCCGTGCCCCCTTCTAGCTGAGGTACGTCGGTAATGTGATACCTCTAGCTGATGTACGTTGGTCATGTGATACCTTCTAGCTGAGGTACGTCAGTAATGTGATACATTCTAGCTGAGGTACGTCAGTAATGTGATACCTTCTAGCTGAGGTACGTCAATAATGTCATACCTTCTAGCTGAGGTACGTCAGTAATGTGATACCTTCTAGCTGATGTACTTTGGTCATGTGATACCTTCTAGCTGATGTACGTTGGTCATGTGATACCTTCTAGCTGATGTACTTTGGTCATGTGATACCCTCTAGCTGATGTACTTTGGTCATGTGATACCTTCTAGCTGATGTACTTTGGTCATGTGATACCTTCTAGCTGATGTACGTTTGTCATGTGATACCTTCTAGCTGATGTAATTTGGTCATGTGATACCTTCTAGTTGATGTACGTCATTCATGTGACATCTCCTAGCTGGTCAACGTCAGTAATGTGATACCTTCTAGCTGAGTTACGTCAGTAATGTCATACATTCTAGCTGAGGTACGTCAGTAATGTCATACCTTCTAGCTGGTCAACGTCAGTCATATGATACAATCTGATGTACGCCAGTGATGGGATACCTGCTACGTAATGTACGTCAGTCATATGATACCATCTGAGGTACGTCAGTCATGTGATACCTTCTAGCAGATGTACGTCAGTCATATGATACCATCTGAGGTACGTCAGTCAAGTGATACCTTCTAGCTTAGGTACGTTAGTCATGTGATACCTTCTAGCTGATGTACATCATTCGTGTGATATCTTCTAGCTTAGGTACGTCAGTCATGTGATACCTTCTAGCTGATGTACGTCATTCATGTGATATCTTCTAGCCTAGGTACGTCAGTCATGTGATACCTTCTAGCTGATGTACATCATTCGTGTGATATCTTCTAGCTGAGGTACGTCAGTCATGTGATATCTTCGTAGCATGTAAATTTGAAGGTTTAAATAGATGATACAACAATGAATACGTTACAATATTATGTCACTGTTTCATACTCATATACAATACTCCTGATCCCGTGCATGGTAGAATATATCATATTGCTGACACAATTCACATTCAGCCCTCCAAAAAGTCGAAATACAAAATTTCGAATAAACATTATGTTAACTCTTAGTTTAGCAGACTATGTGGAATAATGGAA
Organism: Haliotis cracherodii; assembly: GCF_022045235.1. Classification (NCBI taxonomy): domain Eukaryota; kingdom Metazoa; phylum Mollusca; class Gastropoda; order Lepetellida; family Haliotidae; genus Haliotis; species Haliotis cracherodii. The sequence continues at coordinate 20,502,683 of NW_027266319.1, forward strand.
AGGCTCTCCAAGTGTATAATTTCACAGCAGCGAAAAGCAATCTGTTCTCACGTTATCTTCAACTAGGGAATATTTAAACATTTAGCATAATGGGCTTTAGAACGTTTTAAGACCTGTGATCAATTAAACTGTTTCAAAACCAAATCAGTTTCCAAATGTTGCATAAAATCGAGAAATAAACTTTCTCCCTTTTGTCCCAACAATGCAGGGGGTCGCGTCACGTGACCACACAAACCTTAATCGCATCAATTCCTGTGAGACCGTTCCTCGTTATAGAAAAGAACATTGTGTTAGGTACACAGACAGCGACCGTTAATCTTAACTCGTATAGGGAAGCAGTAAGCGACACAACTACAAATTTAAGCCAATACAGGAGTCCTTCTCTCGCCGCGCACAATGGAAGCCAATAGAATCCCGCGCTGTTCGGGCGTTCTTTATTCGCGTTAAGTGGGAATTAGTGTACGGACCGCTCTTGAAATGAACAGCCCGTTTGTTTCACCAGTATATCAATCTTACCATGTACATTTCAGGAAATTAATATTTTTCAATATCGTCCAGTTAGACATTTCCTGGGCATTATCAGGACCGGCTTTGTAGTCCAATCTTTATTTTAATCAATCCTGTCCTCAGCATGCGTTGCCTGTTCTGTGAAGGAGAGAGAGGCGGGCACTAGCTGCCATTCACATAAAAAAACATCTTTCTTTTCTTCTGCTACTTGCAGGATTACAACTCTCGGAATCCTCAGCTTCCCAATTTTGATATTAAATCGGAATCCGATCTCATCTGACCCATTTCTAAGCCTATTACTTCATTCAAAAGAATTACGAAGCGTATTTCTATCTCCTTTCTTTGTTGGCGTTGCATTAGTTGGAAAATGCAGTTTGTGTGGTATTTATTTTGAACCACGCCCTCAAGCGTGTGGAAATGTAGTCATCGTTTCAGGGTCTCAACATTGTGTTTTTGCGCCACAGATTTGTTGATGCTGATACAGAGAGAAAATAGAAGTTGTACGAATTGCACATAAAATAGGTTCAATATCCTGGATCTCATCATCTCTTTGACCGTACATTTCATTATGTATCGCGCTAACAAACTTCAAAAACTGTGGTCTGTAGTTTTCTAAACAGTTTTGGCTTACCGTATGTTTTCTTTGCTGTTATTCCTACTATGAGGGACAAAGCTAACTGGAAATGCCCAATTTTAATTATTAAAAAAATATTTCACATTCAAATGGTTGACAGCAAACACTTTTTTTTCTTACACATGTAAGGTTTTGACTTCTGGCCCCTCATAGCACTTAAGAATGTTTAATAAGATCCCAAAAGCCGATTTTACCAACTTGAAGAGAAAGCACGTGACCTGCCATGCATGTTTGTTACGCGTTTGTACTGTCTTCATCTGCGTTTTCTAAAGAAATCATCTTGGTCCAATACTTGCTCAAACGCCTACCCTAAAAACTCTAAAATCTGCCTTTTGACATATTCTAACCTAATCTCATGTATGTGTTGAAATGAAAAAGTTTGGTTCTCAATCATATGAACATATATTTCAAAACAATTTCTAATTGTTTGGCTGATCTTGTAAATTATGCGGATCACGTAGATCAAACAGCGCCCTCGTCCAACCTCGTCCGTTGTCATGTGGTTTTCTAAATCCATTGCAATCAGATGTTCTACATTTGCCCTCGTTATCCGAGATTGATATTTAGTACTGAACTTCATACAATTTACGTGACTACAAATGTGAAGTAAATCAAACATACATACGTTCAGCGAGAGGTGTAGTGCAAAGTATTAAGGATTGTAGGTGTGATCAATTTGTGAGAATTCTCCCCGAAACGTCACACTTACAAAGAAGGGTAACTGTCATCGTACAATGTTGCCTTTACAATTTGCGCATTATTGAATTGTCAAAAAATAATTTTGAAATGGAGATACACGAGCATAAGCACGAATTTCCAAAATTTTAGAAAACTCCATTTCGGTGCAGGGTGGTAAAGGTGTTTTTTTGAAACAAGGAATAGGCAGCTTTCCACCGATTCCTCACAAAAAGACGGCTACTGTAAATTTCTGAAATAATCTTCTGCCCTTAACTCTGAATAATTTAAAAACATTTCACGCGTAATCGTTTGTGGCGATTCAGACCTTTCGAAAACATACTTTCCTACGACAAACGGACCTTCAGCTGCCGAGAAACGTCCACAATGTCGAAACGGAAATATTGGGGATTTGACACCACTTTCTGGATTTTTTTGGGTACGTATATAATACCAATTTGTATTGCCTGAACGTAATTATCAAGATACATCCAAGCCTAACTACTGAACCATTCCCCGACACCACAAACGAGCAGCCATTAGACCATAACTGAAGTTTTCATTCAAATGTTCTGATGAACTGAACTGAAGACCAGGATCTACTTGATGCTGTTCTCAAAGATTAAAGAGAAAGCAGTAAATATAAGACTATGTGATTACTCCACTGTCAGTGGAATGTTGGACGATTATTAGTATTAATGAAGGAATAACAGCAGTAATATATTTTAAGTGTCCGGAGAAGTGTATACTACGCTAGTGTATCGTCTCGTTGATAGGTCTTGTTATAAGGTTAATATAGCAGTTTATACCCTAGTTGATCTGCCGTAATTGTTAACGTTAACCATATAATCCTAAACAGTGACTAAACATAAGCAGGTATATGCGGACTATATATGGTATTGTTATCAGCTGATCACGGACAGGTAGATATGTTTCTGGCATATATAAGCAGGTGTAATTACAGGCAGTTAGCGGAGCAGTAGACACATGACGAATACCTATAACAAGAAGTCATGACGGCGATGCTGTTAGGCGTCAGTCCAGTTTCATATGAATAATCACAAATGTTATGGTCGCTAAAAACCGTTAGCCTGAGCCAGGCGTTGCGAACGAAATTATACCAGTGTAAAATGCACTCAATATTGTTCCAATATTTTCAGTAGATATTAGCGTTTTCTATTATAATTATGAACTAAATATAAATGGTATAGGAATATTCCTAAAGGTTTCGTTACGTACAGTATATCTACAAGCAATTAAATCTTGAAGACGTTTACATGTCAGACATAGCAGGCTGCAGTGATGAAATATGGACGTATTAAACGGCCGTGATTGTGCACCGCTCCAACTGACTGTCATTCGTCATAACCTCCTTTCGTATAAAACACACGCTGTGACACTCAAATTGAAAACATTAGCACGGACTTCTCAATAAATTATTTATTATTGTTCAGCACCAGATGAAGAAGTAGTGAGACGAAAGATAAATAAATTTATATATATACAAAATAAATTACATGTTACATTATACATATGGTATTATGACAGAGGATGTTCAACGTTCATGAAAATCGATAGAAAAACATTTTCAAAAATGCACATTATTGTTGACACGGGTAATATCTGTTCTAGCATCTCTTTGTCACTTGTAAACATTTCCACAACGACTGTGATCACAAAATCAGTATAACATTTTGAATGTTTTGATATAAGGTAAACATAATCAATTTCAATAAATAAAAATATGTTAATGAATGTTTTGCGGATTATGTAAAAATGAAATAAACAAGTGATAATTAAAGATATGGTAATGAAACTATCTGGACGCAAGAAAGGGACGAGTTTAGATCGTCGTTTCAGGAATCGGCAGTCGCGCATTGCATCAACATTACAAGAAACATCATAACAAATTGGAAAATTAATAAACAAACTTGACACAATGCCAAGATTCCTAGCAATGCATTCCATTTCGTATTTTATACATTAACTATTCAATATTTTACGTGACAAATTCATATTTTGGTATTTATAGTTTGTCAAACTCAATGAAACAAGCTTTCATCCCGATTCCTGGTGAAATAATTAGTCTGTACAGTCATAGGAGGTGGGGGACTTGAGTCTTTACATCGTTTTAACATAGCCGTGGTTATCACTGCGTCTGACTGCAGACTAGATTGGCTATAGTATACCACTTTGGTCCTCCGGTCGCAACCAGCACATTCATCACGTGTCCGTTATCGAAATACGAGGCATCTCCAGGCGATGCTGTCTCTTTGGTCAACCACAGCCATGTCCATTTTCACTTTTGCACTTTTACCCGTAAGATACTGTACAATAAATGCAACTCGAGCAACACCGTCTGTCTGTTACAGTCTTTTGTTCATGCAGACAGAAGGGTAGAAAAAGTCAAAAAATCTCCGCGAGATTTTTTCCGCGTTGACTGCCTGCACTATGACGCTCTTCATACTGAGATTCATGCAGTACATTCAACCAATTCATTCACAAAAATACTTTTGACTCACAAGTGTTCAATAAATTAGGAATATAATACAGGTGTCTTTGTATAACGCATTGCTTTGTGGGTATTAGCACGTTCTCTTGGACACCAAGTCGAGTTCATGGGAGTTTTCCAGAAGCCTGTAGCGAACTTGAACGTCGTGCACTGGGGGCAATATTTCATGTCCATAGAAATTCACATCGGGGAGAGTGCTTTCACCGTCTAACAGTTCCATCTCAAAGCTGTTGATAAGGTTCAGCATAAACCACTTGGTTTGTAGAAGGGAATACTTTTTTCCTGGACATAGGGATCCGAAGGCGATGATCGGGTGCTTCAACTCTTTGCCGTTCTTGTAGAATTTGGCATCGACAAAACGGTCGTATTTGAACTCCTGTGGACAAAGAAATACAGAGTTGTTAGAAGAGCCTTGCATGACACGGGATTTGTACACATGGCGCGTTCCTTGCCCCCCTTCGCCTTTCCCCCCGCTAGCGTTCATGTTTATCAAGCTCGTGCCCCGACCCAACAAGCCCCTAGGATATGTTGCAGTGCGGACCCCTAAACAAAACATTGGTTAAGGTGAAAGTTCGTCGGGAGCTGCGCAACTATAATTACACTGTGTATCAACATCGCGCTGCAAATATTGAGTTTTCCGTGACTTTCCCCCAGAATTTAAACACTTCCCCTCCTCCGAAACTCGCTGGACCAAAACAATATCACGTGCAATAATACAATATAACGTTTTTCCTGCATGGCACTTCCGGTAAGTTAGAAATTTCGTTTCATTTTTTTATCATTTCTGCCTATGCCCGAAACCCGTGTTGGTTCAGCAAGCAAACGCTTTTTAATAACAACCTTACGGAAGTATAACTGAGGCTATTTTTAACAAGAGTTTCTTTCTAAATAGTTCGTCGCCACTTTATTTACCTTTAAAATCAATTTCCAAGAGGCAAAAAGTTTAACTACACAGACCCAAATACTTTTCAAATTATTCGAAAACAAGCTAAACATGTAATTCCATTTCCGTATAGGCGTGTTATACGAATTTGAAACTCGAGAATGCAGCTATTGACAAGCATTTCCCCTGGTGAATATTTATATGTTTGAAACACCACGCTACAAATGTAAAGTATTAATCTGTAATTACAGAAGACAATGTGATACATACCTCAGGCTCTTCGTAAATTTCAGGGTCCATGTGGATGGCGGGCGGGTAGATGGCGACACGGTCACCCTGTCGGCAGGTGTAAGTTCCACCAGACTCCAACGTAAAGTCCGTATCTTCAGATATGTATCTCACCATGAAGACTCCACTTGTGATGCGGAGGGTTTCCTTAATAAAACTGTCTGTAATGACAATAAAAGTTCATCATTAAATGGCTACCTTGATTCAAAACATTGCATCAAAGAAATGCGTTTTACATTCAATAAATGAATTTTATATCACTCATCATTACTTATTCGTTTATGAATTTAATCATTTTATAAATAAATATAATTTACCTAGAAGGGGCAGCTTGTCGAATTCCTCCATGAGAATCTCCACTTTTCTCCCCGTAGTGAGAGCCCGTTTTTCTTCCACGAACTCTCTGATTTCTTCGGCAAGAGCAGTGTGGGCTTTCTTGTTCTCAAGGAGTTTGTAGATGCACCAGAAGGCGAGGCGGAAGGTGTTGTAGTTGACGTGAAGGAAGACGAGGTTGTGGCCGATGATGTCCTGTTCACTCTGAGCGTTATCCTTCATGAAGCCCGTGGCGAATTTGATGTACTCCGAGACTCCCTCCCTCATCAACATATCATCGGAGTTGGGTTGCTGGCACAGAACCTGTAGGGCTTTGGTTGCCTTGGGGAACATTTTAGCGGGTAGGCCTAGCCACATATAGTTGAAGTATTTGTGGAAAACGTCAAAACTTTTGTGAAACATTTGGGGCTCAAATTCCGCCTGTGATTCCCCGTGTCCAAATATGGTATAGAAGAGGGCTGCGAAGATCGTTTTCGAAGTGAGGCTTCTAAGGCCATCGTGTCCCCACTGTTCGCCCACCGTCTTCATAACGTTACCATTGACATCCAAGTTGGTGACTTTGTCGAAGGCATTCTGTAAATTGTCCGAGAAATTTTTCATCCCGCAATGGAGGTGGCGCCCATTGACTTTTTTACCAGCCTCGCTCAACATTTTGCGAGCATCAACAAGTTCGAAACTAAATACATTATGGTTCACCTGCCTCTGAATAGGGTCGAAGTCAAATCGGCGCTCTTTGGACAAGCTTTCGTATGAATGGGGGTCCATCACAATGGTAACGTGTTGGTTTAGCAGCCGGATAGTGAAAATATCTCCATAAGTTTTCTTGCATTTGTGGAGAAAATTGACGGCGTGCTGTGCAAATTCAGCGCCTGACCCGAATAGAAAATTACCGGGAACCAAGGGCGGTTCTCCCTCTCGTCTGCAACGAAGAAAAAGCATAAAATCAATCGTTTTAAACAACCGGGGAAAAGTTAGTAGGACGTAAACCTGAGGGTCTACAGGTAAACATCTACGATACAGAATTGTATCTGTCGAACGTACAATAAAATTAAAATATTATGGATCTTAGCAATAAAGGTTTACAAATCCATTTGTGACGAGCTTGAGACAATGGTGGGAACGGGTTGGCTATTGTTACAAAGCTCTGAGCACGGCCGCGGTGTCGTAACGGGAGTGAAGCGACAGTATATGACCTGCATCCCCCGCCTAGCAGCGCTCGAGGCATCGGGGGGAATTGCGGGGAGGAGCGGGGGTACCTAAATTTAACCTAATGTCCTAGAAATGGTTCGCATTATATATTCATTAACACAATCGGAAAAATATATTCAAATTCTACAGAAATGCCCTTTCTTATCGAATTAACCGCAGTTACAGACAAATATTTTGGCGATCGTTAACTTAATAGCAGTAATATAGCCGTGGTTTCCCCTGATATTGCAGCCTGATAACCCTAGTTAAATAAAGTATTTCCTCCTAAAATAAACACTTCCAAATCCACGTGACTTTGGTCTAAAGGCGGAATACGCGTGGGAAGCTAATGAACCTTATACAACGGCCTTTGTCACAAATACAGTCAAATAAAGGTGAGGTTGAAATCATGTTCGCCAATTAAAGATTTATCACAACATATGTATTCAAGCTAGTCAGTTAATTTGTAAAAGGTCTTAAACAGGTTATATAAAACCAAAATCCGTTATTCAACAGCTGTCATATATTTCAAGTTGTAAAATATTTCAACATACCTTCTCCTGTAGAGAAATTTGAAGTATGCGGCCGTGAGTCCCACGGCTAATGCGGCCAGGTACACAGATAATGCAGCCATTGCCTATATCACTTTTATACAGAGATGTGGTGGGAAAACTCAATGTTATCAGTCACAAGTTGTCGCAGAAGTAAATGTCGTAGGACGATCCGTGAATGTCTGGCTGAGCGTTCAGTGGTAGGTAGGTATACTCCAGATAGGTATATTCACGCTGAAATAAACAAAACGGGGTGAGTATGTTTTGATAATAGATATCAGAGAAGCGATGACACTGCAAAATTAACCTCCCAACGTGCTTGTCATGTGACTGTTGAGAAGATCATCAGACTCCGTCCCATATTAAACAGTTCACGTAAAGGAAATCTATTTTAAAATTTGTGTGCTTGGAATAGTTATTTGAGACAGCACCTGTGAGTATACTGACATACACACTGTCATCCGATACTTCACAATGCGTCACATTGGCCGAGAGTTTGGCCGGCTTCCTACTAATATCTTAAACTTGTTAGATCATAATACAAGCGTAATGATGTGTTTACGACAGGGTAGCGATAGACAAACGACGGCTTAATCATTAATTTCCGTATGTCCATATGAATACGATCGTGCTGTCTGGCAGGTGCTGAACAGGTGCTACAGCGAGTACATGGGAACTTCGTACCACCTGTTGAAAGGGCCGTCAATGCGGCAACATTGACTACAGCGCGAGGAAACAGTTTCCCATCGGGTACGAGGATCACGCCAGATACTGCTTATCGGGACGTGTGTTGACGTCGAGAGCCGATATCTACTGGAGCAGTGGAATACTGTATGTAGGTGGAGAGCCTATGTGATCACTCCTAGTATATATCGATCTGGCACTACATGCACACATTTCATAAATAGTGCCTCACCGGCGAGTTACTCGTCCACGTGCGCGCTGACATCAACGGCCGAAATAGGAATCCACTCATTGGTAAACCCGTGATTTATTTAGGGTCCCCAAGAAAACCTAGGCCAAAGTTGACACAAGGAACGGAACACACTATGTTAGCCGTATGGGATTCAACGTCCGTTACAGACACAGCGACATATGTCGGGCCCCCTGTTTGTAACGGTAGAAACTGGCCTCTTACAAATCACGCTAACATGGTACAACAGGAAAGGGAATGACATTTATGATATAAACTTTCTTTTTTTCATCAAATGACAGGACCTAGAAAGCAAGCGCCTCGTCCCGTCAACGTAGACGGAAGTATACCTGATATAGGTGACAGTGTCTACGAGCCATGACTCACAGAAAACTGACAACCTTATTGAGCTGACAACGATGTAGCAGACGACATGTAGCACGTGGAGCAGACGACATCTGCAGTAACAGACGATAAAATTGTACAGTTTCAAAATATCCCGCGAAAATGACCACCCTGGTAATATCAGATCCTTCAGCTGGTCGGGCGGTATTACTCGCCTTCATTGTGTGTACACAATTACAAGAAATACCGTTACACCTTTACATCATGGTATAAACATAGCTCTAGCGTGTATCCGAGCCGGAAAGCCCGTTGTGAATACGCAACCGCATGAAATACTCTGTATGAGAACGCGGCGCCTGTCAACAGATATATGAATGAAAGAACTTCGATCGGGCCGTCCGACTGACTGTCACTGAGTCAGGAAAGATGACAATAACTAGCAGCCACATCCAGTGATCTAAATTGATTAAAGTACCACACACATGTTACAAGCTAGGATAACAGTTTTAAATGCTAACATTCCCACCGTAGCACAACTGTCAAAGCGAAACCAGACCCCACGTGTGTATAGTGAACAGGCTACGTACGGCCCGTCATGTTTCGCAGTGGAGAAAAACAAGTAAATTATGTCCATATCGCCAAGAGATAGTCCATGGTAGACAAATGTATGAAGTAATAACGTTGTCAAAGCCCAACTATACAGATCAAGTAAGATACTTACTTTTTACAGCTGGGTAGAAGCTAGAAAGTCGCAGTGGATGTGAAGCGGCTTTCCGTGTCAACTCCATATTTATACGTATGGGGGGCGGAGCCAAGTGTCAATCAGACTTGAGGGGTTTGCCAATCAGCTCGCTCCGTTTTTCTCAGAGCATCATTTCACCGATGCGAAGGCTCTCGCTAAACCATATATCCGAATTATACTATTTATTAGGTAGTTTTGGACTTAAAATCGCATATATTTTTTAATGCAGCAGACAGGGTTGAGTTGGGCGGCGCTTCATTGCGGGATGGAGCCCTTGCATACTCTATAACAATCGGAAGTAATTAATGGATTCCGGCGATTTTCATGATTCGTCACAAACTATTAAAACAAAGGTAAACCAAATTACGTTTTATTTTTAGATAGACATAACATGGAAGCCTACGATGAATGTCATTGTCTATATTAGTATGGGAGTAGCGATGGCACGAGTATGGTAGTATTAATTTCCAAACTGTAGCCAATTAGTTAATCAAATATCTAAATATACCAAAATGGCGAACATTTCAAGTACTCAACCGGAAAAAGGGGGGGGGGGGGGGTTACATCGTGAGGCTTCTTAGGAAGGGAGGGACGCTCTGTGTTAAACATACCTGGAACCTTTTCCAGAAATCTAGTAGCTGTCAAAATATTGATAATCACAATAAAAGTAGTTTCGTTCGAGTATTAAACACATTCAAATGTTGAGATCGCGCCCCGGGCGTCAGTCTGTTAGCTCTTACTGGTGATCATGGGGCTCTTTAACTGGTGTTTACCTATCTGTCGCAAAGCCTGTACATATATACACATATATAAAGACTAAATCTTACTGCAATAAAGTCACAAATACGATCCCCTATATACATATATAGTTAAGAATTCGCAATTCACTGGAATAATCTGAATATTCAACATTTAAGACACTTTTAGCATAAATTGTGATCATTAAAATTTACTTTTATTCTTGAAATACATTTTTGTGAACTTTGGAAGAGGTAAATACAGATTAATCATTTGATTGAAATATTCAACTCCGGTGTATATCTAGATGTGAAATAAGGCAATTAAGTGATTAAGTTCTATAGTTTGTCTTTATATGGAAACATTGAACTCTGGCGGAAAGACAGACCAATTTAGAGTATTTAAGAGTCCAGAGTCCACTCCGCGTCGATGATCATGAGTCCCATCTTCCCTCATAATCTGTCACACTAATTCAACACAACCTTTTATTGAACTTGCTCAATGTACGACTTTATGGGTCTCAGTACTTCAAATTACACTTCAACATTTATTAGAGATGTTAAATATGAGGGTAAAAATATTTAAGTTTACCAAACATTCATCTGAGAGACATTAGTTTCAACTTTTTTTTAAAAATAACGAAGAAATAACGAGGTCTGGTGTAAACGAACGCCTACAGCATGGGTATGTTAAAGTCCACCAAGCACGTGAGGCATATCAGAAACCGGATCTCAAGGGTTTAATCCCACTTGTGTTTTCCGGAAACTGTGGTTAAGCTTATCATCGACATACAGCGCATCTGTAGGCGAACACATTAATCAAACACCAATGTACACACTTTTATAACAGAAAAAGCACATAACATTTTACTCTTAAAGTTACTTTGTGTCAATTTAATTATTTATAAAAAATAAATGTCGAAGCAATAGGAAAGGCATCTGAGCCATAAAGTTCCTTTTAACACAACAACATTTGTTCCCTGATAAGTGAGGATCAACTATATTTGTTTAAAGTTGCTTTTTTCTACTTCCGGTGACGTTTAGCAGATTTTATGACATGGAAGTAAAGATGGTTTTGTAGGAATTAATATCACAGGTGCCGAGGGACTGCGCCTCTTTCCGCCGTTTGTTGAGCAAGTGCTCAGATTACGCTAATATGATAGGCATAGTCACAATAATTAACTATGGTAATCTAGTTCAAACAGTGGATCGGAAGTAAAGTCTGTTCTTGCTCATCCTCATTTAATGTAGCAAGTCGGAGACGATAACGAAACACGTCTACAACGATATATCTGATAAAAAGAAACTACAGATGTTGGGTAACAAATAAGTTCTGCAGGCTCCCTATCAACACGTGTCGTTGCTCGGGTCAGAGCAAAGTGAAATCCTTAACACGCCATAGATTTCCCCAGAAATATGTATTCTTTATACTTATCAAATTATTTAACAAAATAAAATCATGGGTAATCTGATTGAAAACATTATATAAATAATTAATTTATACAAGAAACATGTGTAATATTGGGAAATTAACCTGTTTCGTTTTATGGATTTAGTCGTACTTTGATTGTTTCTAGAAGTATAGAGTGTCAATATTCCAATATAAGATATAAATATTATGTATCATAACACAAATCTGTATTTCGGCGTTCAGATGTGAAAACACGAGAGCCAGAAACAATTCCATTTACAGTTTCGCCGAGCGACGTCCGGACTAAACCAATTCTATCAATAACTATGTCGTTCCTTTGAGGAATATTAAAATGTCAAATATTAAATGATTGCCATTTCTCGCCGATCATGTCCCCCGATCATGTCCCCCGCAAGCTACCACTCTCACGTTCGCGTGATGGGTAAGTGACAGCTTCCTTTTATGGAGTTATAGTACTATATTTCGGATGTTGATCATTATCTACAAACAGTTGTATGAATGAAACGAGACATTGTATCTATATATGGTTATTGAGAGTCAGGAAATGACACTGTTGCCCACTGTCAAACCCGCAGCATTTGCCGGCACCAGCTGGTGTAATTTGACTGTAATGAACACGAACCGTAAGGCTCACTGTCATCTGACGGGGGCAAGCAAGTTTGAAAAGTGGCTTCAAAGTCGTTTTATGATTTGAAATTATATCCATTCTCACGTTGTGTTATATAGATATAATTTGTTCATTGTTTGGGTAGATTGGATTCGGCTGTGAACAGATGCATTCCCAGTAGCGAGGTTGTCTGATGCATTTCCTATGCGTCTGTGTCTATGTCATGGGCAGTCTCACTACTAGACATGGAGCGTTTCACTACTAGACATGGAGCGTTTCACTACTAGACATGGAGAGTCTCACTACTAGACATGGGCAGTCTCACTACTAGACACGGAGAGTTTCACTATTAGACATGGATAGATTCACTTTTAGACATGGGGAGTTTCACTGCTAGACATGGATAGATTCACTTTTAGACATGGATAGATTCACTTTTAGACATGGGGAGTTTAACTACTAGACATGGATAGATTCACTTTCAGACATGGGCAGTCTCACTACTAGACATGGAGATTTTCACTACCAGACATGGATAGATTCACTTTCAGACATGGATAGATTCACTTTTAGACATGGATAGATTCACTTTCAGACATGGACAGTCTCACTACTAGACATAGGGAGTTTCACTACTAGACATGGATAGATTCACTTTCAGACATGGGCAATCTCACTACTAGACATGGAGAGTTTCACAACTAGACATGGGGAGTTTCACTACTAGACATGGATAGATTCACTTTCAGACATGGGCAGTCTCACAACTAGACATGGAGAGTTTCACAACTAGACATGGCGATTTGCACTACCAGACATGGATAGATTCACTTTCAGACATGGATAGATTCACTTTTAGACATGGATAGATTCGCTTTTAGACATGGGCAGTCTCACAAGTAGATAGTCACAGCATCAGAGGGTACAACTTCCCATTTGAATGCAATCAAATCAAATTTAAAGTTGTGTTGGCTACACAAGTATATTGACTAAAAGGCTTAGATTTTACTACTGCCAGAGAACAGAGGAACTATTGCCTTGTATTGATGGAAATCAGCACAGTTCCGTTTCTAATCGTGCAATCACACACCCAAGAGAAATCAAATAAATTATGTTTACATTAGATTATATCAGAAAACAAAGTTCCACCACTTGTCGGGAAAAGTAAATTCACACAAACGCCCAAGACCCGCTAGCTATACAACAACGACAGATTAGGAGGCAAACGGTGTTTAGTTGTCAGTCAGGGTACAGTATCGTACTGTTGGGGACTTAGCGCATCCACCCTCTTCACAGGCCACCCGGGAGCAAAAACACTCCGTCTTTTTTGTAATAAAATGAATATTACAGCCAACGAGGAGCTCTTTATGTGTGAGTTTAGACCTAATTGTCAAAGTAGAAATGGGACGTACTTGAGAAGTTCGAGTATGAAGCTGTATAGTTCTAGAAACGTATGGCGCGCAAGCCAAGCACATGGCTCTTCAGTGAATGTGTGTCTTCTCGCAGCAACTAGGGGGCAGAGTTTCGGGGAAATAATGATTATTTAGTCAAGTCCCCAAAGCCTCAAACACAGAAACGTCCAAACAGTTTATATTTATATTACAGAACATGACTACCTACATTTCTTTGAATATAAAGAGGTTTTTTTCGGAATGAGCAATATTTTAACGCTTGTTTTGGTGCGTATTTTAAGTCCATGACCAGGTCATTGTTGGTAGTATTGATAAGATTATATGATAACAATACAAAAATAATCACGTAATTATTATTGCCTAATATTTCCGCTTTAAAACAGTCCTATAACGTCCAGTCATTGTTAGTAGGCCGGTCATAAACTTCAAAAGTATTTCTTAAGAAAATACAAAGCAAAAAGTCCGTTTAAGAAACTTTAGAGGTTATCTGATAGTATCGGCTTCCGAAACAAAATACCAACAGGAAACGGAATAACAACCCAAGCATTGACGATTTTATATAATTGATTAAGTGAAAGTTGATCTTAACAAATGAGTTCCCAAAACAAATAAACCGGGACCAGAGAAGTGTTTGCAAACTTTTCATTATGACTTGTTTGGAGTTGATGCCGTATATTTCGAAGTTTGAAAAACCTCACCCACACGAAAACATACAATACTACCATCCATCAGGTAACGTTACAACACACGTTACCACAAATACATTACATGTCTTGCGTAGGCCGTATGGGTTGGGGTGGTACATTAACAAATGTAGTATATAGCTACAAAGGCAGCACACCTAACTATACCCCTGGCTGTAGTTTCAATGCGCTATCCCCTCGGAGTATGAGGAAAACGAAAGACCAATGGCATTTCATCAATAGCTTAATGTGATTAATGAAGGTGTTTCTGTGGCAGATTGGCCTGCCCTAAGGCTTGCTATGTGTTGGCGAGCCGCGCTACGTTGGGAGAAGCCGTAATCGAGTGAAAGGCTCTCCTGCTCGCGTCACTGAGTCGTATTGTGTTGTATTGTAGCCAACTCAAAAAATTTATAGTTATGGAAATAAAAGTAGAGTTGATAGTACATTAAACCATGCGGCTGAGAAGGAGTCATCGCTCCTCGGCAAGGATGAGTCAATGAAGCTGGGGGTGAATACAGAGCCGGTGGGAGAGGGAGAGGGAGGGGGCGAGAGAGAGAGAGAGAGGGGGCGTGCGTCAGATCAATAGTTCCTTATCGGATATGATTTGACCAGTTCCCAATGATTCACAGACTGACCTGCAAGGGGCGCCTACCCCCTCAGTAGCAGGTGAGGCAGGGGATGTAGGAGTACCCTGTTAGTAACAGTTTGGGGGAGGTAATTGGTATATCCTTCCCTCACGAATTGTCTGGTGCCCCTCCTCAAAGACAGAGACTGACAGACAGACATATTATTTAATGAAGTCTCACATAATTATAAAATATAGGTACGGAGGCCAAGGAAGATTAACCAAAACAATAATTACAAAAAAATAGATACGGGGCCTGGAGAGGTAAAACGTGCGAGTGAGTGAGTGAGTGAGTTTGGTTTTTCGAACTCTTTTAACACTGTTGTAGTTTTATCATGGCGTTATAGAGGATTGGTTTATTCGCATGCAGGTGTGAGTGTTTGTGCGTCCAGGTAGGGGGTGGGGGGTTGAATCTACACCCCCTCTCGTGGACAGGTAGATATATTGGTTGACGTCAGGTGACTACAGCGCTGTGGGAGAAGAGGGGACTCCCCAACACATTCAGACTCATTATCTTTGGTATTTATTGTTCGCTATCAAACAAAGACTTGTTTCATACTTATCAAAGTGTACACCACAACAACACCCTCGTCCCCTTCTAATTCACGTTAATAACGTCAGCGTCTAAGGATTCGAGGTGAGTGCATGTTCTAAGTTAAAGCTATATGTTTCCTGGTTTCGTATTTAGATACTGATCGAAATAAATCTCAAGCATTTCCAAGTTTTGATCCTTGTTATCACATGTTTGAAATATACAACAACAATTAACTTGAAGACTTTTTTGAAAGTTCTTGAAGTAGTTTTTTATAACTTAAATTTAGTGACGTGCACGTTCAAAACACGGAAGAACACACTCGAGCTGTCTGTAGGTAGAAGAGGTGTCAGGTGAAACACACTGGTCGCTACAAATAGCAGAGCCCAGTCAATATCCATTTTGAAAGTTAGACAATCTGAGGTATTTGGCGAGGATAAGGAGTTAATCCATGTAATGTTGGGGCTTGGGAATCCCTGCTACTGTGGTATTTTAGATAAGGGTTCAGACACTAAGACGTTCAGATAATAAGTAACTTTGTGCCATGTTTAACATGTGACATTTATCTGTTCTTGGGGGTTGCTAAGATGAATGGAGTAATTTAATACTTAATGGAATATTTATCCAATAGTATTACTGTCGTATACAATATTTGTTTGTATGTCCCAGTACGGACATTCTCCAGAAGTGGACATTCTCGAGTGGCTATTCCCCAGTGGGGGACATGAGGATGCTCGTCGGGTATTAAGACTGTGATAAAATTAATAGCTACTTCATTAATTAGAGTCCTATTTCGGAATATATTTATAAAGATAGCATTCGCGTTTAATATCAAACACGGTGCCGATAACTGTGTCTGAATATACGTTGAAGCATTGCTTCAATTATATAAAATATACTTCATTCACACGATGTTGCCATACAGTATATGTCCAAGAATAATGCCGTATCACCATATCACTTTAGCAATCCAACCAATCACACATTCAATAAATATCTCGTTTCGTCGTTTTCTTCGTGAACGCGTTATTTTAAAAAACACCCCCTTCTTCAAATAGTACAAAGTCACTGTTTAGCTATAATCGTCTAACGCACACTCCCGACAATCTTAAGGACAACGGCTGGACACTTGTTCTTCACAGCGTTCCCGGGGAGTCTAAATCCTCGGAATCCCCCCACCTCTCATGAAGAGCCGCGGAACTCCGGCCGTTAATACCTCTAACGCTGTCAGATTCCATAACAAACAATATGGGCTTTTCACTGTTGTTTTATGGTATTGACGAAGACTAGCCGTCAGGCCCCTTCTTAGTTCGTGGCAACGCATTGTGGGTAAGGCATGAAGAGCGACACCTTGTGGCAAGACTTGGCAAAGTACATAAGATACGTCTATTAACCCCTATAACTTATGTTTTTTATTCTACTTCCAACATTAATTCCACCATTTTTGTATGAACATATATAACAATCTGTACAACGTTGTGATAAAACTGAATAAAAAATTGAATTTCAAACAAAAAAATCATATTGTTTGAAATATTCCCGAAACGCATTTAATATTGTCTGACGGAATTTTGGTTGACAGACATTGGTAAGCGTAAGGTGGAATTCTTCCTCAAAACGGACAACCATCTAAAGCATATGATGAAACTAGTTTCCAAGTGACAAACTTTTTTTAAATAAATACGACAATTTCAAATGACAGCCGGTTTCATTTCCCAAAACAAGAGCCAAAACAAGCATCGATGGCATGGGGACACTGGCACAATAACAGCACGTAACTCTGCTGAACGCAAATCTCTGTAGTCATGCCTTATGTGTCATAATTCGATTTGTTTTGATATACCGTGCCTGTATGCGCATGTCGCCGGCTGACGTAGCGCCGCAGCCCGAATGTAACACGCCCGGAGTCTCCCGATCCAAGGGCTCATTCATATCAATCTGCTGGATGTAGTCGATTCTGAGCGAACTATTAACCATGACGCGATGGCAGCGACGGACTGGGACCCTTCAACGTTTGTCTGGAACCTCCTCTCCGAAGCTTGAACGGAGTTGGACTGGAAGCAGGATAAATACTTTTCTTGTATATCCGATACTCCATCGCTTGATTGTCAACGCATTCAAATTAATACAAACAGCTCATTGTCCGCTGAAAGCAGGACGCATACGGAAATGAGATCTTTCCAAAGAATATTATATATGTAGAAGCGTGTTATGTATATCATTAGAAAGGAAAGAAAACTTCATCTTTCGAAAATGATTGGTTTCAGTTGAGTAGGAATGTATAGTTAAACCTCTCTAGTACGGACCCCGTTAATTTGGAACCCCCACCTACCGATCAATTACTAGACAAAGGACATTATAATGTACCCGGGTCCGTGAAGATCCGGGGTAGATCCGGGGTCTTCAGCAACCTGTGTTTGTCGTAAAAGGCGACTATGCTTGTCGTAAGAGGCGACTAACGGGATCGGGTGGTCAGGCTCGCTGACTTGGTTGATGCTTGTCATCGTATCCCATTTGCGTGGATTGATGCTTATAATGTCAATCACTGGAATGTCTTGTCCAGGCTCGGTTATTTACAGAATAACTGAATATGGAATATTGCTGAATGCAACAATAAGCAACAAACAAACAAAAATCAAGTCTTGTTGGCAGGTTGTAAAGGAACGTTTATACAGTGATTTGACATTCGTCACCACTCGCTTCTTTCCGTAACCTGCAAAAAGACTCTGTCACCCTATCGATGAATGTTATGTGCGAAAATACGACAAACCAATCAAAATGCGCGTATGATTTCAAGTTCTTCGTCAAAGAATCCCTCAGAAATAATTTTTGATTTTACATGTCTTGCATCTAAAAAAGCACCCAAGACACAGTTAAATGTGTTCATTCAATACTGTATAATTCCGCATGTCCCGATGTGCTTTAAATTGCATCTGAAATACATATAATGTATGGGGAAATATTTGTTAACCATAAGGCAACGAGTTGACAATTGTTTTAGGTATGCCGGTTTGCGCTAAGACGGAACCCGGTCGCAAAAATGGTCATGATATGGGCACGAGTCGCTATTCGGCTTGTCCTGGGTTGGTCACGAACGAGTGATTGAGTGAGGGAGGGAAAGAGGTGGGAATGAATGAGTAAACCTGGCTCTACGAGCATATGACCTGCATGGCTTTACGGGGATGGGACCCTTATAGCTCTACGGGAACAGAACAGTATGGCTGTACTGGAACAGAGCCTGACGGCTCCACGGAGAAACACGGGATAAGAAACACATACAAAAATAGTAGAACCAGTTACATATATACCTCAGAGATTCTGAAACGAGTACGGCCCATCGTGTTAGCCTCGAAGCAAGGTTCTATTTTGGTTCTCCAGCCTTCCGAACAGGTTGAATTATACGCGCGAAAGTATGACGTCACAGTGCTAGTAAACGAACGCGGTGTGTTTCAACATTTGGTAACATCTTCATCACAGGCTGTGGAGTACATTTTTTGAAAATAAATCTTAATTGACGGACTAATTTATCTCGTGCATCAATGAATTGGGCTCAAAGCGGAATGGATGAACGATCATTACGCATTGATAGCCAACGTTGACGTAATAACATCGACTGATTGTTCTTTTGTATCAATATTAGTTCATAATTCATTTAGTAGCTAACTGAACCTTGCACTGTAAATCATCAAGCCAATGGACGAACCGCGGTGGGTAAATCCACTGACGCCATAGGCCATAGCGCATCAATTTATGGATACCATGTCATCTCCCATAGTTAACTAGCGTGTGTATTGGTGCCAACAAATATATAGAAATGTGCGATTATCACCTTTATTACATCCGCTTTTTTAAACAAAATATATTATTTAAAAAACCACACAATTTCGAATGGGAAATTAATGTTAACATCTTACTGAGTAAGTTTTGAACAGTTTTCCAGTCATATCACGGCGTGTCAGCTTCATGTCGGAGGAAAGTCCGATGTGATGCAGGTCTCGGACGTTTAGAACTTTGGTGTAACCCACGAGCACGGGTATGGTGCTGACCAACCTGGAAACAATCGGGGCGAATCGGGATTCGAACCCACGGCGCCTCAGACGACTGGGCCACCCGTGCTCTCTGTTAATATATTAAACAGGTAAAGATAACATATGGGTACAATGTGTGAAGACATTTTTGGTGCCCCCTTGCTGGGATATTGCTGGAATATTGCTAAAGCGGTGTAAAACAATACTCACTCACTCACTTTTAATTATCCCGCACCGATACACAATTCCCTTCCAAGAGAAAAAAAGCGTTTTCAGCCCTGTAATAGAAATTTGTATTAGTGAGGAAGGTTCGTGGCTGTCTTTGCGCAGCTGCACGTATAAAAACAAAGATGTTTTATTTTCAGAGTAACCCAAAAGAATCTATTTTGTTCAATACCCGGGCAAGGAGTGCCTTTTTTTCTTTTCCCCGCACTCAAGGATGGACAGTGCGAGGTAATAAATGTCATATTTGAGCTAATGTAATCCCACATCAAACACGTCTGATGGAAACAAGTGTGACAAACTCAGATCTGGCAACTATCACAGCCAGCATAACACGACCGAGAAGTCAATGGCACTGATGAAGGTATTGCGTATTTAGAAGATTGGAGAATGTTCCATATATTAAGGTACGTTTTCCTAAAACAAACGGAAATATGAATCGCACACCCACGCGCTCGTTGTCGAGCCCTCCACATCACACAGGTGAATGGCCGCTAAATGCTACCATACAAGAACCATAAGCTATTGGACACCGCGTGCAGGGAGCATGTGACACACGTGAGGTAAAACATTCGCACACATCAGCACATATATTGTAAGAAATGTGAACCATTTTAATCAAGCAAAGAGCGTTTCTCTAACTTCTTTCCATCCTTTACAGCTCTGAAGTACCTTGGCTCTATTTGTTGGCCAAACTGTTCTAGAGCGTGTTGTACTGTTCTCGTTGTTTGTTGTACTACCCAAGGATTGGTTGTACTGTCCCCAAAACTAACTGTACTGCAAGTTTGTTTGTTGTTTAACGCTGTACTCAGCAATATGCCAGCTATGACGGCGGGTCTGTAAATAATCGAGTCTGTACCAAACAATCCAGTGATTGACATCATGAGCAGCGATCCACGCAATTGGGATACGATGACATGCATCAACCAAGTCAGCGAGTCTGACCACCCTATCCCGTTAGTCCCTCTTACGACAAGCATAGTCACCTCTTACGGTAAGTATGAGACCTATTCTACCCCGGATCTGTGACTGCAAGTGTGTGCTATAGATAGCCTTTACCATCATTCGCAACGACCGAATGTGATTTAAAAAGTTTCCAAATACATATTTCAATCATATATCGATCTTCGTTGTGTCTTTATTGCCTCGAGTGGGGTGAATCTGTGACACAAGAAACATTCTTTTCTTTTTTTTACATGATTTAGTTTAACTTTATGATATTCACAAATACTTCTGAAACTGAATACCCCAATTCCCGCTCTGTTGGGGACATTACTGATATATTGCACGCCTATCAGTCGTGAATCACATGGAAGTTGCCTCAATAACAATTGCCTCTCAGCGGAGTAATCTGTCTGTAGCCTTGCCAAAAACGGCGTAGCTTGGCAGTTAAGTAACACAGGCGAACATTCCTAATATTTGTAAACATCAATGGAGGGGCAATCTATTGGCAAAACCTCTGTAAAAGTTCTCTACGATCTTTTCAGCGTTTAATTCGACGACTGAAATTAATCTAGTTCCCTACAATGGTCCACTGGCGGTGTTATTGTACAAATATACTCTCCATGATAGATCATAAGAGAAATTAATGTGTAAATGCTTTTGAAGTTATTTTTTCTTCAACAGCCTGACGTATTTTGGGCGGAGAGGAACGCCAGCGTGAGCGTTGAAGCAATGTTTGAAGGGGGCTGTATAACTCATGCGGCCACACACAAGCTCCAAGTCACAATATGACGGCGTAATATTCAGAAGAAGCCATATTGTACGGCATCTGGTAGTAGTAGTTAAGACCCGCGCTCGATCAACTTAAATCCGATTATGAAGACCGAGAGAGAGCGAAAAGGCAACAAAGAGGCGAAACAGGCGAGACGCGAGATGTGTTCGATGGGGGACCTAACACAAGGGACGACACGGGCTAGACTCGTATTGGGACATGATTCTAATCTCTCTGCTCAAAAGGGGGGATATCGGTCATTATTTCCGACTTACGGGCAGGTATTAATTCGCCAATTCGTTCTGGCGTTTGATCTCCTTGTTACGCGAGTGGGAACAGGAATTTTAGCGCTCTTTGAGAAAATATTTGAAACGGATATTGCTTGGTATTGTATGGGAAGTTAACAGACATTGGTTATGTCGCAAAGGGCTTGTCGAAGATATGTATATTTAATGAGATCTCGTTCTGTTCTCGCGGAATCTCGTGGAACGTTGGAGATTCGTTCTTCTTAATTATGATGTGTAGACACGTGGAGGTGCACGCGCCCCAGCGTGTGTGAGAGTGAGCGAATGGTGTGTGTGTGAGATTGTGTTTGTACCAGAGTGTGAGGGATATGTAGTAGAGCGAAATTGGTAACGTTTTCGAGAAAGTGATATATCATAAAAGAACTACGATCGCTTCTTTCAAGGTACTATCCCGCTTCACTATTAAGTGCGGAGTGGGATGACCTTAGTGGTTGTGGTTCAAGGGCAAATTTATGGTGTTTTTAATTTGAGAGGTACTTGCAACCGTTCTTATCTCATTCAATAGATATTCATTTTTCTCAAATAGAAGTTCCTGATAATCGATGACATACTTCACCGTGACATAAAGCACGAATCACTGTCATTAATTTCAAACGAGTGAGTCCAGACGGCGGTCTGCATATGATCGAGTCTGGGCCAGACAATCCAGTGATTGACATCAAGAGCAACCGTGATACGATATCGACTTTTAAGACAAGCATGGGTTGTGGAAAATTCTAACCCGGATCATTAGCGGGCGTATTGTGGCTTTAAGGGACACATAACTCTATACAGTAAACTACGGTTATAACGAACACGCTTATAACGAACTGACGGATATAACAAACTTACTTTTTGGTCCCGACTACTTGCTGTAGTCATGCTATATATGTACTTATAACGAACTACGGTTATAACGAACTAAAATTAGTAGTCCCTTTGAGTTCGTTATAACCGTAGTTTACTGTATCTCTATAACTCTGAAAACAACCAGGTACACTTCTGTTTAACTGAACTGAAGAAAGGCTCTCACCTAATTTTTATTTTTCTAAAATAAAAGATTTAAACAAATTTATATTTTGCCTGGCATTGTTTGTGATCTGTGTACAAGTTATTGTGAATCGGCTCGTTATTTCATTATCCGTTTGTTTGTGTGTTGTTTAACGCCGCTCTCAGTCTGTAAATAATGCAGTCTGTAAATAATGGAGTCTGGACCAGTCTTTTCAGTGATTGGTATCATGAGCATCGATTCACGCAATTGGGATACAATGACATGCATCAACCAAGTCAGCAAGCCTGACCACCCGATCCCGTTAGTCGCCTCTTACGACAAGCATAGTCGCCTGTTACGGCAAGCATGGGTTGCTGAAGACCTGATCTAACCCCTATCTTCAAGGGTCTCATTATCCGAAAGAGATTTATGTTCGTTACGTTATGACATTCTTTTGCCCCAAATATGCATTAAGACACATTGTTTGTTATGTACACAGATGATTGATCAAATCTGAAAATGCAAATAGCTTTTATCATTAAAAATATCATTAATTTCCAGTTATCTCTAAATTCTGATCTCACCACAGTTACTTTTGAGAAAATAAAAATGCTGACGTCAATTAAACCAGACCAATGTCTTCTTAAACACTGAACAATTAATATAAACGCAATTGCTATAAAAGCACACAGCTTGAATTACAACCCTTTCCTGTTAAACCTTTTCACCCGAAGGTGTCGTTCCCAGCGACATATTTCGTATTTCCGGACGTCACTCTTACTTAGAAACATGCCCCTATCAGTAATGGTTCGGATTAAGGGGGGCCGTATTAACGAGGTTTCTTTAAAACTGTTTGCCTAAGCGTTGCTGCTTCAGCGACAATGAGACGGAACGCCGATGGTGTAACATTCACCAAACGAGGTCTGCCGCAGCAAGACTTATGACTGCCTGTGTGTGTCTGTCTTGCAAACCCACACCCCTTTCGCGGAAATCACAGGTTGCGCTATTTTGTAGGTAATCTGAGCGGTATTAGAGGGGATAGAACTGACAGGTTAGAGCCAAATTCTCAGGTGACAATGTTCCCCTACCTAACAACCCTAACGACCCAAGCGCAAAAATGCTTGACGATCTGGTAGAGAGGGCACAGGGGAGTCCGAGAACACGAGTGTCGTTTACAAATTAATGACTCCGGGTATTCAAGCTAACAAAAACTCTCTTCACGATCAGGGCTGAAAATTACAGTTGCTGCTTGAAGAGGGTGATCTCGGGAAGACATTTCTGCTCGGGCCGCTCGTCAAAAGTAACTGCTTTTTATGTCATACTTATTGTCGTCACCCGGGGGATTGTTTACGGGAGCTAATTAGAGGGAGAAACTAAAGAGATGCCGGATCGTTTTTCACGAGGCGTTATCTTTGTATATCACCGTTTTAGGTTTCGTGTCGGGGATTGGGGTGAATTTGAGCGTCTGATCTCCCCAGTTAAAGGACTAAGCAGGCACGGATCTTGTAAGCCTGGTAATGTATTACCTAACCTGGGTCACACCAACACAACTGGTGTCTCAATCCGCAGTCGTTAGTTCTCAATTTATGGAAAAGACGAATTCATGATTTATTAGTTTCAGGTCTCAACAGGGCCAGGAGAACTTAAAGTCTCAAATGAACTTAGGGATGGTTTTTCCCCATCTGAAATAGCGCCACGTTCATATATTATCAGTGTTCGCATGATGGTAGATCGGAAAATGTTCGGATAGTAATATCTACACAACAGAATTACCGAAACATTTGGAAAATTGAGAAAGAACGATGATAAAAACCGAATATTTTAAAGACATTCATCGACACAATTATTGATAGTGGATCTCCTGTAGCATGGAAGTTGTCTATAAGACATAGAGAAGCTGTGACCCTATATCAGAATGTATCTCTTCTCCCCTTTCTTTCAGTCGTCTTAGGCGCCACAATTCGCCACGGAAAGTTGCGTCCCTTGGACATGCCAGAAACCTATGATTGTTGGTTCAAATCCTAGTTCGCCCCGATTATGTTTTAGGTTTGTCAGTATCATACTTGTGCTCGGAATACTATGAAAAGCGGCGTTAAACCCAGCTCACCCTCACTCGCACAAACACCACTTCCCCTCCCTTCTTCCTTCTCGCCCCAACCATTGATCGTGTGTTCGATTCAACTGATACACTGTTTAAAGTGGCGGTATCCCAAACTCACCAATTCTTCCCCTCTCCATACTACCCCCCCCCCCCCCCCCCCCCCCCTTTACCAGCCTCTCTTCTCTCCCCCAGATACAAATATTAGAGCAAGAGAGGGAATTTGCCCATCTCAGCTCGAAATACATTGTGATGTTTCAACCAATCTGGGATTCAAACCAACCCTTTCAAACAAAAAGGTGCACTATCCACTGAACTACATACCACCCCCACCCCCCACTCACCCCCTATGACGGTGAACCCCACCCCTCTATACGTACGTCTAACTCTGCCCACACGGTTTATAAGTCAAGTCTCGGGTGTCTGCAAAAACGGATTGGCGTCGTGTGTGGTCGATTATTGATCAGCAGATCAATAATTAAATTCTATAAAGTGTACTTTTTGGTTCCGATCAATGTGTTTGTCTGAGTGGGGGCTTTGTTTGGGTATGTACGTTGGCTGTATAACACCGCAAGGATGACAAGGCGTTACGCTCCAGTGATGGTCAAAATCTCATCAGCTCATTCTGTTTCAGTCACACGCATTAATGAAACATCGTCAACATCGTCGACAACGTCATCAACAAATTCATCAAGTGTATTGAGAACATGTAAACCAATAGCGTTGCGGACGTCAGCACAATGTCGGGGACGTCCAGGGCTTGTGGTCGATTACTCCCTCGCTGCTGTTTACACGTTGTCATGGGGTACCCTCTGTCGGAGAACAGCGGACAAAACTAACGACTCAGATGGAGACACGTGGTACCATATGTACAGGTGAGAATATGCATGTACATCAACGAGGAACGTGACACACGGGTACCACCAATTAAGGAAACCACTTCAAGGACACACGGGTACCATCAAGAAGGGGAAACCCTCTACAAAGACACACGTGTACCACCAATTAGGGAAACCCCTTCAATGACACACGGGTACCATCAAGAAGGGGAAACCCTCTACAAAGACATACGGGTACCACCAATTAGGGAAACCCCTTCAATGACACACGGGTACCATCAAGAAGGGGAAACCCTCTACAAAGACACACGGGTACCACCAATTAGGGAAACCCCTTCAATGACACACGGGTACCATCAAGAAGGGGAAACCCTCTACAAAGACACACGGGTTCCATCAAGAAAGACACACGGGTACCACTAAGCAGTGGAAACCCCCCACAAAGACACAGGGTTAGCATCAAGATCTAGCGGTACCAACAGGGATGTACTATTCTGAGACTGAGATACCATCATGCGATCAAAACTAGTTGAAATTTACAGTGCTCTTTTCGGGCTGACCGCATGGGTTCCGTCGTTCTCGTACAAACATGATATCTTGGAATCGAGATATTTCTGTTTCCTATATTTAGTATAAGAAATTCTGGTTATTTGTTGATAAAGACATCTGCATAAACATTTTTTCAACATTTACATATATGAACCTTTTTCATTTTCTGTCTACAGCTGATTAATGAGTACCTACAGAATAACATACAGACGAGGGGCCGACTTGAAGTAGATGCCCCTCGATCATTGTTCTTTGGGAGCAAGGTTGGCCCAGTAGAGTGAGTGAGTATGGTTTTACGCCGCTTTGGGGAACCATCTAGCAATACAACGGCGGGGGTCAAATAGCTTAAGACGCTGCAATTCGCTGTGCAGTGTTTCGCCCATTAGCCGTACCAGGATCAATGGCAGTGGGTTCGAATCCCAGTGTTTGTTTGTTTATTTCGTTTGTTTATTGTTTAACGCCGCATTCAGCAATATTCCAGCTGGGCCAGACAATCCAGTGATTGACATCATGCGCATCGATCCACGCTATTGGGATACGATGACATTCATCAACTACGTCAGCGAGCCTGACAACCGATCCCGTTAGTCGCCTCTTACTACAAGCATAGTCGCCTTTTACGGCAAGCATGCGATGCCGAAGACCTATTCTACCCCGGATCTTCACGGATGTCGAATCCCAGTGTATGACCCCTTGTCAACATAATACCCGTGCACGTGGGTTTCATCAAAGTGGTAAAGACAGAAGACCTGCATCACTTTGGGTTTCCCCCAATAAGATGAAACTCCGTGGTCAAACTGGTCAAAGCAGCGCAAAACCCAACTTACTCACTCACTCTACGTTCTTTACATCATGGTGTTTAAATGTTGGACAAGGAGTTCGTCGGTGCATCGGTGACTACCTAAGAACAGTGTGTTGTAAAACTACAGCATAAGTCCCAGCCCGGCTGTTATCAAGTATGCACGTGTTTAAGTAGCACATGGTGCCTACTTCCTTGTGTATCATAAATCTGATTACTAGATAGCTTTTGTTCCATATCTACTGGTACTTCCTCTTCGCTATACCTACGACCACGTGTAGCCCGGGAATATGCCAATATACTGCATGGTATTGGCACAGTGCGACAAGGGCAAAAAACAACCCCAGACATAGGCTTTCTAATGAAAATCTAACTCAGTATAAAAAACGTAACAAAAATGACCAAAGTCAGATTGGTCGGAATTCCAAAAATACAAAACGTCATAATATTGCCAACCCGCGGCGATAATCGAAGTTAATTCAAGTACATTACTATATACTGTAGGGAAGAGTGTCTGGCAGAGTCACGCATGGTCCAGATTAACGAGGGCCCGCACTAGAGAGGTTTCACCGTTTTTCTCAACAGGTGGGCGGTTCCCATGGCATTATCTATGTAGTTTGTTTGACGATGGGCGGTTCCTTTGAACCGACCTGTACAAGAAACACATGACCCGCAGTTGTCGAGTATGTTGATGTCATATTGACAGTAACACTCCGTCAGTCTGTCAGATAAACATGTCCTTTGCCGAATACATTCAGGAATACCCCATGATTAATCATTAGCCCATTTATAAATTGATAGACACTTTTGCTTCAACACTTTTGTTGAATATTCAATGATGATATGTCGTTAATCCGTCTTAAGTCAGTATCCGCCCCTTAGAGAGAGAGAGGGGAGGAGAGAGAGAGAGAGAGAGAATCAAAGTAAGAGAGACATGCATGGATACAGAGACACAGCGAGGAAGGGAGAGAGAGGGAGGCAGAGAGAGAGAGAGAGAGGGAGGGAGAGAGAGAGAATCAAAGTAAGAGAGACATACATGGGTACAGAGACACACGGAGAGGAAGGGAGAGAGAGGGAGGGAGAGAGAGAGAATCAAAGTAAGAGAGACATACATGGATACAGAGACACACGGAGAGGAAGGGGGAGAGAGGGAGGGAGAGAGAGAGAGGGAGGGAGGGGGAGAGAGAGAGAATCAAAGTAAGAGAGACATACATGGATACAGAGACACACGGAGAGGAAGGGAGAGAGAGGGAGGCAGAGAGAGAGAGAGAGAGAGAATCAAAGTAAGAGAGACATACATGGATACAGAGACACAGAGGAAGGGAGAGAGAGGGAGGGAGGGAGGGAGAGAGAGAGAGAATCAAAGTAAGAGAAACATACATGGATACAGAGACACGGAGAGGAAGAGAGAGAGGGAGGCAGAGAGAGAGGGAGGGAGAGAGAGAGAGAGAATCAAAGTAAGAGAGACATTCATGGATACAGAGACACACGGAGAGGAAGGGAGAGAGAGGGAGGCACAGAGAGAGAGAGAGAGAGGGAGAGAGAGAGAGAATCAAAGTAAGAGAGACATACATGGATACAGAGACACAGAGAG
Source organism: Haliotis cracherodii (assembly GCF_022045235.1). Taxonomy (NCBI): domain Eukaryota; kingdom Metazoa; phylum Mollusca; class Gastropoda; order Lepetellida; family Haliotidae; genus Haliotis; species Haliotis cracherodii. The sequence goes on from NW_027266319.1 coordinate 20,531,400, forward strand.
GAAGGGAGAGAGAGGGAGGGAGGGAGAGAGAGAGAGAATCAAAGTAAGAGAGGCATACATGGATACAGAGACACACGGAGAGGAAGGGAGGCAGAGAGAGAGAGAGAGAGAGAGAGAGAGAGAGAGAGAGAGAGAGAGAGAGAGAGAGAGAATCAAAGTAAGAGAGACATACATGGATACAGAGAGAGGAAGGGAGACATGCACATCCGTGAGGTGGGGATGTAGTAAATGAGTGGAACGTTGAGCGTATACATGTGAGGGAGCCGCCCGGCCCCACAGAGAGAAAGTCAGAGATAATATTGTCATCAAGCTTTGAGGTTTGTCAGTTGAGCGAACGACCTCACGACTGGACTACCAAGCACCCCATGCGTTATGTACATTGTACATGAGACAACGTTACGCGTCGTCGTAAATCTACAAATGTTTCTTATGATAAAATTACAGAAACCAGCGGAATCTTTCATCTTAATTTATTCTAACAGCTAGTCAAAGGTTTCTCGAACACGGGAATTAATTAATTAATTTGCGAATGGCAAAGATATTGTTTTGATCGAAATTTATATTTATATTTCTCATATATAGAGATGCGTATCGTGCCTTATATGGGGACATCTTGTGTCATCTGACATCTGTGTGGTCGTTATCTTCTTTCACCTGTCCTGACTAGTTATCTATTAATAACATCTTACGGACACACAAAACACTATTTATTTCTACCTAACACGTGTGTATTATCGGTGATAATATTTCAATATTCAGCGTAATTATCCGCCAATCTAATCTTTAATTATCAACCGACCAATACAGCCATGATCTATTAATAGCTATGACGTGTACCTCGCGTTTCAACATGTCTTGTTAGATAGTGCTCGCCTCCACGTCTGTCAATCAGAAAGTGGGCGTGGTCAGCGGTAGGGTTGTGAATGAATTGAAATCCTAGTTTTGGTATTGCACTATCAAGTTGTTACGAATCGTGGCTTTATAGCTTACGTGTAGTGAATGAACATTGTATCTGATGAAATAGGCGTTAGTGACGTCACAACTACAACTACAACCAAAATGTCTTATTTATATTAGCACATTAGGTTAACAAACACACGTGGACGAGTTTCTAGAAGGTTTTATCAGTTATATACTCTGGTTTATTTTCACGATTTTAGTAACTGAAATATTTCATTTTTTAATTATGTTCTGAGATCTTATAGATAAACGGCATGTCCAGGAATCATTGCGTATTTGGGAGTGGTCGGCGTTGTCGTGGGCTGGTGCTCCATCATCTTTATGAATATAACTGATCTCACAAGAATCGATCGAGGAGGGGAATCCCCTGCCTATGTCGAGGGCTTAGAACACGATTACGTTATGAAGGACACGTAACGACAGCCCTCCTGGGTGAAGGGGGCACATGACGACACCCACCCGGAATGAAGGAGCGTGTAATGACATCCACCCGCTGTTAAAGGGCTACTGGCGACATCTACCCGGGGTTAAGCGTCAACTGGCGACATCTACCCGGGATAAGGGTCAACTGACGACATCTACCCGGGGTAAGGGTCAACTGACGACATCTACCCGGGGTTAAGCGTCAACTGGCGACGTCTACCCGGGGTTAAGCGTCAACTGACGACATCTATCCCGGGTTAAGGGTCAACTGACGACATCTACCCGGGGTAAAGCGTCAACTGACGACATCTACCCGGGGTAAAGCGTCAACTGACGACATCTACCCGGGGTTAAGGGTCAACTGGCGACATCTACCCGGGGTTTAGGGGCACATAACGACATCCATCCATACTACACTTAGTAACGGTGTAGACACTAAAAACCCTCTAAGCTATCTTACAAACCTCATCGCCATCCTTGGTATTGAGTTGAATGAATTATGATTAACAGTTAATCCGGAAACCCCGACGGGTACAGTTGGGAATATCTACATAAAGTTAAAAAGATATCAATTGAACATAATAAATAATTATGTAAAACACAGTTAAGGATCCGGACTGTAGATTTGTCTGGATTAACAGATTTACTTCCTAGGGCGTGTTGTAACTTTAAACACCTGACTAGAAAATCCGGAAGCGGGGATTTCCGGTTATACTGGGTCCCGACTTTACTGTATATAAATGAGTAAGTGATTCGTAACTGTCAGAGTCAATTCTAATTCATATTTAATCGCGATACAACGTAGTGTAGTGTCAATTATTAATTGTTGTAACAACCAGTTGCTTACAGTGTTGAGAGTCGCGGTATTGTTAGCCTACAGTTTGACCACTCTGGGAAGTGGGACATACGCGTAACGCTTGTATCTATCAACAGGCTTACAGACAAACACACTACCAGAGTGTCACTAACGACAGGCTCTGTCCCACGTTGCTAAGGTAAATAAATATAACTGACCAGTCCCGCCCAGTGTGAGTGAGGGATTGAGTGACAGATATTTGGGCGTGGTAATAGCGCGCGCTGTTAAAAGCACTCAAATTGTAACCCGCGTCATTTGGGTATGATTTCAAACTAACCCAGCCGGATGAACCTTCCTCCTGAGACATTTTTCAGTGTATCCCGTCGTCACTGATACAACAGCTTCTTAGTTACACATAAATAAAGGAGTGAGTGAGTGAGTGGGTGGCTGAGCGAGTGAGTATGGTTTTACGCCGCTTTTAGCAATATTCCAGCAATATCACGGCGGGGGACACTAGAAATGGGCTTCACACATTTTACCCATGTCGGGAATCGAACCTGGGTCTTCGGCGTGACGAGCGAAGGCTTTAACCACTAGGCCACCCGACCGCCCCTTGATAAGGAACGTATGAGGTCATTCTCAACCAAATAATATATATCCGCAAAAGTATAAATCATGTTTCATCAACTTTCAGACAAGGAAAGCGATCGTGAACTCGTGTTACAGCAGAGTTATAAAACATGATACACGCAAATAACTTTTTTTTAAATTGAGACACCATGTAATTTAATATTTGTTCCACACCCCTATTTAAATAATCACGCCGCGTAATATGATAATTATATAAATCGGTTTCTCAAATTAGAATTGGGATGCGTTAATGGGCTCTGGTCGTGCTGTCGCCGATTGTTCTCGTCACGTGTTCCCGTGGTCTACCAACGTACCTTGACCTACTTACTGGGAGCTATATATAGCAATGATCAGCGTGGAACACCTGGTGACTGTGAAGTCACCTGGCATGCTTTTCATCTTCTAATTTAGTCTCCGTGACTTCCATCACACAGTCAGCTCAAGATTTATTTGTAAATGAAATAAAACCCAGATCGCGATGGAGAATTGACCAACCACTGCGGTCAGAGAGTGGTTAGGATATCCTTCATTGATTACCAGCCAGGATTTAAATATTCTTGGAAATAAGGACATCGACTCTCATGTAAAACACGCACACAGGATACGCAGTTCCGTTGTGGCATCCGGGTTCTATCATGACTTAGCGGGTGGGTCAGAGTGAGTGAGTGACTTTTTTACATTGCACCCAGTAATATTCCAGGTATTAGATTGCGACCTATAAATAATCGAGTATTGCCCAGACAATCCAGTGATTGACATTATGAGCATCGATCCACGTGTTTGGGATACGATGACATGCAATCAGTCAAGTGACCGGGCCTGATTTGTTTTTTTTTTTTTTAACGCAGCAATAACGGCGGTCTGTAAATAATCGAGTCTGGACCAGACAACCCAGTGATTGACAACATGAGCATCGATCCACGCAATTGGGAACGATGACATGCATCAACCAAGTCAGCGAGTCTGTCCACCCGATCCTGTTAGTCGCCACTTGCGACAAGTGTAGTCGCCTTTTACGGCAAGCATGGGTTGCTGAAGACCTACTCTACCCCGGAATCTTCACGGGTCTAAATTGATACTATGGGTGGTAGGGTAGACATTGAATTGATGCTTTGGGGTTGGGGTAGTCGTTGAGTTGATGCAGTGAGGTGGTGGGGTAGACGTTGAGTTGATGCTGGGGTCGGTGGGTGGGGGGTGGGGTGGAGTGGGTGGATGACTGGCGGGGAAGATGTTGAGTTGATGCCACGGAATGGGGTACACGACGTTGAGAGCGGTCGGGAACATCTTTCAAACAACACTGCAAGAGAGTTGGGAGAAATCAAACTTGGCAAAGACCGTGAGAGGTAGAGGCAGAGTGAGATGGGTGGTTCTGGTGTGTGTGTGGGGGGGGGGGGGGGGGGGTCTTGCGTGTGACTTCATAGGTGCATTTATACAGATGTTACATATTTATCTACGTCCAATGGAGTCACTCTCGGCAGGTAATCATATTTACAGTGGTGAAACATAGGAGGATATTTCAAGTGACGGGGGTAAAGGAGATATTTTCACGAGTGGTGAGAAACATTATATTTCAAGAGACACATGGAATATGGAATATTCTACTTATCATATACTTTTTGCGTGGTTGTCTAACGGAAAAATAACTTATTTAATTATAAATGTAAAACCTTGAAACGTAAATTCTCCCTACCTAACACACAGGGGAGGTTACCACCCCTTGTATTTGCGACTTAAAAAGTAGTTTTGTGTTTGCAAAATCTTAAAACATGTAAACAAAAGTATAAAAACGTATTTAAGGTCACGAAAATTCTCAATCAAAGATTGAATATGAGTGACGAGACCGCTGTTGGAAGCGAAAGAAAACCCGCTGGTTGAGTAACAAAAATGGCGCTTTGAGAAACGAACATTCTCGATTGATGAGTTAAATGAGAACTTTACAGTTTATAACGAAACGTTTCCAAGAAAATAACAAACGGCAAGAAGCGATATTAACTTCATAAATGACCATTGTATCTACAGTGCACCCAGAGCAGTTATGGGTGTCTATCATTTCATCTATCAATCATGACCACTGTCTTCTTGATCATTGATTCATTCCAGGCTCTAAAGTAAATATTCAAACGTACAGTACACTACACCATTTCATTTCTTTACAAGACCCTCAAAATTTAATTTTCCCCACGTCTCTCTCCCTCTCTCTGCCTCTGTTTCTCTCTGTGTGTATCTCTCGATCTCTCTCTCGATGCCTTTCTCTTTCTGCCTCTCTCTCACTCTCTGTGCCTCTCTCTGTGCCTCTCTCTGTTTCTCTCTCTCACTCTGCATCTCTCTCCTTGTCAGTAACTTTCTCACGCTCATCTATAGTATAATAGTACAGTACTATACATATATATTTCGGGGCTGCCTTGACTGAAACCTGCTAGAACTGCAAGAGCGATGGTCATTGAGAAAGTCCAACAGCGGTCCTAAGATTGTTACAACCTGTCTACAGAAGGCGATTGTGACAGCACATAGCTATATTGTGTTGAGAAAACCACAAAAGGGCTGTAAGATGAAATGACACGTTGATGACTGGGCTGACAAGGACAGAAACACTGTTCGGTTTCCCAGGTAAAACTGGCAGGAATCCGAACAATCTCCACGAAGTGGAAGTTAAGCCATCCCAAAGCAGAACGCAGCTACACGCTATGAATATTCAATTGACTCTTCATTTAAAAGTCGAATCAAGGAAAGGTGTGAATATAGCATTCTTGACATATTCGGCAGTCCTAACGCTCACGGCGTGATGCAAGGTACAAGTATGTCGCGTGTCGTCACTCCACAGGCACCGACGATATTATGGATATCACAGCACTTCTTTGATCTCCGCTCGTCGTCATGGAGAGCGCGCGGTCTCCGTCACGCGGGACTTGATTTCCTGAATGGAATACGCATGTGCCCCATGTTCGTGTGAGCATTTTCCACGCTCCGTGTTTGTAAAAGACGATACCATGTAAATAATTCTCAGATAAGACTCGTGAATGAACACAATCGCCTATAACCATGTTAATCTATCACCTTCAGGTATGCTAAACATTCTGGAGGAAGGTAGGGCAATAGTCCCCTTATTAAACTGGCTGGAACTTTCGAAAGCGTCTCTTCGCGCTCTTTAACGGTGTAATCTGCACTCTCTGAGACGATAATCAGTAATTGTTGTGGGATTGAGCTGTCGCTGTCTAATAACGTGGAGGAAAGATTCAATAAATGGATTAAAGTCCCGATAAAGTTCCTGTGATCAAAGACAGGGGCCCGGGGACACCGGGGTGGGGGTTGGGGGGGCAGGATCTGCTTTAACCATGCCAATGTGTATTGTTCATGTTATAAATACTTGAATAAATACAAGGAAGGAAACGACCCCCCACTATAGCTGACTATGTCCAGGAGGGGACCCTGCGTATGCCACTGCAGTAGGAATGATATAGCGCCCAGATGTCGCGCTCTGGGAACGATGCTGTCTTGAGAATTCAGAAGGTGCATCTAAAGCTAGCTTGACCTGTTCTTTAATTTCTATGACTGTCACTCATTTTTAAATATACCCAAGTCAGTCATTATACTTCTGCAATAACTGCGAGTGCTGCACATTCCGCGACACTTGATAATGTTTTATTGCATGAAGGCATGCGGCATACTTCCTGGTAATGAGACAGGCATAGTTTGGAGATGATACAATCATGACTATTCTCGTACCTGCCACCGTACGTCATTTATAGGAGACATATGTACCACTGTAGTCACTTAGACGAGATGTCTCTACCGCTGTTGTCACATAGATGAAATGTCTACCACTGTATTCACTTAGACGAGATGTCTCTACCGCTGTTGTCACTTAGATGAAATGTCTCTACCACTGTAGTCACTTAGACGAGATGTCTCTACCACTGTAGTCACTTAGATGAGATGTCTCTACCACTGTTGTCACTTAGATGAAATATTTCTACCACTGTAGGTGAGGCATATGTAACACTGTACGTTACTTAGACGAGATGTCTCTACCGCTGTTGTCACTTAGACGAGATGTCTCTACCACTGTTGTCACTTAGATGAAATGTCTCTACCGCTGTAGTCACTTAGATGAAATGTCTCTACCACTGTAGTCACTTAGATGAGATGTCTCTACCACTGTAGTCACTTAGATGAGATGTCTCTACCACTGTTGTCACTTAGATGAAATGTCTCTGCCACTGTTGTCACTTAGATGAGATGTCTCTACCACTGTTGTCACTTAGATGAGATGTCTCTACCACTGTAGTCACTTACATGGGATGTCTCTACCACTGTAGTCACTTAGATGAGATGTCTCTACCACTGTAGTCACTTAGATGAGATGTCTCTACCACTGTTGTCACTTAGATGAAATGTCTCTGCCACTGTTGTCACTTAGACGAGATGTCTCTACCACTGTAGTCACTTAGATGAAATGTCTCTACCACTGTTGTCACTTAGATGAGATGTCTCTACCACTGTTGTCACTTAGACGAAATGTCTCTACCACTGTAGTCACTTAGATGAGATGTCTACCACTGTAGTCACTTAGATGAGATGTCTCTACCACTGTTGTCACTTAGATGAGGTGTCTCTACCACTGTAGTCACTTAGATGAGATGTCTCTACCACTGTAGTCACTTAGATGAGATGTCTCTGCATGAGATGACTCTTACATTACATACATCTGTCACTATATATCAGTGAGTGAATATTGTTTTACGCCGCTTTTAGCAATATTCCAGCAATATCAAGGCGGGGGACACCAGCAATGGGTTTCACACATTGTGCCCATGTCGGGAATCGAGCCCGGGTCTCCAGCGTGACGAGCGAACGCTTTAACCACCAGGCTACCCGACCGCCCCCTCACTGTATACCACTTACACGAGATATATGTACCAAACGTCACCAATAACAAATACATGAAACGTTGGTCATCACATGTATCACAAGTCTAATAACTATGTTATACCACATGGGCATATAGGTCAGTGTGCTACATTCTCGATCATATACCTGGAATTGTATCTACCTGTATCTACCTGTATTTACCTGTTACCCTGAGTGAGTGAGTATGGTTTTACGCCGGTTTATGCGATATTCCAACACTATCACGGTGACAGCAGAAATGTACCCATGTCGGGAATCGAACTTGCCGGTCAGGTGATGTTCCAAACGTGAAGGCATCACGACAATCCTGCTGGTTAATGTAGCGCAATATTCAAAGGACAAGGTAGATAAGAGGGTATATTTCACGACATTGTTTCAGTGACGAGGCAACACTACACACCTGGATGACTGCAAAGTTAGGTGAGAGATTTGGCAGACCACGTGCGCCGGCGAATATTGATTCCGAAAATATCACCATTCATGAAATATGTTATGAATGGAGCGAGGATTTAGTCCTATCAACGTGTGCGACGGTCGGTCTAATGGTTAAGGAATCTTGGGTATGGTATAGAACTGGATATACAATACACCTGTCACCTGACGATCAATGTAGCGTCCGTTAAATGTCATAGATAAACTATTAATAAATCATGCGTGGGGATATAGTTTCTTGGAAGCTCCCATTTCTTGGCGGTTTAGTATAGATATTATTGTGGATATATATTCCATTACAGGTCCCCAAAAGTTGCTGTATTATTTTTTTCAGTGTTTGTAACACGCTTGCCCCAAACGAGTTACAGAAAATGTGTCAAGAGTGTCCCAAAACGTGAACATGACACGTGTCAATGTGTCCCCACAACACGTTACAGAACGTGTCAACGTGTCCCCAAAATTGCCATGTGTCACTGTATTTCAAACACGTGTGTCAATGTGACCCCAACCTGTTGCAGAACATGTGTCAAAGTGACCCCAAAGCAATTACATGCCATGTGTCAATATGACCCCAAGCCATGGTACTAGGCTACATATACTATATACCATGTCCCGATGTGGCGATTAACGGGATCGGATGTCAGGCTCGCTGACTTGGTTCATGCATGTCATCGTATCCAAGTTGCGTGGACCGATGCTCATGATATCAATCGCTGGATTGTCTGGATTACAGGCCGCTGTAATTTTCCTGGAATATTGCCGAGTGCGGCGTTAAACAACAAACAAACAAACACGCGCGTTACACAACAGGTGTTGGGTTGGGTTTAACGCCGCTTTTAACAGTATTCCAGTTATATCGCGGCTTGTCAGCTTAATGTGGGAGGAAAGCCCGAAGTGATGCAGGTCTCAGACGTTTATCACTTCGGTGAAACCCACGGGTATGGTGCTGACAAACCTAGAAACATAATCGGGATGAAACGGGATTGCGGCGCCTAAGACGACTGGGCCACCCGTGCCCCGCACTAGACATGAACATGTCTCGCGTTTATATTATCTCTTGCCTGGTTTTATTGGCCTGAATCTATCATGGCATGTTGGCGATGACTTATAATTAATGTTTACAGTCTACCTTACTTTATTCAATAAGTAACACCCGTGCATTAAAAGTCGAATATCCAGCATTCCTTCCCTAAAGTTAAGTATATGACATTGTGTGGGCAATGTATTTTTAATCTTTTAAAAGTTTCATCAACATTCCGCTATAGAAGTGTAGCAATTATAAACAAACAACATTTTTTTTCAGTCTGAAAGGCAACTGGTTATGTTAAAATGAGTTGATATTGTTGAGATGTCGTTATTGACAACTGTGTCGGGACGTGGTATGCCGCTGCAGACGGATCAATGCTCGAGCCAATCTGCGCCGATCTCCCCATGGCACAAGTGATATTAAACTCGCGTCGCTTTAATAATTCCCTTTTAAGATTTACGCTTGCATCCACACCTACTGTAAGGCGGACTTCTATTATCTCTTGAAATCTACTCCTTTTAAACGCTCACCACGCGTAACTCGCACCATTCACGGCTATTTTTATATTTACGCTGATTATAAATAGATTTTTTGACTTTGATCCTCCGTGTCTGTGACGTCACGTCAAAATAAAAACATTCCGTCCCGAAACAAATGTCCACAGTATGTGTTAACGCCGATTTGGCATATATACGTTGAATTGGGTGTCCTACCATGGCTTGTTGACTCTCTAGGTGTGAATTGTATCCCGTCTATATCGGGCAAATTCAAGCAATTCTAGCCATTAACAAAAGCAATTTAATCGTGTCTAGGTACCCGCTATAAGGCGGCCTTCGTTATAGCGTGTCTGGTTTTTTTTGCTGGACATGTAGCTTGTGACAGGTTGCAGGGCTCCTATCATAGCAAGGTCAGGGTCAGGGTGTCAAGGGTCAATACCGACATCAGTACACCCGTACTCCTTAAAAAAACCTCAGATTTAAAAACGAATAGATGTTTCTTTGCTGTACTAGACTTTGCGTCGATGGACACATACAATGAAACCCTGCTAATCTGGAAACCTCACCTTATAGGCCTTCACTGTTGGGTGAGGGGACGAGGAATGGGGGTTTATAGCAGCGTTCAAGATTATTGCACTTACATAACTACACGCATGCAGTGTGTGTGTGTGCTTGTGTTTATGGCTGTTTGTACTAGTCCGTACTAATATAGATTCTTATACTAGCCTACTGAGATGCCATGCCGACTCCGAGCCGACCAGTCCTGGTTTTATCCCGTTAACGCTGAGCGCGAGGCAGAGAAACAACAAGTACCATCCTTTAACGTCTATTGGTATAACGCGACCGGGTAATCTAACCATCGATCTTCCTCTCCCCGGGCTGACGCTGTTGGCGGTTGGGAAAGCCTGTGTATAATAAAAGGACAATACCGAACAGATGCTTGTACCCTTACCTTGCTTGGTGAAGTACTAGATTCTGAACTGAAAGGTCGCTTTAAAAGAAAAGAAAAAATAGAAATCCACAAGTCAACTCAGTCTTCAGGTATAAAATTTCATAATGATAATTTCGCACGTAGTGTCCAAAAATGATATTGATAGTGATTAATAAACATATATTTGCAATATTGTCGGAATCGTACATCGGACTCACATTAGGTACATTGGGATTCCATATGACTATGGCCCCGTGAAGATCCGGGTTAGAATAGGACTTGAATAGAACAGCAACCCATCCTTGTCGTAAAAGGGGTCTAACGGGATCGGGTGGTCAGGCTCGCTGTCTTGGTTGATGAATGTCATCTTAACCCATATGCTTAGATCGATGCTCATGATGTTAATCACTGAATTGTCTGGTCCAGTCTCGAGTATTTACAGACTGCCGCCATGAGTGCGGCGTTAAACAAGAAACAAACAAATCAAATGACTATGGAAAGTGTTTTGTCCCAGTTATTTATTTATTTATTATTATTGTTGTTGTTGCTGTTGTTGTTGTCTAACACAGAAGGACAGTGTTATTTTGCTAGTTCTGTCGTACACTGGGTCATGTAAGTTACTGTCTTGTTGGTTAGTGAGATACAAAACTAGGTTAAAATAGTCCTCACAATTGGCGCCGTGTTGCCTTGGTAACAATAAAAAGATGTCGTACTGGTCACGTTTGTATCATCCCGAGAAACATGTCGTCTCCGACATTAACGTGAATGTTTAAAAAGAAAATTGAGCCCAAGTGCTTTTCTTCCGTGCAACGAACACCAAGGTTCTGCCTCTACGGTAGCGCAATGCCGAATGTTCCTTAAGCCATCTTCAGAACACAGCTGTTGCAATGGACAGAGGGTCACATGGGTAACAGTATATATTGCACAACACAACGCACTTCAATGAAAATTCGAAATTTTATTTAAAGAAGTATTAATAACGCTTAACTTAAACTGAATTATATTGTGAACAAAGGTTGTCACATGAGACCGGTAAACATTATGTAATTTAGACTTCATAAGTGAGTGAGTATTGTTTTACGCCGCGTTTAGCAACATTCTGGCAATATCACGGCGGAGGACACCGGGAATGGACTTCACACACTGTTCCCATGTGACCAATCGAACCCAGCTAGGCCTTGGCGTGACGAGGGAACGCTTTTAAGACTAGGCTACCTATCCCACCATTCCCATACTTATTGGAAGACGTGGGAAGTTTTATTAATCCAGTTTCTATAAATCTATAACACAATCAGCAGATTACACAAATCTCCGTTATCCGTATAAATTGACCGAATATCTAAAAAAAAATCGGTTAAAATTGCTTTATGTTTAAGGAGTAAAACATTCCGACTAAACTGGGGGTTGGGTGTCCAGTGTGAAGGTTGGTTGGTTGGTTTGTTGTTTAACGCCGCACTCAGCAATATTCCAGCAATATGACGGCGGTTTGTAAATAATCGAGTCTGGACCAGGCAATCCGGTGATTGACATCAAAGGCATCGGTACCATTGATACCGTGAGAATCGGTCCACGCAATTGGGATACGATGACATGCATCGACCAATTCAGCGAGCCTGACCATCCGATCCCGTTATAGCTCGCCTCTCACGACAAGCATACAGTGTGACCGTGCACGTGAATGGGTGACAGTCTGCTACAGACTGACTCAGCGTGTTGAGGCCTCGTGCAGTCACACACTATCAATCACAGGTTTTCCCGAAGAAAGAATAAAACTGGTCGGTGAGGAAGCCAAGTATTTAAAACGTTCGCTCGTCACGCCGAACGCGGGTTCGAATCCCACAAGAGTACTATACATTAAGCCCATACCATTGTCCCCCGTGATATTGTTGGGACATTGCTGAAATCGGCATGAAACCATACTCCGTCACTCAGAGTAAAACAGAACATCGCCGAGATAATTCATTGTGTGAGTGAGTTGGGTTTAACGCCGCTTTTAACAGTATTACTGAGTATTATATCACGGCGTGTCAGCTTAATGTGGGAGGAAAGCCCGAAGTGATGCAGGTCTCAGACTCCACCACTTCGGTGAAACCAACGAGCACGGGTATGATGCTGACAAAATTAGAATCATAATTGGGGCGAACCGGGATTCGAACCCACAATCATAGGTTTCTGGCGTGCCCAAGAGACGCAACTCTGCACAGCGAATCGCGGTGCCTTAGACGACAAGACAAGGCCACCCGTGGCCCCACGCTGAGATAAACCAGTCGATGTCTATGCGACATACACTCACTAACTCGCTACCGAAGGAAGAGGACAGCGTCGGTGGGGATGTCAGTTCCTGTCCCACGGTCAAAACGTGCGGACAGAACCATCCTGCTTGGTCAGTGGAAGTACTTGGCCATCACATGGCATTGATGTGGCGAGTGGACACACGGCTGTCAGTGTGTACTACACACAGCCACGAGGGCCGCGCTTCCATGCCCCAGCTGCCCTAGTACACGCACCGTGGCGTAGGAAATGTCATCTCGGAAGCCGTGGCGAGCCTATACGGAACACTTTCATTGTCAGTTTACAGCGTAGGTCATAGCTTGTCACGAACACGATCTGGACTTGGACGTGGACACGGAAACACACGAGGACACACATCATGTGTAAAAATCTGGCGTCATGTGTGTGCGAGTGATTGAGTATTGTTTTACGCCGCGTTTAGCAATGTTCCAGCAATATCACGGCGAGGGACACCAGAAACGGGCTTCACACATTGTACCCGTGTGGAGAATGTGTAACGCGTGAATGTGGTGTAAATGGCTATATGTTACACGTGAATGTGGGGTGAATGGTTTAGTGTTACACGTGAATGTGGGGTGAATTGCTTTATGTTACACGTGAATGTGGGGTGAATGGCTTTATGTAACACGTGAATGTGGTGTAAATGGCTATATGTTACACGTGAATGTGGGGTCAATGTTTTTGTGTTACACGTGAATGTGGGGTGAATTGCTTTATGTTACACGTGAATGTGGTGTTAATGGCTATATGTTACACGTGAATGTGGGGTGAATGGCTTTATGTTACACGTGAATGTGGTGTTAATGGCTATATGTTACACGTGAATGTGGGGTGAATGGCTTTATGTTACACGTGAATGTGGTGTAAATGGCTATGTTACACGTGAATGTGGGGGTGAATGATTTTGTGTTAAACGTGAATGTGGGGTGAATGATGTTTGTGTTACACGTAAATTTTGGGTAAACGGCTTTATGTTACACGGGAATGTGGGGTGAATGGCTTTATGTAATACGTATGTGAGGTGAATGGTTTTATGTTACACGTGAATGTGGGGTGCATGGTTTTATGTTACACGTGAATGTGGGGTGAATGGCTTTATGTTACACGTGAATGTGGGGTGAATGGCTTTATGTAATACGTATGTGGGGTGAATGGTTTTATGTTACTCTTTGTCTTACATGTGAAGAGCGATGTCTCACATATGAATGGCTTTGTCTTTCGTGTGAATGACGTTGTCTTACATGGGAATGGCTTTGTTTTACAGTGAATGGCTTTGTTTTACAGTGAATGACGTTGTCTTACATGTGAACGACGTTGTCTTACAGTGAATGGCGTTGCCTTACATGTGAACGGCGTTGTCTTACAGTGAATGTGTATGGACTCACGTCTGAGTCTTAATTCGTCACACCCGTGATATGTATGTCACACCATGATCAGTGTGGAAACAAATCTCAACCTGAAGTGCCAGTCGCTACATCCAGAATAGACACATGGCGCTCGGTAAACACGCTCCTCTGTGTCTCCCCATATTACAGAAATAAGGTATGATGGTGCAACCCTGTTAATCCGAACATCTACATCCCGAACTTCTATTCAAAGCGACACGACATTGTACGAATGTTTCTTTAATCCGGACGATTTCGCCGGGCTACACTGCAGTGTCGACATCGCCCCCCCTCCCTTCCCACGAAACCCTTGCTGTATAAGGTACGCTCTGTAATTATTACGGAGAAACATTTGATTCATCAAAAAGGCTGTTTTATTCCAAGACATGAGTTTTAAGATTCGGGGAGAAACAAAACCGCTCTAGCTTCCAAGAAATCCAGAACATCTGATGAATGTACATTACATTCACCGTGTTCTACTTAACAATATTCTACATAACGTAAGAGATCCTATCAACGTCAATATTCTGTCAACGACACCTGTTCGTTTTATCGAATTTTCGATGAAAATCAAATTAATTAACAGAGCCAGTGACATATAACATGATCGATTGTTCTATGAAGCTGATAATGAAATTCTCATTTTGAATTAGGAAACTGGCGCAATTTTCCAGCAATCGGTGAATGAACACCAAGTTATGAATGACAGCATGCTGTGACGTGACACAGATCAACGCTTGTGGGATGTGAAACAAACCAATCAGACAGTGGTGTCTTTAACCAATCAGATCGCTGTTGTCGGTGTCCGATGTTTATGTCAACGTGTATTTATGAATGAAACTATTGCCAGGAAATGTGTTTGTTGCATCAGACTAGGGATATGCTATGCTTCCTGCACATCTAACAACGGGTTGGCGGGCATGCACGGCGAAGCGTCTGATGCACCTGTTGTCTGACACCTTACACACGCGAGTGTTGGGATCTGGTTAAGCTCTGCACAATTAACAGGTCGTGATAACCGACCACTCATTTAAATAAACCGTTACATGATTGTGTTTCGTATTTAACAAGCTTAAGTGTGCCTGATCATGTGTTTAGTATTTAACTAGTTAAGTTACTCCTAATCATGTGTTTAGTATTTAACTAGTTAAGGTAATTCTGATCATGTGTTTAGTATTTAACTAGTTAAGATATTCGTAATCATGTGTTTAGTATTTAACTAGTTAAGATATTCCTAATCATGTGTTTAGTATTTAACTAGTTAAGATCTTCGTAATCATGTGTTTAGTATTTAACTAGTTAAGATATTCGTAATCATGTGTTTAGCATTTAACTAGTTAAGGTACTCCTGATCATGTGTTTAGTATTTAACTAGTTAAGATATTCCTAATCATGTGTTTAGTATTTAACTAGTTAAGATATTCGTAATCATGTGTTTATTATTTTACTAGTTAAGATATTCGTAATCATGTGTTTAGTATTTAACTAATTAAGGTACTCCTGATCATGTGTTTAGTATTTAACTAGTTAAGATATTCGTAATCATGTGTTTAACATTTAACTAGTTAAGGTACTCCTAATCATGCGTTTAGTTTTTAACAAGTTAAGGTAAGAATGATCATGTGTTTAGTATTTAACTAGTTAATATACTCCTGATCATTTGTTTAGTATTTAACTAGTTAAGGTAAGAATGATCATGTGCTTAGTATTCAAATAGTTAATGTATTCCTGAGCATGTGTTTAGTTTAACGCCAACCTCTTATTATTCCCATAAGAGTGAGTGAATATGGATTTACGTCCCATTTAGCAATAATGTCGGGAAACACCTGAAATGGGCGTCAACCGTTGGACGTAGGTGAGGAATCGAACTCGGGATTTAGGTGTGACGCGCGAACGATTTGAACACTCGGCTACCATCCAGGCTCGGGGCACACGCAGCAAGGACACAAGCGATCTGCCGTTTGGGGTACTATAGACTAACATTTAGTCTCAGATAGGAAATTATCTTATTTAAATATATACATTTACAAAATACTAAATAGATTCCAAACGAGACAAAAACAATGCCTTATCCCAGAACTGAGGCAATCTAGACTTGAGTTAGATTCGGTTGTCTTTTTTAATTTATTCTCGTGGGTCTGAGCGAGAGACTACGAGCTCTACACTTGCACTGATTACATTAACGCATTGGTACTGGGTACTGGGGGCATGTGTTTGTTTGGTCCTGTTGCTGTCAACACGTATGATACTGATGATAGGAATTCACAACCATCCCACTTTACACACTGTTAACAACACGTGAAGACCATGAAAGGTCTCTATTCAGAGGCAAATATATTATGATAACATCACACCAGTTGCAACGAGCCCTATAAAATGAATTGGCGATTATTCTGACCCCCTGTCAGATGTGTAGAGTTAAGCCGGAGCCCTGCACCAGAGTGTGTGAGGTGTCAGACAACAGGACCCTTGTGGCTTTCGTGAGAGTGAGTGAGTTAGTGAGTGAGTTTTTGGGTGAGTGAGAGAGGTTTGACACCGCTTTAAATATTTTTAAGGATAGTTTAAATGAGGATAGTTTAAATGAGGATAGTTTAAATGAGATAGTGTACTCAGAGAGTACTACAAACAAAAAAATCAACCCTACACCCCCCCAAAAAAATATTCGCGTTTTGGTTCAGTATAGATACTAGTCAAGTTGTCATTAACAACATAAGTTGAAATATACATGTATCCATACGCAACTGTAAGAAAATTGAACCAGAGTGAGTGAGTGAGTTGGGTTTAACGCCGCTTTTAACAGTATTCCAGTTATATCGCGGCGTGCCAGCTTAATGTGGGGGGAAAGCCCGAAGTGATGCAGGTCTTAGACGTTTACCACTTCGGTGAAACCCACGAGCACGGGTATGGTGCTGACAAACCTAGAAACATAATCGGGGTGAACCGGAACTCGAACCCACAATCATAGGTTTCTGGTGTGTCCAGGGGACGCAACTCTGCACAGCGAATCGCGGCGCCTTAGACGACTGGGCCACCCGTGCCCCCAAATTGAACCAGACAATATATATGCTAATAAACAAGTAACCATCTATCTCAGTCACGAAAATCACGTGAAGGGGAGACCGAAGTGATGCAGGCTTTAAACGCTTAGTGTTTATAGAGCATGAGTACAGTGCTGACAAACCTTGAAACAATTTCGGGGCGAACCGACACTCGAACTACGATCATAGCTTTTAGGCGCGTCCAAGGGACGCAACTCTGCACCGCGAATTGCGGCCCATAAAACGACTGGGCCACCCTGAGACCTCGGATGATGGTAGTGATAGATGATACAATGAAGCAGAGGGAGTTGAAATGGTACTGCAGTAACTATTAAAGTGGAAAAATTACAATACATGTCACTGGCTAATCAAATTCTGTCTTACAATACGAGTGCATCACTTTGCAAACTTAAAATACGTTACGTCATAAAAGAAATACAGTAAACTACGGTTAAAACGAACTCAAAGAGGCCATTAATTTTAGTTCATTATAACCGTAGTTCGTTATAAGCAGATATACAGAATATATGCAGCAAATGGCCGCGATCAAGAAATAGGTTCGTAATATCAGTACGTTATAAGCGTGTTCATTGTAAACGTTTTTTACTGTACAGGATACAAATTTTAAGACGGCCTAATAAAGTGAACGCCTATAGGCTTAGCCATATTATGTAACCACATGTTTAAAGCCACGCGTCTACAGTCATATGACAGCATGCGCGCATATAGCCATGTATAAATAAACTAAAACTATATGTAATACTCTGGACAGGTGATGTAGCCATGTGATGTAGCCATGTGCACGCCAATGGTCATGTAACGTACGCATGAACACTTTCCGTGTGAGAGGTCTCCTTTAGAGGGACATTCTGTATGCATGACGAACCTGTCAGGTGGTGAATGTATGAAGTGTATCGCTATATTAAACACGCTGAACACCATGACAAACTCCGATATGCCATCAGCCGGACGCTGTCTTCAACACCAAATCTCTAACCATAATGGATTTATGAAAACATTGTGAGAATCTTTATCAGACAACCTGTATCTGAATCCCTATCGTTTTGTGGGAAGCGGGTCAAGTATCCTTGCTATTCACAAGTTTTGGGAGACATTTCTGAGACATCGACGATATTATCGTTGTTACAAATCGATTGTCCATTAACATTTTCATACACAGAAGTGAAAAAAGATCAATTTGCGAACACATTTTCGCTCCACTGGCGCATTAGCAACGCTGACTTTAACACAAGCCGTTTAGGCCAAAGATACTGGATTAGCGGTAATTATGAAACGCCTTGAAGTCACACTAACGCTCCGTCCAATATATATTTGTGAGAAGATTTCAGCTTTGACCAAAATATGGGACCACGTGTACACACATGAAGGCATACGCAGATATATCAGCTTAAAGACGAACGTACAATGTTTTAGATTTCTTTCGTACATACATGGTTTCATATTCTTTGATTCATTCACAAACCTCGGAGAAACAACACTATAATGCACATCCCGAGAAGCCGACTTCACACGCCTCTACTCGTATTCCGCCTTTTGGAGATTTACAGTAGAAGAATCCTTTTAAATTTACAAAACTAAAAAAAAAACAAGTACTAGGTTGGCGTAAAAGTGCCTTTTGTATTTCCTTTAATGTTAAAGAAACTTCAAAAAGAGAACATTTTATGATACGTTGGTAGTGAATGTGACACGTTTGTGCAGGGTTTCAATTACAGCATGCAATCTGGCTCTCCTTTCGACTATTAATGATTCACTGCGCACTAAGTCAGTCGGGAAATACGTTTCTACAACGTGGAGTAATTAGTACCCATGGTTCATCAACAAATACATACACACACATAGACTTCACGTCAACGATCGATCAGCGACGGGCAGGTTTCCGTGTCCAGGTCAGTGATCATAATCAGTCCAACCCGGAAATACTGCACACCATGAGATCACAGCGACTGTCTCTATGGAATATAAACAAATACTTCTTACTAATCGCCCACGACTCATTAGTCGCTGGAATTCCAATATACTGCCGACTTGAGTTTCATAGAGCCTGTCTGGAATGCTAAATGCTGTATTGAGCAGATTTCACTCGCTGTGTTAGCGTTGTGGCAAACCCCTCTGTGACCATGATGTGATCGATTGCTGTTATACAAACAAACTGTGTCATACTCTCAGCAACTCCGTGTGGCGTGTGATTAGGGTATACACGTATATGAAAATGAAATCACTGGGCAATATTAGAATAGCGAGTAATCCATGCGAGTACCAGACGACACAGATGCATTAAGTAGGCATCCTGTCCCCCATACTCATCGCTGTTAAGTCGTTATGTTACAAGTGCCGGCTGAGTTGACTGGGAGTAATTACTGAGGCTCAGAGCCACTGTTGACTGAGTGAGTAAAATGGTATTTACGTCTTGTCAGCTGCACGATATCTCTATCATGACAATCTGTGACGGACTGAGCCGTCTGCGGTCTGGTGGACTGTACGGTGTGACGGGGTGACGGCACGTACGATGTGACGGCCAATTCGATGTGAAGGACTGTACGATGTGACGGACTGTACGATGTGACGGACCGTACGGCGTGAAGGACCGTACGATGTTACGAACTGTACGGCGTGACGAAGTGTACAGATGACGGAGTGTACAGAGTGACCAACTGTATAGTTTGAAAGAGTGTACGGTGTAACGGACTGTACGATGCGATTTCCTGTACTGTGTGACGACCTGTACGGCGTGACGGAGTGAACAGTGTGACGGACAGTGCGAGGTGACGGCATGTACGATATGATGGACTGAACGATGTGACGAACTGTACGGCGTGACGGAGTGTAACGCGTGACGAACTGTACGGCGTGACGGAGTGTACCGCGTGACGAACTGTACGACGTGACGGAGTGTACCGCGTGACGAACTGTACGGCGTGACGGAGTGTACCGCGTGACGAACTGTACGGCGTGACGGAGTGTACCGCGTGACGAACTGTACGGCGTGACGGAGTGTACCGCGTGACGAACTGTACGACGTGACGGAGTGTACCGCGTGACGAATGTACGGTCTGGTGGACTGTATGGTGTGCGGGCGTGTACGATGTGAAGAACAGTACGATATGAAGGACTGTGCGATCTGACGGACTGTACAGTGTGACGGTGTGTACGGCGTGACGGACAGTAAAGTGTGAGGACCTGTTTGGTGCGATGGAGTGACGGACTTTATGTGTGAAGGTCTGTACGGCTTGACTATCTGTATGATGTGACGGTCTGTATGATGTGACGGCCTGTATGGGGTGACGGAGTATATGGCGTGAAAGCATGTACGATGTGACGGATTGTATGATGTGAGGGCCTGTACGCCATGACGGACTGTACGGTGTGACGTACAGTCCGTGTGACGGACTGTACGATGTGACGTACTTATGGCGTGATGGACTGTACGGTGTGACGGACTGTACGGCGTGACGGCCTGTTCGGTGTGACGTACTTATGGCGTGATGGACTTACGGTGTGGTGGACTGTACAGCGTGACGGCCTGTACGGTGTGACGGACTGTACGGTGTGACGGCGTGTACGGTGTGTTGGACTGTACGGTGTGTTGGACTGTACGGTGTGATGGACTGTACGGTGTGATGGACTGTACGGCGTGATGGACTGTATTGCATGATGGACTGTACAGCGTGACGGCCTGTACGGTGTGACGGCGTGTACGGTGTGATGGACTGTACGGTGTGATGGACTGTACGGTGTGATGGATTGTACGGCGTGACGGACTGTACGGTGTGACGGCGAGTACGGTGTGATGGACTGTACGGTGTGACGGCCTGTTCGGTGTGACGGCGTGTACGGTGAGATGGACTGTACTGTGTGATGGACTGTACGGCGTGACGGACTGTTCAACGTTTTAGTATGCCATGGACAAGCCGTAACCCAATAGTGTGGAGGAGGAGAACGATACTGCAGCATATGTACTCATATTCCCCATCTCTTTATAACATACTGCACATTTCCATTTCCATTTCGCAGTAAATACAGTAGAAAAAGCAATCATCAGGAAAGTCGGCGAAATTCGTGATATACCAATCTCATTAAAATCAGATCTAAGTTCTCGCTGCCGCTAAACAAAGATCTGAGGACATCCCATTACGGGTCACGTCAGAACGACCTTTCGCAAACTTTGACCGACCACTGAAAAGAATAACAAAAAGTCGATATCAGCCAATGAGTGAGTGAGTTGGGTTTAACGCCGCTTTTAACAGTATTCCAGTTATATCACGGCGTGTCAGCTTAATGTGGGAGGAAAGCCCGAAGTGATGCAGGTCTCAGACGTTTACCACTTCGGTGAAACCAACGAGCACGGTATGGCGCTGACAAACCTAGAAACATAATTGGGGTGAACTGGGATTCGAACCCACAATCATAGGTTTCTGGCGTGCCCAAGAGACGCAACTCTGCACAGCAAATCGCGGCGCCTTAGACGACTTGGCCACCCGTGCCCCCTCAGCCAATAGCAAAGCAGCTTTCTCGGGCTTTACGGCACTCGTTTCAACCTGGCGACTTCCATTTCAGACTATGCTTGAAAAATATATTGACACAGTTCTCGATTAAAATTTAGGAAACTGAACAAACGAACAATGCGAAATGTCTAATATATGGTTGTGATTGAATGGCAGTGCTTCCCACGTACTGCGCAACGCCTCCTTCGTTCATATGTTAATCCCACGGAAGCGAGAGACAGACGATAATTTTGACGGAATCAGTCGTACGGGTCGTAACTGTCGTTCGGAATACCCCGTGTTAACGTTTTCAAGGTTGCATGATTAGAAAACACATTCCGACTGTCATTTTCATGATCTGGTAAGTGACGCTTTCATTGGTCGGATGAAAGGTCGTTCTGACGTGACCCGTAATGGGATGTCCTCAGGTCTTTGTTTAGCGAGAGCGAGAACTAAGATCTGATGTGAATGAGATTGGTGATATACCAGACAAACAACGCCTCTCAAGCTAACTTCATATTTGCTACTTCAAGCCAATTAATAGACTAACATCTAGTCTCTGAAATGAACACATCTTACATAAAAAATCAGTTGTTCAGTTATCTTAATAAAAATATAATAAAAAGGAGCCCGGTGACTCTCTTCATTTCCTGATACTGCAGTGATCTAGACTTGCCAAACATCATAGACTTGCATGGGCTGTATTTGATATATATTTGTATCAGGGTCTGTAAGACAGACTAGCCAATTAAAGTTGTAGATTGATATTGTTTCCAGATTTAATGGGATTGATTTCGAAATCATAAATTCATTTCATTTCTTCAACAGAAATACTATCCAGAGAAATTGTGTTTAGCGTCGCCGTATTTAACACTGGTTCACCTGTCCGACGGCGTGTCAGCTCAGTGTGAGACATAGTCTCAGACAGTTGGTTGGTTGGTTTGTTGTTTAACGCCGCACTCAGCAATATCCCAGCTATGACGGCAGTCTGAAAATATTCGAGTCTGGACCAGACAATCCAGTGATTAATATCATGAGCATCGATCCCAGTTGCGTGGATCGATGCTCATGCATCAACCAAGTCAGGCTCAAATGGCGGCACTGTAGACGTGGTTCCTGCTGTCCTACCCGGAACAATAACTGGGGAGAATCGGGGATTCCAACAATAGAAACGCGGATCCGGCCAAAACCAAGGGACGTAACCCTACGACGGATTACGCCGTCTTATGCCACTGGGTCAATTGTGCCTCGTCTGCGTTCGACAAACGCGTTTGCAATATTGAGGCAATATCTGGTTGGCCTGAGGGTAACGTGGTTTCGACATCTTTAAGCATTAACGGTTGCAAATTGTACCAATATATTAAAGGGCAAGCCATACTACGCAGCCTAAGTATTACTCTCAAACGCAAAATGAAAGAGCAAAAGTGAGCGTGGCTCACTAATACCCCCGACCCGCCTAGTGTGTCAGTAGTTTCAAATTAAATAGCTAGGAAAGGGTTAAGGTTTGAAAAATTCATTAAAAAAATGGAAAATTAATAAAAACATTTATTTTCTTTTGACTGCACCCCTCCATATGACACAGATTATATGTACTAAGTTTGAGATGAATCCACTGAATAGTTTAAGAGAAATCGCGCGGACAAAGTTTTCGGACGGACGGACGGACGGACGGACGGAACCTTGGTATAACTATATACCCCGACCTTTAAGGTCGGGGGTATAATTAAAAGTAGAACATTGACCAGCATGATCCAGTTATGCATGTCACAGTAGTCTGAAGTAGTCACATGTCACGTGATCAGTCGAGACAGAGCCTCCAAGTCGTCACATAGACCAGCCAATCACCGTTTTATGCAAACAGGAAACGACAATCATCATGAACGCATAATATTAGATTTATTCGACAAATTCCGACAAAAACCGAGCGTTTCTTTGAAATAGCTTAGATATAACGTCATTTCGTAAGAAGCTCGCTGGCCGTGGCCGTCTTTGTGACAGTTGCACGGCTGAGGGGGCACGCATTATCTCCAGTGTCGTGTTGGAGCAATTATAACCAACTCCGACATGGAATGATTGCAGCGATAGGCATGTGTGATCTTCAGTCGCAGTAAGAGAGGACTTCCTTCTGGCGTGTGGAGACATGCCTCCAGACACGTCCTCCACTGGGCTTCACACAATGCATGTGTGACCACAAAACACAACATAACGTAATATCCGACACATATTGCACAATACCCGTGAAGATCCGGGGTAGAATAGGTCTTCGGCAACCCATGCTTGCCATAATGGGTTAGTATGGTTTTACGCCGCTTTTAGCAATATTCCAGCAATATCACGGCGGGGGATACCAGTAATGGGCTTCACACGTTGTACCCATGTCGGGAATCGAACCCGGGTCTTCGGCGTGACGAGCGAACGCTTTAACCACTAGGCTACCCGACCGCCCTGTTTGTAAAAGGCGACTATGCTCGTCGGAAGGGGCGACTAACGGGACGATGCATGTCATCTATCTCAATTGCGTGGATCGATGCTCATGATGTCAATCACTGGATTGTCTGGTCCAGACTCGGTTATTAACAGACCGCTGTCATACAGCTGGAATATTTACCGCGTTAAACAAAAAAACAACAACCCATATTGCACACTGCCATGTTTGATATAATTCATACTGCACACTGACATATCTGATATATACTGAATAATGCCATGTCTGACACATATTGCACACTGTCATGTATTACATAATGCAACATAGTTTGTTACTTTTATATATGACATACTGCAGTCTATTGCCATAGTACACGCCACCTTGTCTGATAATATTCCTCTAGAACGATGGGCCATGATTCCGCTATTTAATGACGCAATCTCTGAGGCCATGTAACGTATTGGAAGTGACGTGCATACACGAGAAGAATTCAAGCTTCTAGCAGAGGACCCCCGACTGGATACAGATG
Source organism: Haliotis cracherodii (assembly GCF_022045235.1). Taxonomy (NCBI): domain Eukaryota; kingdom Metazoa; phylum Mollusca; class Gastropoda; order Lepetellida; family Haliotidae; genus Haliotis; species Haliotis cracherodii. The sequence continues at coordinate 20,556,178 of NW_027266319.1, forward strand.
ATTCAACACTAGCAGCCATCATCTACTCCGGGAGTGCTGGGAGTGGGACAATGGACCCTATTGTTACCTGTAGTTTGATCTGATTACTGTCGTCAAGTGCCCAGAGTATTATGATTCACACTGACAGAAGCATCACACGTCTCGCGTGGGGCTTGGGGGCGACGTAAGTGAAAGTGACAGTGAGCGAGGGGACTGCTCGGATTGTCTCATACAGAGAGACATGGAAATAATCTCCATTTGTTCTGCATCTATATATGGCAGTCAAAGGAGTGAGGATTGCGCGCAATCAAAACAGATGAAGTCATTCTGCATTTTTTAATTATTGTGACGATAACATGGAATGACTGTCAGTTCCTAGAACTGGGCGAAGACGCTTTTCCAGATTTTCTGGCTTTAGGTGGTTCTTGGCCAGGTTGTATACATGTAGAAACAGATTCTGTGTAAATCGGTTTGTCATTGAAATCGGTTGCCTTGGTCAATGGAATGTATTTGGTATTGGTATGTCATTTCAGTAGGAGACATAGGCCTGAATACACCAGTCTGTGACTGCCATCCGGGACTAAGGGTAAAATATACACTAGTCTGTCATTGCAATCCGGGACTAAGGGTAATATATACACCAGTCTGTCATTGCAATCCGGGACTAAGGGTAATATATATACACTAATCTGTCATTGCAATCCGGGACTAAGGGTAATATATACACTAGTCTGTGACTGCAATCCGGGAGTAAGGGTAATATATACACCAGTCTGTCATTGCAATCGGGGACTTAGGGTAATATATACACAGTCTGTCATTGCAATCCGGGACTACGGGTAACATATACACCAGTCTGTCATTGCAATCCGGGACTAAGGGTAATATATACACCAGTCTGTCATTGCAATCCGGGACTAAGGGTAATATATACACTAGTCTGTGACTGCAATCCGTGACTAAGGGTAATATATAAACTAGTCTGTCATTGCAATCCTGGACTAAGGGTAATTTATACACTAGTCTGTGACTGCAATCCGGGACTAAGGGTAATATATACACCAGTCTGTCATTGCAATCCGGGACTAAGGGTAATATATAAATTAATCTGTCATTGCAATCCGGGACTAAGTGTAATATATACACTAGTCTGTGACGGCAATCCGGGACTTAGGGTAATATATACACTAGTCTGTGACTGCAATCCGGGAGTAAGGGTAAAATACACACCAGTCTGTGACTGCAATCCGGGACTAAGTGTAATATATACACTAGTCTGTGACTGCAATCCGGGACTAAGGGTAAAATAAACACCAGTCTGTCATTGCAATCGAGGACTCAGGGTAAAATATACACTAGTCTGTGACTGCAATCGGGGACTAAGGGTAAAATATACACTAGTCTGTCATTGCAATCCGGGACTATTGGTAAAATATACACTAGTCTGTCATTGCAATCGGGGTCTATGTCCTGTGTTCACCAGTCTGCCATTGCAATCTCTGTTTTGAGGCTGCAAACACTAGTCTGTCATTGCAATCTGAGACCAAGGCATATATATACATAAAGTCTGTCATCGCAATCGGGGACTTTGGGCTATAATTACTAGTATACACCAGTCTGTCATTGTAAAAGGGGTTGTAGGGTTATATACTCCAGTCATTGTACCATAGGCTGTATACATTAGTCTGTTATTCAACCGAAGGCTGTATGTAGGAGACTGCCATGGCACCAAGGTCTGTATATACCAGTCTGTCGTTGAAACCAGTCACCAAGGTCTGTAAATAAATTGGGGAGCAAAAGAAACTCCACCTCTCAGTCGATTTTATGTGTTTGATTTTCAATTGAAAATATCTTAAATAAGGGACAAGGCCGGTATGCACAAGTTTGTCGTTGGCATCACTGACCAAGGTCTGTACACCCCATTGTATATCCTTCGCAACTTAAGCGACCAAGGTCTGATCGATCTGTAACATCATTATGAAATTAGTGGCCTGATCTGTATACATTTTTTCGTCATTGAAATAACTGCCCTGGGTCTGTTTCCAGCTGCTCCCTATGTCCGTGCCACCCGATTGATGTACTTTATATATAACTGTGCAGGGGTTAATACACACTGAGGGCAAAAGATGGCAACTCCGGGGAATTTGTTGTTTAACGAACTCGAATGGTTTGTTGTTTAACGCAGCACTCAGTAATAGTCCAGCTATACGACGGCGGTCTGTAAATAATCGAGTTTGAACCAGACAATCCAGTGATTAATATCATGAGCATCGATCCACGCTATTGGGATCGATGACATGCATCAACCAAGTCAGCGAGCCTGACCACCCGATACCGTTAGTCGCCTTTTACGACAAACATAGTCACCTTTTTACGACAAGCATGGGTTGCTGAAGACCTATTCTACCCCGGAATCATCACGGGTCACGCCGGCGAATATCAGAGAAGCGTAAAGCGTGGGGCAGCCTGCTGAAGTCTCATACACAATGAGGGCAAAGGAGGGATCGAATGCTGAAATATATACAATGACAGGATGAATCGCTCTGTTGAACTATAATATACAATACGGACAAAGGATGAATCGAATGCTTAAGTATAATATACAATAAGGAAAAGGATGAATCGAATGCTGAAGTATAATCTGCAACGAGGACAAAGGATGAACCGAATGCTGAAGTATAATATACAATGACAGAGGATTGATCGAATGCTCAAGTATAATATACAATAAGATCAAAGGATGAATCGAATGCTGAAGTATTATATACAATAAGGACAAAGGATGAATCGAATGCTGAAGTATAACCTTCAATAAGGACAAAGGATGAATCGAATGCTCAAGTATAATATACAATAAGGACAAAGGATGAATCGAATGCTGAAGTATTATATGCAATGAGGCAAAGGCTGAATCGAATGCAGAAGTATTATATACAATAAGGACAAAGGATGAATCGAATGCTGAAGTATAACCTACAATGAGGACAAAGGATGAATCGAATGCTCAAGTATAATATACAATAAGGACACAGGATGAATCGAATGCTGAAGTATTATATGCAATGAGGCAAAGGCTGAATCGAATGCTGAAGTATTATATACAATAAGGACAAAGGATGAATCGAATGCTCAAGTATAACCTACAATAAGGACAAAGGATGAATCGAATGCTCAAGTATAATATACAATGACGACAAAAATGGAATTGAATGCTGAAGTATACAACTATAATCTGTCATGGCCTAACAGATTAAATGTAATATCAAAGACTGAGGTGGTGCTTCACCTCTTTCAGTAGTATACGATAACCAAGATTATTACTACTAACACAGAGTTCCTTCCAGGACTGGTTGAACTTCAAGACAAATTCTGCAAACAGGAAGGCCTAAAGGATTAAATTCTTGAAAACAAACGACTATTTAAAGAATAATGCCATTGAAGGAAACTGCTTTATGTGAAAGGTAAAAAGTAATACATCAAGGCCCATCCGTATTTGTGCCTGAAAAGGGATTCTAAAAGCGGCAAGCCTTGAGTCATGATGTTTAATACCATGTTTTGATGTGTTTATGATTATTTATGACACGTGTTACCGGCAAGGGAAGATTCACACACGTGAGCTGCGGGCTTTGACGCTGAGTGATGGACACAAAACAGCCTTTACTGTCAATCTACAGCGTATGAATGAACCGTTCCCGGTAATACGACCTCAGCCAATCACACCGTAGAACCGGTGAAGCGACACCAGAGGGACAGTTCTTTGAGTTTCAACAGAACGATTGATCTGCTGACATGACATTCGGGCAGCAACCATCGGAAGATTCCTGGCCACAACATTCAGCCTTTGTTTTCAAGTCTCGGAAAACATTTTCAAACATTACTGCTGGTCATAAGATTAAAACCAATACATTTTGACAGTCAACATGCCATGAGGTTTCAATACTCGAGATCGCGTGGGTGCTAAGTGTTCTGCATTTAGTACCCTGGGGGTTGATATCGTTCATACAATAAACAGAAAAATATATGAATCTACATTCAGATCGATACATTTTATCAATAGTGTCTGAAGTTTAAGCAAAGAATGCTCCAAAATAGCTTTTCTAATAAAGCAACGGAAAAGCATTTTTAAAATGAAGCAAGTCGTAATTTATTTCAAAAGCATATCCTCTGAAGAATATTATCAAGGAGGTTGTTTCTCGCAGGTACATAGATCAATGGAGGTGAAGAGTTAAACAATAATTGCTTGTACAGAGTGAAGTGTTTGAACTGCCAGAGAACAGTCGCGTCAAGCTGGAGTCGTCTAGCACATGAAGGACAGAGGGTAAAGTGTGTACCCAACAAACACTGTGCTGGGGTGGGCGGAGGGGGAGTGGTGGGCAGTTTGAGGATGACACAATAGTTGATTCAGTATTGTAACTACACAAAGCTTGGCACGATGAGTGAGTTCATGAGTGAGTTGGGGTTAACGCCATTTTTAACAGTATTCCAGTTATATCGCGGCGTGTCAGCTTAATGTGGAAGGAAAACCCGAAGTGATGCAGGTCTCAGATGTTTACCACTTCGGTGAAACCCACGAGCACGGGTATGGTGCTGACAAACCTAGAGACATAATCGGGGCGAACCGGGATTGGAACCCACAATCATAGGTTTCTGGCGTGCCCAAGGGACGCAACTCTCACAGCGAATCGCGGCGCCTTAGACGACTGGGCCACCCGTGCCCCCTTTGCACGATGACATATGATTCGTTCATGCACTATTACCAAAGCTTGAAATAAACAATTTTCTCGGTTCGTGTTTTCATGTTAAGGTTGTAGCCTGTAGTGTCATGCACAATATACTGTGGTTAATTTCTCTCGTTTTAAAGTTTTATTTAAAAAAAGAGACACAAATTTTCAAACGGTACAAGAGGGGGGCATGCCTCGACGGTGTGACGTCCATGTTCTGCCTAGTTGTAGACATTGCAATAAGTGCCATTTGTGAAATTGCGATATTTATGATTATTGCACTTGGACACGCGTGTGTGTGGCTGCTTGTTTTCGTTTGGACATATGCTGGTTTTATAGTGCCAGTCAACGGAGATACCATGACTCCGAAACGACAAGTCATTGTTTGATCCCCTTAATGCCGAGCGCCAGGCAGGGAAACAACAAGTACCATCTTGTTACGTCTTTAGGTATGACGCGACCGAGGTTCGAGCTACCGACCTCCCGATCACCGGGCAGACACTCTAGCCACTACACCACGGAGGCGGTCTGTCCCTCTATATCAATGGTAATCAGTAACCACATCATTCTCCCGATGAAAACGCAAACAGTACCCCTGAAACGTCCTTAGAAATGATACAATTGTTATCTACAAAAAAGTGTCTTGTATTCATGTTCTTCCAAAATCTAAATGCCTATCACAGACTTCAGTAGTTGCTATAATGATGTAATATTTGAACAAGCAGATCAAGAAAGTGTTGTTTGAGGGTCTCAAATCAATTTACCAATGGACCACGCCTAGTCACTTTTCGTAAGAAAACTGTATATTTTTTAGCAGTCATCAATTACACACGCCGCAGAGACCTGGTGGGTCCACTTGCACAAAGCGATCTTAGCGCTAAGATGATCGTAAATCCCATTTTGTAACGTAAGCTTGCGATAGTCGTAGCGCAAAGATGATCGTAAATCCGATTCTTTAACGTAGGCTTACGATAGTCTTAGCGCTAAGATCACTTTGTGCGAGTGTTCCCTGGCTAAAGCGTACCGACACTTAGAACAACATTGATCCAACTGTTTCATTAAAGTGCGGTTACAGTGGGCAAGCAATGGTTTGCGTGAGCAGTATCTGCACTTTTACCTCGAGGCCGTTTTACTGTAAATAGCTGTGTGTCCGCGAATGACGTTCTGCGTTTCCCCGTGTAGGTGTTTGATGTAGAGCTGAAGAGCTGTAACAGCGTTTATTTAAATCCAAAGATGACGATCCCACTTGATTAATGGATGCGTGTTTCTGTGGAGTCATTGTGACAACATGTTGATAGTTGCCGCATGTCATGACGCACGACAAGACAACAAGAAGACAAACAAACAACGACATCGGGTCGGCATACTATCGTACGCAATACGACGTCGGTGGCGGCAGACTAGCATACCCATTACCATCAACTACGACGCTACACAGACAGAGCGCCCTGACAGGTTCCTTAATGTCTTCACAGACTTTCAAATAATCTCTTAAAATAAGGAGATCGGTAGTTAATTTTAGCTACAAAGAGAGTATAGATAGACATCCCATCGCTCTAGGCGTTGTAGGGGGCAATACATAACTATATTGGTCCTGTGAGAAAGTGTTTGTTTCCATACATCAATGTGACAGGTGACAGTGACGTCCTTATACACCAACACGGCACCTCTCTTGTCGTCATCTGAGGCTCACACCTTGCGACAGAAGTCATCATGGGAGTGAGTGGGTTAGGGCTTACGGCTCTTAGAGGTGAGGTGAAATGGGGTTTCACGTCGCAGCCAAGATTATGCGCTTATATAGCGACGTGCATGCATGTGTGTGTGTGTGTGTGTGTGTGTGTGTGTTGCCGATTTATAGTGCTAACCCGCTGAGATACCATGCCGCAGTTTAACATGAACAACCCACTCAGTCACAGTATACTGACTCCGAGCCGATCAGTCCTTATTTTAGCCCTAAATGCCGAGCGCCAGACAGCATAAAAACAAGTACCATCTGTTAACGTCTTTTGGTATGACGCTGCCGGGGATCGAACCCCGGACTTTCCACTTTCCGGGCGGACGCTCTACCACTAGACCATGGAGGCGGTCCTACGGCTCTTAGTTACAATATTACAGTAACAGGGGTGCATGTTAACACAGCCATCAGTGTTTGTTTGGTAGCACAGCATTGTTGCAGAACTACATCAATCTTCAACTTTCTGCTGGCGGTTCTCAGAGAACATAAGATCTTCATATTAAAGTGACAAAACCATTTCCATAACCACACGAGTCTTTTGTATGATTGGGGAGGTTTCACGAGTATCTTATATTTCTATTTCAAGTGGGTAAATCAGTGTAAGGGAATTGGTTATTGTATACTTCCCGGGGAGAAGAGAATGAAAACCGAGTGCACATCGACCGGGGTAATGATGTAGCACTTTGGGCATGCTTAGGGTGTGGACTTATACATATGTACGTTATTCATTATTATTATCATTATTTTTATATTTATTATTTGTCAAGTAATGAACACTGTCAGACCATCGATATACCTGAAGCTGAAGTTAAACGTCTTGGCCAAAATCCCTTGTTTTGACTTTGCCAATCCGAGCAGGAAACCATCCTGCCTATACTCTCACATCCTGTCTATACTTGCACATCCTGCCTATTCTCGCACGATCCTGCCCTTACGTGCACGATCCTGCCTATACTCGCACGATCCTTCCTGTACTCGCACGATCCTGCCTATACTCGCACGATCCTTCCTGTACTCGCACGATCCTGCCTATACTCGCACATACTGCCTATACTCGAGCATCCTGCCTATAATCGCATCATCCTGCCTATACTCGCACATCCTGCCTATACTCGCACATACTGCCTATACTCGCACATCCGGCCTATACTCGCACATCCTGCCTATACTCGAGCATCCTGCCTATACTCGAGCATCCTGCCTAGAATCGCACATACTGCCTATAATCGCATCATCCTGCCTATAATCGCATCATCCTGCCTATACTCGAGCATCCTGCCTATACTCGAGCATCCTGCCTAGAATCTCACATACTGCCTATAATCGCATCATCCTGCCTATACTCGCACATCCTGCCTATACTCGCACATCCTGCCTATACTCGCACATCCTGCCTATACTCGAACATCCGGCCTATACTCGCACGACCTGCCTATACTCGAACATCCTGCCTATACTCGAACATCCTGCCTATACTCGCACGTCCTGCCTATACTCGCACATCCTGCCTATACTCGAACATCCTGCCTATACTCGAACATCCGGCCTATACTCGCACGTCCTGCCTATACTCGCACGTCCTGCCTATACTCGAACATCCGGCCTATACTCGAACATCCGGCCTATACTCGCACGTCCTGCCTATACTCGAACATCCTGCCTATACTCGAACATCCTGCCTATACTCGCACGTCCTGCCTATACTCGCACGTCCTGCCTATACTCGAACATCCTGCCTATACTCGAACATCCTGCCTATACTCGCACGTCCTGCCTATACTACTCTCGTTCCATCTGCCTATTTATTATTCGAAATTGTGTCTTTGAATGAGTAATTGTGGTTTTACGCCGCTTTTAGAAAATATCCCAATCATATCACAGCAGGGACAAATAAAATGGGGTTTACACATTGTACCCATATGGGGAATCGAACCTTGGTCTTCGGCGTGACGAGCGAACGCTTTAACCACTTGGCCACCTTGCCGCCCCAGACTCAATGATGGCTGACTTCCCAGTCTTCGTCAGGGATGCTGAATTCTTTTACCCACTAATTGATTTCAGAAAAGTGAGATTATGTTTTAATGGATTCATGGCTTTAAATCATCCACCAGTTTATTTGAACCATGTGTGGTGGAGTATGCTTCACAGTGGTTTTGAAAGGAATATATATCAGCAGACCCTTAAAATAAAATTAATAAGTCTGCACACAACTTTACAAAAATCACTGTGGGTATCATCACTTTGAGGTAGATTTAATACTCAGCCATGTGTGGAGGAAGGCGCTGGGTACCGGGTCCCACACGGCCGCTTGCCTTACCGGGGATATGCTGAACACATTATAAACTACAAGCCTAGCATTGAAAAACACATGGTTGTTATATCATATCTCGCTCATTACGACACCACGATCTGATGAGAACCTTCCTCAATGCCGCTAGGTATTACGCCACCGTTGATTTTGCAATTTCGTGTAAGAACTGAGGAACAAACGGTCGAAAATCCTGCCCGTTTTGTGTGTGTGGTCTATCTTGGGAGACTAACGACACCATCACAATTACCTGGCCCTTACCAGCAACCGATCCCATCACGTCATCACTCCCTCCCTCCCTCCATCCATACAGCAGACAATCAACCAGGTAGTGCATTGTGGTTAAACAATATTCGACTTAATCGCGCGTTTCGTTGACTGGAATAATGAAAACCTGGGACACCGAGCTATGATCTTAAGAGAGTTTAATAGTTAACTGCTGGATAGGGCATAAAATGAAAGTGAATCGTTCCACTTCAAAGTAACGACAGGGCACACGAAGATATGCGCGGAGGCACATTGCCAATGCTGATGGTAGCTTTCACAGAAGGTGTGAACCCGCACCACGGGTGGCACTATAAGTTGAAACAAAGCTCCGCGGACCACACGAGATTCCGTTGGGCATTGGGACGTTGTGGTTCACAATTGCCACTACGGGTGCGGACCCCATGGAGGGAAAACCCTTTCAGCTGCAGGGGATCTCACTTTACTTTATGGCTATGACTGCACGGGTGATTTCTGGTAATATGCTGTTAAAACTTTATCTTAATATCATTTGTGGAAGTAAGTAATGTGTTGCAATTGGAAGCCAGACGCTGTGCCTGTTTGAGATTAAATCGGAGTCAGATACACCCTGTCAAAAATTTCTACACAAAGCTTTTCAGACTGAATATTCATTTGTTGTCTCATTCAGAAATATTCCAGCTATATGACGGTGGTCTGTAAATAATTAAGTCTGGGTCCCGTTCCACAAAGCGATCGTAGCGCTGAGATGATCGCAACTCCCATACTTCAACATAGACTTACGACTGAGTTACGATCGCTTTGGACCAGACCAACCGGTGATTGACCAACCGGTGATGCCGCCTGGGCACATTGACATACAATCAACCAAGTTCCCTGTCTAACATCTTCCCGGGGCAACGGAGTTATCTGACTAAAATTCCTGACTTATATTTTGCTGGACTTACGAGTTTATGCACAGTCGAATCAAAATCGCGTAACGAAATCAACACCGGTTCGTAAACTGCAGAGCAGATTTCGGTCGATTGCTGTTGAACGCCGCACTCAGCAATAGTCCAGCTATGTGGCGGCGATCTGTAAAAAATCGAGTCTGGACCAGACAATCCAGTGATTAATATCACGAACATCGATCAACGCAATTGGGATCGATGACATGCATCAACCAAGTCCGCAAGCCTGATTCCGTCAGTCGCTTCTTAGGATTTGGTTTGTTGTTTAATTCCGCACGCAGCAATATTCCAGCTACATGACGGCGGTCTGTAAATAATCGAGTCTGGACCAGACAATCCAGTGATTAATATCACGAGCATCGATCAAGGCAATTGGGATCGATGACATGCATCAACCAAGTCAGCGAGCCTGACCACCCGATCCCGTTAGACGCCTCTTACGACAAGCATGGCTTGCTGAAGACCTATTCTACCCCGGATCTTTACTGGACCCGCCATGTTTACAACACTAGGGAAACTAACGAGCTCGGGTATGGTGCTGATAAACCTTAGATGATAAGAAGGCTGAATCTTGGATTCGAACCCACGATCACATTCAGCATAGCGAAATACGGCCCCTGGGACAACCGGACGGCACAGACGGAGTTCAGTAATTAGCTTTGAATTGATTCGGTGAAAGGAATGTGCCTGTTGTAGAGTACAGCACTTATATCATACCAGCTAACGTTAAGTGGGTGTGGTATCATAAACCACGTTGGCATTATCATCAGGTGAGGTATTACTGATACATAAATTATATGACGTAACAATAACCAAACGCAACCTTCAATCACGGTACCTCCCTATCCGTGAAACACTAGTAACAGTTCTCATGCCGACCCTGACGGAAACCTTACAAATAGCGAATATTTCAAATAGGCGCAACCCATGATTTATGTCGTCGGGAGACTAAAAAACTGGTTTTATTGCCGAGCGCCATGAGTTGTTCCTCCCCAACAGGGTGTAACAAGCTTTATCATTGACGTAATCGGCCTCTGCTCATCCGCGGTAGAAGTAGCAACGCCATCCCGGCCCCCCGGACCCACCCCTGGGGCTCACGATGTTCAAGGGTCGGGCTCTCCTAGGTCACACGACGTACCATATCTCATCTTGAGACGCGCGCCCCGAAAATTCAGCGTGTTTTGAATACTTGGTGGTTCTCCGGGTGATTTTCAAGTGTCATGTTCTGGGTGCCTATCTTGGTTGAAGTGGGGGGACATGGTCAGCATGACACACCGCCGATACGGGAAACCCCAAGGAATGAGATTACAAGGAAATGTTTGTGGCTGGCAATATCAAGCACATTTCAATGACATTACCCAGGTAGAAAAATAACGATCAATAAAATTTGATTGAGTGAGTGAGTATGGTTTTACGCCGCTTTTAGCAATATTCCAGAAATATCACGGCGGGGGACACCAGAAATGGGCTTCACACATTTTACCCATGTCGGGAATCGAACCTGGGTCTTCGGCGTGCCGTGTAAACGCTTTAACCACTAGGCTACCCGACCGCCCCCCATTAAAAAATTACTACATTAGAGTGAGTGAGTATGGCTTTACGCCGCTTTAGCAAAATTCCAGCAATATCACGGCGGGGGACACCAGAAATGGGCTTCACACATTGTACACATGTGGGGAGTCGAACCCGGGTCTTCGGCGTGACAAGCGAACACTTTGACCACTAGGCTACCCGACCGCCCCTTGACTAGAACGCGGAAGACAGGAATGAAATCATACGCCTTCTACTACTTGATAGTGAGTGAGTTGGGTTTAACGCCGCTTTAAATAGTATACTAGTTATATTACAGCCAGCTATGTGGGAGGAAAGTCCGAAGTGATCTCGGTTCCAGACGTTATCACTTTGGTGAAACCGTGCACACAAACCAAGGTTCATAATTTGGGCGAGGAAAGTGTGTCATGTTCATAGACGTTTCTGAAACAAATGGGATGGAGAATACCGCGAACAGCTTTTCTTCCTCATCTGAGATAAAAGCCACGTGGGTGATTGGGGTCCAAGGACACCTCGATAAACGTGCTTGTTGGAAATATCTGAAAGGAAATCTAAGGTGTGTGTCCATGAGAGCAGGCCACACCTCAACCTCATCATTATCCATCACGTGGACACGTGGACACGTGCTTCTAAAGTTCTTCAACGTGCTTACGACAGCCACACCCTACCCCACCCCACCCCACCCCACCCCATCCCACCACCCACGCATACCTCAGTCGATGAAAGATCGGGACAAGTCTTGAAGACCACCTTGAACTTCCATGTCACGTGACTGTTATAAACAATGAGTGGGAGGGGTCAGAAATCTGATGACCTCTCCCACACCTCAGTCGTATGTCGTCACCAGATTACCTTCCTCAACATGTTGCAGTGACAGTAGTCCCTCATCCCTTCCCCCTCTCTTATCCCCCTCTCTTATCCCCCTCTCTTATCCCCCTCTCCCCCCCTCCCAATTCGTCCCGTCTCTTCATTCACCTTTACATCTTGAGGTGTGTGTGGGGGGGGTGTGGGGGGGGGGGGGGGGGGGAGGGCAGATAACTTCAGTCTCACCTACTGAGACAATTGGCTGAAGCCGCGCACAGTCGGTTATCTCCAAGATAATGTTAGGCCACATGAGCAAACGTTGTTTCTCATCCATGGTCAGGAAGGCCCGGGGTCGATTCTCCACATGGTCTCCCCTTTCGTGATATTGCTGGAATACTTCTAAAAACGACGCAACACCAAACTCACTCACTCACTCTCATCGTCCATAACAAATGAGCCAGAATCTATTTTATTTTTACTTTTTCATGCTAAATTCAGTTCTGGTTCCGCAATTTGAGAGTAAATGTACATTCCGAATTTTCATGTAAACCTGTTGTTATGCCAAGCAATGCCGTTCGTTTTTCTTCTTCTATTAAAGGCGACATGTGCTTTCTGCTTCTTTTTAATAATAATGACAACAACAATAATAATAGTACGCTTGTAAAGCGAATAACTCCATACGCCATGTTTGCGCATAGCGCTACACTATAATTACCCCTGTCAATGTATCTGTCTGCACTCGATTTTTCATTCTCAGCTCCCTGGGGAATATACAACCTGTAAGGCTAGAAGGTGTGGTGAAATGGGGTTTAGCGTCGCGTCCAAAATTATTACGCTTATATAGCGACGTGCATGTACATGTGTGTAGGTGGCTGCTTGTACTAGTCCGGATTAATACCGATTTTAAAGTGATAGCCCTTTGAGAAATCATGCCGCAGTTTAACATGAATACCTCACTCAGACACAGTATACTGACCCTGAGCCAACCATTCCTTGTTTTAGCCCCTTAATGCAGAGCGCCAGGTAGATTAACAAGCACCATCTTTTACGTATTTTGGTATGACGCTACCGGGGATCGAACCCCCGACCTTCCTCTCTCCGGGCGGACGCTCTACCACGAGACCATGGAGGCAGTCTAAGGCGCTAGAATGTAAACAGTTATATTACCATCTCATCCTGCCGGGTACCCATTCACTGCTAGGCTCCCGAACACGATCACCCATCCACCTACTATCCTTGCTTATCTCCACTGATTTGTGACCTGTGTGCTGGTTTCAGAACAATTTTGAATATAGGTTAGGGTTGTTGAAAATCAAAAATATATTTTTATCTTTTTTTCGCAAACGTGATGAGAAACATCTTTATGTGGCCTTAACTCGACAGACATGAGATTGTACAACACAGAGACACTGACCCTCCTTCGACATCACCGTGACCTTGGAAGCTAATCTCGCACGGTGACTCTTGACCACCCACACAATTTTGAGCAACTATCTGTATGGATTCCGTGAGTTCCATCACAACGCCTGTTCGAATGGCGCACCCATAGTCATGTATTGTACCAGGGTATATTTGTGATTGCAGTGGTTGACATCGGCGTATTACGATTTTATGCAATCATTATTACCTTGGAATTTGTATATATATTCAGCGTTTCTTTTATGTGGGCATAAATGTATCTCACCAAATGACGTGACGATAACTGATTTAGAGTGCGCGCGGGACACAGAAAATGGGCTTCGCACATTGCGGTCATATTGAGATTCGAACCACGGACGATCCTCAGCGGGAACGCCTTAACCACGAGGCAACCTTACTTTCTCCAACTGACTTTGAAGCCGAAGTTTGTTTGTTTAACGCCCCACTCAGCAATATTCCCACTATATGACGGCGGTTTGTAAATAATCTGCACTAGACAATCCAGTGATTGACATCATGAGCATCGGTCCACGCATTTGGGATACGATGACATGCATCAACCAAATTAGCGAGTCTGACCATCCGATCCCGTTAGTCGCCTTTTATGACAACCACAATGAAGAGTACGCTGATGACTACATCTCAAAACTGGCACCAAAAGCTGAACGATGGTTAGCAGCAGTGGACATTTGCATAAAACTTACACAAGTATATTCTATATACCCGGCGCCATACAGAAACACATATTCCTTCACCCTAACCACATCCTATACTCATTATCATTAACCCGAGTTCCGTAATTAAAATCACTGCGTTCCCCACTGATGCCAAATTCAGCCTAACCCGAACTTCAATCGCAGAGACTCGCCTTTTTCCGTGCGTATTCGTAACGCCGACCGGTTGTGAGTCATTCGTGACCAACTCGTGTTATTCCGGGACAAGCTCTTGCAGGTTACGGAAAGGGGCGAATGGTGACGAATGGGTTGTGAGTGTCAAAAGAGGGCTCAGATTGTCACCTAAACCGGTTCCTTTGAGCTCCGCACTGCTGCATCATTGAAGGATATACAGAAACTAGTGAGAACTACGCCTTCTCTATATTGTAGAAGATGCTAGACACATATTGGTAGATACTTATGTGTGGAAATACGAGTCCTGTGACACGGAAAGAGGAGGATCGGTGGTTACTACTGCCTGGCGCTCGGCATTAAGGGGATATAACAAGGACTGGACATGTCACAGGGCTTGGACTATCAAAACGGCATTAGTCCGGACCTTATAAACGCAGACACACACATACAGACGTGCATTCACGTTGTTATGAAAGTTAACCCATATTCACCTCACCTTCCTTAAAATCTTTCGTCGGATCTGAAGAAATACATGGCTCATATATAACGACTGTAGTTACGAGATATATTTAGGTGTTAGGAGAGACATTAGGCCCTGTGGTCAACAGTACCATTCACCACCAATGACGCTATGACGTGGACAATATGTGAAACTGTTGACAACGACTGACGCTGTTGACAACATCTGACACTGTTGACAACATCTGATGCTGTTGACAACATTTGAAGCTGTTGACAACATCTGACACTGTTGACAACATCTGATACTGTTGACAACATCTGACACTGTTGACAACATCTGATACTGTTGGCAACATCTGACGCTGCTGACAACATCTATCGCTGTTGACAACCTCTGATACTGTTGACAATATCTGACGCTGTTGACAACATCTGACGCTGTTGACAACATCTGACACTGTTGACCATATATCTCTGATCATGTCTCAACTTGATCAGCACCATACCCATGCTCGTGGGTTTTACTAAAGTGATAAACGTCTGAGACCTGCATCACTTCGGGCTTTCCTCCCACGTTAAGCTGACAAGCTGTGACGTAACTGCAATACCGTTCACATCGGCTTTAAACCCTTTTCACACACTCACATGTTTGGGGATCAAGAATTATTATTTACACACCAAATAACTATGTTCACAACTAATGCTCAGATTCAACATAATGTTAATGGCAATAATATATCAGTTTTTAAAACTGATCAGTGCGTTTCGTAACACACTGGGTTGGTTTTTTTTTGTCTTTTTAACATACCTTCCAACATACGTAATCTTCTAGGAATTACAGAGCAGGATAAGCTTCAAGGCGCTGACGGCTACATGCGTTCGGACACATTGCAACAATACAGAATTAAGCCTTGTATTTCCGGGACAATTAATTACACTTGTCAAGACTGCGCCAAGACCGGGTCCTGACAGCGTGCATCGTCAGCCTGGTGATCAAGATGTGCGCACCCGTCACGTTGGAGAAAAACCGGTTCAGTTGCTGATGATACACTTCACTGGAATTGAGCGTTTGTTTGACGTCATGTCGAGCAATCATCACAGCAGGACATTGTCGTGACGTCATCGCTGACTACTCCGTGGACGATGTCGTGGTCCGCCTTTTGCTGGCATGAGGCGTTGACGTTCTGGTGGGTGCGACAGCCCCGCGTCAAACAGGTTCGCCGACTACGCTATTCACGTAAGGTTTCAAACACATGATGAATGAATCATTGAATTTGGTTGCCACTTTTTCGGTAACAACCCGTTACACAACGCAACAATGTCGTCAATCAACGCCCTTCGAGAGCCGGCACACGTTACGTCAACCACTCATTATCTAAGACCATCTCAAAGTTAAGGGCCGTTCAAACTATCGGATCGGATCTATAAATCAGTTGTTTATAGAGAGTGAGTGAGTGAGTGAGTGAGTGATGCAGGTCTCAGGCATTTATCACTTCGGTGAAACCAACGAGCACGGGTATAGTGCTGACAAACCCAGAAACATGATCGGGGCTAGCGGGGATTCGAACCCACAATCATAGGTTCCTGCCGAGCCCAAGGGACGCAATTCTGCACAGCTAATTGCGGCGCCTTAGGCAGCTGGGCCACACGTGTTCCCAGTTGTTCACACTGTGATCTTAGCACAATAACGATTCTAACTACTTTAACGTAGACATATACTAGTAACAGTCGCAATGCTTCGATCGCTTTGTGGAGGCGGTCCCTGTTTCCCTGAACTTTATCTTATATTTTAATCATAATCTATAGCCATGTATGGGAGTTATTACAACAGTTTCGTGAAAACGGGCCCATGTTCCTCAACTGACGACACTGTTTATTACATGACACGCACAACAACTGCGAACGGTGTGACTAATTCAATTAATTTTCTCTTTATAAAGACAAAAATTTGGAAATACCTCGACTAAATTAAACTCGAGTGTTTAGCACTAATTATAAATTAACGCGTCAACAGGACAGTGTATGTGGGAATGTTGTAAGGCATGTTTTAGCATCAGATCCGTAAACGAAGTTATCGTCACATGTGATGTGTAGATAGTGCACACCAGCGGACAACAGAACTGGGCACGTGATAACCTAACCGCGCCTACAAGATAAAGAATACGTCTTTTGTTTACAACAAACTTACATAGGTTATGCGAATGGAAATTATGGATTTGAGAGATTCATTTGCATGATAATTAGCTGGTTAGATGAGCAGTCATGGCGGCGAAAACACGTCACGCGTCACGAGGATCTGTGTTTAATGTCATGTCTTATCTAATAGGGGCACTTACGTAACCCGAACAAGTTTCACTTCAAACATTCTCTAAAGAAAATTCCAACGTCAGTGTATATTTTTCAAATACTGATATGCTTCGGAGAGCTTTACGTTATTTCCTCGAATGTCGTAATTACGTAAGATCTCTTAAATAATTTTTGCATTATTCAAAATTTGGCACACATATTTCTTGATGTTACACTGCAGTGTCTATTACTTCCCTTGTAAAGCTGTATATAACATATATGGACAACTACAAGATTCAGCTCATGCATTTATCTGCAATTATGTTTGTGTATTGATATATTGACCATGCTGTATTTTATGAGGAACGGTTTAAGTAAGTTCCCGTAACTATTTTTCAAATCTTATTGATTGTCATTAAATTACTGATTTGGGAAAGATTTTTTGGTAAGACGGTAATATCGATGGGCTATGGCCTGAACCACATTAAGTTTAACAATTATAAGTTTTGTAATTACAACAACAAAGAGATTGCAATGTTTAGTGACATAATCATTGTCACTTTCAATTAGGATCCCGATATATTTCAGCTGTTTCCCATATATTTCAGCCACGTTTCATACATATTTCAGCCATAGTCCGTAATACCCCCCCCCCCCCCCCCCCCCCCCAACCCCGAAATCAAATGGTCGGCAGGGGGTGCTGAAGATCAATTCCAACGCGGAGATCTTCACGGGACGATCTATATGCCAGTGCGGCGTGAAAGGACAAGTTACTTCCGAGGCGGACTTCCAGCAGGACTGGGATGTAGTTGAATGACTGGCAACTTTTCAGGTACAAGTCGTTGCACAATATACACGGTCGGTGTTGTGACACGCGTATACTGTGCATTTCCGGTCTCACACTGGAAAACCAGGAAGACCGTTCAAGGAGCGGTTTCTCCAAACACATTTTTTCTCTGAGAAAGAAACCTTTATTTCCTTATTCTGTAGTTCTCTGCGTCACCATGATGCTTGCTTATGACATCACTTGTATACATCCTCGACGCTAGTTTTCCATTTGTATACGTCTCTGCCTCGCGTTCTATCAGATAACAAATAGTATAAACAACTTTCGTCTGATGGAGTAATTTCATTAAGAGCTGCTACACAATGGAGACATTATGTAAATTACTCGCCTACAGAATATACTAAAAGCAGTTTTTGTTTATTTGTTGTTTAACGCCACACCTAGCAATGTTCCAGCTATATGACGGCGGTCTGTAAAAAATGGAGTCTGGACCAGACAATCCAGTGATCGACATGATTGATTTGGATACGATGACAAGTCTGACCGCCCGATCCCGTTAGTCTCCTCTTGCGGCTAGCATGGGGGTGCTGAAGACCTATTCTTCCCCGGATCTTCACGGGTCGTACAAGCAGGTACGCACCCATACGTCCGCATCATAAGAAAAACTAGCTACGTACGAACCATCCTTCACGCACAATCACTCCTATATTCGCAATGACACAACCACTGTTACAAAAGAACCACCAATCACAACATACCAACCTCTTCATGCACGTAAACAACCAAGCGTCGCCCTCCCACGTGCACCCACTCACGTGCTGCACACACGAAGACAAGGAAGGAGGCAATTACGCGCCACAATCCCTGGACCTGCATTACAAGACTCTTCCTTATTCATATTCCATTTCATCAACATTCATTCATAATTTCAGAGTGAGTGACTTTAATGCTGCTTCGAAAATTATGTTGTTGTTTGTTGTTTAACGCCACACACAGAAGTAATCCGTTTTACCTCGGATTTCAACAGAATGACAATCATGAGTCACACATGCAAAGGCAAGTCAATTCTTCACCTGGAAGAACAATCCAGGAACATATGGTACAAGTCAAAATAGGGAGAGATGAAATAAGTGAAACGTCGCGTCCGAGATTATTGCACTTTTTTAGATACAATGCCGCAGTTTAAATGAATACCCAACTCAGACACAGTATACTGACTCCGAGCCGACTAGTCCTTATCTTAGCTCCTTAATACCGAGCGCCAGACAGGGTAACAAAACAACAAGTACCATCTTTCTAACGTCTTTTGGTATGACGCGGCCGGGGATCGAACACCGGACCTTCCGCTCATCGGGAAAACACTCTACCACGAGACCACAATGGCGGTCTCAAAACAGAGACTTGCTTCGGGCATCTCTTTGGTCACCGATGCGTCAAATCACAGCTTTGCTAGGGCACTGAACGTTGTAACCCTAATCAAACATTTTTTTTGTCCAAGAGCCGTGGAAAGAGCCTGCTCGAGTGTACCTCAATAGTTGTGAAATGGTAGACACCAATGAGACGGTCTCACTGGTCTCTTATTTCTATACCGCCTCCGTGGTCTAGAGGTAGAGCGGAAGGTCCGAGGTTCGATCCCCGGCCGCGTCATACCAAAAGACGTTAAAAGATGGTACTTGTTGTTACCCTGTAATAAAACAAATGGCTTTTGACCACCATAATTTTAAAGTCAGATTCATATCAAACTTTGTTTGTACTATTTTAAACAAACTGCTCTACGTACCTCTGTACTGTCTGTTCTCAACCTCATGTTTTCTGCATATTATTGTAAGTCTGTTTTTTGTCCTGATGGTTTCGGTCATTGAATGACCAAGTTTCATGTAAAATGTATAAACCACATAAAGTGTAAAAACCACTATCCAAGTACATGCACCCCAGCAACCTCCATTTACTGCCATTTATTTCCAGTCCCATCAAAATTTAAACCATTGCACCTGTCTATTCTGGATACCTGGACTGAGTATTGGTCCCAATCTCCAAATTCCTCTCCAAACATCGGCGATGCGGTGTAGTGGTAGAGTGTCCACCCGGAGAGCGGAAGGTCCGGGGACTCGATCCCCCTCAGCATCATAACAAAAGACGTTAAAAGGTGGTACTTGTTGTTACCCTGTCTGGCGCTCAGCATTACGGGGGTAAAACAAGGACTGGTCGGCTCGGAGTCAGTAAACTGTGTCTGAGTGAGGTATTCATGTTAAACTGCGGCATGGTTTCTCTATGAGGTAGCACTATAAATCGGCATCAGTCCGGACTATTACAAGCAGCCACACACAACCACACACGCACACGTGCATGCACGTCCCTATGTAAGTGAAATGATCTTGGACGTGACGTTAAAGCCAGTTTCAACGCACCTCACCTTTTATTTCTAGTTCAGGTGGGTAAATGAGTTTTAGAAAATTGTCTATTTTACCATAATGGAACGATATCGGATCATCGTTACACCTGAGGCTTCAGCTAAACTTCTCTTCGAAATATTACTCCTTTACGGCTATCAATAATTTTGAGAAGACCCTTAATGCGGCTGTTGGTTTTGAAATGGTCCCCATAACGTCGCCAGTGTGTGCATACACACCCCACTTTCAACAAAGTCAACTCAACTTTTCAAAATCTATTTATCCTCAAAAACGAAACATGCTTGGTTACACGCAGTATAAGAAACACTTTGCCCTATTTTTCAAATGCACCGAGTCTTTGGTGGTCCGCATTGGGTGGTCACCATTCCGGACCGGATATGACCTCTGTTCCTGGCTTTGCTGCCGGTCAGGTATTTGAATGGTCAATTTCCCGGGCCTCAGAATCACGATGTTGGTTTTTTCGCCTATCTAATGGAAGAGGTGTTGTTTTATCACAGACTCTCTCGCCTAGGTTTCCTGAAGGTAATAAATCACAGTGTTGTCGCTCACAAACCGTGCGACAAACGCGCAAGGGAAACACGCGAAAGCATTCATCCTTATTTTTCTCTGGATAGGGAAGAATGGTAGGTCGGTCGCTTGGGGCTCTTGGGGGTTAAGAGGGGGGTTTTAGATGAGGGAAGCCACTTCAACCTGTGACGGGAACGTCGATGCAACTACAACATCACTTGCGACTCCACAACCTTCCCACAGCTCTAGATTAATCCCAAAAATGCAATCTTAGTAATATCATTTTCTAGAGAGAAAAAAAATGTTTCAAATTAAAAATACATATATTAACATCCAAATATAATTCATTAATACTTGCCATAAATAGTTTTTGGACATCCAAACGAGTCATCGTTTCGATAAATATTTAAAGTTTATGAAACTCTGTTTTATTGATGTAATAAATGCGGCGTTCACAAGTCGCCTTAGAGCAGTTGAACAGCTCCTACACAAATGCGTTCTATAAATGTTCTTAAATCAAGAGTTGTAATGCGTCTATATTTTCCTCAGCATATTGGCCTGGGGTAGCTTGCGGCTCTCGGCCGTCAAACAAAGCCGCAGAGCCAGGAATTGGGAGCTTGAGGCGGGAAACGTACTTTGAAGCATAATGCCAACAGCGTCGCCCATCTCCCAGCTCCCGTGATGACTGCAGAATGTTGAGCGATGTAATATGTTTATATATGTAAAACGATCGACGTTATACGTACATGTCATTTTATAAACATACCAATATGGTTTGGAACACATTTTCAACAAAACAGGAAAATAATATTTGCTCGGAGGTTCTTTCATCAATCCCACACATACGCCAGGGAATAGACCTACCGAGACACACCGGGACACACACACACACACACGCACACGCACACACACACGCACAGACAGACAGACAGACACACACACACAGAGACACACCGAGACACACACACACACCGACACACACACACGCACAGACAGACAGACAGACACAGAGACACACACACACAGAGACACACCGAGACACACACACACACACACACACCGAGACACACACACACACACGCACACACACACGCACAGACAGACACAGAGACACACACACACAGAGACACACCGAGACACACACACACACACACACACACACACACACACACACACACACACACACACACACACACACACACACACAGATGTCCTGACAAACGAGTCAGAACCAAATCACAACTGTCATACGGAAGGCGACATTTCCGGACTAACCGGCGGCAGATTCACTGTTTTACTGTTACAAACACAACTACAATTTATTGTTTGATATATACACCAATAGTAATGAGAAAATTATTTTTTCAAACTTGTGAGCGACATGCAGCAAAGAATGTTTACCAAATTATCCCCATACATTACGGAAACAAAGTCACTGTTCAATTAATCAAGCCTCATGACCCTAACTCCTTATATATCGAAGAACTTGTGTCGAAGTCCTTATTTTCCATTATACCAGAGATCATATAATTTGCTTGTGGTCTCCGGTTATACCAGCTCTAAAAATTAACAATTAACCTCGGGTCTCTGTAAATTCGACATATTGGAAATTAATGGACCAATATTTTTTTCATTTCTTGTGCATACCTTCGTTGTGCGGAATAACACGCAAGAGCGACCGTCTAAACCGTCTGTGTACATGAAGCATACGCACATTATGACGTCACGCGTTGACCTGTGCTTTTCCTGTTTAGCAGATGTGAAACCAGCCTCGTGTATGGCACTGTTGTGTTGATGTCAATCTGGCGCTATGTTATAATGAATACATCTCTTAATGCGAACGATTATTGACCGTCATGGTTTCTGTCGCATTGGACTACATGATACAGATTTTCAGATAACAACCGTTTGAATCGTGTCGACTTAGTTTTTGCCTCTGAGTACATTTAAACTTGCAAACTTACCCGTGGGTATGTCACGCTATAGTTTTATACGTTTGTATTGAACAATAAATTGGATCGGTTTTTTTATATACTGTAAAGAAGAACTTCATATCTCCGGATGGCGAAACTTTTATATTCAATTCAATTCAATTCAATTCGTTTATTTCGTAAGTGTAGGCCATCGGCCCATAGTTACATTTGTATGGACGTGATGTACACAGCTGTTATTGTTGTGACAATAATGTACTACGAAGTGACATCGCTTGATAGATATAGATAGCTAGACGTTCAATTAATTCACAATCAGTTGTAGACATAATTATATTAAATTTTTGTATGGTCGGATATTCATTAAATGTTTGTGGTAAGTGATCCATGCGTAGCTTGTTATAACCGGAGCAAACTAACACAAAATGATACTCGTCCTCCACATACCCAGCATTACAAACACAACATAGTCTTCTGTTACGTGGGACATCAGCATATCTCCCAGTTTCAACACACAGCTGATGCGAAAAACATCTAAACCGAGCTAGCGCCACTCTCAATTTACTGACGGTTACACAGCTAAGATACAACTCTGAACCAAACGATACCTTGAATTGAGTGAGTGAGTGAGTATGGTTTTACGCCGCTTTTAGCGATATTCCAGAAATATCACGGCGGGGGACACCAGAAATGGGCTTCACACATTATACCCATGTCGGGAATCGAACCCGGGTCTTCGGCGTGACGAGCGAACGCTTTAGCCACTAGGCTACCCGACCGCCCCTACCTTGAATAGAGAATACGAGAAAGATTTACTACCCTTTACCAGAAGACTATGCCAATCCTGAACTTTTATACCGGGATAGAAGAGTGATTTTTTAAGTGGGTCACACGCCACTCGTGTTGACGTACAGGAATGCCCATGGAAATTGTTTTCATCGATCATTGACTATTATTTCAGCATGAAATAGACAATAATCAGTTGTAATCTGCCTCTTTATTCCTTCCCATTAAGAATGATAATTTACCCTTTTCAATTTCTCAATCCCAAGGTTTAATTTTGTGTTTGATTCTGTGAGTGAGTGAGTGAGTGAGTGAGTGAGTTGGGTTTAACGCCGATTTTAACAGTATTCCAGTCATATCAGCTTAATATCAGCTTAATGTTGGAGGAAAGTGAGTAGTGATGCAGGTATGAGACGTTTACCACTTCGATGAAACCCACGAGCACGAGTATGGTGCTAACAAACCTAGAAACATAACCGGGGCGAACCGGGATTCGAACCCACAATCATAGGTTTCTGGCGTGCCCAAGAGACGCAACTCTGCGGCGCCTTAGATGACTGGGCCCCCCGTGCCCCCGTGTATGATTCTGTGCATTACGCGAGTTCCTTTATCCATTTTACATGTGCTTATCCTGTTAACTTATTGGTATGTTTATCACTGGCTTCATATAAGTGTGCCCTTGAGACATTGGGAACTTATCTTAACCGGGTTATTACCATTTTAAAAGAAACCACTGGCACTCCAGTACAAGGGATTTCAGAGCCCGATAGGCAGGATTATTACACCTATTTCATGTCGACTTTGTGAAATAATCGTGTCTAGCGTGGTCGATGATGTGAACACCGGTATATATCCCGGGGAACAGAAAAGTATTACTCACTCAGCAGCCATCGAGACGTACTGTCCGTCTTTTAGCCATGGTCTCAGTTCTGTACTTAAGTCTCCTAGGGCCATCTGCTTTATCATTTTTCTCTTGCAATTTCAAGACGCTATGTTGAAATTTCAAGATACATATTAATGATCGTGAAGTTTCAAGATAATTTCAAAGTATGTGTACTGAAATATCAACTTAGCATCCTGCATGTTCAAATTTCAAGATGCCATGTTGAAATGTCAAGATACTAAGTTGAATTTATACACAGTTGCTAAGATCCTATGTTAATTTCAACATGCTAAACTGACATTTCAAGATACTAGGTGAGGTGAAATGGGGTCTAACGTCGCGTCCAAGATTATTGAACTTATATAACGACGGCAGTTTTAATAACTATTGACAGTGTTTTTTCTGCTTCTAAATTGACAAAAATCTTGTCTTGGGGAAATACCATACAACACATTTCAAAAACAACACACGTCGACTCATTGTTCAGAGGAAGGTCATATTACAACATTCAATGTCAAGGTCATTTTTCTCCACCCACGCGCACGTATTCCCATTACTGGTGTGTGCGTGATCCAAAATGTCGGGTAATTGATGAACATGTCTGCCACACGGAGAATGTATTTCATGGCCATTCCATACTTATACTGTCAATGACCCCATGTCCATTACTTACGGGTTTGAAAATGTATCGAGTTACCGAATATCATCGACCCTCGCTAATGGATGAGTATATCGGCATCATTTTCTGGCGTCATACGAGTCAATGAACAGTGTATAGATAGAAATCGTGTGTCAGTTGATACAAGAAGCTTTTCTTTAAAAAAAGCGTACAGCACATTAAAAACGATTAAAAAAGGACCACCTCCCAACAATTCATATTGTATTTATGCATTAGCGTGCAATACATAGCGGTGACAAAGTAGGCAAAAAAATATTGAGAATAATTTTTTTTCAAGTCTTGCTTGGAAACGGTATAAGAATCTGTACCGAAACGTCCCTATTTACAGTATAGTATAGAAGTTGTTATCCATAAAGTTGCAAATAAAATAGCGGCGAGTTTTAAGTTGGTTTAAAGACGAATGGGCAACCCGTGAACCCTCAATTAGTTTTCATGTATTCAAAATACGCTTCTTCAACTCGTATAAGACGAAGCTGCTCATCAACAAGACAGGGCGCCTAGCAACTGCGTGGCATTTGGCGTATATTCTTGAACGTAATATAATCTAAATGACGACCATTATCAAACGTTTCCCTGTTTAGGCTTCACGTTGGACCCCACGACAACAAAGTGAGCGGCAGAGCTTTGATAAAATATACAAAGTGACATATATTTAAGTGCAAACTAAACGAATAAATAAACTCAACACAGACCATCAGGCAAAACAGCTGTTATAAGCGTCATTGAAGACGTCAAGAACTTGAAATCACACCACCGGTGTATGGCTGGACAGTGGTTGGATGAAAAACATGACCTCATATATTGCGCCGGGACATCAAAGGAAAACAGAGTGTTTTAATATTTTATAGGCCACTATTAGTGGATAATAACTCACGTAAATATATTGTTTTATGAAGGCATAATATAAACCTGAATACGGAGTATTACAACTTGTATTACAAAATATACCAGCATAATATCTGATTGAGTTAACAGAAAAAAGAAAGATGTCAAAAAACGGAGTGAGTGAGTTGGGTTTAACGCCGCTTTTAACAGTATTCCAGTTATATCGCGGCGTGTTACTGTGGAAGGAAATGCAAGTCTCAGACGTTTACCATGTCGGTGAAACCCACGAGCATGGGTATGGTACTGACAAACCTAGAAACATAATCGGGGCGAATCTGGATTAATACCCACAATCATAGGTTTCTGGCGTGCCCAAGGGACGCAACTCTGCACAGCGAATCGCGGCATATAACGTGCATGCCCCATTGTATAAATCGTTTTTACAAGAAATACCGTGTTATACTCAGTCGGGGTCGGATGTAAGGGTAACCTGTATGTAAACATGGTACTATGTATGTATCCAATATAAAGTCAATATGAGAGTTTTTACGAAGCCCGGGGCGACAAAGGGTTGGGAGCTGTGACTTCTGTTTCTCAAACACGTTCAGCAAGCCCGTCAGCTAGTTTCGACACACACTGAGCATGACAGGAAGTCGCGCTACACCGCCGGTGCCACACCCTCTCAGCGCGTGCGGTCTCGGGTTCTCGCCCACGTAAATCACGTCAAGTTTGCTTTTAAATTATTGCGTATCTAATTAGGAATTGGTTTTAAAACCTTAATGGATTTCTTGTTAAAAAACCTCGAGAGTATGTGTGAAGGTCATCTATTCACCGTCTCGTTTCAATACGAGCCGCTGCTTTATTGAATTGGTATGCTCGCATTGGTAATCATAGCCCGCTTTTAACATGACTCCAATCATACGGCAGAAAGAAGCGTGCTACATTGAAAACATCTTATACATATCAGAATGTTTATTATAAAAATGGCCAAATCTCGAGTATACCGCTAACAAACAGGGAGCATATCGACAAGTCTGAGACCAATTTGTTGAAATTTGAGCCCCCGTATTTGACGGCTGGCGCGAGGAAGGACTTGTCGTGAAACACGTTCAGAAAGGCGGGGCCCTCGTTCTTTCAATCAGAGTAAACTAGCATGTTTAAAAGCCCTGTGTGTAAACACGTATAACATTTAATGAGCTGAGCCTCTGTAAGCATTCCACAGATAATATGATATTAACACACGGATAGTGACGTCCGTTAGTGTCTCTTCGAGTTTGTTATTGACAATGGCGACAAGACCGCAGGAAGCTCGAAGTTCCTCCACTTACCGAGCAGATCACGGTAGCTCAACAAGTCAGTCTGACAGTCGTATGCGTTAGACCTGTAGACACTGTCGTAGGTGAAGCTCAGCGTACGATATCGGACATTCGCGACCGTCACCATATTTCCTTTATGGTCCAAATAAAATCTGCATATTCAGCATAATTTCCTTCATCTCTGAACACGACCACAGGCATAGTGAACGTCACTTCAAGTAAAGTGTACGTCACTGATTCCTGTCTTACGTCTTTATTTTATTAAAAATGAGTGATTTGTAAATTTCTTAAAAATCGATAGAATGTAAGCGGGGTGGGGTGAAAGTATTTTAACGTGGGTAAAGGTGGATGTTGTTTGTTTGTTGTTTATTACGCCGCAACATTCCAGCTATATGAAGGAAATAATCGAGTCTTGACCAGACAATCCAGTGATTGATCATGAGCATCGATCCACGTAATTGGGATCGATGACATGCATCAACCAAGTCAGCGAGCCTGACCAACCGATTCCGTTAGTCGCCTAGGTCTCTTACGGCAAGCATGGGTTATTGTAGACCTATATTCTACCCCGGAATCTTCACGGGGGACAAGCATGGGTTGCTGTAGACCTATTCTACCCTGATCTTCACGGGGGACAAGCATGGGTAGCTGTAGACCTATTCTACCCTGATCTTCACGGGGGACAAGCATGGGTTGCTGTAGACCTATTCTACCCTGATCTTCACGGGGGACAAGCATGGGTAGCTGTAGACCTATTCTACCCTGATCTTCACGGGGGACAAGCATGGGTTGCTGTAGACCTATTCTACCCTGATCTTCACGGGGGACAAGCATGGGTAGCTGTAGACCTATTCTACCCTGATCTTCACGGGGGACAAGCATGGGTTGCTGTAGACCTATTCTACCCTGATCTTCACGGGGGACAAGCATGAGTAGCTGTAGACCTATATTCTACCCTGATCTTCACGGGGGACAAGCATGGGTTGCTGTAGACCTATTCTACCCTGATCTTCACGGGTCTAAAGGTGGATGTGGTGGCACGGGTCTAGTGTTACAATGTTCTAAAATGAAATGACTTGAAGTACGACTCGTAACTATCTGTTTGTTGTTTAACGCCGTACTCAACTATATCCCCGCTATATGACAGCGGTGTGAAAATAATCGAGTTTGGACCAGACCATCCAGTGATTGATATCACGAACAAAGTCCCGTGCTGTTGGGGTACTAGGACGCGCCATCAACCAGTCGCCTCACGCTACACGCATAGTTTGCTGAGGACCTATTCATTCCATGGGGATACATTTTTTTAATATTTTTTTTTTAATGTTTATTGCCCTTTTTTTCTTTTTCAGTTGGCTCATTCCTGTTTTTGGTGTTGGAGAAGGGAATTTCGGGTGCTTTTTAAATTATTTTATGGTTTTTTTATGGGTGTAAGCTTATTTATTTTTTAATATTTTCATTTCATTTATCCATTTTTTTACTATTTTTTGGTAAATCTTATTATTATTATTATTATTATTATTATTATTATTATTGTTGGGTTGTTCGCCAACCATTCATCATAAACAAGCGAGGCGCTAACTATAGAAGAAAGGCTGCTCTTAACATAATACAGACATACTTTCGGGAAGACTTTATGTTTACAAGGTAGTAACGGTGGTGTTTGGTTGATTTGAAGACCCGGATTCGATTCCCGACATGGGTACAAAGTATGAAGCCATTTCTGGTGTCCCCCGCCGTTATATTGCTGGAATATTGCTAAAAGCGGCATAAAAACAAACACACTCACTCACTCACTCACTCACTTGAATGCTGATGCTTCTACCACTCAAGATGCTGTGACAGTCAGTACCTGACACACCCAGTCCCCCGTGCACATGCACATTACATATCTCGGCTGTACCCCCCCTGGTAGGGACGCTCAGTGGTACCGCAATGACATGGCCAGTTTGGGATGTGGTTAGTTGTTTATATCGACAGGACGAAACTGTATATAATGGACACATCAACAATATAAA
Source organism: Haliotis cracherodii (assembly GCF_022045235.1). Classification (NCBI taxonomy): domain Eukaryota; kingdom Metazoa; phylum Mollusca; class Gastropoda; order Lepetellida; family Haliotidae; genus Haliotis; species Haliotis cracherodii. The sequence goes on from NW_027266319.1 coordinate 20,585,624, forward strand.
CTTGTCTTCCGATCCGGAAACTGTCAAGAATTTATGACAGTTATATCCACATTCACAAGTCTAAATGTATCGCGTCCGTTTGATAAGTGTGCAACTTGAATACTAGGTGGATAAAATGAATTTACAAATCTTCAACATGTCGCTCTACTTACGGCATCATGACTGCAGTCTCGAACCCCAGGGCTACAAGGCTGTGGTGTTGTACAGAATGTTAATGACGGAATTGACATTTTAGTTATAACAGAAACAAGATCGAGTGATATTTGATGGACAGAGGTTTGAAGAAGCCGGTCAAAAACAAAGCGACTTGACAACGAGTCTCCACATTCTGTGTCGCTTTGCACGGGGTTTTCCTGATGCACGAGACATTCCATGCTTTCGTTTTCAACACTTATTCACGATTATCGATCATCTAAGAACTCTTTCACCTGAGATATACATTTGGTCAACGTGATCCATTCATTAAACGGTGTCTGTTACCAACAAGTCCGTACTGTGTGCATAAATGTACGCCACAGTAACGAGTAGAGAACGGTGTCGCATGAAAAAGGTACCAGTGATCAAATATCCGGTATTAAGGCGCGTTTTTTGGACTTTAGTACATTATGAAAGTTACGTAACATCGATATTCAATAATAATAGTGACTTTTACTTTGCTTTTAGCAATAATCAATTAATATCAAGTCGGGGTACGCATTCACATTCTACTCATATACTCAATCGAACCCGGACATTACAATAATGAACAGAGTGGTTCAAAAGAGTTACACGGCGAACAACTACCATCTGTTACCCCATGACTCTTGTATACTATAAGCAAGGGGGGTAACTCCCACGCGTGCGTCTAATCCCCTACTGAGGGTAGTTGAGCAGCACTTGACAATACAATAGCATTCCTTACGTCTACTTAAGGCTGTCTATAGCCAGAAATATTATCACTCTGAAGTAGACAGTGATACCTATAAAATTCAAATATATTGCATTCTTTTCAGCTGAGCCTAGCTGTCTAATATACAACAACAGGGACTGCCCAACGAGGCTCCAGCACTAGAGGCCCAATGATCCTCACTTAACCTACGAGACACGACAAATAAGATCCATTAAAAAGCTTTGAATACTACAAGTAACACGATCAGCTTAAAGAGGTATTAAAAGTCTAACTATGTATAAATTCCCTTCCTCTCAACATTATGTAAGAAGGGGGGCAAAAAATGATTTATCAAATTACAATTTTGATGGGGTGCCTTTACCGGTAGATGTCACAGTGAGGCCCCGAGGATTGAACTCAATATAATAAATGCCTTTCATTCTGAGAGGCTGATTTAGTGATCTAAAAATGGTCTTTGGTTTTAAAGCCTTAACTAGGATTTGTTGATGGTAATTCTGAAGTCTTAACACTGTGCCCTTTCAATTAGAACACCGCGCGGCGACAGACCAGACGGATATTTAATTCCCGATTTGAAGTGGTTGTCTGCAATAGAAGCGCCGAGAGTTATTGCACAAGTTCCTGCAGACGGGTGTACTTCACCGAATTTATTTAAATGGATATGTATGTATGTATGTAAAGGTTTTAATTGTGAAAGCATACCCTCCGTCACAAAATGCTGTAGCTGCGTGTGTCAAGTCACGTTTGTAAAGACATATCACCCGTGAAGATGCGGGTTATGAAAGGTCTTCCGCAACCCATTCTTGCCGTAAGAGGCGACTAACGGGATCGGGTGGTCCAGACTCTGTTATGTACAGACCGCCGTCATATTGCTGGAATATTGCTGATTGCGGCGTTAAACAACAACAAAAAAAACATAAAGATATACTTAACGTTTCATCTAAGCATCTGTCCCGGTATAGCTTACATGGTCTCTTCGCCTATACGGGTATATGTTTTATTTGTTTGTTTGTATGTTTAACGCCGCACTCAATATTGATACACACGGCAATATTTCAGCTATATGACGGCGGTCTGCAAATAATCAAGTCTGGACCAGACAATTCAGTGATTGACCTCATGAGCTTCGATCTACGCAAATGGGATACGATGACATGCATCAACCAAGCCAGCGAGGCTGACCACCCGATCCGGTTAGTCGCCTCTTACGACAAGCATAGTCGCCTCTTGCGACAAGCATAGTCGCCTGTTACGTATGTTTTAAAAATGTGTATACCTTTATATGTTTTTGACTCGGGCTCCTTACCTCAACTATGAATGTGTGTTTTATGATTGACTTTGGTTTGTTATGATTGCCTGTATCACCATTGCCTTTCAGTGATCCATTCATCTAATTCTCATCATTTCGTCTTTTACGCCCAATGTAATCGGCTTCGTCGGATAATCGAGACTGGTTATTCTCTGGCGTCGACGGTTTATATTTCCTCATCTCAAATATACTGGGATATGTATTTTAAGGACTACAACCATTTCATATGAGGAAATGTGTTTTATTATAGAATTTCCTCACCTCAGCTATACGAGGATATGTATTATGATTGAGCATTCTCACCTCAACTATGCGAAACTGTTTTATGTAAAATAAATAATATTCGCAAAAATACAACTATACGAGAATATGTGTAATTATACATTCTGAAAATACAATGAATTATAGTTTTTATTGTTTGTTTGTATTTTAATCTCAAAACCCTAAATTATACGAGAATGTTATATTATAGAATCTCAAAATCCTCAACTATACGGAAATGTTTTATTATTCATTCAAACATCTCTCTCATGAGATCTTTATGAACACGTCCGCTATCACCCCCTCATTTTATTTATACTTATGCAGATTTAAATGAAATAAATTCTGAGGTGCAGTGTTTCATCTGAATAATTTATACTGACTGTTGTGCTTTTGAATGATGAATATCTATGTACCCATTTTCGGAAACGAAAAACGGTCACCGAAGACAATGCTAGAACTTTTACTGGTCGAAAGGGTAGTTGCTTGTCGCCCCTATACAGAAGTAGACTCGCCGGGCGCCTTGTCAATTTCACAGGTGCAACACAAAGTTCTCGGGACAACGACTTTTCCCTGTTCCATTTAAAAAACGCAGGAGACTATATGCTTTGCAAATATCAGTTTACGATAATTTGAAAAAATAAAATAAAAACATATTTTATTAGCCACTGCCAATATTATTTCATACCACTATTAGTATGACGTCAAAACTGTCCCAACTGATCACAAGACCTCATTGGCCGATCCGTCAGTGAGCTGACAATCATCAGACGAATGACATGCGGTGTGTTAAGTACACAGCCGGGTGCAAGGCAATAGTTTAAAAACAGTTAATGTTAAGGAATTATTTCCGCCCGTAACCCTGCTTCAAATTTTGCTTTGGTTAGTGCAACCTCACCCCATCCCTTCTCATAACCCCAAGTAAATGAATTTTTAATACTTTCATGAACCTTTTTTTTAAATTTCGAGGCAGGGTTTTACCAATGAAAACATTATATTCCCGGACACGTAATGTGATCCATATGAGTAATATGGCTTATTACCTCGTTTCCAAATCTCAATGCATATATATGATTGAGGAAAAGTTCTCACTCACATCATTCTCGATTATCCAGTGTCCAATGGCATATACCCTCGACGCACTCGCATCAAACGTTTCGTTTCTGGAGTGATGTCACCACTTATCACCAACATAGTACTTAACATCTCAGCCAATACGTACCCACATAACATCTCAGTCAATACGTACCCACATAACATCTCAGTCAATACGTACCCACATAACATCTCAGTCAATACGTACCCACATAACATCTCAGTCAATACGTACCCACATAACGTCTCAGTCAATACGTACCCAAATAACATCTCAGTCAATACGTACCCACATAACACAAACAGAAGCCTTGGAACCATTATCAAATGAGACCTCTGCCGTAAGCACAGTTCATTGTACGTTTCCAACTGTATCATAAACATGTGTTAATGAATCACTATCAAATAATGATGTGTTCGCGAAAAGGCGAGCATATCCTGACCAGCCGGTAGCGCCCTTCGCAAACACACGCAAAAGCAAGTCAATTGTTAACATGAGAAAACACACGGGAACATGATTTGTTTTATGATACAAGTCAAAATAGGGAATTACGTGGGATATCATTTTGATCACTCATGTGTGAAATTTGAAAATACCCTCTACATGTCTACCATAAAACTTTTTGACAGCTTTACTAAGATCTTGAATATTGTGACCCTGATCAAACAACATTTGAGCAAGAGGCGTATGACGCTCTTTGAAATCTTTGTAGAAAGAGCATGCTCGACTGTACCTCAAACGATGTGAAATGCAGGCACCAAGGGCTGGAGCTGCTGGAATATTGCTCGACATAAAGGGAAAGTTGACATTGGAAAGTTGAAGTCACTCCTCTTGTCATTCAGTCATGTGTATATTTCATTGTCACTCTTTATGAAAAGAGGGGGCACGGTGTGGCCCTATGGTCTAAGGCGCCGCGATTCGCTGTGCAGAGTTGCGTCCCGTGGACACGCCAGAAACCTATGATTGTGGGTTCGAATCCCGGTTCGCCCTGATTATGTTTCTAGGTTTGTCAGCAACATACACAGGTTTGTCAGCACCACCCGTGCTCATGGGTTCCACCGAAGTGATAAACGTCTGAGACCTGCATCACTTCGGGCTTTCCTCCCACATTAAGCTGACACGCCGCGATATAACTGGAATACTGTTAAAAGCGGCTTTAAACACAACTCACTCACTCACTCAAAGAATCATACTCAAAAGTAAACCTTTGGTTTGAGAAATTGAAAAGGGTAAATTATCATTCTTAATGGGAAGGAATAAAGAGGCGGTGTCACTGGTCCCTCATATTTTCTAGTTCCGGTGGGAAGAACGTTGAAGAGAATTGACTGTTTGACCATTATTTAACGATATCAGATTTTCTGGTGCATATGCATAAGGATACAGATCAGAAGGAAGGGGAGCACTATTGGTGCCCATGGGGATGCCTACGTCTTGCTTAAACTTCCTATCCCATACTTGACATATCAATGAGGAAGTCAAGCATTCCACATAATGTTTTATTCCTTAGATTCAGATGAAATGTCTACTTTCATGTTTGACTGAATGTCCTGAACCTTTTAAGACAGAGATGTAACTACATGCATATCTGTGGTCACCGCGTTTAGGACCGCCTCCGTGGTCTAGTGGTAGAGCGTCCGCCCGGAGAGCGGAAGGTCCGGAGTTCGATCCCCGGCTGCGTCATACCAAAAGACGTTAAAAGATGGTATTTGTTGTTACCCTGTCTGGCGCTCGGCATTAGGGGCTAAAACAAGGACTGGTCGGCTCGGAGTCAGTATACTGTGTCTGAGTGGGGTATTCATGTTAAACTGCGACATGGTCTCTCAGTGAGCTAGCACTATGAATCGGCATCAGTCCGGTCTAGTACAAGCAGCCACACACATACACACACACACGTGCATGCACGTCGCTATATAAGTGCAATAATCTTGGATGCGACGTTAAACCCTATTTCACCCCACCTCGGCTCACCTCACCGCGTTTAGTTACAAATGCCCCTTGGATCAAGGAATGAAGTTGGTCGTGTGGGATAGTGAAGTAGAAAGTCGAGAAAATACGAACCCATATCAAAGACAATGTCTCAGTCAATACGAACCCATATGAAAGACAATATCTCAGTCAATACAAAACCATATTAAGGACAATGTCTCAGTCAATACGAAACTATATTAAAGACAATGTCTCAGTCAATACGAACCATATTAAAGACAATGTCTCAGTCAATACGAACACATATGAAAGACAACGTCTTAGTCAATACGAACCCATACCAAAGACAACGTCTCAGTCAATACGAACCCATATCAAAGACAATGTCTCAGTCAATACGAACCATATTAAGGACAATGTCTCAGTCAATACGAAACTATATTAAAGACAATGTCTCAGTCAATACGAACCATATTAAAGACAATGTCTCAGTCAATACGAACACATATGAAAGACAATGTCTCAGTCAATACGAACCCATATCAAAGACAATGTCTCAGTCAATACGAACCACATTAAAGACAATGTCTCAGTCAATACGAACAATATGAAAGGCAATGTCTCAGTCAATACGAACCCATATGAAAGACAATATCTCAGTCAATACAAAACCATATTAAAGACAATGTCTCAGTCAATACGAACCCATATGAAAGACAATATCTCAGTCAATACAAAACCATATTAAAGACAATATCTCAGTCAATACAAAACCATATGAAAGACAATGTCTCAGTCAATACGAACCCATATGAAAGACAATATCTCAGTCAATACAAAACCATATTAAAGACAATATCTCAGTCAATACAAAACCATATGAAAGACAATGTCTCAGTCAATACGAACCCATATCAAAGACAATGTCTCAGTCAATACGAACCATATTAAAGACAATGTCTCAGTCAATACGAACCATATTAAAGACAATGTCTCAGTCAATACGAACCATATTAAATACGTCTCAGTAAATACGAACCCATATCAAAGACAATGTCTCAGTCAATACGAAATCATATCAAAGACAATGTCTCAGTCAATACGAAACTATATTAAAGACAATGTCTCAGTCAATACAAAACCATATTAAAGACAATATCTCAGTCAATACAAAACCATATGAAAGACTATGTCTCAGTCAATACGAACCCATATGAAAGACAATATCTCAGTCAATACAAAACCATATTAAAGACAATATCTCAGTCAATACAAAACCATATGAAAGACAATGTCTCAGTCAATACGAACCCATATGAAAGACAATGTCTCAGTCAATACGAACCATATTAAAGACAATGTCTCAGTCAATACAAAACCATATTAAAGACAATGTCTCAGTCAATACGAACCATATTAAATACGTCTCAGTAAATACGAACCCATATCAAAGACAATGTCTCAGTCAATACGAAATCATATCAAGGCAATGTCTCAGTCAATACGAATCCATATTAAAGACAATGTCTCAGTTTCACATGTGCTAATTACTCAATCCAGACTTTCAATGAGCACCAGACCGTGGAGCATGGCGCCTCTACAGGTGACCATTTACTCACCGATTGAGCAGAACAAGGTTAGAAGGTAGGTTAGGTTACATGGATCATCAGTTACTATGGATCGTGTTACGAGTCCACCCGTATAACACCCGTAAGTAATCTAGCTATAGTGACTAATACTTTTCCTGACGCGATCAGTATCGAAGTACATTGTAATGCTTTCCTCACAACCAGTAACACGATGATATCACTGATGTCTAATATTAACAGGAAGTACCAATACTTCCGTTAGGTGCAACAGCACCAACATATGACACTTTCTAATTACGCTGGGGTTGAAGGATATTTTTGTTTAAGCTCCTCGGCGGCTTTTAAAGTATTACTCATTTTGTGAAAGTCAAAGAGTGCAACAAGGAAGGCTCAGTTACGTCGTCTCCGCTGTTGGAATATTCCCACATATAGTTCAATGTATGCATGTGCGAGGGCAAGGATAGTACATGTATTACATCGGGTTCATATCCTTCAATTGTTGCCCTCTTGCACTCCCTCAAATTGTACTCAAAAACAACATAAAATCTTTAAAAGTTTTTCATGATAACTGGTTGATGCTTTTATGCTTGGTAAGAGGAGTACGAATTAATAAAATATTTTATATGCACGGTTATCTTAAACAAATTTACTTATTCCTCTCATAAAAGACAGCTTTTCACAAAAATACGTGACGTTTTGTATCTCAGGCATTAAGTGCATTTTCTTTTGTGCTCTTGATTACATTGTTGTGGTGTATATCTAAGTCCCACAAAAATAACATATTACATAACCTTTATTGTTTGATAGGCTTTGAATAAACCTTTACGTCAAATGAAGTGTAATTATGACCGTGTTCTTTTTTAATTCTGGATGAGGTGGGATGAAATTACTGTGTCAAAATACTCATCGTACTAACTCACTAGTCTGATACAGATGTAAGAGTAGATGCAAAATGTCTAATACAGATGTAAGAGTAGATGCAAAATGGCTGATACAGATGTAAGAGTGGATGCAAAATATCTGATACAGATGTAAATGTAGATGCAAAATGTCTGATACAGATGTAAGATTAGATGCAAAATGTCTGATACAGATGTAAGAGTGGATGCAAAATGTCTGATACAGCTGTAGGAGTAGATGCAAAATGTCTGATACAGATGTAAGAGTAGATGCAAAATGGCTGATACAGATGTAAGAGTGGATGCAAAATGTCTGACACAGCTGTAGGAGTAGATGCAAAATGTCAGATACAGCTGTAGCAGTAGATGCAAAATGTCTGATACAGATGTAAGAGTGGATGCAAAATGTCTGATACAGATGTAAATGTAGATGCAAAATGTCTGATACAGATGTAAGAGTGGATGCAAAATGTCTGATACAGATGTAGGAGTAGATGCAAAATGTCTGATACAGATGTAAGAGTAGATGCAAAATGTCTGATACAGATGTAAATGTAGACGCAACATTTCTGACACAGATGTAAGAGTGGATGCAAAATGTCTGATACAGATGTAATTGTAGATGCAAAATGTCTGATACAGATGTAAGAGTGGATGCAAAATGTCTGATACAGATGTAAGAGTAGATGCAAAATGTCTGATACAGATGTAAGATTAGATGCAAAATGTCTGATACAGATGTAAGAGTGGATGCAAAATGTCTGATACAGATGTAAGAGAAGATGCAAAATGTCTGATACAGATGTAAGAGTAGATGCAAAATGTCTGATACAGCTGTAGGAGTAGATGCAAAATGTCTGATACAGATGTAAGAGTAGATGCAAAATGGCTGATACAGATATAAGAGTGGATGCAAAATGCCTGATACAGATGTAAATGTAGATGCAAAATGTCTGATACAGATGTTAGAGTGGATGCAAAATGTCTGATACAGATGTAAGAGTGGATGCAAAATGTCTGATACCGATGTAAGATTAGATGCAAAATGTCTGATACAGCTGTAGAAATAGATGCAAAATGTCTAATATAGATGTAAGAGTAGATGCAAAATGTCTGATACAGATGTAGGAGTGGATGCAAAATGTCTGATACAGCTGTAGGAGTAGATGCAAAATGTCAGATACAGCTGTAGCAGTAGATGCAAAATGTCTGATACAGATGTAAGAGTGGATGCAAAATGTCTGATACAGATGTAAATGTAGATGCAAAATGTCTGATACAGATGTAAGAGTGGATGCAAAATGTCTGATACAGCTGTAGGAGTAGATGAAAAATGTCTGATACAGATGTAAGAGTGGATGTAAAATGTCTGATACAGCTGTAGGAGTAGATGCAAAATGTCTGATACAGATGTAAGAGTGGATGCAAAATGTCTGATACAGCTGTAGGAGTAGATGCAAAATGTCTGATACAGATGTAAGAGTGGATGTAAAATGTCTGATACAGATGTAAATGTAGACGCAACATTTCTGACACAGATGTAAGAGTGGATGCAAAATGTCTGATACAGATGTAATTGTAGATGCAAAATGTCTGATACAGATGTAAGAGTGGATGCAAAATGTCTGATACAGATGTAAGATTAGATGCAAAATGTCTGATACAGATGTAAGAGTAGATGCAAAATGTCTGATACAGATGTATGAGTAGATGCAAAATGTCTGATACAGATGTAAGAGTGGATGCAAAATGTCTGATACAGATGTAAATGTAGATGCAAAATGTCTGATACAGATGTAAGATTAGATGCAAAATGTCTGATACAATTGTAAGAGTAGATGCAAATGTCTGATACAGATGTAAGAGTAGATGCAAAATGTCTGATACAGATGTAAGATGAGATAGAAAATGTGTAATACATGTAGGTGAACCAGTAAGTGCTGTAGTTCGATAAGGACACGTTAAACTACACCAAGACGTCCTCACTATTAATTTGTCTGTCCTGATTCGTAAAGTTGCTGAAAATACCGCAGACGCATTTCATTAATCCTTCATACAGTTTCACTAAGCAATAGGGAAGATGACAACATACCGGTGCGACGACAGATTCACTTACATCCCCGACATGACAGCCACAACTGTCCACGTTTTAAATCGTGGCAGAGGATTATATATGTGTTAATACTGTTGTTGTGTCACTCACTGTCACTTAAATTCCAGCACGAGATAGACACCTTAGCCATATTTTGTACATAAGCTTCAAAACCCATTACATCCAGTGACGGGTAGTAAATACACGTCTCTGTTGAGTTTCATGCGGTACACATGTCAGGATACGAGTACAGACCAACCGTCTCGCGAAACATTTGTTCCATCAGAATCAGAAAAAAATACACCAACTTCACATACCTTCTGTGAACATTCCTACAGTTAAGTTGTGTCCATGAGAAGGATGCACCCAAGCCTACATCAAGGTGCGATTTGGTTACCGTGTGTAAAATGTACAATTTGAAAACCGAAATCTTAAACCTTTACTGACGGCGAATTTAGTGGTGATCACACCCAGCTGGTTCATCATCGTCGTTGTTAACATGCGAAGACGACTCTTTCATGAACCAGCAGCAAGTCAGCGCTTATGTGAAAGAATGTCATTAAATTCTTTATCCACAACAGTTACTTCCCTTTGATTATATAACTCATTAATAAAGTCATAATTTCTTCTTGTGTGTCGGTTAATAACTCTACGTCAACGCCCAAAAGGTTACAGTATCTTTGACTGTTTGACGAAGGTCAGAGCCCGACTACGTTAAATCAAACATCGTACGTCCGAGGGCGGGGAGGAACAGTCACGCAGCACTGTTAGTGACGGTATTACAAACCAGTTGGTGGGAAGATAGTACCGGAATTCCAAAAATGGCAACCAAGCGTCACACCTGACGTCATAATGTTTCTGGATCTTTCCAACTAATTTTCTGCAGAGGAGTTATCTGGCGAAAATATTTACTCGGTGTCATACCGTATATTAACTGTAGTCTAATTGACCAAACCAACCAAAAGGTTAGAAATGCCGCTAGTTTCAGGAATGCACTGTGGGCTGATTCGCCTGCCCAAATGAAGATGGTCATCCCCTAACGACTACTTGCAAAGTCTATGTGACGTCATGTTGAGCTCGGAAATAAACTCTCGCTTGATAACAGAAAGCGTGAGAATAGTCGCATATATTGTCATGAAATTAAACAAAAACAATAAATTATTATTTCTGGAATGAAAAGATAATTTGATTCATTTGTTGACAACAACATCCGGAGCTGTGTTTGTGATATACTCATTACGGCGCTGTACTTCATTCTTCTCTGTCTATCATATTAGAAATATAAGAAACTGGCAAACCACTGGCAAACCCCCAACCCCCTTCTATCACTCAGAGATCCGATACACAAGGCGATCAGCGTTTCTGAAAGTCTATAATTGTCGGAATCAAATAACTCCATATAAATTGAAAAGGAACCCGAGTGCGATGGGAGATTCAGGAAAATCTAGACTTGCTTCATAGGGGGCATTTTGCATTACAGAAAGAGCTGGGCGGAAGGGGAAATAATGGTCAGGGACTGTGAGAAAAACTACTCCAATACCTTACATGGACTTGGAACCAGGACCATAAAACGCACACTCCCTCGCCCGCTACATGCTGTTTGAAGGTACAAAGAAGAACATGCATGAAATAGAAATGGAACGCACTTACTCTTCAAAAAAACATGTGTACTAAATGACAATAGCATCGTGAACACGGAGAAGGCTGACCGGGACTGTGGTTGTGCTCCACCGCGTCTCCCAAGAAATCTTATATTAAATAACCGAAGTCCCTTCATGGTTCCACAAATCAAACCTATTTTTTTCCATTTGTTTTGGTCGGTTTGCTGATATAACAGATAGCAGCTCTGGACAAAGTCCCCTTTGTCAATGGTTCGTTTTCATTGTTCTTTGATCTGTAGTATCGTAATAATGATAGCAAGGGGAAGCTGTATTTAACTACAATATTAATGGCACTATTACAACCTATGCCAACAGCAAACTACAAGGAGAATATCTACAAGTGAACAGCAAATGACTGAATGCTGTCCACTTAACATCCCTGCACGATTATTCTCTATGCTGCTGTCCATTTAACATCTCTGCAAGATTGTTCCCTATACTGCTGTTTTTTTAACATCCTTGTGAGATTGTTCTCTATTCATCTGTCCATTTAACATCCCTGCAAGATTGTTCTCCATAATGCTGTCCATTTAACATCCCTGCAAGGTTGTTCTCTATAACATGTTTAATGGACAGATGCAGAGAGAACAATCTTGCAGGGATGTTAAATGGACATCTGTATAGAGGAAATCTTGCTGGGTTGTTAAATGGACAGCTGTATTGTTCTCTATACAGCTGTCCATTTAGCATCCCTGCAAGGTTGTTCTCTTTGCATCTGATCATGTAACATCCCTGCAAGATTGTTCTCTATAATGCTGTATATTTAACATCCCTGCAAGATTGTTCTGTATAATGCCGTCCATTTAACATCCCTGTAAGATTGTTCTCTGTACAGCTGATCATTAAACATCCCTGCAAGATTGCTCTCTATAATGCTGTCCATTTAACATCCCTGCAAGATTGTTCTCTTTAATGCTGTCCATTTAACATCCCTGCAAGGTTGTTCTCTATAACATGTTTAATGGACAGCAGTTTAGAGAAAATCTTGCAGGGATGTTAGATAAACATCTGTATAGAGAAAATCTTGCTGGGTTGTTAAATGGACAGCTGTATAAAGAACAATCTTGTCGGGATGTTAAATAATCAGCTGCCAAGTGAACAATCTTTCAGGGATGTTAAATGATCACCTGCATAGAGAACAATCCTGCAGGGATGTTAAATGAACAGTAATATACAGAACAATCTTGCAGGGATGTTAAATTGACAGCGGTTTAGAGAACGATCTTACAGGGATGTTAAATCGACAGTATTATAGACAGATGCAGAGAGAACAATCTTGAACAATCTTGAACAATCTTGCAATCTTGCAGGGATGTTAAATGGACAGATGCAGAGAGAAAATCTTGCAGGGATGTTAAATTGACAGCAGTTAAGAGAACAATCTTGTAGGGATGTTAAATTGACAGATGCATAGAAAACAATCTTGCAGGGATGTTAAATGGACAGTATTATAGAGAACAAAACAGCTGTCCATTTAACATCTCTGCAAGATTGTTTTCTATGCATCTGTCCATTTAACATCCCTACAAGATTGTTCTCTATAATACTGTCCATTTAACATCCCTGTAAGATTTTCTCTATAATGCTGTCCATTTAACATCTCTGCAAGATTGTTATCTCTGCATTTGTCCATTTAACATCCCTGCAAGAGTGTTCTCTATAATACTGTCCATTTAACATCCCTGTAAGATTGTTTTCTCTGCATCTGTCCATTTAACATCCTTGAAAGAGTGTTCTCTATAATACTGTCCATTTAACATCCCTGCACCATTTCTCTCTATAATACTATCCATTTAACATCCATGCACGATTATTCTCTATACAGCTGATCATTTAACATCCCTGTGGGATTGTTCTCTATTCATCTGTCCATTTAACATCCCTGCAAGATTGTTCTTTATGCATCTGTCGATTAAAAATCCCTGAAAGATTGTTCCCTATACAGCTGATCATTTAACATCCCGTAAGATTGTTCTCTATACAGCTGTCCATTTAACATCCCAACATGATTGTTCTCTATCATGCTGTCCATTTAGCATCCCTACAAGACTGTTCTCTATAGTGCTGTCCACTTCACATCCCTGCAAGATTGTTCTCTATGTAGCTGATCATTTAACATCCCGTAAGATTGTTCTCTAGATACTGTCCACTTAACATCCCTACAAGACTGTTCTCTATAGTGCTGTCCACTTAACATCCCTGCAAGACTGTTCTCTATGTAGCTGATCATTTAACATCCCGTACGATTGTTCTCTATAAAGCTGTATATTTAACATCCCAACACGATTGTTCTCTATAACAATGTCCATTTAACATCCCTACAAGACTGTTCTCTATAGTGCTGTCCACTTAACATCCCTGCAAGATTGTTGCCTATGCAGCTGATCATTTAACATCCCGTAAGATTGTTCTCTATACAGCTGTCCATTTAACATCCCAGCAAGATTGTTTTCTATAATCTGTTCATTTAACATCCCTACAAGAGTGTTCTCTATAGTGCTGTCCACTTAACATCCCTGCAAGATTGCTCTCTATACTGCTCTCCATTTAACATTGCTCCAAGATTGCTCTACATATAAGTGCCTACAACTGCAACATAGCTAAACGATCGCTCTCTTTCACAGCTGCTAGTAACAATAACAGTATTACAATGACATTGTAGGTAAGCCATTTTTTAAAAAGCAAAATCGTGCTTTACATTTATGAAGCTAGAACCTCTTTGCAAGATAGTTAGATGCAGAGTGTTATAAAGACAGTCTTCCTCACTATAAAAGTAGAATAACATTACAAAAGTCGCACTTCGGATGTTAGTAAGTGAAAGATTGTCAGACCATCCTGATTAATTGCAGTCTATTTGACAGGACGAGAACGGGTTACCTTTATATCCAATTTACCCAGGGCACCATATTCACGACTGTGGTATATATTGTCTGAAATATGCATTATGTAAAATCATTGTTCATGACACCTTCTTTGCGTGCTGACGTCCAAAATATGGTGGCACATTTCAATCATTCATATTCATATGTTATACAAGGTAATGTTCAACAAGTGACGGCTGTATATTTACTTTCATGACATTGTGGGTTGAAGTGCACTTTAAACCCTAGGTGACACGTGTAGGGAATCAAACCCGGGCCTCCAGTGTGAGAGCGAACGCTTTAACCGCTTGTCTCTTCCATTGCCCCGGTTGCCCCACTTGCCCCACATACCCCACTTGCCCCACTTGCCTCACTTGTCCAAGTTGTCATGTGCCACAAAAATACATCTAAACGGTAAGAATACATGACGGGTTTTGGAAGACGTTCTGACCTTAAAGAACACAATATATCATAGGCTCCGTTGTTTCTACTTAATTGTGACTAAACTTGTGTACAGATCACAGAATAGAAGGGAAGAATAAATCACGAGTTGCGGTTCCTTCGTCACGTGAGATCTCGTCATCGGTTCCAAACAAGTTTCACGGTCGATTGGCATACCGTCCTCCACATAGAGAAATTTAGCATATCATTCCCGACTGTGGAGATGGTCTGGCGCCTAAACCTTCGTCTGAGCAGGCGCAATAAATGATCTCATTGGTTGGGACGACATATGCACGAAGCATGACATTGCCAGTGGTCGGCAGCGGATTGCTCGTCATGACGGAAAACCAGTTTTACATTGCTCCTCGTTAGCCGGGTCCCTCAGGGAACACGGTACCCCTGTGTTGGATAGCGAGGAATAAATGTTACCGTTTATTGGTTGAAGAAGGGGCACTGGTTACCTTTGATGGATAACGAAGAAAAAAATGTCACCCTTTTTTGGTAGAAGTAGGGGCACTGGTTACCTGTGTTGGATAACGAGGAATAAATGTTACCGTTTATTGTAGAAGTAGGGACCCTGGTTACCTGTGTTGGATAACGAAGAATAAATGTTACTTTTTATTGGTAGGAGTAGGGACACTGGTTACCTGTGTTGGATAACGAAGAATAAATGTTACTGTGTATTGGTAGAAGTAGTAACACTTGTTACCTGTGTTGGATAACGAAGAATAAATGTTACCGTTTATTGGTAGAAGTAGGGACACTGGTTACTTGTGTTGGATAATGAAGAATAAATGTCACCCTTGATTGGTAGAAGTAGGGACAATGGTTACCTTTGTTGGACAACGAGGAATAAATGTTACCCTTATTTGGTAGAAGTAGGGACACTTGTTACCTGTGTTGGATAACGAAGAATAAATGTTATCGTTTACTGGTAGAAGTAGGGACCCTGGTTACCAGTGTTGGATAACGAAGAATAAATGTTACCGTTTATTGGTAGAAGTAGGGACACTTGTTACCTGGGTTGGATAACGAAGAATAAATGTCACCCTTGATTGGTAGAAGTAGGGACACAGATTATCTGTGATGGATTACGAGGAATAAATGTAATCCTTTGTTGGTAGAAGAAAGGACAATGTTAAACTATGTCAGATAACGAAGAATACATGTTGCCCTTTATTGGTAGAAATGGGAACACCGGCTAGCTCTGTGTTGATACACGTGTGTCATGGCTTGCTCTGTTTATAGTCCCAAACTGGCTTCCACAGAGAGGTATATGGCTACATTGCTGCAATATTGCAAATGCAATGTAAATTATTAACTCACTCCCAGGGCAATGACATTGGATCACAATGCTTTGCAGACCTTTGTGACGTCATCAGTTACCATTATGTCACAATCATCTGCCACCACTTATCTCTCTGCCACTGAAGCCTTATTTGAATTATTTACGTTCACGACACTGGTTATTACTGCTTACAAACAAATTTGGGATGATAACAAAATATAACCTCACTCTCGTGTATCAAAACTTGACCATATTCGTAACATTTATTATTGATATAGTTCATTTCTAAAATATAAAAAACGAGATAAAAGAAACCCTTACCATACTCATAAAAAATCTCAGAGTTGCAAAGTTGAAAAAACAGAGTTGATTGTACGATTCTGACTATATCATAAGCACGGGTTTATGAATCATTATCAAGTTGGTGTTCTCGAAATGGTGGCACCTGTCACAAAGACATCCAAAAGCAATTCTACCATAAAACCCTTTGAAAGCTTTACTGAGGCCTTGGATGTTGTAAGCTTGACCAAAATGTTTTTCGAATGAAGCTGAAATCTTCGTAGATAGTGCATGCGCGACTGTACATCAAAGGTTGTGAAATGCAGAAACCGCAGGCTGGAGCATTGCTCGATGGAAAGGGATTGTTAACTACTGGAAAGTTGAAGTCATCCCTCTTGTCATACAGTCATAGAGTTTTTATCACTCTGCATGTTATGCACATATTTTAATGTGAAACAGACGAGGTGGTCTTTAGTTCAGGTGGGAAGATCAGTGGAAAGGAATGAACTATTTGATGGTTACTGAACGATATGAGGTCATCGATATCCCTGAAGTTAAACGTACCTTGTCCAAATTGTTTCAATGGAAACTCAAGAAATTTATAAAAAATAATTGAAAAATATGCCAATCAGAGCAGAAATCCCCTTTTACATGCATAAAGAAACAGATCAGCAAGAAGAGGAACACAATGGCATGGGGATGCCAACTTCTTGCCTGAATGTTTTACCCCAAAAATGTTCAGAGACTAATGAGGAAGTCTAACATTCCATGTTTTGTCTTCTCAGAATACTTCAGATGGTATTTGGTTTCGTTTTTGACAAACTTCCCTGAACCTCGATAGGTTCGATAGATTCTTTATATGTACAATGTATACCGTTTCTTGGAGAAACATAAAATGCTATGTATGTCCACCAATGATCACCATGCATATCTACCTTTTAGTTTTTTCAAATATCTTTAACTTAACTTCGATGTTATAAGCTGCACCGTACAAACGCCACTAGAAGCAGACCCCTCACTGATCAGTAATAACATAGCGCGAGTATTATATGTGCGAGTATTATAAACTCCTGTTCAGATGGAACTATTTCGTCGGGCTTTATTGTGAAAAATTGGAGTATTACTACGCCCTGTCTCTCATATACAAACACAGCACAACATTTAATAACCATAAACCTCCTCTCCAATAGATCAGAGCATAGGCTGAAAGATTTACAACTGTGTAATATATTTCGGTCAAAATTCCATATCGAGAAAATGAATCGGTAAAAAACCCTATTGGGCAATTAATCTTCTTTGACATATGCAATATGCGAATATCATCTCAAATGGTGCTCTTTTAACGTTAAGTAGGAACGTGATCAATGTCACGTTGTCCGCCAAGTCAAAAGGCAATGGCAGTTGTGGGGCTAGTAGCAAGTCCGGTGCTAAGTGGCAATAGCGAGATATTCGTACCGATCAGACAGAGTCGCCACTACGGCTCTCGATCATGGAGGTAACCATCACATATTAACAAGCACATCAAAATTTCGCCGTTTTGCTGTATTGATGTGGGGTAACCTTGGTGCAATAGCTCGCTTCAGACACCAAACTGTCTTATCTAGTTGATGGATCTGCCGCAAGGGGTCACTGTACGCCAAGGGAGACAAATATGGCGACGGGCATCCACGTCTCTGACAGTGGCATAATGCCAAAAATCTCACTAACCTCATTTTGAAAAGTAGGACCAATAACAAGAATACAAGTTTCAATAGTTCCCTTAATAAATTCATCAATGTAATTAGATCAACGAGAACTCAAGATCTTCAAGCGCTGGAACGTAAAGATGTCACCGGGGGCATGGGCCCGTGTGAGTATATACACTGTGTCGCGTGGCCAGTTGATGTGTATGACACACATAATAACCAATCAATGAATACATAAGCTGAATTCTTTGAAAAAATATTTACAAAACATACAAAGTATATTGATAAAAGTAATCATATTTCCTTTACGAATCTACTTCACCCGCCCCCATGGAAATATGACATTATGGAGGCCCTGTGGGCGGATTCCTTGTCATTATCAACTAAGAATTTCACAGGTGACCAACACCTAAAATACAGAACTTCCCAGGGCATACTGTGTGTCCAATGCCACGTGCTTGTAGAGATCCCGGGGCAAAAAAGGGACACCCCAATGCCACAATGCCTAAATGCCACTATGCATCCTAGCTGAGATTCCGGGGCAAAATAGGGACCCCCAAAGCCTCAATGCCACATTCTTGCCTCCTAGATGAGTTTCCGAGGCTCAGGGAGCCCCCAGTGCCACATGCTTGTCGTCGAGCGGCACCAAACCCAGGCTCGAACACGGACAATCAACATTGATCCCATATTATTTACGGCACGCTCTAAATATGATATTTATCAAAATATGTTTTACAGGTTTTTAACTTTTATATCATCTAATAAATTAATATACAATGGCAATATATATATTGCCATATATCCTATCTTTTTATTGACTAAGCAACAAAACAAGATGTATTTCGTCATGTCACATTCCAATATAGCGTCCATCCACGTGGCAACTGTCTTAATTACTCACATCACAAGGTATAAAAAGTCAGTAATCAAAGAGGCCATTAATCTGCGTTATAGCCTCCAAAAACTAATATCTCTGAAATAAGTTTGAAATTCTACACAATTAAAAATAACTGGGTTAGCTAATCCATTTTAATTCAAAAACGATCTCAGGTATTTTGTGATTCAGACCATGTTGCGCGGATAACTTTGGATGCCATCTACTTAATGGGAAGATGTATATTACAACACTGGGTACTTGATTGTACTGTAGACGTAGCCTGTTGGTCTTTGGTTGAATGGGTTATATCTTGGCGTATATGATGCATTGCGTGCGTGGCATGGCATATGGGTGAAAGGGTTATCGTTTGTGGCTTGGGGTATGATTTAATGATTTAATTTAATTTAATTTTTTCCACACCACACCACACCACACCACACCACACACCTCACCTGACTTCACCACACCACACCTTCACACCACACAACGCCTCCACACCATACTTTCCCACCACACCTCAACATCTCACCACACAGTACCTTCTCACCACACCACACCACACCTCTACACGACACCACAACTCCACACCTCACCATACCATACCTCCACACCACACAACACCTCTACACGACACAACAACTCCACACCTCACCATACCATACCTCCACACCACACAACACCTCTACACGACACAACAACTCCACACCTCACCATACCATACCTCCACACCACACAACACGTCTACACGACACAACAACTCCACACTTCACCATACCATACCTCCACACCACACAACACCTCTACACGACACAACAACTCCACACCTCACCATACCATACCTCCACACCACACAACACCTCTACACGACACCACAACTCCACACCTCACCATACCATACCTCCACACCACACAACACCTCTACACGACACAACAATTCCACACCTCACCATACCATACCTCCACACCACACAACACCTCTACACGACACAACAACTCCACACCTCACCATACCATACCTCCACACCACACAACACCTCTATACCTTCACACCACACCTCCACAACACACCACAACATATCGCACCATCACATACCACAATACACACACAGCACCACACCACACCTCACCTCTTTACATCACACCACCGCATCACACCACACCACACCACACACCTCACCTTCACACCACACACCACCTCCACACCTCATCACACAGCACCTCAACACCACACCACAACATATCGCACCATCACATACCACGATACACACACAGCACCACACCACACCTCACCTCTTCACATCTCACCACCGCATCACACCACATCACATCACACCATACCACACACCTCACCTTCACACCACACCACACCTCCACATCTCGCCACAACATACCTCCACACCTTCACACCACACCACAACATATTGCAACACACCACATACCACAATACACACATAGTACCACGCCACACACCACCTCCACACCACTTCACATCATACCCTCGCATCACACCACACCACATTACACCCCACCTCCACACCTCACCACACCATACCTCCACATCACACCATAACATATCACAACACACCACATAGCACAATACACACATAGTACCACGCCACACAACACCTTCACACCACTTCACAACACACCTCCACACCACTTCACATCATACCCTCGCATCACACCACACCACACCCCACCTCCACACCTCACCACACCATACCTCCACATCACACCATAACATATCACAACACACTACATAGCACAATACACACACAGCACAACACCACACAACACCTTCACACCACCTCACACGACACCTCCACGCCACTTCACATGGTCATACCAATGCATCACACCACACCACTCGACACAACACCACATCACACGACACGACACCACACCACACCACCACCTCCGCGTCCGTCAGAGCTGTAATGGGATCAAGGCCGTGGGACAACTACGTTTTAAACTGCAAGAAAGTAAACAACGTTCTGACATTGCTTAATTACCGCGCTTCGTCTTGGTGCGCCATTCCCTACCCCGTACTGGCAACATTGTCAGTTGCAGTACATTTCCATGGACTTAAGACAAATCACTTCCGTGAACACGCTTTCCGGTTGTTTACACGTTTTGGTAACAAAATTATTTTTTCTTTGATGTCTGAACAAAATTTCCGCTTAGAAAACAATCGTCACCATACCTATAAAAGAGCTACGTGAACTGATTCATGCAGTGTGTAGAAAGTGTTTAACCTTTCACGGAAATAAAGATTCTTTTGTTTACAGCAGTGTAGGATAGCTGTGTACAGCTAACCTGATGGTCACGTAGTATGGATACAAATTTATCGTCGACTGTGACAACTCTGTCACGAGGGGGTGCTGGGGTTGGGGTGTGTGTGTGGGGGGTGTGTGGTGTGTGGTGTGGGGGCAGTGTGTGTAGAGATGTGGAAGGAAACAGTAGGACAATGTATCAGCACTGATCATAACGACATCAGTGGGAGTAGGAGCGGCGTAGTAGAGGTGGTTGTAGTAGTAGTAGCAGTAGCAGTAGTAGTAGGAGGAGGGAAGTAGAGGTAGTAGTAGTACTAGAGGTAGTAGTAGTAGTAGTAGTAGTAGTAGCAAATATAGTGGTAGTTGTAGCAGTAGGAGTGTAGTAGGGGTAGTAGTAGTGGTAGTAGTAGAAGCAATTGTAGTAGTAGTTGTAGCAGTAGGAGTGTAGTAGTAGTAGTAGTAGTAGAAGCAGGAGTAGTAGTAGTAGTAGTTGTAGCAGTAGTAGCAGTGGGGTAGTGGTCTGTGAAAAACTCAACAGCTTAACACCCCCACTTACAAGCAATAGTAACTGTAGTAGTACTACCATGGCAGCAGAGGTTGTAGTAGTAGTAGAAGTAGTAGTAGTAGTAGTAGTAGTAGTAGTAGTAGTAGTAGTAGTAGTAGTTGTTGTAGTAGTAATAGTGATTGAGTGAGTATAGTTTTACGCCGCTTTTAGCAATATTCCGGCAATATCACGGCGGGGGACACCAGAAATGGGCTTCACACATTGTACCCATGTCGGGAATCGAACCCGGGTCTTCGGCGTGACGAGCGAACGCTTTAACCACTGGGCTACCCGACCGCCCTTAGTAGTAATAGGGTAGTAGAGGTAGTAGTAGTTGTAGAAGAGGTAGTAGTAGTAGTAGTAGTAGTAGTAGAAGTAGTAGTAGTAGTAGTAGTAGTAGTAGTAGTAGTAGCAGCAGCAGCACAAGTAATAGTTATTGTAGTTGTAGAAGTAGGAGGAGGAGGTTGGGTAGTAGAGGTGGTAGTAGTAGTAGTAGTAGTAGTAGTAGTGGTGATGGTGGTGGTTATAGAAGTAGTAGCAGTTGTTGTTGTAGTTGTAGTGTGAGGAGGAGTGGAGGAGGGGGAGCAAATGCTGTCGATAATACCAGAACCAGCAGTCGTAGTATTTGTAGCAGTCGTGGAAGAAACAGTAGCAGCCGTGGTAGAAACAGTAGCAGCAGCTGTAGTTGTAGAAGACGTTGACAGCTACAACAGATACGCCAGGCTAGAAGCGGCAGTCCACGGTGAGGGGACAGATTCCAAGCTGCCCTATTGACGGCATGTGTATCGGAGGCCGATACCTTGGGTGTAAGGCTGCTGCAAGGTTGGGCCTTGTTTTAATAAGTGATTTAATAAGCAAACACGATGTAGACTTCATGTCGGCACTTCAAAACATCTGCCCCTGAAAACACCGGTCTGTTATAAAACGTAGCAGAAGAGTGTAGTCGCGCGGTCTGGTCTGGTTCATACATAAATGGTCATCCACAAGCCTCAGAGTCAGAAGCAACTAACATTTCCGCGTTGGGCGTCCTGACCCGCCATTATTCATCCTACAGGTACAGGAAACGGAAGCAGCTAGATTGACCTTTGACCACAAACATGGCGTCGGGGTGTTAAGCTGTTAAGTTTTTCACAGACTGTCATTAATTTCTCGGCGATGTGTTAATAGTTTTTGTCTCGGCTTTTGGTTCCCGTCCATTGTGACAGCCACACAAAACAGTCTAAATATAAACCATTTGAACTATTAATAGACTTATTTCATTCAGAAACTGTGCCATACCAGACGTATGCGGCTCGAGACGAGCGGTGTTCTGGCGCGCCACCGTGTAGTGGGGATGTGTCCGCTCATGACAATTTAATTGTGGACAAATTTGAAATAAAAACAGTCCTGTTCACAGACACGATAACGGCCGTTGACAAGGAAATATAACAGGTATCATAGATGTTGATATATGACCTGGTGCCTTCATTGTAGTTATAGAGACTGCCGTGACGGTCTCACATGCTTACTTGGCACATATATTTCTTAATCACACCCCGGATTTTTAAATATGCCAAGTTTTAGTTGACACCCCCCATGACAGTTCTTCACGATGCATATTTTAACCTAATATGGTGTCATTTTTTAAGACAATACGAACGGGCTTTATCGTGATACCCGTGTCAAAGAAGACATCAAAGATGATTGGGTGTAGTTTTAAGTTGTTGTTTTTTCGCATGTCCGGGTGTCGAAAAAGAATAAAATATTTTTTTAATTGTGTTTGACAAACTGACATTGAGAACCCCGCGTCAATAAAGCAATATTATTATATATAATTTAAAAAACAAAAGATCTCTAGTAAGATTCACAAGTGGTTATGTTGAAACTGTTTGCAATTCATAACGTACACAAAGGTCTATGTGAGTGAGTTAGGTTTAACGCCGCTTTTAACAGTATTAATGTTGGAGGAAACTCCTAAATGATGCAGGTCAATTACGTTTGCCTCTTTGGTGAAACCCACGGGCACGGGTGTGATGCTGACAATCCTACAAACATAAACGGGTCGAACTGGGATTCGAACCCAAGATCATAGGTTTACGGCGTGCACAACGGACGCAACTCTGCACAACGAAATGCAGCGCCTTAGACGACTGGGCCAAAGGTGCATGTGACCTTGCTTGGGATGACGTTAGGTGACGTTGATATAGAAGATAACACAGATCCTGTTTAATTTTCTAATCGATGCAAGACCTATTAAAAACGTATTTAGATTGCGAAATAATACATATGATTTGCAATCCATTAATTTCGTTTCAAGATTAAGACACACTGGAGGCATTAGTACGTATTTGTACAAATTATTTCGTGTCCATTCACTCTGAGTGAGATGGACTTACAGCAATAAAGCATTGAATTAAGATGACAATATCGTCTTCCGTTGATGGCTTACCGACGTGTTAGTGTTAGATTGCACCGTTTACCATTTCATCGCCTTTGGAATATACACCTACATGCATTTATTTAAAACTTCTAGTCCTGGAGAAATTTCATTTTTAGACTTCAAACTGAGTCGCCGTCGGCTGCAACAGGACATGATGTAGAAGATTCTGACGAGTGAGCGTGGCCAGACAAACCTGTCGCTCCCGTCACACACGAAGACATCTAACAAACAATTTTCCCTTGTCTGGTTTCCACCCGAAGGCTTCTTCTACATGTGATCAAAGTGGGCGTGATGCAATAACGTCAGAATAGTACTGCGGCCTTGGCTCCGCATTGTAAGGAGTTATTGTGTCATATGTTGGATCTCAATGTTCTGCCATGCTGGACAGGGGAGACTCAGGGAAATATAACTCATTCTTTGAGTTATACATTTTGTGTAACATAGTGCTCTTAGCGTGAAATCCACGATCTGAAAAAGTCTAAAACTTATCCACTTTCAACTGCAAGAAATGAAACTAGTAAATATCAATATCCCCACCCAAACTCTGCGTCTTCTGTCAGAACAAAAACAAATTAATATGAAGATGGCATTCCAACAAAAGCTATTCATTGTCATTGTGTAGATAATATGAAGATTGTATTCCCACACAAACACTGCATCATCAACTGTTGGAACAAAAACTGGGAAATATGAAGAATATATTCCTACATAAATCCTTCATCATGTGTCTGAACAAAACCTAGAGAATATGAAGATTGTATTCCCATACAAACATTGAACCATCTTCTGTTAGAACAAAACCTAAAGAATATGAAGATTGTATTCCCATACACACAGTTCACCATCTTCTGTTAGAACAAAACCTAGTGAATATGAAGATTGTATTCTCACACAAACATTGAACCATCTTCTGCTAGAACAAAAGCTAGTGAATATGAAGATTGTTATTCATAATAAACCCTACGTCATCTTTTGTCAGAACAAAAACTAGTTAATATGAAGATTTTTATTTCTAAATAAACCCTGCATCATGGGTCTGAACAAAAACCTAGAGAATATGAAGATTGTATTCCCATACAAACATTGAAACATCTTCTGTTAGAATAATAGCAAGGGAATATGAAGATTGTATTCCCATACAAACATTGAACCATCTTCTGTTAGAATAATGGCAAGGGAATATGAAGATTGTGTTCCCATACAAACATTGAACAATCTTCCGTTAGAATAATAGCAAGGGAATATGAAGATTGTATTCCCATACAAACATTAAACCATCTTCTGTTAGAATAATGGCAAGGGAATATGAAGATTGTATTCCCATACAAACATTAAACCATCTTCTGTTAGAATAATGGCAAGGGAATATGAAGATTGTATTCCCACACAAACATTGCATTGTCTTCCGTTAAAACAATACAAGGGAATATGAAGATTGTGCTCCCAGATTTACTTCGTACCAATTATTCGATCCCGGTTTCCAGGGGCCGTTATTGTGAAACAAAACAAAACTTGAATCACCGCACAGTGGAGACATCCTCTAGCTTCAGCTACTTATAATCCACTCGTATTAAGACACTTCTGTTGTATGGACTTCTATCCTGACAAGGATATCCATGTTTAAACGTGTCCAGGTTGATATTGAACAGTGATCACTATTTCGCCGGTCCACAGGGAAATAAGCAATTTGTTACTTGTCAATGCATGAAATTCTTTTCGGTCTTTGGACTTCTATCAAACAAAATATATTTGAATATATGTATAAAACTTTTCGATATTCATGTTAAATATCATTATGTAAGGTCATAGTCTGATGTGAAGACTAGCGTGGATTGTGTGATGATGTCAAATCTAGTAGTTTTGGCTAATATGTGGTTCTCATGCATAGACCCACTAGTTTTGTTTTCTATCCGTCTGACAACAAGCTGTTATTGTCAAGTGATCAATGGTAAAAGAGGACCCCCCGCGCATTGGGCACATTAGAATTTGTTTGTTGATGTATTGAACTATATGTCCCTAAACAGCGATAGGCACTCTTTCCCCACTGACGGCATTATGCACTAAATATAAAAAATAACACGATTCAAGGGATGAAAATGTGTATGCACAAAATGTAAAAACATGTAGCATAGGGTAATTACTCTGTAGAAAAATAATTTACGGCACAGTCTTGACAAGTATCTCTTAAATATGCATGCAAACTTTCATTCATATAACTTCAGTACCTCCTGAGAAAACCTGTCCCCATTTCATGCAGTATGCACTCAGTTGAAAAGCACGGAGCATGGGCTATAACTCTTTAAAACATAAATTTAACACATAAATTTTTCTACCTATTTGAGATCGTGACATGTAACATCAGTGTTTAAAATTTTATTTCTCTAACTGAAGTAGTTTTTAGGGACGTGTGTCTCCATTGAGAATCGGACGGACGAACGGAAAGAAGGACGATCGGACTGACGGACGGACGAACGAACTCCGTTCCTTATCCCCCGCCCTACTTCGTGGCGGGGGGGGGGGGGGGGGGGTAATAATATTCCAAACCAACTTTGCTTGTGTTCCTGACTTGCTTCTGCATGTATTGTGTGACGGGTGCCATCGGTGAGGCAGGGTGCGCTCACCTTTTCACGAACATCTGATACCATCGCCATTTGATAGTGATTCATAAATCCATGCTCATGATATAGTCGGAATTGTACAATCGACTCTCTTTAAGCAGATATTTCCTTTGAATATGGAAAGTGTTTTATTTTGCACATAAATGTTATTGGGTAAATTATATGACAAATATTTCCCATGTTATGCAATGTCGATCTTGAGTTTGTATGTGGGAAAGAAACGCCAAGCCAGCGACATGACTGTCTAAAACATTACCGTTTCAATGTTAAATGTAATTATATATACATTATTGTGTTATATCGTCATTGTAGGGAGACCATGCTCCACGGTCTGACGTCCATTGTCTGTCTTTTGTCTAGACGCCCTTATTACTTCCATCTGTGAAACTGGGACTTTTTAGCTGTGTATTTAGGGTACTGTTTTACATTACTGTTTTGACAAATATTATTCTCACTTAGTAGATCAAGAAAGTAGGTTTTAATTACTTTCAAACCTTTACATTTTATGGTGAAACGGAATATGCTCACATAAGGACACAAGGTGTTGTTCCCTTCACGATCCAGAAAGACATGAATTCACACACCACATGCTTTGTAATATATATTGCCCGTAAAGAAAAGCGCCAAAACCCTTTCCATATTCATAAGAAATCTCTGCCAAAATCGATTGTTCGATTCCGACTGTAGGGTCAACTAGAAACCCCATAAGAAGAATCGACAGAGTTGTCTCCCCGGTCAACTCTCCACTTCCGGCGCGTATAGTCGAAACGAAACATGATAGATGATGAATACGTGACACTTGTTTTTGAGTAACAACCACTTCATTATTTACATCGACTTTTCAGGGTCCCTCCATTGGTTGACCCCGTATTGAGTTAATATATATACATGCTCATATGATTACAAAAGATTGGATTAATGTACAAAATAACAATATTATGACCGTCCTGGCTACGATATTTGCTGGCAACAAACTGAAATGTTCCATACCAACATCAATCACTGCAAAAAAAAGAAACTTTCAAGAAACTTTTGAAATACAAAGAAAGAAGCCAGACATGCACAGAGACCAATGCCAAACTTAAAAATACAAAATATCATTTCTATATCATTTGCAATAATATCAAGAAAATCTTTCATGTCATCATGATCATGAGATGTACACAATTATTAACCACTGAAGTTTAGTTTTATTTATTGATCAAATTCATAGCAAATAGTAGCATAGCACCCAGAGTACACAACCAGAGACTAGTGTACAGTATGAAATGATACCATTCTTCACATGAAAGTCAAAAATATCTTTTTAAAACATGGACGTATAAAATACACGAAATCTATAAGGCACTAGATGTACATTTCAATCAATAATACATGAATGCGCGATGGCGAAATAGCATATTGTAGACGGTTTGGGCAACGTTGAAACACTAATAAATAAATCCGTTATTTCTGTAAATTAGTTAAAAGACAGCATTTGTTAAACAAGTTAAATGCTTAAGATTAGAAAATGGCATGAAGAAACCTCGGTAAACGATGACAATGTTTGTGCTATTCGAATAGTGACAATAGGCAACTGTTGCAAGCGACTGGAGCGTGTACGCACCGGAAGTTCCAAGGGCAGATAAGTATTTTCTAATAGGCCCTATACCGCAAGCATTTGTTTATGAATAACTATCAAATAGTGATGATACCAGACTTTCGCGAAAAGATGAGCGTATCCTGCCCCACCGGCGGCAAACCCATGCAAAGGCAAGTCAATTGTTCAACTGAAAAAAAACACGGGAATATATGGTCCAAATCGAAATAGGAAATTGCATCAGACATCATTTTTGTCACTAGTTTGTCACTTTGGAAATGTCCTCCAATAATCTACCATGAATTTTTTTAAGTAATTCCCAAAGTAAGTAATTCCACGCACGAAGCCCAACTGATAGACATGCAGTAGCACTCGAGACCTAATCTGCCCTGGGTGCCACACAAGCAAGTGTCACTGGAGGCCTTGTCTACCCGGGTGCCACACAAGCAAGTGTCACTGGAGGCCTTGTCTACCCGGGTGCCACACGAGTAAGTGTCACTGGAGGCCTTGTCTACCCGGGTGCCACACAAGCAAGTGTCACTGGATGCCCTGTCTACCCGGGTGCCACACAAGCAAGTGTCACTGGATGCCTTGTCTACCTGGGTGCCACACAAGCAAGTGTCACTGGAGGCCTTGTCTACCCGGGTGCCACACAAGCAAGTGTCACTGGAGGCCTTGTCTACCCGGGTGCCACACAAGCAAGTGTCACTGGAGGCCTTGTCTACCCGGGTGCCACACAAGCAAGTGTCACTGGAGGCCTTGTCTA
Source organism: Haliotis cracherodii (assembly GCF_022045235.1). NCBI lineage: Eukaryota > Metazoa > Mollusca > Gastropoda > Lepetellida > Haliotidae > Haliotis > Haliotis cracherodii. Next base: position 20,614,973 of record NW_027266319.1, read on the forward strand.
CCCGGGTGCCACACAATCAAGTGTCACTGGAGGCCCTGTCTACCCGGGTGCCACACAAGCAAGTGTCACTGGAGGCCTTGTCTACCCGGGTGCCACACAAGCAAGTGTCACTGGAGGCCTTGTCTACCTGGGTGCCACACAAGCAAGTGTCACTGGAGGCCTTGTCTACCCGGGTGCCACACAAGCAAGTGTCACTGGAGGCCTTGTCTACCTGGGTGCCACACAAGCAAGTGTCACTGGAGGCCTTGTCTACCCGGGTGCCACACAAGCAAGTGTCACTGGAGGCCTTGTCTACCCGGGTGTCACACAAGCAAGTGTCAGTGGAGGCCTTGTCTACCTGGGTGTCACACAAGCAAGTGTCACTGGAGGCCTTGTCTACCCGGGTGCCACACAATCAAGTGTCACTGGATGCCTTGTCTACCCGGATTTCACATATGCAAGTGTCACTGGAGGCCTTGTCTACCCGGATGCCACATAAGCAAGTGTCACTGGATGCCTTGTCTACCCGGGTGCCACACAAGCAAGTGTCACTGGATGCCTTGTCTACCCGGGTGTCACACAAGCAAGTGTCACTGGAGGCCTTGTCTACCCGGATGTTACATAAGCAAGTGTCACTGGAGGCCTTGTCTACCTGGATGCCACATAAGCAAGTGTCACTGGATGCCTTGTCTACCCGGGTGTAACACAAACAAGTGTCACTGGAGGCCTTGTCTACCTGGGTGTCACACAAGCAAGTGTCACTGGAGGCCTTGTCTACCCGGATGTCACATAAGCAAGTGTCACTGGAGGCCTTGTCTACCCGGATGCCACATAAGCAAGAGTCACTGGATGCCCTGTCTACCCGGGTGCCACACAAGCAAGTGTCACTGGATGCCTTGTCTACCCGGGTGCCACACAAACAAGTGTCACTGGAGGCCTTGTCTACCTGGGTGTCACACAAGCAAGTGTCACTGGATGCCTTGTCTACCCGGATGCCACATAAGCAAGTGTCACTGGAGGCCTTGTCTACCCGGGTGCCACACAAGCAAGTGTCACTGGAGGCCTTGTCTACCCGGGTGCCACACAAGCAAGTGTCACTGGAGGCCTTGTCTACCCGGGTGCCACACAATCAAGTGTCACTGGATGCCTTGTCTACCCGGATTTCACATATGCAAGTGTCACTGGAGGCCTTGTCTACCCGGATGCCACATAAGCAAGTGTCACTGGATGCCTTGTCTACCCGGGTGCCACACAAGCAAGTGTCACTGGATGCCTTGTCTACCCGGGTGTCACACAAGCAAGTGTCACTGGAGGCCTTGTCTACCCGGATGTTACATAAGCAAGTGTCACTGGAGGCCTTGTCTACCTGGATGCCACATAAGCAAGTGTCACTGGATGCCTTGTCTACCCGGGTGTAACACAAACAAGTGTCACTGGAGGCCTTGTCTACCTGGGTGTCACACAAGCAAGTGTCACTGGAGGCCTTGTCTACCCGGATGTCACATAAGCAAGTGTCACTGGAGGCCTTGTCTACCCGGATGCCACATAAGCAAGAGTCACTGGATGCCCTGTCTACCCGGGTGCCACACAAGCAAGTGTCACTGGATGCCTTGTCTACCCGGGTGCCACACAAACAAGTGTCACTGGAGGCCTTGTCTACCTGGGTGTCACACAAGCAAGTGTCACTGGATGCCTTGTCTACCCGGATGCCACATAAGCAAGTGTCACTGGAGGCCTTGTCTACCCGGGTGCCACACAAGCAAGTGTCACTGGAGGCCTTGTCTACCCGGGTGCCACACAAGCAAGTGTCACTGGATGCCTTGTCTACCCGGGTGCCACACAATCAAGTGTCACTGGAGGCCTTGTCTACCCGGGTGCCACACAAGCAAGTGTCACTGGAGGCCTTGTCTACCCGTGTGCCACACAATCAAGTGTCACTGGAGGCCCTGTCTACCCGGGTGCCACACAAGCAGGTGTCACTGGAGGCCTTGTCTACCCGGATGCCACATAAGCAAGTGTCACTGGAGGCCTTGTCTACCCGGGTGCCACACAATCAAGTGTCACTGGAGGCCTTGTCTACCCGTGTGCCACACAAGCAAGTGTCACTGGAGGCCTTGTCTACCCGGGTGCCACACAATCAAGTGTCACTGGAGGCCTTGTCTACCCGGATGCCACATAAGCAAGTGTCACTGGAGGCCTTGTCTACCCGGATGCCACATAAGCAAGTGTCACTGGAGGCCTTGTCTACCCGGGTGCCACACAAGCAAGTGTCACTGGAGGCCTTGTCTACCCGTGTGCCACACAAGCAAGTGTCACTGGAGGCCTTGTCTACCCGGGTGCCACACAATCAAGTGTCACTGGAGGCCTTGTCTACCCGGATGCCACATAAGCAAGTGTCACTGGAGGCCTTGTCTACCCGTGTGCCACACAAGCAAGTGTCACTGGAGGCCTTGTCTACCCGGGTGCAACACAAGCAAGTGTCACTGGATGCCTTGTCTACCCGGGTGCCACACAAGCAAGTGTCACTGGAGGCCTTGTCTACCCGGATATCACATAAGCAAGTGTCACTGGAGGCCTTGTCTACCTGGGTGCCACACAAGCAAGTGTCACTGGAGGCCTTGTCTACCTGGGTTCCACACAAGCAAGTGTCACTGGAGGCCTTGTCTACCCGGGTGCCACACAAGCAAGTGTCACTGGAAGCATTGTCTACTTGGGTGCCACATAAGCAAGTGTCACTGGAAGCATTGTCTACTTGGGTGCCACACAAGCAAGTGTCCCTGGAGGGCTTGTCCACCCCGGGTATGTAAGATTAACACGAAAAGCACGTGGTTCTGGAAACCTTTTCTACCCCATGTGCCACACATGCAAAGTGTAGTGGGACATTTTATGCTCCGGGTGCCCACCAAGAAGCAAGCGGCCATTAAATGGTTTGTGCATGAGGGCTGAGGCAATGGCCGTAACCTACAGTCGTTGACGTATTTGTGTAAAAAGGATTCTGTTTAGCGTATGTGGGATCTCTTGTTACACAGCAGTGTCTTAGATCAGCTGATGGTCTTGTGGGGCGTATCTAATTCTTAAGCAAAGCCTTGACTTTCAATGAAGAACTACTTGGGATCACGTGCCCACTGTTACGCATCCATCTTCCAGCTGTAGCTCGAATTTCTTTGCTTGATAAATAACGACGTGTTTTCACATGAACGCGTTACAAATTAACATAAGTATAGTAAATTACCCGTAGATAACTTTAGATTAACCTGAAAGTGATAGCAAAAAAATAAGGAACGAAATTACCTTGCAAAAAAGTTTAGAAAAGTAAACTTGGCTTTTTTTCACCAGTTTTTTTAAAATGTTGAAAATGTTTTCCTCTGTTTGTGACTCGCACATCATGGAGTCAATGAGTTTTTTACATTCGAGGGGGGTGGGGGAAAAATGAGTGTCGGGCAATTTTTGACAGCTTATGTTTCCCACACAACTAATTTTAAGCGGCGGAGGGTAACAAAGACGTGTCAGATGACATCCAACTTATTATTGTCTTCGATTTCTTGTTCTATCATTCGGGTAATTTCTCCAATCACGGGGCACGCGATCGAGCGAGATTTGGTACGAGATTACGCCTCTCAACACCGTGGGAACAGAAAGTTAGCGAGAGTTAGGGTTGTAGATCGGTCACGCTTAATTTACGCCGCTCAGAACCCGTGACGACATCTTTTGAAGGATACCATTTGTCACACGGCAGGTTAGGAGTAGAGCTAATGATAGAGTGAAATATTAGTCTTGTTTACAACTTATCGGCCGGGACAACTTAGTTCTTTAGCTAAAAGACGACTACACGCTAGACGAGAAGTACCAGGAGTCCCGCGGCGCGGCCATTGTAGCACAGACAGGTATGGGGCCAGCGTGAAGCGAAGGGTCGGTATTCATACGCTCATGAGACTATGAAGCAGAAAAATATTTGTATACAGATTATAATTTTCTCCTTATATGAAAAAAGCCTTGACAATATAGTCGCGAAACATAAACGCTCCATATTTCCCTAATTGGTTCAAATCAAGAGAGATGGCCAGAGCAAATTGGTTGACTTGTGTGATTTAGACGGTGGACGATTACTGTTGTCATGAGGTGATAATTAGGTACAGAGGCAGGATGGCACTTGAAAAGTCAGCAGGCTGAAATAGCCGTCTCTCAGGTACTTAGCCATACCCTACGCCCGACTGTGGGGGATCCACTTTTGTCCCCATCTGTAGGAGGCAAATTAGGTATTGAGGGCCGGGCGTTAGTGAGTAAATTGTGCTGGGATGATTCCGTGGGTGGGCCGTGACGCTGCATCACCAGGAAAAGTCATGAAATTTCCACAAAGAGTTAAATTAAACTTTTGTACTTGATAAAGGCATTTTGCGGTTTTAAGCATCCTGTGTTTTTTCCGGTATATGTTGGCTTGTTAATTACCCCGAAAGATCGACCAGTGCATGACAAGCCTGCTGGTAAAACAGATGGTTCTCAACTGACTCGGGGTTTCAACCACAAAGTACAGACAGACAATACATATACAGATGTCGTCAAATTACACCCTCGCCTACGAAAGTTATCGCTTATTTGGAAACACCAATATGCGCCGTCATCCTTGCGTTTGTCGCAGGTGCATCCCGTCTTAATCAAAATATCCATCTATATTTAACAAATGATTTTCAATCTTCTACACATTGAATGCTGAGATAAAAGATGATCCTTCTTTGTTATATGATCGCTGATCCGTAAAGTCTTTACAACGAACGTGCAGTTTATGTCAATCTAGTTTACTCTTCACGGTTACGCTATATTGGGAAATATGTTTCAACTGCACAGGTGCATACACTATAAAACTTACAAATGTCTCATCCATTAAAGAAAACTAAATTGTCATTTGAGTATAAACATATTTTGGATTTTTTTTACGGATTTTGACAATAACATTTGAATGTTAACTAGTACGTACATGTAGTGTAGACTTGCACAAGTCTCGAAGGCAATACTTATTAGTTTAATTCCTAATTTCTAGATTACATAAATAATAGGAATGAGGTTTCCCTATAAGACACGGGCGTCTTTGCACTGTCCGCTTATCCAGACTTGCCTATTATTAGGATAGAATTACTACACACCCATGGACTTATCTCCTAGTACAGCCTTAGAGCAAGGGTAAAGTTGTAAGTATGTGTTTGTCAGCTTGATGATTTTTCCTGACTTAGCCACCTTTATACGAATTGTTTAACAAGTTTTGACAAGTGACCTACACAATGTTATGTAACAAAATACAAAGTACAGTAAACTACGGTTATAACGAACTCAAAGGGATCACAGGGTTCGTTATAACCGTAGCTAGTTATAAGCATATAAACAGCATGTATACAACAAATGGCCGGGACTAAAAATAAGTTCGTTATATCGTTCAGTTCGTTATAAGCATGTTCGTTATAACCATAGTTTACTGTATACTATTTTGCAAAACATACGTTTACAAAAGAAACCTTATGAGTATCTTACTGAAAACTACAGCGTGTGCCAAAACCGACTACATCAACGTCGAAAACCATTCCTTAAGAAAACAATGTTTCTGGAGAGAAATAGTATCACGATATCGAATTTGCGATTGTTGTAGATAAATCTTATCTTTTTTTCCTGGCATATTTTCCAGTCAAATAATAACACAAAGCCTCGCTATCAGATTGAAACATTGACATCAAAGAAACATTTACACGTGATGAAATGCATTCCGAACAAAACCATATCCTAATTTTGCATCTACAACCACCCTGCTCCGCAACTCTGGCTCCAAGACGATAAACCTGAATAGCTCCCGTCAAGATAGATGCCAGGATGTGCTAATTATCCATCGAAGGGGGACAACTCATGGCCAAAAACAACAGGTTTTATGAAAATTGTGACAGAAATGAACGACTTGAGCAGCGGACTATGACAAACCATGGTCGTGGAGGCAACAGCGAGTTATGTTAGTGGTTCCTCGTCTCAACGAGATTCCAGCACACAGCCACAGGGCCGTGTCTACAAAAGAAAAGGTGCCGAAATCTCCGGTACGTGGCAGAAAATGAGAGATTCCCTGTTTTCAAGCCAAGTATCTCGTCCTTGGTGGTGTTATCATATCTGGATCCTGTCTGCAACCCCCTCCCCTCACCCTCCAATCCCCCACAGGCCGCGAAGGGAGACAGCCAGCAGGGAATCCAAACCAGAGAGCACAGACAGCATTCAGTCATCACAGACAATACAGACAGCCTTCAGTCATCACAGACAATACAGACAGCCTTCAGTCATCACGCACAATACAGACAAAGCAGACTGCCTTCAGTCATCACAGACAATACAGACAGCCTTCAGTCATCACAGACAATACAGACAGCCTTCAGTCATCACAGACAATACAGACAGCCGTCAATCATCACGGACAATACAGACAAAGCAGACTGCCTTCAGTCATCACAGACAATACAGACAAAGCAGACTGCCTTTAGTCATCACAGCCTATACAGACATTACAGACAGCCTTCAGTCATCACGGACAATACAGACAAAGCAGACTGCCTTCAGTCATCACAGACAATACAGACAAAGCAGACTGCCTTCAGTCATCACAGACAATACAGACAGCCTTCACTCATCACAGACAATACAGACAACCTTCACTCATCACAGACAATACAGACAGCCTTCACCCATCACAGACAATACAGACACCCTACAGTTGTCAGAATATACCTGGAGTAAACACGTGACATCGGAATACACCTCGAGTCACACTCATTCCCGCTATAGATTCTGAGCAATACGTGTTCTCCGATGACACCTCGCCCTGGCTACATTATCGGAAAACACCTAGTGATAAAATGCGTCATCAAAATAACCTGGCGTAAGCTTGCATTGTCATTTCACAAGCATGTTAATCGTATTATGAATTGTGCCGGTCTTCGATTATTTCCTCAAAATGTATAACTCCAATTCGTTATATGTCCCTTATACTTTCCATAACTAGACGTTCAGGTGTGCTACATATTGTATGGCGGGTGTGTTCTTTCTATACAGGTGTGTTGATTGTTCGTCAGGTGTGTTGCATATTATGTTCAGGAGTCAATATGCAACGCCCCTAGATTATTTCATACACCTATAATATCGCCAGCGGAAGTGCTACCCCACCTTTTGTGTCGGAAGAGGAGACTTTAGTGTGAACAATGTTCCTCCTGCAGCCGACGCCCAATGTATTGTCCTTATTTTTGTATATCAACGGGTAGGACAGCATGCATTTTAGAAGTTAGTGAGTTAGTTTGGTCCAACGCCGCTTTGTTAGCTCAGAGGTTTACCGCTTTGATTAAACACACGAACACGGGTATGGTGCTGATAAACCTAGAACGATTATCGGGGCTAACTGGGATTTGAACTCACACTCATGGTTTCTGTTGTGCCCGAGGGACGCACGTCTGCACAGACAACTGGACCACCCGTGCTCCATGAGACAAGCAATTACTGTATTAATACTGTAATTTACAAAAGCTTTCCTAGCACTGCTTCAGTCAATACACTTTACAACTCAACTTGATGCAGCGTTTTCAACCAGCTACTATCCCAGTCAATACACGCCACTACTCGACTTGATGCAGCGTCTTATACCAGCCACTATCTCAGTCAATACACATCACTACTCAACTTGATGCAGCGTCTTACACCAGCCACTATCTCAGTCAATACACATCACTACTCAACTTGATGCAGCGTCTTACACCAGCCACTATCCAGGTCAATACACATCGCTACTCACTTTGATGCAGCGTCTTACACCAGCAACTGTCTCATTCAATACACATCACTACTCAACTTGATGCAGCTTATTACACCAGCCACTATCTCAGTCAATACACATCACTACTCACCTTGATGCAGCGTTTTAAACCAGCCACTATCTCAGTCAATACACATCACTACTCAACTTGATGCAGCGTCTTACACCAGCCACTATCTCAGTCAATACACATCACTACTCAACTTGATGCAGCGTCTTACACCAGCCACTATCTCAGTCAATACACATCACTACTCACCTTGATGCAGCGTATTACACCAGCCACTATCTCAGTCAATACACATCACTACTCACCTTGATGGAGCGTCTTACACCAGCCACTATCCAAGTCAATACACATCACTACTCACCTTGATGCAGCGTCTTACACCAGCCACTATCTCAGTCAATACACATCACTACTCAACTTGATGCAGCTTATTACACCAGCCACTATCTCAGTCAATACACATCACTACTCAACTTGATGCAGCGTTTTACACCAGCCACTATCTCAGTCAAAACACATCACTACTCAACTTGATGCAGCGTTTTACACGAGCTACTATCTCAGTCAATACACATCACTACTCAACTTGATGCAGCGTTTTACACCAGCCACTATCTCAGTCAATACACATCACTACTCACCTTGATGCAGCGTCTTACACCAGCCACTATCTCAGTCAATACACATCACTACTCAACTTGATGCAGCGTCTTACACCAGCCACTATCTCAGTCAATACACATCACTACTCTACTTGATGCAGCGTTTTACCCCATCCACTATCTCATTCAATACACATCACTACTCACCTTGATGCAGCGTTTTACACAAGCCACTATCTCAGTCAATACACATCACTTCTCACCTTGATGCAGCGTCTTACACCAGCCACTATCTCAGTCAATACACATCACTACTCAACTTGATGCAGCGTTTTACACCAGCCACTATCTCAGTCAATACACATCACTACTCAACTTGATGCAGCGTCTTATACCAGCCACTATCTCAGTCAATACACATCACTACTCAACTTGATGCAGCGTCTTACACCAGCCACTATCTCAGTCAATACACATCACTACTCAACTTGATGCAGCGTATTACACCAGCCACTATCCAAGTCAATACACATCACTACTCACCTTGATGCAGCGTCTTACACCAGCCACTATCTCAGTCAATACACATCACTACTCAACTTGATGCAGCGTATTACACCAGCCACTATCCAAGTCAATACACATCACTACTCACCTTGATGCAGCGTCTTACACCAGCCACTATCTCAGTCAATACACATCACTTCTCACCTTGATGCAGCGTCTTACACCAGCCACTATCTCAGTCAATACACATCACTACTCAACTTGATGCAGCGTCTTACACCAGCCACTATCTCAGTCAATACACATCACTTCTAACCTTGATGCAGCGTCTTACACCAGCCATTATCTCAGCCAATACACATCGCTACTCACCTTGATGCAGCGTTTACACCAGCCATTATCTCAGCCAATACACATCGCTACTCCCCTTGATGCAGCGTTTACACCAGTCACTATCTCTGCCAATCCACTTAATTCGCCTGCACAACAAACAAACTATATCTTCTGTGCTCGAATAAACAGAACTGCATCCTCCATATGACAATATGAGTTCTGACCTGCATATTCCACATGACAATAGGAGTTCTGACCTGCATCCTCCATATGACAATAGGAGTTCTGACCTGCATCCTCCATATAACAAAATGAGTTCTGACCTGCATCCTCCATATAACAATAGGAGTTTTGACCTGCATCCTCCATATGACAATAGGAGTTCTGACATGCATCCTCCATATAACAATAGGAGTTCTGACCTGCATCCTCCATATGACAATAGGAGTTCTGACCTGCATCCTCCATATAACAATAGGAGTTCTGACCTGCATCCTCCATATAACAATAGGGGTTCTGACCTGCATATTCCATATAACAATAGGAGTTCTGACCTGCATCCTCCATATGACAATAGGAGCTCTGACCTGCATCCTCCATATAACAATAGGAGTTCTGACCAGCATCCTCCATATAACAATAGGGGTTCTGACCTGCATATTCCATATAACAATAGGGGTTCTGACCTGCATATTCCATATAACAATAGGGGTTCTGACCTGCATCCTCCATATGACAATAGGAGTTCTGACCTGCATCCTCCATATGACAATAGGAGTTCTGACCTGCATCCTCCATATGACAATGGGAGTTCTGACCTGCATCCTCCATATGACAATAGGAGTTCTGACCTGCATCCTCCATATAACAATAGGAGTTCTGACTGACCTGCATCCTCCATATGAAAATAGGAGTTCTGACCTGCATCCTCCATATAACAATAGGAGTTCTGACCTGCATCCTCCATATGACAATAGGAGTTCTGACTGACCTGCATCCTCCATATGACAATAGGTGTTCTGACCTGCATATTCCATATAACAATAGGAGTTCTGACCTGCATCCTCCATATGACAATAGGAGTTCAGATGACACCCTCCATATGACAATGGGGGTTCAGACGACATTCTTCATGTGACAATGGATGTTCAGACGACATCCTCCATATGAGAATGGGGGTTCAGACGACATTCTTCATGTGACAATGGGGGTTCAGACGATATTCTCCATGTGACAATGGGGGTTCAGACGACATTCTCCATGTGACAATGGGGGTTCAGACGACATTCTCCATGTGACAATGGGGGTTCAGACGACATTCTCCATGTGACAATGGGGGTTCAGACGACATCCTCCATATGACAATGGGGGTTCAGACGACATTCTACATTTGACAATGGGGGTTCAGACGACATTCTTCATGTGACAATGGGGGTTCAGACGACACCCTCCATATGACAATGGGGGTTCAGACGACATTCTTCATGTGACAATGGGGGTTCAGACGACATCCTCCATATGACAATGGGGGTTCAGACGATATTCTTCATTTGACAATTGGGGTTCAGACGACATTCTTCATGTGACAATGGGGGTTCAGACGACATTCTCCATATGACAATGGGGGTTCAGACGACATTCTTCATGTGGCAATGGGGGTTCAGACGACATCCTCCATATGACAATGGGGGTTCAGACGACATTCTTCATTTGACAATGGGGGTTCAGACGACATTCGTCATGTGACAATGGGGGTTCAGGCGACATTCTTCATGTGACAATGGGGGTTCAGACGACATTCTTCATTTGACAATGGGGGTTCAGACGACATCCTCCATATGACAATGGGGGTTCAGACGACATTCTTCATTTGACAATGGGGGTTCAGACGACATTCTCCATATGACAATAGGAGTTCAGATGACATCCTCCATATGAGAATGGGGGTTCAGACGACATTCTTCATATAACAATTTGTTGTTCAGACCGTATTTATATATATAATACTCTGGCTCTCAGAAGGCTTTCTTCAATTGGCCGTGGGATTGTCAGGCGACACTGTACAATATCACAGAGGTGCTGTCATGCAGCCGTTTCCTAAGTGTCTAGGTTCTACTACACCAAATCAGAACCGGTTTTCGTAGGGAGCCTTCAGTGTAGATCGAGAGATATCTGCAGGCTGTGATTGGAGGATATTCTGTAAGATTTCTATGTCTTTCAAATGTACATCCATCCAGTTATTAAAACTGACCATGTTTTTTCTATATTTAGTACTGTCTTTTTCAACAAGATGACTTATGCTGAATGTGACCACAGCTATTTTCAAGTAGGTGACATTTGGAGCGAAACTGGGGGTGGTGTGTTTAGCTTCCGGTACTCGGAAAAGGAGCTGACTAAGCTAGTCATTTTTATTTTTTTTATTGCTGCTCTAAGGCCAAACTGTGCACACACATACAGGTAATAGCTGTTGAATGCTTAGTTATTTTAAAAAAAATCATAACGTTACTATAGAAGTCTATGGGAAAACATTTGGTTGTGTGTAACCTCTATAGCCTCTAAATCATCACTCTTTTACACAATGACAAGCAGGTGAGGTGAGTAGAAATGGTTTTTTTTCGGAATATAAATATTATGAGCGAGTGAGTGAGTTGGGTTTAACATCGCTTTTAACAGTATTCCAGTTATATCACGATGTGTCAGCTTAATGTGGGAGGAAAGCCCGAAGTGTTGCAGGTCTCAGACGTTTACCGCTTCGGTGAAACCCACGAGCACGGGTATGGTGCTGACAAACCTAGAAACATAATTGGGGCGAACCGGGATTGGAACCCACAATGATAGGTTTCTGGCGTGGCCAAGGGACGCAACCCTGCAAGCGAATCGCAGCGCCTGAGACGACTGAGCCACCCGTATCCCCCTATAAATATCATGTCCTGGGAAGGCTCATTTTAGCTGAAACCCCTCGCCTGTAAGTGGATTAATTTCGAAAAAGAAATATAAACTTTGAACTATACACTGCCCGAGAGTTGAATATTATGAACATAGTGTACACACGTTAACGCATACGCACACACGCACACACGCACACACGCACACAGATTGGGATTTACGCGTCCTTAATGATTGGAATATTAATTTGTTGATCGTATATTTGTAAACCACATCCGCATGTTATGCATACATTCAGGAGAGCGTCACGAGAGGGTCAGGAAGACGCCGAGGGAGTGCAGCACGGATTATAATAACATGTGTCTTTCTGGTTGCCCTTGGCACGTGTAAATATTAAACTTGAACAAAACAGGATATAAAAGAAGTGATACCCCCAATAAGGAATATTTTGAAATGGGACTTCCCTTTGTCTATATTTAGAATGTCGATGATATGAACCTGCGTCATCAGTCATACAGGATCGTATAGGGAAATCCGGAATTCGTCGCTATGCACCGTGTGACCCCATGGTGCCCCTCCCCCGACTTCCACATGCCGAGTGCGCTGGGCCCCGTGTTGCATCACCCCTCAAAGTCAGCACGGACTCGGTCACATGCAGTTGATGCTTATCTAGTGGACGCGCATTGGTAAGGTACATTTGAAGACCCCCCGCGAGCATGTGACCGGAAGTAGCAAGGTTTGCGGTTTTCTGGGATTGCTAGTATCCACATTGTGTTGAGAATAACAGGAACTACGCTCACGATGGCATCACATACCGCAGCAGAACAAGAAGTGGGGCTCAAAAGCATATCTTATTTTCTTGAATGAGCTATCAAACTGTGATATGAATGACATTTCTAGAGAAGGCATTCCTCTGCCTTGGGAACGGGGAAGAGCTAAATTTCCCCGGACTGTTTGATTGACTCGACACCTTATAGATACATGTCATTAGCATATCAGCAATAGACATGCCACACAGGAGTAAAAGAAATATCTCCATTCATAACTGAGCTGTGTATGAAACTTTATTAGCCGCATTGACAACTATGAACAACGCCGTCCCAACTGATACCGTAACAATGGCGCGTGTCTACCACCGGGGTGTGGGATTGGGGGATAAGGCCCCTCTCAACTTCTTGTATTATGAACTTTATGAGCTGAAGCAGTTTTCAGAATGCCCCGGAAAAGATAGATAGTTTTACTCCCTGGCTCGAATGAGCTGGTTATCGTTAAGTCCAGTATTGAGTTTACAGCGTGTCTATTGTGTGTCTATCCGTGAAATGTCTGTCTATCTGTAATATGTCTGTCTGTCCGTGAAATATGTTTGTCCGTGAAATGTCAGTCTATCAGTAATGTATTTCTGTCCGTGAAATGTCTGTCTATCCGAAATATATCTTTCTGTCCGTGGAAAGTATGTCTGTTAGTGAACTGTATGTCTGCCCGTTGTCTGACTATCATTATATTTGACACGTTCAGAAAGTGCAGCCATGTGCAGTCGTTTAACTGTGTAGCGACACATCTCTTCAAACACATTGTAGAACACTTTACCAGATCAAGTCTCATCATTACGTATCACACAGGAGTGGGGTTTTTAACCACTGTCCGGAAACCCTAGGTCTTCAACTGCGACAATCTTTATTATTCGAAAGAAACGGACACCCGGGAGGAAATGATGCTCCGTGTTGAGGCAAGGGTGTTACAGGAGGCCTTGGTCGCGCCAAAAAGGCAGTTGTCCTTAAAAACATTTCTCTGTTATGATTTATATATAGTGAGTGAGTGAGTATGGTTTTACGCCGCTTTTAGCAATATTCCAGCAATATCTCGGCGGGGGACACCTGAAATGGGCTTCACACTTTGTACCCATGTCGAGAATCGAACCCGGGTCTTCGGCGTGACGAGCGAACGCTTTAACCACCCGACCGCCCCTCAGTAAGTTGAGTGGTGTCGTCATGTTACATCACAGTATACAATATCCCATTATCCCTATTGAATGTTGAGTAGTATATACATCGCCAGGAATTACTAGTGGCCTGATGAGACTCATTGGAGGTGAATAAAAGCGACAAAACCCTTTCTATAGCCTCGAGAAATATCCGTTGTACAATCAGATTATGTCATGAGCATGCATTTATGAATAACTACATATAAGTGATATGATGATACCAGGTATTCGCGAAAATGATTATCGTATTACCGAAGAGTGTCGCCCATCACAAACGCATGCAAAGGCAAGTCAATTGTGAAGCGCACAAAGCGCTCGGAAATAGCAAACGCTTTTTTCAGAACGCACATACAACCATATCTAAGTAACATTGTTTAAGTAATAACTGGTCAATATCCTGGCATATATGTTCATAACAGAGTAACATATATAGAACCATGCTCGTAAATACCACTTCAGTATTTATCTAAGTTCATTATTGACTACTGGAGTTGGTTTATAAATAATTATTGTTAAATTGTATCGGTATTATTACATCGTGACTGTGTGAGCAGGATCCGTGGCCCCTCTTATTTTAAATATACTTTGTCATATTTTGTTATTACGTGGCAGGATGGTAGATATCTGATCTGCACTACAGTTTATTGTTTTACACTGGCATAAAAGTGTCAATATTCAATGAAAACACTTTTGAAAAAGTTCCTAAGGAATCTTGAAAATAAATTCGAACGCTACTATATCGTATTTGAAATATGATGTCAAACGTTTGAAACAGAAGCACATTTTGATTACATGCAATGAATTATGAACCTAAAACGTCAGAAAGGCAGGCAGCGGGCAGCCTCACCTACAGCGTGAGTCATGACAAACACACGCCCCCTCCCCTCCTCGCGACCCCCTCTTGCCATCACCCCCTCGTCCCTACCCCCATCATTAGAGTGTGCGATATCCAGTGCTTCGGGACGGATGGTTAGGCAATTTCTATTCCGTTCGACATCAAAGAGCGCTCCTGTTGTTGAAGATGAAGTATACCATGCTTGCGCAAGTCGTGGTCTTGGCCTTAATGGCCACCTTTAATTGTTGCCATTCTAGGGTAGGCCCTCAGACGGCCGCCCGGAAGTGTTAAATAGTAAAATTACATTCATAGTGGCGAAGCCCGGGAACACCTCGTGCTTGGGAGACTGGGATCCTGTCTTGCGGAGGCGCCTAAAGGTCCGCGCATTCCGGTAGCAGTGCTGGATTATTTGGTCGACATTAACAATTCTAGCATAGTTCATACACACTTCTTAAATGTAAACAAATGATTATATGGAAAATAGAGACTGTTATTGCTTTATGAAAGAGCCCCACTGGAAGGGTCTATATACTTCTCCCCGTTGACAGTCTCAGCAAGTTTCGATCATGTTATTCAAACCACACTCTACTCACCTACTCAGGGACTGGTGATGCATCAGTCCCAAGACCAATTTCAAGTTTTATCTGGAACAGAGCATTCAAGTTGCTCCCACCACGCCCCGGTCCCTCGCCTAACTTGGCCCCACACAACAGCCGAGAGACGACACGTCATAGCAATGGATGTTATTGTAGAAACACATATAATTTCATGACATACATTTTTTTCTACAAACAAAATTCAACGACCACATTTGAAAGATCAATGCGCTTATGTGCCAAAGGCGAGAATGAAATCACTATTCCATACAAGCAATTATGTATGAATAAACATCAAAGGACCTTGTAAAGGCTCTATATATTTGACAATTCCAACGTAGCACGTGAAGCTAGTGAAATTGTAACGAGATGATCTTTCTTCTTTATGCTTTACCATCAGTCTTAATAAGATTGCGAATGTTTTGCGAACCTGGAAATCTGTCAATATGCAACCATGCGTTGATGAAGTGACTGACAGGTTTATGAAGATAATTATGTCAGTTAGTGATTTACGTCCGTGTGTTCAGGACATGGGACAATGACTAACATCATAATCATCTATCGGAAACTCATCTTTAAAACAATACCGTCCCTCATGACACAATTCAGGAAACAGGATCCGTTCAGGTGTCAAACCTGTATGTTTTATATCGACGACACCGTCACATTGGAGGAAGATGACAAACTTACTCAGTTTCATTACAAGACCCTGAAGGAGATGAAACATTCGCCCCATACAACCACCACACTTCACACCAGGGCATACAACATCTGACTTCACACCAGGGCATACAACCACCACACTTCACACCAGGGCATACAACATCTGACTTCACACCAGGGCATACAACATCTCACTTTATACCAGGGCATACAACATCTCACTTTATACCAGGGCATACAACATCTCACTTCACACCAGGGGATACAACCACCACACTTCACACCAGGACATACAACATCTCACTTCACACCAGGGCATACAACATCTCACTTTATACCAGGGCATACAACATCTCACTTCACACCAGGGCATACAACATTTCACTTCATACCAGGGGATACAACATCTCAATTCATACCAGGGGATACAACATCTCACTTCATACCAGGGGATACAAGCATCTCACTTCACACCAGGGCATACAACATCTCATTTCATACCAGGGGATACAAGCATCTCACTTCATACCAGGGGATACAAGCATCTCACTTCATACCAGGGCATACAACATCTCACTTCACACCAGGGGATACAAGCATCTCATCATACCAGGGCATACGACATCTCACTTCATACCAGGGGATACAAGCATCTCACTTCATGCCAGGGGATACAACATCTCACTTCATGCCAGGGCATACAACATCTCACTTCATGCCAGGGCATACAACATCTCACTGCATGCCAGGGCTTAAAACATTTCACTTTATTCCAGGGGATACAAACATCTCACTGCATGCCAGGGCATACAAGCATCTCACTTCATACAAGGGGACACAAGTATCTTACTTCATACCAGGGGATACAATCACCTCACTTCCTAAATGAATCAATGGACACAAGTATCTCACTTCATACCAGGGGATACAAGCATCTCACTTCATGCCAGGGCATACAACATCTCACTTTATACCAGGGATACAACATCTCACTTCACACCAGGGGGTTAAAGCATCTCACTTCACACCAGGTGATACAACATCTCACTTTATACCAGGGGATACAACATCTCACTTCATACCAGGGGATACAACATCTCACTTCATACCAGGGGGGCATACGACATCTCACTTCATGCCAGGGCATACAACATCTCACTTTATACCAGGGATACAACATCTCACTTCACACCAGGGGGTTAAAGCATCTCACTTCACACCAGGTGATACAACATCTCACTTTATACCAGGGGATACAACATCTCACTTCATACCAGGGGATACAACATCTCACTTCATACCAGGGGGGCATACGACATCTCACTTCATGCCAGGGCATACAACATCACACTTTATACCAGGGGATACAAGCATCTCACTTCATACCGGGGGACACACGTATCACACTTTATACCAGGGCATACAAGCATCTCACTTCATACCAGGGGATACAACATCTCACTGCATGCCAGGGCTTACAACATTTCACTTTATTCCAGGGGATACAAGCATCTCACTGCATGCCAGGGCATACAAGCATCTCACTTCATACAAGGGGACACAAGTATCTTACTTCATACCAGGGGATACAAGCATCTCACTTCCTAATTGACTCAATGGACACAAGTATCTCACTTCATACCAGGGGATACAATCATCTCACTTCCTAATTGACTCAGGGGACACAAGTATCTCACTTCATACCAGGGGACACAAGTTTCTCACTTCATCCCAGGAGATATAATCATCTCACTTCCTAACTGACTCAGGGGACACAAGTATCTCACAAATTTATCTGTTGGTAAAGTACACCAGGTGAACACAATTATCTCCCAGCATACCTGGTTCAGGGGATGCACGTGAATACAAGTAATCACAGTACCCCGTTCATAACATCTGGTACAAACAAGTACATTTAAATCACGGAACACCAGGTGAACACCAGGATCTCACAGAACACCTGGTTCAGTACCACAGAGCTACGATCCACAAAGTGATCGTAGAGCTACGGCTGTCGTACGTCTATGTTAAAGTATTGGAGTTACGATCATCTTAGAACTACGACTGTCGTACGTCTATACTAAAGTATGGGACTTACGATCATCTTTGAACTACGACTGTCGTGCGGCCATGTTAAAGTATGGGAGTTACGATCATCTTAGAACTACGACTGTCGTATGTCTATACTAAAGTATGGGACTTACGATCATATTTGAACTACGACTGTCGTACGGCCATGTTAAAGTATGTGAGTTACGATCATCTTAGAACTACTACCGTCATACGTCTATGTTAAAGTATGGGAGTTACGATCATCTCAGAACTACGGTTTTCGTACGTCTATGTTATAGTATGGGAGTTACGATCATCGTAGAACTACGACATGTCGTACGTCTATGTTAAAGTATTGGATTTAAGATCATCTTAGAACTACGACTGTCGTACGTCTATGTTTTAGTGTGGGATTTACGATCATCTTAGGACTAGAATGACAACATACTGAGACAACTGTTCTCCTGAATTCGCCGACTGTAACTTTAAAAGTCTATCATAAATCAAATCACAACCACAAAGTTGTTTTTCAATACTCTGTGTCTAAACTTTCTTTTCTTACATGAAGTAAGTCAGACGATGAAATTGCACATCATTCTAGCTGCCTATTGTAGACCTGTTTAGTAAATATCTTACAGAAGGAATTGCATATCTTTAAGGTGATCGAACCTTTACGTATTTATTATGATTCGCACTCTTACTTGTTTACACGATCTTCATATCTATTGCAAATCCTTGAATAGGCGCCTGTCTGACATAGTCGTGAGGCGGGAGGAGTGGGGTTTAGCCAAGTGGTAAAGTGTTCGCTCGTCACGCCGAAAACCCGGGTTCGATTCCCACAAGCGTACAATGTGTGAAGCGTTTCTGGTGTCCCCCGCCGTGAAAATGCCGGAATATTGTTAAACGCGGTGTAAAACCATACTCACTCACTGACATACTAGGGGAATAAATAAAATGCCTGCAGCGAAAAGACGCCGGGTCAAAACTTCTAAACATAGATATGTCTTTAGATACCCAATAGCATGACATTGAAACAAAAGTCGTTATCATGAAAAATGCAATCCGCACACGTTTTATTCAAATTACACGTCCGATAACCATGAACATTTACGGTATGCTGACAGCCCACAGACGCAGCATCATCAATTATTGTAAAATCCTTTCATAATTTCTTTACAAAAACAACGTCGACCCGCACCGAAATCTTTCCATGAGAACAACCTTGGAATTCATAAAGGATATAACAGTACAGAATATCTTCGTAGGTGAAACTTGACGAGAAATAGCAAGACATTTTACATTATTTCTGCTGTCTGCATTCGCCGTACGTTATCTGGATCAACTCTGTGAAGGACATCCCAGGCCGCCTCCAGCTACGCGCAGATTCGTCTTCACGCCATCCGCCGGCCCTGTCAAGTGCTCGTTATATCACCCTGCAGGTTTTGACACCTTCCCTGACTGTCCACCAACCAGAGATGAGAAGAAATCTCAGAGGGTCAGCCACCAGGAAAAACTACATTTTACCTCTCTCATTCATCCGACCTGGCGACCTTGACCCTGTTGCAGCCGGAGGGTGCGCTGTCATCTAGGAGATATATCGCTTCGTGTGTACCCCTGGTATTGTTTGCCGTCGCAGAAAATAAAGCACCGGCATTGAGTCATAGCACTTTTTTTCGTAAACTGTATTATTCCTCGTTGTTTCTGTCTCGTTTGAATATTCAACAATTTTTAAATCCCAGAGAATCAAAATCACTGACAGGGGCTGTCAACTAACGGTAAACCAGACGATATACTTTGCTGACACTGTTACTGTCGCACCCTGTTGATACAGACGTTCCTTGCTCATGCTGACCCGCATTGCTGGCACCAACGTGCCTTGTTGATACTGCCGTACTTTGCTGACACTAACGTACTCTGTTGATACTAACGTACATTGCTGACAGTGAAGTACCTTGTTGATACTGACGTATCATCTTGGTGCTGACGTACTTCACTGATGTTAACGTACATTGCTGACACTAACGTACGTACCTTGTTGATACTGATGTATCTTCTTGGTGCTGACGTACTTCACTGATGTTAACGTACCTTGCTGATACTAGCGTACATTGCTGACACTAACGTACGTACCTTACTGATACTGACGTGTCGTCATGGTGCTGACGTACTTCACTGATGTTAACGTACCTTGCTGATACTAACGTACATTGCTGACACTAACGTACTTACCTTGTTGATACTGACGTATCTTCTTGGTGCTGACGTACTTTTATGTTTTATATTTAATAGTAATTATAATTGACGACGACTACGTTTTGTTTATTTAAATTATGAACAGTATATTTAAAAATAGAAACATTATATAAGTAAGACCGTATCAAGTTACACTGTTGTGAATAAAGTTAAGCTCGCCATTGTACATTGCGCCCGAACATCTGCAGGCGGCGTTTCTGTGTCATTATTCTGCACATTATCTCGCGACAACTGTCTCGTATAATAACAAGAAGAAAACGGATTTCCGATTGTTAAGCTGAATCCGATTAGGTGGTTGGACAACACCTTTAAGTGATAGGTATGAGTTTAGCGTCTCAGATCAAAGTGTTGCGTCTCGCTCCCCTAATACTCTGGTTTCCGGTCCCGTTGTAGAAAACATCATTAACACATAACGTATGATGGTCGCATGCGTTCAGCCGTAACGTTATGTGTTCGGCTGGGAGAGTCTTTTGCTCCTTGTGTTTTTAACATAATCTTTTCTGACATTTTCTAGACGAAGACTCATTGAAACAGGCCACCCTGAAAGTGTTTGGGCTATCCTCGGGCCATGATATAGGGGACTTTCAAAACCTAATCATTTGGTTATGATTGATGTGTTTGCCACACGACTTGGTCATAGACAAACCTGTAACAATGTGTATATTTGCCTGGGTTAACATGTAACAATTTGTATCCTTGCTGGGGCTAACATGTAACAAAATATATCTTTGCTTAGGTTAACATGTTACAATGTGTATCTTTGCTGGGGTTCACATGTAACAATGTGTATATTTGCTGCGGTTCACATGTAACAATGTGTATATTTGCTGGGGTCGACATGTAACAATGTGTATATTTGCTGGGGTTCACATGTAACAATGTGTATATTTGCTGGGGTTCACATGCAACAATGTGTCCCCCTGCTGGGGTTAACATGCAACAATGCGTATGTTTGCTGGGGTTCACATGTAACAATGTATATATTTGCTGGGGTTCATATGTAACAATGTGTATATTTGCTTGGGTTTAAATGTAACAATGTGTATATTTGCTGGGGTCGACATGTAACAATGTGTATATTTGCAACAATGTGTCACCCTGCTGGGGTTCACATGTAACAACGTGTATAATTGCTAGGGTTAACATTTAACAATGTGTATATTTGCGGGGGTTAACATGTAACAATGTATATATTTGCTGGGGTTCATATGTAACAATGTGTATATTTGCTTGGGTTTAAATGTAACAATGTGTATATTTGCTTGGGTTCATATGTAACAATGTGTATATTTGCTGGGGTTCACATGTAACAATGTGTAAATGTGCTGGGGTTCACATGTAGCAATGTGTATATTTGCTGGGGTTCACAAGTAACAATGTGTATATTTGCTGGGGTTCACATGTAACAATGTGTATATTTGCTGGGGTTCACATGTAACAATGTGTATATTTGCTGGGGTTCACATGTAACAATGTGTATATTTGCTGGGGTTCACATGTAACAATGTGTATATTTGCTGGGGTTAACATGTAACTATGTGTCACCCTGCTGAGGTTAACATGTAACGAGTTGTTGCACTGCTGGGGTTACTTTAATGACCTGTGTTACTGTTGGTTTAACATGTAATCATGTCTATCTTGACATGTGTTTTGGGTGAGGATTCAAGCAAAACGATTAACCTATTGTAAGTAAGTCCACATTATCGTCAAAATTCTATGAACATTACACATTTGTCGGTATGGCCCATAGGTCATGGACAGTCACGGTGCTGATTCAGTTTCAGATGAGGTCCTATCAAAAATTTCAAATGTTTGAAGACTAGCATCTGTTAGGTCAAAAGGTATTCAACATATTTACCATGACGCATGTTGACATTCAACATATTTACCATGACACATGTTGACATTCAACATATTTACCATGACACATGTTGACATTCAACATTTTTATCATGACGCATGTTGACATTCAACATATTTACCATGACACATGTTGACATTCAACATATTTACCATGACACATGTTGACATTCAACATATTAACCATGACGCGTGTTGACATTCAACATATTTACCATGACACATGTTGACATTCAACATATTTGTCATGACTCATGTTGACATTCAACATATTTGTCATGACGCATGTTGACATTCAACATATTTACCATGATACATGTTGACATTTAACATATTTACCATGAAACATGTGACATTCAACATATTTACCATGACACATGTTGACAAGTGGCCGAAGTCCTCATACCTCTTTCAGATGCCCTCATCGTTATTCGTGCGCAGGCCCCCATGGATTAACATCACTGCACCATCCAACGTAGGCGAGTACAAGCTGATAACCTTGACTACACTTTGCTACAAGAAGCTCGCTGGACATTTTCCTCAGAAATTAAATATTTTAAGAAATGAATGTGTAATAAAAAGCAGATCAGAGAATCTTGTAATTTTCAGAAGAATCTGAAGAAATCTAGCCTTGCCAAAGAATTGTAGTCTTGCTTATGTGTTTTCGGATAAGTTTGTTTCATTGTCTCTATGATAGACGGGACCCTTAGGAACGCATTCATTTTAACACACAAAAAGGACCTCAGATTTGAAACTGTATGACAAGTGCCTTGACGGTGAACACACCAGGTATACACAATGTGTACTAGGTATATATGATATTCACAATTATATGATAAACTGACGTTACTAATGTTAATACGATAATGCTATACATAAACACAAGGTTGAGCATCAGAACCTGTAATGCTTACAAAAAGGTATACACACAGAGCTCGCGTCGAGGGGGAGATCTAATTGGCTGCCTTACAGTAATGTCTGAGGAAGTGCTGGGTGCAAGGGTGTGGTCTTGCCCCTGTGTTGGTCGTGTGTTTGGGTCGCATCTGCCGCCTCAGTTACATCACTTGCTGCCTTGGGGGCAAGGCCTATGTACTCGAGCCTCACTGTCTTATTTAAATGCACTCGAAGTGTCAAGAACAAAAGTTACGAATAGTTGACACGATAGGCACGTATTGATTGGTCCAAATATTTCGCCGTAACCCAAAACTGACCAATCACATTGAATACCGGCAATAGTTCAAATTTGAACATCCAATCGAAGCGCTATTTCTCAAGAAGCCGTTATATTTGGGGTTAAAGTGCTACTTTTGAATGCTTTGGTTTCCGTATTACCATTGACACCTCGGGGAGATTTCGGTTTCAACTTAACGATGGAATAGTGTCATATCGTTATGAAAATTATAACTGAAGGGTAGACACTGATCCTACCCAGGCTTCTCTCCACCTACCCTCATCATGCAAAACATCCACCTCAGCCAGAGTGAGAAATGACCAAAATGCCCCCATTTCAATTGCCAGGGTCACCCAAGTCCATACTTCGGCAGAAATTTAAAAAGGACTTTCGAGGTGTAGGAGGAGAAACATGGTTATATTTCCGGAAATACAATGAATTCAAGTGCAGATGAGGTGAAGGCCTTTATTTGTGGTCTCAGTATCCACATTGTATTTGTACGGGCCCTGGCCTGCCTATGGTGATCAATTGCTACATGCACGAACACAACTGTGTTTATGGTGTAAGGGCAAGATCAAAGCTGACTATTATCCAAAATAAACGGATATACTGCATGGTAATCTTTTTTTTAATTTGCTGCATTTATTGTCGCAACAACCAATATCTCCCTTTTGGTGAAAACTGAATATTTATCAAAACAAATTGACAAGAGAAGGGTATCAGACCTGCCACCCGGAATTATAACTATATAGGATCGCTGTGTTCTCGAAGAAAAGAAAAAAACGTTGATATTGAACTTGTCCCCCTAAAATCTCTCAAATGACATTACTTCCTGCAGCAGGTCATGAACCGTGTCAGTATTAAATATGGAAATAAACAACTTCTAATAAAATCACATACCCCATGAGATCCTACTTTTGATCAAAGAGACCGCTTTCGTAGTCTAGTGGATAAAATGTCTGCCCGGAGAGCGGAACGTCTTTGGTTTGATCCCCGGTCGCGTCAAACCATTAGACGTTACAGGATGGCACTTTTTATTATACATGGCGTTCTTCATTCAGTGGATAAAGCAAGAATTGGTTTGTGTATGCGCGGGCTATTCATGTTGAAACTGCGGTATGGTATCTCGGTGGGCTACCACTAAAAAACTGCCATAACATCCAGATTAGTACAAGCATGCACCTGCACGCACCTGCACGCACGCTCACATGCACAAATACATGCACCTCACCTTTGCTCTAACATTGCTGACCAAGTTGAATGGGGCAGAACACATGTAGATAGCATCAAAATGTCTACCTGACTGGCGACGTAATGTCCCCCCATGCAATTTTTACTTTTTTTCAACTAACACCTAATCCCGACGTTATTATTATTATTATTATTATTATTATTATTATTATTATTACGATAGAAGTAGAAGTAGATAAGAACCAACACAAATTACTCTCGGGAGCGTGTATGAGAGCGTGGCGTTCTTCCCACCTCCAGCTGCGATAGAAATCTAGAGTTGTGTGTCTTGCAGGGTTGCCTTCTATCGCCGTCTCTTTTATTGTATTTTGCTCGCATTCGGTCAGCGATATGTTAGGTGTCTGAAACAATCCTATCTTTGTGTGCATACAAGATGACTTTGTGTGCATGCAAGATGACTCTGCTTTTTTGTACCCATAAAATATATTTAAAATATGCATAACTTACTAGGTCACGAATTCCGTCCAAAGTCCAAAATATTTATTAAACGTGCCTATTTTGTTGTCGTCATCATAATCGATGTAGATGTATCTACATACATGCAAAATGATATTTGCTCCCGGGAAATAGGCTTAATGTGCACAAACAATTGAAAATATCATATTTGCCTTCTGTCTCGAAAGGCATCATTGTTTGCTCAAAAGTCGGCTAGGTCCTAAATGCCGATGGAAATTATAAATCAACATAATCCTCTTGAACTGATAGGAAACTGGAATTGTAGCCTACTACAATTTGGCCTAACTCCTAATATATCATAATGTGCAATGATACTTTTTTCACTGAATATAAAATTAATAAACATGTATCTGAACTGAAAGAAATATGAACGTAGATTTTGGAATACCTCGGAATTATAAGTGAAAGTGGATAGCGTGTTTAGAACTGTAACTGATAGGCCAAAGTTAGGT
Source organism: Haliotis cracherodii (assembly GCF_022045235.1). Classification (NCBI taxonomy): domain Eukaryota; kingdom Metazoa; phylum Mollusca; class Gastropoda; order Lepetellida; family Haliotidae; genus Haliotis; species Haliotis cracherodii. The sequence continues at coordinate 20,640,682 of NW_027266319.1, forward strand.
CATGTCAGGCTGCAAAACCTGGCTTTTCGTCCATCTTCCGGGTTTCTTGTCGGTATTGATCGTGAAACGTCGTCACAGGTTCAACACTACAAATTTCTTTTAAAAAAGGAAAAAAATCTTTTCTTGCAATTTTATTGATTTAAAAATATGTTTTCAAAAGTGGTGCAACAGGATATTTTAGACAGGGCCATCATATGCTCCGGTCTTGTTGTCCTCGTTTTGAGAAATAAAAAACGTATTCTGTTGTTGTTAGGTGGAAACCCGGAAGTTCAGAGAGAACATCGCGAAACAGTTCCTACACTCTCATTAGCGTTGTTTGTAGAATCAGGAGCAATAACAACAACATCAAAGTGTAGGAAAAATAAAAAGTGCAGAAAAACTGCCTCCACGATGTCAAGAAGTCACGTGACCACCCATTATAGGTAAAGCTGGTGTGAGGTGACATTGGGGAGGGGGGCAGGAAAGGGGGGAGGTGAATGAGGAAGGAGAGAGGGGGACTAGGAAGGGGAGAGGTGCTGTTTACTGGTCCCCGGCACGAGCTCTCAGAGAGGTCGGCCGCAAACTTCCTCCCATTTGGAGCAAACACCAAACATTCCCACCGTCGTTAAGTTGTTTTATTTGAAATTCTCGAACAAGCAATGGGATCAGCTTGTCATGGTGCATAGGCCGTTATCAATGAGTAGTAAACCTCGATATGCATGTCTGCATAAACAAAGCCATATATAGTGCACACAGAAGGTTTATGCAACATTTAGACTCCACCTTCCAGCCTCCTTGAGACCTTCAAGACATGAAATCTCTGTAGGCAAAATGTGAATGGCAACGGCCTGGTTACAGATGTAGGTCAACATTGCCCTAATATTGACCTAAGGGTCTCCTCCAAGATGTATTGACTCCCGAACCATGTGTTCCCGCACGTTGTAGCATGTTGTGTGTCCAGACGTCCTCTACTCCACACAGCAGCCCACGACAAACACTTCTCCATACAACAGACATCACTTCCTGCCCCAACAAAAATCGAACTTGCTCTAGTTCTGAACCCGGAAAAACCGACACAGCGGACGGAGAAATGTAAAAATTAGTTTTTGGGAGTAGCCCGTAAATGAGTTGACATAATTTGCACAAGTTGGGCATGCATAAACCAACTAATATTGTAACAGCATCTCGGTTGCTTATTGATAAAGCAAACGTGCACTTCTGTGCTGTTATGATTTAGTGTCTTTTTCGAGCCACAGACACGTCCATGCAATGCAAAGTTTTGCACAAGTCCAGGTGATTGCACACATGGTAAACATGTTATTTTACAAAGGTCATTACACCCGTGAACTAGCAAAAGGATTTTTTGTTGCACTTCATCGGGTTGCAACCAAGCACATTGGTACGGATATTGGAGTGATTAAATATTTTAATTATAACATTTTCATAATTTGCAGAATTATTGGATTGGATTTCAGGATTTGAACCATGACTACAATAGCTCTCATTTTTTTCCTGAGGCTATATCTGGTTCGGAATATTAAGTGCCGTTTCGTCAACACAAAATTAACATAAAAATGATATAAGTAAAATATATTTTTCCTCTGACGTCAGACGGACGTCAGACGCCAAATCGATGATGGCTTAATTGTGATTGACTGAACATATGTCAGATATTTCATAATAAAGCGTTACAGTGTTAATTCCTGAACATGAATCGTCAACGCCAAAGGCAAACTATGGCAAATTGCAGGCAAAATACACAAGGCCAGTTGATAAATGACTAAGTTCCGGTGACCGGAAGAACGAACAGACACATGAGATATTTGCCATCCAGCAGTGGGCTGTAAATACGTGCCGCCATGACAATACCTACTTATCATGTCATTAAAGTATATTTGTGCCAAAGAAGACGTTCCTTACCATTTATCTGTACCAACCAAGTTGACAGTTTGAATCGACTGTTTTCGTCTGATTTCGTCTTTCGGGCATAAGTTTCCTATTAATAATATCCAACCGGGTAGTTTAACAAAATTATATGATCATTAGACCTCCCACCTGCGGTATTCCGAGCCTAGTGCGGGGGAGAATGGGGGCGTGACATATCAGTGGCGCCCTGACCTTCCTTAAGGTCATAAAGACAGTTGCATAGGTTTACCAGGTCATCAGAGCTGCATTATTAGCTTGGTATCGGAGATCAAAATATTCTGGGCAAATGCACATCAGTAGCGTGACCATGATATAAGGGCCGCACATGGGGTCTACATGTTCGCCCACATGGTGAGCACATGGAGTCATTGGCACAACAGGACATGTTGATCAATTTGACGGACATCTTGTGCCCACGGACAACTTGTGCATAAAAAGCTCCTTTCATTGCGGTTGGGGGTTTGGGGTTTGGGGGTGGGGTTTTTGTAACACGATAAGATATTTTTCAGATGCAGTTACAAAACCAGATATTTTTTTATTTAAAATTATAAGCCTCAAATTATAAGCTACAATGCAGCCTATTGCTGACAATATTTTAGCAATACCTTTTTTTCAAATGATCAGCTCCTAAATCGTTTGTTCGTCGCTTTGAAGGCTGGGGGTTATTGTGCCAATAAGGGTACAATGTGTTAAACTCGTATCTGATGTCCACCGTGATATTAATGAAACTTTAAAATAGCGTAAAACCTCAGCCACTCACTCACACACTCATTAGGAGAAAACAGAATGGAGGGTTATAAGATTTTACAGTGCATTCGATGCATTGCTGTGAACACAACCGTTCGTTTTTAACAACTTAAAATATACTTTGTTTGAAGGTGCTTATTGGTATCGTTGGTAAACAGTCTTTGTGTAACCACTGTGCCGGAATGACATCAAATGGACAAGACGTGCTTACCCACTTAACGAAAACGTGGCGTCATAGGTAGTCAACCCATCACTCCTCGGACCAACCTACACCTTGCCTTATTAACGTAATTTCAAAGTGTTTTGTTTGAGCGCATGTGGGCCTCAACGAACGGTTAAACGAAACAGACCTGGTTCAATTTTAACAGCAGTTCAATGTATATTCAAAAGTGTCGAATGGTATACTGGGCAAAGGAACACAATCCACACATGGTAAGCTTACAATGCACGAGTCCGTTGAACATCTATCGTGAGTACGACTGCTGCTTTATGTTTAAAACTCCATGTCAGTTTGACAGATTGAGGATTTTTTCAGTCAAATGTCAGACAAAGTATATAATAAACGTTATTTTTACCCATAAAGACGTCATTGAATATAAAAGAAAATTAATTCATTTAATGTTAAAGTTCAAAGTACGATGACACTTAACAAATAGTTTACATTTTTCTCACGATTATATTTAGCTAATCAATCTTACAAATAATTCACGACTGCAAATAAAAAGATATGTTCATGTTAATACAGCAATTCATCAAAGTCTGAATGATGTTGAGAACGTTATGCAATGTGTACCCTTATCAATATATATATATATATATATATGATCTCACCCAATTTGAGTCACCTAGTCTATCACGTGACCTTGCCGTAGGGTATCGTTCTGACATGCGCATGTTAGACATAAACATGTCCCGAGGTGGCGTTGTACCCAGGCGGGGGATTCACAGACACTGTCCCTAACAGTAGTCATCTTGCCGCCAGCAACACGACCTCACTGCCCCCCCCCCCCCCCCCCCCCCCCCCTCAACGCGCACTCAACTGCGGCCCCCTTCTCACTATTCCCCCTTCCAACCCACACGTACGCTGTACGCTGAGAGAAGAGGCGACTATGCTCGCTTAAGAGGCGACTATGCTCGCGTAAGAGGCGACTATGCTCGCGTAAGAGGCGACTGAAGGGATCGCGGGGTCAGGCACGCTGATCTGGCTGTTTATGTCATCGTGTCCCTATTGCGTAGATCGGTGTATATAAAGTCAATCACTTGATCGTCTGGTCCAGATTCAATTAATTTCAAACGAACAACAAATAGCTTGAATGCGGCGTTAAACAACAAACAGACAACCCACACAAACGCACCTTCAGATTTGAGCCAGATTACTTCATGGTCATCGTACCCTAAATAAGCGATGGTGCTCAGACTATCAACCACTAGTTTCTATGCTCCACAGACGGTGACTTTACACCTTTTTAAATAGTTGTACTTTTAACAACGACTTAAGGCCCATTTGTTCAAAATCTGCCAAAACCATGCATCAGAACTATCATCGTTTGACTTGACTCCTAACGTTAAGACATGTCCATCCCCCTTTTGATACTGGGGGCGGTCGGGTAGCCCAGTGGTTAAAGCGTTCGCTCGTCACGCCGAAGACCCGGGTTCGATTCCCGACATGGGTACAATGTGTGAAGCCCATTTCTGGTGTCCCCCGCCGTGATATTGCTGGAATATTGCTAAATGCGGCGTATAACCTTACTCACTCACTCACTCACTCTTTTGATACTGGATTCCAAAGCTCCATAAACATCAAAAGTTGTTTGATCAAGTTAACAAACTCAAGGCCTCAGTAAAGCTTTCAAAAACGTTTATGCGGATGACATTTCCAAATTTGAGGCATCATTGACAAATATGATTCCCTATTTTGACTTGTACCGTATGTTTCGGTGGGGTGTTTCGGGTGAACATTTGACTTGCTTTTGCATGTGTTTGTGACGGTGCCACAAGTGGGCTATGATAGGCTCACCTTTTTGCGAACAGCTGATATCATCACTTTTTGATGGTGATTCATGGGCGTGTGCTCATGATATAGTCGGAATTGTACAATCGAATCTGCTTTTGGCAGTTTTCGCATGAATGCGGAAACGATTTTGTCGCTTTTATCCGAGTACTTACAACGGACATAAATAAAGTCTGAGATTGACGTGCAATGTAAAGTTTTAAGACCTATGATCCCGAATAGATATTCTCGGCTGTTTATGCAGTCAGGTCTAGGGAGCAAAAGCATTTGAATTTAAAAAAGACAATTTAAGACAAAAGTATTCCAAAGTTTCTTGATAAGTCATATATTTTCTTCCACTGACAACGGTGCGTAGGGTCTGTCACAGCACTAAGTGTACGCCGTCAACAGTGACTGAGTGACGGCTTGAGGTGTGCGTTCATGACCCCCATGTCGTCCTGACGTCTTCCCCCTGTACCAGGTACAACGTAACACACGTCCATGTGGGTCTCATGGGTACCTCAGTGACCACTCATCTCCCTACCCTTCTCCCAGGCCGCTCCACGAGGCTAGAACTACATGATACTGACGTTGTTCTTCGTCATATACATCAGGTGGTTAGTAATTACTCATATCATCATTGGTAAGAACGGTACATTTACATGATCCGAGCTCTGCATCCCTGATACCAAACACGGATGTCGATCATATGGGACGGGATATTACTTGGGACGACATAATTACGTGTAGGTAATCTTTTTGAACGTATTGTTCCGTGGTTGTCCTGAACGTCGCTTTCTACAGGCCGTCCCTACTGTTACACTTATATTACATTTAGCCTCTGACATGAAAATATGACAAGATTATTTTCGGATGAAGGCTTCACTAGTATTGTAGACTTGCTTGGGTTTTTCTAATATTGTTTATTTATTTGAATGAGAGACATCAGAGTCTGTATTTGGGGTTGACATTACTACATGCAACACTATGAGCCCTCAGAACTAACTCTCCCTTTAGGCCACTGGGTATTTGTTACAAAGAAAGAGTGGGTCGGGTTGAGAGTACATGTATTTCGGTAATCACGGCGTGTCAGCTTGATGTAGGAGGAAATCTCTTAAGTGATGCAGGTCTCAGACATGTACATCTTTCGTGAAACCCACGAGCACAGGTATGGTGCTATCAAACACAGAAACATAATCATGTCGAACCAGGAATCGAACCCACGGTCATAGGGTTCTGGCAAGCCCAAGGGACGCAACTCGGGGCAGCAAATTCTGGCGCATACATACTTGGCCATCCGTGCAACCTTATTAAAACGCTGAGGGCTGTGGGTTCGAATCCCGGTTTACCCCAGTTATGTTTCTAGGTTTGTCAGCACTATACCCGTGCTCGTGGGTTTCACCAAATTGGAAAACGTCTGAGACCTGCATCACTTACAGCGTTCATTAACTGACACGCTGTGATATAACTGGAATAATGTTCAAAGCGGCCTTAAACTCAGTCATCTATCTATCTGACGACTGTATCTAGTCATTCATGCATCGACCAACGCAGATGTCAGTCTCTCGTCACGATATCGCTGGAATACTGCCGATGTGATGTTAAATATAAACTCACTCACTATCATCTCCCTCTTCCTACAGACTGTATTCCATATCTCCCCTTCTCACAGCTACAAAAACACGTACGCCTCGGGTGCCTATCGTAACGACAATAAAGTATGTAAATGTGTGAGTTCACACCTTGGTGCACGGTGGACATGTTGATGTTTACAGATAGCAAACAGGTGCTCAAAGCTGTTATGCTGATTTATGGAATCGCTCTTAAGCAAAATTAACACTGACGAATAGCCTTTTGCAATAACTATCAGAGCGAAATTAATTTATGTTTTATTGCGAACATAATCAGCATCACACTTTGGAAAGCTTTGGGGAAAACTGATTATATGATTTCATGCCACTTATCGATTAGTATATTTTTATTGTGATATATTAAGTATATTCTTTCACGTTATATTGTTACATGTATGCGATTTATGGTAACACGTCTGTTTATTTTTGTCATATAAATATATTTTTTGTTACAAGTTAATATGTGTACAGCTACATGTATATAAGTGTTTATGCTGTATTGTTAGTTGTTTGTGCATGATTTGCTATATGATATGTTCTGTATTAGATATAAGCACAATGATAAATGTGTGTGTTTGTCTTATTCTTCAATGTTTACGTTTTATTGATACATGTTCCCATATCGTACCATCACAATCCATTTGAGTGTTCACGAACGTCAGCCCCATGGAGATCCGGGTTAATATTGATCTTCAGCAACCCATGCTTGCCGTAAAAGGCGACTATGCTTGTCGAAGGGGGCGACTAACAGGAACGAGTGGTCCGGCTCGATGAATTGGATGATGTATGTCATCATTGTACCCCAATTACGAAGGTTGATGTTCATGATGTCAATCACTAGATTGTCTAGTTTACACGCAACTGCCTCCATAAAGCTGGAATATTGAATTGTTAAACAAACAAACACAAACATCAGAGACAGCGTGGTGTCCTGCAAGGATGACACTCACGCCCGCTTTTCTTTACGTTTTCCCGTGTGGGACATCTCCTATGTCTGAAGTGATGTTAGTATGAACTCAATCAATTTTAACTGCTCGGTGATAAATAGGGTCTGCTTTCACACCCTGCTGTCTCCGATACCTGCCACTGCGACAATACATGGATGGCGGTGTCATAATCTCTCAGTGGGTGTATTGCCTTATATGAACAGAAGTCGACTCTACCCATATCACCAGATCAGTTCTTAACCTGTACTGCCACCATTCAATCATACATTTAAAAAGATTAAATTGACTTAAAAACGAATGAAGGTCATATTCGGCATTGTGACTGTTTACATGGCTCCGGCAGGTAAAGTGTGTTAAAGGCGGGACGCCATAAAAGGGTATAGACGTGGTAGGTGTGTCCTATTTCAAATCATAAGCGCATGAAATGTAGCGTTATGCTATTTTAAGCATTTCATATAATAGCGTCAAGGTTTCATTGAATTGTCACCTGTCACGTGAAACTATTTCATCCCTACATATACAATTCGTGTAGTTTCACATCAAAATGAACTTTAGTAGTGATTTTTGTATTGCATATATTACGTATGTGTTCTTAAAAAAGACCTACCTATAAAAAATGCAAATCTTCATTTTAGAACCTATATGTACACACCACAATGACGTCATATTATCGTTGTTTATTTATCGGGGTATTGTTGATTAACTGTCTATTCCGTGAAGTCTAAAGAAACCAATAAATCTATGTGCAGAGGATGTCCCAAATCGAATTTGTTCAATTTTATAGCAAAGGTTTGCAAAAAGACAAGTTTACAAAAAGTTTAAGAAAGCAAAATAATTACAAATTTCAAGAGTGTTTTCGTTGTTAAATGAGTCCATGTGGACCAAAATAGATATTTAACGTGACAAGTACCTGTTCTCAATCTTATAAAAGTGTGTATACAAGCTGAAGAGGCCTCTCCAACATATAAAAGTCAAATAAGTTCTGACAGAAGAATAGTGGTTTATCAGCTCATTGTAACTGTAGATGTACAAACAGCCTTGTCACGACAGCTTTGTTGACATGCAATGACGTCATCGGGATGTGTTATTTTTTTGCTAGTAACAACGAGAGGTATTACTGAGATAATTGTCTAAGACTATACAAGACAAGGCATTTTAATGTATTTTGCTACCATGTTATTTGTAAGAATTATTCTAACTCACATACATTCAATTTAACACGCCATTATTTCATTAATCTGATATTAATTTAGCATTTATTACTCAAGACGTATGAAATACATACATGATACTCAGCAGAAGCATAATTGTATATTGGAAGGGATGAATTTAGGTGAGTTAACTTGACACGTGATTTCAATAAACATGGGAGTTTCCCTATGCTTTGTAGACGACTCGTGCCCTGATCATGTATATCCAGAGAACATTTAGATTGAAACTGGGGCTTAATGGCACCCAGACTTTCAGACTACAGTAAGTAAGGTCTCATTTTCTTGTTCCTGTAATTTGATTATTTCGTTTGAAATAAAATGACGACCCGTTGTTTGAAGCAGAGATCTACATTTCTTGCCTTCCGTTCATTCTCTCCTCTCTCGTACATCATCGCGAGAACCGACGAGATGTAATCTTAACACACAAAAAAACTGACATATTTTATGATGTCATAAAGAAATAGGGACAACTTGCGGTGTTTTAAATCCCACGACAGAGAATCCGTTAATGTGGGGGAGCTACCCATCTGACGCACGTCATTTGACCTTTAACTGACCTCCACCATGACCTAGTTTAGCCGCCATCTTGCAATGACGTCAGGTCACCGTGTCAACAGTAGCTGCGGTTTATTGTTTTCATCAGGATCAGGAACACTCCCATAGGAAATGGGCCCTCCAAATGACATAAGGTTGTAGAAAAACAAGCGGAAATAAGGATTCAGTCTGTGAGGGGTATCTGACATTGTTCGCATTCACACAGCACCCAGCGAATACCAGCAGTGAAGTAGGTTTAACTTTGCTTTTCACAGCCGTATTGACACAGCCGTTATGTGTGATAATAATTATATACATCCGCATTATCTGATCATAATGGCACGTGCAATGTCATATTTTTCATATCTCAGATTTTGATATTTTTTGCAAATCCGTCGGATATAGTCAAATGGGCGCGTCCATACTAGGAGGTATTACACAATCGCATGACTTGCAGCCAACATTTCACCGTCCCAGATAACGCGCCTCTGTTTGCTCAGTAAGACCCTTACCTGTTGATTAGGAAATATATGAGGTGTTTTCAAATTACACACCCCCATAATACGCTGTCCTGAGGCTGTAATTAGAAAAAAGTATTAGACCATCCTTCATAGAAGTGAGTGAATGAGTTGATGTGGGAGGGAAGCCCGAAGTTAAGCATGTCTTAGATGTTTATCACTTTGGTGAAACCCACGATCATGGGTTTGGTAATCACGAACCTAGAAACATCAAGGCGAATTTGGAATTCGAACCCATTATCATAGGTTTCTGGCACACCTAAGGGACGCAACTTTGCACATCGAATTACGGTGTCTGAGACGACTAGCGTGCGCGTCGTTATTTTAAACATAATGATATTCTGAAAATTAACTCACACACACTGAGCATGCGTGTACACACGGTACGCGGTATTTAACGTTAATTCTTAAAATTTTGCATTTTCCTCTTCTAAATTTCATATTTCCCTTGACGCAGAACCGAACTACAAGATACTTCCTTTCGGAGCACTGAGCGGTGTTATCGCTACTGAATTGTGTAGTAATGAAGGTTCACGACGTCAGCAATGATGACGTTCTGTTGTGCCGAAGGGAAGATGTTACGTGATGTGTGACGGTACGGACCACGTGGCCTTTAGGCACTGTGTTGTATTACTCGCTGTTTGAACACGACGTCAGCACTGATGACGTTCTAGCATGTCGAGAGGAAGGAGCTGTGTGTAGTATGACGGTGTGGACCACGCGCGCGTGGCCTTTAGACACTGTGATGTATAAATCGCTGTTTGATATGGGTTGTTTTCCCTGTCACTCCCCTGATCATAGTCTAATATTTACATTTTTCGTACACGCGCCCAAGGGGAGGTCGCCAGTTTCCGGCGTGTTTCCGGAAAACACATTACATAGTTATGACATGGGGTATTGTTTAAAAATCATAAATGTGTATAATCTATGATAACTGATATTTTAGTTTAATATCTGACAGTTGGATTTGAACTTACAGTACTCGTGCGCTGCTTCTGGCATAAGAGTACATGTGATCTGAAAGCAATTGTGGTGCCAATACAACGTCTTAGATGACCCATCCGTACACAATGGAAATAATATATCAATTTAATTTGTAGAAATGTGATGGCTCAGCACATTATTCAATAATTTACTCAATTCAAATAATCCACCGGGTGGATTCCGTGTGACACTACGTCCCCAATGTTCAACGTATGATGAGTGAGTGAGTATGGTTTTACGCCGCTTTCAGCAAAACTCAATCACTATCACGACGGGGGACCCCAGAAATGGGCTTCACACATGTGGGGAATTGAACCCGGACCTTTAACCACTAGGCTACCCAAACGCCGTAACCTATGCTGGTCGTACGAGCTAACGTCATAGATCGGGTGGTCAGGTTCGTTGATCGTTGGTTTTGTGTCTCCGTACCGCGTAGATCGTTGCTCATGATATCAGTCACTGGATTATCTAGTCCCGACTTGTGGACACGGGTGGCCCAATCGTCTAAGTCGCCGCGATTCGCTGTGCAGTTGCGTCCCTTGGAACCTATGATTGAGGGTTCGAATCCCGGTTGGCCCCAATTATGTGTCCAGGTTTGTCAGCACCATACCCGTACTCGTGGGTCTCACCGAAGAGGTAAACGTCTGAGACCTGCATCACTTCGGGCTTTCCTCCCACATTAAGTTGACACGCCGTGATATAACTGGAATACTGTAAAAAGCGGCGTAAAACCAAACTCACTCACTCACTCCAACCATTACTACCACCCTACTGTGGCATAAAACAACATTCACTCTCTCCCACGCAGGGAACGTCTATTGTCTCGGGCGCAGGCGTGAATACTGACAGACAACGGCAGACAAGGCCCGTATAATGAGACGGTCACATACAATGGTGCGAGGTCCCTCATGTTTAAACAAGTAGTTGTGGTTAATTTCCAAGCAGGTGTGATGGTAGCTTACATGGGACTTTCCTCTTAGCGTAGCCCCTCTAATCCCACGTTTCGTCTCAGACCCCCCAATGAGGGCTAATCAAGGCTCCAACAACCACAAACAACCTCACTTTAATTCACTCCCAACTGATCTGAACATTTTAATTAGACTGAGACAGTCGTGTTATTTCCCCCATGACAACTTTCCAATCCATGTCCTGTTTGTTAATTTGCGGAGTTGTACCACGCTTAACTTTCGGCTCAACAAGTGTTTAAATTCCGGATACCAGCGTCTTAGCACGGGAATGCCAGCTTGTAAACACCCTAGTTGACGATGGCTTACACCCGCGCTCTTGCTGGAGCTGTTTCAGCGCCCGCGATCGCATCCACACCGTGCCTGTCATTGTGTAGAATATGGCCTTGTCTCTCACACCTCGCACACGGAATACTGCTGACGTAACATAATTTTATCGTATTATCATGGATATACAAAAAATGTCATATAGGAATCAGGATTTAACAGCGCATACGTTATTATCATCACTATCATCACCATTATCATCACATCATCATCATCATCACCCTTATCCTTATCACCATCACCCTTATAACCATCATCATCATCATCATCATCATCATCATTATCAGTATCATCACCCTTATCATCACCAGGATCACCATTATCGTCATCACTATCATTATCATCACTACCCTTATCATCATTATCATCATCACCCTTATAATCATCATCAGTATCAGTATCATCATCACTATCAACATCATCATCACCATTACCATCATAATCATCATCACCGTTATCATATTCATCTATCATCATCATCATCATCATCATCATCACCATCGAGGGATCGTAGTGTCGCCTAATGGTTCAGTGCTTGTTTAACAACGCAGACTCGTGTTCGATTCTTCAGATGGGTACAATAAATGACACCCATTCTTGATGTACCCGTCGTGATCGCCATGTGTATCATGTCACTGATGACCCGATAGTCGAGGTATTTGGTACAGGGGTGAATGAATTATTTATGAGTTATTTAAGCGTTGCTTACTTTTTGTAGAAAACGACAATTCGAGAAAAAAAACCTTTAGCGTAGCACTGTCCGCTATTTGTACAGTTTTGACTTTATGCACCCTGATGATGTAGTATTACCACAGCGCCAGCACCCCGCTGTAGCAGATGTATGCGGTACCAAATAATTCACCAAAACAGCCAATGAATTAAAACTGTAGTATCTGCATTTCTACACGCGATAGATGTAACATGTATCATAAATTCTTTACATATAAAACTACATGGTATATACATATATCATAATCCTTACTTTCTATTATGGGGGCACGGTTGGCCCAGTCGTCATTGGCGCCGCGATTCGCTGTGCAGAGTTGCGTCCCTTGGACACGCCAGAAACCTATGTTCGCCCGAATTATGTTTCTAGCTTTGTCAGCACCATATCCGTGCTCGTGGGTTTCACCGAAGCGGTAAACGTCTGAGACCTGGCTTTCCTCCGTGATATAACTGGACTACTGTTAAAAGCGGCGTTAAACCCTACTCACTCACGCAATACTTTCTATTTTCAGGAAATACCACTTCGAATGTAAAAAAAATACATTGGTTATTAAAATTATTATCTCGAACGTGCAGTCTTCCTACCTATCTCGACCATACAATCTTCCTACCTATCTGCTCACATTCCCGGCTATATCCATACATTGCAGGTGGTTTCTGTCAGAGCAGGGTAGTATATACATATATTGTTTGTTTATCGCGACACGCCACAGTTACTTTCTCGCGTCTAATATTGCCTTGTTCACATACTTCAAAAGCAATATATATATATATATATATATATATGATTCGACGTCCCACTTAAATTGGAAAGTCTCTATCAAGATCGTATTTCTGCCAGTTCAATACCGTTTACCTGAAGCGAATCTCGCGATATCTGGCTCAGTCAGGGGCACCAGACACTGTAGTATATCATGCCTTTTGTTTTCTAAAGAGGCTGTCTGTGTTTGTTTTTTCCATTATAAATTATGTTTCCCCCATATTGTTACCGTTAACAATAACGTTCTGTAATAACTTAGACATCTGTTTGAAGTAAAAATATTTGTAAAGTCGCATAAGGACTTACACACACATTCAGATAAGACACAATCTTACGTTTCCTATAGCAAAGAATTTAATCGGTTTTTTTAATGTAATCGGTTATTTCAGCTAACATATTACCTGTTAACTTAAGACATATAAATTACCCTGACCAAACAGCGAGGCCGAATAAGCTGCCACGAAGTCTCCTAAATATAGTAATTGTAATACCACGTGGGTCACCAGTCTTGTCAATGTCGTGGGGAATGTGACACAAGCAGCCATCGTTTCATTAAATTGATTCTGGACTTAAATTATCAAAGTAACTTATGATGTACATTGTATGTCGGATTGGCCGGGTTCAAACGCCGGGGGGCTGTGGGGGCGTGTTTGGTTCCTGTGGCACATACCGAACGAATGAATTGATATACTTTGATATTGCCTATTAACGTAGGAATGAATGGATGTAAATGTCACTTTGATATTGTCCTTTGCTACGTAACCGGCGTTGACAGCGGTGATGACACAATCCTATTCAAGTAATATTCTCATGGACGATGAGTAATAATAGAAGTGAAACCGATTGGCCACACGATCCTCCAATAGTAACGTACATCCACTGTGTGACCCCTATTTGGAGACTATGCTTGTCCTAAGAGGCGACAAACGGGATCGGGTGGTCAGGCTCGCTGACTTGGTTGATGCATGTCATCGTATCCCAATTACGTAGATCGATGCCCTTGATGTCAACCACTGGATTGTCTGGTCCAGACTCGATTATTTACTGACCGCCGTCATATAGCTGGAATATTGCTCAGAGTGGCGTTAAACAACAAACAAACAAACAAACCTATAATGGTTATAGCATGTCCTTAAACACTTTGCCCTAAACGCCCCACTACACAAAGGCATCTTGGTTAGAATCCCTTTTCCTCATTATGTTTCTAGGTTTGACAGCACTGTACCGTGCTCATGGGTTTCACCAAAATGGTAAATGTCTCAAACTTTGGACTTTCCTCCCACATCAAGCTGACACGCCCTGATATAATTGAAATATTGAACAAAAATCAAACTCACTCATTCACCCATGTAGGATCCTTCACAATAACTCCAGGAATGCGTCATTACTGCTGGAATGATGATTTAAGACGCTTAATAGTATAGTCGTCAAGTGGCTTGAGTGAGTGAGTGAGTGAGTTGAGTATTACGGCACATTTAGCAATGCTCCAGCCATGTATTGTAGAATTGAGCCCGGGCCTTCAGCGTTACGAGCCAATGTTTTAACCACCACTCCTTAGGTGTGAAGGTTTCAAGTGAAAAGAGTGTTTGTTTGTTTTTGTTTTTTTCGCTTAACGCCGCACTCAGCAATATCCCAACTATATGATGGCAGTCTGTAAATAATCGAGGGTACACCAGGCAATTCAGTGATCGATATTGTGAGCAACGATCCACGTTGTCTGGAGACCCAGAATCCCCTCCAGTGAGTGAGTCAGTCAGTGAGTGATTCAGTGTGACGGCAATGTTTTGCATACATCTCGTCATTTTATTCGTTTGTACAAAGTGTGTCCGAATCGGATCTCCGGCTGGACGAGCGAATGCATGAACATGGCCACCCGCCTACCCTTCCAATAGAATAGAATCATATTCATATTGTAATGTCTTGCCTATGGCCCGGTTTAGATGTTGTTGTTGTTGTTGTTGTTGTTGTTATTATTATTATTATTATTATTATTATCGTCGTCGTCGTCATAATCATCATAATCATCATCATCATCATTATTATTATTATTATTATTATTTCTATAGGAATTATTATTATTATTATTATTATTATTATTATTATTATTATCGTCGTTGTCGTCATTATTATTATTATTATTATTATTTCTGTAGGAATTATTATTAGTATTAGTATTAGTATTAGTATTAGTATTATTTCAATTGGAAAACGGCATGGGTAAGCCTTGTGGTTAAAGTGTTCGTTCGTCAATCCAACCCGGTTCTATCCAATATGGATATGTGTGTATCCAATCGGTGCACCCCATTCTATGAGTGCCCCCCGCAGTGATATTGCCTGAAATATTGCTGAAACTCACTCTAATTGATCACGGGTAAAGTATGCGAGGACTTAAAGTAATTTCATCTTTTTAACTGTCTTTACTTTTGGATTTATGTCTGTCTATATATCTACGACATTTAAATGCACGGATGACGACGTCCGTGTGATGCGCCATCACCGTGGGTATTCTCGCGCTGCTGGCTGTCATGGAGATGGAGAGATGTGGGTTACATCTCCGAGACACTACGGGAAAGATGGAACGCTCTATTAAATCCTTTAATCAGCATCTGTCTCATGACCAACAGAGTGTAAATTGGTTGTGTGCTTCAGCTGTGTATTTCTCGCTATCGGTGGCTACGGGAACGAACCGTTGTCATATATAATATTCTTTGAAATAAAATGGAGTGAGGTGAAATGGGGTTTAACGTCGCGTTCAACATTACTACATTTATATAACGACATTCATAGATGTGTTTGTGCATGTGTGTGGCTGCTTGTACTAGTCCGGACTAATGCCGATTTTATAGCGCTAGCCCACTGAGATACAATGCCGCAGGTTAACATGTAAATTCTCTCAGACACAGTATACTGATTACGAGAGGATCAGTCCTTGTTTAGCCCTTAATGCCGAACGCCAGGCAGGGTAACACCGAGTGGCATCTTTTAACGTCTTTTGACATCTTTTAACAGTCCCGTTATCAGACCACACAACCAACTTAACCAGATCAAATAACCATCCGGATACACAGCCTTCCTGATGACCCGACCACACAACCACCCGGATATCCAACCAGACAACCACCAGACCACACAACCTCCCACATACCCTTCCAGACAACCCCCCGACCACACAACCACCCGGATACCCCAGACAACCAACCCACCACACAACTACCCGGATATCCAACCAGACAACAACCTGACAACACAACCACCCGGATACCCATCAAGACAACCACCCGACCACACAACCAACCGGATATCCAACCAGACAACCACCAGACCACACAACTTCCCACATACCCGACCACACAACCACCCGGATACCAAGCCAAACAACCACCCCACCACACAACCATCCGGATACCCGACCAGCTAACCACCCCACCACACAACCACCCGGATACCAGACCAGCTAACCACCCAACCACACAACCACCCGGATACCCGACCAGCTAACCACCCGACCACACAATCTCCCACATACTCGACCACACAACCTCCCAGGTACCCGAACCACTAGAGACCTGTTGTGACCAGGAATCCAAACTTGGAGACAAGAATGAGGTACAGGGGATCTGTTGTGACGCGACATCCCTACAGGAGACAAGCATGAGGTACCGGGGATCTGTTGTGATCCGACATCCCTACAGGAGACAAGCATGAGGTACAGGGGATCTGTTGTGACCCGACATCTCTACAGGAGACAAGCATGAGGTACAGGGGATCTGTTGTGACCCGACATCTCTACAGGAGACAAGCATGAGGTACAGGGGATCTGCTGTGACTCGACATCCCTACAGGAGACAAGCATGAGGTACAGGGGATCTGTTGTGACCCGACATCCCCACAGGAGACAAGCATGAGGTACCGGGGATCTGTTGTGATCCGACATCCCTACAGGAGACAAGCATGAGGTACCGGGGATCTGTTGTGACCCGACATCCCTACAGGAGACAAGAATGCGGTACAAGGGATCTGTTGTGACACCGGCAGTCAACGGGGACACTGCCGTGAAAATATATTTGAAAATACGTCAACCAGCTCAAAGTTAGTTATACATTTAGGGAGAGTTACCTAAGATGAAGGCCGATGCAAGAGTACATCTGTTAGCGCCACGTATTTTGATTCAAGTCGGGTGGTGCCTTCTCGCTCAAGGTAGGCTTCAAAGGAACACAGAATGCGAAACAAGCGACCGGGCATCTGAACCTGGTGTGCAGTGACTGCTAATTAAATTTGATTCTACTGGTAAGTCTAGTCTTCATTGAATTGCTGATCAGACCCTTTATCTAATCATATTAAGTTACTGATGTTAATAAACACAAAACCTTAGTTTCGATATTTGTCGTATTAACAATTCAAAGGTTTTCGTTATCATCGTTAACATGTACGGAATGATAGTCAAAGTGAAATCATTGTTTTTGCTAAAAAAATAAAAGATGCAAATTTAACATTTAATTTATTACATTTTGCAATTTTGTACCAAATGCTGATTAATTATACGTATTGAGGTATCTCTCTAATTTGTTTGGTTCCAGAGGTCACAAGGGAATGTCATTGGTCCACTGCCTGTGTGGCCGACCACGTTCTAAAATTTAATGTAAAAGAGGTCAATCAAATCAGGCAGCCTGAATCAGAGATTAAAGTATTAAAGGGATTTGTGACTGTACAGAACTCGAGCTGGCTATCACTTGTTCTTGTTAGTTGGTGCGGTGAAAGTGTACCATTACGGATGTCTAGCGTGCTTGTGTTAATAAGACCGTCGGGTTTGTTTGGCCGATGGATTTACCCGTCGAGTCGCCGAAAACAAGAAGAAACAGGGGAAATTACCGTGTTTGGGTAGGTATTTAATCAGAAATTAGAATAGCAGGACAATTAAACTGTTGAAAGAATCGGGCATGTTGATTAGCAAGGGCAAACAGCGGGACATGACTGCACCAGAGACGGACGACGCGTGTGTTTGTTCTTTTCCAGATAGATGACAAGCTGAGCTTCCAGCCGTCGTGATCGCGGTAACGTCTGCAACGTCTGGCGTCTCCAGTAACGTTGTTAGAATATAAATGATGTAGTCGTACCAGCTAGATCTACTGTCAGGGGCGGACTGGAGGGGGAGGGTACACCCTAGGGCGGCGCATTTCCTGCATGTAATGTGATATATACATGTCATCTTCCCAGTGTGGGTAACACACGGACTGTCTCGCTTTCTACACTCATTCTGGTTACGTTGACAAAAACGATCCCAAGGCTCCAGGCGAAGATTAAGATGTGCATTTTGATGTCCTTCCTCTCCGATGTCTTCATGCTCGGATACGTCACGTAATGTCAATGTATCAACCATGTGGTTAATTTTAGTTTTGTTGAAAGTGGTGAAAATGTTCATTATTCAGCTTTTTATTATTATTATTATTATTATTATTATTATTATTATTATTATTATTGTTATTATTGTTATTGATGGAGGTAAGTGTTCAGGTAGTAGAACATGCACTGTTGTTTATGCGCCAGCGTCCGTGTATGTGTTTATACATATTAATATGTATTTGTATCTAGAGTACATCAGTTCACCCGCAGGTGTCAGTGTATCCGTTTGTCTAACGTATGTGCTGTTCTAAATGTCTCGGAACTAAATGTACTCTTGTAACATTATGATGGCAATTTCTAGGTTTAATCAATTGTGAACATATATTATTTTCTGGAACAAAGTGCCCTACCTAGTCAATACTTATCACTTTCCCCAGATGAATATATATATATATATATATATATATATATATATATATATATATATATATATATATATATATATATACAGGTGTCGGTCCAGGATTGTTTCGAACTCCTAAGCACATATATGTCATGGTATAAGCTCGATAGTGGAGCGTCTGGCGGAAGGTTATAGCCTATTTTCCAGCATCGCATACTTGTTGACAAACCAGTTTAGGAGTAAATGTCGCTCACAGTGACACATTTCAAAGCGGTCAGGTTAGCCATCTTGACATAGTCATTTCCAGGAGAAAGTTCCAGGAATTGTGTACATCTCACAACTTCTTTATCTACGCGCGAACATCGCCCATTGTTTCCGTGCTGTTCATAACGAACATCGTCACTTTCTTTCTAATTGTTTATTAAGAACATCGTCACTTGCTTTCTAGTTGTTTATTAAGAACATCGTCACTTGCTTCCTAGTTGTTTATTAAGAACATCGTCACTTGCTTCCTAGTTGTTTATTGAGAACATCGTCACTTGCTTCCTTGTTTATTAAGAACATCGTCACTTGCTTCCTAGTTGTTTATTAAGAACATCGTCACTTGCTTCCTTGTTTATTAAGAACATCGTCACTTGCTTCCTTGTTTATTAAGAACATCGTCACTTGCTTTCTAGTTGTTTATTAAGAACATCGTCATTTGCTTTCTAGTTGTTTATTAAGAACATCGTCACTTGCTTCCTTGTTTATTAAGAACATCGTCACTTGCTTCCTAGTTGTTTATTAAGAACATCGTCACTTGCTTCCTTGTTTATTAAGAATATCGTCACTTTCTTCCTAGTTGTTTATTAAGAACATCGTCACTTGCTTTCTAGTTGTTTATTAAGAACATCGTCATTTGCTTTCTAGTTTATTAATACATCGTCACACTTTCTTCCTAGTTGCTTATTAAGAACACCGTCACTTGCTTCCTAGTTGTTTATTAAGAACATCGTCACTTGCTTCCTTGTTTATTAAGAACATCGTCACTTGCTTCCTAGTTGTTTATTAAGAACATCGTCACTTGCTTCCTTGTTTATTAAGAACATCGTCACTTGCTTTCTAGTTGTTTATTAAGAACATCGTCATTTGCTTTCTAGTTGTTTATCAAGAACATCGTCATTTGCTTTCTAGTTGTTCATTAAGAACATCGTTACTTGCTTCCTTGTTTATTAAGAACATCGTCATTTGCTTTCTAGTTGTTTATTAAGAACATCGTCATTTGCTTTCTAGTTGTTTATCAAGAACATCGTCACTTTCTTTCTTATTAGTAAAGGAGAATATTATAAGAAACATCTTCACTTTCTTTCTTGCTGTTCATAACGAACATCGTCTCTTGCTGTTTTTAAAGAACACAACCCTTGTTCCTTTGCATCATTCATTCATAAACATCATTCATTTGCTGTGTATTAAGAACATCATCACTTGCTTTCTTGCTGTTAATATGCACTTCTTGCTGTCAATATGCACTTCTTGATGTTAATATGCACTTCTTTTTGTTAATATGCACTTCTTGATGTTAATATGCACTTCTTGCTGTCAATATGCACTTCTTGCTGTTAATATGCACTTCTTGCTGTCAATATGCACTTCTTGCTGTTAATATGCACTTCTTGATGTTAATATGCACTTCTTATTGTTAATATGCACTTCTTGCTGTTAATATGCACTTCTTATTGTTAATATGCACTTCTTGTTGTTAATATGCACTTCTTGTTGTTAATATGCACTTCTTGTTGTTAATATACACTTCTTATTGTTAATATGCACTTCTTCTTGTTAATATGCACTTCTTGCTGTTAATATGCACTTCTTATTGTTAATAT
Organism: Haliotis cracherodii; assembly: GCF_022045235.1. NCBI lineage: Eukaryota > Metazoa > Mollusca > Gastropoda > Lepetellida > Haliotidae > Haliotis > Haliotis cracherodii. Next base: position 20,661,535 of record NW_027266319.1, read on the forward strand.
GCACTTCTTGTTAATATGCACGCTGTCATTTGTTTGATGTTTGACTTTACAGTTCTTAGTTGCATCCATCTCCTTAATCATAATCAAAACAAACGAAAAGGTGCAGAGAAAACCGAAAACATTAATACCACTGCTCGGGATACAAGACATTAGCCATGTCTGTCTGCGTATTATAAGAAAGCGATTGTGCTGTGCTACTCAATCTTTACATAGTGTTTATGAATATTATGGCTGATTTTTCATGTTACGTTTTCGGATACACTCTATCAATCACGTAGAGCATGCTTCCTGTTTGAGACAACGAGGTAAACTATTATGTAAGATTAACTGCAACCCTTATAAGTGCTGTTTAGATGCAACCCTTCCCAGACATATTCCGATTGCTACGACAGTTCAACCCTTTAAGGCGGAGTCTGTTTTGAGCAGTGCCCGTCTTCTGGGCTCTCTAAGCTACACTCTCCAGGACAGGTAGCTTCCAGGTGTGTCTCATTATGTCCCCAAACTGAGCGTAACGTCGATCACTCTATAATCATACCGATATACATAATGCCCACTGTCGTGTTCACATCATATGGCAATATTCACCTCTAAACGATTGTTTACAGAGCTGTTTTCGGCGATTAACTAGTCACTTAATGACGAAATAAAACTGGCTCTATTATTCTTATACACCTGCGTTCTCCTCTGAGCATCAGTTGTGCAAATTATAGACTGATAAAGAGGTAGCGTTGATATAGCTATATTTCATCTCCAAAGGAAAGTTGACACGCCAAAAAAAGATGAATAAAATTGCACATGTCATCTGATGAACTTGAAAATAATTATTACCCGTCTTTAATACTTGGAGCACGCGCCTTAGTATTTAATTGTGTGTCTTTGCTTTGTATAAATGGTAAATGTTTATTAAATTACTACATAGCTCATCGCAATTTATCTTTTATTATGCTTTGTAGAAGTATGCGAGCAATGACTACAGAGTTAACGATAATCTCGATGACAGTTTTCAAAATATGTGTTTATAATATGTGCCCTTGCACCTGTTCCCGTTTGACTGTATGGCTGAATGCGGAGGTGGTTTACAGGGAAGTATTTCACTGCACCTCTAAAGCTTGTTTAGCTACATTGTGCCTGTTTCTCCTTGAACAGACATCACATTGTTCCAGACAGATGGCAGAACTGTAAACATGTTTAGAGATAGGTAAAAAATATAATAGGATTACAGACGATTCAATGATAGAACACTTTGAAGTACGTAAATATGTATGTATGTATGTATGTGTGTGTGTGTGTGTGTGTGTGTGTGTGTGTGTGTGTGTGTGTGTGTGTGTGTGTGTGTGTGTGTGTGTGTGTGTGTGTGTGTGTGTGTGTGTGTGTGTGTGTGTATGTATGTGTGTATGTATGTATGTATGTATATATATATATATATATACGCTACATCCTGCGGTAAAGTGATACATCCTGTGTGACTACCTCGTCAATAGTCACATGATGTAGAGGGCTGCATGGCTTTCGACAGAAGAAATATAGTGTTTTGACCATATTTTTGTTGGCAAATATGACGTAAGTATAACACTCAAAGGAAGTAAAGAGCAGAGTGTCCTACCGTCTACGTTATTCAACCGTCTGGAAATCTTCAGGTAACACTTTTAAGAAAACAATGCTGAATATCTAACAGCTACAATTTTAAAAGGATAACAGTTGTTAATCTTACAAAAAACAATGTAGGTAAAACTTACATCTTATAGAAACACGTTTAAAGAGAAGTATTTTGCAAATGTTGCAGAAACCATTAAGTTAAAAACCCTGTAAATATAAAAAAAGGCTGTTAATCTTATAGTGTAAAACAAGGTAAAGAAATTATGTGGATCTCACAGAAAATTCATGTTGGAAACTGCAACAAAAAGGCTTTCAACGTCTTTGCTGAAAGGGAAGTCTTTAAGAGAGTATCGTTTAGAAATGCTATAATGCCAATTTAAAGAAAGAGGGTTATGTAACAAGTTTATGCGAAGTATTTCGAGCAAATTTCCGCGTGTTGCAAACATGCGTGACTGTAAACTTGTGTAAAGGGTAGAGTCCCTGGCCTTCCCTCGGCCCCACCCGGTAAACACAGCCTACGCGAGATGCTTCACACGTAGCGTCACAAACTGATTATCGGCAAATCACAGCTCGTGCTTTACGCGCCACAAACGCTACAATCCCAGCCCGCGTGCAGTACTAGTCTGCTCTTGTAGCATTCCACGCGAGATTCGCAAGTCCAAGAAATGTTGCTCCGAAATAGCTTCAGCAAAAAGGCGGGTAGCTTATTGGGCCGCGTGTTTTTTGCTGAAGAGGTTAAAAGAAGAAAATTGCCGTCGCTCATACATACAGCACAGTATACCCGTACCACTCATAACTCACGGCGGTGTGACGCCAGCAGAGGCACTTGCGGAATAACGCGCGTCAAGTGGAGTTTGCATGTTTTGGTGATGTAGCACAACTTCATCATCATAAAGTAGTTAATCATGTAAGGGAGATAACTCCCGCCTTGACAGCTTCATTCCCTTGATGAGAGTATTGAGGGAACTGGCACGGCTAAAGCTGGTTGTCTCAGTGAAGCACGCAGAGATGAAAGAGGGCAATGCGGGTCTGAATGATGTACAGATCGCGCGGCTATGTCTGTCTGTATGATGAACAGATCTTGCCAGTCTCGCGACGACACAACGATGTAGTCAGCAACAAAACTTGGAAGACGATGCAGATTTTTTTGATTGCATAGCTTTTTGACATAGACTACTTAAAAATAAAACTTGTGGAAATACCACAGTCGTTTGCTTCTTTTTGAAAAGATACATTTACGTGCTAATGCTATACGGCATTAACATGTACGCATAGATTCAAAGATTATGAATGAAGGATGTATGCTATCCCAGAACATGAAACATTGGACTGTAATGCCAAAGTGCTGTATCATCTTGAGATTTTCTATCTTGAAAAATACACCGAATCAAATTAACCCTTCCTGAATCTGTAAGCGTTAGTTTGTTATTACAAGAAATCTAGGGTTTAGAAATCTAGAGACAATAGACATACGATATGCTATGTAAGACAACACGAACAAGATGTATATGAAGGACAATACATGGTACACACACTGACCACCATCGACAAGACATCGTTCCCAAATACCATAAGTGGGTGAGTTGGGTTTACCACCGCTTTAAACTGTATTTCAGTTATACGTCAGCTTAATGTGGGAGGAAAGCCCGACGTGGTGCAGGTCTCAGACGTTTTCCACTTCGGTGAAACCCAGGAGCACGGGTACGGTGCTGACAAACCTAAAAACATAATCGGGGCGAACCAGGATTCGATCCCACAATCATAGGTTTCTGGCGTGCCCAAGGGACGCGACTCAGTACAGCGAATCGCGGCGCCTTAGACGACTGGGCCGCACGTGCCTGCCCCCCCAACCCTCACCCCCCACCCCACAATCCCAAATACAATGAAAACACATCACGAAAAAACAACTACACAAGCGAGACCAGAAGACTTCCGTAAAGAAATGTAAAAAAAGTGTCTAGATATGACGCTGCATTTAAGTAATAGGATGATCCCGGATTAAGGTGAGGGCAAAACGTCATGAAGCGTCAGTGATGTATCTAGCCTTTACGCAATGTCAGAGGGACGCCAAGAGCGTGCATTACACCCTAGCTGAAACATGGGATCGCACCCCCTGCGCATCTTAAACCACCAGGATACCTCACCAACCCCATCTTCCCGAGGCAAGGGAGTTAACTGACTAGATAAGTCTAGTTTCCACCCTTGCCGAACTAGGATAGTCCAATCAAAATCGCGTAACGAAATGAACACCCGGTTCGTAAACTGCCGTGCAGATTTGTGTCGATTGCAGGATTTACAAAGCATGTGTACCGTCAACATGCTGTCAACATAGATTTTTCATGTTTTTAATCAAGGTGCTCGCGTAATTTGATGCACTTCGCAAAGTAAGACCCGTTTCATTACAATATAGATTATCGACCAGATCGCCCAGACAGGGAGACGCAATTTAGTTTTGAAGCAAAATATGCAAGTGATATGAGAGGTTGAATCTGACTGGTCAATAGGAGGGACACAGAAGGGACATAACTCGTAATGGCCACTGGTGGTGCAACGATAGAGCCCAGAAATTCCAGCCTAGTGCGGCAAGAGTTGAAACTTTTACAGTCAGTTAAATCCCTGGCTTCGGGATGAAGCACCAACGCAATGTACAGTGGCACCAGTAAGCGAACCCAGTCGGATATCTCGAATTTTCATATAATTTGTGAGTATAAATAAATCAAATACGCCACGGGGTATATGAATAAGACATACATCGGCATTTTCAGGGAACTCTCGTGGCTGTAGTCGCAGACACGGCTCTACAAAACGTTGCCATGGGACTCCTCGTCCAATACGATGTCATCGACACGACGCTTAATAATGCTGCCGGGATTAACCTCGTCATTAAACGCTGACATTGTAGACACTGTACTAAACAACGTTATCAGGACTAACCTCTTTGTGTACGTTATCGTTGCAGACACGCAATGAACAACGTTAACGAGATGACCCTCGTCACACACGCTGTTGCTGTAAACCCGCGGTAAACAACGTTGCCGGGGTGAACGCTGTCGTAGCGGAAACGCGGTGAACAACGTTGCCGAGATGACCCTCGTCACACACACTGTTGCTGTAAACCTGCAGTAGACAACGTGGCCGGGAAGACCCTCGTCACACACGCTGTCGTTGCAGTCACGCAGTGAACAACGTTGCCGAGATGACCCTCGTCACACACGCTGTTGCTGTAAACCCGCGGTAAACAACGTTGCAGGGGTGAACGCTGTCGTAGCGGAAACGCGGTGAACAACGTTGCCGAGATGACCCTCGTCACACACGCTGTTGCTGTAAACCCGCGGTGAACAACGTTGCAGGGGTGAACTTCGTCACACACGCAGTTGATTCAGGCACGCGGTGAACAGCGTTGCCGAGATGACTCTCGTCGTAAACGCTGTCGTAGCGGAAACGCGGTGAACAACGTTGCCGAGATGACCCTCGTCACACACGCTGTTGCTGTAAACCTGCGGTAAACAACGTTGCCGGGAAGACCCTCGTCACACACGCTGTCGTTGCAGTCACGCAGTGAACAACGTTGCCGAGATGACCCTCGTCACACACGCTGTCGTTGCAGAAACACAGTGAACAACACAGGGTACGCCATCTGTGTGTTGTTTTAATTACGCATTAAGGGCTATAATGACGTGCACTTTGTGTGAACCTTGTTTGACGTGCTGTATTTCAGCGACATGACTAACGAGATGTTAATAGGGAAACTCATACCACACACATACATAGTGACACTTCTTGCCTTCCATACAATGTGATCATTCTTGTTGCTAACCGATAAATCCGCTGCTTATTGCACACACGAGATATGGTTCAGATGTTCAGCATTCTATCAATGTGATGATAACCAAAGGCGTCACGAATAGCAGTGGTTGCCGAGGTTGAAACGACATCGATAGGACAAAGCTTGTTTTGCATAGATCTTTTTCGTAAGCTTGCCTATATACACATATAAGTTATGAGTGAGTGGGAGGGCTGAGTCTAACATTTCAGTTATATCACGGCGTGTCATATTGAAGTGGGAGGAAAGCCTGGATGTGATGCAGGTCCAATACCTTTGATGAAACCCACGAGCACGGGTATGGTGCTGGCAAATCTTAAACAGTAATCTGGTCGAATCTGAGAATCGACACCGTGATCATAGGTTTCTGGCACGCCTAAGGGAAGCAACTGTGCACAGTGAATTGTGCAAGGGAGATTTCCTACACGATTCATGACACAATGCATGAAACATGTCTACTCAGTTGTTTTTATTTTCAACCCAGTTTATGCTGATTTTATAGTGCATCAACAACCAACTTAGCACATATCTCCTCCATGTCACACCCACCTTTCACACATTTTCTCCACGTCACACCCACATCCACATTCCAAGTTACACACATCTCCTCCAAGTCACACCCACCTGACACATATCTCCTCCAAGTCACACCCACCTTGCACGCATCTCCTCCACGTCACACCCAGCTTACACACATCTCCTCCACGTCACACCAACATTGCACACATCTCCTCCACGTCACACCCACCTTGCACACATCTCCTCCACGTCACACCAACATTGCACACATCTCCTCCACGTCACACCAACATTGCACACATCTCCTCCACGTCACACCCACCTTGCACACATCTCCTCCACGTCACACCAACATTGCACACATCTCCTCCACGTCACACCCACCTTGATCAGATCTCCTCCACGTCACACCCACCTTGATCACATCTGCTCCACGTCACACCTACCTTGCACATATCTCCTCCACGCCACACCCATCTTGCACACATCTCCTCCACGTCACACACATCTTGCACACATCTCCTCCACGTCACATCCACCTCTTCCGCGTCACACCCACCTTGCACACATCTCCTCCACGTCACATCCACCTCTTCCGCGTCACACCCACCTTACACACATCTCCTCCACGTCACACACATCTTGCACACATCTCTTCCACGTCACACCCACCTTGATCACATCTGCTCCGCGTCACACCAACCTTACACACATCTCCTCCACGTCACATCCACCTTGCACACATCTCCTCCGCGTCACACCAACCTTACACACATCTCCTCCGCGTCACATCCACCTTGCACACATCTCCTCCACGTCACACCCACCTTGATCACATCTCCTCCACGTCACACACACCTTGATCACATCTCCTCCACGTCACATCCACCTTGCACACATCTCCTCCGCGTCACACCCACCTTGATCACACATCTCCTCCGCGTCACACCAACCTTGATCACACATCTCCTCCACGTTACACTAACCTTAACACACATCTCCACGTCACACTAACCTTGATCACATCTCCTCCACGTCACACCCACCTTGATCACATCTCCTCCACGTCACACTAACCTTGATCACATCTGCTCCACGTCACATCCACCTTGCACACATCTCCTCCGCGTCACACCAACCTTACACACATCTCCGCGTCACACCAACCTTACACACATCTCCTCCGCGTCACATCCACCTTGCACACATCTCCTCCACGTCACACCCACCTTGATCACATCTCCTCCACGTCACACACACCTTGATCACATCTGCTCCACGTCACATCCACCTTACACACATCTCCACGTCACACCCACCTTGATCACACATCTCCTCCGCGTCACACCAACCTTGATCACACATCTCCTCCACGTCACACTAACCTTAACACACATCTCCACGTCACACTAACCTTGATCACATCTCCTCCACGTCACACCCAGCTTGATCACACATCTCCTCCACGTCACACCCACCTTGATCACACATCTCCTCCGCGTCACACCAACCTTGATCACACATCTCCTCCACGTCACACTAACCTTAACACACATCTCAACGTCACACTATCCTTGATCACATCTCATCCACGTCACACACACCTTGATCACATCTGCTCCACGTCACATCCACCTTGCACACATCTCCTCCGCGTCACACACACCTTGATCACATCTGCTCCACGTCACATCCACCTTGCACACATCTCCTCCGCGTCACACACACCTTGCACACATCTCCTCCGCGTCACACACACCTTGATCACATCTGCTCCGCGTCACACCAACCTTACACACATCTCCTCCGCGTCACACCAACCTTGATCACACATCTCCTCCACGTCACACTAACCTTAACACACATCTCCTCCATGTCACACGCAGCTTGATCACACATCTCCTCCACGTCACACCCACCTTGATCACACATCTCCTCCGCGTCACACTCATCTTGATCATACATCTCCACGTCACACCCACCTTGATCACACATCTCCTCCACGTCACACCAACCTTGATCACACATCTCCTCCGCGTCACACCCACCTTGATCACACATCTCCACGTCACACCAACCTTACACACATCTCCTCCACCTTGATCACAACCTCAACACACATCTCCTCCATGTCACACGCAGCTTGATCACACATCTCCTCCACGTCACACCCACCTTGATCACACATCTCCTCCGCGTCACACTCATCTTGATCATACATCTCCACGTCACACCCACCTTGATCACACATCTCCTCCACGTCACACCAACCTTGATCACACATCTCCTCCGCGTCACACCCACCTTGATCACACATCTCCACGTCACACCAACCTTACACACATCTCCTCCATGTCACACCCACCTTGATCACACATCTCCTCCACGTCATGCCCACTTAAACACACATTTCCTCCGCTTCATCCCATATGACTTGCTATCAAAACTTCACGAGCCAAAACTATTCTAGTCATGGCGGACAGAGGAACGGTCTGAATGGCGTCGAAACTTCGCATGGGTTGGAGAAACGGGACCCTTATAGTACGTGCTGATGACAAGATAACAAGATAAACGTTATCTTTTTTAAATTACGTAAATAAGTAAATGAGTTATTTACAAAATATTGTCTGATCTCATAAATATGAAGTGACGTTTATGATATTAAATTCTAGTAGATTAGTCAAGCATATACTATCTATACCGTCGGTCCGCATCACTTTCATCTAAGCGGTTCATCGGCAACATGATCACATGTTTAAAGCGTCCGTGTATATCCCGTTTAGTTTCAAGTTCTAAATTTGCTGAAATTAGCCCGGCAAGCGGCTGTAGACTCCAGAGAATAGTAACTAGTTTTGTGTCATTCTGTCAGATTGTATTGTGTCTCCAGCAAGTTGTTGGCAACACAGCTAAATAGTTTATGACAAATTCTCAAATCAGCTGCCAATAACCTGTCTCGGCCACTGATACACACTGACTTGATATCAATAAGTGTTGTCTAGTGATGCAGTACCAAGCTGCGTACAGGAACGGATTGTACTAGGGCTGTGACGAGTCCAAATTTACTACCCGGATACCCTACCCCCTATTACCCGACCCTACCCAGGTACCCGCTGTATGTCTCACGAGATAGGTACAACATGTGGGGTGGGGAAACGTTTGACCGTACTCCTGTCAAAATGTATTTAGATACAGGTATAAAATGATCTGGTCATGCATACACTGAAGTTTTATCTTTATGCAAACATATAAAGTCAGAAGGAATGTGTGCATAGTCGGAAAGAAATGTGAACATTTGTCACTTATAGTGTAACGATATAGTTCTGGATAATTTTTGCCTTTAAACAATATAATCACGTGACTAACCACGGGTTCGGGTAGTCCTGTGGGTACCCGGGTCCTACTCAGTACCCATCCGACCCGAGTACCCGTCCCAGACCTAGATTGTGCTGAGTTTATCTAATGCGAGATGAGTATGTATCTGCTGTGCTGGGACTTTCTCGGAGTTTGGGGAAGCTCGTTTGTGGATCAGGGCCCACTTGCACAAAGCGATTGTAAGTCTATGTTAAAGTATGGGAGTTACGATCATCTTAGCGCTAAGATCGCTTTGTGCAAGTGGGACACTCCAGTGTGTGCCATATTCCCCGGACAGAAAACAGTTATGTGTATTCCATGCAAGTATGTGTCATTAGAATGTACATGAAAACAAACGCTTTTGAAAAGAAATGTCCCGAATATGTGTGAGGACTTAAAGAGAACAGCGGTACAGAAAGTGTATACACGTATGTTGAAATTGGTTATGCTCATATAACTCAGGATGTACATTTTTCTGATTACCAATGATTTTGAAAAATGTATTTTAACGAATATTCCATAATAACTTGGTCTACCGACGCATTTGCTTCCTGCGTTAACCTTATCGCGAGTATCATCAGGTCTTAAAGAAATATTGTTCCAATTAGTAGGTTTCAAGATTCGAGTTGGTTGACGGGAACATTTTATCAACAGAAGAATATTTGAGCAAGTATTTAGCTGAAATATGCTAGCATGTCTTACCTGATCAATGTTTCAGAGACATTGTAGGACTGGGTACCACGCCCGGGAGACGGGTTCGCACCTTGTCAAACACAACGCAAGTGTTAAAGGGGTAAGCTAATTTGACTATTTAGGGAAACGAAAAAATATATAATTCATATGTATAAGCCACCGTGAATGAGAAATCTGGGCGAGGTGTTTTGCATTGGGCAAAGGTCGCACATACAATATCTCCATAAGCGATTATTTGTATATGGTTGATGCGATGGTTATTAAATCCCGATGCGGGAGGTAATAATATATAAATATTTGTATTTTTTTTAAAACAACATTTTCCCCGGGAAGCAATTACCAAATCAGAAAGAAAAAACATCTTGTCGTGGACGTGTCACTGACACAAATCAATATCTGTTTCTTTTAGATATTCATGGCCGATTCCTCGCTTTTAAAATCAATTCTCTCCATGATTAAACCACATAACTAAAACCCGGTGTACTGTTATTCACCAAAAACAACATCGTATCGAATTTTGACAGAACGTACTCTAGAAAGGTTGTTTTATTTATCTCAGTCGGGCAACTAAATCTTGTCTTTTGTCATATCGTTTGTCACAAGGCCGCAAAATAGTCGATATGAATTCTAACACACTATATGCGTTATATTATTATGCAAAGATTGAAATGTATATCTCAAGGCCAATATATCAAAGACACGTTAACTAAACTCTCAATTCAATTTGTCGCGAGGTAGCTTTAAAAAGTGTCTTTTCTGTTGTATCATGGCATCACATCCGGCTTAACATTCCGTCTTCGTGTTTTGTTTTGTTTGTTTGTTTGTTTGTTTGTTGTTTAATACCGCACTCAGCAATAGTCCAGCTATATGACAGCGAGTCTGGACCAGACAATCCAGTAATTCATACCATGAGCATCGATCCATGCAATTGGGATCGATGACATGCATCAACCAAGTCAGCGAGCCAGACCAACCGTTCCCCTTTGACGCCTCTTACGACGAGCGTAGTCGCTTTTTACGACAAGCATGGGTTGCTGAAGACCTATTCTACCCCGGATCTTCACGGGGGACAAGCATGGGTTGCTGAAGACCTATTCTACCCCGGATCTTCACGGGGGACAAGCATGGGTTGCTGAGGACCTATTCTACCCTGGATCTTCACGGGGGACAAGCATGGGTTGCTGAAGACCTATTCTACCCTGGATCTTCACGGGTCTCGTCATCGTGCACATCATGAGGCGGGTACACTAGCCAAAGAGAAAGTTGCGTTTGGCCATCATGGGCAAATGTATAATAAAATAAATGCATAAAACTCATAGTAAGGAATGCAAAGCGGTTTTCTCTTTATACTTTAAATAAAAATATCTGCGTTCTCTGAAACTACTTAAACGACACCATTATTGATATATTCTATAATATCATTGCTCTTTCAAAGTTTGTGAGGGTTTTTACGTGCTAGAACAGAGCATCAAGTGAGTGGGTTACTATTGCTTAATGCCGCATTAGCAAATCTTACAGCTATTCGCGGCGATCCAGAATTAAGATCGGTGCATGGGGTCATGTAGTGTTAAGATAAAGTGCGAGCGTGTGTGTGTTTATGTCTGCGGGTGTATATAGGGGTAAAATCATGAATTCTTAACTTCAGTGAGTGAGTGTGGTGTGTGCGTGCGTGCGTGCGTGCGTGCGTGCGTGCGTGCGTGCGTGCGTGTGGTTTGGATGGGCGGCAATTTTTTTCTGAAATTAAGCAACCCCTAAACTTCATAACCCGCAAGACGTAGAAACAAAACAGCTACAATAGACAACTGTTTTAGTCAAAGCGTTAAACCCACCTCACTCACATGTTCCTTCAGCAAAAACAAGTGTTGCCCCCGTTTCTAGCTGGAGGTATTGTTGAAAATATATCTAACAGTAAATATTTGTCTGGCATGTACAGTGTTAAGATGAGCCGTTTGATAGACCGGCATAACCCGGCTCTCGTGGACAAGATAAAACTCTCTCTTAAATATTCCTGTAACCGCCAAGGCAGCGGGGCTTGAATTCCACCATATGACAGGGTAAATACTCAAGTACTGTTTCAATTCCGTAACCTTTGAAGTGGTTGACAGGTAGGTTGTATATAGCACAGGAACTGCCGACATACCGCATTCACAAACGGAACAGAGAATATGGAATGCATGTTTGTACACCGTTGTCTCTTTAAGATTTCGCTACACAAACACGCCGGGAATAATGAATGCGATGGAAGCATGCAGTATGGGAATGCAACTGGTCAGCTGACGAGCTGGACATGACGGCGCGTGGGTCAGGTACAGATGCTGCTGCAGGTACGTCACGGGGTAGCTAAATCATCGCCGACGGGATGTATGACACACCGGCTCGCCAAGTCGAGACTTAAAGGGTCTGCTGTCTGTAAACTATATATCTGTCTGTCTACAGAAGCATGCCATCTTCTCTACTTCATTATAGTCGTCTGACGTTAGCTTACCATTGTCAGCACACGTGAGAAAATTACTTTAAGTAAACACATACTGAAAATAGCATAAATATTTATAGTCGGGTTTCAATACCAGCGCATAATAAACATATTTTTACCAGAGCATGCTAATCATTTATGAATGAGTATTCATGAGATCTCATTTTTCACAAAAAAAGTATATTATTTAGAATATATATTAAATTTATTTGAAACGCTGAAAACAAGTTCAACGTATCAGTTATTATGTGGCGCAACTAATAGCCAAAAATTAAATAATTGTTACAGAATGTTTCACTACTCTAACAGTATCAGTTTATATTTTTCTACTTAGTGATGAGATGCTGTCTTTATCTGAAAATATAATTTAAATCTCCCACTCGAGTGAAATAATATTTGAACATCTTTCAACCCCTGTCAATGAGACTACGGTTTGAAGAGACATCATGACAATCAGTGAGAAATACTCGTACATACAGAGAGGAAACACTTGTTTCCTCTGGTCAAATAACATGACAGGACAACAATAACATTTTCACTCGCGGCGCAGAAAAATAAAATTCCCTTTATAATCGAAACAAAAACGATGAAAATAGTTTGAATCTAGTGACCACTGTAACATCAAGACATTAAAAGCCATAAATGTTAATTGTTACAGAAATTAATAAAACTTCATCTCTTTAAGCAATGTCCGTAATATCAATTATCTGCATCGCTACAATCTCAAAATAATACAGTATGTATTGTCAATACCCAGCAGCATGTGCATTTAATGTAAATAAAAACATGTTATAAATGTTCAAAGTATTATATATTACGTAAATTTTTTTTTAAAAAGTTTTTCACCAGAAGTTGACCATAGCAATATGGCGTTGCTCATCTGGAGGGCGACCGGGCTAAGTCAAGGCCCATTCACAGATGCACGGCTAACGGTAATTAGGGTAAGTGTTTTTATTTTACAAACAGGGACACTCCGTCATTGGAGGAAGGCGCGAGATTCAGGAAGAGGGAAACAGCCATCACTTAGTGACCTACAACCCGGTCTGTGTGTCATGGAGGAAGAACAACGCACACAGAAACGCAGGGAAGAAGCAAAGTGAAATTTTGCCATGCTGCTTCACGGAAGTAGTGTCTGTGTGACTGTTTGTAGCCGCAGCCGTCTTGGAGATTGAAAGGGTGATTGAACCAAGCTTTGATAAATCTGACATGTCTTGGCCTTAAATCAATACGTCGTCTCTGGATGATATTGTACTCAAGCAACCCCCTGTGCCGTCGGAGATGATGATTCCAGCTGATGCCATCTCATTCCGGCTGTATGTGGAATCTTCTCTATCAAGTTTAGTGCATTGTAAAATCACATCAATTCTAATCCGAAATGCATCGATATGAAAGTATCACTGACCGGTCACCATACGCACTGATAACATGTCTTCATTCCAGTTTCGGATTAAGTGTAACCGGGTTTTGGGAAACCCATTTCGATATAACAAAATTTGCGATGGCGAAAAGAAAAAATCGAATTTATTCAAGGTTGGTTTTTTTCGACAGTTTGAGAAGACAATATGGGTGTCGCCATGGTGAGCAGGCATCACACACAGAACAGACAGCAAATGACATGTTCCGAGGTCTTTCACAGTTACAAGGGTGACATAATTTACGATTGAACATTGAGGAGGTAGAACGCTAGACGTTACCAAACCGCAGATCAAAATAATGCAAATGTGCCGCCTATGATGTACGAGGAAAGATAAAAGCGGCCTAACTGGAGTTGTCGTTAACTTGTTGTATTTTTCGCATCAGTCAAATATGACATTGTTTGAAATATGTAGATTCTATTACGCTGACAAATGAGTCTCGACCCGCTATGTTAGGCCAAGTCCGTCAGGAGCTTGCACTGTATAATCGAGACAGTCCCGACGATAAATCGCACAACTTATACCCTGCCTCCAGCAATTCATAAATCCACATCATCTTGATTTAACAATCGGTTTTTCCCCAGTAATCAATTTAAAACCCCAATTCCATATACCCAGTTTGATGTTGCTTTCAAAGTGATGGGCCTTCGCTCATCATTTATCGCCTATACGTGTTTTTACGTTGTTGTTGAAATCATAACAATTTCTTTCCTTTGAAAGTCACCGAGAAAGGAAAAACCTTTGAAATAATAACCATTTCTTTTGATGTTTCCATATTTCATACAACACAGGGCGTTTGGTTTTATATTAGTAAAATGATTCAAATTATTATTACAACACTAGAAACACAGTAGGTTTCGGCAAAGTGCGGGCTTGATTAATCAGTGGGCCATTTATTTTTAAAAAGTCTATAAGTTATAATTTTTCAGTTTTATTAATTGCGGCATTTCGACGTGAACGCTTAACCTGCGTTAATGCAACACCCACATGTATGTGTAGATGGATCACTACGTGGGTATGTGCAAGGTTGGAAAGTGGTGACGTAACTGTCGCAGTCTCTCCATAACAAGCTTCTTGTTTTCAGGTAGCATATATGCTGATTATAACGTACACTAATCCTCACTATAGGCTATCACGCTCCATACTAAATTATCTCCTTAAAACACAAGGCGGCAAAGATCAAAGCGGAAACAAAAAAAGAAGATTAGTTTTGATAATCTTACCTCGCTTCTCTTCCGCGTCAGCGCAATCCAGTAACGAAAACCGCTTCACAATTGCGTCAATTTCTGTGATTTTCACAACCATAATGGTAGTCAGACTCCACCCAAAGCGTCATACACCCACCCCACAGTTGCTTTGCCATTTTGAGTTCGAAAACTGGGAATCGGCGACATATATTTGCTGGTTACTGGGACACCTTTAGGCCTTGCTGTTGACAATGTCGACGTCTTTTTCCTTTCCCGGACTCAACAGGACCTCGAAATGAGTGAAGTTTTTCCGCCTCAAGAAGAAATAGGAATCTTCCGGCCAGGCGTAGTCGTCGTCTTTTGCCACTACCGGAGCACACGTCTCCGTAACAAGACGCCGTCTATGTCGATGTACAAAATGTCCGCATCAGGTGGTCCAGAAATTCGACATCCATGAATTGCTGGCGTGGTTACGGTTTTGAATCCATGTTTGTAAAGAGTAAGTATTTCATTCAGAAATCAAGTGTCTGTATTAGACTGTTTTCATACCTATGTTGTTGTTTGTCGATGCTGTTGACGGACTGTTGCAGTCGGCTTACTACTACTATAGGACTTTGTTATCATTTTATCCCGTTCTTACAGACCACTACAGAATATATCGTACATCGGGCATGCCTGAGGTCATTCCTAAAAAATAAAGAAAAAGAGTAAAACTATATTAGCTCACTTTAGATATATGTAATTCCTTACACAAAATATGGCAAAAGAGTATGAACGATATTACTTACACTTTTATCATGCAATAATGTAATATATTTCTGCTGCAGCAACAAGTAGTATATGTGTTGAAGAGGGATGAAGGTGTTAGTCTTACGTTTTTTATCCTTATTCCGGTTATTTAAGTGCGTGGGAATAAGACACGGTAGTCCGATATTACAGTATGGTGAATACTGAAACCAAACCAGGGTGTTTGTTGTGATCAGCAAACGGCTTGATAAGTACCGTTCTGAAGACGGTGTTTACTAGACATCACGACGGCGCAGGACGTTACTTTATAATTCTAAGCACTAGATTGTCGGACCCAGGTCCGAGGCCAGCGTAACCCAGGAGCAGCGACGGAGTATTGAACTGAACGTCCATGTTCACCACCCGCTACTGTGCGCCAAAATAACCACGTTCAACTTCTTTTTAATGATCAACGTGTCCTATTGTTCACCTTCTGTCCTTGTGTTCACCTTCTGTCCTAGTGTTCACCTTCTGTACTGGTGTTCACATTCTGTCCTAATGTTCACTGTCTTAGTGTTCACCTTCTGTCTTAGTGTTCACCTTCTATACAAGTGTTAACATTCTGTTCTAATGTTCACCTTCTGTCATAGTGTTCACCTTCTGTACAAGTGTTAACATTCTGTCCTAATGTTCACTTTTGTCCTAGTGTCCACCTTCTGTCCTTATGTTCACCTTCTGTCCCAATGTTCACCTTCTGTACAAGTTTTAACATTCTGCCCTGATGTTCACCTTCTAACCTTATGATCACCTGTACAAGTTTTAACATTCTGTCCTATGTTCACCTTCTGTTCTAATGTTCACCTTCTATCTTAGTGTTCACTTTCTGTAAAAGTTTTAACATTCTGTCCCAGTGTCCACCTTCTTCCTAATGTTCACCTTCTGTCCTAGTGTTCACCTTCTGTACAAGTGTTAACATTCTGCCCTAGTGTTAACATTCTGCCCTAGTGTTCACATTCTGTCCTAGTGTTTCACCTTCTGTACAAGTATTAACATTCTGCCCTAGAGTTCACATTCTGTCCTAGTGTTTCACCTTATGACCTAGTGTTTACCTTCCCTTCTAGTGTTCACCTTTTGCCTTCATGTTCAAATTCTGTTCTAGTGTTTAAGTTTTATCATAGTGTGCAAATTCCAAATTAATCGTGAAAGCGTTGCAAACCAAACTACGATTGTCTCAAGAGTATGCCTCGGACTCACTGTAATATGGACGTCTAAATGTAGGCCTACTGTCACACACGGTATGGCTTGAGGGGGGGCATAGCTGGCCGCAACCCCCTTAGCCACGGTCGTGTCTGAATTCCCATGATCCCGGGTTCGAATCCCAGCTTGGCCCTGATATATTTTGTCAACATTACTCGAACTCATGGGTTTCACCGAATTGTTAAATGTCCAACACCAGAATCTATCTGTGTTGTCCTCTCACCTCAATCTGACACGCCGTGATTTAACTGAAGTACTGTCCAAATCGACGTTAAACCGGACTCAATCTCTCATTGACAAACGTTACAAGTACGTTGAGTTTAGCTTATATTTATGTAAACATTTTTGCAAGCTATTTTGTAGCTAATTACATAGTAATAGTTATTTATAGATTAAATCACCAGTTTGCTATTTTCAGAACGATGAGATGGAGATCCCGACAGTCAGAAGCAGTCAGTTTGGATAGAAACCCTCTGTGAAAGCTCTACATTTTATTAACAAAAAACGTCAACATGAGATTTCAATTGTTGAACTTAGTGGTATTAATCTACAGCTACCAACTGAACACGCGTTACGTTTAAGTCCTTACGAAATCTGATTGAAATGTTTGCTCTTGATGTGTAGGGGGGGGATGTGAGTTGGGGGGTCGGGGGAGCGCATTGTACAGTAGAAGGGATTGTGTTGTTAGGTGAACAGTATTGATTCAAATTATTCATACCTACATTTAACCCTCTACTAAAAAAATGGCTGATTTCTAAATTGAGATGAACATTATTTCCGTAAATGTAATTACCACCATACAGGGGCAGTTAACCGGTTATTTGCTGACTACTGGGTGTGTGAGTGAGTATAGTTTTACGCAACCTTTAGCAATATTCCAGCAATATCATGGCGGGGGACACCAGAAATGGGCTTTATCCATTGTACCCATGTGAGGAATCGAACCTGGGTCTTCGAGCTTAAGAGCGAACGCTTTAACCACTAGGCTACCCCACCGCCCGCTGACTATTGGAGTGAGTGAGTATGGTTTTACGCCGTTTTTAGCAATATTACAGCAACATCACGGCGGGGGACACCAGAAATGGGCTTCACACATTGTACCCATGTCGGGAATCGAACCCGGGTCTTCGGCGTGACGAGTGAACGCTTTAACCACTAGGCTACCCGACCGCCCGCTGACTATTGGAGGAAAAGTCTGTGATGTTTGTGTTTGTGAGTCTGATTACCCTGTTTATCTCCAGAAGAAACACAGTAAGTGGATGCTGTGTCACGTCGCAATATTGCAGCTGTATCACGATCTGGAAAACATTGACTTTAGGCCAGACAAACCAGCGAATGACAGCATGAGCAACTATCGTCGTCGGGATACAACTATACACAATAATCCAGGCCACTCATCCCTTTTTATTCAGATCTCGGGACAATCATGATGAGGAACGATTATTTCTAGTGTACATAACCATTATTATTCGATGAAACCCGCCGAAAATTCAAAATATGTGTTGATATCTAATTGATCTGTCGGAATTGTGTTTTCCATGACATCATGTAAACTTCGATGTAATATGAGATAGTATTGTGGACACATGTATCATCCGAATGTATTATCACTGACCTAGCGTTGAACGGCTGTATTTTGTAAATTAAAATATGTATCTTTTTATATGCTATTTAAAAGAGACCATTTCCTGAATTACAGACACAAAGAGTATTGTACATTACTTGAAGTCATACTGGAGGAAAAAATAAGGGAACGGATCAAAAGGGAAGCATTTGTCAGACATGACAACCCCATGTATCCCATTGATGACAGGACATTTCTTGTAAGTGCTCCTTTGTACGTTGTGCACGTTGTGTTCTGGCAAATAGTGTTTCACATATCCGGAAACAGTCATCCAGTGTCATTCTCAACACCAAACTGATAATATCGTACGTGATAGAAGATAACCTAGATAACAGTAGATAACATTCGCAATAAAGAAGCAGTACAGTGTTCAGTTATACCGAATGAAGGATCAAAATAAAATAACGAATTTGTACCTTCACACAGGGATACACTTCCACTTGTCGGGGCAGTTTTGTCATTGCATTTTCATTTGCGACAAACACAATACAATTGAGACAAATGAATAGTCGACACATCCAATTTGACTTAATAGAGGTCAAGTAATGATTATTGAAGAATTCAATGGGTCAGGATAATCGACACAACCGAGAATTCGACACAACGGTGTTCAACTGCATTGCATGTCTCGGGCTGTACTGACTTTACACTGTCATATCTCGATCTGTGACTTTACACTGTCATGTCTCGGGTTGTGACTTTACACTGTCATATCTCGGGTTGCGACTTTACACTGTCATGTCTCGGGCTGTGACTTTACACTGTCATGTCTCGAGTTGTAGTGACTTTACATTGTCATGTCCCGAGCTGTAGTGATTTTACACTGACATGTCACGGGTTGTGATTTTACACTGTCATATCTCGGCCTGTAGTGATTTTACACTGTCATATCTCGGCCTGTAGTGATTTTACACTGTCATATCTCGGCCTGTAGTGATTTTACACTGTCATATCTCGGCCTGTAGTGATTTTACACTGTCATATCTCGGGTTGTGACTTTACACTGTCATGTCTCGGCCTGTAGTGATTTTACACTGTCATGTCTCGGGTTGTGACTTTACACTGTCATATCTCGGGTTGTGACTTTACACTGTCATGTCTCGGCCTGTAGTGATTTTATACTGTCATGTCTCGGTCTGTGACTTTACACTGACATGTCTCGGGTTGCGACTTTACACTGTCATGTCTCGGGCTGTGACTTTACACTGTCATGTCTCGAGTTGTAGTGACTTTACACTGTCATGTCCCGAGCTGTAGTGACTTTACACTGACATGTCTCGGGTTGTGATTTTACACTGTCATGTCTCGGGTTGTGACTTTACACTGACATGTCTCGGGTTGTGATTTTACACTGTCATGTCTCGGTCTGTGACTTTACACTGACATGTCTCGGGTTGTGATTTTACACTGTCATATCTCGGTCTGTAGTGATTTTACACTGTCCTGTCTCGGTCTGTAGTAATTTTACACTGTCATATCTCGGCCTGTAGTGACTTTACACTGCCATGTCTCGGTCTGTGACTTTACACTGTCATGTCTCGGGTTGTGTCTTTACACTGTCATATCTCGGGTTGTGACTTTACACTGTCATGTCTCGGCCTGTGACTTTACACTGTCGTGTCTCGGGTTGGGACTTTACACGGTCATGTCTCGGGTTGTGTCTTTACACTGTCATATCTCGGGTTGTGACTTTACACTGTCATGTCTCGGGTTGGGACTTTACACGGTCATGTCTCGGGTTGTGTCTTTACATTGTCATATCTCGGGTTGTGACTTTACACTGTCATGTCTCGGCCTGTGACTGTACATTGTCATGTCTCGGGTTGGGACTTTACACGGTCATGTCTCGGGTTGTGTCTTTACACTGTCATATCTCGGGTTGTGACTTTACACTGTCATGTCTCGGTCTGTGACTGTACATTGTCATGTCTCGGGTTGGGACGTTACACGGTCATGTCTCGGGTTGTGTCTTTACACTGTCATATCTCGGGTTGTGACTTTACACTGTCATGTCTCGGGTTGGGACTTTACACGGTCATGTCTCGGGTTGTGTCTTTACACTGTCATATCTCGGGTTGTGACTTTACACTGTCATGTCTCGGTCTGTGACTGTACATTGTCATGTCTCGGGTTGGGACGTTACACGGTCATGTCTCGGGTTGTGTCTTTACACTGTCATATATCGGGTTGTGACTTTACACTGTCATGTCTCGAGTTGTAGTGACTCTACACTGTCATGTCTCGGGTTGTGTCTTTGTTGAAATCAAATTGCTCGCTCATGCCTCCTGACACATCTCCAATCTTCAAAGCCAGAACACAGGAAGTAGACTGTCTTTGATGTGTTTGCTGAGTGTGACGTGTGTCTCGTAAGTGTAACACGTATCTCAGTACATGGGCGAGTGAGTGAGTGAATTAGGTTTAACGCCGCGGTGAACATTATTACATGCTATATTGTGAGCCACCAGTACTAACTCTCCATTCAGGTCATGAGAGGTAAGAGATTTATCACGAAAGAGTGAGTTTGGTTAACAGCATTCCAGTTGTATCAAGGTGTCTCACTTGATGATGGAGGGAAGTGATGCAGATCTCAGAGGTTTACGTCGTTGGTTTCAGACGGGGGCTGGACAACCAATCTGAGATTCGAACCTATGATCGTTTGAGGATTCTACGTAGGACTAGCCCTGTGTCCATTGTTTTAATATTGACACGATGGGGTCTAGCCTCCTCGTGTGTCGTCATTCAGGCCAGAGTGCTCGTCATTAAGCGAACAGATGAGTTTCTGATTTTCAAATGGCACCAGCATCAAAAAGTCTTCAAAAATACATATATTAAGTATCAAAACAAGAATACAGAGAGGTGTTTAAGTAAGTTATTAAGCATTAGCCTGTGAACCAAGGACCGGAATTCCGACGTAATGACCTAATTAATGTATTGTTCAACGTCTCACCCATCTAGAAAGACTCCTCTTAGGAGTCAGGGTTAGAATAGGTCCCAAAGAAGGGAATGTTTACCGTATGCTGCGACGATCAGGGATCACACCATTTTCCGCCGAAACAGATGGCGCACTGAAAAGCAGTGATGACACCATTATCTGCCGAAACCAATTAAGCACTGAAAATCAGTGAGTGAGTGAGTATGGTTTTACGCCGCTTTTAGCAATATTCCAGCAATATCACGGCGGGGGACACCAGAAATGGGCTTCACACATTGTACACATGTCGAAAATCGAACCCACTAGGCTACCCGACCGCCCCTCTGAAAATCAGTGATGACACCAGGTGTTCGGAAAAAGGTCCCGCCCAACCAGTAGCCCCCGCCGTGATATTGCTGTAATATTGCTGAACGCGGCGTAAAACCTCACTCACTCACTTGAAAGCATGAGCCGCGATCCATGCGACGCACGATGTTACGTAAACAGCCGAGTCACTGTGACTAACCATCCGATCCCATTCAGCTGGTTCTCAGGACAAGAATGAAGTACTGGGGACCGATTCTGAAACTGCCTCTACATATCCATCATATAACTCGTAAAGGAATGGTTCAGATCTCATCCCTTTGCCGTGCTAGTTTACTTGCTGAGTGAGTGAGTATGTTGTTACGCCGCTTTTAGCAATATTCCACCAAAATCACGGCGGGGAACACCAGAAATGGCCTAAACACATGTACCCATGTTGGAAATCGAACGCTTTAACCACTTGGTTACCTAAGCGTCCCATACCCTCTGAAACTGACGAGTTTACTTTCAAGCAGGGGAATATCTCAACGTATTTGGACCATTCAAACAACTGGGACCGTGGGCGAGTTACGACGACAGCAGATGTGTGTCTTACTGGCAAAGTTTGATATGTATCATAGCAAGCATACCGTAACATCAAACCGCGCATACCACTGCATCAGAGAAGCGTCGTCAACCTCCTCAACACAATAACATCACACGTCTTTTGTTTCCATCACATATACATGTCCTCTGTCTTCATTTCCGGGACTGGCACCTCGGTTAATTCCGCATCCTGGCGATAACATCGGTATGACCTGCATTCCCCAGCCCCCGTTATAAGGCGAGACGTTGTTTTTGTTCTTCATCGTTAACCGTCAAAGTTAACCAGGAAAACATTAGTTGATAAACGCAATGGGGAAAACGAAATTTATTATCTGATATTTTGACCAATGATCACAAGTGGAAGGAAGTGACCACCTTGGATCTAACATCTTGGACCACCATGGATCTAATATAATGATCACAAGTGGAAGGAAGGGATCACCTTGGATCTAACATCTTGGACAACCTCGGATCTAATAGGCAAGGGGTCATCTTGCAACTGATCACAGGTTGAAGCAAGGGATTCCCTCGGATCTGACATGGACCACCTTGGATCTAATATTAAGGTCACAGGTTGAAGCAAGCGACACCTCGGATCTGACATCTTGGACAAATTCGGATCTAACATTGCGATCACAAGTTGAAGCAAGGGATCATCTCGGATCTGATATTGACCACCTCGGATTGACATCTTTGACCACCTCAGATCTAATGATCACAGGTTGAAGCAAGGGATTTGCCTCAGATCTGACATGGACCACCTCGTATCTGACATCTTGGACCACCTCCGAGTTGAGATTCACAATTTGAAGCTAGGAATCACCTCGGAACTGGCATCTTGGACCACCACGGATCTAATATTATGATCACAAGTTGAAGCAAGGCACCACTTCGGATCTCACATCTTGACCAGTGATCACAGTTTGAAGCAAGGGACAACTTGACAAAGGATCTAAAGAAGCTATTACATGATGCCAACGACAAGAAGCAAACGTTATCATCTCGTATCTGAGGACCTGCACAATGCTTACAATCTATTCGGCCTCCGACGTACTGATCTAAGTATAATGTGTGTTTGGTTGGCTATTTGGAGTATTATGTTGCTTTTTTTGGCCGTCCTTCTAAAAACATGGACTCTTTTCTATTTTTGTGCGCCTGGTAGAACATTTCCATATTAATATTACTTTACATTTCCTGCTTTCATTATAATCCTACTAACCTAGATAAGGGAATTAAACAATATGTAATCTCCCACTGGCAGTAGCAGCTAATGTGTCCATGCATACCTCTAGAGTTGATCTAGATGATAGCACACGAGGCACGGCAGCTGGCACACTCTGAGAAAGGTAAACGGGTAACATTGCATGGTAGTTGTACGAATGGGTCAGATGTTATATAGGGTGGAAAGGCCGGACACAAGAAGGGGAGGGTCACAAAACACAAAAGGCCATAAAAATATGGACCGTTATTATTCTGTTGTGAGTAAGTTGGGTTCAACGCCACTTTGAAAAAGTATTTTAGTTATATCACGGCTTTTGAGCACAAAGTCTGGATATAGACGTTTAGCATTTGGTTAAAACTCAGGAGAATTGGCATGAGAGAGAGAGAGAGAGAGAGAGAGAGATCTAACAGAGACCTATGTTTGGAAGCAGGTGTAGGATCCCCTTGATGTGATGGCAGAGAGATCTCACTGACCCATGCTTTGGTGCACATGTAGGACCTCCTTGATATGATGACAGAGAGATCTAATAGAGGCCTATGCATTGAGGCGCGTTAAGGAACTACTGTATGTGATGACAGAGAGGTGTAACAAAGATCCATGCCCTGAGGCGTGTGTAGGATCCCCATGGTCTGATGACAGAGAGGCCTAATAGTGACCCATGCCTTGAGCACGTGTAGGATCTCCTTGATGTGATGACAGATCTAACAGGGCCCCATGCCTTGAGGCGCATGTAGGATCTCCTTGTGGTCACAGACAGGTCTAACGAAGACCCATGCCTTGAGGCGCGTGTAGGGTCTCCTTAATGTGATGACAGATCCTACAGAGACCCATGCCTTGAGGCGTGTGTAGGATCTCCTGGATGTGATGACATATCTATCAGAGACCCATGCCTTGAGGCGCGTGTAGGATCTCCTGGATGTGATGACATATCAAACAGAGACCCATACCTTGAGGCGCGTGTAGGATCTCCTGGATGTGATGACATATCTAACAGAGACCCATGCCTTGACGCGCGGGTAAGATCTCCTGGATGTGATGGCATATCTAACAGAGACCCATGCCTTGACGCGCGTGTAGGATCTCCTGGATGTGATGACATATCTATCAGAGACCCATGCCTTGACGCGCATGTAGGATCTCCTGGATGTGATGACATATCTAACAGAGACCCATGCCTTGAGGCGCGTGTAGGATCTCCTGGATGTGATGACATATCTAACAGAGACCCATGCCTTGACGCGCATGTAGGATCTCCTGGATGTGATGACATATCTAACAGAGACCCATGCCTTGAGGCGCGTGTAGGATCTCCTGGATGTGATGACATATCTAACAGAGACCCATGCCTTGAGGCGCGTGTAGGATCTCCTGGATGCGATGACATATTTAACAGAGACCCATGCCTTGACGCGCGTGTAGGATCTCCTGGATGTGATGACATATCTAACAGAGACCCATGCCTTGAGGCGCGTGTAGGATCTCCTGGATGTGATGACATATCTAACAGAGACCCATGCCTTGCCGCGCGTGTAGGATCTCCTGGATGTGATGACATATCTAACAGAGACCCATGCCTTGAGGCGCGTGTAGGATCTCTTGGATATGATGACATATCTAACAGAGACCCATGCATTGAGGCACGTGTAGGATCTCTTGGATGTGATGACATATCTAACAGAGACCCATGCCTTGCCGCGCGTGTAGGATCTCCTGGATGTGATGACATATCTAACAGAGACCCATGCCTTGAGGCGCGTGTAGGATCTCTTGGATGTGATGACATATCTAACAGAGACCCATGCCTTGAGGCGCGTGTAGGATCTCTTGGATATGATGACATATCTAACAGAGACCCATGCATTGAGGCGCGTGTAGGATCTCCTGGATGTGATGACATATCTAACAGAGACCCATGGCTTGCCGCGCGTGTAGGATCTCCTGGATGTGATGACATATCTAACAGAGACCCATGCCTTGAGGCGCGTGTAGGATCTCTTGGATGTGATGACATATCTAACAGAGACCCATGCCTTGAGGCGCGTGTAGGATCTCTTGGATATGATGAGAGAGAGGTCTAACAGAAACCCATGCCTTGAGGCGCGTGTAGCATGTCTGTGCAGGAAGTGGTGACGGACAGTTCTAGCAGTGACCATACCAAGAGGCACGTGTGGGACGTCCCTCTGATGTTCTACCGGAGAGAGCTTGTAAAGACAGTTGACCCAGGAGTGGGTTATGCCCCAATGGAATGTTGGTCGGGAAGGTTACAACAGACTATAAACACATTGATGCTTTCAAAAATAACCAACTCACTGTTTTGGCACATGCGTTTCTCGCTTTTCTTCCGCCTTTTAGCAACACCTAAATATCTTTAACCATTCATTGAATGAAAATGACCCCATTAATAATTCAAGAATGTCTTTTTTTGTCTGACAAATTCACTTCGAAATGGAACCGGACATTACAAGCTTTTCACGTTTCAGTGTTTCTGTATATAACATGCCCCTCCCCCTGTAGCCAATCAATACGACTAGACACCGCCGTTTCTTGTCTATAAAAAGAAATATTTGTCTTCAATATCAGTGGCGACACTGTTTGCTTCACTTCCGCATTCAGGGGCCCCATTGTTTGTACGGGGAATCAATTGTTTAAAATAGAACATTGTTTTAATAAGAGGTGCACAGGTACCAAAAAACGTTGTGCCACACATTTCTGCATCTAGGTGGAAAACTACCGTCTCTAAAACCAGGAAAATGGTTATGAAGATATCAGTAGAGGGAATGTTGACTTGCCCAACACGACCCACTCTCTACTTTTTCTCGTCTTCCACGTGCGAGTTGACAAGTTTTAACAAACCCGCATGCTTCCTGACCTCTAGGGCACAAACACCACGCCGTGCTGCTGTTGCTGGACACGCAGGATCAATATTGGGCTGTTCTCGATGCAAATGTTAGGTGTGGATACAAATCGGAATTAGGGTATGCTTATTCAGCGATTTGCTTCATGAGGCCCAATCTCACTGATCATCAGACACTAACCATGTGATACTGAAGGGATGCTGCAAGTGTCACAGTCCATATGAAGAGACCTTTCAGCGGTATGCATGTATTATGATTGGACAAATCTTGAAAATTGAAATCATTTATCAAATTGTGTATGTACAAAGAGTTTTCAGTTTCATATCATCTATTCCCAATGTGGAATTTTTTCCGAGTTGAAGCTTAAAACGCCTTTCGTCTCAGTAACCTCTTAAATTTTAGTTTTAAATGGGTGTTGTTCTGTAGAATTTTGAAAAATAAACATTGTAGCAGAAGGCGGACATTTTGTGGGCAGCACCAATTGTCTGACTGATGTGAGAGGGTGTCCTTGAGTACAAACCCACAGTGATAGAGGGGAGGACGTGACGACGTGGTTGTCATCCAGGTCACGGTTGTTTATGCAAGCACTACAACTAATTTGAAATGTATAATCAGATGTGCCTGCATACTAACATATCTACATACATATAAACCGACATTGGTGTACAGGTCCTTCTATAATACAAACAGATATTCCCTACAGACATGTCCATGCCGGACGTACAGACATGTGCATGGTAAAATGTCTGTCCACATTGAGCTTACACGAACACCTGGTGTCATCCCTGGATTTCAGTGATCCATTCATGTAATTTACACCTCTATTTTGCCTTTTATGGCCAATGGAATGTGTTTCGGCAATTTATATTACACGTAAGCGATGAAAGGTCGAAGCTGATTGGTCATTTATACTACTATGCAGCATTGTCACCATTACGATATGACGTCATACTGACACTGGTAAATTGTAAATTTTCTGTGGAGAGAACAGTGGATAGATTTCTAAAAATACTAAGGAGCAATTAATGGAATAATCTAATCGACACCTTTGGTATTACAACATCAAGGGACCTATATATGTTACTTCCATCACAAAGACCTCAGCAACCTTGGAAATCTAGCATTTATATATGTTACTTCCATCACAAAGAGCTCAGCAACCTTGGAAATCTAGCATTTACAAAGTGTCTCAATCACAAGTGTAATCAAGTGCTTCAATGTTTTAGAAGCATTAAACTTCCCCTTGGTGTATTTACAGAATTATTAAGGACATTTAATCTAAAGGACAAGTGTAATCAAGTGCTTCAATGTTTTAGAAGCATTAAACTTCCCCTTGGTGTATTTACAGAATTATTAAAGACATCATACTTGCGAAAAACTGTGTGGCCATAAAACAAACCCAACAGTGTTGCAAAGTTCGAGAGAAAATGGCTGGTACAATTTTTGTGAATGTAACATAATCTTAGATATAAATTTACCTCGTACCATAACATTCTGTAAAACATGCTTTTGAAATGTGAACCACATTGTACAATATTTGTACGCTGTAGAAAAATTGAGATGAATAAACACTTACAAAAAATATGTGTCAAGGTGTACTGTTTGTGCTGACAAGTATATTTTTGTTGAATTAAAGATGTATATATTTACACCAGGGATACATAACACCCAAAATAAACGGAATATAATGTCTCATTTTGTTAAAGTTTTCTTATCAGCAGAAATTCAGATTGGTCCATATCTGTAAGAATAATAAATGGTGTATGTAGGGATGCAAACATGTAGGGACAATAGCATATTCATATAATTATCTGAAAATACATTTAAAAATTTTGTATTATACATATTGAATTAACGTACAGCCGTATTCTTGTATACACGCAAAATTCACTTATCTCAAATTTTAGATGAACTTTAGGACGAACCATGATGCTCGATCGATGCACTTCATGTATGAGCAAGCAAGGGTCATGTTAGAGACAGAGAAATAAAATATTTAGTTTAAATTCTCACCCAATTAATTTTCGTACTGCGAGTGTCTTCTCGTTAGCGTTGTCGTGCGGTGACGCGATGCCGACACAAGACGTGGATGGGAATGGCGTTTATGGGGGATTACATGGGTTTTTAAGCCTAACTACATGGCATCAACTACATGTGTAATATTTCGTATTTTACGGCTGCACTTGATTTACCTTTCAGAGTACCAACAAATGTTTAAGGATATGTTTTTGATCGCCATAGTAGGGTTTATTTAGTAAATATGTCATCGTTTAATTGGTTTTATATGTTTTTATCACTCTGTACATCTCCAATCTACTACGTGAACTCTAGTTTTTCTAGTTTCATACACGTAGGTAGATGGTTTATGTATTCAGTAAATATTGTTATTGTTAAAGTCATCTTCACTGGACATATGTTAATTTGCACGTTTTACGGATTAATTAATTAGTATGCGTATTTTGATAATATTATGTTAAAATATGTTAAGTCATACCATATTTTGCCCTACGAATATGGTTTTTCACTCATGCAAAAGGACATAGCTCCCTACAGGGGATCAATCGTGAATAGTCTTTGATTACATATTACAAATTAACCGCACACACAGCCTCTCTATTTTTTCTAAAAAATAATCATGCAAACAATTTGTAGATACAACCCATGTTATGTGTCCATGCACAGAAATGACTTAAGTTAACGTTCGTTTAACCGAACAGGTTGGTTTAGATCACATATCCGGAACTGTTTCAACCAATTCTACAGGTAAACGGGGTATGACGCGTAGTGCTGCCATGGTATGTGAAAAAAACAAAACCAACATGACTCCAATATAATGAGAAATACGATACAAATAATGTTATATCATTTCATGCACGGAGTACCTACGAAAAGTGCGCGTAGTCGTATGCTAATACCATCAGAATTACGCCAGTTTTGTAAAAGGTACAATAAAATGGCTTAAATGGAAATCATAATGATGTATGAACTGTGTCAAATCTTTACCAGGAAGGTTTTTCTGTCAAATAAACACGTTATGTTTATGTTTTCGAACCTGCGCATTTGTAAACGGAAACTCATAAAAATGACATTGTATATGAGGTTTAATTGTCGGTTATGTCTCATTCTTGTCTAAAGCTGTGAGATATGTTTTCTACCGAGATCGTTAACATCAACTGTAGGTGTCATTTAAAATGTTACTGTGGTGTTTAGACACAGGAATGTAAAATCCTGTCACAAATAGACCCTCAAAGACATACGTATGATAGCGGATGGGGCATTCACTTACTGAACTGGGAACACAGTGCTTTTTTAAAACTGCATCGTCATCAAAAACTGTTTGATTTGCACGTTATATGTCAATAGCATCAAATATAAAATGTTTACTGCACAACTTCAGATGTGTTCTAACGATGATGTGTCTTAAATCTTCATAAAACATCGCATTGTTTATGCATCTGGCTTGTATATACTTAAATATACCTATATCTACCTAACGAATACGCATTCGGATTACTTATAAACAAAGTCGTAACTAATGTTTCATGTTTCTTTTCTTGCACATATTATTTGCCTATCTTGGACATATTTACTTCCGCCATTTTTAAATATTTACCCATCGTATTAGTTTGTGTGCATTTTATCCGTATATTTAGGTCAATCTTACAGCTGCTTCCGCCATTTTGTAATATTGACCTATCCAATAAATAAATCTATTTGCATTTTGTCCGTATATCTAGGTCAGGCATGTATCTTCCGCTTCCGGCATTTCGTGTTTACGCTGATATACTGGTGAGATTCTTGGGAGGTGAAAAGGCCATTGACCCACTTTAACCTGTCTCCGATATAACAAGGCGGTTAATCACATGGTTCAAGAACAACACAACACGCTGCCAGTCATGATGCAAATATTAGTGGTGCGTGTCATAAGGACAGTCTACGCAGGAACCATGGGATTTCATCTCTCTCAGTATGCCTTGCAAAGATTTTTCCAAACGTGACAAATTCAATCTTCTCGATTTGTTGTGCCAATATTTGTGATTAAATTAAATTATTATCCTATTTTCTTATAGAAAAGGAGGGGCGGTCGGGTAGCCTAGTGGTTAAAGCGTTCGCTCGTCATGCCGAAAACACGGGTTCGATTCGAGACTTGGGAACAATGTGTGAAGCCCATTTCTGGTGTCCCCCGCCGTGATATTGCTGGAATATTGCTAAAAGCGGCATAAAACCATACTCAGTCACTCACTATAGAACAGGACTCAATATATCAGTGTTGTGATAGCTGGATATATCACGAGTTAGATATGTTGATCATTCAAAGGATTTTGTCATAAAGGATCAAATGAGGACATTTGTCTTATATACTCGCTGTGCATCGTTCCTGTTTTAGGCAACAATTGTAAATACAAAATGGCAGAGGTGTACGTGTTTATACTGTTTAATTATCAAATTTGGATTTTAAAACGCACATGACTTACAAACAACTAGTGTTTCATATGCTCTTTATGGACAAACTGTGCTTGAATATGAATTCAAATATTTTCAAAATTTCAGATTCAAATTCAAACAATTGGAGTGTAACTTTTGACACCACTCCAAACTCACCTCTTCTGTCTTGACAAATGGTTTGCTGTGCTTTGATTACTGGTCACTTTTTAAGCAATATAGTCCATATTATCATATCTATTATTAAGCAGAACAGTAGTTTGTGAATAATTATTAACACGGTGTTTCAGATATTTTATTGTGTAAAGTGGCTCATGGTATTCAAAAAACATGTATTTACGTGAGGGAATTTCAATTTAGACAGTCTTTTCGGAAGACAAACTGATTTACAAGGTTATATGCACTGAGTATAGTATGAAAAAAATTGCAGGACTAGCTATGAATAATATACATTGCATATAACGTAGTATCAGTATGTATTAATACTACTCAAAACAAGTTCACGAACACCCACAATTGGAAGGCTGTGTGTTGCAATACCCACCAGCCATGACAAATTAAATATAATAATATGAAAGAATCGGTTAGTCCTTAACGTTTTTTACTAGTATAAATTGATACAGAGGTTAGATGTCATATGCTGTTGGAATAAAGAAACTCGATACGGTATTAAAAGTGTTCCAAGCAATACAATATACGTGTCCGATTGTTCTCTTTGTTATGTAATTTAGGATAGTTTCCATGCAACAGTAACTTAAACAGGATTTGGTTGAGCAGCTATAACAAAAGGAGTATTACGCCAGGGCACGGAGTTTCAACTAAATATTTATTTAGAAATAGAAATATCATTCTTGTTTTTTAATAATGACCTATCCAACAAATATCATTTAATGCCGTTATACCATAATAAATGACCTGGTCGTACGGTACGTGACCAAACAAACAACACATACCTCGCTAACGCCACTCGTTCATAAACTATCGAACACCCGTAATCTTTATGACAATTTCTAAACAAAAACATGACAGTCTATCAGCCTACCTGTATAAACAGAGCAATGTTTTGCAGCAGTGCAGCACGAGAACGAGGCTCCCCTTTCTGCTATTTTGCCGGTAATCAAATTGCGTGAAACTACCCAAGCATTTCTTAAGAAACTTCGATACAAGCATAATGGGTTCGGAAAAGCCTGTAAAAAGTGTACATTTTCTTTGTCATGTTTTGTTTCATGTGTTTAGTAGTTTTCTGGGCCCCGTCTCAGGTCCCACGAGAAGTGGCGAGAGCCATGAGAACGTGTCACAAGGGTCAATCACCATGCATTAATGGACGGGAGTTCACAGCATATTTTATTCTACTGCTCTGTGTCGCCCAAATTGTCACCATTACCCTACAGGTGTAGAGTTCGCTCTAAATTGGTCACGTGCTCACAGTTTGATTATAAGCAACGTATCGTTTACGTTGCTCGCCTGTATGCTAGTTAAACTACCGACACGACCCAAGCATCGCATCGATAGACTCGTGTAAATGACCAATACCAATTAGCACTTTGTCATTGTTCTCCTTCGTCCTTATCTCACAGTCGCCTTAGACCTTCTATTGGAACTCGACAGAATTCTGTGTCATAATATGCTCTAAATTTGCTTTCAGGGTTTCAGTTACCAGAAAATTGTAAGCATAGTTTTCTTTGTTGATGATATATGACAATTCTTTATCGGAATCCAATCACTATTTACGGTGGAGGAATCCGCTATATGATATCCTGTAGAATGCCCGACTGGCAGTGATAAGACCGTTTAGATATGTGTGAACATTCCAAACTCAGGGTAAATCAAAACTGTTGAAAATCGATATTTGATGGAAACACGTAGTTTAAAGGATTTCGATCTCAATTGTCCAGGTATTTGCTAAGTCAGGTGTGATTTAATTCGAACGCCCTTGAGATGCATGACTTGGTTAGTTATAACCCTTCGAGCAAATTACTTTTATCACATAAATAACAATATCTCATAACATGAAAAATGTATGTGCTTTCTGTATGACGTGTTCCGACTAATCACTGTGTTGGTTCTATTCAGGTTTAATTAGATAAACAAAAAATGTCCTTTGAAACAGATTCCATTGGGCGTCATAGCCGAAATAGCCTCGAAAGTTATATGAATAGACAACTGATAATAAGTGATGACACCGGCTGGTCACGAAAAGGGTAAGCATGTCCTGCCCCGCCTGTAGCACCCGTGATTAAAACAATTTGCATGAAAAAGTAAAGTTTGACTGTTGCTTACCGACGCATAGTTTTACCTAAATTCAGGTTTCTGATTCATTATATTAATTAAGGTGCCAGGTGATTGTGCAGCAATGTTCTTTGTTTGTATTTTAGTTGCGTGTCAGTTTCTT
This sequence comes from Haliotis cracherodii, assembly GCF_022045235.1. Taxonomy (NCBI): domain Eukaryota; kingdom Metazoa; phylum Mollusca; class Gastropoda; order Lepetellida; family Haliotidae; genus Haliotis; species Haliotis cracherodii. Next base: position 20,694,931 of record NW_027266319.1, read on the forward strand.
TATTCACTAATGCACCATAGATTTCACCATAGTGTTAAAGGCCCGCGCCATTGCACCCCACCCAATTCGTTGGGTGAGCTCCTTGAAGATTATACTGAAGGGCGAGAAGACTGAGAGTAACACATGGCCAAATTACGTCAAGGTGGAATTCCTCTTGTAAAACCATTGACCTTTTATTTTATGTCTGTAAAGTTGTTTGTAGTTTCATATGATGTCGATGTGTGAGACTATTATTTCTGTTATATCACCGAATGTTAACATGGGAGTAAAATCAAAAGTGGCAAATGTACGGTATGGTGCCAAGAGTCCAGGGGATGGGGGGAGGGCTGTGCGTGTGTGTGTGCGTGCGTGTGTGTGTGTGTGTGTGAGCGTGTGTGTGTGTGAGAGAGAGAGTGTGTGTGTGTGTGTGAGAGAGAGAGAGAGAGTGTGTGTGTGTGTGTGAGAGAGAGAGTGTGTGTGTGTGTGTGAGAGAGAGAGAGTGTGTGTGTTTGATTGAGAGAGTGAGTGTGTGTGTGTGTGTGTGTTTTAGAGAGTGTTCGTGTTTGTGAGTGCGCGTGTGTATGCGAACGTGTGAGTGCATGAATTGGTCGGAACACTTCAACAGCATCAGTTTCAAAACTGGTGTCGCTGTGCTTCATATTTGAGGCAACACAAACCCCCTCACTCACACATTCATATGACGTGAAAATTCTCATTTATGTGAAAGCTATCGGGGCCTACAGCTCTGCTGTATTTGTCAGGCTATACCAGACAAAAATACTTCGGGATGTACAGGTCATATGTTGCCGAAGTATGAGTGAGTGAGTTATTACATGACGTCGCCTCGGCATTGCTTCATCCAGGAGGGAATTATTGGAGAGAACAATTTTCTGATTACTACTCAAAAAAAGTTACAGAACACAAGTCTTTTCATATGACTATAGTTTCTCTGTTATGGCTGGTGGGTATTGCAGCAAACAGCTTTCTAATCGTGGGTATTCTTTAACATGTTTTGAGTAATTTCAGTAATATATATATTGTAGCCGTCCGGAGTGTAGGGTTTACGGACTTACAGCGTCTCGCTGTATCTCGCCTTGTCTCAGCCCTCATCATTCATACTTATTCTCCACCTATCGCGACTTTCTCTATTTCGTGATATTCTGCCAACATAAGTATTCTGCTGATTCACCCTTGGTAATTATGGACCTGAAAGGGGATATATATAATCATATCATCATAATTGTATCATCACAGATCGTCATCTTGTTTCCTTATTCTGTCAAGATACATTTCATATCAGTCAGCGTCAAACCAATGGCTCGTAAGTAGACATGTCTATGTAAGTGAGCAATATAAATATATGTATCTTACACGATTTGCGCCTTGATAACACATACCTCACGCTGTAACGGTTTATATTTTTAGAAAAAAAAACATTTCAATTCTCTGCGAGGAAATGAGGTAAAACGAGCCGAATATCAATTCAAAAATCTACCCGATAACATATCCGGTCATGACATCACGTGACCCATATCGATGACGTCATACAGTTCATGGGCAGACGACACGATACCTCGCTGAACCGGAGATAAATTGCTGTTCGCACATTTTTCGCTGGGTTTATCAGTCCTTGTAATCACTCTGTGCAAAGTAGACAACACGAGTAAATGTAAGATCACTGGTTCTTTAAATCAATTAAATTTGCCCCGATAATATCAACAGGCTACGCTTCACCTCCTCGTTGTGCTGATGTGAACATGTACCCTACAGTTCTAAAACGTGCTTCGCTTATCTCCCCTTTCAATATCGGAAATAATCTTTCTGAAATCAAGAGAGACGTTCATTCCTTATTAACTGGCGTCGCCAGCCATATTATCAAACATTGACTGACGTCACTACAACATCGTTTTAGTTAATGTAGACAGGAAATCCTATACCGTCTAAGTGTCCCAGCCAATCTCTGGCCTCTTCCATAGTGTCCGCCTCTTTATGTGGATCACAATCATACGTTAACCAGAGTGATCGCACGATAACTGATTTCCCATCAACATTTCCGGAAATATTTCTCATAAACTTTTAATGATTACATTAATTCATTTGTACACAATACACTACATGGATTTCCTCCAGAACAGGAAACATGGTATTTGTATGTTTTATTCAAACCGACTGATTCCTTGTACTCTCGCGCCGCCGACGGCACTTTTGGGATTCGAATTAGGACCATAAGACTCCGTGTGTGTGTGTGTGTGTGTGCGTGTGTGCGTGTGTGTGTGCGTGCGTGCGTGCGTGCGTGCGTGCGTGCGTGCGTGCGTGCGTGCGTGCGTGCGTGCGTGTGTGTGTGTGTGTGTGTGTGTGTGTGTGTGTGTTTGTTGTTTAACGCTTCGCACAGCAATATTCCATTCTATATGACGACATTCTGTAAATAATCGAGTCTGGAGCAAAAAATCCAGTGATCGACATCAGTAGCATTGATCCACGCAAGCGGGAGACCAATTTAGGACTAAGATCGCTTTGTGGAACGGGTTCCTGGACTTTCTACGGATTGCCATGAGCCGACTAGGATGAGTACCGGATGGCAACGTGTTGATTGCATGTCATCGTACCTCGGTGTCAACCACTGGTTCGACTCCCGATTTTGCACAGGTCACTGTGATATTGTTTTGATGGTCACGCTGCGGCGCAAAACACAACTCACTTACTCACTCACTCATCGATGACTTGAATGGAATCTATGCATTATGCAATTCATGTTCACTTGGAGATTAATTCCATTATTTGCTCCGGAATTAATACCATGTGGATTCTCAAAACACTCTATCCACACGACGAACTGTAGAGACAGGCAATTTCTGTTGGTTTTTTCAACAGTCTGAAGCATTATATTTGTTTCATGAATTTTCGGGGACAACTTTTTTTCGATAAAATCCCAGGCCCCACTAAGAATATCAATGGTCGGTCCCTTACTCCTTGATCCATAAGGTTCTGTCATTATTAAACGCGGTGACCATAAATATTGTTACACAATTATCTTCAAAGGTTCATGAACATTTGTCAGAAATGAAAGGACATATCATCTTAAGTTACCAACAAAACAATATGTGAAATGGTTGACTTTCTCAACGATAACATCTATCTTAAATTTGTGGATATGACATTTAGGCTGTTCAGTAAACTTGAAACACGGGAAATTGTCCAAAAAGTTTAACGTAAGTTTATTATCGTCAAATAGCCAATTCCCTTCAACACATTTACCCACCTGAACTATACGTAAAAGAAACCAGTGAAACCACCACGTTTGTTTCATATTTAGATCTATGCACAAGGGATCAGAGTGACAATAAAGTACCCACAAGACTGTATTACAAGGGGGATGACTTCAACTTTCCGAAAGTAAATTTTCCATGTCGACCAGCGGTTCCAGTTTCTGGTGTCTACATCTTTTCGATGTACAAATGTTTCAAAACTTGACACATCCTTCACCAAATTATGTCAATGCAGTTCCAAATTTTGACTTGGACCAGATATTCCCGTCTTTGTTCAGGTGAACACTTGCCTTGCATTTGCATGTGTTTGTGAAGTGGCAGGATGTGTTCACGTTTTCACGAACACCTGGGTATCATCAATAATTAATTGTGATTCGTAAACACATGCTTATGACAAAGTCGGAATCGTGCAATGGGCCCTGCTTCACCAGACATTACTTATAATGAACATGTTTGGGTTTTTATCTCTTTTGTTTTCAAAACGGACGAGGAGTAGATTTACCCATCATGAATACACAAAGTTTCACAAACCTCATCCCCTATGTATTGTTACAAACAAATCACTTAATGTCATACTGTCCAATTTAGTGTCCAATTGTCCAATTTAGAAAGTATACCGGGTTTAGTTTTTATGTAATTGAAAATCTGAAGAACAGTGTTAATTTAAATATGATTATGTCTATTTAACCAGCACTCATTCCTGCAACAGTTTGTAAAATGAAACTGTGGGTAATTTTGTGTAAAAATAAATTGGTTTTATAAAGACTGGGGTATTAAATGAATTTGCAATCAGATGACCCCTACCATGTTTGAAATGTTTAAATTTTGTGCCGAAACAATTATTGATTTTCAAAGATAAGATATCTAAGATATCCATCAACAGTTGTGTCTTAGCGAATTTTTAATTTTTTAAAGTTTTAAATTAAATTATATTTATGAAAAATAGGACCATACGGATGTATTCTTTGAGTGCTCACTAAGCACCAGCAGAGTTCATGTTTTGGATATAATATCGCTAACTTATTAAGCTATTTTCAATTGAAAATAAAACATATGATATAAAGAACTGAGTATCGTTTCTTTTGCTCCTCAGTTTACTCCAATAAATATTTAGGACAAAGCCAATATTGTCCAATAAACATGTGGATATGGTCAACATCCTCTGAAATACATGGTCGAAATGGTAAATATACTTCAATAAACATGGTAAATATTGTCATTACATAACAATATACTTTGTGAATATTTTCTTTGTACTATTAAAAACTTGATGGATATCTTCATTATATTCCAATAAGCATGATACATAGTCAATATACTTAAATAAACATGGTGGACATGGTCAACATACTCCTATAAAGGTCGAAATTTTAAAAATACTTCAATAAACGTGGACATATTCAGAATATTCCACTGAACATAAACATAATAGATATATCTATTAAACGTTAATATACTGTCAGGATATTTTCATTACATTCCAAAGAGCATGGCAGATATGGTTATTATACTTCAAAATACTTGCTGAATATATTCAATATACTCGTAAAATTACCGTTTCTTTCTTTTTTGTCGATAGTATATTTCCTAAATTATAAACTGTTACACCCCAGCCTTACAAACACCAATAAACTCCTTTTAAGTCGTACAGCGATGGTAAATCATCCGTGCTATTTAGTATTCACCGAACGAAAAAAAACTACAACCATACGCTAAACATAATTCATCGTGTTTAAAATTCATTGAAACATGACAGAGAAGTAAGCTCTAACTTTAAATAGTGTCATGATTTGCAATTCGGGCTCTTACAATGCAGCCCCTGTATATCAATGATCTCAGGGAAACATTGCAGTGTGTCTGGCGAACGTCGCCCAGCCATCAAAGAAGGTCGTTATTTTTCAATCCGAGACAAATGTCACCAACATGATTGCAACTTGATGAAGTTTAACTGGTTTCTAATGTAAATACATCTTTTATCAAATTAGCAGGTAGACGTCGTGTACAGGGGCCGGTCGGTGGCGGGATTGTGCATGGAGTATAAAACGGCTGTTTTTCACATCTATTTGCTAATACAGGCTAGGGATGAGTGCTCCTCACACTTGACTGCTGTAATGGGGTTTCATCCAGACATAATATTCACGATTCCTCGCTCACAAATTGTTATTATAAAGAGGGTGATTGGCGCAATTGTACAGCATCGACTCGCTTTATGAATACAAGCTTCAAAGGCAGAAAGATGAAGATATCGCTGGCAGGGACTGACGCTTACATTCCTATATCTACATATGACATACATAACATGATTTATTTTCTGTGACAATGGCTCCTATCAATGCAAGCGTATTATAGAAGTCAGAGATCATAGAAACATAAAGGCCATTTATTGGAGGTAGAGGACGTTAGTGAGGCAGTGCTCAGTTGCTGGAGAGAGGCATTCTGACTCTTCCACTGGGGAGAGACGAACGTAACGCCTAAATATGGCTTGTGTTGTTGCTAGACGCAACATCAAGAAAGCATTTACTTCAGGAACATTTTGTCTTATGGTATTCTGCAGAAACATATTCTCTAAGGGCATTTACTGCAGACACATATTGCCCAAGGGAGTTTACTTTAGAAACATTTTGTCTGTGGGCATTTACTGCAGAAACATATTGCCTAAGTGAATTTACTGCAGAAATATATCGTCTAGGGTAATTGATTGCAGAAACATATTATCTAAGGGTAATTGACTGCAGAGACATATTGTCTAAGGGTATTTAATGCAGAAACATTTTGTCTAAAAGCATTTACTGCAGAAACATATCGTCTAGGGTAACTGACTACAGAAACATATTGTCAAGGGGCAGTTAGTGCTGAAATTATTGCCTAAGGGAATTTACTGCAAAAACATATTGTCAAATGGCATTTACTGCAAGAACATATTGCCTAAAGGACTTGACTGCAGAAACATATTGTCTGGGGACTTTTACTGCAGAAAGATATTGTCTGGGGACATTTACTGCAGAAACATATTGCCTAAGTGAATTTACTGCAGAAATATATCGTCTAGGGTAATTGATTGCAGAAACATATTATCTAAGGGTAATTGACTGCAGAGACATATTGTCTAAGGGTATTTAATGCAGAAACATTTTGTCTAAAAGCATTTACTGCAGAAACATATCGTCTAGGGTAACTGACTACAGAAACATATTGTCATGGGGCAGTTAGTGCTGAAATTATTGCCTAAGGGAATTTACTGCAGAAACATATTGTCAAATGGCATTTACTGCAGGAACATATTGCCTAAAGGACTTGACTGCAGAAACATATTGTCTGGGGACTTTTACTGCAGAAAGATATTGTCTGGGGACGTTACTGCAGAAACGTATTGCCTAAGGGAATTTACTGTACATCGGGATAAGTCATGGTTTCAGGTCTGAATGGCAAAATGCTGAACGCTCTGAGAAGTAATTATAAATGTGTTAAAGCGCGTGTAAGAGGAAACGTGAAGGTTACACCTTATTTTGACTGTCCGAATGGTTTACCCCAAGGATGCGTCTTAAGCCCATTAAAGTCTCAGTGTTCATACGTGAACGATCAAAGGAAGTTATTTGTAATGGGGAACGTGGTATTCAGTTATTTCCTTATTTATTAGAAATATTGTTGCTATTATTTGCTGACGACGGGTTTCTCTTATCAGACAGCGTCATTGGGTTACAGACACAACTTAACGTTCTTAAAACTTATTCTGATAAGTGGACTTAAAAGGTAAGTTTGGATAAAACGACAATTGTGGTATTTAGACGGAGAGGTTTCTTTCGTATATGGATACTTGGCATTACAAATGAAAATTAATTAAAGTTGTACCTAGCTACACATATCTTGGTTTACTCTTTAATTCATCTGGACATTTCAGCAATAGTTTATCAGACCTAGCCATTACGGGGAAAAGATCACTCTTTGAAAAAATAGTAACATTAAGTAAAATTGATATTGTTTCTACAAGAACATTTTCTAAGATATTTGACACGCAAAATACAGTCAGTTCTACTATATGGTTCGGAGGTGTGTATGATCAACTTGAAACAATTCATATGGATCATCAACTTGTGTGTATATGGTTTTGGATATTGGCCTGGGGCCTTCATGTAAATAAACTTCTTCTTCTGTATAAATATATTGTCTAATGGATTTTTCTGAAGAAAAATATATAGTGTCAGATGGCATTAACTGCAGAAACATTTTGTCAAGGGGCATTTTCATGCAGAATTTTATATTGTCAAAAGGAACCTAATGCAGAAATATATAGACTGAGGGCATTAATGCACAAACAAATGGTCAAAGGGCATTTACTGCAGACACATATTGTCGAAGGGCATTTACTGTCGACACATTTTGTCTAAAAGCATTTAATGAATAAATATATTGCCCAAGGACATTTGATGCAGAAACATTTTGTTAAAGGGCATTTAATGCAGAATCATATACTGCCAAAGGGTATTTACTGCAGAAACATATTGTCTGAAAGTATTTACTGCAGAAATATATTGTCAAAGGACATTTACTGCAGAAGCATGTTACCTGTTGTCATTTTTGCAGAAACATATTGCCTGAGGGTATTTACTGCAGAAATGTTTTGCCTGAGGGCATTTATTACAGAAACATAATGTCTAAGTGCAATTTCTGCAGACACATATTGTCTCAGAGCATTGGCCGCAGAAATGAATTGTCTAAGGGAAATAATACAGAAACATATTGTCTAAGGACATTCACTGTGGACACATATTATCAAAGGCATTTAATCCAGAAACATATTGCCTAAAGGCATTTAATGCAGAAACATGTTGTTTAACCTTACTGACTGCAGAAACATATTGTATCAGGGCATTTAATGCAGAAACATATTGCAGTGACTTATTGGCTGCAGAAACATATTTATTGCATTTATTGCAGAATTATATTTATAGTCATAGGGCATTTACTGCAAAAACCTATTGTCTAAGGGCATTTAATGCAGAAGTTTATATTGTCAAAGGTCATTTATGCAGAAACATATTATCTAAGGGCCACAGGGACTTAGTACAGATAAATTTCATGAGGGTATTTGCAACATGTATATATTTGGTAAGAGTATGTATTGCAAATGCATATTGTTCAGGGTATTTCCTGCGGGAAAACATTGTTTGTGGATATTTACGGCAGGTACAAATTGTCAAAGGGTATTTACGCAAATGAATAACAATATGTTGAGGATAAAAGCTCTTAAAAATACAACTTATCTGTATGGAATGAGAGATGTCAACACGCGTTTAAGGGATGATCATGGTTTAGAATTCCCACTGGACAGAACTTCATAAGCATTCAGATTTACGTGTATATATCGCAGAAGTCAGACATATGTATATGCTACATTAAGTGTAAAGGTTATGAGCACTAATCGGGAATAGAAAACAAGTTATATGGATTTCAACTTCTGTATTTTTCGAACCCAACGGTTCGAGGCCACTGCATGCTTGCCCATCCAGAAGTTAAATGTTGATGAAGGAGCTTGAAAAACGCCTCGAAAAGTTGTGTATAAAAAATATTTAAGTTGAAATCCCAAACGCTTGAATCTCTACGAACAAGCAGCACCCAAATGCTTATCAAAGACAGTTATCAGTAACGTTCTGCCATTATGTGTGTTTAATTGCAAGAGAAGGGGCATGGTGGAAAGGTAGTACGGGAGAAAGGACCCGCTCTGTGAGGAGGCGGTTAGAGAGACTACTGACGCCGATGTACAGATTCACTATTTAACCTATAAATGCGGTAATATTGGTACACTGTGGTGGAGAACGTAACATCAAGGCAACATGCACAGGCTGCAGCATTCCACTACACTGCCGTCTCAAACTAGGTGTCGCCTCATCATGCATGTTATGAGATAGACAACACATGCGTGTAAAGATGCACTCTCTCTTTAACTATCACGTGATCAAATATCTTCTTCACCGGTGGTCTATTAGCGTTCGAGTGCTCATGTCATTAAAATTGTAAATTGTTGAACAGAATCGATTTAACGGACAGCCCGTCTCCCCTTGTCTTCTCTGCCCCTCTTTCTCTGTTTGCCGTCAAAGAACATCATCTTTTGTAAATTATGCGTAAGTTAAAATTCACTGAGCCGAAAATGAAAGAGGATGGGAATTTATGATATATATAACACCAGTTAACCACTCTTGTATTCATATTAACTGGCAGAGTGAATTTCTAGTGTATAAACTGCTTGAGCTGTTTTACCCGTCCAATTCTCCACGGCTCTTTAACTCCCTATACATCATGTAATGTCGCACACTGGAGATACTCCGAAAATGAAACCCCTTCACATCTTTGTTAAATCAAGGAGAATTTCATCAAATGACTCAACTCATATTAAAATGCAATAAAATATTTTCTTTAAAGTCGGTTACAGCTGACGATGGGGGATATCACATTAATCCCTTCCCCAGCTCTCTCCCTTACATCTTCTTAATACTCAATGACTGCAAGGGCTCGGAGGTAGACTATAACAGCTACTTAGGACCCGTGCATTCAGTACATCTGGACAGCGTCAGCTGGGCATAAACGTATATGTCAAGATATTAAACATCACCTGCAATTTGAAGGGTTTTTCGGGTGAGAAAGAGATCATATTTATTTGGAGATTGTCCACTATAGAATCTCAACAAAGCATGGTGTGTCCGGCCCGTTTTGTTGGCTGGTGCTCGATAGTAATCATGTGGTTTTATGTCATTAATTGTGTTATAGGATGGGATATATCTCCGACCTTTGACACAATGGGTTTGGGTGTTCCGCAATAGGGACCTCTCATATTTAGATCATATACAGGCCATTACACGATTACTGTTTACGTGAATTCAGGCAGTGTGCGTAATGTCTTGCCGATAAAATACATAACCTTTCGCCATAGTTATGTCTTGAGGAATAAAGTGCCGTGTCTTTTGACCATCAATGATGCGGCGATACTTATTTCATACTTTGTAGTTTTTATTTTCTTTGCCTTTGGAAAGGTTCAACCCTGCCAGATTATGCCGGGGATGAGTAGTCACCACGAAGAAAGGACGCTATAATGTTATGTTAATATTGGCCGACAAGCCGATTCAAATCTATAGCGTAAAATTGGAATGGTTGATAAGTCTAGACACTGTGAAATTGCAGTGGAATTCTAATGCCATTTCAACACTTGAGAATACGATGTGTCCTGATAGAGATATTTGTCTTTGAAAGCGATAAGTCGGTTTTTCCGCCCACTAAATAGTGTAGGCTATAGACACCAGACAGTTTATTGATAAGTGTATTCTTTTATTAAGCTATGACCATTTATAATCTAAAATTACATAAACGCGATCAGGTCGGGTCTTTCATCAGCTTTCAGCACTTGGGCAAACTGCTCCTTGTCTGTCTGTTATTATTTTTGATGACACGTTTTAATAAAGGTTCAGATACTGATAATTACCTCAAGTGGGAAACGTCTACATTATATTTGGAAAATAATCTTAACAGCCCACTTATATTTATTTTTAAGTTAGCAATTCTTTTACATCTGTCTTTGGTTCCGAGGGCTGCAATGGCGGAACATTATCAGACACTAAATAGTGGAGGGATGGTACAGCTCCTGATAACAGTCAAGTAATGTGTAGGGGAGGATAGTTCAGTTGGTAGCGGTCGTTGGGCCTAGGCACGCAAACCAAAAGGGATTCACACACACACGCACGCACGCACGCACGCACGCACGCACGCACGCACGTGCGTGATTCGCAGAGACGTGATCGCAATAATTTTGTTCGTAACAAACGAACATGTTAAACTGTTTATGGCGTTACCGTCGACGTACAAGCTGTATACATAATGCTTGCAGTCGAAAACCGAAAGTCATCAAGTTAAGTTAATGACAGAAGGAACTAAACCAATGCGAGGAATCATTCACACGTATTCCATTGGAATTGTTTTCAGTGACGAAGGAGATAAAAATGAGTTTGTAATACTAAAATCTTATATTTATAAGACAACATTTATCAGCTGTCGCATTTCCGCCCTATGGTCTGGACATTGTTTTCATGACCCATTAACTTCCTGATAAACAAAACATAACAAATCTCCTCCGTCAATGCGAGAACAGTGGGAGAGGTCTATCGGCCTACCGCAGCATGATAGACGAGGATATCGGAGGGAAAAGGGCGAGATTTGGCATCCAGCAGAGATAAACCCACTTACTATGTTCAAGGAGACAAATTGCAGCAATACAAACGTTTGTAACAGATACTGGGGAAAAACTCAATCCTATCGGGTTGGGCGAGGCGAGAAATTACGAGAAAAGGCGTGAACTCTTCAGAATTGCTGCATGAGAAGAGTGATAACTTGGGAGACTCCCTGTGAATAAACTTTCGTGGTTCTTTTCACGCATGAAGGGGTGAGTGGGTGAGTGAGTTGGGTTTAACGCCGCTTTTCACAGTATTCCAGTTATATCACGGCGTGTCAGCTTAATGTGGGAGGAAAGCCAGAAGTGATGCAGGTCTCAGACGTTTACCACTTCGGTGAAACCCACGAGCACGGGTAAGGTGCTGACAAACCTAGAAACATAATCGGGCGAACCGGGATTCGAACCCACAATCATAGGTTTCTGGCGTGCCCAAGGGACGCAACTCTGCACAGCGATTCGCGGCGCCTTAAACTACTGGGCCACCCGTGCCCCCCACACATGAAGGAGAAGCAAATCCTTGGGATACGATTTTGATACATATTGTTATATATTTAGGATATTCGCAAAGGACGTGATCTGATGCGGGTCGCCTTTGGGCCCCTTGACATGTAAAGGCCACGGTAGGAAATATGCCCTTTTTGGCCAACTAGATAAAATCTAAACTTTGTCCATTTCAACAGCCGCATATTTTGGACCTTTGACAAAATTGAATGCATAAGTTAGCGTTAATGTGTCAAATGGCTGATTTTAGCGGTTTTCAATAAGTGTTTCCAAATATTTGAACACGAACAAGTCTTTCACCAACAACAATAATATACACAGGAACATTACAAAATTATGGTAAAAAAACATTTTGGTTCCGTACTTGCCCAAACTTTGGTTTTCTTTTGAAGTTCAAGAAGTGTCAAGAAGTCGAAACGTTAGAATAAAACAAGGCCAATGGTCACCCACTTGAACATGGGACTCTTCATTCCAATATTTCAGTTTTCAGCAGCTTTTGAAATTTAATGGCCAGTCGGCCCAATAGGCCCATTACCGTCGTTGTATGGATGAAATAATGCCGGTGCGACATTTAATTTAAACTAACTTGCCTTTCTACTTTGAAATCTACGGAAATTATGTTCAAATTACTGACAGGTTTAATTTGTTTTCTTGTTTAAATTTGAAAGTTTTGATCCTGTGACCAGGAGTATGGCTAAAATGTGTGAAAAGTGCCGAATCTCCAAAGCAAAATGACCAATTGTTTGTACAGTCTTTCTCTATATATGCTTGGGTGTTTAGAATCCTCCTATTCCATACATCTTAGTCTCACATGTACAATGTTAGTCAGAAATATTAACATCAACGAAGCTTCATTGTCATTCATATGACCTCATAAACTAACACATGAAATCTAGGAAGACTAATTATCCTTCATATGAAGACATTAACTAACACACGAATTTAGCGTAGTGTAATTATCCTTCATATGAAGACATTAACTAACACACGAATTTAGCGTAGTGTAATTATACTTCATATGAAGGCCACAAGTAACACACGAATTTAGCGTAGTGTAATTATACTTCATATGAAGGCCACAAGTAACACACGAATTTAGCGTAGTGTAATTATACTTCATATGAAGGCCACAAGTAACACACGAATTTAGCGTAGTGTAATTATCCTTCATATGAAGGCCACAAGTAACACACGAATTTAGCGTAGTGTAATTATACTTCATATGAAGACATAAGTAACACACGAATTGAGCGTAGTGTAATTATCCTTCATATGAAGACATTAAATAACACACGACTTCAATGAAGTGTAATTATCCTTCATATGAAGACATTAAGTAACACACGAATTTAGCGTAGTGTAATTATACTTCATATGAAGACATAAGTAACACACGAATTGAGCGTAGTGTAATTATCCTTCATATGAAGACATTAAATAACACACGACTTCAATGAAGTGTAATTATCCTTCATATGAAGACATTAGATAACACACGATTTCAACGAAGTGTAATTATCCTTCATATGAAGACATTAAATAACACACGAAATCAACGAAGACTAATTATCCTTCATATGAAGACATTAAGTAACACACGAATTTAGCGTAGTGTAATTATCCTTCATATGAAGACGTTAACTAACACACGAATTCAACGAAGTGTAATTATCCTTCATATGAAGACATTAAATAACACACGAATTCAACGAAGTGTAATTATCATTCACATGAACACATTAAATAACACACGAAATCAACGAAGACTAATTATCCTTCATATGAAGACATTAAGTAACACACGAATTTAGCGTAGTGTAATTATCCTTCATATGAAGACGTTAACTAACACACGAATTCAACGAAGTGTAATTATCCTTCATATGAAGACATTAAATAACACACGAATTCAACGAAGTGTAATTATCATTCACATGAACACATTAAATAACACACGAAATCAACGAAGACTAATTATCCTTCATATGAAGACATTGAATAACACCTGAAATCTAGGAAGTGTAATTATCATTCACATGAACACTTTAAATAACACACGAAATCAACGAAGTTATTTATATGAACACAGTACATAACACACGAAATCAAGTCCAATTATTATTCATATGAAGATATTACATAACTTTCATGGCGTTTTCTAAAAGTTTCGCTAATTTCTTATATTATGGCGATCTTATCCAAAAAGGGCCCTTATCACCCCGTCCCCTGGTATTATTTAAGGGAGAACATATATTAACGCCTGTGTTAAACAGTGGGAGATTGTTCCGATGTCGTAAGTGTGTGTTCAACGGTGGTATTCCGGTGTCCGTAGCGCAACGATTGTCGTAAGTCTGTGTTCAACGGTGGTATTCCGATGTCCGTAGCGCAACGATTGTCGTAAGTCTGTGTTCAACGGTGGTATTCCGGTTTCTGTGGTCCTACGATTGTCGTAAGTGTGTGTTCAATGGTGGTATTCCGGTGTCCGTGGTCCTACGATTGTCGTAAGTCTGTGTTCAACGGTGGTATTCCGGTGTCCGTAGCGCAACGATTGTCATAAGTCTGTGTCATAAGTCTGTGTTCAACGGTGGTATTCCAGTGTCCGTGGTCCTACGATTGTCGTAAGTCTGTGTTCAACGGTGGTATTCCGATGTCCATAGCGCAACGATTGTCGTAAGTCTATGTGGTACTTAGGTCTAACAGAGGTATTTAGGTCGTTGTGCCAGGATCGCTGTGTCATGGGATCCTTGTCTGCCCTATCAGTTTGCATTGATAAACTATCACAATCTTTTGTTAAACATCAGTAATCAACGATATTAAACGTAAATAATGAATCAACACTTTTTTTGAGTCCTCAAATACATGTATACACATAAAAATCACCGTAATCAGGTGCGAAATCGTCACGCTTAGAACGTCGTGTTATATGTGGCGATATCCCCAATCTATATTAGTATCTGTCTTGCACGAACTAAACATAGTCATGTCTGAATGTCACAGGTTATATTTCAGGGGCATACGTTTGGTGTGTCGATCACACGCCTTTTCCAGGAAGAACTCTTGGTATTTCTGGACGCAGCGTCATATTTAATTACCTGTAATCAGCTGACAATTACCTGTGGTACCATGAATTTGTCAATCTCTATATATATAACATTATAATTAACCTGTTCAAGTCAAATTGATCTTGATATATCACGCCTGTGATTGTCGGTGTCATTCTCACCGATAATTTGGAGAGGACAAGAAGCCAAGGGTTATCAACACGCCTAGTGCCTGCCTCGAAACACCGAGACAGCAAATAGATACATATAGGCGTATCATACTGCCATCCGCAGGAATGTTGTCGTCATTCTCTCTAACGGAGATATGTCACCATGTTTATCTCACCGGAGTTTGTGAATGAGTTTACTACCGCTTTTAGAAAAGCAGCAACACCCTAATAATAATAATAATAATAATAATCCATTTGTATGGTGCCAATCTCCATACCAGCTCGTGTGGTCATGGCGCTTACACTATTACCCCAGTCAATGGATCAGTGAGCACTCGATTTTCAATCTCAGCTCCCTGGGGAGTATACAAGCAAAGCTGCCTGTGAGGCGCAAGAAGGTCAACAGCCACAATACCATCTCATCCTACCGGGTACCCACTCACTGCTGGGTGAACAGAGGCACATTTTGGCACTTGCCAAAGGAGACACCACATGTGGTACATGTGCTTCAGTGTGGGGCAGGACCGAAGCCCTAGAAACTCTCAGGAGTCAAACTGCTGAACGTGCTCACCCATCCATTTACTCTCCGAGACCGACGTTGCTTAACTTACCTGATAAGTGATCTGTGCGCTGTGCACAGGACCACGTTATAACTATGTAACGTCAATGTCATTCTCAATTATCCGCCGAAACAGATTCCATTGGGAGCAAACGGCAAAATAGCGGTGAAAAATACATGAATGGATCACTGAAAATCAGAAGACACCAGGTTTTTGCGAAAAGGGTAAGCATGTCCTGCCCTACCTGAAACCTCGTACGTTGTACGATTTCGACCATATCATAAGCATGTGTTTATGAATCAAAACGAGATGCTAAGAGCAATAAACTGTTGATGTAAACAATAAATATAAATGCAACATTATTATACCAGTAATAAACTTGTACATATTGCAATAAGCAATATTCCAGAGATAACCGGGAGGCGGGCCGTGTTACAACCCTTAATGTAAAAATTACCCTTAATGTATTTTTTTTTTTTTACCTTAAGGGTTACATGTTAACTCTTAATGTATAACATTTACATTAAGAGTAACAACCCGCAATCCTTAATGTATTTTTTTTTTACCTTAAGGGTTAATATCATTCATATCGCCCTTTATTGTAAAAGATTCTTATAAACAAAGTTTGATTGGAAATATAGGGTACCTTTTGCTATTTTCACAGTTTTCATTGTTTTCGCTCGGTTTCTTGTGATTATTCGTAATAAGCGACAGCTTTAGAAACTGACTTTGCTCAGATCTGAGAACAAAAGGGGCTATTATAAGAATGGCAGGCTCGTTATTGACGACATGCCAGCTACTACTCTGGAAGGTGATGAGCATCAGTTGTCGGCTCCAGTCGCAGATCGCGACTCAAGTGGAACTTAACTCAGCCTCAGGGAAATAACAGGGTGGCCAGGGTTAGCCAGTGTCAACAGGCAAAAGCATATCTTACATTGCAAGGAATATAGAAGATTTAACCAACAAACTGTCCGATATTGGCTTTGTTTCTTTTGTATCTCAACATGACATTGCTACTTTATATGAAACATAGTTAATAGAAAATTACTTTAGTGACATTTTTCCAGAATATAAACTTTTTTGCTACCAGCTACAAAAAGGTTCGGGAGGTATACTGGTTTTGATCAAATATTCACTGGTAAGATATGTTATTGATGTTCGATACAGTGAAAATGATATTACTATTCTACTGGATAAAAGTATGTTTGGTTTCAGTAGAGATATATTATGTTTGTTTACATATATCCAGCCCGAGAGATCGACCTGGTATGATAACAAAGATAGACAAAATGGGGTAGAGATTATGCTATATTTTTTATTGAGTACACTGGAAGAGTATCCAGCGGTTTCTATTATTGTACTTGGATTTGTTTGTTTCTTTGCGTGTTGATACACGCCGCACTCAGCAATATTCCAGCTATATGACGGCGGTTTGTAAATAATCGAGTCTGGACCAGACAATCCGGTGACTGGCATTATGAGCATCGATCCATGCATTTGGGATACGATGACATGCATCAACCAAGTCAGCTAATCTGACCATCCGATCCCGTTAGTTGCCTCTTAGGACAAGCATAGTCGCGTAATACGGCAAGCATTGGTTGCTGATGACATGAACAGTAGACCCTAAGTGACGTCGGACTATAGGGAAAACGATGTTATTCACCATGTTGAAAGTAATGATTACTTATTAGATTTATTTCCACAATTTGAGATGGACAGATATTCATGTGATAAATTACTATATAACTTTTGAAAACTAGTTTGGAAATGTGTCTAATTCTGAACATACATGTATATATTGTAAATGGAAGATTTGGAAATGACTATCAAATCAGTTACTGTACATTTGTTGGGCATTGAGGGTGCAGTGTGATAGATTATGTTCTAGCATCGAGTAACATCGAGTAACAAGATAATGCATACCTTATTAAGTATAAGGAATACTATGCACAATGTAAAAGGAGTGACCCAGAAAATGCAGCAGCGTCAGACTCGGTAAACGTTTCTGGGACATCATAAAGCGTGTGTCTGGACGACCGCAACGACCCAACCCTATTGATACACAAGACTGGGGGACTATTTCTCGTCACTGTATTCTGAACAGATGGGTGTTCAGGATAATCTTGGTGAGGTGGAGGACATAGTGACATGTCCAGGTTATGTGCAAGAACTGATAATGGACATATTAGATTCCCCAATCACCAGATCCGAGCTTTTTGACAGCATCAGTGCCAAGAAAAATAATATATCAACTGTTCTTGACGACATTCTTAGTGAATATCTAAAATATTCCTTGCTGCAAGAATACCTTATTTAGAAATCATATTTAACATCAATTAATTGCATAAGAAACGCCTCTATTCCTGATAATTATAGGGCTATAATCCTCTTGAGTGTCCTCAGTAAAGTCTTTACATCTTTTTTTAAACAGAAGACTAGTGTATTAGGCTGCTACACTTGATAAAATATCTGAATGTCAATCGGGGTTTCGAAAATGTTATTCAACTATTGATAACTGTTTTGTTTTAAACTCTGTCATTCGGCGTTATCTTTCACGTAAATGAGGTAAATTGTATGTAGCATCTATTGATTTCTCGGAAGCATTCGACTCCATTCAGCGTCATCTACGGAAGCTACTGTACAAAAATGGTTTGGGTGCTAGTATGGGTAAAATGCTACAATCCACCCTTATCAATGTAAAGGCTTGTCTTCGTTCAAACAACAGAGTATCTGGTACATTTGATTACTTCATGGGTGTGAGGCAAGGGTGTATGCTTTGTCCTTTTTGTTTCGTTTTTTTTTTTTTATAAAGTGAGTGAGTGAGTGAGTTTGGTTTTACGCCGCTTTTAGCAATATTCCAGCCATTCCACGGCGGGGGACACTAGAAATGGGCTTCACACATTGTATTTTTTTATATAAACGAATTCGTAACTGAAATGGAAAAAAATTGTCGTTTTGTTGTTCAGTTACATCCGGAATTTATTCATGTTTTTCTTCTTCTATTTGCGGATGACCTTATTTTGTTTTGCAATACTGTCAACAACTTACAAATGGAGCTGAATATCTTGCATGAGTACTGTTATGAATGGGAAATGTCAGTCAATCTATCGAAAACAAAAATAGTTGTTTTTAAAATTGGGGGAGGTTTATCAAGTTAAGAAAATGGTATTATGATGGAAATGCGGTTAAAGTAGTTACTATGTTACAGTTAGTAACAGTAACAGTTACAGTTATCTTAGCTTGTATTTTAGAAAAAGATTGCTGATGTCGAATGCTTTCAATATTATTGCAATTCAGGCAAGAAAGGTGTTGACGGTCCTGTTAGGTTCTTAAAACCATACTCGCCTCACTTTTACTTCAAATTATTTTATACTAAGATAAACGAATTCCTGTCGTTTGTAATATCATATAGTTCTGGTGTATGCTCCACTGCCATATCCGTAATACTGCTTCAAAATGTCCATTATTGTATTTCTAAAACTCTGTAAATGAACCATTCTAACAACCCACCACCATCTACGACTTGGTCTGAGTCCTTCTTTCCGTCGTTACGGTATTAGTATAGTAACGGAAAGCAGGTTACCTTGCAGAGTATCGACAGATAACCTTTGTAAAACAGTAAGTTTGATAGAAATCGGTTAAAAGGGTTAAGGGTCATAAAACCTTTTTTTATAAAGCCTGCATTTTTACATGCAGAGTATTTTTGACATTAAGGATCTCAACCAGGATTAACCCGCAAACCCTTAATGTATTATCTTTTTACGTTAAGAGTATTTTTTACATTAAGGGATGTAACAGGGCCTTAACAGCAGGCTTCACGTATGGTTCCCATGTGGAGAATCGACGCCGGTCTCCGGTGCGATGAGCGAATGCTGTAACCACAAGGCTACCACGTCGCCTTCGTGATACAACTAGGGAGTGGAACTACTTTATAAGGCTGTGATTTAAATATTATAAAGATGCCTTCGTGGATTCTAATATCGCGCCCCAATCATGATATAAGCGTCGAACCAATTTATGACAATGTGTCATCGTTTGTCCACAGCGTGGATGGTTGTGCCGTCAGCCACTGGTTGGCCTTTCACTAACAAGCTGCTGTTATCCGTAAAATTGTACACTTAAAACACCATTCACTTTCAAGCACAAAAATACGTGACCGGTCCCTTTTTTTAAGTGGCCCTGTCACACGAACAACCTACATGTATATACAACTGTACTTCCTTCTTCCTGTATAGAGGACTAGCAAACCCAAATATAGCCGGCATGGGGCAAGTGCGCAGGTTGTTTTTTCCTTAAGGGTTGTTGTTAATACCTGTTTGTGTGTGTGTGTGTGTGTGTGCGTGCGTGCGTGCGCGCGCGCGCGCGGGCATGTGTGTGTGTGTGTGTCTCTCTCTCTCTGTGCGTGTCTGTGCGTGTGTGCCCTTGTGTGTGTGTCTGTCTTATGCGCGTGTGCGTGTGTGCATGTGTCTGGGTGGGTGGGTGTTGTAGTCGGGTGGGTGTTGTGGATGTCTGTGTGTGTCATGGGGCAAGGGCACATGTTGTTTTTGGTTATTCCTTTAGATTTTGGTTTAGGTGTGTGTGTGTGTGTGTGTGCGTGCGTGCGTGTTTGCGTGCGTGTGCGTGTGTGTCTCTGTGTGTGTGTGTGTGTGTGTGTGTGTGTGTGTGTGTGTGTGTGTGTGTGTGTGTGTGTGTGTGTGTGTCTGTGTGTCTGTGTGTGAGTGAGAGAGTGGTGTGTTAAGATAATGTGTAACGGGTGCTCATTATCAGGTGTTTATATGAAACAAGGGACCGTACCAAGGGAAGGGTAGGTAGTATATCAGGCAATGAGGCAAGTTCAGCGTATGCAATGGCGATAGTAGGGTGGATGTACCCGTGGTGGACACACATGGCCGTAGTCGGCCAGGCTCTCTCTACCTTAAGCTCCAACACCCTCAGCCGTGAAGGTGACACGGTTAAACATAAAGTCAATACGCCGAGCTATCATCCGGGAGGGAGCCCACTCTCTGACACGGAGATCAGATATGTTGTGCTCGCGATCCACTTGCGTGTTCTGTTGGAATACCGTCTTCTAAACAAAGGAATGTTTCTTGATATCATGCCTTGTACAGGATATGACGCCAAATGGCCGTCATAAATGGTTTAAAATGGATTTTAAAAGCAAATAAAAAAATAAACTCTTACGAACAACCGTTAGATTATTGGTGATAGTAGACAATTATTGTAGCCCAAAGGATGCATAAAAGTACAGATATTTGTAAACTTATCAAGATTATCCGCAATACTGAGTACATATAGCAGCATTATTCAATACTAAGTTTTCATTAGAGAAAGTTTCATTTTCATTACCTATTTCACCAGAACCTTCGTTAATTCAATTTTAACAGTTTAACCCTGATCTCACTTTCAACCACATACTCACCTTTTCTCATTTTTTTAACCCGGGCCCACGTGCACAAAGCGATCTTAGCGCTAAGATGATCGTAACTCCCATACTTTACTAGAGGCTTACGATAATCTTAGCGCTAAGATTGCTTTGTACGAGTGGGCCCTGGTAAGTGTTCTCTAAATATGATAGCATGAAACCTATTATCCAACACCGAATAGACATGAGAGGTATAAACTGAGGGTTTGTTTTAGGTAGCATACCCTTATAACAAGCTGTGTGTAAGACAAAGGTGGCTACTGTATGTGTTGTGTTATGCCTGGCAATGATGAGAGGTACGGTATCTCAGGTGTGTCACAGACTTGTAAACGTGTTATTGCCGTGATAACGGGTCAGCCTGACAAGCCCCATGTAGTGGTACAGGATATACGACAGCCATGCTGAGTGCTCTCCGACAAGAATGTTGTGCACGTGGAACAATTTCTTCCGGCCAAATACCAGCAGCGTTATCAATACAGGTAAACGTGTCGTATCTGTCTTAATTGTCATTAGCATACGCGTCATACATACCTAAACGACATCCGTATTATGAGACGTCATAGATTAAAGATTTTACGAATTTCCGATTTATAGTGAAGAGATTGTCTAAACCAAATCACACAAGTAGCTTCACATCAACAGTTCAATAGGGTTGTTTACTAACTAAATGTAGCTCCCACCAGCAGTTCAATGTAGTGCTAGTCACAACGAAAGTGTAGCTTCGCGTCAACTGCTCAATGTATGGCTGATTCCTTGAAGATCTGGGTTAGAATTGGTCTTCGGCAACACATGCTTGTAAGAGGTCAGGCTCGTTGACTTGGCTGATGAATGTCATCGTTTCACAGTTACTTAGATCGATGTGTATAATGTCAATCACTGGATTGTCGGGTCCAGACTCGATTAATTACAGATCGCCGTCATATCTCGTAACTGCAATATTGCTTAATACGGCGTTAATATATATTAATATTACGAAATTGTAGTTTCGCATCAACACCTCAGAACAGGGTTGATTATTATAATTTTCACCATCCGGATAATCTCACTACCTTAACAAACTTACAGCTTAAACACCTGGACACTCTCACCACCTGATCAAACTCCCCACCTGGACAATCTCATCAAATGAACAGAGTCACCACCAGGACATTCTCGCCTTTTTAACGGACTCACCACCAGGACAATCTCACCACCAGAACAGACTCACCAAATGAACAATCTCACCACTAGAACAGACTCACCACAAGGGCAATCATATCAACTGAACGGACTCACCACCAGGATATTCTCGCAATCTCAACAGACTCACCACCAGGACAATCTCGCCATCTTAACGGACTCGCCACCAGGACATTTTCGCCATCTTAACGGACTCACCACCAGGACATTCTCGCCATCTCAACAGACTCACCACCAGGACATTCTCGCAATCTCAACAGACTCACCTCCAGGACATTCTCGCCATCTTAACGGACTCACCACCAGGACATTCTCGTCATCTTAACATACTCATCACCAGGACATTCTCGCCATCTTAACGGACTCACCACCAGGACATTCTCGTCATCTTAACGGACTCACCACCAGGACATTCTCGCCATCTCAACAGACTCACCACCAGGACATTCTCGCAATCTCAACAGACTCACCACCAGGACATTCTCGCCATCTTAACGGACTCACCACCAGGACATTCTCGTCATCTTAACATACTCACCACCAGGACAATCTCGCCATCTTAACGGACTCACCACCAGGACATTCTCATCATCTTAACATACTCACCACCAGGATATTCTCACCATCTTAACGGACTCACAACCAGGACATTCTCGCCATCTCAACAGGCTCGCCACCAGGACATTCTCGCAATCTCAACAGACTCACCACCAGGACATTCTCGCCATCTTAACGGACTCACCACCAGGACATTCTCGCCATCTCAACAGACTCACCACCAGGACATTCTCGCAATCTCAACAGACTCACCACCAGGACATTCTCGCCATCTTAACGGACTCACCATCAGGACATTCTCGTCATCTTAACGGACTCACCACCAGGACATTCTCGCCATCTCAACAGACTCACCACCAGGACATTCTCGCAATCTCAACAGACTCACCACCAGGACATTCTCGCCATCTTAACGGACTCACCACCAGGACATTCTCGTCATCTTAACATACTCACAACCAGGACAATCTCGCCATCTTAACGGACTCACCACCAGGACATTCTCATCATCTTAACATACTCACCACCAGGATATTCTCACCATCTTAACGGACTCACAACCAGGACATTCTCGCCATTTCAACAGGCTCGCCACCAGGACATTCTCGCAATCTCAACAGACTCACCACCAGGACATTCTCGCCATCTTAACATACTCACCACCAGGACATTCTCGCCATCTCAACAGACTCACCACCAGGACATTCTCGCCATCTTAACGGACTCACCACCAGGACATTCTCGTCATCTTAACATACTCACCACCAGGACAATCTCGCCATCTTAACGGACTCACCACCAGGACATTCTCGTCATCTTAACATACTCACCACCAGGACATTCTCACCATCTTAACGGACTCACCACCAGGACATTCTCGTCATCTTAACATACTCACCACCAGGACAATCTCGCCATCTTAACGGACTCACCACCAGGACATTCTCGTCATCTTAACATACTCACCACCAGGACATTCTCGCCATCTCAACAGACTCACCACCAGGACATTCTCGCAATCTCAACAGACTCACCACCAGGACATTCTCGCCATCTTAACGGACTCACCACCAGGACATTCTCGTCATCTTAACATACTCACCACCAGGACATTCTCGCCATCTTAACGGACTCACCACCAGGACATTCTCGCCATCTCAACAGACTCACCACCAGGACATTCTTGCAATCTCAACAGACTCACCACCAGGACATTCTCGCCATCTTAACGGACTCACCACCAGGACATTCTCGTCATCTTAACATACTCACCACCAGGACATTCTCGCCATCTTAACGGACTCACCACCAGGACATTCTCGCAATCTCAACAGACTCACCACCAGGGCATTCTCGCCATCTTAACGGACTCACCACCAGGACATTCTCGCCATCTTAACGGACTCACCACCAGGACAATCTCACCACCAGAACAGACTCGCCAAATGAACAATCTCACCACTAGAAAAGACTCACCACAAGGGCAATCATATCAACTGAACAGACTCACCACCAGGACAGAACAGACTTGCAACCATAACAGGGTGGTGTCCGAACACACTGACCTCTTCGAATGAAAACACTTACTCGTAATCTTATATAATCGAAGGCAAACAACTGATAATTGCAGGTGTGCTACGGAAATATACTGTATTTGGTCTTTGTTATACGATACTGCATGCAGTGTTTTGTAAATATAAATTTCGCTATAATTCAGGCATGTTTAAAAAACAACGCGTTACTTACCTTTTTATGTGTTTTCATTTCGATGTTAGTTACACAGTTTTATTAAGCATTTTCTTATGTATATATGATACCAGTTTTCTATCACGTAAACTAGCTCTGCAAAGCTCCGTCTCAAAGCGCAATCTAGCGTCAAAGAGTAGGCTAGTTACCAAATAACAAAAGCGCCTTTGAACATGACATTAAGCATACTTTTTAAGCTGTTTATTGAATCATTATTGATTCCCCATGGTGTTTTTACAAGTGTTACGAAATGTCAAGATACGTCTTGCCTCGAGGATTAAAAGACTTGGGCTGTAAATTCGCCATCCATTTCACTTCATTTATGGGGCAATATGAAGGAGCCATTGTCTTTGAGAGACAGACACCACTAGTCGATAACTGATGGATTGACATTATTGATATCCTCCCACACAGCCCAGAGGTCAAATCATGTGACACATTGGCTTTATTAGAAGGAGTGGGTCAACACAATAACGACGGAACTATGACATTCCGTTCCAGGCGCTTTTACAATTATTAGCGAATGTTTTTATTGTTTCCAATATACGATTGACAAAACTTGGCTTGACGTAAACATCAAGGGAACTTGTTCATCATCATTGAAATTCACCAAAATGTACATGGACATTGAAATCCCGTGGATCCAAACGATATCGTCCTTAATGAAAACGTCTAGATGTGTTTTATTGTTTCCAATATGCCCTTAACCAACGTTGCCTTTAACTGATAATTAATTGGTGCAGTATTGTGGTCGGGTGGTAGAGCGTCTGTCCGGGGACGGGATGTCGGTGGTTCGAAGATAGTACTTGTTGTTACCCTGCCCGGGAATAAAACAAGGACTGGTCGGCTCGGATTCAGTATACTGTCAGAGTGGGGTATCCATGTGAAACTGCAGCATGGTATCTCAGTGGGCAAAAACTATGTGCATGCACTTCGCTGTGTAAGCGCACTCATTCTGAACTCGGAGTTATACCTCATTTTCTCCTTATTGGCGTTCTATCTGTGAAGGTCCGAGTTAGAATGGAGTTGCTGGGTTGTCTGGTCCAGATTCTCCTATTTACAAAAGGCCGTCATAAAGCTGGACGTTGGCCGAGTGCAGCGTTCAAACAGCAAACACAACAAGCATTGGCGTTCATCAAAAGCGGACGTACGTGAACAATGAAGTTCTATTAAACCGGAAAAGGTTTCAATCTCAATGAAAAGGTCAAGACTAAAGATGTCATGATTAACGGAAAACGGTAACATAGGAATACTATTTCTTTTAAACACCCGGAATATACTTTTTTTTAATTACCCGTTCCGAATAGTGATCTTTAGGAAGTTAAGAGGTTCTGGGCCAACTGTACATCTTTTGTGACAAATGGTTCACTTGTTTTTTAATGCATCTGTATTTCCTGTGTATACAAGCCCGACAAATAACACACGTTAGGTCAAAGATTAGTTGTTTGGTAACGTTTATCATCACTGACGTCTGTTCAAGCGGTTTGAAAACGCAAATGTCAACACAGCGTGTGGCTCCCATGAAATAATTCATCTAATCCGATTGTGTGTTTACAAGTACTTGACCCAGCGCATGTTAAGGATCAATTTGTCACTGTTAGGTATCACTACGCAATTATGACGTAACTACATCCTAGTGTTATCAGCCGTAGTGTTGAGATGAGGTGGGTTGGGGGTGGTGGAACATCAATACTACCCTTAACGTGTTATATGAAGAGGAAAGATCACGTGTAACCGTGGCGAACTACTAATGCGGAAGCAGTGTGGGCGTGGATATATGACGTTTTATTACGAATGAGTACAGATTCAGGAAACCTGTGTCACGTTTGATGTAATATTGATAAAATATTTCTATAACAATCAAGTCACCCCTTCTAGAATTGTTTAAGGGGTTTATTGTATATCATTGTCAGCGGGTGGTAAGTCGACATCTTGCTCTCCATGCCATGCAGATATTTATGCTTTCCGTCTGTACATTGATGTCAAGGGTGGTCATGCTCGGTGATTTGGCTACTTTTTGTCGTCGCAATCTAGTCTAACATCTCGTCTCTGAATTAAAATATTTTACACAAAAAACAGTTGTTTAATTCTATTAATAAAAAAAGGAAGGAGTTCAGAGACTCTCTAGACTGGCAAACTAGTACAGACTTGCATGGGCTGTATTGGATATATTTGTTTTAGGGTCTGTATGACAGACTAACCGCAACCCGACGGCACGCGAAGTTAATCATGCTATTTACCAATGAGGAAGATACTTTATGGTATGTCAATTTCTTTATTATGAGGAACACAACGTTTCAAGAACAAGAGTTGACATCCATAAATTATCTTCCTTATGTGTGTCACTTCTAAATGCCTTTCAAGGGACCCGTGAAGATTCGGGGTAGAATAGGTCTTCAGCAACCCATGCTTGCCGTAAAAGGTGACTATGCTTGTCGTAAAAGGCGACTAAAGGGATCGGTTGGTGAGGCTCGCTGACTTGGTTGATTCATGTCATCGATCCCAATTGCGTGGGTCGATACTCATGATATTAATCACTGGGTTGTCTGGTCCAGACTCGATTATTTACAGACCGAGGTCATATAGCTGGAATATTGCTGAGTGCGGCGTTAAACAACAAACCAACCAACCAAGCCTTTCAAGGACCTTTAAACGACTAGTTGGGCTGATCATTGGTCGATGATTCCGAGCCGAAATATTTCTGAATGCGATATTAAACCCCAAACCAACATCTAACCTTGTATTGGTACTCATAGTAAGACAAAATGGTCGGGTTCGTTCTGCAGATGGGTACAGTGTGTGGCTTTACGTCGCCTTTAGCACTATTCCAGCAATATGACGGCGGGGGACGCCCGAGATGGGCTTCACACATTGTACCCATGTGAAGAATCGAACCAGTGACTTCGTCGTGACGAGCGAGCCTTATTACCACAAGACTACCGCTTGTCCTCTTCACGGCAAGGGTAGGCGGGTAATACAACAAAGGTAGCATTGAAACGTTTATGTAGCGCGAAATTTAACTTTTGAAATCATAAACGCCGGGCCTCCCTCTACATTTACCGCTGGGTCTGTAATCTGGCTCAAAAATAATAAACGCTATAGCGCATATAATAGGAAATACGGCACATTTCGTATGCCTTTGTGTTGTAATAAAGGATCATCCTTTAAATGAGTGTACCACGCCAACAAAACTAAATCATCATTACAATGAAAGATTATATTCCGCTCTTAGGCCATGATAATAATGACGTCAGAATGCAGCGTTATTACAATTGTTTCATCTATCGTCTTTGTACACTGAAGCATTATTAAACTGTATAACTTTACATGTCATCGCACCTGGCTGGTATGCAAACCTGATCAATCTCGTTTTACGGCAGCAGATTAAAAATAAACACTTTCTTTCAGCAGTCTCGGCACGTGTAATTAACGTCAGTGATTTGTCATGTGTCAATAAATAAGCGATCCTTGCGGCCCCTGCAGGCTCAGTGGCTTCAGTGGTGGTCTCGAGGAAGTGCACTCAGTGAGACCAGCACACACTCAATAACAACATGCCCCATCGTCTATTAGATCATACTCATCACCATAAATATATGCCCTGTCGTCTAGAATAGCATATTGATCACCAAAAAAAACATTTATCTTATTCATTACAAAATTAATATATCCCATAGTCTCGTACGTCATGAGCTGCATCATAACTGTATATCCCACCCTCTCGTTTAACACATGCACCAATATAGCATCATGTAGCATCCTTTCACAACGACATGCTCTATCGTCTTGTATATCACATGCATCACCATAACAACATGCCTCATCGTGTTGTGTATCACATGTATCACTATGACAACATGCCCCATCGTTTTGTATATAACATGCATCACCATGACAACATGCCCCATCATTTTGTATATCATATACATCACCATGACAACATGCCCCATCGTTTTGTACGTCATATACAAGGGCTGGGACGAGTCAAAATTTACTACCCGGGTAACCATCACCCTATTACCCGACCCTACCCGGGTACCCGTTGTAGATATTTAGAGATAGGTACAAACTGTCCGATTTGGAAACGTTTGACCGTAGCCCTGGCAAAATGTATTTAGATACACGTGTAAAACGATCTGGTCATGCACACACTGAATTTTATAAAAGTCAGAAGGAATGGGTGCATTGTCAGAAAGAAATGGGAACATTAGTGACTTGTAGTGTAACCATACAGTTTAAGATAGTTTTTGTCATCCGGATAGCACATGCATCACAATGACAACATACCCCATCGTTTTGTATATATCATGCATCACCATGGCAACACGCATCATCGCATTTTATATCACATGCATCGCCATGACAACATGCCCTAACGTTTTGTATATCATATACATCACCATAAGAACATGCACTATCGTTTTGTGTATCACATGAAGCGCCATGACAACATGTCCCATCATTTTATATATCCCATGCATCACCATGACAACACACCTCATTTATTTGCATATCATGCATGGACATAATGACATGCCCTATATACTCCTCGTTTTGTATGTCAAAATTGTCAAACACAACACACACTCACACACACAGGCCACACCGAGGACCCATTCTGACACCACGTCATCGCCGGGACCGTCTTCAGCGGGCAACACAGCACAAGCATTGGCGCTACCAGCTGTGGAGAAGAGTCCTCTTCTCAGACGAGAGCCGTTTCTGTATCTCTACAGTAGATGGCACAGAGAAAGAGAGTCTGGCGACGCCGTGGGGAACGTTATTCGGACGCTTGTGTTGTTGAGAGAGACTCATGGGATGGTCCGAGCATCATGGTGTGGGGTGGAACTGGTCTTTCACAGAGGGTCAACCCTGTGGATTTCCAGAACATCGGTCCAGGGAGAGGAAATGGTGTCACAATAGTTCAGTACATTGATCAAGTCTTGAGACCACACGCCATACCTCATTTGGCACGTCGCCGCAACCACGAGTTTCAGCATGATAACGCCCGTGCCCACACTGCGAGAGCAACAAGAGACTTCCCCAGCGGAATGTCATCAGAACCATGCATCGGCCTGCCCTCAGTCCCGATTAAAATCCTATTGAGCACCTGTGGGACGAGATTCAAAGACGGCTGAATGACGTCCGACCAAGACCGACAACTGCAGCTGAACTGCGTCAGGCGTTCCTCAGAGTGTGGGCTCAAGTGCCTATGGCTTTCATCAAACGCCTCATTCATTCTATGTATCGACGTTGCAAGGCAGTCATCAATGCACATGACGGACACACGAGATACTGACTTGTGATGCCATTTTCTCAGAGACTAGTGTTGTGTTTCACTTTAAGAACATTTGACACTTTAATTTCAACCTTGATGATCAGTTTTGCCAAGTTTCATCGCTTAAATATATCTCAAAGTATGTTTACAGTGTTTGGAGAAATAAGGTTTCTCATATATCTGTCCATGGTGACGTTTCTTTTGTAGTTCAGTATACATTTGCCCCAACGTCTAGCATATGGTTTAACTTAATCATGACGACGTGACACATCATCTTGTATATAAAATACAGCCCCATCACGACAAGGAAACACGTAACGAGATACTGTATCAAGTTTATCACATGATAGAATGTTCTTCTTGCATTTCGTCTAAACATTCTTGTTTTATATAAAGTCGTCAAACTAATGGCACATCTCAAAGGGGTTCTGAAGACATGCCTATGTCAACCTTGTTTGAAGTCGGCTTCATTCGAATACCAAGCCGCTGATCGTCCCTGTTCCTACCCTAGGGTTATTCTACCATTGTCCTATCGATCATTCGCCATTCCCGTCAACGACAATCGTAAATATTGATAATGGAGTTATGATATACCACACGATATTCGAAAAGGATAGGCGGTATCTGCGTAAGTAACGGAACCTTTTAACCACGTGGGTGATGTCCCTTTGCTGGGAACATATTTCTAATCAATCTATTACGTGATGTTGACTGCGTACGCCAGAAAAGAGTGCGGGGTCGAAGTTGCAGTCAATATATGGAATCACCCAAGGGTAGAAAAATCTATATGATTTAATAACAGAATGACGTCGAGTAAAATTGGAGTGGTATCTACGTTAGCTACCGGTTTATTTGCGTGAGTGTGCACGTCACCCTCTTGTGGGTTCACGATGGACTCAGTACGCTGAAGCTAATGAGTGTCCAGAGGTTTGGTATGCGTAAACACCCGATACCAGGATCTGACAAATTGACGGACGCTTTTAGAAGCTGTGACATCAGAGTATAACCACATCAATTTCCCGATATGTGGCGCTTCGGGGTGGGATGTGGATGCTATTTCCATCTGGATCTCTACCCAGGTCTGGGTAGGGGACATAGCAATATCCTCGTGTCGATACCAAGGAAATACAATTACTTTATTTGATATGCTATTTCCGGGGGAGGACAAACTATTGCCGTCGGGCCAGTCCTCCTCCGTATGTCGACCTGATTCATGTGGCTTGCTAACGTAGAACCTGTTTCAAGGTTGGTCAAGGGGAATTGCGAAACATTGCAAAATAGACTGACAGAAAGCATTATATCAAGTGTACATTTAAAAGTGTGTTGTCTTGACGTTTGCTGGAACACTGTAATGGGTGGAAATGGTTTGCCCTGTGATTATGTTACAGTTCATGAAGTATACCGCTAGAATCATTTTTCATTATACAGCATACGGACCTTTGAAGGTTGGCTATAACATTGAGAGTTAATACGTTACAATCTTGTGGTCTTTGAGAAACATGATAATCGCAGGTGTTTTAATTTTAAGACATAACAAATTAGTGTCCGTAGACATCGGAACATCTCTCCCTGTCTTTGGAGATAGCAAGAACCGGAATCTGGGTCAATCTGTTCAAGATGACGTTAAAGTGCGTGAGTATTGTTTTACGCCGCTTTTAGCACGATTCCAGCAATATCACGGCGGAGGACACATTGTGACCATGTAGGGAATCGAACCCAGGTCTTCGACGAGACGAGCATACGCTTTAACCACTAGGTTACCCTATACTAGGTTATCATATATGTCAAATATATCAAATATTTAATCATAACTTTTCAAAAGGCTTAACATATCAGAGTCCAATGTGGTCTGATGTTGTTAACTAAACATGTTGCAAGCGACGACATCGAAGTTGATTAGAAGTTCACAATGGGTGCCGTGTGTGGGCAGTCACGTGACTAAAAAGATTAACGATTAATTTTTCGATGCTCACCAAATAGACACGTTTACCTGGTCCTCCGATAATTACTCTAGAATTACAAGTGTCGTGTAAACTTGATATAACTGAATACAAAAAGAACAGTCTGTCGCAAGTTAAGTTCAGCGCCTGAGACCCTTATACGTGTCCCGTTCTGGCCACGCAAAACAGGCAGTCTGCAGGGGCTAGGGTTAGGATAGGTCCCCAGCGATGGAATTGGATCGAGGGTGAGGCTGGGTTACTTCAATGATTGCATGTCATCGCTCATAATAGCAACCACTGGTTTACCTTGTCTCCAAACTGGCATGAATAAAAATAAACAGCTATACGTTCTGCTAAGAGACAAGTTTGGCCAAAACAGCGCCATATTGCAAGGAAAATATTTTAACGTGACCCTCCTAGAAGAAAGATAATAGCCTTGGGTGTTTAACGTGATCAATTCAAATGTATACTTATGTCTGATTAATAATGGTTTCGTAACAATTTTAAAAAATTAAACCGAATGTTGTAGTCGATCTCTCTACTTTAACATCAAACAAAATAGCAACGGTGGAGTCTTCTTTCATGTAAACCTATATCAAGACCATAATGGCTCTAGGAAATTGGAGCTTTACATGCGTATTTATGGTTGGGGACCAGAACTCGGACAAAAGAATTATTTTAAAAAGTAGCTTCACGTGAAAACATATTCTGCTTCAAAATCATATTATTTCATTCTATAATTATAAAACAATATTAAGCGTATGATGTTGTTTATCTCTAATAACGGGGACACCAGTGACCCAATCGGGTTGTACTAGGCATACTAGGCATGTCTCAATCACATTATCGTTGGTTCGAATCCCTGATACACCCTTCTAATGGTTCTTGGTTCGCCAGTGAGTTGACCCAAGTGAGTTGGTGAGTTGGGTTTAACGCCGGTTTGAACATTATTCCAGTTATATCACGGCGTGTCAGCACAGGAATGATGCTGATTAAGTTGGAAGCATAATCGGGACGGACCGGGATTCGAATCCACGGTCATAGGTTTCAGGCGTGCCCAAGGGACGCAACGCTGCGCAGCGAATTGCGACGCCTTAAATGACTGGGCCACCCGTGTAGTGTCCCTTGTCCAAATATGATAAACATGTCTCACATCTAAAGCTGACACGCGGTAATAAACTGATATATCGTTCAAAGCGGCGTTAAACTTAGGTTACCCACGCACAATATAGAATACATAAAAGCGACAAGACTCTTTCCATTATCATAAAGAAGAAATCATTTGAATTTGGGGGTAACTTTTTAATCAGGTCCATGTTTTACCGAAAATCAATACATGTGCCTCTCATTTTAGTTAAATAATAAAGGGTCAAAAGAATACAGTTCTGTTTTTATTTTTAAAACATGTTGAGCACCATGTTTTTGTAAATCAAATGGTTGCTCCCTAAGAAATCTCTGCTGGAAGCAGAATCCATTATACGGTTCCGATTATATTACCGGCATATGTTCATGAATCACTATCAAATAATGATGATACATCCTGATTCAGTTGTGTCAGAGACGTCCAACATCATAACAAGACAAAAGATAATCTGACAACACGGAACACACGCTAGACTAAACCATTGGCTCCGCACGTACCGGAATATGGTAACGGACACGCTGGATGTAAAGCGACAAAATGTCATTTGAGTATATCTAAGAAAACTGTTCCGGTAAATGTTAATATTTAACTTGTCGTTCCACCCATTGCTGTGAATGTGTCTTGCAGAGACAATAGAATGATTATGGACTGTTCCTAATGTAATGGTAGAAACAGCTTTCAAAGAAAATGTATTGCATTTCAATCAGGCATGCTTCAAACAAATGTTAATCAGCTTGGTTGGTGATGGTCAATATAGCTGTTTGGCCAGCTATGATGTCAACAGGGTGTTTTACAACTTTGCAAGTGTTCCCTCGATGCGGCCCCCGGACTAGTGTCAATGTCGGCCGTGATAGTCGTAAAACAATAACTTCCTGACATATTGCTTCAAACCCACAGTGGCGTACAACGAAACCATATACCCCGCAAGTAAGTGATTTATACCCTACTACTAACTGTTCATTCTTTCCCTCACGTGCTTCTCCGCTTCCACGTGTAGACGACAATGGTCTAAAGGAAACCGTCGTGTGAGGCAGGTTTTAATGAAATATTTGCGGGTATTTAGCCTTATAATCACAGCACAACATAATAAATTCATCATTTCACTACTCTGACTACTATCACGGGGTTTACGACAATCACAAATCGTGATAACAGTGTACGGCATGCCGGAAATGTATACTAAAACCTTGAAGGCGTGTTTACAATGGGACAACTCCAGATATGTCACACGGGTCTCATTGGCTAATGGTGTCTTTGAAGTCAAGTTTGGAAAACACTTTCTGTAGGTCTAGCTGATAAGATTATTTAAAGTGGAAATTATTTGACCAACTTCGTGTTGCGGGAGAGAACCAAGGGGTACGGATTTTGTTCATTTACGTCAATCGAATTAGCCACTTCAAGTTATCAAAAACCGTCTGTTTGTTCACGGATCTATCTCCTAGAATATAAGCTGATACTAGCTGAAGCAAACAATAATGGTTGAATATGGGTATTAACACATGTATCCGTCAACCCGGTCAGTGTAGAAGTTAAAAATCTTAGCCAATCAACAGTAAGCCTTCGTTTCCGTCATTGATATGCAGACAATATGTCATTGTCAGTACATTGGTGCTTACCAGTAAATTCCGGGTGGGATGTAAGGAATGCTTGTGCCAACGGCGGCGGACAAAGTGATCTCTTCGTAACTGTTCTCAACATTCCCTTGTCTAAGCATATACCTACTAAGTATAATTTCAACACGAAGTCATCATTTTCTTTAATTCCGGTATTTTAGCATTCCCTTAAAAGCAATAATGTAAACTTAAAGGGTTTTTATTCTTTATCGAACCTTAAAACTGTCGATGAAGTTCGTCGTTGCATATAGCTGAAGCACTGTAATAAAACTAATAATAACCTTATATGTTTGCCTGAAAATATTCATGTACAGTTCCCCCTAAAATGTCAGCGTAATCACGAAACTGTAAAACCAGTCGGGCTAACAGCTCCTGGAATAGAGCCGTTCGCTCAACCTTTCATAATAAAAGATAAGGTATGATTCAAAACACTATCATTTCTTATATTACAGAGCGCCACGTGACCAGCTCTGAACACGAACATATCTATTTGTAATATTCTACAAAAACATAACGTCAACAGCTGTGACAATTTTACAAAAACCCGCTGATAGGATTGAAAATTTGAGATATTTTCTACAAGGTCATATTGAACTTTTCACTTTCATTTATTAAGAAACAATTGGCCTTCTAAGTAAAGCACACCTGATGGTGTTTACAAGGCCATGGTACGTGTGTGGAATCATTGAGACCGGACTTGTTCAACAGCCCAGACTAGTAACAAGGGTATTTTAATCCATAAAAGAAACCTTGTGCAATCCTACTTTATCATTACGATAATGGCAAGTTATAACCACTTGGACAATTACTTCCTCTCTTGATGCTGACGAGCGTCGGCCATGTCCCTGTTTCCCAGCAGCCGGGGAGGGCGAGAACACGCGGAACCTTGGGAGATCGTGGACTCTCGGTGGGTACCACTTTCAGCTAGACCTCGGGGTAGACTTGGATAGGTGGCAGTCCTAGAATATGATGAGATTTTGATTTGTCTTGTTAGTTTGCCTGATTGATGCATGACGCCGCTCTATGACATGACCAACTTGACCAACCTTTCCATTAATACAAGGTTTGTAACAAATTTACAAGTTGTAGTGGCAAGGAATGGTAATAGTAACAGACATACTTCAAGAGTACGCTAATGACCAATTCATAGATTATTATGATTATCAATAATCGGTGCATTGACGGACAAGCTACAGCACTGTCAACACAAAACTTTTTTAACCACTTTTTAGCCGATCCGTCACTTATATGTTTAATCCTGGGACACCTAAAAGGGCGTGACATTCATCCTCCTTAATGACAAGAACAAATAGTCTCAGCGACATTCTTGTTTGTTTGTTTGTTTGTTTGTTGTTGTTGTTTAAGGCCGCACTCAGCAATATTCCAGCTATATGACGGAGGTCGGTAAACACTCGAGTCTGGACTAGACAATCCGGTGACTGACATTATGAGCATCGATCCACGCAATTGGGATACGATGACATGCATCAACCAAGTCAGCGAGCTTGACCACCCGATCCCGTTAGTCGCCTCTTACGACAAGCAAGCATGGGTTGCTGAAGGCCTATTCTACCCCGGATCTTCATGGGTCTATCGACATTTTTATCTTTACACTTTGACATCTACCATATCTATCATACTCCAATCTTAAGCGGGTGAGTGTGACGTGGACAAATAGTTTTCTGTAAATTATATATCCCTTTACGCCAAGTGTCACCAACGCCATACTTTTTTGTATTTGGATCATCAAAAGATACATATAATAATAGTAATAATAATGTATAACCACAACTATGTGTGTACACACTATTTGTAACAATTGGTGACAACTGGGTAGCTGCTGCAGGCACAGGCTACAAGCTGACCCGAGTACTCGCCTGCGCTGGGGCCAAACTGAAAATGTTCAAAATCCCATAATCTTAGTGGTAACAATTGACTGGCTACGTTGTACCCGGATACGACTTCTGGAACAAACAAAACCCCGTAATGTGGCGTTTCCTTATTTCTGCGGTAAGAGAACCAATGATTATTTACACCGAAATCAGCAATGACAAAGTTACATCACGGCGACCTGCTAGGAAGCTTGGGACAGATATTCAGGCTCGCTGACATGGTTGCGTAGATCGATGCCCATGTTATCAATCACTGGATTATCTGATCCAGATAACACACTCAATAATGTCTTTAGTACATACACAAAACAAACCGGAAGAACAATCACGTGACAGCATCCAAATCTTTTCTGTAAAAAACGCTTCTTAACTGACAATACGCATTGTATGTCAATGTATGGCCTGGTCTGCTTGGTGATGCAGTGTATAAAACCGCACTGGGTTCATTTGCCTTTTGTTTTACGCCGCACTCGGCAATAGTCAAACTATATGAAGGAGGCCTGTAAGTAATCGAGTCCGGAAAAAACAGTGATTGATATTATGAGTATGCATTCGTAGTTCGATGACACGCAAGCAAACAGGTCGCCGAGTCCCAACGTCTGGTCCATTTAGTTGCCTCTTACGACCAGCATACCCAGCTGGGACCAATTGTAACCTGGAATCCCTAATATTGCAGTCATACCATATGGACGAAATATCTTAAGACCAAAGCAAAACCAAAACGGACAAGTAAATCAGCGTTAATTTTTATGTGTCAATAACGAACTTCGGAAAACACTGATTTTCTGTGCTGAATTTGCGTTAGTTTTTTTAGTCTTGCCTCTTTCCTCACTGACGTCCTACACCGAATACAAGAACATTGTCGTGTTACCTGTACACAGTGAAATTGCACAGGTCACTCATCTCTTTATCAAGCCAAGAACAACACAAGCCCCCCCCCCCCCCCCCCCCCCACCACCACACACACACACACACACTCCTCTCCTCTCACTTCAAGTAGACTTACACGTCACGACATCAACGCCGTCACCTATGCCGTTTCCAAACGCCAGCGTCTGTGACATAGGACAATACATCGGTTACTAAGACCATTAGCTGCATGTTTATTTTCAAATTATGCTTCGAATAGCGTTTACACAGTGTATCTCGAATCACGCTCAGAACACAGGTTGTATTGACAATAGGCCCTTCAGACAGCTTACCATCGACGCTATCTTGTAAAACATGGCCGCCAGTTGACTTGCAACCTGACAATTGCCCCCTGCATAGCAAACAGTCAAGTGAGTGAGTGAGTGAGTATGGTTTTACGCCGCTTTTAGCAATATTCCAGCAATATCACGGCGGGGGACACCAGGAATGGGCTTCACACATTGTACCCATGTCGGGAATCGAACCCGGGTCTTCGGCGTGACGAGCTACCCGACCGCCCCCAAACAGTCAAGAAAACTCAGACTTTCATTCTTATCGAGTACATGATTGTTTCTTTCCCATTTTTTTACCGAACGATGGATCAGCATTTCAGTGTCGGTTGACAGTGATAGACAGTAATGAGACACGATAGAAGCAAATACTGCCCGTAATAAAAGCCACCGGATAAAAGATGTGTCGATTTAAAAATAAAATAAATATGTACAGTGACTCACGTAACTACTTTCTTTGATAATGGAATTTATCACCCAGAAAAGCTAATTATAATGAGTATCCACCATAGTACTTATGTAGGTTATATATATCTATACACATCAATTTAAATTTATACACATCTATATAACCTACACAACAAGTATATGGTGGACACAGTGTGTCAAACCAGTCTCCAGCTATATGACCTACACATCAAGTACTATGGTGGACACGGTGTGTCAAACCAGACTCCATCTATATGACCTACACAACAAGTACTATGGTGGACACCGTGTGTCAAACCAGTCTCCATCTATATGACCTACACAACAAGTACTACGGTGGACACCGTGTGTCAAACCAGTCTCCATCTATATGACCTACACAACAAGTACTATGGTGGACACTGTGTGTCAAACCAGTCTCCATCTATATGACCTACACAACAAGTACTATGGTGGACACCGTGTGTCAAACCAGTCTCCATCTATATGACCTACACAACAAGTACTATGGTGGACACCGTGTGTCAAACCAGTCTCCATCTATATGACCTACACAACAAGTACTATGGTGGACACCGTGTGTCAAACCAGTCTCCATCTATATAACCTACACAACAAGTACTATGGTGGACACCGTGTGTCAAACCAGTCTCCATCTATATGACCTACACAACAAGTACTGTGGTGGACACTGTGTGTCAAACCAGTCTCCATCTATATGACCTACACAACAAGTACTATGGTGGACATTGTGTCAAACCAGTCTCCATCTATATGACCTACACAACAAGTACTATGGTGGACACCGTGTGTCAAACCAGTCTCCATCTATATGACCTACACAACAAGTACTACGGTGGACACCGTGTGTCAAACCAGTCTCCATCTATATGACCTACACAACAAGTACTATGGTGGACACTGTGTGTCAAACCAGTCTCCATCTATATGACCTACACAACAAGTACTATGGTGGACACTGTGTGTCAAACCAGTCTCCATCTATATGACCTACACAACAAGTACTATGGTGGACACCGTGTGTCAAACCAGTCTCCATCTATATGACCTACACAACAAGTACTATGGTGGACACCGTGTGTCAAACCAGTCTCCATCTATATGACCTACACAACAAGTACTATGGTGGACACCGTGTGTCAAACCAGTCTCC
Organism: Haliotis cracherodii; assembly: GCF_022045235.1. Classification (NCBI taxonomy): domain Eukaryota; kingdom Metazoa; phylum Mollusca; class Gastropoda; order Lepetellida; family Haliotidae; genus Haliotis; species Haliotis cracherodii. The sequence goes on from NW_027266319.1 coordinate 20,734,237, forward strand.
ATCTATATGACCTACACAACAAGTAATATGGTGGACACCGTGTGTCAAACCAGTCTCCATCTATATAACCTACACAACAAGTACTATGGTGGACACCGTGTGTCAAACCAGTCTCCATCTATATGACCTACACAACAAGTACTGTGGTGGACACTGTGTGTCAAACCAGTCTCCATCTATATGACCTGCACAACGAGTACTATGGTGGACACCGTGTGTCAAACCAGTCTCCATCTATATGACCTACACATCAAGTACTATGGTGGACATTGTGTCAAACCAGTCTCCATCTATATGACCTACACAACAAGTACTATGGTGGACACCGTGTGTCAAACCAGTCTCCATCTATATGACCTACACAACAAGTACTATGGTGGACACCGTGTGTCAAACCAGTCTCCATCTATATAACCTGCACATCGAGTACTATGGTGGATACTGTGGGTTCATCCAGTTTACATCTCTGCGGCTGCCTCGCGCCTACAACGCAACGCTTTCGCAGATTTGTGCTCCTCCGACATTTTTACCTGGAACTGTTCGCAGAGTGCAGGATTCGGCGTTGATTGGGATCTCTTTCATGGTTTTACCAACTTGTTACCCTAAACACGATGTCGTTGATCGTGTATTTATCAAATGAAAAAATACTACTGACGCTTTGATGGATTAGCGGAGTATTACGAGGCCCATATGCAGACACAAAAGAATCCAACTATTTCTAGATTTATGTGGGTAGAGTATATAAACCACTTCATGTACAAGAACTTTAGGCATTATTTTGATAGATGACTTTCCCAAGTTGCTACGGTAAATCACTTAATCTTTCTTATTCGTTGTCCCCTTGATATGTTAAAATGTTGACCCTCCCCAGGTACGAAGCACCCCTTCGTTTGCTTATTGATCCTTATACACACAGCCATAGTGCCGATCGGACTAAATTACACATTGGCGTGACTAGAAAATAAACTCGAGCTTTCATATCTTTTTTTCCATAGACAACCCAATAGGTCGACATTGAATCGATGGTAGTGGAGCGTGGGCGAGCTTCTTCTGTTGTGTTCTTACGGGTATATGCGTCTTCTCGATGGTGGCGGGTTGCTGCCAGACAAGTACATGGTATCTTATTCTCCATGAGGATTAACACACAGATCGATGATCGCCCTGGGGGACCATTAAAGATCGATAAAACCATTTATAGACACCGACTAAGAGTATTTACAAACCAACAACTATTCCTGGCTAATATTATAGATCGGACAAATATTGTATACCTGCTTCTTGAAGTCGGGGGCATTATGCAACATCGTATAGGTTATTTGAGGGTCATTATGTGCGCTGCGTTATATGTCACTGCGACATAATGATGGATCTGGCCTGTGTATAATAGTCTACTTGTTGGATTACAATTAATTATACATGCATATCTCCAACATACTTATCACAGACGTGGGTAGCGTAGAGACCAGGTGCTTGGTACACTGAGCAAAAACAGTATTTCAACATTAATATTGCTATTGATGAAATATAAACAGCACATGTATGAATGTACGAAATCATATTACTAACATTATACAGCGTCGATAAAAACAACGCTGGAAAAACATCAAAGTATCGATTTCAAACATTTTGAAATGTTTGAAAACGTCCATATGCCAATATCAGATGGCATCGAAACACGCGCATGTTGATCTATTGTAGATATAAAACAAACACAAAAACTGTGCATCACCGCTAGACACAATTCTGTTGACTCGTGAATACGCTACTCTTCTGTGACATTAGATCAGGCCATCGACATTATCATACGACTTTTCATTTACAGAAATTGGTAATTTAAATCTATACTTTTCTTGCCATTTTTTTTTTAAATACATGTGTATAAAATATCAAGTAGAGCACGTTTTATTGAAAGACATTGACACGTTTTATTATGGCGCATTAGTTATGGAGTATAACCATGGTAACACGCCAACGTCTTGCTTCTTTACAATCTAGATTTATAGAACATTACTTTCATATGGATGTTTTCGTGAAATAAACGTTTTCTGTACCCTTAGTCCATCTGGCATATATTTGACTTTTAGCGGAAACTGTAGTATATTATGGTGTGTGAAGTAATTAGCGGCAGCATCCCCCGTGTGTAACTCGTACTCATGGATTTCATTAAATTTTTCAAGCTGCGCCTCATGAGGGCTCTCCTCTCATCTTGGTGGGGAATAGGCTTTGAATTAAACAAGCAGTCAAGTTTATCGAACTCCACATTTCTGTCAGCCAAGTCCAATGTTATGATACATAACAGTAAAACAGATAATAGAGAGATACAATGTCGCAATTCCAAAATAAAACGAATGTGACGTGCATTGTTGCGGTAAACAGGGACTACCCTGGTTTGGCTTAAAGTTGATTCATTTTAACAGATCGCGTTCGAACAATATTGTTTCGCAGAACAGAAATATTAAGGAAGGTGGGGTTAAATGGGGATTATTCAGGATTATTGCACTATTCGTGTGTGTGTGTGTGTGTGTGTGTGTGTGTGTGTGTGTGTGTGTGTGTGTGTGTGTGTGTGTGTGTGTGTGTGTGTGTGTGTGTGTGTTCGTGCGTGTGTGTGTTCGTGCGTGCGTGCGTGCGTGCGTGCGGAGGTGGTCCAGTGCAGAAGAAATAGTTCTTTGACAAAAGGTAAAAATATAGCAAAATAGCAAATCCTGTAAAAACGATGTACTCCACAAATACGATTGTGCATCTGGCTGCATTGACATGACAGAAAAACTGTTTAATTTGGTGAAACACACCAAGTGACCTGCATGACCCAATATTGTGGCCATACTGAAAGTCGGATTCGAAAGGTCTGAGCTAATTCAGGCGTCATTATTGGAGGGAACATGCATGGCAACTTAAGTGGTCCAGTGGTTTCTGAGGGAAGATTTTTACGACGACGATGACGACGGATGATGTTATGAGCTAAAATGTGAGCTAAAATGGTCTTGGTCTTTCTGCGTTTAATTTTGTCAAGATGATTAAAAAACAAAGTCATGTCGTAGATGTTTATTTAAATGTTATGGCCGGGAAATCAAGCACAAAGCTATGTCGAATATAGTTTGGCTAACAGTCGTGCCCAAGTGATTCAAACACAAAGCCGGTCGTAGTTGTTTTTATTTTTGTCCTAGTGACGGCGGTCGGTAAATAATCGAGTCTGGTCCAGACAGTCCAGTGATTGACGTTATGAGCATTGATCCACGCAATTGGGATACGATGACATGCATCAACCAAGTCAGCGAGCCTGACCCCCCGATCCCGTTAGTCGTCTTTTACAAGTATAGTCGACTTTTACGGCAAGCATGGATTGCTGAAGACCTATTCTACCCCGGATCTTCACGGGTCTGGTCGAAAGTATTTTGGTTAGAAAATGCGTCGTAGTGATTTAAAGAAACCGTAATGTAGAAGATGGCATACAACTGTTTCAGCTGCGTCCAAGGGATACATAAAAACATCTATGGCAAGGGAATCGAATCTTGCAGCTATAGCGGTAAAACGCCTCAGTCAGTGGACATCAGACTGATGAGGAGAAAACATGTACATTTATCGAGCCCGCTAAACATAATGTAACAATTCGTTTATTCTTAGTTACAATAAAAGTATCCGCGTCGTAAATATGATTTTGGTTTATATTAATGACCGGATATATATGTCGTAATTTGAGACTACATATGTCGAAATCCTAAAATACAGGCATTATGTCGTTATAATAAACGAGACTTAATAAAAGTTCAACGCACACGCGTAAAATTACCACTGTTCCGATTGGTGATTTGAGGCCTTTTTCATCTTGTTAATGGTCAAAATAACATCATTTTAAATAATAAAAAGTGAACTGCCATGATGGTAAATGAGGTGCTCGTGCACAGCGACAGCCACTACGGGTACTACTACGTGATCACACTGACATTATAATAGTCCTTTAATCACTAGGGGCTTCAAAAAGAACGTTGGAAACATTGTTTAAGTGCCCTTTTAGGAGGAACGTGGAGACCACGACAAAAAGGCAGTATGCTGAAGACGTGCTGTGGTCATCTTGACACACGACGAGGGTATTGAACCTGCTTTATAAATAGTATCCACAATGTCGTGGACTGTGTAGAGTAAGAGGCGGATGAAGTTGGGAGTAGTGGATGTACGAAGGAACGTGGGTGAAGTGAGGAAGGCGGGTGTAGAGCACAGTCGGTAGTAGAATGAATATTGTATTTGTTTTTGTGTGAGTGAAGGGGGAGGTTGGTCCAAGTTTTCGGACCTTGACAAGTCCAGCAAAAGTCAGCTGACATTTAGCCTGGGTGGCGGCAGGCGTGACATACAAGTTAACAGTGGGAATTCTTTGTCTTTTGTGTAGAGCAAAGTCGATTTGGAGGTAGGTCGGCCACACATCAAGCTATGTGTCTTAATGAGATATTCATCCAGTCGGCGGCAATTCACGGGGGCCCATCAGGGTTTTTTGACATAACAAATGCGAGCAAGCCCCCAGACTGGGGTTATTGTCCGCGGGCACGAAGCTTTTCGCATGATCGGGTGTGTGAGAAGTTCCACCGCTGGACAGGGTGACAGTAGGTGAGGGGCGAGGTACCCACCGCAAACAGATGACTCTATAAGGGTGCTCGTTGCTCAGCAGGGAAGGGGTTAAATACTTAATTACAATTGAATAGAAACAAACATCATGTGCACGGACAACACAGAGCTCGTGGTGTGGAAAATAACATCATGGTCTACTGACGGCTTGTTAAAAGCTTGTCATAAAGGTGGGGGGCGATCTGACTTCGGGCTACCTAGCTGCCTTTCCCGACCCACCCTGGAAGTACGTGGGTAAGGGAGGGGACTACCGGGCCGTCCCTAAAGTCTCCATCTAGTTGGACTGGGTGGCCCACACGTAAGGACATCATTGCAATTTAACGCCATTTTGTTCCAAGAACAGGAACATTCGCGAGCCTAACTGAGACATGACCGCAGTGGTATGTTACCTGAAGGAACGACACCCGAAGTCATAAATCATAAAGTATAGTGTTGGGCAATATATATTACAACGACTGAGATGAACATTTACTCATGTCACCTCTGTACACCCACACAACACAAGTGTCACCTCTGTACACCACACAACACAAGTGTCACCTCTCTGTACACCACACAACACAAGTGTCACCTCTCTGTACACCCACACAACACAAGAGTCACCTCTCTGTACACCACACAACACAAGTGTCACCTCTCTGTACACCACACAACACAAGTGTCACCTCTCTGTACACCACACAACACAAGTGTCACCTCTCTGTACACCACACAACACAAGTGTCACCTCTCTGTACACCACACAACACAAGTGTTACCTCTATGTACACCACACAACACAAGTGTCACCTCTCTGTACAACACACAACACAAGAGTCACCTCTCTGTACACCGCACAACACAAGTGTCACCACTCTGTACACCGCACAACACAAGAGTCACCTCTCTGTACACCACACAACACAAGAGTCACCTCTCTGTACACCGCACAACACAAGTGTTACCTCTCTGTACACCACACAAGTGTCACCTCTCTGTACACCACACAACACAAGAGTCACCTCTCTGTACACCACACAACACAAGAGTCACCTCTCTGTACACCACACAACACAAGTGTCACCTCTCTGTACACCGCACAACACAAGTGTCACCTCTCTGTACACCACACAACACAAGAGTCACCTCTCTGTACACCACACAACACAAGTGTCACCTCTCTGTACACCACACAACACAAGTGTCACCTCTCTGTACACCACATAACACAAGTGTCACCTCTCTGTACACCACAACACACAAGTGTCACCCTTCTGTACACCACACAACACAAGAGTCACCTCTCTGTACACCACACAACACAAGTGTCCCCTCTCTGTACACCACACAACACAAGTGTCACCTCTCTGTACACCACACAACACAAGAGTCACCTCTCTGTACACCACACAACACAAGTGTCACCTCTCTGTACACCACACAACACAAGTGTCACCTCTCTGTACGCCACACAACACAAGTGTCACCTCTCTGTACACCACACAACACAAGTGTCACCTCTCTGTACACCACACAACACAAGTGTCACCTCTCTGTACACCACACAACACAAGTGTAACCTCTCTGTACACCACACAACACACGTGTCACCTCTCTGTACACCACACAACACAAGTGTCACCTCTCTGTACACCACACAACACAAGTGTCACCTCTCTGTACACCACACAACACAAGTGTCACCTCTCTGTACACCGCACAACACAAGTGTCACCTCTCTGTACACCACACAACACAAGTGTCACCTCTCTGTACACCACACAACACAAGTGTAACCTCTCTGTACACCACACAATACCCTCTCTGTACACTACACAACACAAGTCACCTCTCTGTACACCACACAATACCCTCTCTGTACACCAGACAACACCCTCTCTGTACACCACACAACACAAGTGCCACCTCTGTATACCATACAACAAGTGTCACCTCTGTACACCACACAACACAAGTGTCACCTCTGTATACCACACAACAAGTGTCACCTCTGTACACCACACAACACAAGTCACCTCTGTACACCACACAACAGCCACTCTGTACGCCCACACAACACAAGTGTTTAGTACGCCCCCACATTATATATGTCACAACAACTGTACAGCACGAGTCATAATCTATCTCTAAATGCCCCTTCTTTGCCTTCACCCTCGTGTCCAACAACATAAGTGCCCCTCCATCTAATCCTCAAAAGCACCACTGAAACCCTCATCCGTAAACAAAAAAGTAACCCCTCTTCCAAATCGGGACAATAATCGTGCTACCTCTTTTGTACGCGGCATAACTTAAGTACCCCCTCCTTCCAAACCTCAACAACATTAAGTAACGCTCATAAATGCGCCAAACAACATAGATTCCTTCCCCACAAACCCTCAACAACAATAATGTCATCCCCTTTTATACACCCAATAACGCAAGTCCCCTCCCTCTAATCCTCAACAACATTCGTGTAACCTCTTTGTACGCCCAATAAAGTAGGTGCCCCCTCCCTACAAACCTCAACAACACATGTTTTGGAAGCCTACAGCAATCAGCCAACATCAGACCATCGTGAATACAACGGTTGTTCGTGATTCACTATAAACGTGTAAGCGAAATGGTTTAGCATCAACTGGGACAGCATAAAACAGCCCTATATAATGTCAGATTTTAAATCAGGCGTGTAAAACGTCTTCAGATTAATTGCGTAGTGAATTTTGACCCGCCGACTATGTGTGTTCATATTAAATACCCAATCAGCTCTCTCACCTGCTCGCTTACCTGGGTCGACAATAAGATCAAAGGAAATGTGCCGCTGTATGGCAAATGAGGAGAATAGCTGTCATTTTAAGTTACTGGAATCTGAAGGGGCGGGCGGCGGAGCGAGGAACTCGAGGTGGGGGCCGCAAACCTACAACGGTGTTAATTGGAAGATATATTAATCGTGGATTTGACATAGAATAACCATCAAAAGAAAGAATTGTGTATGATATGGCTTTAGATGTTTAATCGTTTTAGCCATGGAATTTGAAACATTTTAATAAAAGCTAGCATGATCTTTGTGCAAATTTGAACACGTGTTGTGGGCCTAAAAGGCATGTGTAGCCTATGAAAATTATAAGACTGACTTTAAAACCTGTTTAATGAAATGTATGAAAAGATCAACTTACATCATTGTATGTGTCATCGGAGTAGACTTTCTTTGACTGTATAATGTCTTCATAAAAACGGATACAAAAAGTCTCCATTTCAAAGTGATGTAAATTGAAATTGCGTTGTATTTTATGCAGTCATATGTCATTTCGATATTTGTAGGCTTTTGTCAATTCATATCAACACGAGCAGTAAATCACACAAATTGCAATTTGACTGCCTGTACAGCGGTAAACAGAAGCACCTGGCCATTGTGGGCCCGACAACCTAACCAGACACAGACACAGACTGCATATATGCTCAACGGCCTTCAAACGTCTCTTCAACATTACGATTTCAAACATTACATTGGCCAGAATATTATCTTCATTAGTCAAATATATGAGTGCTTTGGTCGGGCTTTAGGGCGTTTTAACAGTATTTCGGTTATATAACGGCTTGTCAGCTCGGTGTGGGAGGAAAGCCTTAAGTGATGAGGTCCTTGACAATTACTACTGTAAAAACCCACGAGCACGGACATGGCGTTAACATCATCATCAGGGCAAATCTGGAATTCGTATTCACAATAATCAGATTCTGGCACGACTACGGGGCGCAACTCTGCACAGAGAACCCCGTGCCCCCTGTAATAAATGAGCATGCATTTATACCTTATCTTGCGAAACCATTGCGATGATGCCTTGTGGATTTATCTTTACAACAGTGAAACAGTGTGGTGGCCAATATCCTTGATTCTAGTCAAAGGAGAATGGGACATACGTACAGTAATGTTCACATATGTCTTTCCAACAATATTGCTGAAGTAAACCGAACACGTTATTTCTATAACACTTTTCAAACTACCATAACAAAATGATAGATAAAATGTTTGTAATTTGTTAATGAGCGTGAAAGGGAGACTAGGCAAGGGAGATTTGGCCGTCCCAGCAAACTGAAATTTTATGTAATTCAATTTGTAATCTAAAACTGGCTTCCACGGAGATATCGCACGGGTGAGCTCAAATGGTATCTCCAAGGATATATCGCTACAATTGCATCACAATGCGTTGCAGAACATTTTGACACCATCGGTTACCATGACATCACAATCAAATGACATAATTCAACGCTCCACCAGTGAAGCTGTTCAGCTGTACACTTAAGACATTTTAAATGAAAGAACCACGCTCTAAGTATAAACTTTTATGGACTCGAGTTGATATATTTCATATCAATAGACACTTGAGTGAGATTCTCTGTGTAACATGCACCAGACCGTGGGGAACAGACCCTCTTGTAGGATAGTGTGGGGGATTACACCATGGCAGCAGTATTGCCATAGTGTTACAAACGCTATTTCGATGGCACTGCATCAGCTGTAACGCTATCTTTAAAGTAAAACAATAGCATGATGAAAACATTTACTTTCTCACTATGTATGCTGTGGTTGTCACGTTGTGTTGTGTCTGTGTACAATGTTGTTGGCGGAGAGTAGGTGGATGGGTGAGTGAAGGACATATCCAGCAGGCTTGACTCAGGTGTACTTAAAGGGATTTTGCTCGAAATTAGCATCTTTCCCTGTGATGGTTTTACTGTTCTAGAACAGCTTGGGTTGTATACTCGTCAGGGAGCGGAGAATGAAATTCGACATCACACTGATCCATTGACCGGAGCTTTTGCACCCACTTACACAAAGCGACCGGAACTCTATGGATGCTTTTGTAAATGAGTGAGTGGGTCTGGTTTCACGCCGCTCCCAGCAATATTCCAAAAATGTTATGGCGGGGGAGATAACACATAGGCTACAAATGCTGTAACTCCTATGTTTGACCATAGACTTGCAATAGTCGTTGGTGAACGATCGCTTTGTGCAGCTGCGCCCTGGTGGACGTCGTTTCACGAACCGTTTCTAGCGCTACGACCGACGTTACGTCTGTGCTTTTCTATACGACAGTCGTAAGCGCTATAGAAACAGAGGTCAAGTTTTTTCGGGTGTTCTTCCCACAGTAAACATAGCGCGTGGAATTGGTGCAACTATGTTGAATCCCATTCCTACACCCACACCTTACATCATCATAGCAGGGTATATCACACATCTCCAGATTGTGACGTACCAACAGTATAGGTAAACTGTGTCATGTGACATGCTCGTGAGTTCCTCCAGCTCAAGTACTAGCCGAGTTAGGATATCTCATGATTTATGACAATCAAATTAATAAAGTTTAGCCTAGGGGAAAAATCTCATCTTGTGAGGTTCTTCCTGTCACGGCTTGATCGCCAGATAGGAAAATTCGTCAACTTCGGTTGACACATCGCAATGATTTATTTCCCGTTACAAATGAAGACAGTCTTTTGACTTGTCAGGGTCCAGGATTATGATTTGAAACCAAAGCAAAGATTAAATATGAAGATCCTTTGCGAGGTGTCAAGAAGGCACGTTAAGCCTCGTAAAAATGAAGCCATGTCAGCGAGGCTAGGGCGAAAATCCCCAATGTGTGTTTTTATTTACATATATATGTACGCTATAAGTATTGTATCGGGTTATGTATTGCCCATGTATCATCGCGAGATAGGCACAATCATGACTCTCGCTCTGATTTACTGACTAGGGGATGGGATCCCTTAGATCTGGGATGGAACAGTATGAACGCATGTATCATACATATCATTCGGAAACACCTATTTCAGTTATTATTAAAATTAAGACTTGGTTTTCACTGAAGCTCTTTGTTTATAAGATACAGATGGTAGGAGACGATGCGCTACAGCACGGCAAACACTGTTCCCTCCATCAACCCACTCCCATAAGAGCCATAACAGCACAATGTGTTTTACATCAACTCATAGGAGGATGTTGCTAATAGAGCGACGGTGTAGACCAAATACAGTGAGATAAGAATCCTGTATGTTTTGGGTGACATAGCAAATTGTATGACATGTGATATAGCAAGGTGTATGTTTATACGTTTCAGTTTTAGATTTACATGCGTGATGTGACATGTGTGAGATAGCAGGATATATAACAAATCTAGTATAGAGAGGTGTAGGACATGTGCGATATAGCAGTGTGTGTGACATGTGTTATAGCAGGGTGTATGACGTGAGATACAGCAGTATGCAGAAAGTCTTGGCAGGGTGTAAAACATATGTGATATAGCGAGTTGTATGACGTGTGTGATATAGCAGGTGTATAAAGCGTGATATAGCACGTGTATGACGTGTGTGATATAGCGAGTTGTATGACGTGTGTGATATAGCTGGTGTATAAAGCGTGATATAGCAGGTGTATGACGTGTGTGATATAGCGAGTTGTATGACGTGTGTGAAATAGCAGGTGTATAAAGCGTGATATAGCAGGTGTATGACGTATGTGATATAGCGAGTTGTATGACGTGTGTGATATAGCAGGTGTATGAAGCGTGATATAGTAGGTGTATGGCGTGTGTGATATAGTAGGTGTATGACGTGTGTGATAAAGCAGGTGTATGATATACATGTATGTGATATAGCAGGTGTAGGACGTGTGTGTTATAGCAGGGTGCGTGGCGTGTGTGGCGTAACAGGGTGTATGACGCCTGTGGTAAAGCAGGTGTATGAAGCGTGATATCGCAGGATGTACGACGCGTGTGATATACCAGGTGTATGATATATATGATATGGCAGGTGTATGACGTGTGTGATATAGCAGGGTGTATGGCGTATATGATATAGCAGGTGTGTGATGTATGTGATCTAGCAGGTGTAGGACGTGTGTGTTTTTGCAGGGTGTATGACGTGTGTGATATTGCAAGTAGTATGACGTGTGTGATATAGCAGGGTGTAGGACGTGTGTGATATAGCAGGGTGTAGGACGTGTGTGATATAGAAAGTAGTATGACGTGTGTGATATAGCAGGGTGTAGGACGTGTGTGTTATAGCAGGGTGTAGGACGTGTGTGATATAGAAAGTAGTATGGCGTGTGTGATATAGCAGGGTGTAGGACGTGAGTGATATACCATGTTGTAGGACATGTGATAAGCGAGTTGTATGACGTGTGTGATGTAACGGGTTGCATGACGTGTGATATAGCAGGTGTATGATATATGTGATATAGCAGGTGTATGACATATGTAATATAGCAGGTGTGTGACGTGTGATATAGCAGGATGTGTGATATAGCACAGTGTATAACGTGTGTTGTGGCAGGTTCTATAACGTGTGATTTTGCAAGTTGTATAATACGTGTCACATAGCAGGTTGTATTTAATCAGAATAAGGGACGTTAAGTCTAGCACACGATTAAGCAATAGGTACTAATTTATCACTGCATTACTGTGTCATTGATGTATTTGGAGTAAGAATTCACGAAAGTGTGAGGGAATAAATTAAATGATGATAAACTAACACTGAGTATGCTTAGTCATGTTCATCGTATTGTTTAAGTGAGGTAAGATCACAGTAACTGTGGCGTTTGTAAAACATGCCGAGGAATTAACTAAAATCGTTTCTATTGATTTACATTGACAGCTGAGTCACGTTTTCTTGAACACCACTTATAGAGTATGTATATGTAAAAAACATACAAACTAACAACCCTGTTTTTAACGATTTAACGCCGCAGTCCATGTATATTCCATCTATTTGACAGCGCTGCATAAATAATCGAATCTGAACCAGACAATACAGTGATTGACGTCATGAGCATTGATCCACGTAACTGGGATACGATGACATGCAATCAACTAAATCACCGAGCCTGACCACCCAATCCATTAAGTCGACTCTTACGACTAGCTTAGGTTGCTGGACTTAATGTCTCACCCGGACTCCTCACGGGTTTAATAACCCCGCATTTACAGTCATGGACTATATGGCTACAATCGCCCTTCAACTATATTCAGATTACATTGCAACATAACGTTGAAATACTGTGTAGTGAGTTCTTCGTGAATGCCTTTGTCCTCACCAGCAATCAGAGAGGAACCCATGGACCAAGGGAGGGAACTCTGTGTACAACGTGAGGGATATTTTGGGGTGGTTGCGTAATAGTTAAAGCGTTCGTTCGTTTGCTCCTAAGGTCCGGTTTAGATTCATCACATCCGTTTTCATCGTCACTTACTGCTTTGTTGCGAAATTACGACGAAAAACTATTCTCACTCACTACACATGATACAATGCGGATTTTACAACTCTTCCTACAACATATTGCAGGCTAGTGGATCTGTAGAAGTCGGCCTGGATTCACCTCAACAAAATGAATTACAGTGTAAGATATTCCTCAATATAATGAAATGTAAAAATATATTCAAAAGATAAATGTTGAAGATCGCAAAGTTTGTGATCTTTCGGGGTGAATTAGATTCTCTGGAACACTACTTTATTGTCAAAATGTTTATCGACTTTGGAATGTTTCGTTTGGTGATGCAAATTATCATATAACAATTTATGTCAAGCTGTACTTTCATTCATTTTAGAACAAAAAGATGATGTTCTTTAACTTTCAATTATTTTTAACGAATTGCCAAGGTCATTGTGTAAATATCAAGAGTAACAAAAGGAAGAGAAATTATGGATGTCAACATATTTACTATGAGGAACCCAGCGTTCCGGAGTATGTACCTACTCCTTTCCTTATGTGTATAACTTCTGAAGAGTTACAAACGTCATAAATTTATTAATGAATTGGAATAACATGTAAGTGTCCTTGAGAAAAGGAAGACTGTAGGTGGCTATTGCGGTATATAAAATATTTCTCAAACTGTACATCGCTATCACAAAAATAAACACACTGGTACCTCTAGACAATTGAGACTGTAGGAACAAATATGTATAAACCGTGGTAAAGATAAATGATTGGCCTAAACATATGTGAGTACCAGGTGACTGGAATATAGCAACAAGTGTATGACACTATATATAAATCTTGATAGTGCAGCATCTCTAACAGTCCCTAAAGCACATGGTATAAAACAGCCATACCCATTCCAGACTTCCTTCACGAATACGATAACCACAGGATCCCTATACCCAAAATAGAATTATCAACCTAAAATATTTTATACATTACAAATATATTTACAGTACATCCCATACATGTAACTGTTGAATCTCGACTATTAGTATCACTCACGCATTATGAGACTTCATAAAGTTGTAGTTTTATATTTCCAACACCTGTCAAACTTGAAAAAGCTGGAAATTACATCCTAAGTGGTGACAGCTAATGACTGCAAGAAAAGGAATTGCTACACAAGCCTCGATCCTGGAACTCTGAGCCAAAACTATTAATCAGATTACAAAGCTATTTATGGCAAAACAGGTTTAAGCATAAAGGAGTTATCTCCCTTCGCCTTCTATTTCTAACGAGGAAAAATGCATGAAACAATTCGCGACTTCGGAACTCAACATTATGGTAATTAATCTGGTACATGGTTTCAATAGATACCTAAAGTTACTTTATATGGTTATCTGTGGTTTAAGTGTTCTTTACATATTTTAATAGTGAACTATTTCGCAGATATCCTCTTTCTTAACAATTCTTGTTGACAATTTCGAAATACAGTCAGTGAAAAAAAATAAGGGACAACCTGACTTCACAATGGCAATGTACTGGACGATATGGGTTGAGGTTATTGACCTTTTCAATAAATGAACATGTTCTTGAATTCTAAACACAAAACACAACATGCAGGTACACTCCGAGCAAAAAATGCTTAAGTCGATGTAAGAAAGCGCCCCAACACAAACGTAGGGTTTTGTAACGACGTAATGAGCGTTTTAGTCAGGCTACAACTCCGGAAATTGACAGATTTGGAGGAGGATCCGTCATGGTCTGAAGAAGCAGTTTCTTACCGCCGACGCACGCCTTTAATTCGCCTGTATGAAAAAGTTCATGACCGAAGTTGTGGATCCGGTGGTACGCCCGTTTTTCATACAGTAGGGTCCAAACTGTGAATTCCAACAAGGTAACGCCAGGCCACACACGGGAAGGTTGACAATTGATTTTCTAAACCAACACCACATCAGAGTCCTACCCTGGACTTAAAAGAGTCCTCACTTGAATGCTATTGAGCATGTATGGGTTTTGGTGGGGAAACGAGTAGAAAACACACATTCCGTGTTATTTGGACCGACTGTTTCAAGCACTTCAAGAAGAGTGGCGTCGAATTCCAGCCTACAGAATTCGTAATCTGATAGTATGCCATTGCGATGCCAAACTGTTGTCAACAGTCGTGGGGGACATAACCGCTATTGATTGCAATGAAAATTTCATCTGAAACTGTGTAATTGTTGCTGTAAAAATCCCTTTTTTGTAATACAAATGCTGTATTGAACCAGTGTTCCCTTTTTTTACTAATTAGATATATATTATCTAACTGTGAACTCATCAACCTCCTTAACTGACGAGCGGCACTGATAACGACGAACTGGTATACACAAATTCTCCCCAAATCTGAGACAGACAGGCCAAACACGATAGCGCGAATGCGGCAGTACAACTTGTACAAAGTTTTAAAAACTGCTAAAATATAGATGTCTTGAATGGAAAACAGCAAAAAACAAGAAATGATTTACTAAAAGAAAAAGTTATTCGATAGTAGTTTATGTTGGTGTGTAACCGAGATGTGTGCCCTTTAACATTTAAGCAGTGATTTTGGTAGAGACAAACGTCAGAGAACATTTTCAGCTTTTGTTTAATTTGACCATGTGATAATTGCTTCCAGACGAACTCAGCTGACACTACAACTGCCTTTCTACGGTAACAGGGGTATCATTGGGTGTGGACAGCACCCGCACCTCATTCGTACACTTCACCATGAACGCGGAAGGTTATACTTTCCCTGCTACTCGGAACATTCTGACCAACAAAATACACCCCTATATCTACTGATCACATTCTTCACAGGGAAGTCCAGCATAACATGGCTTTCTCGGAATGGAGCCCACATGACCACGGACAGTTATAGTGTGTAACCCATGTCCAGGAACTAAGATCTGATTTTAATGAGATTGAGGCACCTCGGTAGTCCAGGTATAGCCTACAAGGGTTAAACTGGTTAAATACCAGTTACCGGGGATATACAAAGAATACACATGCACAAAAGTTAAGCGCCACCCACCATATTTATGTGTTACTTTTGGCACTTAATGATGACTATTATAACGAGATGTACGATTGTTATAAGCCGTATATGTAAACCTCATGTGATGCAAAAGTTGTCCCAAAGCAAGTTTATCTTGTGTTCCAAAAGAATATGAGCAGAAAGGAATTTTACCCAGGACCAGAAATTGAAGGATTAGAAAACATTGAAACACTTTTTTTGTCATGCAACTGTCATGATATCAGCAGACCATATCAGGTGCCACATAGACACCCTAGGGAGTGCTGAGTCTATTGCACGACAGAAACGTCAGTAACGTGTGTATGATCCACGGACATTGACCACAGCTTCAACCCTCCGCCTCATACTCATTAACAGTCGTTGAATGCTTCTCTGAAGTAAACGGATCCATTCTTCATGAAGTGCGACTTCAAGTCCAGCGAGATTTTGAACTGGGGGATCACGATGTCTGATTCTCCGGCCAAGAATGTCCCAGAGATGCTCAAACGGATTAAGATCCAGACTACAGGCCGGCCAAGGAAGAGTGGCAATAGCTTCTTGACGCAAATAAGCCAAAACTACCCGAGATCTGTGTGGTCTAGCATTGTCGTCCATGTAAACAGGTCTATACTGAAGAGGGTGGTTGTCAAAATGAAGGACTACCACTGGACAAAGAACGGCATCTTGGTATTGTTGGCCATTCAGGTTTCCAAGAATTGTCACCAGCGGAAGTTTGCAGCCGAAGGAAACACAACCCCATATCATGACAGACCCCCCGTCACATGCTAAGGTCTTCTGGGTGTTCCTTGGTGCAAAACGAGTGTCACGTTGCCTTCAAACACGTATTCGACCATCAACAGTTCGTAGCAGCATTCCACACTCGTCAGACCAATGGATCCTTCTCAAGTTGGCCAAGTTCCATCTACTACGGGCACGACACCATATCAGACGATTCCGCAAGTGCCTCTCAGTCACCTGAGGACGTTTTACTGGTCTTCTGGCGTTATAACCAGCCGCTCTGAGGCGACGCCTTACGGTCGTCGTCGATAGTCTCTGATGGGTAATCCACTGCAGTCTTTAATCTGTTGAAGTGGCGAATGGATTTCGTCTGAATATTCTGAAAAGACGTCTATCCTCTCTGATAGAGGTCTTTCTTGGCCTACCAGACCTATACCTGTCATTGACATCATTGGTTTGACCATGTTTGACAATCAAACGAGTGATAACACTGTGATAACATTTGTCTTGCAATGGCCCTGCATGACATGCCAGCATTTTTCATGCCTATCACTTGCCATCTTTCAGCGTTCGTTAACTTTCTCCTCACCATGGCTGATTTTCAACCTCTATTGGAAGGGGAATCTCACACAGGAGCAAAATGCAACCACGCGTCTGAAACTTGAATTACACTATTTATAGTGTAGGGGAACTGCAGCAACACGTAAAGCACGCTTTCCTTGTGGACAAACTTGGGTTCATGAAACTATGGAAGCCTAATTCAGCCATACATCATCATATTTCGTATTTCTGATTCCCACACGTGAAATCAAGAGACTATGAATATGGTAGCGCTTAACTTTTGTGCATGTGTATATATCGAATAAGGTCGTGCTGGTGTTTACGACTCTACCAAGTCAATAAAGCTGTATCGTCCCATTTTGTTGTTTAACGCCCGCGCTCACAAGACACACAAGACCTTGAAAAATAGGGTCAAGGTCAGAGGAATCTGTAAAATTCTCCCCAATGTATGACATATGTCCTGAGATATTTCACAAAGAAACAGCAAAACGGCAAAGTAAAACTGCCATTGTCTGCACTCCGCAATCTGCTAGCTATACAATAGCAGTCTGTAAAGAATAGCATCTGGACCAGACAATCTAGTGATTGACATCTTGAGCATCGATATACGATTAAGTCATACGATTGCATGCATCAACCAAGTCAGCGAGCCTGGTCACCCGATCCCCTTGGTTGCTTCTTAAGACAAGCATGGGTTGTTGAAGACCAATTCTAAAACGGATCTTCCCTCGTTGTATCGTCTAATGTGATATATCATCTGGATTAACGGGGTTCCATTGCCTACTTCATTATATGAAATCAAGTGAGCCTTTTATTCAAGTTTAAGTTGAAACCTTTTGAGTTCTTTTTGAAAATCGTTTCAACTATCGTGCTTTCAAAAAAGTCCGCTCTGGTTTCGTACCCGTGGTTGGAACTGATACACCAGCAATTGTTTATCGAAAGGTAGGCACTGAGTGGAAAGTATTTTATTGTCAATAAAGTAGAAGATTAGTCATACGCTTATTCAGGCCTTATCATAAATACACTTATTATATTAATGCATACAGACTGATTTCAAACATGTTTTTTTCTTATCGAATAATGGTGCACAATACTTTTCTTTAAAACAACACATTTTATTGCAAATTAAATTGCAGATATATAAAGTTTAAAAGAAAATTTCTTTGATCTTCATTTTTAGTATATATACTTCCACATTTGGAGCAATATCAAATGTACAGCAATATCACGACGGAAACACACATTGTACCCATATGGGGAAATTTGAACCCACCTCCCTATTCCAGCTGCGAACCACGCGACCAAGGTTTAGTATTTACAGTATTGACCTCTGCATGGATACGTCTCACCTATCCAAACGAAAGTTGTATGACGTCTTCGTGAGGAGAAGATGTAATATTCCATTGAATTCATTAGCGAAATCACCAAATGTTATTACTTTGCAAATAATTCCAACAGAACTACGAATTCGGGAATTTGGTCCATTACATAACACCCCACTGTAACTACATCTGATATCTACTCTGTATAAACACTGCCTCCTTCTTGTATACATACTCTGTACATCACTTGCTTGATAACGGTGTTAGAACCTCCACCGAAACGTTGCTCCAAATTGCCATAAAGAAGCTGATCATCCATATCCTTACTTAATGAAATACATGTTTACACAATATATGTATAACATACCAGCGTCTTCTAATGATAGATCATTGTAGAGCGGTGCTATTTACAAGCTGTAGAGGCGATCCGTGAAATATGGTCTCGACCATCTCCCGAAACAGCTTCTTTTGGGACTTAAAGGCAAAACACCTGCGAAAAATTACATAAATGGCTCACTGAAAATCAGCGATGACACCAGATCTAGGCGAAAAGGGTAAGCATGTCCTGCCCCACCAGTAGCACCCACACAATGTGCATTAAAAAAGAAAGTGTTTGTTTGTTGCCTGGCGCCGCACATGCAGCAGTGCAAGGGAAGTAAGTGAGTGAGTATGGTTTTTCGCCGCTTTTAGCAATATCCCAGCAATATCACGGCGGGGGACACCAGAAATGGGCTAAAAATTCACACTTTGTACCCATGTCGGGAATCGAACCCGGGTCTTCGGCGTGACGAGCGAACGATTTAACCACAGGGCTACCCGACCGCCCGTGTGCAGGGAAAGAATGCTAAACTCTAATACAAGTAAAACAAATGTTTTCTCAGTGAATATCCATTATATGTGTACATATTTGATACATCACTGGGCATACATTAGTCGTTTAACCTATCACCGTGAAGAGATACGACTAACGCAGCTAGGCAGGCCTATACATAATAGGGCCACAGATATGTTATTCTATTGCATAGGTCTGCACTTACCTTTTCGTTTCAGGTATTCCTTAAAATAAGAAAACCACATTATGGCAAGAAATGACAATAAAGACATGTTATCAGCGCGTATATAGTATAAATATAAATAGTCTGAACTCAGTTTCAGTTCAGTTTTCAACAAATTCTCACCACCTTGTTTGAATTAAATGGACATCTACCGGTGAGGTTTAATTTTCTCTACGTCTGCTTGCATTCAGCGAATCTGAAACTCGTGCAACGGAAGTGAGCTCTGATTGGTTAAATTCGTCATCGCGACCCCACGTGACAAAGCTCGCAGCACCTGCGTGGAATAGACAACGCCTGAAACCTGATTTGACGTTTGTTTATGTCTAGATGTTGTTTGTTTGTTGTTTAACGCCGCACTCAGCAACATCACAGCCGTATTACGGCGGTTTGTAAATAATCGAATCTGGACCAGACAATCCAGTGATTGAAATCATACGCATCGATCCACGGTACTGGGATACGATGACATGCATCAACCAAGTCAGCGAACCTGACCACCTGATCCCGTTAGTCGCTTCTTGCGACAAGCATTGTCGCCATTTACAGCTAGCATGGGTTGCTGAAGACCAATACTGGCCCGGAATCTTCAAGGGACTTGAGATGTTGTAATGAGCTGCATAGCCTTGTGAAAACTGACGTTCTATTTAGGTTGATAAAGAACCTATTGATATTTCACATGAACATTTCTTTACAATAAAGGTTTTCTACTTTGCAATAATTATTTTCTACCCATAGAAGAATTAGAGTCGCCTGATAAATACGGCATAACGCATGTGATTCTTTGGGTTTAGTGATTAGCTACGAAATATTGTCGGATAAGATAATTCAAACATCCCTGCGTAACTTATTTTCTCTATAAAACGGGCGTATATATCTTCCATGAACTCTTTACCTCCGGTTTTAAATCAAAAATATAATAATGGGTAGAATTCCGTGCATTTTAGGGCCTTTAATAGAAGCCAAGCGTATATTCGAGGTTCGGCGTTTAATAGAGGAAATTTGGCATATATAGCAATATATATAATCTCATCCCAAGCTGAAGCAATTATTTTGTTTTCATATCAAATGACGGTTCCTATACGGTTCCAGACCCATGTGGACGGTTCGGCCTGCTTGTGTCATGGTTAGCACCATGGCCATGTTGGGTTAAAATGCCATAAGTTATTTACTACACGTCAACTTTCCATTTGGCGCAAGATTATTTTTCCATAGCAATGGCCACAAAACACGTGAACTTTCTTGGCTATATTGTGCAGCCTATATCTTCACTAACTTTGATGAAGAATGATTGTAAGGATTCAAATATACATCACATGTTACTACATTAGCATAAGAGAGTAGCCATAGCTCTTCAATTCAAGGTATATCTCAATATTGTATCTAAAGGTTTGTCAAGTGGACACTTCCTCACAAAAAAGGTTTACCTGTTATATTGTCTTGAATTATACATACAAATCTGTACTACCTCATGTGTCAATAAATTGTGTTTAAGTATTTGTGTTTTCTTGTTTTTTCCAACATTTTTTGAATACTAATTTTGTGGAAAATGGCATGATTATTAGGTATGATGTTGGTAATGTGAGCAGATGTGGGTCAATCATTGTTATTTTCTGTATGTATTGCAGTGTCTGTAGCCCTATGTCTATTTAAGTACCTAACAACAGCTGACTGATTGTGCTTTAATATATTTTACAGGTTATCCCAAGCTACTAATCTCTGGTGGAGTTGTTTGAATTACCTTGCATAGACAACTGTGGCATACCGTTGTCAAGCAAGACTGTCTTGCTTGACAACCATAAAAGGATCTATACAGAAACGTCGCTTTTCACAGTATTAAAGAAGTTGTTATCCATAAAATTGTGTCTATCTTGTAATCCACCGACAAGTATCAAAGAAGACTTTAAGCTGTTATTTTGGTTCTAAAGGACTTAAAAGAGCTAACTGCAACATGATTTGAGTGTGAGACAGACAGTTATCTTGGATTGTCATTTGTGAGTTGTCTAGTTTAAGCATTGTCTGGAATCTCGTGAGAAAGGGAAATAGCACACCACATTCATGCTTTCTGTTCTATTACTGCAAGATCTGGCTCCAAATGTAAGCTGCAACAATTTTAAAGCAATTATGGAACAACAGTTTTGTAATAACCAAGGTATATCGGGAGTACAGAATCAATTTTGCTTAAGCAAATAGATGTTCACACCTTGAAAACAGGCGGAATTTTGACGAAATGTTTCATATTTTTCTTGTGAAAACAATTTGGAGTGCAGATCTGAGCTTATTCCCCTATTTTTTTAATTAATAGAATGAGAACTACTACTAGCATGACCATGACACAATCCACCAATATTGTTTACAGAATGGTTAACTACTGAAATGGCCATATTAACAGACATTTGACAAAAGATTAAACCACATCTGCATCAGTGCACTGTACAAACAAAACACATACCTGTTTACAAAAAAGGTTTGATGAATTTTTATTGTATTCCAACCAATTAATGTAGGAAAGAATATCTAATCTGAACTGCTCCTAAATATTCAATTTCTACGTGGGTGTTGCCTGAAAACATCCTACAACCATATAAGTCCACTTGACTTTCAGTCAGGTGAGCTAAAAAATAATAAGAGTCTTATTAACTTGTTGGCATTCTTTTAATTTTATTTTGTTTACATCTGCAGCAAACTGCACAAGTAATTACTTGTACATGCTATACACTTCAATCGGTACTAAACTTAACATTGAGATCTGGTTACAAAAACCAGAAATAAGTAGAGCAGCCCGAGGAATTCTTAAATATGACAGCACTAGACATGTTAGAAGCAACCACGATTTGTGACCTCTGCTCTGACCCACTGTGGCCTTGACCGGACTCCGGCACATACACTACATCGTGGCGGTGGCTACTGGCGACATGCAACATTCATAGCAGCACTAACATTGGCAGCATTGCTTTAACAACAAAGGAGAGATTTTCCACAGCTCTTATTCAATCTTAACAATTTTTGGCTTCCCTAACACACATACCTGATTCAAGGTACCTGCATAAGGATATATGCAAATGAAATTCTTAAACCTTTTGTGAATAATTCTGAAGGATACACAAGTGTTGTGTATTGTGTTTTAGATGAAGAATGCTTCAGCAACATGAGAAATTCAGATTTTGTTGTAAGTAACAAACTTACTCAGGCTCAAACAAGATGCATTTCAGTTTGAAACACGCCAAAACGTGGGCATTCAGTAAAAGGATGCCTAAATCAAGAGACATTTTTAAGACCTTAAACATCGTGAGAACGAAAGGATTCTTTTCCAGTTAGACAAGTTCTCATTCTTGCTTCTGTTGCTATGATAATGCAATCGATCTCAATATTGCAATGCATGAGAAGACATTTCAACATATATTACATTCACCTAAATAATGACTTTTTTCGGATCATAATCACACTATTATCCAACTGTTTTCAATACAAAAAAATTCTTAGGTTTTCAAAAACAATAACATGAAACAAGTGCCTTAGCATAAACAAAATGTGAAATGCTTGCTGTTTAATGTATCAGCACAAATGCTGTAGTGTTGAGATTTATTTCCTTGTGATATGCGGATTATCATTTCATGATTCCAATGCTCACAAAATGCAACATTTCAACATCAGACCAACAAAATCTTCTTGGAAGAAGTGGCATGATTTCTCCAACATTTCTGATCATAAATGCGTCTGTGGAAAAACAATTAAACATGTAACATGGTGGCAGTCTT
This sequence comes from Haliotis cracherodii, assembly GCF_022045235.1. Taxonomy (NCBI): domain Eukaryota; kingdom Metazoa; phylum Mollusca; class Gastropoda; order Lepetellida; family Haliotidae; genus Haliotis; species Haliotis cracherodii. The sequence goes on from NW_027266319.1 coordinate 20,757,477, forward strand.
GAAAAGGATGTAACATGAAACTTAACAAATTGGTCCTGCTACCACCAAGTGGTAAGACAGACAAAAGCAGCAGCAGCACAGGGACGCCAGGAGTCCGAGTCAGTCGGCCGGCTGGGGAAGCATGGCACAAATGTGGTGGCAGAAACTGCCAAACAGCAGAAAATATACTCTGTACAAGAATCTAATTTCACCTAGTGATCCTTTCACAATATAAAAAGTCTTTACACAAAATATACTGAACTACACAAGTGAGCCAACTGACAAATGAAGCCAAAATGTACAACACTAGATGAAATGCATGACATGAACGTATATACAGTATGTATGTTTGCTAGAGATGGCTGTGTGGGTAAATGTGTGTATGACAGACGTATGTATGTACATGTATGTTGTGCATGTAGCAATGAGTTATGTACACCAATTTACACAGCTTGTTGTCCACAACCCCTGCTTCTGTCCTGACAGTTCTAGTAGCACCAGCGAACACAGAACCACCACAAAATACGCTCACAAGCACATTGCCCTATATCAAGATCACATCACATTTGTCTGTAGAACAGATTGCTATCAGTAGCATCAGTAGTGGTTTGAGGAGCTGGGGTAGCTGGATACAGGACTACGGTAGCCTTTGTCTTTGTTGTTAGTTGTCTGCTGAATGTGTGCAGGGAAAGGAGGAGGCTTTGGATGTGAACTTGATGCCATGTTCCATGATGGTGGAGGGGAGTGCACAGGCTTGACATGCAGGCCGTGATTGTACTCAAATTTCTGTCCCATGGGATTTTGTGGCTTGGCCTGAACTTGAGCAACATATTGCACTGATTGTTGCTGGCCAGGTGGAGTTGGTGGAGGCTGGGTCTGGGGTGCAGCAGTGTACCCTGAACTCTTCGAGGTGCCCGAGAAGGTAGCCGGCGACCCCACAATGTTGGTTGCAGGTGCCAGGTAGGGTTTACTGGCTGATGAGATTGGTTGATGGTAGCCAGCAGGGGGTGGTGGAACAGGGGTGGGGACCTGTTGGGTCACTGGTGGTAGCACAGGAGCTGGAACTGGTGCAGGTTGACCCAAGGGTGGAGTACCATTTAACACTGAAATACAAATTGAAAAACATATTTATAACTTTCTTTAAGCTTGTAAACAACGTGTGTTATTGCATTAAGGAACAATTGTCATTCTCATCTGATAATACTCTTCATGCATTTATGTTTAACAAAACATGACAAATTCAGTAAATATTCTGGTGTACAAAGCTAGATCAGTAGTGAGTCCAGTGACTTACTTTGATAGTTCCTATGAGCTGGATGGGCTGGCCCATTGGTCCCTGGAACAGGGGAGACAACCCTTGCTGGTGGTCCAGTCTGCACAGGCCTGGCTGGGAAGGTCGACAGAGACATAAGAGAGGGGATGTGTCCACCATTTGGGCCCGTAGGATGAGGCAGCAGAACCGGGCGGGACTTCAGCTGACTTGGGTGGGGTTCAGAAGGGGGAGGGGGTGGAACATCAGGACTGTGCTGACCATCTTCACCTGAAATTTAGTGCATGTCTGAATATTCAAACTAAAGTTTAAATTTTCTGACAAGTGCCACTATTCCATCATTTATTTTACTTTCTTCAACATTTAACCAACAATTAAACATATTAAACCTGTGAAAGACTGGGAAAAGTAACATTGCAAGTTATGAGATTATCCGCGACAAATAAAGATGTTAGTAAGTGGCATTAGTGCTTCTAAAATTGTTAATTCTGTACCCAAAATACTGAAGAATAATTGAAAAAAATCCAGAAAGAAACTTGTAGAAAAAGAAAAAATACTTAATTGTTATGAGAACTATAGAGTGCTGAAATTGAGAAAAGCTTTCTACATGACTACAGAAAGTTGGATTACTTCATACTACAACAATATTGCCAGCTGCCACATCAACTGATCAGATGTGGTGTCAAGTCGAGGAAAAGATGAAAGATCTAGCTAGAGAGGTTGCAGCATGCAAAGCAGAGAGCGGCACATCTTAGCCGATCCGCTTTGACACTCACCCTCAACTGACCCCCTTTGAGTTAAGGGGGGCATTACTCCCACAGGTGGGGGAGGTGGTGGTGGAGGAGGGGTATCTGAGGACTCCCTCTCAGTATCTACAACAGGGTATTATGTGATTATGTGTAATGAAAGATGACCTTGAAATATGAAAAGCAACAATTTCACATGCTGAGCTGTATCCTCTACATAACTACAATAAAAAACAGTTATGATGCTATTCATGCTTGAATGATTTAATTTCAAGTTAACTCGTATCTAATCTCTACCAGAACAGGTACATATTCACAAAACATGATACTACAGTGAAATGATGTATGATATGCAAAATGGTGTATATTAGCCAACAAATGCAACATTATCACAATGTATTTACATTGGTCAAAGCAAAGCACCTGTCACACGTGCTGCTACATCAATCAAGCAGTAACACTAAAGTTGGAGGACCAACTGAAAACCTACTTGACTTATTGGCTGGCTGTTCCTCTTCTGTGTCATCCAGCCCAAATTCCTGACGAAGTCGTTCTGTCAGACTCATTGGCTTCCGCACTTCTTTCTTTTTATCTGTGTTTCATGGAGAAATAATAAAACATTGAGTCAGGATTGCAAGAAATTCAAAAGCAATTTGAACTTAACATGAACATGGCAACTTTTCAATCCAAAGCAAATATGTTCTTGTTTGAGATCTATAAACGGTTTGTAAATTCATAAATCTTTAAAAATAGCATTCAAAATATTGTCCCATTCCTACCTTTCTTGCCAGTTGGGCTAGTTGATTCAAACAGTGGAAGTGGAGCAAGTGTGGGAACATGAGGTGTGGATGACGACCGTGATGATTTCCTTCTCGCTCCATGGTGGTGAGACCTTGGGGGTGGAGGCGGGGGCGGGGGAGTTGAACTGCCGCATGAGGGCTCTTTCACCTTCTCTTTCAACCTCTTGCGATATTCTAGAAGACTAACCTAGAAGGCAAAACAATCTCTAACTGCTTGGAAAGCTTGCAAAAATTTGAATTAGGATTTACTATTATTTATGTTATGATCAAGGTGATCAATGTACAAGGTTACAATAGCTTCCTTATCAGAAACCCTGAATCTGTGTTGTAAGAAAATAGTGAATTGTTAAAAACCAAGCATGTCCTTTGATTTTAATATCTGAGAGACATTTTTTCTCATTATTTGAATTTTTCTGTACTGAATGAAATAAATTAGGAATCATGAATAATTGTGGGATTTTTGTGAAATTGTGTGCTCAGTCTTCACTACATAAAGTATCCCCCAAAATAGTCATGATCCTTCACTTATTTTGTTCAATATACTCCTAAAACCCTTGGACATAAGGCAGCCCTACCTTTTTCTTTGTTGGCGGCTCTGGTGGTGGGGGAGGGGGCGATGGTGGCAGTGGTGGCTGAACCTCCAAACAGTCGGGAGGCGGTGGAGGGGGGCCAGGTGGAAGGGGAGGGTTCACACACCCTGCTTCCCCTTCACCAACATGATGAGAGTCATTACACACACCTTGTGACATGAATGGGGCAGGCGAACAGTGTGGATCTACAACACTTGTTGATGAAACAGTCGCCATGTCGTCATAAGACATGGCATTGTCTTTATCAGTTACATGATTAGTGTACCCTACAGCTGCTTCACTAGGCCCCGATTGAGAGTCTGGAGCTGCCACAGCTATCTGATCTCCATCTGGTGGAGTAGCTGGTGTCAGCGGAACGATCTCACTCTTGTTTTCCTCAGTGCTAGACACACAGCACATACCTTCCTCAGGAGGAGGCGGCAACCGAGGCTCATTAGTGTCATTTTCACTCACAGCAGCACCTGCATCTATTCTTGATGCCGAATCACAGACGATTTCATGAGAATCTGATACAAAGCAGTCTTTTTCTGCAGAGGATGAGGCTTTCTCAGCACTTTCACTAGTCCTTGCCTCAGCTTTGGCTGGAGAATCAACTTCCCCTTCCAAATGTTCTGGTGACCCAACAGATTTTGAGTCAATTTCTGACACCTCGAAACCTAAGCTTCCAGAAACCTCCCCTGAAGGTTCTGTTGCAACATCCTTAGAGCACAAACCATGTTCTACAATGGGAGAATCCTTCCCTGCTTCAGTGACCAACTTGCTCTGGCTTAAACATTCACTTTGCTGAGAATCACACGTCTGCTGCTCTTTCAAATTCTCCTCATTTGAGGTTTCTTGCGGTAACAGGCCCCTCCCCGAAACTATTTCCATCTGCTGATCTTGTTTGTCAGACTGCTCTTCTGCACACACTTCCATCACTTCCCGAGCATCTGCTTCTCCCGTAGGAAGATCAGTCTTTTTGACCAAATCCACAACCTCATCTGTCCGAGTCACTCGTTCCTCTACATCCATACTACTGTCTGCAGCTTCTGACCAGGACGTGTCTTTCTCTGAAAACAAAATGCTACTTTCGGCCATTTCTTCGGTACTGTTTCTACTTTCAGACCCTGGACAAGCTGATGGGGGTGGCAGTAAAGACTCCGAAGCATCACTATCAATGTCTGTTGAATCCCTTTGGCTACTTTCTCTCCTCTGACGCTTTGATGGCGGTCCACACATCTGAAAGGAAGAATAGGAAAATGTTTCAACTTATTCCTAATAATATGTGGAACAATGAAATCATGAACCGTTAAGTGCAGGGTCTAATAAAAAAACAAGAAAACAGTGTTATCACTATCAGCCGCCATGGGGCACATCAGAGTTTTGTTTGTTCATATAGTAGTAAATATAAACCACAAACAAGACAAAAAGAGACCAGGCTCACTAAAACCCAAACTATGACTCCAATATACTTCTAAGTTGAAAACATGAAGAAAAAAATCTGTCAGAAAATCTCCTTCAAACTTTGCACAGCGCCTCTCCTATTGATGTAGAAACTGTAGCCCCAATTGGAAAAGAATCCATGAAGTAGTTTTAAAGTTACATGTCGCACAAATGTTGAAGCCAAAAATTATTCAAAACATGAAAAAAATATTTTTATAATAGTTTTTTTTAATTCACAATATATGCACATGAAAAATAAATTTTGCATTGCACACTGTTGCACCTCTTCTATTGGGATGCAAACAGTTCTCTAAATTTGAAAAGATCATCTATGAAGTAGTTTTCTAGTTTTCGCACAAATGTTCCAGTAAAAACATTCTACATGAAAAATAGCTGTATTTTTTTTTTTCTTCAGAAAATCCAAATATTGAAAACAAACTTCACACTGATCCTCTCCTATTGGTACAGAAACTGTACCCCCAATTGTTTTCATGTTCTAGGTCGCACAAATGTTGAAGTAATTTTGTTTTAAGTTCACAAAATGACAAACATTTTCAGAAGACACATATCAAACTCAAAATCTGCACTGCGCCTCTTCTATGAGTATGGAAACTTCCCTAAATTGGGAAAAGAAAACTTGCCCCCATGGCAGTAAATATGCACTTTGTACAATAAAATGGATCAAGGATCGTAACAGTATGCTCAATCTAAATACATGTATTATGGGAAGTAACTCTGGAAAAATATTTACAGGACCAATGTTCGCAGTCTGGACAAGTATCTCTTAGAAAGGCATGCAACCATTGCGGGCACTAAGCACTTTGTTGCATGGAGCAAGGGCCATAAAAAATTAATTTAAGACACAAATTTTTCGAACTCATTGAAGATCATAACCAGTAATAGCGTGTCAAATTTCATTTCTCAAACTTATAGTTATTGATAAAAATGGAGGGATAAGAATTTGTTTCTATCCAATGTTGAAAAATATAAATCTAAAGCCATTTGTTTCAAGGAAACTGAACTGTCTTCAAATGTTTATAAATACCACCAGCAGACAGATGCAGTAATGACAGCTGTGAGTTAGTGTCTCCAAAAAAGACCACTAATCAAAACCATCAGTTGCTTTAACAACTTTACATTCCGACTAGCGACCATTTGTAAAATTAGTAAACAACAAGCCGGATTTGGTAAACTTACCTGATCATTCTTGTCCTCAGGGGTGACAGGTGTGTGTGGCAGCAGAGGCTTGATGCCGTTCTTGTTCTGCATTTCTTCCAGCTCGGCCTGGGGGGAGCCAGGTACTGCAGTCAGTCCCAGCTCCCCACCAGCGCCTGGCTGCAGGACTGATGGAGAGGGAGTGGACGGAGTGGGAGTCAGAGGCTGCTCCTGTGACATGGACTCCCGTGCTAGACGACGCTTCTTCAGTGGAGTCACAAAATCTACAATACACATACAGTTATCAATTTCAATCTTGTCTGCACTTGAAAATGTTACATGCACACAGATCTTTTTACACTAAAACATCAGATTTCTTTGAGGGTCACTTTCTCCTTGCTTTACAAAGGCTAGAACCAGGAATATATGAACACAGGAAATAAGAATAAGGATGTTACTTGTACTAATAATGAAATGTTCACAGAATCAATTGAAAATGTGACATGAAACTACATCCCAGGATCTTGTGAAAAGGAACACATTTAAGCTGAAAAGATGTGGAATCTTGCAGGATTGTCCTACATGAAATGTAAAGAAACAAACTTACCAGCCGGTGGTGATCCTCCAGGACTTGGCAGACACACTGTTGGGTTGGGGCTTGCACTCCCGTGTACAGGTGATGCACTGCCACTGTCACTAGATGGGGGGCCAGTTTCAAACATTGCCTGTCGTAACCAACGCTGGAGAACAAAGATTCAACACTGATAATAGATAGAAGGAAGCACATGTTGAGTAATATAAATATAATATAAATGTTCAAATATGATCTGAATTCAGAAAGGCTTACACTGAACTAAAATATTTTATGCATAGCAAGCACATTAAACCCAATTCAAAGTATCTTAAGAATGTGCACATACTTCTTTGACCACAGACATTGCAACTTTGACTAGAAACAAAAGATGTTTGCACAAAATAAAGAAAATCTGCATACCTTCTTTGCAGACCCAATACTGTGTTCACTGCTGTTCTTGGGCTGAGGTATGACAGCTGGCGGAGCAGCAGAGCCGGCACTCTGGCTGTTGCGACGAGGGATGTGCTCCATGGCATTGCGGGGACTTGGTAAACAAGTGACAAACATGGTCTCGTCTACACTCACTTCCAAGGGCTCTGTCTTCCCCACTCCTGCTGGCACTGGTGGCTTAACGTCCGTACTCCTCTCACTCATCCACTCATTAAACAAGTGCTGAAAAGAAAATCTCTAGAATATTTCACATGGAAAACAAGATATTCCCCTGCTCTGGTGCAATACAGAGTTTGGCAACCAATACCACACTTTTGGCTCATTGCCACTGGATACCTTCAGTTCAGTGATGAAAGAAACAATGCCATTAAGTATTTTTCAATATCCCAAATAATCAAAAGGCACCAGTTCACCACCAGGCCTCTAGATAAGCTTTTGCTTATTTGGGATTGGTTTTTATTGGACATCCACAATTTTCAGTGGGTTTTCAAAATTTTTGTTTTCCATGTTACTTTACATTTTGATATTTTAACTTGAAAACCTGTTTCGTAACAATCCCTGTAAATGAATAGTAGTTAACACGTTTTACTAAATGGTACTGTTGGTAAATTTGTTGGGAATTTTGCGATTGGCTGATAAGCAATCGTTTCATCCAACAGTTGTGATATACACATTAGTCATATTTCAATAGTATTTTATAGTTTTTGTTGCGTACTTGATATGCTAGTGATCTGATTTGGCTGTGTATTTGGGTTTATTCAATGCATATTTTACACAAATATGCAGCCTATCTACAGCCCTGTGCATGGCAAGTTTCATGAAGTAATATTCAACAGTTTAGGAGTTCTGCTCCGGCAACAGAAAATGGATGGTGGACGGATATGCTGATCGCTATATCCCCACGTGAAGAAGAAATATCCTCATGAAATTTGTAGATCGGAAAGATGCTTACAATGTCTTCTGAATGCATTGCAAAAACAATTTCTGTCGAGTCTTAATCAAATTAATGTCAATGTAAAGTATTCAGTGAATAACAGCACTAAGAACTAAGTACTTGGTATATCATCATATCACACATAAGCAATGCAACAAATTCTAACGTCTCTGAAACACCCAGTTAATTGTTCATGAAACACACACACACTTCACTTCCTTAAATGAAAAAGCATGTTCAATTAGTGGAAATAAAAAGCCATCTTACTTTAGGTAAAAAATAAACAATGATGCCCTTATACTATTGCACCTATCCATTAACCTGATTGTACAAGCAAATGTTTCATACTTTGCTACATACAGCTCATCGCTAAGCTCTCTGTAACATGTAATGAATTAATATTCCTCCTTAACTAGGTCTGCATTCAGTTCATCATGCAACTCGGACACAAAGGAGGGAAAGACTTAACTGCTGCTTATAGTGGGAGTGAGAAGTGAGTGAACTGGGTTTTAATGCTGCTTTTTTGACAGTGGGGAGAGTCATTAGAAACTCAACAAACCATATGTTCTTAACAACTTTTCTAAACCCAACACAGTTTTCCGCTTCCAACCCTACCTGCCTTCTGCTTCCAACCCTACCTGCCTTCTGCTTCCAACCCTACCTGCCTTCTGCTTCCAACCCTACCTGCCTTCTGCTTCCAACCCAACCCAGTCTTCAGCTTCCAACCCTACCCTGCCTTCTGCTTCCAACCCTACCCAGTCTTCTGCTTCCAACCCTACCCTGCCTTCTGCTTCCAACCCTACCCTGCCTTCTGCTTCCAACCCTACCCTGCCTTCTGCTTCCAACCCTACCCTGCCTTCTGCTTCCAACCCAACCCAGTCTTCCGCTTCCAACTCTACCCATTCTTCTGCTTCCAACCCTACCCAGTCTTCAGCTTCAAACCCTACCCTGCCTTCTGCTTCCAACCCTACCCTGCCTTCTGCTTCCAACCCTACCCAGTCTTCTACTTCCAACCCTACCCAGTCTTCTACTTCCTACCCTACCCAGTCTTCTGCCTCCAACCCTACCTGCCTTCTGCTTCCAACCCTACCCATTCTTCTGCTTCCAACCCTACCCAGTCATCTGCTTCCTACCCTACCCTGTCTTCTGCTTCCTACCCTACCCAGTCATCTGCTTCCAACCCTACCCAGTCTTCTGCTTCCAATCCTACCAAGTCTTCTGCTTCGGACCCTACCATATTCATGATGTACAACGTATATCCATGTTTCATAATATGCTACATACAGCTCATCACTAGCTCTCTGTAACACATAATTAATGTTCCTCCTTAACTAGGTCTGCATTCAGTTCATCATGCAACACGGACACAAAGGAGGGAAAGAAGAAACTCAGGCATTGCAGGAACTATTTTCCTGAAACCGACTGAAAAAGCACTTCAGCTAAGCATGTTAATTTTAATGACATGAAAATGGAATCTTCATAATCAATACCTTTTTAGTTTTGTGGAACTTGAAGCCTGCTGCATTGGGACTGACGATGTCTGCCGACGTGGGAGTCTGCACAGGGGTACCTGGGGTTGATCCTGTGTTGCTGTTTTCATCAGCCGACACAATCTCCATGATAGCTGCAGCACTGTTGACCCTACTTCTTCTGAGAAAAACAAATAATTCAGATATACAGTATGTGTCCAAACACATTACTGGTGGATAGTATAGGCTTGTAGTTTAAGAGGCCACATATTCATATGGTATCACTTTGTGATATTAGTGTGAAACAGCTATGAGGAAAATCAAAGGTGGACCTACCTCCTGGCATGTTTCTTGTTTTTTTTCCTGAAACAATGAAAGCTTATGTTAATATATTTGTAAATTTTTCACATATTGCTTTGGCGGAAATCTTATACAATTAAAACAAAACTGCGTCACCTTCTAAGAGCGGCCACATGCTTGATGTGCCTTCTCTCACGTTTTTTCAGCACTAGATTTGACAGTGCCTTGATAATATCAGCTTCGCAGAAGCCCTCAAACTCCCCTTCGGAACTATCTACTTGCACCTGAGACCAGGCAACCACACAGGTTTTGTCAAACATTTTCTAGAAAAATGGCTCTTCATCTGACAATAAACACACAAATACAATCTCAAGCTGAAATGAGATGAAAAACTTAGGCACATTGTGCAACACAATGAATGGTTTGAGATGAGCCAGCACACAATCCACATGCTCAATGGGAGAGTCTATTCACACACAGGAAAGATACTGCTGGACAACTGGATCATACCATTATTGAAGTAGGGGTGTCAGATCACCAACACCAGGTAGCCAAACACATTGACCATCTGATCAAAATCACATCACATAATTTGCTTGCAAAAAGATTTTTTACTTTAACCCGGCAACAATACAAGATATCAGTGTGGTTTCTGATAGTGAATCCATAAAGAGTTTAATGCCTTCACCTTGGTACCATATTTTATCAATCTAAGATAACAAGAGTACTTGAAATATATTTTTCTGGAAACTAAGCAAGATCAATTTAAATGGACGTGTCGACCTATGATGTGCTTTACTAATTATACTAATCAACATCATAAATCTGATCTATGTTTCAATGATGCCTCACCCTTTTGTTGGGGTTGCTTTAGTTGGAGATTCGGGTTTGGGCTTTTCTTCAGGCTCCTCCTTCACTGGAGGCGGTGGCAGTGGGGGAGGAACTTCCTCCACCTGAAATGTAACATGCATGTAATCAACTGAATATCTACAAGCCTGCAGGTCCCTATCAACTTAGTTACGTGAGTAAGTGAGTGAGTTGGGTTAAGATGGCTTTGAACAGTATTCCAGTTTATTCATGGCATGTCAGCTTAATGTGGGAGGAAAGTCTGATCTAATGCAGGTCTCAGATGTGTAATCCATAAGTATGAGTATGGTGCTGACAAACTGAGAAACATAGAGATGTGGGCAAACCAGGATTTTAACCCATCCATGACCCCCAAGGCCACATGAACACATCACATACATATAATGTATACTACACACTGTCATGTTTCATAATATGTTACATCCAGCTCATCACTAGCTCTCTGTAACATGTAATGAATTAATGTTCCTCCTTAACTAGGTCTGCATTCATTTCATCATGCAACTCGGACACAAAGGAGGGAAAGATTAAACAGCTGCTTATAGTGGGAGTGAGAAGTGAGTGAATTGGGTTTTAATGCTGCTTTGTTGACAGTGGGAAGAGTCATTAGAAACCCAACGAAACCCTAGCCAGCTCTTGACACAACTTCGGTCTTCTGCTTCTAACCCAACCCAGTCTTCCATTTACAATCCTACCCAGTCTTCCGCTTCCGACCCTACCCAGTCATCTGCTTCCAACTCTACCCAGTCTTCTGCTTCCTACCCTACCCAGTCTTTTGCTTCCAACCCTACCCAGTCTTCTGCTTCCAACCCTACCCAGTCTTCTGCTTCCAACCCTACCCAGTCTTCTGCTTCCAACCCTACCCAGTCTTCTGCTTCCAACCCTACCCAGTCTTCTGCTTCGGACCCTACCATATGTATGATGTACAACTTATAGCCATGTTTCATAATATGTTACATCCAGCTCATCACAAGCTCTCTGTAACATGTAATGAATTAATGTTCCTCCTTAACTAGGTCTGCATTCATTTCATCATGCAACTCGGACACAAAGGAGGGAAAGAAGGAACTCCAGCATTGCAGGAACAATTTTCCTGAAAAGGAACAGTTTTTGGCACCCATCCTAATCGTTGTTGATGCTTCCAACCCTATCTTGTATTCTGCTTCCAACCCTATCTTGTATTCTGCTTCCAACCCTATCTTGTATTCTGCTTCAAACTGTATCTAGTCTACTTCTGACCCTACCAAGTTCTATGCCCCAACCTATCATTTGTTATTAAGACACATAAAACAAGCACCCTTGTCAAACAAAAATCTATATTCTCACTCAGGCATTATTTTCAGCATGCATTCAGAAAAACACTTCAGGCCTCATATCAAATTCCTTTACCTTCCTTATTCAACACATAGTGATGCCTCCTCATAAACAGCATTTCTCAATACACATTCAAACTGGAACAATCAATGTCTTTCTTATACTTAATTGTAATAATATATGAAAACCCTTACATCTGGCTTTTTAGTAGTTTCAAGTCGAGCTAGTGCTTCTTTCCGTCTTTCTTCCCTCTTGGCCAATTTCTCAAATGCTTTCATGATAGCCTCCATCTTTCTTTCTTCTCGAGTCTGAAACCAGGTACAAAGGATTGTTACATAAACTATTTCCAACATTAGCATTCGGATGTTACACATCGTAGACAGAGAATGTTACATTATCATTATTTATAGTGTTCATGATAAAGCAAAGTTGACAATAAAATAGTGAAATAAAAGGATGTATCATGACATTGTTGTTATATGCCAATAGGCTTTCTAGTTCTTTGGGCCAGTGAATCAAAACAATGCCCAAATGAATGGTGACAAAGTACTTCTATGGCATCAGGATATAAAACATGATTTAATGGCACCATTTTGAAGCAATTTCTTAGATTGGACAAACCTTAGAACAAAGATGCCAGTTATGAATACTAAATTATCTGAAACTTGGCTGTGTTCTACAAGTTGATTTTTATAATAGAATATACAGTCATTTTATCTGTAGATATCCTGTCACATCATGTTTTGCCTGACCTAATGCCTTATATCATAATTTGACAAAGTGTAATGTTTCAGCCAGTCAGCAGCTGTTGAACCTCACCATCTTCTTACACCTTTCTGCTGCCTCCTGCTCTGACTCAGAAGACAGCTGTGTTTCCAGTTGCTGAGCCTGGAGATCAATCATCTGCTCAGAAGCAGGTGCTACGACAGTAGCAGGTTTCACTTCAACTGGTTCTTTCTTGATTGGTGATGGCTCCTACAATGCAATACGTTCAGTACATTTCATTATAATGAAAACTAAAACGATAAAACATTCAGTGATTCAACCAGAGTTTCTGAATGATTCACACTGAGGAACATCAACCTATTTTTCTCTTTAAGATTCATGCTAAATAATATATAGAGGAATGTTCTTTAATAAAATGTTAAAAATCATGGAAATATTCCAGAATACCCTAATTGCATTGCCTTGAAAAAGAAAATCACAGAATATTCACCAAAGCAGATCTTACATCTTATATCAAGATCCAATGCCCTTAGTAGACAATTTTCTCATCTCTTGAACAGACTCAGCCTTTTAGATTTTGAATTTATTATTAAGTACATAAAGATGACAGCACTAGTACTCACTTCTACAAGATGGACCACCTTCTTCTCAGCTGGCGGCTTAACAGGGGAAGCAACAGGTGTTGTAGGACTCTTGGGAGTTTGTTTAACCTTTGTTCGGGTGGATTCTCTCTCTGGGGCACTGAATCTCCTGGTTCTCTTCTTCTCCTTGACCGGTGATGGTGGCGGAGGCACAGGGGCAGGAGTAGGTGTTGGTGTGGGTGCAGGAGCACGCGGTTGGGATTCCCTGAAACAGTGGTGACGAAGATGATTACAGTGTACATCAGGCAATGGTAGCTAAAAATATTTACTGTGGTATGGTAACAATGATCCAAAATCATCAAGGACAGGTGCCTTTTCCTTGCAATTTCCTGCCTTCATAAATCACATTTTATTGTGAATTATTAAGGTAATCAATAGTTACAACAGGATTCATTTTCCTTTCAACCAAGAAAAAACAACTTACTTGTTTTGAGAATTCCTTAGCTTCTTCCCGAACTTTGAGACAGGACAAGTGACTTTTTGACAAGTACATTCCACACTAAATGAGCTGGAAGGAGATATGACAATTACATTAGCCTAAATAGGTTAAATGGCTGTACACATAAAAATAATGGACAAAGGACTTAGATCTATGGCAGATTCCACAAATAGGGCATATATTGGCGCACACAAAGATCTATGGCAGCTGTCAAATAATATAACTTCTATAGCACATAGATACTTATATATAGCGGCAGACTCTCAATGATCAATGTTGTGATGTTTCTGGATTATTTTTATCATTTCACCATCCTCTCATTGGTCGGAATTATAACATGCTGAATCTTTTCATGCTTCCTCACATGGGATTCAGAGCTTTTACAAGTGAAACTTTTTGGATTTTTCAAATATCAGGTCTTAGGGTCTTTCAATACTGGTTTGAATATGCCATAAGAAAACCTTTATTTTCTATGGTCTTGCTCCATAGTTTTCGACTGATTGCTGTGTCTATCGGTAATAGATGTTAAACTTACATGACGTCATAACATGCAAGGAGTGGGACGTCAAAATAATAACTGAACTGATTGTTCATTCATGGATAAGACATTATTGCAAACATGACGTCAAGTCACAACAAGAATCTGCTACAGGTCTGAGAATATGGAAGAGTGTCCTCAAATTACACAAAAACACTACCACTTGTAAGAATTAGCAACAATATAAAACTTTGGCTGTATGGAAATACTACTCACCACTCTTTATAGTTGTAATCAAAGGGAATAGTAATTTCTCCTTCTTTTGGGATGTCTTTCTTGGAGATGACAATAAATTGAATGTTACCTTTCTCAATCACATGCTGAACCTGAAACAAATCATTAAGACTATTTAAAACTCACAAAGATTGACAATGGCAGCATGAGGCATGTGAGCACTGCATATGAGCAATAAAGCAGACATGTTTTATTTACTATTTCTGCTTAAGTCTTGATATGGCAAACAATGAATCTATATAAAACAAGTTTTTCATCAGAAGATTATCTCAATGTAATATTTTGCAACTGAGTAGATGCTCCAAAGAAGTATAGAACTGTACATAACCATCAATATGAAATGTAACAATGGTGCCTACCTCAGCATTTGGCGTACATGACCTCCTTATAAATCGAGCATCACCGCCATAAGCACTTGCATCTACACATAAGTCAAGGTCCTCAAACTTGGAGTAAAACAACACAAACGGATGAAGTCTGGAAAACAAAACATACATGAATATAACTCTGCAGGAAAAACATTCTTGTGTGGCTTCATCAGGATACAGCACATAAGGAAATGAGTCTAACATGTCTAAAGCCTAACGTACTGGTAAAATACAAAACTTCAATCTATGTTTTTTGCTTACACTTGGATATTTATCCTGCATTAGTACCTTAATGCTTCTACTGCTGTTCTTTGACTAGGAAGACAGAACTGTGGCTACAGAAATTGTACCAACCAGTTGTTTGGCATACTCTCTCCAACAGCTACCACGTGGCCGGTAGTAGCGACGTCACATATAATCACATCACTGCTAGTAACGAACATCTGAAACTTTACGGGGAGGTAGCAAAGCAATGGGTGGCCACTTTAGACATAGTAACACCACTTGTCAACATACAGATTATGTGTCGAAGGTCTATTTTGAGTAGCCCTTGGCTTCTAGGGCCTGGTGGAGATGTACCAAGTGTGCAGAAGAAACTTGTCTGGGGATGGGTGTGGCAACTGACTGTGGGAATGTACCAGTAGATGTGGCCACCCTGGGAGTTCAAGAGGGTCGCAACTGGCATGTTCTCGGAAATCCACGAATCAATTCTGTGCCGGCCACCAAAGCGTGATCAAAACCAGTGAAAGATTTGGTGTGTTTTTTATCTTCTGCAGAACCCTGGTAAGTAGTACAGGTGGCAGAAAAGCCTACACTTTTAGGTCTGCGCAGGGGATGCTGAAAGCGTTGACCGCCCAAGCCAGAGAGTCCAGGACCGGGGAGATGTAGGGACAGAGCTGATAATTCTGTCTGGTGGTGAATAGGTCAAACTGTTGGCACACCTGGTGGAAGGCATTGGGATTGAGCATCCACTCCATGGGAGCTGCTATAAAAGAAAGCTGGTACCCATGGTGAACCAATCACCACCAATGGACTTGTGAATTACCTTGTGGCTTTGAACAAAAGGAAGAGGTAGCCTGGGGGAAGCCTCAAAAGAGGCATGCCTGCGCTGTTAATTGTTTGGCTTAGATGTTTAAAATTCGGATTATTAGGAGACAAGCTCCAATGCTGTAAGTGGCATTTTATCACAGGCAAGCTGGAGACGTGTGTGAGTTTAAGATCATAGGGCAATTGAAGAGCGAGGATGCACTCCACGGCTGACATTGGCTGACTCTTGAACATTAGAATCCTAATCCACTAAGGCAAGATAACCTAGGAGCCTAGTTGTGGTGATTTCCACTACAGCCGCCCGGAGATGAATACACAGATGGTCATTTGACGTTGTTGAAATGACATCATAGTACATAAATGATCGACAATGAAGATTGTCCTCAGTAACATCCATATCAATAACTCTGACAGTAGAGGCCATTACGGACAGCCTAATTTCAGTCTCAACAAATGGGATGGATGATGGGCAGGACCAAATCGGGGACCCGAGGAGGGAACGACCAAAGCCAACCTGTCCGAAATCCTATGTGGCCCTTGGATAAGTCCAAGCTGTGTGTCTAACTCCAACTCGAAAGACAAGCCATCTAAGCTCGTCAAGGTGTCCGATGGATAATCGTATTGTCGACGAAGCAGGAAGGAATACAGATACGGAACAAATACGGAACTGAGGTCTGGAGTGGATCTGGAAGTATAATGGGAAGACCTGGGATAGAAAGCCATGCGTATGAGGCCGGCGAGGAGCCAAGGACGGTAGGTAGTCGTAGTTATTGGCAATAGACGCATATGCATATGCTGCGTAAGAGGAGCTATTAGCACAGGCGCGGACCTGTAGATGCCGGAGCTATGCTGATTAATGATGGAAACCCCGGAGGCACCAAGGACGCCATGGGGCTGGAGATGTTGGTATGAGAATGGTGCAGACCGGTGGCAAAGGCGCCGAAGGAGCTGCCTGAGCCATCAATGACGTGTACATGGATTGCATCCAGTGAACCCAGGTGGGATCCAGAATGAGTTGAAACCAGGAGGCATGTGAGGCAGCAGTGCTAGCCGTGCCTACACAACCTATTGCACAGACAACAAAAGAGGTGATCGTGGATGTGGACATAGTGGGCGTGAATGCAGTAGACGAAGGTGGGGAGAGGCACTGCTCCATTAGTGATGATTGAGGCTTGGTAGGGAATAATAACACCTGTGCCAACGTATTAGGAGACCTCCGAAGTTAGAGAAGTGTCCCTGTGGTCGGCCATCTTGTCAGACATGATGGGTGTGTCATTCTGTCAAGAACCAGAGGTATTAAGTGAAGTCATGAGGGGAGAGAGAGCGGCAAAACTCGCACCACCACTAAGTAGAACACAGAACATACAATCGACACACAAGGCGTGCGGATCCTTGGCTGATTTATTGCCCCGGCATTGTGAGCAACACTACATATAATTTCAGACAAAAGAAATAGACAAAAGTAGCAAGCAGAATAGACACTGTCACATGTCATCAAAGATAGATGGGCATATAATTATAACTCAAACTTTTAGAACGTTCAATTATACACTTAAAAAGCCCAGAATAGAAACATATATAGCACATGAACAAGAACCAAGATAGATATATTGAAAGCATAAGACATGCAAACATGACAACATGGCAAAGCAAGATGGCGGATGGAAAAATATGCGCAAAGGAAGCGTGAGAAAGAGCGACAATGAGAACATATTGGTTTATCAAAGGCTGCTATCTGGTTCTTTAATCTGGGGAGCCTTATTCTCTAACGTCTGTACTGTCCGATGACTAGCAGTGATGAGATTATATGTGATGTTGCCACTTCCTGTCACGTGGTAGCTGGGGGAGGGAGTATACCACACAACAGGTTGGAAAAACAATTTCTGTTGCCAGGACCTCTCACAGCTGGAACTGGACCAGGAAATCAAGTGGTCACAGATGAAAAGCATTCTCATCCTCAGTGGTCACTCACTATCTATACTCAGCAGTCATTGTGGCGACAGGACTTAACTTTAGTGATATTTTTACAACACATAACAGTTAACATGGTACAGTCAGGGTACTGACGAATAGAATACTGGTCTTACGTCTTCATGACATTTTCTATGTCCAGATGCTCTCGGAGCATGACAGTTCCCTTGAATTCTATCACAGCTTGACCTTGAGGAATCAACTCCTTGGCAACAAGACCCTGTCAAAGAAGCAAAATCACAAGTAAGACATACATGAAACAATCAATAAACTTAAAACAAGAACTATGTGTTCACGTAAACTTTATATAGCACAAGCATTAAGAAGAGCATAAGATAGGAAGAAATTGGTTTTAATTTTCTCTTGTCTGAAAAATAATATGCGAAAAGGTTGCAATCAACCCAGCTGTGAAAATGGTAGACAACAAGGAAATGTCATTAGTCCTTCCAGAGTGTAACTTGTCTCAGACTAGCAGATTTATTTCAAACGACTATTTCATGAACCAGTCTTATTTAATTTGTAAAGAAACTGTAACCAAACCAAGGACATCAATGATTTGTCCACTGTTTGATCCAGTGAGGAGACTATAGGTTTTGGTTAACAGCTTCATCAACTTTGTTTATCAATAACATTAAGAAAAACATTGAATTTTATAATTGACCAGAACTGCAACTCTCAGTCTCACCTTTCTATTTGTCTTGACCTCAGTGACAACACATTGCTGAACCAGCAGCTTGTCTGTCACCGGACTGTCGGACTGCAAGGGAGAATGTAGGTCATGTTACTCAGTATCAACAAAACAGCAATCCAAAATGTCATAAATGTTACTGATAAAGAGCATTTGTTTATGGTGTAATAGAAATCTACTCTCTCATCCCGACATAACAAATCCACATGAACATACTCAGCATTTGTTTTTTATCAAGAATCTTTCGACATAAGTAAACATGGTAAATATGCATCCTGAAAGTTCAAGAAAATTTACTCACCAAAACTCCATTGGTTTTTGTCAAGGACAGCAGGTCCCTCATTCCAGCACTATAGTGATTCTCTTTGGCTACTTCATAAGAATCCACCCATGGGCTAAACATAATAAACATATTCATTACCTATGAGAGCAAACATGTCGGGGTTCATAAATATCATATGTGCCCTAGGGTCATATCACGTCACAAGCCAATAGTGTATTTTTTCCGTCATACGGATGGCACTGTTGACGCCATTAGAATCTTATTTCCAGTCCAGTTTCCACCTGCTGGACTAGGCTGGAATTTTAATGACTCTGACACCAGTACCTATTATGAGTTGTGTCCCTTCCATGTCCCTCCTATTCCACCTCTCATGTCACTTGCATTTGCTTCAAACTAAATGTCTATCAAAATGGTCTGATAAATTTAATCTAAGAAAAGTTTCACATTTCCTGCCTCACGGACACCAAGTGCATGTGGATTGTGACACAACACTTGAATTCGTTGGTTAAAAATATGAAAATTTCGGAAAATATCTGTCGATGTCCAGTTGACCCCACACATGCTTTTTAAATCCTGCAATCGACCAAAATATGTGCAGCGATCACCATGTTGTGTACAAACAGAACATTGATTTCGTTACACAATTTTGCTTTGACTAGGCATGGTCTCGTTTGTCCAGCCAAAATATAACTCAGAAATTCCAGCCAAGGTCGTCGATGGAGGAGAATGGACTTTTATAGTCAGTGAACCCCCTTGCCACTGGAAGATGCCAATCATCTAATACAAAGATAGAACAGCATATTGTAAAGCAGACCTTGAAACTAGCACAGATAACACCCACAATAGAGCCTATAATACTTTTCGACCCTTTAAGTACACAAAAGATCATGCTAAGGAATATTTAAACAATGACTAAAGAGCTTAAACTATACTCAAAAAGCTCACAGCACAGAAACACATCCTCTTTGGACAACATAAAGCTTATCATGCTATCAAAGGACCAGTCAATATCAACTAACGTCCCTGTATGGCTAGTGTGCCATCATGCTACAAAACAGTGCACTATCAATGAGAGACATCTTCCTCTTCCCTGATTGCTATGTGGTGGAGGCTGAATAAATAGTCTCACCTGAACATACTGTTCCATGGGTCACCATTATCATTAGCAACTGAGACAGAAGTCTTCCTCCTTTTCTGTAAAAAATATCACAAACATTGGACAAACTGCAGACAATGGTAACATCTATTTACAGATACGAAAAACAGGAAGAATTTTGTTGAACATATATACATAAAATTGAATAACACTTTCAAAGAAAATGGCTGATTATTGGCCATAAGAATTTTCTGCTTTCTGTATGGTCAAAGAGCAAAGTTCAAAATATGGCCACAAGAAAAAAAAGGACCATACAAATTGAGCCCCACTGTTTACTATACACATACCATTTTATATTACATTTAGTACAAAAATGGGCTAAACAAATTGGAGCGTCATCATTGGTATGAACAAGCATTTGAACTCTTTGTAATCAACGGTCCAGTGGTTTTTGAGATGAAGAATGTTTATAACTGAAGATCTCATTGATGGACGTCATACACAGAACAAACAGGCCACAACACAAGCTCATTTGACTTTCTGTCATGTGAGCTGAAAATCAGATGACTACCCTACTGTATATAATGTACTGAATGTTTTTTATAACTGACAAGATCACAATTTCCAAAACTCAGTGACCTCTTGTGAAAATTTTCAGCTAGTTTCCATCAACGTAGATGTCACTTCTTAAACATATTAAAAACATCATAAAAACATCATAATGAATCATCATACCTTTACAATTCTTACAGGCTTCTGAATACTGTCTTTGGCAATCTAGAAAATAAAAATAACATATAACATATAGACACTGAAAGACTTTGCACAGCTGCCAACTTTGCCAAACTACAATAAGTATTTGTAAAGATATTCTCATCAGGACAACCAAATCCCAAGGATAGTGTTTCTGAGGATGTTTGGAGGTACGTATGATGGTGGCGTTCGATGGGGGTTGATGGGGATTCCTCCATAGAAAATTTGGGGATCTTAAGAGTGAACTAGTTGCACTTGGTGAATGAATGGACAACACTGTCACTTTGCAAAATGCATGGTTTGGATATTTCTTAAAGGACAAAATATACACAAGTTCCATGTAATACTAAGGTGATTGGAATCATATGCAACAATCCACACCATAGGGGTACGATCACACGATATGAACCAAGTCACTAAGTCTGACCACCCAATCCACTTGGAAGCCTCTTACGGCCAGTATAGGCTGCTAGAGACATATTCTAACCCAGAATCCTCACAGGATGACATAAGTAAACTTCAGATCTTATGACATCCCATCTAAAAAGCAGTCTGTTTAATGAATATAAAACATGAATAGGGGATATGGAATTGAAAAACATCAAGGGATTTATGAAAAATGATAATACTAATAACAATGGATTCTAAGAATAGAGGTGCGGTGAAATGGGGTTTAACGTCAAGTTCAAGATTATTGCACTTCTATAGCGATGTGCTGGTACTGGCCAGGACTAATGCCAGACTCAACCAGTCTTTTAGTATAAAATGGGCAGGGACTGAACCCAAGACCTTCCACTCTCTGGGCAGATCTCTAAAAATAGAACAAGTATTACATACCTTTGTTTTCTGTTTCTTGTTCCCATCTTTCCCCATATTTTCCTTCTCCTTTTTTGTCATCCGTTTTTCCTTTTTAATTACATTTTTCTTTGGCGAGACCTTTTCTTTAGGCTTAGAGATCCGCCTCTGCTTGACAACTTTCCCCTTTGTTGGTGTTAAGGATTTCTTGTTCAGGGATGCCAGATGATTAGCAGCTTCATCTGGATCCGTATCAGTAGCACTAGTATCTGTTAACATTCAAATAGAAAACCGGAATGTTCAAAGAATGGCAAGATCTGCCGTTCCAACAGAAACATGGTGGGGGAACAAGTTACAGTTGGATTTCTTTAATTTATGCAGTTTAAATTATTTATTTGGTCTTGTTTCTTTATAATGATTCAATTTCATGTAATAAATTTAATAAAGTCATTGTTCAGAGCCATATTTGATAACATTCTCCATGTAAGATTCTGTAGGCTATGAAGCCTTGACCATTTTAAGGACTTTCAAAATCACATGCCAAGTCAAAAATGCCATTATCTTTAATGAATACGTCACTAAAACATGCCCATCACTATTCAATTTAGAGTGGGAGACCAGTATCGTACAAGAGTTATCTTCCCTTGTTTCTCAGAGCCTCACCTGTCATTTCTTCTCGCTTCCTCATCTGTATGAGTTTTGCTCTGTCCACATCAATGTGACGTGGCTCACACAACTCACAGAAAAAGCTCTCTGGGATGTTGTTGCGGTCGATGCCCATACAGTCAATGTGTTGCCATACACTAACAAAAAAATAATGTCATCTTTACAATACAAGTACACCCGTCTGAACACCTCGCATTCTACTACAGTTAGAAAAAAAAGCAAATCAAATGGCAGACAATGAAACAAATCAAATCTGTCCAAAAAACAAATCGTTTAAATTATCATAAAGGAAATGAACAAACTTCAGAATTTTCTCACCAAAGACGTGTAATATCAGTGGACAAATGTATACATTCATTCTTTATTGGGACATTTACAGGGTAAAAGCTTACAACAGTGAAATATTCATTGAACCCTCACTTGTAACAATTACCAATCTACTCCCAGATAAACTAAACCTCTGAAGCACTGGCATTTTCACGTACCTGCACTTATCACAGCATATCATGTAGCCATCATCGTGCTGGAACTGACAAACACAGCGTGTGATGCTGTCATCAAACTTGTCGTCTTTAGGCAGCGGCACAATAGCAGTTGCTGCCGCTGTACTGGTCGTGGACACCACCTCTTCCAGCTGGACATGACCATTGATGACCCCCTTTACTTGGGGAGGAGGAGATTGAGGGGGTGTAGGAGGAGGAGGAGCTCCATAGTTGTGATCCTGGAAACAATAACATTGCACATTATAACTCTGCAAATATGTAACTATTTTTTTTAATTTGAATCGTGTTCTTTAAAACTGAAAAAAGACAGAAGTCATTACAAAAAAAGTAGAATTGTAGCAAACTATAAACCGAAGACCTTACTTGATACGGCAAGCCATAGCAACTGGCATAAACAGTTGGAGGCGGTCGCATCATTTCCTCAGGAGGAGGAGGTATCTCAACAGTGTCACTGCAATGAAAAGAGTTTCATGTTCAATAAATGAATTCAGTTTGACAATAATTGTAATAAACCTCAATTATACTTGTGATACAGATAAGGATCTTTAATTAGGTCATAATATCCCATACTTACACAGGGTTTACTCAGGGAATTATTTGACATGGGCCTCTTATTTGAAAATTTCAAATTCCAGAAGTAGGTGTCGTTTGTTGTTTTACGCCGCACTCAGCAATATTCCAGCTACATGACGTCTGTCTGTAAATAATTGTGTCTGGACCAGACAATCCAGTGATTGATATCATGAGCATCGATCCACGCAATTGGGATTGATGACATGCTTCAACCAAGTCAGTGAGCCTTACCACCCGATTCCATTAGTCGCCTTTTACGACAGGCATAGTCGCCTTTTACGTCAAGAATGGGTTGCTGAAGACCTATACTATCCCGGATCTTCACGGGTAAGAGGTACGCCCATACAGCACAATGTTAAAATGCCCCATCGTATTTGAAAATGTTGGCCTTTTTTTTCAATTTAGGGGCTAAAAGCACACGGCCCCAGCCTACAATTATCCATGCTCACATAATTCATACAGTTTGGGTCAGACTCTAGGGTTCATCAAATAATGGGCAACATACAGATTGATCAGACTAATCATACTAATGAAACAAAAACAGTTCTTCCTCAGGTGATTTATTCTGAAATAATGCCAAGGCCTGCAGAAGTCCGCATTTATTGCTTATAGAAAATAAAGACATGTGATATTTCTGCCATATCACAATGTTATTATGAATAATTGTGTTGTGGAACAAACAAGATATTACAGTGTTCATTTCAAATGTTACGAACAATATCCCCATACAATTCATGGCCCTTAGCACCCTTGTGGGCACAACTACTAACACCATCCATGGCGAACAGAACTGATTCATTAATAGAACACTCTATCCCCATTTGGCCATCTCCCTGAGATACTGGAGCCCTAACAAATGTGCCCTAACAACTAAACCTGAATGGCAACAAATAGAAAATGAAGAGAAGTACTGACTTTCAAAATCCGAAGAAACAATCATTTATGTGTATAAAATGTTTTAACAAACACTTACTCATCCTGTGACGACCAGGGGACTTCATTCCCACTGGTGCCGCCGATTCCTCGGACTGCCCCAATGCGCACTATTATGCTCATCCTGATGGCTCTACATTAATTCTTGAAAGGATGAAATTGGGGCTGCCAAAAGCAGCCTCAGGGCTGTGCATGACAGTCTTCTGTACCACACACTTAACTGAAAACAGAACAAATAATACCAATGATGAACATGAATTAATACACCTAATAGTCAAAATGTCAACAAAATACAAAATTTAATAATAAATTTAATAATAAGTCTATTTGCTGTCACATCTCGACATATGATGACATCCCTACTAATTCCATATTATCATGTTTCTAAATGCTCATCTTGTCTATCTGCATGATAGTTGGTTTCAACATATTATCTACAATAATACACTAATTAACCTATTCAATGTTCTGATTTGTCTCTTCTTTAGAATAGTTAAGCATTGTTAGTACAGTCTGCTATCTCAAATCGTGTCTCTTGGTATAATTTAGATTCAAATTCAACATTTGGAACATTATACGGTGAACTGAAAAGTGAATGCTTGAAAGCAATTTACTGAATCAGTGAATGTTGGCACAGATGGAAGTATGTGTAACCAGAAAATGCATGTTTCACTTACAACCAGAAACAACCTTATTATTTTCTAAAACTCAGATTTGTCTTAAAAACTCAAATTTTAACCACACTATTGTTCAAACTGTGAAAACTTTAATTTACCTAGTATAACGACAATACACATCTGTCTATATTGATATGGACATAGAACTAGTGAGTTGATCTTTCAACGTGTATTTGGCAGTCTTTTGACAAGCCAGATAAGACACTAGTGAGTGTGACAACTATAATAGTAGTCTAATATGCCTGCATTGGATCCTGGCTACATTGTAACAAATCATTTCGTCAGGGACCCCAACAGATGTAGTTTCCCTTTTCAAAGAGGGATGACATTTTTGAAAGTGAGAATCTTAATAATGCTTGAAACATTAAGCAGACAAAAAAATCTCTGAGGACATGACAGGAAACGATCATATTCTGACACCACTGCCAAGACACTAGCGAGAACAACAAAGAATTTGTAAAGGAATACAATGTCCACTGGCTCGTGCCAATTTACACTTGTCAGGGGGGTACTCAAAGTATGTGATCTAGACTACCGGTTGTCGGACTTTCATTTTTGTGGAAGCCTCGGTGGCTGAGTGGGTTAGATCGCTGACTTTGTGTGCTGGCGATTAGGTGCCTCACCCTGGCAGGTGTGGGTTCGAATCCCGGACGGGACTCAACCCCCAAAAGTATAGAATCTGTACTTTACTAAGAAAGTGTTATCCCAAATATAACATTAGTTACATTTGACCACTTTCTAAATGGCATTGTGTATTTATTACTACAGTGTTCTATTACAACTTTCCACTCATGCTCATGTTTCTAGTTCACATAGGCAATTCTGTTCAAATCAAGAACATCCAAGGAAACAAATACCCTGTATCAAACTTTGTTCATAAGATTGTAGTGTGCGTTTTATGGATTTCAAAATTCAATGTATCTGTACAAAATGATTAGATCAGAAATTGATCAATGGGGTGGTCAAGTTATACAGCTAATTCTAACTGAATATTTTTGATGGGGCAGCGAAAAATTTCATAAAACGTCCTGACATTTCTCTCATTAACAAAAGAAAAGACCACAAGCAATAATGACATACAATTTGATAAAAGTCATTCTTTTCACTTGCCCCTGAGGTTTGTTAAAGTTATCGTGACATTAATTAATGATTAAAGAGTCAATGCTGTAAGAAACAAAGAAAGAGCTCATATCTGAGTCATACTCATTGTGTTAAGATTCTGTTAACTATATTCTTAATCCAGATATGACAGGAAATACAGAGTTTTATACCCTCTGTCATTTGCATGTTCTCCCTTGGAATCATCAAACCTACCAAGCTATCCAACACTATTAAGTTCAACATGTTGATGCTAGGTGTAATCATCATCAAAATGGTAATGTATCTCTCTTATAATAACCATAGATTCACCAGTGAATATGAGCAATTAACTTTGATTTTAGTTTAAAGTCACTTTGAACAGTATTTCAGTTATATCATGGTATGTAGGAAGCAAGCTTGGAGCAGTCTGCGCCAAAAACTTTTGAGCCTACTTGCCTGAATCTGGCTCTTGGCATAATTATTAGTACATTTTAGTGTTACAATATGGATTATTCTTAACAGAGCTTACAAAACCAAAAGCATTTTACCAGACAATGGTTTCGAACTAGTGGTTAAAGTTGTAGACTGTTTAAGTCATGCAGGTCTTGGTCATTTACCACTTTGGGGGAAATCATGAGCATTGGTATGGTGCAGATCAAGATAGAAACATCAGGACAAATTTGGGACTCGTACCCACGATCTTAGGTTTCTGGCATGTTTAAAGAACATATTGCACAACGAACTGTAGTGCATTTGCCAACCCTGCCCTCACAGTCACAATGTGATGAAAATATGCATGTTATAGTCCACATAATAAATACCTGTACATCATAAAAGCTCACTATTACAAATCTGGCGTGTTGTTTAAAGTTACTGGCAGAAACAGGCTGCAAAAACTGAGGATTGGGACAGATGAGCTAGAATTAGCTTTAACTAACAATTAACACAAACAAGGTTCAAATAGACAAATGTTTCCAAAAACTATGTTCAGCTAGCATAAATGGTCAATTCAGCTGTACTTGAAGAGAGAAACCAGTTCTGAAAAGGGTGCATCTTTGATCTAATCTCATAACCAATGAACTTTGGCAGGCAACAATGGCAAAGGGACACAACTCTGCAGTGAGTTGTTCCCAAGATTACATGACAGCTGTGACAAAAGACATCAGAACCAAAGCGTTTAGTTTTAAAAATGCCAACTTGACATTCCTCAAAGTTTGCAAAACTGATACAGGAGTGAAAAAGCAATTCAGTATATTTAGGGAACTGAATCGATCAAAACTGAAAGCACTACTTTTAGTTTTATAGACGTCTACTTGACATTACTGAAAGTTTTCGAAACTGATACAGGAGTGAAAAGGCAATTTAGTAAATTTCGGGAACTGAATCGATCAAAACTGGAAGCAATACTTTGCTTGAACCAATACTTTGAGAAAGCATTGTTAGCGATAACGACAGTTCACTATTTGTAGAAAACTAATCACAAGCCTATCAAATAAGCAATGTTAGCATGTCATGGTGGAGTGTAAAAGTGTGCAACCATCTACTGTACAAGCATATCCGGTGGATAAGAGGCAATCTATTTACCGCTTCTGTCTTAAAAAACCCCAATATTTAAGTATCAACGACTAGTTTCTAATTTCCAGATATGAGAAGTGAAAAAGAAATCTAATAACCATATCAACATAGCGTGGGGCGCCATGACCATTTAAAACCTGCAGCATGCCAATTATGCACTCCACTGACACATAACAGAACATGACAATCATGTACACCACAAGCATAAAACTGTGCTTCAAAAATACTTTATATCCACATATAAGTAGTGAGTTATGAGACATTTCTGTACACTACATCCATATGACACATTTGGTTCAGATTAACAAAAGGGCAAACCATTTCAGTTGTACGTGAAAAAATTGATTCCATTAGAATTTTCTGATTTCTACACAAACAATACAAATCAAGCAATGATCAGACTTAACTATCAGTTCAAATTTAATAAATGCTGTTAATATATAGCATGATATAGTTGGTAACACTCTGTCATACAATTATGATATAGCCTAGCAAACACCTTATATATACGAGGCCTTTCCATTTCTGTTCCTCAAGAAGGAACCATTCGATATTAATTAATCCTTCCAACGTGTCATGTTCTTTATATAATCATCACTACCTACTTGGCATCAAAATATATGTAGGATTAAATAGGGATTCCATTATTCATTACTTGGTAAAGGCCACAGCCTCAACATTTTGCAAGTAAGGTGAATAAATTATGCTTTGTTTGTGTTTGGAAAAGTATAGATTAAGAAATGCTTTATTTGTCATTTTAAAAGCCCAAGCATGATTACATTCTGCTCATAATGACAGTTCATTGAAGATAAAGTTTTGTGCAAGTGTATGTTGCCAGATCTGACTAAAATTTGATGCAAGTCTGGATCTACAAAAATGGCGACCATGACGGATTTTTGCAAAAAGCAGAAGCAGTCGGCCATCATGGAAATTTTGCATCTCAAAAGACTGGACGAAATTGACAAGCTCAGTGAGCCATGATCAAACGTTTGGGTGTAGTACTACTGCATTCCTCTCATATGCCTTGCAATCTTACGATATCATTAACTCAGTGGGAATTATTCCCGTTATAGAAGGTTAGGAACAAATAACCGGTTCGGTTTTCGACAATAAAAATGGCGGCGGCGACCTTCGGGATCGACCTGTCAGATAGAAAAGTGATGATCATAATATACCCCAAATATATTATATCATCTGAGGGAAAACATTTCTAACATACAGAATGTATGCACACATCCTTTTGAGAGGGTTGTCAAAAGAAAATGTAACGAAACTACGACATGACTCATGCAGACTTCAAATAGTCCGCGATAATCATGTCAAAACAGAACACCAAAAACCTACCGTGTATGGTTCTGTATCCAAAATGCAACACCAACAACAAATAAGTCAACACTTGATGAAGTCATACAATGCTAAAATTGTCTGGATAACGTCTAAAATTGCAGCAAAAACAATGAAAACATCCAATGTTTTGATACATAAAAGAGTCTATACAGTTGGTCCGGTTTGTTTATACCGGTCACAGGGCATAAAATACACATTTAACGTGTCAACATTCCATATTCGAAAACTTTGGACACATAATCCGTAAGAATGCACGTTTTCTGTGTATCCAGAATTGCACTCTGTCCCATTGGAGCGAGTGACATGCCGTAAACACAGCCATATCTTCGTTTGTTTCTTCACCGTCCATTTTCCATCATGGCGGCCATGAAATGTCAATTTCTGCGGGGATTACAATTTGAGTACGAGCGGGCACCTCTTTCGACATGACGTAGGTCGGGATAAAAATATTGCAATACTTTTATACTTATACATTACAGATGTTTTTACTACATCTAAAAACTACATAAACTTGACTTAAATGTAAAAAAGTACATATTTTTATATTTTGTAAAATCGTTCGTTTCCGTCGTCTGCTAGCAAGTGCGCATGCCCGATTGATGAGACTAGGGACTTGACAGCAGTAGGGCATCTGTCAACTTAGAATTTCAATGTTTACGGAACAATCTTACCATTGCGGGCCCTGAAAACGTGATAGTTTGTTTCTACTATGCTCGACCCATCGTCTAGCGAAGAGGAGTCTGACAATGAGACCCTCGAAGATGAAAATTCAGACGTTCTCAGCCTACCCAGTGCTGAACAGAGAAGCCTGTCAGCTAGTGGGGATAACCTGAGTGTGATGGGGGGACATTCAAGATCTAATAGCATACGTCCGTCAAGTCCCAGTCCTTCACTCATCAGTGATAGAGAGAAAGCTGTAGAAGATGCAGAGAAACTCGAAAAGGAGGAAGAAGAGAGAAAGAAGAGGTTACAACTGTATGTGTTTGTAATGAGATGTATAGCCTATCCTTTTAATGCAAAGCAACCAACTGATATGGCAAGAAGACAAACTAAAGTAACAAAACAACAGCTACAAACTATAAAAGAACGCTTCCATGCATTTCTCAGTGGCGAAACAAGTATTGTCGCTGATGAGGCCTTTACAAATGCAGTCCAGAGCTATTATGAAGTGTTTTTGAAAAGTGATCGTGTAGCAAACATGGTTAGAAGTGGTGGATGCTCAGCTAATGATTTCCGTGAAGTTTTCAAAAACAACATTGAAAAAAGAGTACGCAGCTTGCCAGAGATAGATGGTTTAAGTAAGGAAACAGTGTTGAGTTCTTGGATGGCAAAATTTGATGCAATATACCGCGGTGAGGAGGATCCTAGAAAGCAACCACAACGCATGGCCACTGCTGCTTCAGAGCTCATCCTCAGCAAAGAACAGTTATATGAAATGTTTCAAAATATCTTGGGAGTGAAAAAATACGAGCATCAAATTTTATATAATGCTTGTCAGGTAAGTGGATTACTAAAATTTGTTATTTCAGTGTTAGATATTAAGGTTGAAAGTCAAGGGTGTTCACTCTATTATTGAAGTATCATTAAAAGATTTTCACTTTGAAGGAAATCTTAAGCCCCAGGACCCACTGTCCATTTAGCTAATAATGAGGCCTAATACCTGTGCCCCCACACATATTTTTTTATTTGATTTCTGCCTTAATTGGTTCTACCGCGGACATGTCATTTTATTTGCAGTGTCTTTTAATTAACTTCAGTAGTGATCCATTTCAATTTGGAGATTGGACTTTAAAAGTCAGACAGTTATTAAAAATGCTGATATCATGTTTGTATATTGGATCTCATTACAATTCCCTGAGGATGTGACAAGCAAGACCGCTTGACCCAATCTACAATATCAGCTGTTTGTCTTTAGAAAGTAAAGAATACAACATGAAGGCTGGTGGTTCAGGTCGATGATTGAGTCCTCACCAGATTTCTGTTCCCATTCAAAAAGAAATAATCAACAGTGCTTCCCAAATAACACTAGGTTGCTGGACCACCATTCCACTGGTGTTTGATAAAATCTACTAGACTGCTGAAATATAGTGTTTTTATATCCCAACAGGATTTTACATCGGTTCAAATTCAAGAACATTGACTGATTTTTATCAATTATGTCCTAAATATTCTTCTTTTTTATATTAAAATTGTGATGAAGACTGTCAATCAAAAATTGATAATATCATGAAAATGTCCTATTGATGTTTGTCTGAACCATAATCACTGCCCAATACAAATCTATATAGTGGCAATGTAATATGGTCTCCGGGAAGGGATTTGTACACAAGACACCATGATGACAGTAACTGATCCCAAATATTTATGTTTTACAGGTATTCTAATATCTTGGAAGTCATGATAATATTATTGACTTGGATTCTTATATATTGGGAGTTATGATATTATTATTGACCAAGCAAAACCCTGTTGTAGTGATAGGTTTTATATCTCTTCTCATATAATGCAGAAGTTCTGTGACAGATTTCTTTTATCATGTATATTATTTCCAAGAAATAGATGATGAACAGATATTAATACCCATATGTTTCACTGATATGACCCCAAAGAATTTAGTTCTCTGTGTTATAAACACCTATATTAAGTTACCTAATAAAAACCTTATTAATGGGACAGAAAGATTTGGAATATTCACTTAAATTTTAGGACGACCATTACAGTAACTTGTATGTATAATATTGGGATATTTATTGGTTTTCTCAGAAAGCTGTTGTTGTAGTAGGATTGCATTTCACTGATGTATGAGAGTGGTGACATGAACACGACTCTCAGCGCCAGGTGCTGTTGACAGGTGGCAATGTTGTTGTGACTCCAATATCTGCCACACAAGCACTTTTGAGCTGTGCAAATATTAATTCAGATTGGTCGGGGATGATGTTGCCAAGTTTTCTTTTTACCAGTATAGAGATGAATACAGTAATTAATGTAGTTTATTCTTCATTGTGAATAATATTGTTTGCTTACCTTTTCATTGTACTTTACTTTTAAGTGTGTCAAAACCGGTGATGCAAGCTAAGCACAAAAGAAATAGAATAACCAGTTCCAATGTTGACAGGTGTCCATTTTGAGTGGAG
Organism: Haliotis cracherodii; assembly: GCF_022045235.1. NCBI lineage: Eukaryota > Metazoa > Mollusca > Gastropoda > Lepetellida > Haliotidae > Haliotis > Haliotis cracherodii. Next base: position 20,789,414 of record NW_027266319.1, read on the forward strand.
AAAGATAAATATTAACTGCCTAAAATGAATAGTGGGCTGTCCAAACTTGTCTTTCAGAATCTTTTTCAGCAGATTTCTATCAATGACTGTAGGCTTACGAAATTTAGGGTACTCTGGTTTAAACTTGTCGCAAAGTCACCACATGACCAAGTTACCAAACCCTACCTAAGTTTTAGCCCCACACACTACATTCCTTGGTTTTCCAACCATTATTTTTCACAGTTGTACTTGACACACATTAACAGTTTTGTACCTTCAGTAAAGATTTGTAATAGAAAAACCAATTCAAAATGAATATTAAGTAATTTTGACCATGTCGACGTCCTCTGACAGGAAATATGTTTTTTTATCATGTTTATATTTCTGTCTTTTATTTTCCGCAGTGATGGTGCAGGAGTAGTTTTCAGCTGCAGCAAATTTATATTGGTTTTGAACCTCGTGACCCCTTGTTTTATGTTAGGACAGGCTTATGACAAGGTCCCGTTCACACATGCGTAACTTGAAACAGTGCATTAAAACACTAGCACTAAATTGGTTTGTTCTGCCCTACGGAACATGACTGTCATGAGTTATGGTACCTGATATGCTTCTTGACTATTTCATGTCGGGAGTCCAGTTACTGTTTTTCTTTCGCTTCCCTTTTTGGGGTGATTTGTGTTAACATTAGAATTTTGAAATAGACACATGCAAATGCAATTTATCCAGATTTTGATACTCACATGAACTCGTATTGAAAACTGATACTGAATGGAAGAACCAAGTTATCAATGTGATACTTGAAATCATGGAAATAATATATGTTCCATACATCTGTTGATGAAATTGAAAGAGTATTGATTTGTATGTGTGGAGGAGAAGTGTTGTTAGGAAATTTAAGATGAAGATAAACTGTAAGGTCTTTGCTTACAGGATCATTTGAGTCATGACTGCTTTTTTCAAATGATGAATATCTAAGACCTGCATCACTTTGGGCTTTCCTCCCACATCAACCTGATACACCGTGATATACCTGGAATACTGTACAAGCCGCGTTGAACCTAACTGAATGACGGACGCATTCACTCATGGCTACTTTTAGAGAGTTGCACAAGTTTAATTTTTATTCTACAAGATACTTTTGATGACTGAAAATAAACTGGTACTCATAAAAATATGTCAAATGTGACATTTGGAAAATATGATTAGGAATATTCTGAATGTAACTAGCATCAAATGCACAAGAATCCTGTCTCACGTCAAACCCTGATATTTTTTTCCGGTAGAAGGTATGTTAAAGTCTTGAAACTTTAAATAATGTTGAAAGAATACAAACTGTTTACAATATTTGACTCAGAAACTACACAAATGAGTTTTATTTAGCAAAACTGTTTCAGCAAAAGAAACGTCACATGTTGAATTATTGCTTGTTGCATGTCCTGGAGTTGGCTACATGGGATGATTGGAGTTGTCTCCCATTAATCATACCTTGCCCATCCTCTCAGTTGCTTTGGTTTCCCAGAGTGCCTGCGAGACAGTGGTATGGTAATATGGCCAATCAAACTTTGATTAACCATGGCAGGCGGTCCCATGTTATTTCTAAAAATACAAGTGTTACTGCAGCCTTGATCAATAGTCAAGGAAGCTGTTCTAACCTGATCAACTGCATTCAAATGCATCACAGTGCACTAACGAATTCAGGACTATTTCCAATGCATTCTTAAAGAACGTTTTGTCACAAGCAGCAACAGAATAAGTGTAATTGATTTTGGCAGAGAGTTTGTCTCTACTCTATAACTCATAAGGCCATGAGGTCGGAAAGATTAACTCATGTAGGATGCCTTAAATAGGCTTTTCTTGAACCTTAATTTACAACTTACAGACAAAGCTGCTGAAATGGGTCAATTCATTAAACATGTCATGGGTTTCAATATGTGTATGCGACCTACAAAACATCCAAATGGGTAATGAGTATGATAATAGCAATTATGTGTGTGATTTTTAATATTTGATAAAATCATGATAGATAGACAAAGCCATTGTTTTTGTTGCTGATCCATTTTGTCATCAAAAGTGGGGGGAAATACATTCAAATTCACTTCTATTTATTTCTATTGACAGATCACACATCCAAATATATTTTGTTGGGGTTTTTTTTGTTAAAAAAAAGAAAAGATCAAAATTACTTTGCAAGTCTTTTTGCTCAAATTGACCTTCATTTTCCCAGTGGTAGAAACTAACATTTTTAGTCCACTAGTCCTTACAATGATAACATATAACAAAACCTTTAAAAATGGCAAATGTCTACTAGTCCTTATGATACCTTAACCTTTGGGCTGTTTGGACAGGACTACAGGACTAGTGCCAATTTCTAACGCTGATTTTCCTCAAAACGATAAGTTGATTGTCTGGTCCAGACTCCATTTACAGATCACCATCATATAGTTGCAATATTGCTGACTGAGGCGTAAAACAACAAACAAACAAACAAAAAAGATTTTGCTGAAAAAAACCTCAAAAGTCTTTTGAGCAGACATTTCACAACTTGGATGTTTCAAAGGTACTTAAATTGAGGCTGATGTCATTTATAATCTTTTATTCTGTAAACGAAGAAATACAAAAAATAGAACATTTAGTTTATGAGACTGCTTGATTTTTTTGCTTAATCTCGAACAGTGTCAACCACTTGTGTGGTAAGAGAAAATCCAACTTGCAGCTGTATGGTAATTGTGAACAACTTTGGATTTGCTTATGAAATGACGATTCATTAAATGCTTTTCAGCATGATAAGCTGGTGAAGATCCACTACTTTGTGATAAGTCTGCAGCTCCAAATATATAATGGATAGGATGAAATTGTTATATTACCCTCCAATGTTACAATTGATATCAGGGCATGCCATTAGCATGTGTAGCAGGTGGTACTTAGCAGAACATTATTATGGTCTTGCTATTGATTAAAGGTTCAAAGGAATCAATATTCCTGTGACCCCATGTGGATTTGGGGTTCCATTTGGTTCCAAGGAACCTGTCCTGGTTGAAAGAGGCTTGTAGTCGGATTGTATTCTGACAGCATGGATTGTTGCTCTGAATATTGATCACTGGATTGTGTGGTCCAGACAGATTTGTTACAGACCGCAATCATACAGCTTGAATATTGCCGAGTGCAGCGTACACAACAATCAGTAAAAGAGTCTGGATTAAGCTTTAGATATTCAGCAGTGTCACTTGTCCTACATCTTCCGAGTGCAAGGGAGGTAACTGACTGTTAAAGTCTAGTTTCAACCTGCCGAACAAGGCTGGAATTTCTGGGCTCGATAATAGCACCACCAGTGTCTAGTATGAGTTATGTCCCTTCTATGTCCTTCCTACTGACCAATCAGATTACTTGCACTTGCTTCAAACAAAATGGCGGCGCCCAGTAAAGATGATCTGATCGATAATCAATATCTGTATTGTGATAAAATGGGGTGTTACTTTGCTAAGTGCATCAAATCATATGAGCACCTTGAGTAAAAGCAGCGTTAGAAAGGACTAGTGGACGAAAACTGTTAGCTTCTAACCCTGAAAAGGATGACAAGATTTGGAAAACATTTCTTGACGTTGAGTTAGCAGTACACATGCTTTGCAAATCCTGCAATCAACCGAAGTCTGCACTGCAGTTTGCAAACTAGTTGTCGATTTTGCTACACAATTTTGATTGGACTATGCATAGACTCGTTAGTCCAGCTAAAATATAACTTCTTAATTCCAGCCTATTTCGGCAAGGGCGGAAACTGGACTTTAATACTCAGATAACTCCCTTGCCTCGGGAAGATGCTTGTCCTATTGCCCACACCAAAATTTCCCAATGGTTTATGTATCAATGGGACTGACCAAAATTTAGGAGATTCTTAGCTCACGATTAGGACTGGTGATTTAAATAGGATAGCTCCTGTCACTGTTCTGTGAATTTTGAAACTGAGGGCTTTTCATTTATGTAAGAATTCTTTTCATGATTCATCTGTGTGTGGTATGCTTGGACTTGATAGATGAATATCTTCATTGGTGGTGAATTTTAATATTATGATTAGGGCTAGCAAAAAAGGTTGATAATCAGAATTATCATCGATGGCAAGAAATATTAACTATTTTCTTTATGAAACTGTTGTCATCGATAATAACTCCCATGAACTATTGTGATGAAATAAAGTTTACATTTACCGAATGTCAATTGTCAAAGACAGAAAGCACCTGTTTTTGTTGTATCTCAAATGTCCACAAAATAATCCATGCATAAATATGTCACTGCTGACCTGTGGTGTGAAATCTGTTGATTTCTTTTTGGACTTTCTTGCATATTTGCATAAGTTCCTTCTCCAATATTTATTGATAATTGATTGATATGTAGTTAGTGATTATCGATCTGTATGATCTACATCGATAGCCAGCCCTAATTATGAGTAGTACAAACTTTTGTCAAGAAATTTGTGATTTAACCAAACGCTTCTCTTGAAACATTTAGCGAACAATAGGAGAAGACTCACTTTACTACTAAACAATAAAACATAACAAGGACAAGTTCATGTTTATGAGCGACTACCAGACTACTAGCCAGCAAGGCTAATGATGCTTCTGTGTTAATATCTAATGCTCCAGTCTCATACTGCACGCAGCACTTTCAAGCAAAGTGAAATTTAATCAATAATTAGGACAAGGAAGGTCTTCTTTTCGCAGCTGAGAAGGACATTTCATAATTCTGAACTTCATCTTGTTTGGGGCCTGATAACTGCACCCTGAATACTCAGCTAAGAAATAGATTTAATGTGATGTAGAGGTTGAAGTTTGAACTGTGTGTATATATTTGATTTCATCTTCTTTGTTCGATGGAATAAAATTAGAGGTTAGCTTTGAAAAGAAGCTAGTAAATAGAATAGTGTCCCACAGAAGTTAACTCGTGAAGATCGTGTTAGAACTGGTCTTAAGCAACACATGCTTGTCATCAAAGGTGACTAATGGAATCGGGTGACGAGGCTCACTGACTTGGATGATGCATGTCTTCGTATCTACGCTTGTCGTAAGAGGCGACTAACTGGAGCAGGTGGTCAGGCTTGCTGACATGTTTGATGCATGTCATTGTATCACAGGGCAGTCGGGTAGCCTAGTGGTTAAAGCGTTCGCTCGTCACGCAGAAGACCCGGGTTCGATTCCCGACATGGGTACAATGTGAAGCCCATTTCTGGTGTCCCCCACCGTGATATTGCTGGAATATTGCTAAAAGCGGCGTAAAACCATACTCACTCACTCACTCACTCATTGTATCACAATTGCTTAGATGGATGCTCATCCAATGTCAAACACTGGATTGTCTTTTCCAAACTCAATTTTTCACAGACTGTCATTATATCGCTTGAATTTTGCTGACTGGGGCATTAAACAAACAAACAAAACAGCCACAAAACAGACTTGAATATTTACGGACTTCTGTCATTTAGTTGAAACATTGCTGAGTGCAGCGTTAAGCAACAATCAAACTAAACCTAGGATTGAGATGATGATTAGATTTATTTCTGCATCAATATCCACATAGCCTTTTACAGCTCTCACATTAATTGATCATGTTAAAGATACTTTGTTTCAAACAAATAAAACAGAAGTTAATTTGCCCTGTGAATTTTCAGTAGCCTCTGTCCAACAACCTAGCAAAGGTGATGCACACTGTGGCTTGATGAACATATTTATGTGACTGTTATGTCTCTAGCATGCAGTTGATGCTGAGTATTACAAGATGGAGACCCAGTGTCAGCAACACCATCACCACTCACAGTGCTGTTTATTACGACACAATTACTGTGGAAACTGCAACCTACTGTGACTGTCATAGTCACTCTCCGTCTCGTCAGACGCACACATCTCGGCTTCATTAGCAAAATCCTATTGACCTTTCAGCCATGATGTGTGGGACGATAGTGAGGTTTCACCTCAGGAATATTCCTGACTGATGTATGTTGGTGAGGACTAATCTTCTGTACCGAGGAGGCATTAAGCTTGTTGTATCAATCAGCATTTTTCTACAAGATATGTTCCATAGACATGATTTTTTGATAATATTCAGCAGCAACCAGTATGAATTTCTACTTAGCAAATCCTCCAGACAAAATTGATATGAATACTTTTGTCGATAATGTATTTTTGGCAGACAACTAGCAAGTTGAACATCTTCATGGTCATAAATTCTAAGAAGTTGAGAAGATTGGGGCCTCATGCATCTTATTTCTTGATCTCGGTGTCTTGTACAAATTTCTGGATCTATGTGGCTCGTAAATAGTCCTTGATCTTAGTGTCTTTCGAATGTATTCCTTGATCTTAGTGTCTTTCGAACGTATTCCTTGATCTTAGTTTAGTGTCTTGTCTATATGTTATTATATTCCTTATGTCAGTGTCTCTCGTACTGTACGGTACATATTCCTTGATCAAAATTCATCAAAAACATTTAATTGATCTTAGTGTCTCTTATACTAATTCCTTGATCTTAGTGTCTAGATCTGCACAGTATTACTGGTACACCACAATACGCTCTCCAAACATTTCATATTGAAAAATATTTTCTGTTTACCAGTATATTGGGTACAAAAAAATATAACAAGTGACGTTATTATTTGTAACAATTAACCTAAACTCTACACAGAAATTCATTCACAAATGATGTTTCCCTTCAAAATGATCCAACCTACCCTATAAAATGCTTCCAACTTTCACGTTATTTCACTATAGTTTTAAATTAACTTGACATTGTCTCTACAGTTTTCGCGATCCCTAGTTTCCCCGATTGCAATGAAACTTGTATAACCGCACTTATTGTCTGTGTCATGAACGTTTTTGCTAGCTCCTTGCAGCGGCGCGAGGATTCAGTTTAAATATACCAGTCATATACAACACATGCTTGATTATTCACAACCTGCCATGACTTATCAGGAATATTGGTGACTGCATCCCAAAACAAAATTAACTCATTCATTCACGGTTGCCCCAGTTTGAAGGTAGGTACTCGTTAAACAGCAAGTCAATAGCCATAATATACAACACATGCTTGTCAAATTACCTTGCCAATAATTACACATTGGATGATTAATCAATGTAATACTGTAAATCATGAAATGAATGGGTCACCAAATTAGTGTGTCAACACCTGCTCTAAAATGTGTCATTAAAGGAATGTGAGTCATGACTTTGTACTACAATAACTAAACAGCAAACGATATCACCATGACTAGAAATAGATTTCAATGAGATAGTAAGGGATGATAGGTGTTCGAGTGAATAATATCTTCACAAACTTAACTTCAGCGGCTTGACCTGTGATCAAACTTCCTTGAAATCAAAAGTACGAAATTCCAAATAACCAGTGTTTCCGGTCATGTTGGCTTGTTGTAAAAAAAAAAAAATAGGTCCTGGCTAAAATTTACCTGTCCATTGATTGCTCATAAAAGATAAAATACAATGTACGACACTTGTTTTCGAACAGCCATATTGATAGTGATTTGTCATATTATTACTAGAGGTGGGATGTTATCAAAAGCTGCCAATTTTGGTCATGATAAAAAGGAAGAGTAAAATAGTGTGAACAGCATAACTTGAGACTCATTAATATTTTGTGAATAGGTTTCGAGGTTTACTTTTTGAGTTTTAATGGAGACCTGCAAGATTGTCAAGAACTGTGCCCACAAACAAGACTGTTCATCCAAGGAAATCCTGCAATAGTACCTTACCAATCAGTTCGTCCAAACATGTGATGTCACTCGAATGCAGCGGACGTTGCAGGCCTTTAATCAAGGATGTTTTTCTATAGGCTTATAGCTAGCTCAATAATACTTTTGAAGACTTGAATTTTCGAAACTACAGCAATGTTTTTCTAACTTTCAAGAATAGGCTATGCAAAGATATTAAAATTGATATAAAAACAGCAAGCCAAGCAACAGTAGTTTTGATACTACCAGAATCACTCTTAGCACAGTTGCCATTGGTTATCTCATTGTGTTATTATCTTGTCAACCAATTACAGATAATGTCTTCTGACCCGCCACGGGCCGTCGGGTAGCCTAGTGGTTAAAGCGTTCGCTCGTCAAGTCGAAGATCCGGACATGGGTACAATGTGTGAAGCTCATTTCTGGTGTCCCCCGCCGTGATATTTCTTGAATATTGCTAAAAGTGGCATAAAATCAGACTCACTCACACACTCTGACCCACCATTGTAACATAATAATTCACAAGAAATTATATGCATTTTTCAATGGAAATTTCTACACGACACCCTCAAATTTACAGAGAATGGAATTAATGAAATAACACATAGTCAAATAAGAAATTGTACGACTGCTCCTGTTGTACTGGACATTTTCACAGCACAGGAGAGCAGTGTTTTTCCTGTAATTGTAAGAATAGATGACAAGTTTACCGTGGAAAAACATGCTTTCATACTCCGTTTGATGCGGTACTTAGTGAGACACACTGTCTAAATCTAATATTTATTGTGAGTTTTGAGGTGAGGTGAGGTGAAATGGGGTTTTTGCACTTATATAGCAACTTTATTGCGACATGATTGCATGTATGTGTGTTAGTGGCTGCTTGTACTAGTCTGGACTGATGCCGATTTATAGTGCTAGCCCACTGAGATACCATGCCGCAGTTTAACATGAATACCCCACTCAGACACAGTATACTGACTCCGAGCCAACCAGTCCTTGTTTTTGCCCCTAAATTCTGAGCACCAGATAGGGTAACAACAAGTACCATCTTTTATCATCTTTTGGTATGACGTGGTTGAGGATCAAACCCCAGACCTTCCGCTCTGCGGACGGACGTCCTACCACTAGACCACGAAGGCTGTCTGTGAGTTTTGATAAAAACATGTCAGTCATTGTTTCCACCAAGTGAATCTCCAATATTTCAAGATAAAATTGTGTCATTTTATTAATATGGGCAAGGGACACTCACATTTTTCTCATTTACTTCATGCTTGCATTAATTTGATGATTTACAGAATGTGTTTGTGGATGTTGAACTTACGCCATCAGGAATGACGTCCCAAGCCTGGAACTCCAGGTGGGAATTGTAGTGGAGGAAAGATGAGAACACTGTTTAGCTTGCATGGTTTCCTTTAATAATGAATCAAGTTCATTACTGTAATTGATTGATAACTATTGCCCTGGGAAATTGATGCTTCAGAGAGGGGGAATGGGTGGACAGTTGTCTAAGGCGCCGCAATTCACTGTTCAGAGTTGTGTCCTTTGGACACACCAGAAACCTATGATTATGGGTTTGAATCCCAGTGCACCCCCCTTATGTCCCTAGGTTTGTCAGCACCCTACCTGTGCTTGTGGGTTTCAGTTCTAGTAGATATTGGTTGATGGCTGGATGATGGCTTGTTGTTTAACGCCACACTCAGCAATATTCCAGCTATATGACGGCAGTCTGTAAATAATCAAGTCTGGACCAGAGAATTTTTATTGTAATTGACATCATGAGCATTGATCCACGCAATTGGGATCGATGACATGCATCAACCAAGTCAGTGAGCCTGACCACCTGATTCTGTAGTTGCCTCTTACAACAAGCATAGTCGCCTTTTACGCAAGAATGGGTTGCTGAAGACCTATTCTACCCCGGAACTTCACGGGTCAGCAGATACCGTATATCGCTGTGTATAAGGCGTCAGTTTTTCGTACCTAAAATGAGGGGGTTAAGAAGGGGGGTCGTCTTATACACGGAGTCGAAGATCTCAGATTTTTTTCCACTGGCGATGTCAACCGGTGTCCGATAGCCAGCCCAGCTTTTGACAATAAAACTTCGCATTTGGTCCTAAATAATTGTTCCAATAACTATTTCCATACATAAACATGATTTGTATCTCTTTTCCTTTAATAAAGTTTAATAATTTCTGCAAATAAGGTTTGTGTGCGCACTTGTGACGTGCTTCATTCCAGGTCGCCTAATACACGGAGTATAGGATTATGGGTTGATTTTGAAGGCGTGTACAGGGGGGTTGTCTTATTTGTGGGGTCGCCTTATACACAGCGATATACAGTATTTAGTGTTAATGTAAGGACATTTTCATTAGCAAAGCTTACCAGACTAAAAGAAATTTTACTAGACTTTGGCTACAGACAGGTGGCTAATGTCACTGCTGTGGTTATATTGATTAGAGAGTATGAGTGAATTTGAAATGAGGAATCGCAGTTTGGATTAAGTTACTTTGATTGTTAAAATGACTTAAAACATTTCTTGAATCTTTTGATAAATGCATCAACAAATGCATGCCAAACAAAGAGTTATTTATTGTTGCTCCAACCAGGATGTGGTCGCAAAGAAGACTACCAGACTCTTCAGTGTCGTCCTTCAAGAACAAAAATAACAGTGCCTGGTAATTATGGTAATTGGATTTGGGGGTTACGATAATGAAACCATTTGTGCAGGAAGCCTGACTTACTAGTGAGGAAGTGACTATTGAAACCAGTCTGATGATAGTTGAATGATAATCTTCTTTTCTCACTAAGTAAGATGGCCATTGAAAACATTATTTCCAGCTTAGGTCACTAGCAACAGTCAGTTCCTGCTATTCATACTGGAAGGTTGACAGTAATCGGTCGTAGATTGATAGTGGCTTGCCTAAGTACTGTAGGCTCAAGTATTGATCTCCTCCAGCATTCCTCTCTGTGTCAATACTGCACATGCATGTCAGATTGTCTTGATATCACTGGTAACATATGTGGACAATCATACCATCTGGAACACCATGGGCTATGGTTGTGGATTTGTCTGCACTGCTATAGACTTTCCATATCTTGGGTGATGGGGTCGCCTCGTGGAAAAGTGTTTGTTTGTTACGACAAAAGCTCAGGTTCAATTCATGTTTTCCCTGACATGATATTGCTGGAATCTTGCTAAAAGAGGTGTAAAACCATACTCACTCATCCTTTGCGTAAGTTCATGGTTCTTTTGTACCATTTGGTCCACAGAAAAAATATTCAAAACCCTGGTCATTAAAAAGATGACACGTTTCAGAGTTATCTCTGAAAAGTATAGTCGTTCATTGAAATAAAGAAGTGTTTTTGGTATATTTTCAGAGTTCCCTTCCTTAGTTAAATTTGTTAACAGACTGCATGAATAAGAAAAATATTGGTTCCCAAAATCAGAACATTTGTGAAGGCAGATCCATAAATCATGTGATTAAAAAATGCATTTGTGTCCTTTAATCAGACTACAGTGTTCATTTGTGAGCGTTTAAAACAATGGATCAATCCCAAAATTAAATACATATCTGAACTTGTCTTTCCAAATAATTTTTGGAAGATTTTCCTCTTTAGATGTGTGCTTACGAGGCCTAGATCTCAGACTGTGAAATTGTCATGTTTTTTAGCCTCCTTCAACCTGTCACAGTGGCCCAGTCATCTTAGGTGCTGCAATTCCCTGTTCAAAGTTGCTTGACAAAAACTTAGAAGACTAGCCCTGATTATGTTTCTAGGTTTGTCAGCACCATACCCCGCATGTTGGTGTCATCTGAGACCTGCCTCACTTGGGCTTGCCTCCCACATCTAGCTGACAGGCTGTGAAATAACTGGAATACAAAGCGTAATGCCACACTTACTATGAAATGCACCCCACAGGCCCATAGGAACAGGGGGGCGTTGGGGAGCTGCCACACCGTGGTGTGACTGAAATACTGTTCATTTGGACACGAAGTGGTAAACGTCTGAGACCTGCATCACTTCGGGCTTTCCTCCCACATTAAGCTGACACGCCGTGATATAACTGGAATACTGTTAAAAGCGGCGTAAAACCCAACTCACTCACTCACTCTGAATGACATGTCATAAGTTGAATAAAAGGCCAACTGGTTGTCTCTATGAGGGTATTACAAAATTTTAACTGATACCCATCACTAAATTGTATTTTAACCAAACACCCACATCAGCTCATGGTGGGCGGAGATCCTAGTTACAGTGCTGCAAATAGCCTTTTTTTTATACTGAAGTCTTCATCACTGGAATGAAAGAAAGGTATCATTTACATGATCAATGATTGTAAGAGTTGTAAATAGCTATGTGTATATTGATTCAGAAATAAATCTAATCACTATTTTAATTACAGGTTTAGTTTGATTGTTGTTTGTTGTTTAACACGGCACTCAGCAATATTGCATCTATATGATGGTGGTCTGTAAATAATTGAGCCTGTGCCAGATAATCCAGTGATTGACATCATGAGCATCGATGTACGCAGTAGGGATACAATGGCATGCATGAACCAAGTCACCAAGTCTGACCTCCGATCCTGTTAGTTGCCCCTAACAACAAGCATGGGTTGTTCATGACCAATTCTAACCTGAATCTTTACAGTGACAGGTTTATGACCATGTTGCAGAAAGATACGCTTGAATCATATCGCTGGAAATCAACCCTAACAGTAATTAGTTTCTTATGACAGCCAATAAGGCACAGGAACATTTTATGATTTGGCAGTTTGACTTGTCATAAACAAACTAAAGGAGAAAAGGAATCCTACCAATGAGGATTGTGGGGAGAACAGGCCTCCATTATCCAATGCTTAAGAGCAGATTCAACTGAAGGTGGCAACACATGAGTGACCTGGTGAAGTGTGTCCCTGTGCCCTGACAGGATGGTAGTCACAGTGACAACCATAGGTTTACCTGGTCCAGATTGTTTACAGGCTGCCTTGATAGATGTGTTTTGTTTGCTGATTCCACAGAGTTGTCTGGTCCAGACTTGATTATTTACAGACCACTGTTATATAGCTGGAATATTGCCGAGTGCTGTCAAACAACAAACAAGCAATTTGATTTATTCTCATTGTGGGGGATAAAAAATGTGTGAAAGAAGTGTCCCAAAAATGAAGCAAAAAATTGTTTTTGTGTATATGTATTCCTCAACACTTAATCATGATTCATGATGTTCTGAAAATTTTAGTATCTGTGAAGACCCTGTTTCATGCAGTGGACAGGGGCACAGGTGACCCAGTCGTCTTAAGTGCCGCTTTTCACTGTGGTCACTTCAGAAACATATGATCATGGGATCGAATCCCAGTTCACCCCAGTCATGTTTCTAGGTTTGTTGGCAGCACACCTTCTTGTTGGTTTCACTTAAGTGATGTGAGAGATGCATCACAAGCTGAAACATTGTGATATACCATATTCGACGTAATAAGCGCCCCGCTCTAATAAGCGCCCAGGTCGAGATTTGCTGATATATTGGCTAGTGAACAATCCCAGTTAACACCCCTTCCAACCCCTTTTCGCATATAATACCCACTCGCGTGTTATAGGCACTCTTTATTATTGGCAATTAAATCCTGGAAAAATATATCTGTCGTACATAAACATTTCAGGCTATCAGCATAAACCACGAAATTTATCTTTCAACTTTATTTTATTCACCAAAATGATATTCTATAAGAGTCCCCTTTTTCTAATTTTGTGAGCGCCCTGGGCGCTTATTACGTCGAATACGGTAACTGGAATACTGTTCAAGGCGGTTTAAAAAATCCAACTCACTCATGCAGTACATCTGTTCTTTTGCTATGTTTTCCAAGCACCAGAAAGATTCATTTGCATAGTAGAAATAAATTATTTTCATCCCACTTATGGCCTCTTCATCTTCTAGTCTTGACATGCAATCCCTGTACATCACTGTTACTTCCAACAGAATGTGACTTAGATACATGTCTTGAAGTAATGATGGCGTGGTTAGCTGCACTGAGAAGAACCACAGGAATCTACTTTTAGAAAATTAAAAGAAGGATTTAATATTTCCACCAAAATTTTGCTGAAAAAACAGACAGGCATGCTTTCCTGCTAAATGTTTGAGCTGATAATAGTCTAATGGCAGGAATATGAGAGGTAGAGGCTCTATTTCCCTGCTCTAATTCACCTTAATACCTCCGTAATGGACCATCACTCATTACTGGCTCTCCACCAAGTATGCAGTAATTGGACAAAATATGGCAGTGAGTGGCACATAGCAATCTTTTATGGATCAAACCTGAACAGGATGGCAGATAAAGGGTGCTTTCTGTTGCAACAAGGAATCTCTTTCATTGGCTTCAAGTCATGCAACACAGGCCCCAACAGAGTCAAATGCATCCTGAGCCCCAACTACTGGGAGATCCGAACTTTAATCATTGGTGGAAATAATACAGAAGAAAGTCTGGGACAAGAGTTGGGTCCATGGAGACTTCTGTATAAATAGTGGCTTGAAGGCATCTGGTCTGATATCCCCACGTTCCCTTTGTAAAATATCACTCGATCACTCTCCCCTTGCGTCTCCCAGCTCCAAGTTGCCTGTCAGATTCTCTGTAATTGATTATTGTGAAGGAGGTCAACTCTTCAACTCTGTCCGCAATGGATTTCCACACAGTTTAAGTAGAAAAACCTCTATTATGTATGCAAATAATTGAACGGATGCATTTTTCGACACATACACGAACAATGGGTGGGAAGTAACAAGACTTGTTATGTAATAACCGACAAAACAGAAGAAACTTTACCATTATTTCTTTACTGAACAATTTTCTCAAGAGAAATGGTCATTTAGTTTCCATGGTGACTAACTATTCTGGTAAATACATGTATTAGAGGTAAATTTGGCCAGATTGGTGGATTTCGACGTCTGCTGCGTACTAGAGCAGGACCTGAAGATGGGTGAGAGTTCAAGTCTGCCCTGGGATGCTGACAATCAATGTATAAATGTGCAGGCATTCATCACAGGCCTTTTGGCTTGATACAATTGCTCTCAAGACGAAGCCTGTAATTGTTATTCTTCAAGTTCTTTACTTGCTAAATTTGTCCTGTAATTGATTGTGGCTTTGACAACTTCTACTCGGCCTTGACTCTTTGAACTAGTTTGCCAAAGAATCCAATTGTTTTGCATAGGAAGTCAACTGCATGACTTGTCATGTTTAATTGGGTTTATCAGTTGTGAAGGATATCAATAAATGATGACAATTGCATTAGTTTGGATCTGGACCTGGCTGTGATAGTGTTGGTTATGGAGCGGCACATGCAAGGACTGGCGACGCCCACAGTGCTTCACACCAGGCCAGTGGGGCAGTCTCGTCGAACAACTTTTTTGTCTTCTTTCTGAACTTGGCTCTTGCAGCATTTACAGTAAACCTTAATCAGGGGTGTTCAGATACCAAAACTTACAAGTTGTACTTGTCCAGCCTAATTTCCAGCTTGCCCTGCTACATCAGAGAAAAGAAGAAAACTTGAAAAAACTTTTCCAACTGAAGCAACAACTAATGGAAGATGTGCAGAATAGAATGTGCCATTGTTTTTCAAGTTAGTTCTGAAATATTCTGTGTAAAAGTTGACTGCCAAAGACTTTTTTCTGAACCTGTGAGCAAATGCACTTTTCTGTGTCCATGGAAAAAGTTTCAGTATATTTCTGTTATGACTTGACAATCAAAAAGTGGAAATAGAAGTTTCCTATCGACCACCTGTAATCGCCATTGTTTAAACAGCATGTGCATTATTTTCCTCTGGTATCGCACTCTATTTCTATTTTCATTAAAATTAATATCCATTTGTCATCTGCAAACTGACGTAAACTTAATGCTCCCCAAATTCTTTGGTTGCAACAGGTATGGGATTTTGTGGCCATGTTGTAATTTCAAAATGATGATTGTACATTAACATTTTTTTCCAAACAAAGCGTTTTTATTTCTTCCCCATCACATTGGAAATATTGCTCCAGCTTGTGACTTTTGAAGCCACTAGTCCAAAGCCCCAGTCTTGTAAAATTCTGTTCGGGGGAATCAACTCAGCTGATAATGGTCCATAATTCTGAAATCTATTGAAAATGATACTAAGAGTCTAGTTTAGGCAAGTGGACTCAAATATTTTGGCACACAATTGTATTTTCCAAAACAGACATATTTTCATTGTTTTGGCAAAATTTACATAAGTGAAAATTCGAAATGAAATTTGGAAATTCAGAAATCAGGAAATATTTGTTATGAATTTCCTGTATAAAATGTGTCTGTTACGCATGCATTGTGACCATAGCAACATCTGTAAGACAAAGCTGTAAGAAGTGTACGGAGGAAGTCTGATGTATGGGTCAATGTTTATTCAGGTTTATAACAAATTACACACAAAAATGCTTGCACTATCTTGTACTTATCACAATTCATGAAACATTATTGCAATAAATTGCCATACAAATGTAAGGCAGATACCCATCTCTAACAGTGAAGTATGCCAGTTAGTCTCGTTGTTACGTTAGGTTGTATCTAAAAGTGTTCAATGTATCTCAGGTTTCAGTTCTTAATCCATTACATTAATTCTTTTAAATTGTGCATTGTGTGCACATTGACAATAAATGCTGAAGATCCAAATGTTTTCAAATGATGATTTATCAATGATGAGAACTTTTTCTACATAAATGGTGTCCTTTAGTTTTGGATATCACCAAATTGTAGTTGCAAGCCATTAGCCATGTGGCCGCCTCCGTCGTCTAGTGGTAGAGCACCCGCCTGGAGAGCAGAAGGTCCAGGGTTCGACCCCCAGCTGTGTCATACCAGAAGAGGTTAAAAGGAGGTACTTGTTATTACCCTGTCTGGCGCTCGGCATTAAGGGGCTAAAACAAGGACTGGTCGGCTCGGAGTCAGTCTAGTGTGTCTGAGTGTGGGGTATTCATGTTAAACTGCAGCATGGTATCTCAGTGTGCTAGCACTAAAAATCGGCATCAGTCCAGACTAGTACAAGCACGCACGCACACGCACACGCACACACACACACACACATCGCTATATAAGTGCAATAATCTTGGATGCGACGTTAAACCCCATTTCACCTCACCATTAGCCATGTTATGATGAAGTATTAGAGAAAATCCTATTAAATAATTGATAACAATTTCCACTCATGTCAGGACACCTGAGCTGTGAACTGAAGCTGTAGAAATGGTGTTTGTCCCAAGCTGTGGTTATGTGATCGCCTTAACGGCGGTTGACTGCTTACTTTGCATGGAACATGTTAGGATTCTTGCAGAAAACATGTTGTCAACAACTACTTCTCAGATCTGTATCAGATTTTGCTGAAATTGTCCACATTTCCGGATTTTGTTGACATAATATAGAAGAATCAGTACTTCATCAATCGAATCATTTTCAGATCTTGATTTTCTATGATTTTTGAGGTAATCTGTGTTTTTTGTCAAGTATGTTCCAAGATCACATTCTATACTGGTGACTGCCTCCCAAGAACCAATTTAAAGGGACATTGCAGGAGGAAGGTTTTATCCTGACATGCATAACTCCATCAGTTTGTAGCATGAACTACTTTGTAATAGCAATGCCTGGTACTTTTCTGAGCATTATTGAGGATAGCTCTGTAAGTTAAGGCACAACAATTTGCAGTGAAGAGTTGCATCCCTTACCCATGTTAGAATCCTGTGTTTGTGATACAAGATTATGCTTCTAGATTTGTCAGCACCATAACCATGCTCTTGGGTTTCACCAAGGTGGAAAATTTCAAAGACCTACATCACATTCCTCCCACACAAAGTTGACACTGCAATATGACTGATAAATACTGGTATTGAAACAGTCTTTGCCAAAGTAATTAATTAAGGCACATGTTACCGAAATATTCTAGTCCCGTGAAGCAACCCAAGCTTGCAGTAAAAGGTGAATATGCTTGTCCTAAGAGGCGACTAATGGAATTGGGTGATGATGCTCGCTGACTTGGTTTGGAACATGTCATCGTATCCCAATTGCGTGGATCATTGTTCTTGATTTCAATCACTGGATTATCTTGTCCAGACTTGATTTCTTACAGACCGCCTTCATATAGCTGGAATATTGCAGAGTGCAGTGGTAAACAACAAACAAACAAACAAAAATTCTAAAATTTGTAGCCTTTGCTGCTGTACATACGATGTTCCAAATAAGGAATGAAAGTCAAGGGATGGCTTGTGATACCTCTGATGTTGAACGTTAAAAGTCTGTTCATGTACCAAGGCATGAAACCTCAAGTATGCCAAGATTTTCTTAATTTCTGACATCAGACATGTTTTGATATAACAAGTATCCCCGTGTTTTTGGACACTTAAGAAACATTCATAGTTTTCTCTTTAATCACATGAACAACTGTAAAACATCTCATTCACTTTTTAAAGAGAAGGTTCTTTACAAAAACAAGCCATCATCTGAGTGTTTACATTGTCTGTGTGATGCTACACCACCGGTTATAGCGCGAGTAATCGCGATAAACATGGCCATCAGAAAACATATGATGTCCGAAAACCTATGATCCGATAATCCGAATGTCTTGCAAGTCGCCTATTCATGATAGAGGGAGAGCAGAGTTAGTCTGTGATAAAATTCTGTGATTGTTTAATTTTGGAGTATATCGAATAAAATTTGTTATCTTGGTGAACAGAAAAATTCCCTTATGTGTGCAATTTGTCCACTTTGAAATTAGTTTTATTGATCAAACAAATCACCCAAGTTAATCTGAAAAATTCATTACGTTTCTTCCTTCTTACTGAGATCCATACGTAGGTTGAAAGGATGCTATTTTGGAAGTCAGTGGGCAGCAGCAGCCACACAAACATCCTGAAAACGCATGTAAGTCGTGGTACATCCACCTCAAGTATGTCATCGTGAACCAGGCTCTAAGATGGTGAAGCAAGCCCAGTGAAGCTGGAATCCACGTCATGTAGCTTTGATGTGGTTGTCAGGATTTTAGAAGAAACGATGGCTTTGTAATGGCTATACGTGATATATCTATCTTATGACAAACGACATGTTTCAATTACTGACTTTTCATGTGTGAAGAACAAATATATTTTTTATCTCAAAACGCACCTGACTCCTTGGTTTTAGGATGATTTGCTGGATTTGAAATGGCACCTTCTGGGGCTTTGTTGGAAGACAATGATATTTTATTGTGTTACAAGGATCTGCAAAGGATGATTTCAATTTTTTGTGGTCTTACCTAAGACCACACGTGTGTTTTTTACTTCCTTTACAGATTTCTTACAGGAAAATACCTGTTGGAAGGTGGGCAGAAAAAAGGCAATTCAATGTTTTTATTTTTTTTAGTTTTCCTTCCACTACAGTTCGGCTGTAATGATAAATATGAAAGGTTTTATGTGGAAGGAGAGCCTGCAACACAGCTGTTGCATTAAGCAATGTAAACCTGACGAATCAAGTGGGAATGCTGTTGTGGATCCATGCATCCTATCAATTTCAGTTACAACAACAACAAAAAACTTTATTTTTACTGCCATGTTTAATACATCTCAATTTCACTGGATCCTTGTTTAGAAAATATTTTTTGTTGCAATATGCTATCAGCTTGTCAGTGGAATATAGAAAAGAGCAAATTCTGACTTATGGTTTTTTCCCATTTCAACAAAATTTACAGTTGGCAGATCGTTAAAGCAAGTATAAGAATCAGTGTGGGCTAATTAATTAGAGGTAGAACAACACATGGTCGTCTATTGTACTACCATGTACTTTTCTGTTCAAATTCTTTCAGTCTTTACATACATAGAGGTTATCACGCGAGTGTGTTTGGGGATGGTAAATATCCTGTATTAGGAATAAACATTGTATTTAGCAAGCCTTGGCGAGCTAAATACATAGTGTTTATTCGTAATACAGGATATTTACCATCCCAAAACACACAAGCGTGATAACCTCTTTATCATATAATGTCATTCTTTAATTCTGTGCTTGAAAATCGCTTTCCCTCTCTCACAAACATTACCTAAACATGGCGAGTTTTCCTGGAATGTGCACATTAATATTTATTACGTCACAGGGTAAGTGATTTGTCAGTCAGACAGTGACAGTAGTCAATATAGTTCCAACTGAAATCTGTTTCTTATACAGTGGCGAAGCAAAATATACGCATAACAACAAATTTTTTTACTTGCATTTCGCGGCAATCCATCAGTCTGTCCGCTGGAGTAACTACCCTTTCCCAGATTCCCGATGGTTAATTCTGACTCGATTGCCAAATGACAAGGTCGAAGCCATGTTTGTTTATAAACACAAAAAGTAGTCCCTACTTGACCTTTGATATTTGCATCTATATCCGCATATGACCCCAACGTAAATCATTTTTATCCGTTGGCTTTATCCTGCGAGAAACCTACCCATTATATGATAAAAATTGTTATTAGCTTTCTCATTCCGATGTTCAAGGATATATTTCTCAAGACTCTTGCTTCAGACAAGATGTTGAAATAGCCAGCTGACAAAGCAATCTGATCCAAACTGTGTTCTGAGTTTTGTATCGCGATAGAAGGCGGGGGCGCTCCAAATTGAAATACTGAAATGTAGGAGTTCTACTTTATGGTAAATTCATCTTTGACAGGTGTAATCAATGTGATCAAACATACAAGGAAAGATCAGCCTATGACAATTACACAGAGCAATATGTTTATTGAGACGTTTCATTGTAGAAGCTGGTCTGCTGAAAGATTCCCTGTTTAGTTATGTCTGTTTACCACAACAATATATTGTGTTTGTTGGGTTTCATAATACCATTTGCATGCTTCAGTACATTAAGCTGCCAGGTAAATTTTGCGTTTGTAAAACGATTCAATTTAAAGGACTTTCTTTAACTTGCATCAGGTGCATGTTGACATCAATCGCTGGTTGCACCAGACAAGACAAGGTCCTGGTCCCATGAATCTATCAAAGTTGAAACATAGATGCATAAACTACCGTATTCGACATAATAAGCGCCCACTGCGATATTTGCTAATATATTGGCTAGTGAACAATCCCAGTTAGCACCCCTTCCGAATGCTCAGTGTACACAAGACTTATTTATTCGTGTATAATACGTGTGTTATATACATCCTTGATTATCGGAAATTAAATTCTGGAAAAATATATCTGTCGTATATATACATTTCAGGCTGTCTGCATAAACCACAAAATTTACGATCTTTCAACTCTGCTCTTTTTCATCAAAATAATGTTCTAATAAGAGCCCCCTATTTCTAATTTTGAGAGCGCCCTGGGCACTTATTATGTCGAATACGGTAGTTTAAAAAGTAAATTCTCGGATCCCTAATGACTGTGTCCTGTATTGTGAATTACACATCAAATACCAAAAGTTCCTACTTGCCCAAAGACAAATACACTGCCCAGCCTGATTTTCAACTTGAAGAAAAACAAAACTTTATTAACAGCTTATGGGAGATGTGCAGAATAGAAAAATGACTAATCAGGTTATTTATCTTCAGTTGATAAACACACAATGCATCTTTAAGTTTCAAAGTTAATACTGCAGATTTTCATACTTAATCATAATTTCCCACTTGCCCCGCACTTTATTTTCATACAAATTGAACACCCCTTCACAGGTTAGTGATATAGTCTGGTAAATAAAGCTGAGAGGTATTGAGTTTTGTTCAAAGATCGATGTTGTGTTGACATAAATATAAGGTTGCATTTTTCAATAGCAGGTTGCACTAGTGCATTTTTTATCTTATATTGCTAAATTGGGCCCCGTAAAAATATTCACTGGAAATCCAAATAAAATTTCTAAACATCTGTCTATTTTTTGATGGTTTAACTTTCTCCTTGTTAATCTTGATGTACCCTATGATAATCAAGATAGATGATTGGCTGAATCTCTCCTGGTCAACCAAACATGTGCATGTTTGTATCAAATCTGGGTTATTACTGATTTTTAGTGTTGTGTGAAACACTCCATACCCTTGGTTAAACAAATCAGAACATCAAAGAAGGAGATGTTCTCAGTGATTAAGTCCTTAATACATGGTGCACCTTCTCATATGAACTGGTAAAAGTGATTTGCTTTTTGCACAATTGTGAATCTCTTCTTACGAGGAGATACCGTTTGCTTGCACTTATTTGACGTGTGTCAAATTACTGTCTGTAGAGATGTGTACAGGGCTTTTCAAACTCATTGGGCTTGTTTCACAATGACAGATGTTCACAAACGTTCAGCCTGCAAAATCATGAACATTTCGAAATTGACTCCTGCAGCAAATTTATCATGTGGAGAACACAATTTATAAAGAAGTGTTTTGGTGACATATTTGTGTGTGAAGGTTGGATGTATCATATGATTGCCATCAGGCTGTCAGTGTGGAAATCAGTCTGTTTCTCAACAACTTATCTGAAGCCAGAGTCAAGTCAAATTTTATCATAGGAAGATCAGTGAATATTATAGCAGATGTTGTCCCTGAAATGTACTTTAATGATGCTAAGAGCTAAGTTTGGGCAAGTAGACCCAAATAGGGTCATTTGTGACACGACAGCAGGGGACGTCACATCAATCATTATGTCGTCATGACATCCAAACAGGCTTTCCTGATGACCCGTATGGGTTTTTACAAGACACAGTATTTACAATAATGGTCTAGTGGTAGAGCGTCCACCCGGAGAGCGGAAGGTCCGGGGTTCGATCCCCGGCCGCGTCATACCAAAAGACGTTAAAAGATGGTACTTGTTGTTACCCTGTCTGGCGCTCGGCATTAAGGGGCTAAAACAAGGACTGGTCGGCTCGGAGTCAGTATACTTGTCTGAGTGGGGTATTCATGTTAAACTGCGGCATGGTATATCAATGGGGTAGCACTATAAATCGGCATCAGTCCGGTCTTGTACAAGCAGCCGCTCACACACACACACACACACACATACATGTGCATGCACGTCGCTATATAAGTGCAATAATCTTGAAGCAACGTTAAACCAAATTTCACCTCACCTCACCTCACCTACAATAATGACGACACATGTGTTGATTAATGAGTAGATATCAGATAGCATTAATATTACATCAATGCATATATTGTATGCTATAACATGGGCACTTCAGTGCAGAATGGACTCGTGCAACAGTAAGACTTTCATGTTTTGTTGGCAATGAAATGCACTGTCATTGTTTGGTAGGAAGCAGTCTGTGAGTTTAGCCACTAGTCCAAAGCCCAAGTCTAGTAAAATTTTGTTCGATCATATAAGCTCAACTAATAAAGGTCCATATAATAACAGGAGCAGTTTTGCTCATGTCGAAGACCTGGGTTCGATTCCCCACATGGGTACAATGTGTGAAGCCCATTTTCTGGTGTCCCCCGCTGTGATATTGCTGGAATATTGCTAAAAGCGGGGTAGAACCATACTCACTCACTCACCATATGATAAAACTAAAATGTACTTAATATGCTGCTGAGAGCCAAATTCAAGTTAGTAGACTCAGAAGTTTTAGGGTCAGACTGAAGAAGTGACAGGTCATTAAGATCTTCAAATTTGATCAAGTAGATTTAAACAATGGTCTGAAAAGCCAGTTTAACCCTTGTGATGAGCAGACTTTGAGGAAAGGTTAGACCACTACAATCCACTACAATGCCGACATCTACAATTAAAACACAGATGTAATAAGGAATTATCTCTGGCATTGACATTTGATTTGACAAAGCTACTGTCATTCTGACCATCTTTTATGCAATGAATTATGTGTCATGATGGAGATTAACAAAGTGTGAAATGAACACAGGGAGTCTGGATTGGTGAACCAAGCGCCTGTTGCATGTACTTTTACTAGTGGCTCTGACTTTGTTAGTCATTCTGTTTCTGTTGATTGGAATGCATTTAAGTGAAGACTCATTATTGTTGTAAGGAAACCTACGAACCTGACATTTATCATTTATCAGTAGTGCCAGTGACCATTTCAAGAATATGATTACTTATCCATGCAACCTACTCTATGAAATGACCATGCCTTTTAGAAAATGGTCCAGTGTATCATATGTTTGGGTTTACACTTTCTTAGTAAAGTACAAATTCTAGTACTTTTTTTGGTGGAATCCCATCCAGGATTTGAACCCACACTCTAATTGAGTAAGGCTAAGGCTCTAAGACGCCTAATTGCCGGCACACAACCAACTGATTCAACCAACTGAGCCACAGAGGCTTCCACAAAATGGAAGTCCAACAACTGGTCGTCTAGCTCACAGTCTTTGTATTGTACTTCACATATGATCTGAATTTATTCATGTGAAATCTCATCTTTGTTGTGAGGAAGATTATTGTCTTCTATGGGAATCTGAATCAATAGTGCCAAAGGTCAATTCAGGAATAGGATTTTTATTCCATGCAGTCAAATAGATTAAACTGAAACAGAATTGATAGTCAGCTGTCAAGCCATGCATTTTGGACAAATATTATTTATTTTTTATCTACCCATTCTGGATAAAAAGTCACTGATTTAAAAACTCCCCAATATAATAAAATTGTCCAAGAGAACAAGGGTGCAGTCAGACTCGAAGAGTCTTAACATATACCTAGTGATAACACAGAATAAAAACACAGAGTGGACATTCTGAAATCCTGGGGGAAACTTAAAAAACAATGACTTGCTACCAGACGAGAAACCTTCGATTTATGGAACATACCATGCTGGTAAATCTCATGTTATGTGGATGTTGTTGGGATTAAGTAAAGGATTGTGGCCTCTGTGCAGAGGCCGCAGTCATGGAGCCCAATATTATACATATCATATCCTTGCCACATCTTCCTTACCAATAATTATGGCCACAAGACAACAGTGTTTGTCTCCTCTAGGCTGGTGGGATGGACTCCTGGCCAGACACCGGGAAAAGAGACTCTCAGATATGTCATTGTCCAATCAACCAAATGGTCACCCTTTCATCTTGTTTTCTCAAAGATCTGTGATATTTGATAAAGTGCGTAAGGTTAACAAAAGCGTCCCTTGCTAGTCATGTAACTGACCACCGGCGTTTGGACATCAGTCAGGCGTACCCTTTAATCTCTTGTGCTATAAGGTGGCAGATCCTGGAATTCTTCGTGCGTTTATTATGATGAATGGCTCTGTGTATATGGTAAAACATGACTGAAAAAAACCCAAGCCTGAATAAGACAGTTATTAATGGCTTTTCAACATTTCAATGGGTTTGATTTCCACCGACATTCCCATCACGACACTGGTCCCGTAAAACAGTCAGATTAATCAAAATCAAAATATCAGAAGAGAAATACAATCACAGTTTAGGATTTTCAGTGTTAGACAGATGGTTTTGTACACTGAATATAGTTATGTCATGCTAGTCTCAAACAAACCAGTTGAACGTAGTCATAGTGTCTGCCCTTGAAGATATTTTCGTCAATAAATTACAATGTGCAAATACAGACAGGACACTTATCATTCTCAGTCAGCTTTCTTCTTTTTGGCATAACAAAATAGAAAAAAATGGTAACTGAATGTCTATTTTGCCAAATTTGACAATTTTCTGAATAAGATAGGAACTGTTTATGTACTTTCCAGCATGAAACTTTGAAGAGGCTTTTCAAACTTTAATAGAAACTAACCGTTTTAGTCATGTAGTTCTTATAATGATAAAATATAGCAAACCCCTTAATAATGGCAAATTTCTACCTGTCCTTATGATACCTTGACTATTGGGCAGTTTGGCAAAGACTACAGGACTAGTGCCCATTTCTAACGCTAAGATATCCTTAAACATATCTTCATTAACTTAGTATTGTCTAAATGTTTTGTCTGCTGCAATTTGTTTTGTCAACAGTATTTCAGTGAGTCCAATGACTAACACTGTCACTGCATTATATTCAATGAAATCAATGGAGCATAGGTCTCAATGTGCTGGACAGTACTTTGTTTATATTTTGAATTGGTAAGAAAAATCATGAGACAGTCACAAATTGTACCTCTCCAGTGTTCAAACTTAAGCATTTAAGTCAGTGGATCCTTCTTATTACCCTCATGTTAAAAATGGGTGGCAGAGTTACTTCCCTTGGGCACATCAGAAACTTTTGATTTGTTTGTTTGTTTGTTTGTTGTTTAACGCCGCACTCAGCAATATTCCAGCTATATGACGACAGTCTGTAAATAATCGAGTCTGGACCAGACAATCCTGTGATTGACAGCATGAACATCAATCCACACAACTGGAATACAATGACATGTATCAACCAAGTCCCGTTAGTCACCTCTTACGACAAGCATAAGACTTTTGATCGTTGGTTCGCCCCAGTTATGTTTCTAGGTTTGTCGGGACCATTCCCGTGCCCATGGCTTTCACCAAAGTGGTAAACATCTGAAGCCTGCATCATTTCAGGCTTTCCTCCATCATCAAGCTGACATACCTTGATTTAACTGGAAAACATGTTCAAAAGTGGCATTAAACCCAATTCTCTCACTCACTCATGTTAAAAGTGCAGAAGATTTAGTGTCTCCCAGGATTCATTACTATGGGGTGAGTGAGTATAGTTTTACAGCACATTTAGCCATATTCCAGTTATATCAAGGCGGGGGACACTAGAAATGGGGCTTCTCACTGCTAACTATGAGGGGAATCGTACCCTGGCCTTCAGAGTGATGAGCAAATGCTTTTATCACTAGGCTACCCCACCACCCCCTCATTACTGTAGGAGCAAACCGCTAGGACCCAAGGCGCTCCCTTAATTTTAACACATTGCAGGTTAGTGGCTTGGTCGTAGTCGGTATGAGTTGTGTACATGTCACCCCTGAAATAGTTTTTTTACCTGTGCATGTTATGTGTTTCAGCTGGACAATGCTGATGAGCAGGCAGCTCAGGTGCGGCGAGAGTTGGACGGGGCGGCTTCAGATGGTGGAGATGATGGCGCGGGTAACTCCTTCTTTTCCAACTTTGTTTAAAAATTAAAATGGGCTCTGAATGTTTAAAAATTAAAATGGGCTCTGAATATGTATCTCATGTTTGTCATGTCCACTCGATATGAGTTTCAATGAGACCGTATTTGTGAATGTCGCCTCATGAGCTTATGTCACGATTTTAGGTTATGTCTCCACATAATAAGCTTATGTAGTTGCAAGCCAGATAGTGTTGTTTTGAATGTGTTCCTGGCCATAAGGGGACACTTTTCATCAAGCTATCAAATTAAAATAGTTGCTTGCTCCTCACAAATGAGCATAATATTATATGTTAAAAATTTCAAAAAAATTATTTATTGTTACTAATGTAACTAATGTTATATTTGGGATAAGACTTTCTTAGTAAAGTACAGATTCTACTACTTTTTTGGGTTGAGTCCCGTCCGGGATTCGAACCCACACCTGCCAGGGTGAGGCACCTAATCGCCAGCACACAAAGTCAGCGATCTAACCCACTCAGCCACCGAGCCTTCCACAAAATGAAAGTCCGACAACTGGTAGTCTAGATCACGTTCTTTGAGTACCCCCCTGACAAGTGTAAATTGGCACGGCTCCCATGGCCGAAAGCTATGAATACACAATGCCATTTAGAAAGTGGTCAAATGGCATTGTGTATTCTTATTTATTGTTGTTATGCACAAATGAAGCTTTAAAAATATTACTTGAGCATGAGTAGGTATATATTTGTGTATGGGCAAACTACTTGAAGTACTTCAACCATTGTAGAAGATCTTGGAGATTTCTTTTCCAGAGCTGGTTGATGGATTGAGCTGAAATTTATGGAGATGTTTTTGATCCTAAGGGTGCTCAAATCTCCTCAAGACATCAAAATAGAAGATTTCAGATATTTTGGTTTAAAGTTTTAAAAAATCTAATTAATAACAACTATCTACAAATCTTTTCTGAGGGCCTAAAAATCTGAGATCTCCTCTGAAGGAATGTAAGCTGACACTTTGCGTGAATGATAAGTTTCAAGCATCATTAACAAGCACTCAAGTTCGGCTTTCTAGATGATATATAGGAACCAAATTGGATTAAACCCAACCCTGGCATTTATGATTGTCTGTGTTTACTTGAATGTTTGCATATTCATTTGAGGTGAACTACTTAGGCATTGGTTATCTTTTAGTTCTCTTTTCCGATTTGTAAGTCGACCGCAGTTTCAATGACTTTGGACATAACTCACAAGATCCATGCATTTACACAACAATGAGAAACTGGATGATGTGTAGGGAAGCAGTTTCGGGATTTAAAGCTGACATGTCATTGGTCATATTACATGATTTGTAGCAAGATAAATCTGTGTTTGATGAGTCCATGACTTTTGATCTAAACCTCTGATTTGCCTTTCCGAACATCAACATGTATTGTGATCAGTCATGTTGGATTTTCGTGCTATCAAGTTTATGTTCCTGGTTGGCTACAAATACTCAATGCCTTAAGGAGGGTTCGAATTGTAACAGGGGCGGTTGGGTAGCCTAGTGGGTGGTTAAAGCATTCATTTGCCATCCCAAAGGCCCGGGTACGTGCGTCTCTCTCTCTCTCTCTCTCTCTCTCTCTCTCTCCCTCCCTCCCTCCCTCCCTCCCTCTCTCTCTCTCTCTCTCTCTCTCTCTCTCTCTCTCTCTCTCTCTCTCTCTCTCTCTCTCTCTCTCTCTCTCTCTCTCTCTCTCTCTCTCTCTCTCTCTCTCAAGGAAATAAATATTTACTGTTACAACTATTCTACTTTTGAAAAGTAACACACATCATTTTGAAACACTTTCCTACCAAGAGGAAATTAAGAAATAAAAATCAGAAATTCAGTATTGCCACCAGGCACACATCTTGGATTTTCTATGAAATCACACCAAAAAAAATAATCTATTGGTCAGATGACAAGCACAAAAAAAAAGAAAATCTATGGGTCAGATGACTAGCACAAGTTTTGATTCGTTTGAAAATCAAATGTTGCTTCAAGCTTAATCCCAGCAATATCTTTTATAATTACCCTGATGTTGCTGAGATTTAGGATGTGTATACGAGGTGGGAATGTTGGATACGATTACTGAGTATGAATCAACTCAAATATGGCTTTCATATTGTTCTTATTTATTTATTCTAAATCTCATGTTTCATCCACTGCAATAAAATATAAATTCCACAACTTGTGAAAATTTAGAGGAAGTAGCAGAGGTAGAAAGTAACATTTAGTCCACTAGTCTTCATAATAATAACATATAGCAAAACCCTCAAAAATGTTAAAACTCTACTAGTCCTTATGATACCTTAACTATTGGGCAGTTTGGCAACGACTACAGGACTAGTGCCAATTTCTAACACTGAAGTAGTTGTTTTCTCCCATGATCTAGTTTTGTTACATAAGCTACTCATGCTAAATGAACTGCAGACAAGTTAGATAAGAGCAGTGGTACCCATGCAGTGACTTTTTGGTCGCTGGATTGTTGAAGAATATTATAAAGGTTTACGGACACCTGATGTATGTTATCAAATACTCCATTTATCATCCAAACTTGAGCCAATGTTTGTTTGCACTTTACATGCCAGTTCCCATTACCTCATGCTTGTCGACTGCCTCCGTGGTCTAGTGGTTGAGCGTCCGCCCGGAGAGCGTCATACTAAAAGACGTGAAAAGATGGTACTTGTTGTTACCCTGTCTGGCCCTCGGCATTAGGGGGCTAAAACAAGGACTGGTCGGCTCGGAGTCAGTAGACTGTGCCTGAGTGGGGTATTCATGTTAAGCTGCAGCATGGTATCTCAGTGTGCTAGCACTATAAATCGGCATGAGTCTGGACTAGTGCACGCACGCACGCACGCACGCACGCACGCACGCACGCACGCACGCACGCATGCATGCACACATGCCCACGCACGCACGCACGCACACACACACACACACATGCACGTTAAACCCCATTTCACCTCACCACTGGTTTGCCTGGTCCAGACTTGATTACATTCTGGCGGCTATAGTTATGGTATGAATATTGCTGACAGTGGCAACAATAAAACTCATTTACTCAACCAATGAAAACACCAGGCACATGTGCAGTTTTCAAAAGTTAATTCAAGTACCACAGAAGACCTCAATGATCCCAGGACCGCTCTGAATTTTGACCACTGGATATGACAGAGGATAATGTCCTCTTTCTCTGTACTAGCTGTGAATAGTTACAATATTGCTGATGTGGCTTAAATGAGTGAGTCAGTTGGGTTTAATGCAGCTTTGAACAGTACTCCATTTATATCACTGCATGTCAGCTTGATATTGGGGGAAAAGCCCTAAGTGATGCATGTCTTGGACGTTTGACACCTTGGTGTAATCCACAAGCATGGATATGGTACTGACAAACCTAGAAACATGCCCAAGGAATGCAATTCTGTACAATTGCAGTACCTGACAACTGGGCCACTCTTGCCTCTGTTGCGGATGAAAGCAAAATTACTTCCTCACTCTCTATATCCAGTAAGAGGAATGATGCCATCAACCATGTATTTTGACCCAATAAGATCCGGGGTAGAATAGGTCTTCAGCAAACACATGCTTGCCGTAAAAAGTGACTATGCTTGTCATAAGAGGCGACTCAAATCATTTGAATTTGAGTTGATACTCTAAGTACCCTGGAGCCAGTGGAGCTTCATGGGCACAGGGCTGTTGGTTTTCTGATCATGCAAAGTATTTCATTCCCTGACTAATCATGAATCTTACAACTCTTTGTTTTGGTGCAAAAAGTTTAGTGGGAAGTTATGGGGAAGACAGTTTGATGATGCTGTGACTGATCAATGGTTATGGATACTTGGAGCCACACTCCCATCTCAAAATATCCTACCACAGTATTTTATGCTTGAATCTTAGCAAATTGAACAAACTCAGACTTTTTATGAATAATATTGATGGATGGCATGACTGGTTCAGGCTTCAAAAAGTTTGTTTTCAGTGTCTGATTTTTTCAGCAGTTATCAATTGAGTGTAGGCACACTGCCAAATATGTGCTCGTACACTGTGGACGATTGGGTGAGCCAAGTCTCTTGGACTCTTTCCACATCATTACATTTTTATCTACCCCTAAAAAAATACAATCTCATCATGCTTGAAGTTGCATTCCCTAAACTGATCGTGGATCCTGATAACACTTTAGATGGATTGCAAAAATATTCTGAAATTGATATGGTTCTGTTATTTCCTCGACTGAAGATGTTTTAGGGTTTCATCTGCTCCCCTGAAGTTATTGATGAATTTTTCTTAGGTGAATTAATATTTACCTCAAACAGGGAAATGTTGCTGACAGGGTATAGTGGGGGAAATTGTGAAATCAGATATGTGAAATGTGATGTCCCATGATTATTTTGAGAACACTTTTGATGAATAAGAATAAATATTTTTGATTAGAGGTCAGAGGTCGCCTCATGTTGATACAATCTGGCTTTGGGCTTGATTTCAGTAGTGAATTTCAACAAACACATTCGCAAAATCACAATAATGTTTTTCACTTTACTTGCACCCATGAAGATCGGGGTTAGTATAGATCTTCAGCAACCCATGCTTGCCGTAGAAGGCGACTATGCTTGTCGTAAGAGGTGACTAACAGGATCGGGCGGTCAGACTCACGGACTTGGTTGATGCATGTCACCGTATCCCAATTGTGTGGATTGATGTTCATGATGGTAATCACTGGATTGTCTGGCCCAGACTCGATTATTTACAGACCGCTATCAAAAAGCTGGAATATTGCTGAGTGCAGTGTTAAACAACAAACAACAACAACAACAACTGTACTTACCCTTTAAATAATTATTAATAAGTGAATATTCCCGAAATGGGTACAATGTGTGAAGCCCATTTCTGGTGTCCCCCGCTGACTAATGTTGAATAACCCTCGATATTCTCCTGACCCACCAACATTTGTTGTAGGAGAGCAGACTCATGTTGAATAACCCTCGATATTTTCCTGACCCGCCAACATTTGTTGTAGGAGAGCAGATTAATGTTGAATAACCCTTGATATTCTCCCGACCCGCCAACATTTGTTGTAGGAGAGCAGACTAATGTTGAATAACCCTCGATATTCTCCCGACCCGCCAACATTTGTTGTAGGAGAGCAGACTAATGTTGAATAACCCTTTATATTCTCCAGACCCGCCAACATTTGTTGTAGGAGAGCAGACTAATGTTGAATAACCCTCGATATTCTCCTGACCCGCCAACATTTGTTGTAGGAGAGCAGATTAATGTTGAATAACCCTTGATATTCTCCCGACCCGCCAACATTTGTTGTAGGAGAGCAGACTAATGTTGAATAACCCTCGATATTCTCCCGACCCGCCAACATTTGTTGTAGGAGAGCAGACTAATGTTGAATAACCCTCGATATTCTCCCGACCCGCCAACATTTGTTGTTGGAGAGCAGACTAATGTTGAATAACCCTTGATATTCTCCCGACCCGCCAACACTTGTTGTTGGAGAGCAGACTAATGTTGAATAACCCTCGATATTCTCCCGACCCGCCAACATTTGTTGTTGGAGAGCAGACTCATGTTGAATAACCCTCGATATTCTCCCGACCCGCCAACATTTGTTGTAGGAGAGCAGACTAATGTTGAATAACCCTCGATATTCTCCTGACCCGCCAACATTTGTTGTAGGAGAGCAGATTAATGTTGAATAACCCTTGATATTCTCCCGACCCGCCAACATTTGTTGTAGGAGAGCAGACTAATGTTGAATAACCCTCGATATTCTCCCGACCCGCCAACATTTGTTGTTGGAGAGCAGACTAATGTTGAATAACCCTCGATATTCTCCCGACCCGCCAACATTTGTTGTTGGAGAGCAGACTAATGTTGAATAACCCTCGATATTCTCCCGACCCGCCAACATTTGTTGTTGGAGAGCAGACTAATGTTGAATAACCCTTGATATTCTCCCGACCCGCCAACATTTGTTGTTGGAGAGCAGACTAATGTTGAATAACCCTCGATATTCTCCTGACCCACCAACATTTGTTGTAGGAGAGCAGACTAATGTTGAATAACCCTCGATATTCTCCTGACCCGCCAACATTTGTTGTAGGAGAGCAGACTAATGTTGTATGACCCTTTTTATTCACCAGACCCGCCAACATTTGTTATTAGAGAACTAACTGATATTGTATGATTCTCTCACCCAGACCCGTCGTCACCCGAAGTTCCTGGTGAAGGAGATGGAGAGCATGTACATTGATGAGCTCAAGTCCTCCATCAACCTGCTGATGGCCAACCTGGAGAGTCTGCCCGTGTCCAAGGGTGGGACGGAGGCCAAGTACTCGCTGCAGAAACTTAAGAGATACAATCGGTAAGATATTCCACACAACCTAGTTAACATTGCATATAAATAAGGATTTGGTTTTTCAGTGACAGTTAGTTTTTAAGAAGAGTATTTATTCTGATACACACTATTTTATTAGGGCTAGAGAAATCTTTAAGTGAAAGTTCTTGTTTGATATTCAAGGCGGATCTCTTTTGATTTATGTCTGGTGGCCATGATTTGTAAACAAGTCAGTAACTTGGACATTGATGTTCCTCCATGGTTCCAAGTGATTTCAGAAAATGTATCTGAAATGTGAGTTTGACTAAAAAGATTAAAAAAGTCTTGTGTTAACTCATAAAAAAAAATGTTTTAAGTAGATCAGTGATTGTACTATTTTGTCACCCGTTTGCATGTTTTTTTGAAGACATAGTTCATAAATATTTTCCTAGGTTTTAGACCTGTTTATAATGCACTCCAGTCTTGTATGTGTATGATTGCCATGTAGATCAGTTAGTCACGAGGTCTATAGCATTCATAGTTTCCAGCATAAAGTTCATCACACCCCACTTGTCAGTGTCTCTGGAAGCTTTTCTTGCATCATGTGTATATTGTTAGGTCACAATGTCCTTTGCACAAAGAAATCTGGTTATGTGTAGACAAATTCAGATTGAATGGTAACTTAGATTGCAAGATCAATAGACAGCACTTGTCAACCGACAGACAATTGGAATCGATCACTCCACCCAGTCTTTAACTATGATATCAATCACAGGTTTGTCTGACCCAGGCTTCAATATCTATAAGCTACTGTCATTTTGTCGAAATAATGCTGACTTTAGTGAATATGTATATTCAATCACTTTTCATTTTAACGACTTTAACAGAATATCATAATGTATTCTGAAGATGATTATTTATGATATCTGTCTATCTCAGTGTATCTATGGTATCATTTATTGGAGACAATGTCGCATCAGCTTTTAATTATGTGAAATATTCATCAAGATGTTCAGATGATATGAAGTTGAGTGAGGCAGAAACTGCCTCCATGGTCTAGTGGATAGAGTATCTGCCAGGGGACCGGGAGGTCACTGGTTCAATCCCCAGCTGCGTCATACCAAAAGACATTAAAAGATTGTACTTGTTGTTACCCTGCCTGGCGCTCGGCAATAAGGGGCTAAAACAAGGTCTTGCCACTCAGAGTCAGCATACTGTGTCTGTTTGGGGTGTCCATGTTAAACTCTGGCATGGTATCTCAGTGGGCTGGTGTGAGGAAAACAGCATGATGTGTTGTCCATCTAATGTCAATATTTTGACATCTCCTCTAATACCACAAGGACCGTCTCCGTGGTCTAATGGTAGAGCATCCGCCCGGAGAGCGGAAGGTCCGGGGTTCGATCCCCGTCCGCGTCATACCAAAAGACGTTAAAAGGTGGTACTTGTTGTTACCCTGTCTGGTGCTCGACATTAAGGGGCTAAAACAAGGACTAGTCGGCTCAGAGTTAGTATACTGTGTCTGAGTGGGGTATTCATGTTAAACTGCGGCATGGTATCTCAGTGTGCTAGCACTATAAATCGGACTAGTACAAACAGCCACACACACATACACGTGCATGCACGTCGCTATATAAGTGCAATAATCTTGGAAGCGACGTTAAACCCCATTTCACCTCGCCTGAAAATGATGTCACTTAAAGTCACTTACCCGTGAAGATACGGGTCAGAATACGTCTTAAGCAACCCATGCTTGCCGTAAAAGGCGACTAACAGGATCAGGTGGTCAGGCACATTGACTTGGTTGATGTATGTCATTATATATCAAGTGAGTATGCTAATGAATTGGTTCAATATTTTAAGAAATATGAACAACTTTCCATATGCATTCATTTCCTGTCACTGAGAGATCTGCATTGACTGAAAAGTTGATTTCCAAAGGAATAGAACAATTACTCTTTGTTCCTTCCAAGAAATAAAGTAATACAAGAACCTACATGGTCAGACATCGCAGAAGTAATGTGTGATGTCAGAGAATACTGTTGTGCATGCTTTTGAAACAACAATTGTTGTGATGTTTGAAACTAAAGACAGAAACAAGGCATTGTGTTACTGCTGCAGGAAGGAAATCGATATTGGTACGATGAGGGAAAGTGCACCAAAGTCACACAAACGAAGCAGTCGTAACCAGAAAAACTGTCAGTCATTATTGGGATTAAATTTACAGGATTTGGTGGGTTGTCAAATAAGAAAAGAGTCCTTTAACAGAAATGTTTCCTTGCTTAAAAAGTGCTTGATTTTAAGTCCAAAGATGTATGCAGAGCTCCAGATAAGCTTTTGGTGTTGTGGGTATTTTACCAATGCATTTTAAAATCATTGGGTATCAGTAATTCTATCTGGGTATTGAAATTTCTGTTATCCACTAGTTTTTACACATGTGGGTATTTAAGTTAAATATTTAAAAACACTATTCATCTAGTCCCTGCAAACTTTTGTCGTGTGGGTTCGAGATTTTTATAGGTCTCTAAAAAACCACGATTCTTCCACAAGAAGGTGTGATGGCAAATGATCATGATGTAACTGTCATCGTGGAGTTTAGCAAGGTTGACGGAATGCCCGTTTTTAATTTCAAAATATGTTGCTGATTTGCTAATCGAATATGCAGGGTTACTTCACAATATTTTGACATGTTTTATTTTTGTAGCGTATCTGTAATGTTAGTTGCGTATTTAATACGCTTGTATTTTATTTTACTGCATATTTCTGCATTTCTGATGCGTGTTTTTCGCAGATACGCAGCTTATCTGGAGCTCTGTATATGTAGTTACAGGCGTGTTAGTGCTTGGATCACCTTGTGGAACATGATCTTGGACATAACAGATCCAAGCAGCTCATGTTTGTCATCAGGGCTGACAGAAGTGAGGTTTGAATGGTCATCTGTGACTTGTGTGATTTTATGTCATACTGGTCAGGTCTGGGGCATCGCTCTTTCTATCAGTCACTGGTTTGTCTGGCCCAAACCAGATTATTTACAGGCCACTGAGGCAACGTTAAAAATTGGCACTAGTCCTATAGTGCCCAATAGTTAAGGTATCATAAGGACTAGTAGGAATTGGCCCTTTTAAAGGGGTTTTGCTATATGTTATCATTATAAGGACTAGTGGACAAAAACTGTTTGTTTCTA
Organism: Haliotis cracherodii; assembly: GCF_022045235.1. Classification (NCBI taxonomy): domain Eukaryota; kingdom Metazoa; phylum Mollusca; class Gastropoda; order Lepetellida; family Haliotidae; genus Haliotis; species Haliotis cracherodii. Next base: position 20,825,565 of record NW_027266319.1, read on the forward strand.
CTGCTGCTGAGGTATAGCTGAAATACTGCTGAAAGCTGCATAAAACAATGTATACATGTGATGCCTGTTGAATGACTCTCTTGGAAAATGTTAAGTTTTACTCTGCCACTACACTAAGTGAGAGACAACTGACAGACTGATTGAAGAAATGCACCATTTATGAAACTGATGTGTGTATCTCAAACTCAGAGGAGGAATGAACCAGACTTATCGAAAGAAAAATGTGTGAGTCATAAAACTGTTCTGTTTGCTAATTATTCTGGAAAGCATGGTTACCATGATGACAGAACTTTTGCTTTTCTTCTTCCCAGAATGAACATGCTCCCAGTAAGTTGAATGATGTTGATTAATTTTCTTTGTATGAGCTAATGACTCCACTGGTCCAAAGACCAGTGCAGTAAAGAGGATCACGCAATGTCTGTCGTTTCCTGCAGTCTGTTGTCCTTAATGATGTTGTTAGTGTAAAAGGTGAATTGAGTCATTAACTTTTCTGTTTCTATGCAATATATACTAAATCTCTCTGGGATTCTATTCAATCAGGGATAAAAGGGACAGAGAATTCTGCCCAGCATGTTGCCGTTCATTGGCCTGGCATGACAAAACGAATTTAGGTTGATGTCTTGAAAGAATGGGACCAGAAAGAAAGTTCATCCCTGACTTGATCTTCTCAAGTAAAGTCAATAGGAGCCATGTTAAGTCTTTGATTGGCATCTAGAAGTTAGAAACACAGGACAGCATGAAACTTTCTTTGGGATAATAATTTATCATAAGTGCTCTCCAAAAAAAATGTTCATGTTTTGAAACCTAATTATCTTGTGTAATCAGTAACAATCCAGGTTAGAATTGATCTTCAGCAACCCATGCAAGAGGCCACTAACGGGATCAGGTGTTCAGGCACACTGACTTGGTTGATGCATGTCATTATATCCCATTTGGGTAGATCTATGCTCATGATGTCAATCTCTGGATTGTTTGGTCAGAGTCTATTATTTAAAGACCAATGTCATATAGCTACATCTGCACTGGGCCAAGGCATGGAACCTGGTACTCACTCACTCACTCAGAATTTTTCCAAACCAGTTGAGCACACATCCAACAAAGGTTCAAGCACTCAATCATTATTCTATCTCAAGAGTATTTCTGGATGACAGCATTTCTTCCATACACATTCTGTTTTTACTTAGCTTATTTTTGTGTAATTTCCATACTTGGATGATTATCTTTAATATTGAACAATTCATTGTTTCTTCTTTAATGTGATTTATATCTCTTTAAAGTAGAGGCTTATTTTGATGCATATATCACAAAGGCACCATTGGGACACCCTGGAGATGGTTTCTACAACATTTTTAAGCTTCTTGTACATCTATATTTATCTTAGCATCAGCCATTCGTAATTTTTAGGTGTTGGTTTTTGTATGTTTGGTAGAGGGAATGACTTTTTGAAGCTTCCTTCATTTGTAATTCATCATTGTTCATATTTTTAGGAGATGAGATGATCAATCTGTAAGGATGGGATGACGTTCTCCCTTGCTAAATATTTCAATACAGTGAATACACAATGCCATTTAGAAAGTGGTCAGATGTAACAAATGTCATATTTGGGATAACACTTCCTTTGTAACTTGCAAATTCTACTACTTTTGGGGGTTGAGTCACATCAACACACAAAGTAAATACCATTCACCTGAAATACAGGCTTGACACATGCAGTAGGTGGCTGATGAGTGTTCCATTAATAATATTTATAATTATAATTATTCTATCAGGTGCTTTGTTAATATAACTATTACTCTGGTCTTTGGATGAGTGTGAAATGTATTATCAGCCCTCTACTGTATGATGCGTATGCAGTGTATCTAACCACAGCTGCCATATGATGCACTAAGGTTTACTGTCACATTACCATGTCATCCTACCGGGTACCCATTGACTGCTGGGTGAGCCGGCAGATTTCAAACAAAGTCTCTTGCCTCAGGAGACACCACATGTGACATGTTTTTCAAGACATAAGCAATAAAGGTTCTGCCATAATTATTGTTTGAACTTTACACCCAATAACCATGTGAGTCGATAAATTACCCATTGTTAGGCAAGTAAGCTATGAAAGAGCATCACGTTGTTAGTGGAGGCTGCCATTTGGAACAAATTTGTGAAGACATCATCGACACTAATAAAACCTGTGATACCAGTAGTCAGTGGGTGGAGCTCCCACAGAGTGGGTAGAATTCCCACGTTCCTGAATTTAATCTCCGCTTCAGGAAGTCAGTGTTTCGTGTCACTATATCTATCGTACTCATATCGCAACTCACAACTCACCACTGTTCTAGTTAGCCACACATAAGAAGTACCCCATTCTAAGTCAGGGTTTCGTATATCAGGTATGCATTATCAATGCCCTTTTATTATAACATTTGATGTTCATATGAATGTACTGCCAACATATATTCTTAATAATAATATTTATAGCTAAAATGGATAGAATTATCATTAAACCACCCGCATGTTATCAGAAATCAGTGGGCCACTGTAACTTGATAATGCCCTCATATTGCTTGACGACGGGCCATTATCACGCCCGTTGTTAGGTGATGTCATAGGTTAGGGATAGGTGACTATACGTTCAATAGTGATGTCATCTGGTCTGTTCCATGACTTTTCCATAGTTGTAAAAGTGGCTCAGTGACATTCGTGTTGATAGCAGTAAATGTTTCAAACCAGATATTGATGTTTCTTTTTATTTGATAAAAAATTCCATCCATTTGAGCTATAATAACAGCAACGCTATTTTTCAGGGCATTATCATTAGCATAAGCCCGAGGTTTTCCATTAACTGCCTGTCAAAGGAGGGCAGCTGAAAAGACCGATATATTATATATTATATTGGATAAATCATATATTATATTGAATATATTATATATTATATTGGATATATTATATATTATAAAGGATATTTGTAATGAGCTGGATCCACCCACTGATGCATGCTCACAGCCCTATGGTGATTTCCAGACCAATAGTCACCCCTACACCAAACCTAGGTTTCATTCCCGATATGGTTCCAACTCTGAATCCTATTCTTATTGTCCACCAGTGTGATCAATGCAATACTCACTCTCCCAATTACTTACATTGCATCCCTGCAGACATCCTACTCACATTAAAACTGACCATATGTAACTATTACTGTCAACAACTCACTATATCTGTCTCATTATATGTCAAAATTCAGTAATCGCAAGAATTTGTGGATTTATTTTGCATTGGGTTCATGTCACTTTCAATGATCCACAGCTATAGATACACTATAGACATGAAAACCCTTTAGTAAAACTCACAGCACCGCCAAGTATGAAAGAAGTTTGTCCCTGAAATAGCTGGTCTGTCAGTGAGTGGTAACACAAGGTTAGATGAGTCTGAGTGGTTATGACTAGATATTGCTACATTAGGGTAATGATATTCAAGTGATTTTCTTATCCGTCCAAAGAAGAATGTGGTGGATGAGATTTGAATTCATACATTACCTTGCATAGATGAAAAGGTCGTCTTATTCGGATTGATGTGGAACATAGTTACTGTGTAAGATCTGTTCTGGTTTTGATGAATCCAATGATGATGATGCTGGTAACCCTGGTTACTCTGGACCCCTTTAGTCCAGAAACCTCACCTGCCAGACCATTTCTGTTTGGAATGCAACTAGTCGGACAGGAGATGCAGGACAGGACCAGTGCTGGATGTGAGAGGCGACTAAATGGATCGGGTGGTTGGCCTCTGTGACTTGGTTGATGGCAGATCATTGTACGCTAGTGGCGTGGATCATTGGTCATAATAGCAATCAGGGGTTTGTCTGGTCCAGACTTGATTATTTATAGACTGACGTCATATTTATGAGTTAATACAGATGCTTGTTTGCCCCTATGCTACTCAGCATCCAAATAAGAGCACCTTGTGGTATCTGATGACTTTGTTTATTTCAAGGTCACCATTTAAACCTATAAATGGTATGATAGAATACTCCAGACATTTTCCAGGGAATCAACTTTACAAGTTCATTTGTAATAACCATGAGGAAACCTACAAATGTTCACCTATTAAATTACCAACTATAGCTGCAGTATAGAAATCTTCTCACATTACCTCCTCCACAAAAAGGAAATGTGTAGGTTCCTGTTGACTAAAGGTTGTATTAACTGAAGAACACTTTGATCCACCGATGAAACATTCCATTCAAAATGGAAGCCTTTGTGTTGACTATAGGTGGATAATCTGGTGTAATAACACTGTTTGAAGTGGGCAGGGTTTGATGAACAGGGAGTCTACCTCCGCCAGGAGTCTATCGAAGTACATAGAGGTTTATTGAAGTACATAGAGGATTACATCTATCACAAGAAGACACATTACTTTTCTTTAGTCAGTAGAATAGATTCAGCATTGATCAATTGATTCTGTAGGATGGAGCAACTTGGCCACAGTACTGGCTTGTCCTGTTGGATGGAGGAGACACTTGAGATTCAGTGGTTATGTTCTGTTGTATTGACACAGACACTGGCATCAATACATGCCAGCATTCTGTCTAGCTTTCAGATAATCCCCACAATGTCTGGCCTTCATTTTTTTGTTATGCTGTAATCGAGCCTGTGAGAATTGGTTGATTTCCTAGTGGTTTGGTTTCAAAAGCGATTGTGCTAGTTCCAGGACCTTGCAGATAGAGGAGGGTGTGTGTGTGAGAGAACTCCCTTTGTTTCAAGCAGCCTTTGTCAGCCCATGTGTTTTTGTACATTTTGTGAATTGAGTTGTGCGCACACTTCTCACTTCTCACTTCTCACCCCTCACCCCTCACCCTCACTCCCACCCTCACCCTCAGTCCTACCCCCACTTACACTCCCACTCCTGCTCCCATTCCCGATTCCCACCCTCACTCCCACTCCCACACCCACACCCACACCCACACCCACACCCACACCCACCCTCACCCACACTCACACCCTACCTCCTTTTCATGATCTCAGATCCACCTTGCCAGGTATAGGCATCATTGGTTCAGCCCGTTTTCCTATTAAGGACAAGGTAGAATGTGGACCCTTTAAACCACTGAAAATGTCAGAATTTATGTTTGTAGAAATATTGAACAGACATTGTTTGACAACAAGCCTTCTCCCCTCTTTGGCTCAGCCCCTTTACCTTTTACTGTAAAGGTCAAGGTAAAATATAGACCCGTTTTGGATCACTGAAAGTGTCAAATGTTAAATTTTAACAAAACTTTCACATATTGAACAGACATGTTCAAATGTCTGACAACAAGCAATTTTCCTTCATTGACCCGGACCCTTTTTCTGTAAAGGCCAAGGTAGAATATGGACCCGTTTTGACCACTAAAAATGGCGAATTTTAAATTAAATCAAAACATTATTCTTCGTTAGCCTAGCCCCTATTTCTGTAAATTGAGGAAGTTTCAAAGTCCTGAGACGTTTTGCCTGCTCTCGAAATAAACCTGCTCTGTGGCCAATAAGCTGTGAGCAGCCAAATTATGCCAAATGGCTTGATCAATTTTGTTTCAGACAAAGAACAGAAACTTTTCCAATTGTAGATATGACATGCCATTTAAGAAAAACAAGTTTTTTTATGTGAATATTTTGTTGCTAACACAATCATGTCTGGCATGTTCTATGTGTGTCTGGCCCATACCACATTTGGTAATATTGTAGTTACATACAGTGTCATGTCCCGTAGCCTAATGTACTGAACATCTCACTCGCTCCATCATAGGAAAAAGTGATAGTTTACTTGACTATCAGAATATGTATCATATTTTGGCATGTATGTATGTATGTATGTATGTATGTATGTATGTATGTATGTATGTATGTATTCTACTTTGTCTGATATCACAATTCATTGTTTCCATTATTTCAACTGAATGAAGACGTGATTTTTCTCTTAGTTTTTGTGATTTTCAAAATTTATAATGGCTGAATTTAGGCATGTAACTTTGAAGATGCCCGACTGTCTTGTTGAGTTTTAAAATGATTTCAAACCTGCCTTGAAAACTATTCATTCCATATTACACTAACATTGAACTTAATATTGTAAGTATTGTTTTTATTGCATATGACCATGTATGTGATAATCATTACATGCAACAGCTGGTGGTGGTGTATGTACATCCCTTGTGTTGTTTACACGAAGCCATTGCAATCAATACTGATCACAGACAAATTTCATAGATTATTTGTGAAATGAATGTACATAAACGGACGACCCGTGAAGATCCGGGGTAGGTTCGTTCTTCAGCAATCCATGCTTGCCGTAAAAGGCGACTACTGTATTCGACCCAATAAGCGCCCCTTCTGGTTCCGAAAATTTAAATAGTAATTATTTCGTTTTAAATGAAAATCGTCCGGGAACCGAGGTTTCCGGATATTTGAAGTCCGTATAAGCGGGGCATGACTGTATTCTGTTTATTTTAGATATTTGTTACTTTGAATATTATGCGCAGAAAAAAATTACACTGTACCCCTTCAGCGAAGTCCGGCAAACGAACGGGTGATGAGAAACTTCCTCAGTACAAATTCGAAATTTGAGATAAAAAAATCACCAGACATGTTGATTTACCGTTTAAATTGTATTTTTTGTTCAGCCAGGCATTGTTTTATATCAAGGGATTAAGATTACCTTGTGCATTTTCTCGTAAACTAAGCCGGACACAGCAATCAGCTGTACACACGTTTTCTTGGAATCTACCAGTGATTCGGTCAAGACACACCCAATGATATAACTTTACAGAATTTTAAATGCATGGATCGGCAAAAGTTGTATCTGAAACTATTTTTTTATCAGGAATAATATATTCCAATATCTTGTTAATTTAGATGCAGCTTTTACTAAACATATTCAAAATAATAATAACCCTAAGCGAAGCAGCTGATCGCTATTATTATTTTTTACATGGAACCAGTCTGACCAGTCACCGTCAAGGCTCCCGTGCACGAGATCGTGTGATCACGAGAATTATGTGTTGACATAGAATCGTCCAACAAAAAACAAATATAACTTTTAACTAATCAAAGTATGGCATTTATGATAAATGTATCCATTCTCTGTCAACTAAAGTTTGTTTCAAGGCGTCAATAGTGGTAATCTGACCGTGGTTGCTGTTAATAACGGTGAGTTGTGCGATCTTCTGATCGCTTCACACACGATTCCGACGAAATTAATTAAAACAATATTAAAAGGAATTTTGAATAAAATTAATGAAATAAGTTACAAACAAAAGTCCAGATATACAAAGAACACTTTTTATAGTCAGATATATTATAGCTATTTTTAAGCGCCCAGGACGCTTAATGGGTCGAATACGGTATGCTTGTCTTTAGAGGCAACTAATGGGATCGGCCAGTCAGGCTCACTGACTTAGTTGATGCATGTCATCAAATCCCAATTGAGTGGATCAATGCTCATGATATCAATCACTGGATTGTCTGGTCCAGACTCGATTATTTACAGACCACCATCATATAGCTGGAATATTGCTGTGAGCGGTGTAAAACAACAAACAAACAAACAAACATAAATGGACAATAGCTACCAGGACTAGTGAATGGTTTTGCCTGGGTTAATTCCATATTTTTACCCTGTATACTTTAGTATAGATTGTTATAAGTAGAGCTCGCATAGCCAATAGAAACATTATGAGTACCATGATCCACCATTGCTGTCTCACAGTGACATTTTCAAAGTGACCTTATTTCATAAGTGTACATTGTCCATCTGTTAAACTAAATATCTCTTCTTCTCCAAAGCTGCATAAGATATCAATGTCATTATCACCTAAAATATTCTGGATGTCCTGATCAAAGGTGAAGTAAACATTTCATTTTAATAATTCGATATGGCATCCACAGCAGCTTATTTCAGTGAAAACAACACATTCACATCAACATCTCCCCAGAAATCTTTAGACATATTGTTTTCAAAATTTCAGTGGAAATATTAAAGCAGAAATGTTTTGAATATCAATGGTGACAACTTTTGTAAATTTACTGCCTTTTCACATTTGAGACCGATGACTACAGATTGAGCTACAGTTCTGTAGCACTTCTTTCATCAATACATAACAATCCCCGCGTAAACTAGGTGTAAACATGCACACATTTCCATAAAAAATAACGTGCTCATCGAACTTGAAATCCATTGGATTCATGTTTGTATTTTAGACTTAATTGATGAGTAAAGATCCATAACGGTATGGGAGATTATGAGGAGGGTGTTCAGGAAGAATGTCATGACACGGTGTCGAACTGACATTGATTACATCTTCTGAGACAGATTGATAGCAGTTATCTCCAGCTGCATATGCAGCCAACGGCTATTTTGCCTCCAGTTAGTCGATTCTTCTGTCAGGCATTATTCACATTTCTTAGTGACTGTAGTGGTTCTACCTGATGTCAGCTTGGTGGAATAAAATGGACAAAGAAACAGGAAAATACAATGGATGTTGTGGCTAGAAAGAAATCATACTTGGGGTTTTATAAAAAGAGATGCATGAATATTCAAGCGTAGAAAACGGAAATTTATTTGAATTGTTTTAAGGGGAATATGATTTAGATCAATCAATGAAGACCTTTGGAAGGCAAATATCGGGATGTTCTTTTGTGGATGAGAAGTTTGTTTGTTACCATACATATTCTTAAGAACATGCAAAATAGAAGGTTCTATATTCAAATTTGGAAATTTATTGCTTGGTGTAAGCTGATTATGGCTGTCTTCATGAATGAAATGTTAGTGGAGTGTATCTCTAGAAAAGACTATTTGGTCCGACATGTATTCTTCTTCCACAGATATCTAAACAGATTGACAGAGAAGGAGAATACTTAAAGCACCTAACTAAAAAAATAAGATTTTAATGAAACTGTCAACTCTGAAAAGAAACTGGTGCAATTCTCTTTAGTGGCGTGAGTCGTGTGACTCAGCTTTGTTGTAGACTCAGCTGTGCTGCCTGGACAGATGGAGCTGCTATTTGTGGTGTAATTATCGTCAGAGAAAGGTTTTTTCTCCAAGTCTCGGCCATACCTACCAATACATTATTCTCCGCAACTGGGCAAAGAACTACTTCCTGTCCCACTCAATATGTACGGCAATTAGAGCATGCTAATGCTATTGCTTGGTTTTCATATCCGCTGACCTTCAATAAAAGGTTTCAAATGACTAAATTATATTTTGCAGATAAATGTAGGTGTTAATTCTATCGAGACAAACAATTTCTCTTCTAATTTTTTAACATCTTATCTTTTCCTCTTACAATAACCCTGCATGTATGAAGTTTGATTTGGCGTAAAGGAATATTTTTTTTTTATTCAAATATATTGTTATTTTTCTTGTAAAAGAGGCAGGAATGAATAATTGTATTTTGGTATAATACAGAACTGTCACACAATCTATCATGAAAAAAGCAATTGACACATTGATCTTTTATTCAAACTATTTATTCATAAGTGGTAAACAATCAAGAAACATACTCTTATTTCCATGACGACCGTCAGTGCCATCATGCATGCTTGTCTGCAACAGACAGTAGTCATCAGCTTTGTGACTCCATGGAATGACAAAGAATTAGGCAGGGGTTTACAAGGACGGTGATGGGATTACAGTGCCACGAACCCTGGGACAGGAACAGCATGCAAAATGATACTTCCAGGTCTTCAGAGAAACTTGTTGGTATTAATTTGATAGACATTCACGGCAGAGAAATAATAAGTAAATGCTATGTAAAATAATAATAAAATGGCCATTTATGATGCGCCAAATTCCATTCACCATGTGAATGCTCATGGGTCTACATTATTATTATCCAGGTTAATCGATCAGTGTGCTCTCGATTTCAATTCTCAGCTCCCTGGGCAGTATACAACCCATGCTGCCTGTGAGGTACCCACTTACAGCTGGGTGAACAGAAGCAGACCTTGAAGAAAGTCACTTGCCTAAACTGTCTCACATATTGACTTGACTTTACCAATAAATACTACTCATGTTAAGTAAAAGAACATCCAACCTATTTAGTTTAGTTAATCTGTCATGTCATGAAAAAATTGAGGGTTCCTTAACTTCTTTTGAGTGGTATATTCCTCAAAAGAAGTTAAGGAACCCTCAATTTTTTCATGACATATATATATATATATATATATATATATATATATATATATATATATATATATATATATATATACTGTATATATGCTTGACTTTACCAAAAGTATTTGATAACATATGAAGAAAATTACAATTCCAACTCATTATTTGAGTTGGATTATATAAAAAGTATCATCCAATAAATGTTTAAATCTGAATAATAATATAAACCCAAGGAGTTATTGTGTCCTCACTAACATCATACAGAGACATTGATTGCACTTAATTCGCCATAAACTGAGTAGGTCGTTTTGATGGGGGTGGACTCCTTCTTTGACCATATTTGTGATCATTGAGGATGTGGCAATTGATGAGCAATATGTTCTCATAGCTTTATGATTTGACTGGGTTTAATGTCACATCCTACTTCCTCCCACACTGGCTGCAGCAGCGACATTTCCGTCTTGTGACATTACCCTTAATGTGCCCTCCTCCTCGCCTTAGATTCTGAATGTGGACCACAGGCTCTCAATGTCTGCATCGTGTAGGAAATCTCTCAATTGGATTATTTGGAAATTTGTATGAGAGGGTCTAGTTAGAAATTTGTTTTAGGACTTACTAGAAATTTGTATTAGGACTTACTAGAAATTTGTATTATGGACAAGTTAGGAATTTGTATAAGGGACCAAATTTCTTTTTTTGGTTATCAATATTTATACAAGACAAATGATTATCATTTCAGAGTATTCTCAGTTTGCCAATAACTTTGGGTCAATTTTGATTGATCTTTTATGTCAAGACTGGTAATAAAATTGATTTTATTTCTATCTTTTGCCCATCTTATAGAGAAGATTTGATTACTTTTTTTTATGAAATTTTATTTCAGCATTTTAGGTGAACTAGGTGAAATGTCAGTAATGGCATCTCACGGTGCTGTGAATTTTATCAGCTCTTTCACAGATTTGTAAGTGAACATTTTTCCAGGCCACTGAAACCTCTGGCATTTGGGACCTCTCCTCTTCCTGCTGTCAGAAAGGCTGTCCCTCAAATCTTGACATCTTACTGTCAGTGTATACAGAGCATGTGGAATTGTTTTCAGGTAGAGAAAACTACAGGGATACTGCTATCATGTCATGTATATGTGAATTGTATTGGACTTACAGTGAGACCTTGTGCGACTGGACTACATGCATTCTGGACAGTTAAGGACGGAGCCCATGCTTGTCATAGAAGGCAAATAAAATGGGGATTGAAGACTACGACATCAGCTTTTGGTAAACAAGGGAGCATTGGAGATATATTTCTGAGGTGCTATGTGGAGTTAACTGCCTTAGCTGTGCCAGGATGCACTGTTGCAGGGTCTGAGTCCCAGAATTTTGCTGAATATGATCCTTGATCTTTCAGCACTGTACTCATGCTGATGAATGGCTACGATCTGCGTCTGTTTGGGCTTCCCTCCTCCACTAACCTGTCAGTTTTACTAAAACAATATTTAATGTTGAACCAAACACTCTTACTGGAAGGATGGCCCCCCAGGGAAAAACAGCTCTGAACTGTAAACTGCATCATTGTGTATCATCACATCAATGGGGATGATAGAAATCACAATTCATCCTTGGTTTGTCTGGTTTAAGCTTGTTTACAAGCACCCTGGCACTAACAACCACGAGTGGTTCAATATCTGCGATACATTTTTACTTCTCTCTATTTTCTAAACATGCAATCAACATATAAATCTCGCTTCTTGTGAGAGGAGTGAAGGGGAGATAACTCTTATCATCCCACCCACACACCTTCTACATGCTATCATCATGTCATATCATCTGTTATCATCAAATAACTGTCGTATTTAAGCCACAGATAATTAGGAATCTATATCAGACAACATTTTCAACATCTCAGTACACATCCTTAAATCTCGTGAGAGGTACATTTTATACATGTGGTCTCTTGTGTCTTTATGTGTTTTATTTGTACGAACAAGGGATGGTTTAATGATCTTGGGGCTGCTGTTATCTTAGGCTGAAGCTTATTGATTCTCACAGTCTGATTTATGGTTTACTCACTGTTTTGTCCCCAGTAAAACATGTCTGTTTAAATCATTGCTTGATCCCACTGCTGATTGGATGCTGCCCAACACAGCTCATCTCTTGTTAACAATTTTTCATCATGGAACAGCAACATGATAAAATCATTAGCCACATCATTGTGTTTAACTACGGTGTTATGAGGTGATTATTTGCAACACATTGATTTACAGGGGATTCTGTTAACTTTGAACACGGTTATCTCAGAGAGACTGGTCTCTTTTTTATGTGATTTTCTCTTAAAGTTCAGCATGTCTCCAATATTTCTGCTACAGGATGCACCAAAATGTATGATGTAAATAAAGAGGAAAGATATGGCCATCAATGTCTTTTTAAAATCTGGAGCTTAATTTCTGAACTTGTTTCAACTACGCTGGTTATTATATTTGTACCTTGTAAAGATTTATCCTTTGTTTCGATGTCTTATCTTATAATATGATGAAGAGTAAAGAAATAATGCATCGGTCGATATTCTCCAGGGAGTCGTGATGGATTAACTTTAGAGGTTCTATGTGACAACATTGGCTGTATTATGTGGGTGGTACAAGTCACCACGCTCATCTACCCTGAAAGCTCTGTTCAATTACTCTCAGATGGTTTTTTTGTCATTTGGTAGTTATTAGTCTTGCTGATGAGCTAAGAAAAGGAAAAAATATGAACTATGAACTATTGCACACAAAACTGATATCGTCATCTTCCTTCTATATGCCAGGATCCTTTTAAGCTTATGAGACAGTTTGGTATTTGTATTCAAACTTCCATTTGCTTCCTTCATCTGCTAAAGTGTATTTCCTTCTTCAAACTCATCAGTTATGTTTTTTTCCATCACCATCTTTCATGTGTGATGTTGAGATCAGTGTAACTGTATATGAGAGTGATGTATGTCACTGTCATGATGTGGGATGTACAGTCCGTTTGACTCCAAATGAGAACGATGAATTGCAAAATAACTCGAAATCCAGAAAAGTGTATGAAACATGAATTTTGTTTAATTTAAGACCCATGACGGATGAAGTTCTTTAAGAAACTATCATGTAATTTTGTATAGAAATGTGTACATGACTCGTAGGGGGACAAACCGTGGAAGGAACAGCGCAAGCACAGTCTGCACGTGCTACACAGTGACCGTGTTCATTCAATGACAAGATGCGTTACTCAGCAGATGTTAAACAGTTGATGTTGAATGTATATGTTTTCTTTAGAAGTGAAGCAGAAAGAGCAAAGCCTTTTTATGCTATTAATAAATTCTTGAAACGAGCTTCAGAAGCTCTTGGTATGTCCCCTCAGAAACTTAAAAATGTTGTTAGTCGATGAGATACAAATAGTCAGGCCAAGGAGGTAGGGAACATGTCAAAACCATGCAAGGTTGATAAATTAGACAGTTTTCAGAGGGATCAAGTCAGACGTGCAATTGTTAAACTGCACTCAGAAAATAAGTACCTGTCCCTAAGAATTTTGAAGAAACACCTAGAAACTGACCATGATTTACGTGTTACAATTACAGTACAAACTATGGCAGCTGTTGCATACATTTGGTTACAAATACAAAAAGATAACTGGAGAAAAATAGGGCTGTGTTGTGTGAACGGTCTGACATTGTCCACCACCGAAATCATTACCTTGGTACCATCACGCAGAAACGTGAAGAAGGATATGAGCCCGTCTTCTTAGAGGAGACATGGGTAAATGCGTCACACGCAGCCAGCAGTCAGTGGGTACCCAGTGGTGACTGTAAGGAGTCTGGTAGAAAGTTACCAATGGGAAAGGGTGAAAGACTCATAGTTCTCCATGCTGGTTCTGCTAGTCAGGGTTTTCTCCCAGACTGTGACCTCGTCTTTAGAGCCAAGGCCAAAGACAACAGGGACTACCTCACAGAAATGAACGGCAATGTATTCCTGGAGTGGGTGAAAGATAAATCAGTCCCTGCTTTGCCTACCAAGTCACTCATTGTCATGGACAATGCACCGTATCATAGTGTGCAGGATCCAGAAAGCAAGACTCCAACCTCTAATAACCATAAAGGAGACATGGTTACTTGGCTGCAACGGAGGAACATTACCTTTCCTTCTCGAGCAACGAAACCACATCTCTATGAAATCATCAAAACTATGAAAGCTGACCCCGTGTATAAAGTTGACAGTTACATCAAGGGTCAGGGTCACGCTGTCTTACGACTGCCACCTTATCACTGCGACCTGAATCCAATCGAGTTGGTATGGGGCATCGTCAAGGTCGACGTTTGACGATAGAACACTACGTTCAAATTACGAGACGTTGAACAACTGGTAAAGGAATCCCTTGGTCGGGTAACAGTAGAAACATGGAGGCATTGTGTGGCCACAGTCGTTGATGAGATAGAGCCATGTTTCTGGTCATGAGATGGACTACGGCCAGCAACAGTCCAACCTATAATAGTGGCAGTCGGTTCAGGCACCAGCAGTTCCAACGACCAGATCTATGGCATGAGCGAGTTAGATTGCGACTGAAATTATCATGAGACGGCCCCTCTAACGCTCTGTCATTTCCCCTACCACAGAACGTGCAGTGCATGCGTGCTTGCGCTGTGCCTTCCACGGTTTGTCCCCCCTATGTGTCATGTACACATTTCTATACTAAATTACATGATAGTTTCTTAAAGAACTTCATCCGTCATGGGTCTTAAAATAAACAAAATTCAGATTTTGTTTGGAACAGGGTATTCATGGTCAAGTACCGTATTGATGTTTCATGCACTTTTCTGGATTTCGAGTTATTTTGCAATTCATCGTTCTCATTCTGAGTCTAACGGACTATAGGTGGCCTTGATGTGGGATGTAGGTGTCCTGGAAGTGGGATGTAGGTGCCCTTGAAGTGGGATGTAAGTGCCCTTGAAGTGGCATGTAGGTGCCCTTGAAGTGGGATGTAGGTGCCCTTGAAGTGGGATGTAGGTGTCCTTGAAGCGGGATGTAGGTGTCTTTGAACTGGGATGTAGGTGCCCTTGAAGTGGGATTTAGGTGCCCTTGAAGTGGAATTTAGGTGTCCTTGAAGTGGGATGTAGGTGTCTTTGAAGTGGGATGTAGGTGTCCTTGATGTGGGATGTAGGTGTTCTTGAAGTGGGATGTAGGTGCCCTTCAAGTGGGATGTAGGTGTTCTTGAAGTGGGATGTAAGTGCCCTTGAAGTGGGATGTAGGTGTCCTTGAAGTGGGATGTAGGTGTCCTGGAAGTGGGATGTAGGTGTTCTTGAAGTGGGATTTAGGTGTCCTTGAAGTGGGATGTAGGTGGACTTGATGTGGGATGTAGGTGTCTTTGAAGTGGGATGTAGGTGTCCTTGAAGTGGGATGTAGGTGTTCTTGAAGTGGGATGTAGGTGTCCTTGAAGTGGGATGTAGGTGGACTTGATGTGGGATGTAGGTGTCTTTGAAGTGGGATGAAGGTGTCCTTGAAGTGGGATGTAAGTGTCCTTGAAGTTGGATTTAGGTGTCCTTGAAGTTGGATTTAGGTGCCCTTGAAGTGGGATGTAGGTGTCCTTGAAGTGGGATGTAGGTGTCCTTGAAGTTGGATTTAGGTGCCCTTGAAGTGGGATGTAGGTGTCCTTGAAGTGGGATGTAGGTGTCTTTGAAGTGGGATGAAGGTGTCCTTGAAGTGGGATGTAAGTGTCCTTGAAGTTGGATGTAGGTGTCCTTGAAGTGGGATTTAGGTGCCCTTGAAGTGGGATGTAGGTGTCCTTGAAGTGGGATGTAGGTGTCTTTGAAGTGGGATGTAGGTGCCCTTGAAGTGGGATGTAGGTGTCCTGGAAGTGGGATGTAGGTGCCCTTGAAGTGGGATGCAGGTGTTCTTGAAGTGGGATGTAGGTGTCCTTGAAGTGGGATGTAGGTGGACTTGATGTGGGATGTAGGTGTCCTTGAAGTGGGATGTAGGTGTCCTTGAAGTTGGATTTAGGTGCCCTTGAAGTGGGATGTAGGTGTCCTTGAAGTGGGATGTAGGTGTCTTTGAAGTTGGATGTAAGTGTCCTTGAAGTGGGATGTAGGTGTCCTTGAAGTGGGATGTAGGTGTCCTTGAAGTGGGATGTAGGTGTCCTTGATGTGAGATGTAGGTATCCTTGATGTGGGATGTAGGTGTCTTTGAAATGGGATGTAGGTATCCTTGATGTGGGATGTAGGTGTCCTGTATGTGGGATGTAGGTGTTCTTGATATGGGATGTCAGTATTCTTGATGTAGGTGTCCTTGAAGTGGGATGTAGGTGTCCTGTATGTGGGATGTAGGTGTCCTTGATGTGGTATGTAGGTGTCATGTGTGATGTAGGTACCATCATGTGTGTCTGAAAGCATGGAAGTCTTTCTTTCAGGTACACCAGCCTGGTGTGGCTGTTCATGATGTGTGATGTAGGTATCATTTTGCGTATCTGAAAGATGGGTGGTCTCTCTTTCAGGTACACCAGCCTGGTGTGGCTATTCATCATGTGTTGCAGGTATCACCAACTGGATTCACTTATCAAAGTGACAAATATTGTGTGTTTTAACCTGTCTTGCCCATTTGAAAAGTTTAATTTAAATCTTTTTTGGAGAAAAGGGAAATTGTCCAAACAAAATTTATTGTGTAATGTGATAAATCAGGTTGCAATCCAAAGACATGATGACTTGCTGTGTCAAAAACTGAAGCACTGTAAGACAAAACAGGAAATTCATGACCAGTCTGCCGAAACCCCCCATCTCAAGTAACTGGTGTCCCAAGAGTAACTTTGAATTACAAGAGCTGGTGGTAATCTGCCAAAACCCATCTATGTTATAAGAAAGTAGTAATCCAAAAGAATTGTGTTATTTCATACTCCATTTCATCATAGGACTAGATTGTTTTTTATCAGTGATTAATTCTGATGTCCATGTGGCATGGCAGGTTGTTGCAGACAAGTGTTTGGCTCTAGGGCTGGCGTGTGGAGGGAGTCAAATTGGCTGCATGTGTTCGTCCTGCTGCTAGAATATACCCATAGTTGTCTGGCATTTTTTTTTCACTGGCTCCAATAGATGCCTTCCAGTCAGGATTGGAAAAACCTCAAGGGTTCAGCTGAGCATTCTCTGCATTCACTCAGAAAATTTATCAGTTGGTTCGCTGAAATTTCAGATAGTTGTATCAATATACTAACCATTTGGGAACTCTAAATTTAATTTATCATTTCAAAGAATACTTTTTTTGTAAACTTATGAATATTTTTTAACTGAGTGCGTGCATGATTGGTCAGGAAATGCACAGCTGGAGTAATTCAATATTACAACTTGTCCAAGACATTGTTGTAAAGCTGTTTATTACAACATGTTTAGAAGCTTTCAGTTTTGAGGTGGGGTGATTTGATTAATGCACTAAAATATTATTCATAAGTATAACACAATGCATGATGGCGTTTAAGGGGCACATTGCACCTGGTGTCAGTGGCACACTCTCTTCTACAGGTCCTTGGCTTGTCCACTTCATAGCAGCAGAACAGGTTTTACATGTGCTGATAGTGCGAACATATATCTCAACACTGTTGAATACTGCCATTGGTGTTTATCCCTCATGGTTAGGACCATCTCAGTGTTATTTGGAGTTAACAACACATGGTATTGTGGTCTAAACAGAATTGGTAAACTTTGGTAAAACAAATGAACCATACACATTTTCTGGGACATTATGTTCCAAAACATCCTTTCCAAAGATGATTATATCTTGCAAATGTCTGTATGTCATTTGTTTTAGAAAATCAAGAAGTCATTCTGTAGTAATTGGCTGAAATGAATTGAGCCGAGTTGAAACTGGTCCTTTGACCCAATGCAAGTTGCTCAATGGTTAAGTAGTCAGTAGTAGAAATGTCTTTTAAAATGTTTCCTTAGAGGCGTCGTTATGAGGACTAGTTACTGGAATGAGACAGTGTCAGCATATCAACACAGCATCAAGTCTTCCTTCATAGTATTTAATCAGAAGCCGAAAGGCTGTCCCAGTTGTTGGTGTGTGTTGGTTCCTCCAACTCTAGTTCAGTTCCCTTCATGGAACATGGGTTCACTGGGTGTGATGCTGAGATACAGCTCCAATATTGGCAGGCACAGCATTTAACCCTCTCTTTATCTCACACTTATTTCGTGTCATAAGGAGCTTTGCAGAGCTGAATGACAAAAATTTATGATTGTTGGTTCAAATCCTGGTTCGACGCTATTATGTTTCTAGATTCACCATACATGTGCTCATGACTTCAGGCTTTCCTCCCACATTAGGCTGACACGCCGTGATGTAACTGGAATATTGTTCAAAGCGGTGTTAAACCCATCTCAATCAAACCCTACTTCTCCCTCTTTCATTCCATGAAATCCTGTTAGGAATCAGGGTCACTGCAGGTCCCCAGTGCTTGTTGTGAGAGACGACAGAAATAGGAAATGGGTGCTCAGGCTATGTGACTTATCTTATTGTGTGTCAACCCAATGCCTGGATCATGCTTTCAGTCTCAGGTTGTCACCCCAATGCCTGGATCATGCTTTCAGTCCATGGTTGTCACCCCAATGCCTGGATCATGCTTTCAGTCCATGGTTGTCACCCCAATGCCTGGATCATGCTTTCTGTCCCTGGTTGTCACCCCAATGCCTGGATCATGCTTTCAGTCCCTGGTTGTCACCCCAATGCCTGAATCATGCTTTCAGTCTCAGGTTGTCACCCCAATGCCTGGATCATGCTTTCAGTCTCCAGTTGTCACCCCAATGCCTGGATCATGCTTTCTGTCCCTGGTTGTCACCCCAATGCCTGGATCATGCTTTCAGTCCCTGGTTGTCACCCCAATGCCTGGATCATGCTTTCTGTCCCTGGTTGTCAGCCCAATGCCTGGATCATGCTTTCAATCCCTGGTTGTCACCCCAATGCCTGGATCATGCTTTCAGTCCCTGGTTGTCACCCCAATGCCTGGATCATGCTTTTAGTCCCTGGTTGTCACCCCAATGCCTGGATCATGCTTTCAGTCCCTGGTTGTCACCCCAATGCCTGGATCATGCTTTCAGTCTCAGGTTGTCACCCCAATGCCTGGATCATGCTTTCAGTCCCTGGTTGTCACCCTAATGCCTGGATCATGCTTTCAGTCCCTGGTTGTCACCCCAATGCCTGGATCATGCTTTCAGTCCCTGGTTGTCACCCCAATGCCTGGATCATGCTTTCAATCCCTGGTTGTTGCCCAAATGCCTGGATCATGCTTTCTGTCCCTGGTTTCCAGGCATTTGCTCAATTACTAGCAGGGTGCTGTGATAAAGCTATGATATTGCTTATGGTATTAAACAATATGCACTCACTCTCATGATGCCTCCGACATTGTGTGACCTGTTCCTGGAGCAGACCACCTCCAGTAACACTGTGTTCACCTTGGTGTGCCTAGTAGCGGTCAGTCCAATCAATGCTGTGAATAATTAACCTGTCATGCACAGGTGAACTGTTTACTCCATGGAAATAAATACAGACATTTCTCAATATTCCCGTTATGAATTATGAATCAGGTCAATAAATCTGTATCCACCGGCTGTAGAAGTAGAGCATTATGGCCATATTAACGATGGCTGGGCTCCACGTGCTGGGCTATGAGGCAAGATGTTATTGTGATATTGTACTCCCTCAAAGATTGCTTTCAGAATAATATTGAATCATATGGTTGTGATTTTCCAGATAGTATGTTAATCAAATGTAAATGCTGCAAATTTAACATATCTGTTTTGTGATGAAATTGTTAATTCAATTTTCATTTCAGATCTATCCCAGTTGGATTGTTTTTTTCTGTGTAATATTTCTGTGAGACATGAAGAAGCATATTGTGGTGGTTATTGTTCTTATCTTTTTAAAGATATTTCTATGATTATTCATAAGATTTCTCCTTCTTTTTTCCTTCATCCACTTTTGATGCAACACGGTGCTGGGTTTATATGCATGATATTGTGTATTTAATACAGCATCCTTGGTTCAGGGCTAGACAAACACTATGGCCAGATCCAGATGTAAATAGACCAACACTATGGTTAAATCAAGATGTAAATAGACCAACACTATGGTTAAATCAAGGTGTTAATAGACCAACACTATGGCCAGATCCAGATGTAAATAGACCAACACTATGGTTAAATCAAGGTGTAAATAGACACACACTATGGCCAGATCCAGATGTAAATAGACCAACACTATGGTTAAATCAAGGTGTAAATAGACCAACACTATGGTTAAATTAAGGTGTAAATAGACCAACACTATGGCCAGATCCAGATGTAAATAGACACACAGTAAGGCCAGATCAAGATGTAAATAGACCAACACTATGGTTAAATCAAGGTGTAAATAGACCAACACTATGGTTAAATTAAGGTGTAAATAGACCAACACTATGGCCAGATCCAGATGTAAATAGACACACAGTAAGGCCAGATCAAGATGTAAATAGACCAACACTATGGTTAAATCAAGGTGTAAATAGACCAACAAAATGAGTAGAAGAAGATTCTCTTACAGATTAGGTCCCAAGTAATGGGGGTATCGGTGATGATTCTCTTACAGATTAGGTCCCGAGTAATGGGGGTATCGATGAAGTTTCTCTAACAGATTAGGTCCCAAGTAATGGGGGTATCAGTGAAGATTTTCTTAAAGATTATATCCCATGTAAAGAGGCTATCGGTGAAGATTCTGTAACAGATTAGGTCCCAAGTAATGGGGGTATCGGTGAAGATTCTCTAACAGATTAGGTCCCAAGTAATGGGGGTATCGGTGAGGATTTTCTTACAGATTATATCCCATGTAAAGAGGGTATTGGTGAAGATTCTGTAACAGATTAGGTCCCAAGTAATGGTGGTATCGGTGAAGATTCTGTAACAGATTAGGTCCCAAGTAATGGGGGTATCGGTGAAGATTCTGTAACAGATTAGGTCCCAAGTAATGGGGGTATCGGTGAAGATTCTGTAACAGATTAGGTCCCAAGTAATGGGGGTATCGGTGAAGATTCTGTAACAGATTAGGTCCCGAGTAATGGGGGATCAAGATGTCACAATGGCTGCATGATATGACCTGTAGTACTTACTAGCCCTACCTCTGATTGTTGACCCCTGTTTTCTCGGTTAAATAAGCCATGATAGCAATCAGTGAATATCACCACAAGTCCAAATCCCGGGTCTAGACAAGATTATTTCAGTCCAGTTATCTTTGCCACTAATAGTCCATACAATCAAAATTCATTGTAGTGAAAATATGAGGCCAGGTTTGTAGACTGAAATGTTGTTTTCACAGGCATATATATAGTTCCTGTATACTGTTCCTGACCACTGTCACTTTATGGCTCATGGTGGTAGACGAATGCAAGTAGAAATATTTGGAAGTAATTGTGTGGTATGATATGATCATTTTTAATATCTTCCATTAATGCTTTTGATTAATAGAAGTTTTGGAGATATTGAATCACTAAATCTACAAAATGTTTATTTTGCAGAAAGGTGTTCTTGATTTATATTTTGAGTTCAGAGTTCTTATACATTAGAATTCCACTGTTTGATTATCACCGATCTTAGAACAAGAATAATTGCAAGGGACTAAATCCTATGCTTCCAGAGTAATCCATACTAGGAAAATACTCCTTACAGCCGTAATCCATAAAAGGCTGTGTTGTATTGACTTCCCATTGTTTTGAAGTGTGTGCTATATTATCTGTTTCAGAGCACAGCACTCCTCTTTGTCCAAGCTAGACATCAGTGAAGATAATGAACCAGGCCTGTCCAAACTTGATGTGGTGCTGTCTTTCACACTGGAGGTCAGTTCCAGGCAGAACCTGACTCTACACACGACAGAGTACACATAGCAGCATACACACCACACTGTACACCTAGCAGCATACACACCACACTGTACACATAGCAGCAAACACACCACGCTGTACACATAGCAGCACACACACCACACTGTACACATAGCATACACAGTACACATAGCCGCATGCACACCACACAGTACATATAGCAGCAAACACAGTACACATAGCAGCTTACACACCACACAGTACACATAGCACCATGCACACCACACAGTACACATAGCATACACACCACACGGTACACATAGCAGCATACACACCACACAGTACACATAGCAGCAAACACACCACGCTGTACACATAGCAGCATACACACCACACAGTACACATAGCAGCATACACACCACACTGTACACATAGCAGCATACACACCACACTGTACACATAGCAGCATACACACCACACTGTACACATAGCATACACAGTACACATAGCACCATGCACACCACACAGTACACATAGCATACACAGTACACATAGCAGCATACACACCACACAGCACACATAGCAGCATACACACCACACTGTACACATAGCAGCATACACACCATACAGTACACATAGCAGCATACACACCACACTGTACACATAGCATACACAGTACACATAGCACCATGCACACCACACAGTACACATAGCATACACACCACACGGTACACATAGCAGCATACACACCACACAGTACACATACCATACACACCACACGGTACTCATAGCAGCATACACACCACACAGTACACATACCATACACACCACACAGTACACATAGCACCACACACACCACACAGCACACATAGCACCATGCACACCACACAGTACACATAGCATACACACCACACGGTACACATAGCAGCATACACACCACACTGTACACATAGCAGCACACACACCACACTGTACACATAGCAGCATGCACACCATACAGTACACATAGCATACACTGTACACATAGCCGCATGCACACCACACAGTACATATAGCAGCATACACACCACACTGTACACATAGCAGCATACACACCATACAGTGCACATAGCATACACAGTACACATAGCCGCATGCACACCACACAGTACATATAGCAGCTTACACAGTACACATAGCAGCTACACCACACTGTACACATAGCATACACACCCCACAGTACACATAGCATACACACCACACTGTACACATAGCATACACACCACACAGTACACATAGCATACACACCACACAGTACACATAGCATACACACCACACAGTACACATAGCATACACACCACACAGTACACATAGCATACACACCACACAGTACACATAGCATACACACCACACAGTACACATAGCATACACAGTACACATAGCATACACACCACACAGTACACATAGCATACACACCACATGGTACACATAGCATACACACCACACGGTACACATAGCAGCATACACACCACACTGTACACATAGCAGCATACACACCACACAGTACACATAGCATACACACCACACGGTACACATAGCAGCATACACACCACACTGTACACATAGCAGCATACACACCATACAGTACACCACACTGTACACATAGCATACACACCACACGGTACACATAGCAGCATACACACCATACAGTACACATAGCATACACACCACACTGTACACATAGCAGCATACACACCACACAGTACACATAGCATACACACCACACGGTACACATAGCAGCATGCACACCACACAGTACATATAGCAGCTTACACAGTACACATAGCAGCTTACACACCACACAGTACACATAGCACCATGCACACCACACAGTACACATAGCATACACACCACACGGTACACATAGCAGCATACACACCACACTGTACACATAGCAGCATACACACCATACAGTGCACATAGCAGCATACACACCACACGGTACACATAGCAGCATACACACCACACTGTACACATAGCAACATACACACCACACGGTACACATAGCAGCATACACACCACACTGTACACATAGCATACACACCACACTGTACACATAGCAGCATACACACCACACTGTACACATAGCAGCATACACACCATACAGTACACCACACTGTACACATAGCATACACACCATACAGTACACATAGCATACAATACATGTAGCAGTATACACACCATACAGTATACATAGCAGCATACACACCACACTGTACACATAGCAGCATACACACCACACGGTACACATAGCAGCATACACACCACACTGTACACATAGCATACACACCACACAGTACACATAGCAGCATACACACCACACTGTACACATAGCAACATACACACCACACGGTACACATAGCAGCATACACACCACACTGTACACATAGCAGCATACACACCACACAGCACACATAGCACCATACACACCACACAGTACACATAGCAGCATACACACCACACGGCACACATAGCAGCATACACACCACACAGTACACCACACAGTACACAGTGGTGTATACATCAAAGACTGAACACACCACAAAGTACACAAGGATGTACAAATCCAACCACCCTATGTATACAAATATGGAGCAGAATTATTTTTGAAAACGCTATTAACAGATTTCAGTAATAATCAAAACCTTCAGGTTTCATATGGGAAGGGAAATAACTCTTGCCATAAAATGAAACTCCCAAGAAATTATTCTTTTTTGTGAGTTTCACCCTACTGAGATCAAATAAAAGTTTCTTTCATTTCAAATAGCAATATGTCATTAAAACAAAATTAAGTTCTCACAGTTATAGAGTGTGTATTTGTGTCTAACAGGTGCATGTGAGCGAGGTGAAGGGTCTGAAGTCCCTGGCCCCCAACAAGATTGTATACTGCACGATGGAGGTGGAGGGAGGGGAAAAACTCCAGACAGACCAGGCCGAGGCATCTAAGCCATGGTATGTCAGCAACACATACACTGTACTTATGACCTCAACATTAGCCGCCTCCGTGGTCTTGTGGTAGAGCGTCCGCCCTGAGAGCGGGAGGTCCGGGTTTCGATCCCTGGCCGCGTCATACCAAAAGACGTTAAAAGATGGTACTTGTTGTTACCCTGTCTGGCGCTCGGCATTAAGGGGCTAAAACAAGGACTGGTCGGCTCGGAGTCCGTATACTGTGTCTGAGTGGGGTATTCATGTTAAACTGCGGCATGGTATCTCAGTGAGCTAGCACTATAAATCGGCATCAGTCCGGACTAGTACAAGCACGCATGCACACATGCAAGCATGCACACACACACACACACACACACGTACATGCACGTCGCTATATAAGTGCAATAATCTTGGACACGACGTAAAAACCCAATTTCACCTCACCTCACCTCAACATTACTTTTGGAAAACGTTTAAATTATTGTATCAGAAGAGCTCTTTGCAAGATGAAATGGTTGTTGTGTTTTATCATTTATTTTTCATCCTAATAGAAGATAATTTGTTGATTAAATGAAAGAGATGTTTTATAAATGTTTCAATCTACCCTTGTAAAAGAATCAAAACAAACTGAAAATTGGTAGAAAACACCTGTTAGATTGAATGTCACGGGGGAATTTAGTAATCAGTATATGTCCCTCCATCCATCCGTCCATTGAATATATCCGGATGAAACTTGCTATACAGTTGAGTTTAGTGATGAACTGGAGCCTTTTGATGATTTGGGATTTTGAAAAATACTGAACAGCATTATATTTTTCTCCACTGAACTGAACGTACACAATGGCAATGAACCAAATGTGGGGTATAAGTAGCAGAACTACATTTCCGAGTTGCACCAGACTGTGGGATATGTCCGCTCCAGATGAATCTTGTTCTAACTAACACTCCAGTCTTAACTGAAATTTGCATACAATTGATTGAAATGTCTATCTATTCTCAAATATGAGACCAGATATTCAGAAAGTTTCAAGCCTTTTTAAATACTGTTTATGTCCCATGAAATAGAAAATTACTGCAAAATTACTGCAAATTATGTAATGCGATATGTATCATATCGTGAACAAATTATCGCAATATGTATCATTTTGGGAGATAGTCGTATGGTGACATCTGTAGTGTTTGATATTTATATGAGACCAGATATTCAGAAAGTTTCAAGCCTTTTTAAATAGTGTTGATGTCCCATGAAATATAAAATTCATGCAAAATAACTGCAAATTAAGTACCGCGATATGTATCATGTCGTGGACAATGTATCGCAAGATCATATTGGGAGATAGTTGTATGGTGACATACGTAGTGTTTGAGTAAGTGTTATGATTCTGTATTAGAACTCTTTTGCTATCAGGAGATAGTTGTATGGTGACATACGTAGTGTTTGAGTAAGTGTTATGATTCTGTATTAGAACTCTTTTGCTATCGGGAGATAGTTGTATGGTGACATACGTAGTGTTTGAGTAAGTGTTATGATTCTGTATTAGAACTCTTTTGCTATCAGGAGATAGTTGTATGGTGACATACGTAGTGTTTGAGTAAGTGTTATGATTCTGTATTAGAACTCTTTTGCTATCAGGAGATAGTTGTATGGTGACATACGTAGTGTTTGAGTAAGTGTTATGATTCTGTGTTAGAACTCTTTTGCTATCGGGAGATAGTTGTATGGTGACATATGTAGTGTTTGAGTAAGTGTTATGATTCTGTATTAGAACTCTTTTGCTATCGGGAGATAGTTGTATGGTGACATACGTAGTGTTTGAGTAAGTGTTATGATTCTGTATTAGAACTCTTTTGCTATCTGGAGATAGTTGTATGGTGACATACGTAGTGTTTGAGTATGTGTTATGATTCTGTATTAGAACTCTTTTGCTATCGGGAGATAGTTGTATGGTGACATACGTAGTGTTTGAGTATGTGTTATGATTCTGTATTAGAACTCTTTTGGTATCGGGAGATAGTTGTATGGTGACATACGTAGTGTTTGAGTAAGT
Source organism: Haliotis cracherodii (assembly GCF_022045235.1). Taxonomy (NCBI): domain Eukaryota; kingdom Metazoa; phylum Mollusca; class Gastropoda; order Lepetellida; family Haliotidae; genus Haliotis; species Haliotis cracherodii. Next base: position 20,852,536 of record NW_027266319.1, read on the forward strand.
GTTATGATTCTGTATTAGAACTCTTTTGCTATCGGGAGATAGTTGTATGGTGACATACGTAGTGTTTGAGTATGTGTTATGAGTCTGTATTAGAACTCTTTTGCTATCGGGAGATAGTTGTATGGTGACATCTGTAGTGTTTGAGTATGTGTTATGATTCTGTATTAGAACTCTTTTGCTATCGGGAGATAGTTGTATGGTGACATCTGTAGTGTTTGAGTATGTGTTATGATTCTGTATTAGAACTCTTTTGCTATCAGGAGATAGTTGTATGGTGACATACGTAGTGTTTGAGTAAGTGTTATGATTCTGTATTAGAACTCTTTTGCTATCTGGAGATAGTTGTATGGTGACATACGTAGTGTTTGAGTAAGTGTTATGATTCTGTATTAGAACTCTTTTGCTATCGGGAGATAGTTGTATGGTGACATACGTAGTGTTTGAGTAAGTGTTATGATTCTGTATTAGTACTCTTTTGCTGCATGAATGTTCCAGGGTAGACTAGATCTCCATCACCCCGTGAAGCATAGGCTATTACTTCTGCTACCCTGTCTGTTTCAGCTGGGATACACAGGGTGACTTCACCACTACACACCCACTGCCAGTTGTGAAGGTGAAGTTGTATACGGAGAGCTCCGGCATGCTCAGCCTGGAGGACAAGGAGCTGGGCAAAGTGAGGACTCCATTACATTGCACCTTTCCACACAGGAGAGCTGGGCCCACTTGCACAAAGCGATCTTAGCACTTAGACTATCGTAAGCCTATGTTAAAGAATGGGAGTTACGATTAACTTAGCGCTAAGACTATCGTAAGCCTATGTTAAAGAATGGGAGTTACGATCAACTTAGCGCTAAGACTATCATAAGCCTATGTTAAAGAATGGGAGTTACGATCAACTTGGCACTAAGACTATCGTAAGCCTATGTTAAAGGATGGGAGTTACAATCATCTTAGCGTTAAGATCGCTTTGTGCAAGTGGTCCCAGGTCCCCATCATACTGTTGGGCATCCATGTGAATCAGGTGATCAGACTCAGTGCCTTGGTTTATTTCACGTCCTCGTATCCCTATGGGTGGAACGTTGCTGATAATATCAATCACTGGTTTAATAGTCCAGACATTTACAGGCCGCCATCATTTAGCTGAAATATTGCTGAGAATGGCATTGAACATCAATCGAACCTGATCAACAACATCATTCTCATGACTACTTCACCAACAAGAGCCAAAGCTGTGATTACCAAGAGACTTGTTGATTGACATGAACTTGAAGTGTCTGTGATTCTATTGTTATTTAGTGTGGGTGTTGCAGTCTTTTTTAGAAATTATCATTCTATTTCTGCATGTACAATTGCAAAGGTATTTCAGGTTGTTTCAAATTGTCTTTTTACAAAATGAATTGGGTGGTCAGACTCTGTGCCCAGGTTGATCATTGTATCCCAATGGGTAGGACGTTGTTCATGATAGCCAGACCCGTGAAGATTACGGGGTAGAATAGGTCTTCAGCAACCCATACTTGCCGTAAAATTCGACTATGGGATCGGGTGGTCAGGCTCGCTGACTTGGTTGATACATGTCATCGATCCCAATTGTGTGGATTGATGCTCATGGTGTCAATAATTGGATTGTCTGGTCCAGACTCGATTATTGACATACCGCCGTCATTTAGCTAGAATATTGCTGAGTGCGGCGTTAAACAACAAATATCCAACATCATGATAGCCATCACTAGTCTGATTGGTCCAGACATTTACAGGCCACAATCATGTAGCTGGAATATTGCAGAGTATGGCATTGATCAACTTCGATTCCCCACATGGGTACTGTGTGTGAAGCCCATTTCTGGTGTCTCCTGCCGTGATATTGCTGAAATATTTCTAAATGTGGCGTAAAGCCAAACTCACTCACTCAATCACTCATTTTCACTATTAAAAGCAGTCTATTTTAGATATTATTATTTTATTTCTGCATGTACAATTATAAAAGTATGTGAGGTATGTATCGTTACGGCACCTATAGACCATCGAGGTGATGTCTTCAGGCTATTTTCAGCCTCGCCTCACATGAATTAGTGACCAGAAACAATGCAAAGGACCCAAAATTTTGATGTCGTTTCATCTGAGATGTTCCTACTTTGTAGGTAGTGATTCGACCAACAGCCAATAGTAGTCGCATGGCGGAAACCTACAAGATGACAACGGCCAAGAATTTCCCTGACAACTTGACAATAAAAATAGCTGTACGCATGGATAAACCTCAAAACATGAAACACTGCGGGTGAGTTTTACCTCATTTTATTTCCTGCCCAAGGCATGTGGAACATGTTTTGACTTTTTGATTAATTGATTTGAAAGAAGACGGTAATAATATAAGACAATTTACTGTCAGTTTCTTATTTCACTGTCATACAGGTAAGGCAAGTCAAGGCAAGGCACAATGTCAACAGCACGTGGTTACATAAAAAAATATGAATTTGGTGCTACAAATCGGGTGCATATATGTGTTGAACCGGCAACAAAATTGTAGACAAACAAAATTACACCCCATCACATGGACACAGCATTGGCAATAGGCGAATAGCCTTACTATTCTTATTATTATTGAATTGCATTCATTCAATTACTTTATGACAGGGTCCATAGATTTAAATACAAGTAGAACCCCCTTACATTCAAAGCCTGCTCTTGTTTGGTGTTTAGAGCTTTCAAGCCTTATCACCATCACATACTGACTGGTGTAAATCCAGATTCATCCACTCTCACTCTCTTCTTTGATGGAATAACATTTTTACATATTTAGTTTGTTTCACTATTTCTTTCAGTTATTTGTACGGCCTAGGGAAGACAGTTTGGAAGAAGTGGAAGAGGCGATATTACGTCCTTGTTCAAGTAAGTCACTGAATGCAGTACAGTTGACAAAGGGAGATAACTGTCATACACTGATGTTGGCCTACTTAGCAATGTTATTACACAATATGGACTGAGATAGAATGCTCCAGGAATTATAATCATATAATCATGCTCTATGTGAGATGGAGATGGTCTAATGACTGTGTGATTTGGGTGATTGTTATCTGTTGGATGGATATATGCATTAAAATTTCTCAGTTAGCAGGTGAACAAAACAAATTTTGAGTGTGTTACATCACACTTGCCAGGACTGTCCGTTGTCTGTGTAGCAGGGCTTGGTGATAATCACTGGATTGTTTGTTTCAGTCTCCATTATCCTTCAGCTGGAATATGTCTGATTGCAGCATTAAACAACAAACAAACTTTGCTTTCTGTGGTTGTAGGTGTCCCAGTACACATTTGCCATGTGCAGCTACCGGGAGAAGAAGCCCGACCCAACAGAAATGATGCAACTGGATGGCTTCACTGTCGACTACTGCGAGCCTCTGCCAGGTGTGTACAGCATTCATCCATACCTTCGTGCATAACTGAATACCATTGTAACCAAAAAAATGCAGCTGTGTAGAGTGGGGTGCATATTACAAACGCAGATAATAAGTTTTGATGCCCACAAAATGCACAAACTATCTCTTTGACTGATTACTAGGGTATGTTTAAGTGGACCACTCATAGATCATGAGACCAAAATGTAGGTACACATTTCTGGGTCATTTTCTGGGTCATTTTCCGTGTTATTGACCCACATAAAATACCTAGCTAAACGGGAAATATACTTAAAATTATTAGTTAGATCTCATGATCTTTAATGGCAAAATTTTCATCTTCATTGACATCTTGACCAAGTTTATAAATTGTTATGGCCAAAATTACGATTGGAGGGTTACAGTTTCTGGCCCGGTGTGGGTCATCGTGCTCCATTAACATGGAGCGTTTGTTGCTCATGCAAGCAGACCCCCAGATGTGTCTGACCTAGAGTTTAATTACAGACCGCTAGGATAAACCTGGAATATTGATGACTGCGACTAAAAACAACATCTGATCATTCCCTGATTGTACAACTGTTTCCAGAATTTGGATTTTATAAATGGAAATAAGAATATATAATTATTCTGTAATTACCTCAACTCTTTAGTGCAGTATTTTGTTCCTCTACCCTGTCAATGCTTCTGAGAAGCTGACTGGGTGCAAGATAGGGTTTCATGTGGTTAAGTGACATACCTTACTGCATCTTTCTACATCTGCAGAGCTGGAGGGCGGCAAGTGTTTCTTCAACCTGGTGAAGGAGGGTGACAATGTGATGTTTGCCACAGACGATGAGTCTGAGAGAACGTTGTGGGTGCAGGCGATCTACAGAGCCACTGGACAAACCCACAAACCAACGCCTCCCGTTGTCCAGACAAACAAGATAAGCAACACGCAGATCTCCAGAATGCAAGGAGGTACCAGCCTAGACTTTGTCATATAGCTGCAATATAGCATTAAACAACGAACAGTGAAACACACCTAAGAAATAGACCCCTTCAGGGTTCTGGGTTTCCCAGCGAAATTGGGCCCCATTCCACAAAGCAATCTTGGCGCTAAAGTGACCATAACTCATATACTTTAACATAAGCTTACAATAGTTGTTGCGCTTTATCGCTTTGTGGAACAGGGCCAGTCCTTGTTTTAACCCCTTAATGCCAAACGCCAGGCAAGTAACAACAAGTACCATCTTTTAACTTCTTTTGGTATGACACGTTATTATCTTTTCATGGATAAATTGCAATGCAGAAATTTACAAAATTGGAAATATGGTGCTTCTGATAACCACCATTTTGGGTGTGTTTCTCTCCTGAAGGAAATCTTGATACCTTAGAATAATCTACAAGGCAAAGACCCTGCAAATAAGATCAAATATGTTGCTGCTTTCAACAGATATCTTAGCGCTTCGACTTTATGCAAGGTTCCCTGATGTCATTCAGTTTTTTATAGTTTTATAGAAAATTTAAATGACCAACTTAAGTGATCTCTTACAGTTCTGACGGCTGCTTGATTTCTAGAATTCCTCAAGCCCAAGCATTACATGCTGATGTTCACACCCGTTTGTGGTTTCAGATGCGGACCGGGCTCGGAAACACGGTCTGGATGAGTTTGTACAGGCCAACCCCTGCATATTTGAACACCACGACCTCTTCAAGACACTGCAGACCCTGACACTAGACTACCGACTCAACGATGCATACACCTGTCTGGTGAGCTGGATGCTTCCCTACTTTATTAAGTGTTTCTCTTTTCAGAAATAGTTTCACAAATTATGTCTGCAGTTTGATCACCTGGCCCCGGGATCATGAAACTAACTTAAGACCATATTTTGTCTTAACTCTTAAGATTTAGACTTAAGACCAAATTTTGTCTTAAATTGGGGATCACAAGGCTTAATCTATGAGAATATCTTAAGTCTAAGACCAAATTTTATCTTAAGTCCTAAGACTGAACCTGACTAGACTTAAGACAATATTTGTAGCAAGAAAGATGGCGGAGGTTGTTCGCCTCATGCGTCGCCTAAGGGCTGAAAAGTACAAAATAACAATTCATCGGACATTTCGAGACCGATTCAACCCTCTTGATCTGTACAACGACGAAGAGCTCTTCGGGAGATAAAGAATTTGTCATTCTACCATTTTTTTCATCGTTGGTTTAATCGGTGATGAACTGGCACACCCCACTCAGCGTTCCCACAGTCTCCCACCTATTATTCTGATATTCCTTCAGTTTGTTGCCACTGGAGCTTTTCACTTATTAGTTGCTCAGTCGTTGTGTATCAGCAAAGCAACAGCCGGCAGCTGTCATCTCGCTTCATCGCTTTCCCGACAGGCCAAAGATCACATGACGTGAAACTTGCCTTCAATGCTATTGCCGGTAAGTAATACACCCAAAATTGACATTTGAGCATTAATATAACACTCTGAATAAACACATACACGATAAGGATACATACGGTGTTTTCCCCGAGTCTCCGGAGGCAGCCATTTTGATCTAAACACGACACTGGTGCCACCTATAATTTACTTTACCGTATTCGTGCTAAAAGTTATGAAACTACATTGCTCTGCTTCAGTTCCACAAGCATGCTCAGATTACTGCTAATATTTAATGAATTACTTTATTTAGGATTTCCAAATGTGCTTGGCTGTGTTGACGGCACACAGATTTAAATTCAAACGCCAAAGGTCAACAAGGCTAACTTTGTCAACAGAAAGGGATTTCATTCTCTGAATGTTTAGGTAATTGAAATAACAAATGATGTTTGTTTTCAAAAAGGATTTTTCGTAAATTGAAAAATTTCCATAAACATTGAATTCATACACCCGCTGTAAATATGTGTATGAATGATACTACAGTACAGGTCAGATTATAGCATTTATGATCACTGAATTAAAAACAAGGTGCATGTTCACAATGACACATAATTTATTAATACACAAATAAATACAAAGCTTTCAAATGGATGTGTATGTAATTTTTAGCATCTGCTATATTAATTTGACAATACCCAAAACATATGTTTTGGTAAATTTGATATAAAATCCGCACCTGTGAATGGGTGTATGGACACGTACAGGCTGAGATTTCATTAAACAAATATAATGGGTGTATGGACATGTACAGGCTGAGATTTCATTAAACAAATACAATGGGTGTATGTACACGTACAGGCTGAGGTTTCATTAAAGGGGAAGTGTACACGCAAAAATCACTTTCTTTCTTTTTCTAAACAAAACGCAATTTTAGAATTAGTTAGTATCTGTGTTTGAAAATATACACTCATTTTTTTTCACAGTGAAAGTAGGAAGCTCACAATAGTGTGAAAGTGATATGCCGTTATGAGGCCTTCGTTTTACGAGCGAAATAGGCCTGAGTTATCCCCCTTAGATTATGACGTAATTGGTGCCAATTCAACTGGGTCCCTGTCTATTCTCAACGCAAAAGATATCAAGGACCAGTTTGCGGTAAAACAACATGGTCTACGACACACTCCGGCGCAGTGGTGACTCAGCATAACACAATTCTGGCTGGCATCTGAGATGCTAGAATCACAAAACTGTACCTACACCACGTGAAGCGGCTCTAACAAAGCATGATGACGTCATAATGTTTATCAATTGGCACCAATGACGTCATATTGCAAGGGACATAAGCCATGGTGTTTTTGTTATGGAAATAGAACACTTGGTAAATGTGAAAAATATAAATCGTTTTAGTGCAAAAAATATGTTAATTAAATATGATGTTTTTATATTTTTGTCTATGACACTTCTATGTTAACACTTTTAATGTGGAAAAAGTACAAGAAAAAAAGGTTCATTTCCGTGTGAACTTGCCCTTTAAACAAATACAATGTCCAACAATTTGCTTATGCTTCAGACTTTTGAAAAATATGTTGCCTGACACAAAATAAATGTTGAAGGAAGTTTTTAAACTGACAAACAAGATGATTTTCCATTCTCCCACCAATCATTCATATCATCAAAGATTGTTCATAATACAGATTGTATATTTCTTATATATAGATGGTTTGCGACCCCAACTTTATTATTACTAACTGTGTGGCCCACTGGCCTGGATCATGCCATGATGCCCGCATATTTCAGGGAGAGTAAACTCTGCGATAATTGGGAAAATGGTAACTATTTGAGGGTTAAGTGAGGGTTAATTAATCATAAGAGATTTTGTCTTTCTAGGTAGTGCAAGACAATTAATTTCAATACCTTCCTTAATAAATAGTGAAAAAATACATGTTGCATGTTGGTCGATGAAGTGTGAGTCAGATATTGGACATTTTACAGAGCTATTTTGGATTTACAAATCCACATTAATCTCACATAAATTCATTTCATTCAAGAGTGCACTCCCTTGATGTATTCAATAACAGTTGTATTTTATGTGAGCTTCTTTCACTCCAAAACATCGCTTCTGAAATCCTGTAAAGTTTCACTAATAGATTTTACATAAATTTCATAAACCAGGATATGATGTTGATTTCAAATAATGTTATGTCTCAAGAGCACACATCATGAAATATGATCAATCTGAGAATAGTGAAGTTTAACAAATCCTTAACATACAGTAAACAATACCCCTGCAAATTAGAATGTAAATATGTTTCCAATAGACATTTTGCAAACAGTAATACATGTGGTCAATGATATTACTCACATGGTAGACCTCTACACACATATACCGTATTCGACATAATAAGCGCCCTGCTCTAATAAGCGCCCACGGCGATATTTGCTAATATATTGGCTAGTTAACAATCCCAATTAGCACCCCTTCTGATTGATCAATGTACACAAGACTTATTTATTTGCGTAAAATACGCACTCGTGTGTTATATGCACCCACAATTATGGGCAATTAAATTCTGGGAAAATATATCAGTTGTATATAAACATTTCAGGCTCTCAGCATAAACCATGAAATTTATCTTTCAACTCTGGGTTTTTTTCACCAAAATAATATTCTAATAAGAGCCCCCTATTCCTAATTTTGAGAGCGCCCTGGGCGATTATTACGTCAAATACGGTATCCAACTTTACTGGATATTCTGTGACCCAAGATGAATTCTTTATCCATATCCTTAGAAAATCAGTAAAGGTTTCCCTGAAATGTCAACCATACTAGAAAGATTTCTATGAATATTTGCATCTATATTCAGTGTTGACTCAAGTCCAAAACATCCAAAAAGACAAAGACTAATTACTATTACCATGAACATAACTACATAACCAAGTTTCATATTTGGAAATTGTAGGTAAAATTGGGCTCTTATCATAGTTGTCCTTTCTGAACTAAGTTTAAAAACATATCAAAACATTTTACACATATATATTTCAGGTGTTCATGATGGATTCCTGCTGGGTGACTCTGGACACCCCTGTAGATGATACCTGATGACTCCCTACCACAACACTGGCAATATCAGACACAGAGACAGATATAATTATTCTCTCTGCAGAACACATGTTCTGATTGATTGAACTTTTGGTATTTTAAAGAGACCCTTTCCCTGTCTATATTTGGGACTGAGAACCAATCCCAACCAGAGCATGTAAATATGTTGTTTCCTGTGCAATTCTACATAATATAGGAATTTTGAAACAGGATATAGTAATTAATCATGTAGATGAGTAGACAGTTCAGGGTCCAGATCAGCAACAGCAGCAGTTTCGGAGAAATGATGGTTTTGGCATCAGAGACCACATTGCCCAGAGCTACTTCAGTTAGAAAAAAACCCACAACCTAAATCAGTCTTCCATGTGGGCACAGTAGAGACAATTTAAGGATAACAACTTCTTCATTTACTGTAAGGGTGACATTTCTGAATAGATCCTTTTACCATTGTCAATCAAGGCTGAAAAATGAACATGGTACAGAATACTTAGTGTTGATGGAGGATTAACAGTAACAACAATTGCATATGTCGGAGAGATAAACATGAGTAGTTTAAACAACGACAACAGGAGAATAATACTGTAAGGTCAAGATGGCCAGAGAACACATTAATTGTCTCTTCTTTGTCAACTTGTGTATGAAACAATTTAACAGGTGGGCACTAATTATGAAAGATGGCATGACATTATGGGGACATTATTCAATAAAAAATGGGTCAATTTGTCCAATTTGCAGGATTGTTAATTTTTGTTTCAGCTGAGCCAATTTTGTCTGCTCTGTACTGTCAACTCTGTGTGGACAGAGAGAGAGAGAGAGAGAGAGATAAAATTCACAATGAGAAGATTAAGTTGAAGTTTCTTTGAATTAGGCTAAAAAAATAGTCTTGTTTCTCAGGCACGGCGGCAAAGATAGCTGCACGTTTCAGGTTTTTTATCCATTTTTAAAAAAAATGAAAAAATCCTTAAATATTCCAAATCCAACGGTAGTCAAATACTGTATTCCAGTATTTTACTCATAAAGGAATACATTTATATAGGGATGCCTTTCCCAGGTTGATTTTACACAATTGCTTATTGATTACACAACTGTTTATTGGCCACATACTAGTTTGAACAACAACAACAACAACAACAAAAGACACCGCCCGCACTATATTTTCAAAAACCATTGCCTGAGAACCAATTCTTTTTTCTTTTTTAGCCTTAGGTAAAAATTATGAAATTGTTCATACAGGGTGATGAGATTCCCAGCTTTCACACATATCACACCTCTAGCATAACTGTGACATGGTTTATTGTGATAATGTCATGTGATGATTCATCTTCTTACAAGATGATATTTGACCTACATATATAAGCATGGCATTTGGTTTTAGCCATCAATATTTTTTCAATTAATTGCATGGAGAGACAAAACATCTTATGGACATGGAGTTCAGTTTTACCTTCAGTACCTATGCCCCCTTCAATGCCATATAGACTTGGTCTTCCCTCCATATTGTCCAGCACCAACTGTGGCAGGGTAGGTGAGGCTGGACGAGGACCGTCACCTGTTTGGGGTCGCACTGCAGCACTCCTCTTTGCCTTTGCTAATACATGTAATATTGAAAAAAAAAATTCCATCAAAATAAACAGTTTTTAGATTCTAGAAATAAACTGTCTTCCAAATGTCTTAAGGATATTTTGTTAACTTGTTAATGAGATATAGAATAATTTATTCTAAAAAGCTGATGAAATCAGACAATTTCCTAATGACAGTTGTTTCTGTCTTAAAATCAATGAAGATAACATTGTCCAATATTAATGGTTATTGGTGAAGTATTACAGTCATAAATCCTAATATAATTGTTAAAAAAGTCAGATACTTATTATTATGTCACAAATGAGTTTTTCATAATCTGTATGCTCTGGTTGGATGGTCAGTAGGTTGGACTGACTTATACATCTATAGTATACGGTATGTAGTGTGTAAAATTGATTATTTAATTACCTTTCTGCTTAATATTCTGATACTTCTTTTTCACTTCCCCAATCGACCGATTTCTGGAAGTGCCTCTTCTGTAAGAATAATCCAATACAGAAAATGACAAATAATCATAACAATGGAGGATACTGAAGTCATTGTTCAAGCTAAATATTACATTTCACTTCATAAACCTTTTCATTGATGATTACTTTACAAATGTTATTGTGATCTTAACATGCTCAAGGTTAATAACTTGTAGGAAAGGTGTATTCAACAGCATTCAGAAGAACCAAGTTGTCAATGTACCTGTCAAACCATCATCTCTAATTATGATAAGTATTAATTTAGAAATGAGAGGGTGAATGTTGCTAGCCATTGTTTGATGTCAATAACACAAAAATAAACATGAAAACTGATTGCAACATGTGTTTGCATTATTTTTTCAAATGATGATGGCCTTGCCTCATCTGTAAATATAGACCGTTACGAGTGTAGTGATATTGCCTCCTGGTTTGTGCTTCTGTCGAGCTTTTCCGTCAATTTTATTTATTTCATTTTTTTCATATCCATATCAGTAAACTAATGTTGGCTCACATGTAAATAATTATGTCTTGTTTATGCCTTCATGTTAGGTGTTAAATAATGTACCTTTTCCTGATTATCATGGATTATGTGATATGATTATTCAAGCTTTATTCATAGCTTTGTGTAACAGTTTAGCCAATTTTCATATGCTATTGTCAAGCACGGCGGAAGCTTGGAGAGAGAGAGAGAGAGAGAGAGGGAGAGAGAGGACATAAGGTAGTTCCACTGCTGTACACCCGTATACATCAGCTGTAAATCAGCTGTAAAACGACGTAGCTTTGCATAAATAGATGACCGCAAATATCGTTTCATCGACCATAAGAACAGTATATGTCTTTACAAGAGTAGGATGTGGATACAAATTTTACAAGCAAAGATAACTTTCAATCTGTAAATTTGAATTAACTCACGAGTTTAGGATCCTAGAAATCTCTTCCCAAAGCTTGATCTTCCGCTGTCTGGTCTGCTGACATCCATCAAGCTTTCCAAACAGAATGCCCTCCCTTTTTAAAGCCTCCTCCACCAAAAGCACCTCTTCTTCCTTAGTCCAATTAACCTTTCGTTTCTTGTCATCCATGGTTGACAGCTACTGCAGACGACATGTCACACGCGACACGCGACAGCTGTGTTTACAAACAACACGAATTTCGCATCTCCATTCACTGAAGAGTTCCAATGATTACCGTAGTACGGTTTAACGTGCGCGTGTCCCTATGGCGACGTTCTTAGACTTAGACTTAGCTAAGATTTTGCTAAGACTGTTTCAAGATCCAGTCCTAGACCGAATCTTAGCTAAGCAAAATCTTAAGACAAAATTCGTGCTTGTATAGCAAAATTTGAGCTAAGACCACTTTCATGATCCCGGGCCCTGGCTTGTCGCTGAAAGTGATATAAGATGTCTTAAGGAAGATTGAACAAAGATTGGATATGCTTCCTGGATTTGATACCAGTTAGTGTAAGGAATGGCCCTTACTTTTCTGTGCTACCTGATCAGCAACACAGCCTTTCTGGCAGTCAAATGGACTGCTCATCACTATCCAGCACTATGGTGTCAGGTGGTGGTGGGTAGCCCAGTGGTTGATGCATACACTCGTCACGCCAAAGACTTGGGTTTAATTCCCTACATGGGTACAATGTGTGAAGCCCATTTCTGGTGTCCCCCGCTGTGGTATTACTGGAATACTGCGAAAAGCAACATATAACCACACACACACACACACACACACACACACACACACTCACACTCACACTCACTGTTGTCAGCATAGAAGGCGGTGTTGTCAGATACAAATACAGCCTTTTTAACCTTTTCCAAGTCATCATCTGACCTATGTTCATCAGGTCGTAACAGACCACTGTCAGTTAAAACAGCTGTCATGTTCAACTTTTCCAGGTACTCCCACTGATGTTGGAATACAAGCAAAGAGCATCTCAATATATGCAATGTTTATCTCAATACAGTTAAAACCTTTCAGCCTCCAAACCAGCTTCCCAGACGACTACCACCTACTTCGCCAAATACACAAAGTACAGTACTCTGTCCCCATTGTTCGTTAATCCAGATATCCATCATAAACGGAACTGTCCAGCTCAACAAGATTGCACTACATCTAAACAATGCTTAATACATTTCCTCATCCCCAAAAAACGTGTTGTTGCAGGGATGGTTCAGTCCGGGGCAGCTGTTCTGTCTGGATGAGTACTGTGCCCGGTATGGGGTTCGGGGTTGTCACCGACACTTGTGCTACCTTAGTGACCTGCTGGAGAGAGCGGAGAAGGGCATCCTCATCGACCCGACCCTCATCCACTACAGCTTTGCTTTCTGCGCAAGTCATGTTCATGGGAACAGGTTAGTGCAACCTGGTTGTGGTTAGTTCAGAACTGTATCTAGGTTGTTTGGTTTTCAGGGTGCCGTTGTACAAAACAACCTTAGCGCTACGACTGTCGTAAGTCTATGTTAAGGTGTGGGAGTTACGATCACCTTAGCGCTAAGATCTCTTTGTACAACGGCACCCAGGACTGCAGAGTAACACTGGTATACCCTTATGCTGTAATATGTTTTTCAAACGTATTGTGTCTATGTTCTGGTAAATTAGCTTAAAAAATATATCAAGTCTTGTGATTATTTGTATCATTCAGCCTGAAATGACATCACAATATTTATTTAGTATGTATAAAATAGCATATATGATCATGGTCAATCGCTTTCAAACACTCCCAATATATCACAATACGAATTGCAATACAGTTACCTGTATCTCAATATATTGCAATGCAAACTTTTTGCCACTTCTCGCAAACAAACACTGCTATGTGGAGAGATTCCAGAATATGGTAGTATTGTTCAGCAACAATGTCAAGGGTGCCTTTGCCTTACTCTTTATGTATTCTTGGTGTCTGGCTCTGCTGTGAAGTAACGGTACATAATATTCATGGAGGCAGAATGAACCTATCTGCCATGGATAGCCCTGTTGTTTAAGGTGCTGCAGTTATGTACATAGTTGCATCTCTTGGGCACGCAAGAAGCCTATGATTGTGATTACCCGTGCTCGTGGGTTTCACCAAAGTGGTAAACATCATAAACTCCAATCATTTGGGTCTTTCCTCCCACTTTAAGCCAACAAGCATGATATAACTGGAATGCTGTTAAAAGCGGCATGAAACCCAAATCACTGACTCTCGCTCACTTTTCCAGGCCGGACGGGATAGGCACTGTTCTTCAGCGGGAGAAGGCAAAGTTTGATGAAATCAAGGAGCGACTACGAATTCTTTTAGAGAACCAGATCACCCACTTCAGGTATTTGAGTTTTCAAGTGTAATAGCAGAATAATTTATGTGATATTATTTTCATTTATTAACATTTTTAACAACAGCAGTACAAATTTGGGTACCTTAGCCCATGGTCATTGTCTTCGGGTGCCAGTTAAAACCATCCCCAAATGGACCATCCAATTTGGTCATAATGTCCCATTTGTCTTGTCAAAACAGACCACTGTTAGTTTATATGGACCAGGAAAATATTGGCTGTTCTGTTTCGGCGCCGTTCCATTTTAGCTACTATCATCTGTCATCCAGTATAACCAACAGAATAATGCAATGAATGCTCCTGATACACACATACACAGAAACATAGTCACTTTGGGGTGATGGTAAATTTGTTTTATTTTATTTATTTTTGGTCACCATGTTTTTCAGTGCAGACATAATACATCTTCTTCCAGATATTGTTTCCCCTTCGGCCGACCTGAGGGAGCACTGAAAGCTACACTGTCGCTACTGGAAAGGGTAAATATTGACATTTTAGTTAGACCAGGCCATTGTGAGGTGACGATGTGGTGGTAGAGTAGCAGGATAGTAGTAGTAGTAGTAGTAGTAGTGGTAGTGGTAGTGGTAGAGTAGCAGGGTAGTAGTAGTAGTAGTGGTAGAGTAGCAGGGTAGTAGTAGTAGTAGTGGTGGTGGTAGAGTAGTAGGATAGTAGTAGTGGTAGAGTAGCAGGATAGTAGTAGTAGTAGTGGTAGAGTAGCAGGATAGTAGTAGTAGTAGTAGTAGTAATAGGTTTTATATAAATATTGAAGCAGTTATAGAAGTAGTAGCATAGAAAGTAGTTTTGAGTTTTAATAGTATTTGTATAAGTACAAGCAACATTACCAGGGGTTGAAGGCACAGTATTCCTATAGTTTCTGCAATGGTATTTGAATCTTAGGACCACATAAGTCTATGCTAGTGCTATGACAAGGATGCCTTGACGTTCATGCTTAATTATGAACACAGAGGGGTAAACAGTAGGTAACAAGGTCGAAGGGGATACCTTGAACTATAAGTTGCAATGTAACATCAGGGATATATTTGGATGTCTGTTGCTAGGTAACTAGTGTGCATGATAATGCGAGAATATTGTTGTAATAGCTGGAATATATTGGGATATGTGTTGCTAGGTAACTAATGTGTTTGTGAGACCATTCTATTGCCAGGGATATAATTGAAAATTTGTTGCTTGTGTGCATGAAAATTGTATTACTGTATTAACAGTGAGATATAGGGATATCTGTTGCTAGGTAACTAGTGTGCATGAAAATCGTATTACTCTAACAACAGATATATATTGGGGTATTTGATGGTAGGTTACTTGAATGCCTGACATTTCTATACTGTATATACTGCTGGGTAACAACTATCTATGACAATCCTATCAACTAACACAGCAGGGATATATTTGCATTTTGCTCAAAGGTAACGCTATGTCCATGACATTTTTTTTATATAGCATATTATATACTGGGGTAACTGGTGTCCATGACATTCCTATATTTGTATATATAGCCTAAATATATACTGGGGTTACTTGTGTGCATGACATTCCTATATTATTGTATGGCCTACATATATATACTAGGGTAACTGGTGTGCATGACATTCCCATATTTGTATATATAGCCTAAATATATACTGGTGTTACTAGTGTGCATGACATTCCTATATTATGGTATGGCCTACAAATATATACTGGGGTAACTGGTGTGCATGACATTCCTATATTTATATATATAGCCTAAATATATACTGGTGTTACTAGTGTGCTTGACATTCCTATATTATTGTATGGCCTACAGATATATACTGGGGTAACTGGTGTGCATGACATTCCTATATTTATATATATAGCCTAAATATATACTGGTGTTACTAGTGTGCATGACATTCCTATATTATTGTATGGCCTACATATATATACTGGGGTAACTGGTGTGCATGACATTCCTATATTCTTTCATAGCCTGTAAATATACTGGGGTAACAAGTGTCCTTGACATTCCTATCTTTTTATATAGCCCATATATATACTGGGGTAACAAGTGACCATGACATTTCTATATTTTTATATAGCCTATATATATACTGGGGTAACAAGTGACCTTGACATTCCTATATTCCTATATAGCCTATATATAATGGGGTAACAAGTGTCAGTGGCATTCCTATATAGCCTATATATACTGGGGTAACAAGTGTCCATGACATTCCTATATATACTTGGGTAACTAGTGTCAGTGATATTCCTATATAGCCTATATATACTATGGTAACTAGTGTAAGTGACATTCCTATATTCCTATATATACTGGGTTAACAAGTGTCGGTGACATTCCTACATTCCTATATTGCCTCTATATACTGGGGTAACTAGTGTCCATGCAGTGTTACCGGCTACCACCCATCTACCCCTTACATATGACCACTCACATCTGACCCTACAAAAGAGACCCCACCCAGGGCCCGACCAACCTCACCCTTAGACCTTCACACCGACGCCCTTCCGGTAGTGAGGTAGGCTAGAACTTTGGACTGACCTGATGTTAAAGTTCCTATTCCAGGTGTTAATGAAGGATATTGTAACCCCTGTTTCCCCTGAGGAGGTTCGCCAGGTCATCAAGAAGTGTCTGGAGAACGCTGCACTCGTCAACTACACCAGAATCTCAGAATATGCAAAGATTGAGGGTAAGAGACTCCATGATGAGCTGCAGTGATGCTGTTATGAAGCCCTGCAGGCCTCATTTCTTTCCTTACATAGAACTTTTCAAGTCTTTGATAGGCATTTAGAATTTGGAAGAACATGAATACATGACACGATTTTTATGGATAACAACTTCTTGTCTTCTTTGTAATGATGTTTAAGGGCTACATCTTGCCCCTTCATCTGGTGAATACTGAGTAAGCGTATTGAGTTGATATATATTTAGGAAATAAACGACAAGTATGAGTTGTTTTTCATACAATAAAACACTGCAGGGAGAGTAAACCATGAGGGGTGCAGCCTCAAGTTGTTTATTCTCCAGCAGTGTTTTTTTTAGATAAACAATGACCACAACCCGTTTATTTCTTGTGAGAGATATCAACATTATGTACAGCCTCTTTAAGGATGATGATAAAATGTACAATCTTTAAAAATATTTACCCAAATTTTAATAATGAAGACTCCCTCAATGGAATCTGACCTCGGCAATGTCACACAAGTCCAATTTATGCACAGGTGGGTATTTCCAGCATATTCTCACAATCCTCACGTTAATTACCTGTACCTTTTCTCCCAATACCAATACATATTTACATGCTAATATGTTTCAACAGGGTAGGATTAATGTTGGGGAGAGAAGGCAATCAACACAATGAAGGTGTAGTGATGCGGTTGGGTGTGATAAAGTTGTTGTTATCCATAGGAGAAGTGTCATGTATTTATATAACATTTCATATTAATCTAACATAGTACACTTACCAGTACCCCAGTTAACAGCAGGACATTTATTCCAGTCTGTAGAGGGTGACTGTTAATCAAACTACCATATTCTCAAGTGTATAATGTGCATCACCAATTCGCAGGCCAATTTTGGTTTAACAGGGTAAAAAGTGATCTTGTATGCAGTCAAATTGTCTCTGTGTTAAGTTTTGGTTGGAGCCAGTGGGAGAGAACAGATTTCGTCAGTGGAAATGTAACATGTGTCATGAAGGTTGACGTGACATGGTTATTTTCAACTTATTTCTCACCACGATCGGCATTGCTGGACAATATACTGTGTCAAGCCTAAGTGGCATGCTTTACTATGGATTTGTTGACGTAAGATTTTGGCAGTAAGATTTTTGCTGGGGGGAGGGTGTCTATACGGAGTTGGATTTTATATACTACTCAAAAGAAGTTAAGAATACTGATTGTGTCAGATTAATTTTAGTAATATGAATGAACTAGGTGTTCTTTAACTTTTTTTAGTAGTATATTTTATCCACCTTTGTACAGAAAAGTTAATTTTCTGTAAATAAGAAGTATTCATTGATGTACACAAGAAAATATGGTAGTTATGACATGGTTTATTAAAATGAACTAATGACTTTTTTTTAAAAAGATGTTTTCTTATTTTAATAACAACTTGTAAAATGTCTGTCAAGAAAACTGTTTGATGTCTTTACCGTTGAAATTTGGTTGTGAAATTGAATGTGTCACTCCAAGTTAAACAACTATTTGTCCATTTCACATTGACCCTTCAGGACGCAAGAAAGGTGAAGAGTGTTATACATTTCACTCTGTTGAAACAATTCATAGACTATTGCTTTCCTTTATTTTGCTGAAATAGATCAGTGTTAACATTTTCTAGTTGATTTCTCTGCACAACTGATAATTGTAGTGTGTGCTGAATATTATGAGATGTACACGACCAATTTTACAAAGCAAGTTCTCAAAGATTATGAGAATGAACATGTCAGTCTTGCTTTCTAAGATTGGAGTTGCATATATTTTTTATTTGTAGTCAATATCTATAAGTTTCTTCATATAGCCTTTTTGGTTACATTTTTCATGGTATGGTAGTGATGTCAAATGAACCACAGCTGCATATAGAAAGCTGCATCCTGGACAAGGAGACATTGGCATCTGTAACAAGCTGCTTGTAACCACTACCCTGTTGGGATTCCAGGGAAGAATTGGCCCCCAGTACATCAGGCTTGTCACCACTACCCTGTTGGGATTCCAGGGAAGAATTGGCCCCCAGTACATCAGGCTTGTCACCACTACCCTGTTGGGATTCCAGGGAAGAATTGGCCCCCAGTACATAGTGTTTGTTACCGCCTTGTTAGGATTCCAGGGAGAATTTGTCCCCAGTACATCAGGCTTGTCACCACTACCCTGTTGGGATTCCAGTGAAGAATTGGCCCCCAGTACATAGTGTTTGTTACCGCCTTGTTAGGATTCCAGGGAGAATTAGTCCCCAGTACATCAGGCTTGTCACCACTGCCCTGTTGGGATTCCAGGGAAGAATTGGCCCCCAGTACATAGTGTTTGTTACCGCCTTGCTAGGATTCCAGGGAGAATTAGTCCCCAGTACATAGTGTTTGTTACCGCCTTGTTAGGATTCTGAGGGAGAATTAGTCCCCAGTACATCAGGCTTGTCACCACTACCCTGTTGGGATTCCAGGGAAGAATTGTCCTCCAGTACATAGTGTTTGTTACCGCCTTGTTAGGATTCCAGGGAGAATTAGTCCCCAGTACATAGTGTTTGTTACCGCCTTGTTAGGATTCTGAGGGAGAATTAGTCCCCAGTACATCAGGCTTGTCACCACTACCCTGTTGGGATTCCAGGGAAGAATTGGCCCCCAGTACATAGTGTTTGTTACCGCCTTGTTAGGATTCTGAGGGAGAATTAGTCCCCAGTACATCAGGCTTGTCACCACTACCCTGTTGGGATTCCAGGGAAGAATTGGCCCCCAGTACATAGTGTTTTTTACCGCCTTGTTAGGATTCTGAGGGAGAATTAGTCCCCAGTACATCAGGCTTGTCACCACTACCCTGTTGGGATTCCAGGGAAGAATTGGCCCCCAGTACATAGTGTTTGTTACCGCCTTGTTAGGATTCTGAGGGAGAATTAGTCCCCAGTACATCAGGCTTGTCACCACTACCCTGTTGGGATTCCAGGGAAGAATTGTCCTCCAGTACATAGTGTTTGTTACCGCCTTGTTAGGATTCCAGGGAGAATTAGTCCCCAGTACATAGTGTTTGTTACCGCCTTGCTAGGATTCCAGGGAAGAATTGTCCCCCAGTACATAGTGTTTGTTACCGCCTTGTTAGGATTCTGAGGGAGAATTAGTCCCCAGTACATCAGGCTTGTCACCACTGCCCTGTTGGGATTCCAGGGAAGAATTGTCCTCCAGTACATAGTGTTTGTTACCGCCTTGCTAGGATTCTGAGGGAGAATTAGTCCCCAGTACATAGTGTTTGTTACCGCCTTGTTAGGATTCTGAGGGAGAATTAGTCCCCAGTACATCAGGCTTGTCACCACTACCCTGTTGGGATTCCAGGGAAGAATTGTCCTCCAGTACATAGTGTTTGTTACCGCCTTGTTAGGATTCCAGGGAGAATTAGTCCCCAGTACATAGTGTTTGTTACCGCCTTGTTAGGATTCTGAGGGAGAATTAGTCCCCAGTACATCAGGCTTGTCACCACTACCCTGTTGGGATTCCAGGGAAGAATTGGCCCCCAGTACATAGTGTTTGTTACCGCCTTGTTAGGATTCTGAGGGAGAATTAGTCCCCAGTACATCAGGCTTGTCACCACTACCCTGTTGGGATTCCAGGGAAGAATTGGCCCCCAGTACATAGTGTTTTTTACCGCCTTGTTAGGATTCTGAGGGAGAATTAGTCCCCAGTACATCAGGCTTGTCACCACTACCCTGTTGGGATTCCAGGGAAGAATTGGCCCCCAGTACATAGTGTTTGTTACCGCCTTGTTAGGATTCTGAGGGAGAATTAGTCCCCAGTACATCAGGCTTGTCACCACTACCCTGTTGGGATTCCAGGGAAGAATTGTCCTCCAGTACATAGTGTTTGTTACCGCCTTGTTAGGATTCCAGGGAGAATTAGTCCCCAGTACATAGTGTTTGTTACCGCCTTGTTAGGATTCTGAGGGAGAATTAGTCCCCAGTACATCAGGCTTGTCACCACTACCCTGTTGGGATTCCAGGGAAGAATTGTCCTCCAGTACATAGTGTTTGTTACCGCCTTGTTAGGATTCCAGGGAGAATTAGTCCCCAGTACATAGTGTTTGTTACCGCCTTGTTAGGATTCTGAGGGAGAATTAGTCCCCAGTACATCAGGCTTGTCACCACTACCCTGTTGGGATTCCAGGGAAGAATTGGCCCCCAGTACATAGTGTTTGTTACCGCCTTGTTAGGATTCTGAGGGAGAATTAGTCCCCAGTACATCAGGCTTGTCACCACTACCCTGTTGGGATTCCAGGGAAGAATTGGCCCCCAGTACATAGTGTTTTTTACCGCCTTGTTAGGATTCTGAGGGAGAATTAGTCCCCAGTACATCAGGCTTGTCACCACTACCCTGTTGGGATTCCAGGGAAGAATTGGCCCCCAGTACATAGTGTTTGTTACCGCCTTGTTAGGATTCTGAGGGAGAATTAGTCCCCAGTACATCAGGCTTGTCACCACTACCCTGTTGGGATTCCAGGGAAGAATTGGCCCCCAGTACATAGTGTTTGTTACCGCCTTGTTAGGATTCTGAGGGAGAATTAGTCCCCAGTACATCAGGCTTGTCACCACTACCCTGTTGGGATTCCAGGGAAGAATTGGCCCCCAGTACATAGTGTTTGTTACCGCCTTGTTAGGATTCTGAGGGAGAATTAGTCCCCAGTACATCAGGCTTGTCACCACTACCCTGTTGGGATTCCAGGGAAGAATTGGCCCCCAGTACATAGTGTTTGTTATCCCCTGTTAGGATTCTGAGGGAGAATTAGTCCCCAGTACATCAGGCTTGTCACCACTACCCTGTTGGGATTCCAGGGAAGAATTGGCCCCCAGTACATAGTGTTTGTTACTGCCTTGTTAGGATTCCAGGGAGAATTAGTCCCCAGTACATCAGGCTTATCACCACTACCCTGTTGGGATTCCAGGGAAGAATTGGCCCCCAGTACATAGTGTTTGTTACCGCCTTGTTAGGATTCCAGGGAGAATTAGTCCCCAGTACATCAGGCTTGTCACCACTACCCTGTTGGGATTCCAGGAAAGAATTGGCCCCCAGTACATAGTGTTTGTTACCGCCTTGTTAGGATTCCAGGGAGAATTAGTCCCCAGTACATCAGGCTTGTCACCACTACCCTGTTGGGATTCCAGGGAAGAATTGGCCCCCAGTACATAGTGTTTGTTACCGCCTTGTTAGGATTCTGAGGGAGAATTAGTCCCCAGTACATCAGGCTTGTCACCACTACCCTGTTGGGATTCCAGGGAAGAATTGGCCCCCAGTACATAGTGTTTGTTACGGCCTTGTTAGGATTCCAGGGAGAATTAGTCCCCAGTACATCAGGCTTGTCACCACTACCCTGTTGGGTTCCAGGGAAGAATTGGCCCCCAGTACATAGTGTTTGTTACCGCCTTGTTAGGATTCTGAGGGAGAATTAGTCCCCAGTACATCAGGCTTGTCACCACTACCCTTTTGGGATTCCAGGGAAGAATTGGCCTCCAGTACATAGTGTTTGTTACCGCCTTGTTAGGATTCTGAGGGAGAATTAGTCCCCAGTACATCAGGCTTGTCACCACTACCCTTTTGGGATTCCAGGGAAGAATTGGCCTCCAGTACATAGTGTTTGTTACCGCCTTGTTAGGATTCTGAGGGAGAATTAGTCCCCAGTACATCAGGCTTGTCACCACTACCCTGTTGGGATTCCAGGGAAGAATTGGCCCCCAGTAAATAGTGTTTGTTACCGCCTTGTTAGGATTCTGAGGGAGAATTAGTCCCCAGTACATCAGGCTTGTCACCACTACCCTGTTGGGATTCCAGGGAAGAATTGGCCCCCAGTAAATAGTGTTTGTTACCGCCTTGTTAGGATTCTGAGGGAGAATTAGTCCCCAGTACATCAGGCTTGTCACCACTACCCTGTTGGGTTCCAGGGAAGAATTGGCCTCCAGTACATAGTGTTTGTTACCGCTTTCTTAGGATTCTGAGGGAGAATTAGTCCCCAGTACATCAGGCTTGTCACCACTACCCTGTTGGGATTCCAGGGAAGAATTGGCCCCCAGTAAATAGTGTTTGTTACCGCCTTGTTAGGATTCTGAGGGAGAATTAGTCCCCAGTACATCAGGCTTGTCACCACTACCCTGTTGGGATTCCAGGGAAGAATTGGCCCCCAGTACATAGTGTTTGTTACCGCCTTGTTAGGATTCTGAGGGAGAATTAGTCCCCAGTACATCAGGCTTGTCACCACTACCCTGTTGGGATTCCAGGGAAGAATTGGCCCCCAGTAAATAGTGTTTGTTACCGCCTTGCTAGGATTCTGAGGGAGAATTAGTCCCCAGTACATCAGGCTTAATTGTCACCACTACCCTTTTGGGATTCCAGGGAAGAACTGGCCTCCAGTAAATAGTGTTTGTTACCGCCTTGTTAGGATTCTGAGGGAGAATTAGTCCCCAGTACATCAGGCTTGTCACCACTACCCTGTTGGGATTCCAGGGAAGAATTGGCCCCCAGTAAATAGTGTTTGTTACCGCCTTGTTAGGATTCCAGGGAGAATTAGTCCCCAGTACATCAGGCTTATCACCACTACCCTGTTGGGTACATCACACTTGTCTTACCCCTTATGAGGAAGAATTTATCTCCAGTATATCATGCATATTGAGATGGAGTTTGGGTGACTAGGCTGACAATGTTATCGTGCCTAAGTCACATGCTTGAAGTCATTAGTGGCCTACTCTGAACTTAACAGGCTGGAGCACAGAGCAGGAATATTGCTGACTGCAGCATTAAACAATATTCACTTACTTGTCTGATCAGTAGACTTGTATTATGAAATAGGTTCCAGTGCCAGTGATCTTCCCTTAACTTTTCAAAGAACTTTTTAAGCAGGGATGCCAAACATTAGGCTTTTGGCTGATTGAATCCTTTAAATATTTTGCACTCATTTACATCGATATAATTAAGTGAAATGTCTCACAGATTTTGTATAAATGATCGCCACTAATTTTTTAATTTAGACTAGTTAATACTTCACTACAGGCATTGCCACATATGACACCAATTATTAACCAATTAATTATCACACGTTTTAGCTTATAATTGGACAGTACAGATTTTGAGTTTAGGTGATAATATCATTGCTTTTCATCAGACCATATGTAATCTGCTGGTGATTACTGTTCTTTTTTTGTAATTACAAAACACTAACTGTCCCCAGTATTCCAAGTTGCCTCCCACTTGAGTTGCAGGGTTCACTCTGGACATTTTCTGACATGGGCCCTTTATATGAAAATTTCAAATATTCCAGAGGTACGCCCATACAGCGCAATGTTAAAATGCCCATTGTATTTGAAAATGTAGATGGGGTTTTTTTTTCAAATCTAGGGGCTAATGCACAAGGCCCCACCCTAAAATTATCCCTGGCGTTGGCATCTCTGGATTAAGTGTCACTGTGACAGGATGCAGCTAGCTAAATACATGCTGTAGATTTGTACGACGACTAAATGGTGTTCATTTTTTAATGCATGACTAAAACCATATGTTTAGTTTTTTATCAACAACATGAAAATATGTTTTGAAAATGTTTGTTAGATAATGATAATCAGTCAATCGGACACTACCACTTTTCACCATGTTATAGCTATACTGCACAACATGTCACACAAGTTTACATCAGTGATTATTGAAGTTATCATGCAATTAAGTAGCCATTTTTTCACCATTTTCACAGAGATAAATAAAGCATGTTCACGAACACATTTGACACCAATTTTTGTTGTAATTAGAAAAATAAGTCTCATGTCTAAGCATCTTCTCAAAATTAAATTACGAATATTACCAGTCTGGGATATTGACATGCAAAATATCTAACACCTGTTTTTAAGCTTAACAATAATGTGTACATAGGTTGGATCAACTTGTCATTGATCGTTGATCAAACTGAATGCTCCTGGAAGAGCCAGGACAGCATCAACAAGAATTTTTCAAAAGTATAACTAAATGACATTAGAAAAAAGGCCAAAATGAACAGGACTCAAAATACCTACGTACTGATTTACCGTATTCAACGTAATAAGCGCCTAGGGTGCTCTCAAAATTAGAAACAGGGGGCGCTTATTAGAATATTATTTTGAGATGAAAGATCATAAATTTTGTGGATTATGCTAACATCCTGAAATGTTTACATACAACAGATATATTTTTCAAGAATTTAATTGCCCATAATTAAGTGTGATATAACACACAAGTGCATATTATACACAAATAAATAAGTCTTGTGTGCATTGATCAATCGGAAGGGTGCTGATTGCTCACTAGCCAATATACTAGCAAATATCGCCATGGGCACTTATTAGAGCGGGGGCTTATTACGTCGAATACGGTATAGGGATAAGTTGAAGCATTTGTCTGTGAACTTTTGAGATGACCCCTAAGTTATTTGGTCCAGAAAACATTAATGTTGATGTGACATGAAGTCTAGACTTGCTAGAGGCTCTTGTTGCACTGTCTGACTGTATATGTTTGCCTTGTGCTGCTGCTGCTGATGATGATGACTATAGGAAACAGTGGTAGGTATCCGCCCACACTGACCACCTCTCTCTACCCTCTCATTTTTTAGTTTCATGCTGTTATTCTTGACATTTATGTACATTTTATTTTGTCATCAAGCAGATTTTGTTTCTCACCTATATGTGTGGCCTGTGTTGGTGTGACTGTACATGATTTCCCCTACCTTGATGTTTCTAGTTTAGCTGCAATTTACAGATGCAGAGTTATGTCCTTTGCATTGCAAGGATCCGCTGCTCATGGATTGGATATATTAAAAAGGATTACGATTTTTGTCTTTTGACGCTTTTCCCCCCAAATCAGGCAATTCGCTGTGCAGAAACTCACGCCTGAAACTGTGATCACGGGTTCGAAGTCCTGGTTTGCCCGATTATGTTTCTTGTTTTGTCAGTGCTATACCTGTGCTCATGGGTTTCAACAAAGTGGTAAACGTCTGAGACCTGCATCATTTTGGGTTTTCCTCTCACATCAAGTATAACACTAACTGTAATACTTTTCGAAACGGTGATAAATCCAACTGACTCCCTCACTCACCGAACTGGAAAGCATTCGTTAGTTTGCACTTTCTGTGACTGAAGTACTGTTGAAAGTGGCAATTCACTCCTAGCTTTGACAAAATATGATCCTTTTTCGTTATATAAAAAAATGAAGGAGACATTGAGCTCTATGACTTTGAAGTTAGCTTTCACAAATTGAAGACTGTAGGTAAAGTTGATCTATACAGTGGGTATTTTGTACGTATTTCCAAGATATAATACCAGTGTAGTGTGTATTGGCCAACATTGCAAATTGGTAGCATTGTGGGCATGTTTGTTAACTTATCAAAGGTAATTGGTACTAGATTTTCAAACTAGGGTATTCTAGAGCATGAGAAGCATTCAGAGGCAGCGCCCCAGGTGACCACAACAAGGTATGATAGTCATAGGCAGGATACCTAGATGTGATAGCAAGATGTTGTGTGTTGTTGATCATTAATGGTTCATGCCAAGTCCACTGTTGTAGATGCCTTGAGTGACGACATCTCTTCCAAGAAGAAGCTGGAGGACATCATGCACCTTGCGGAGCTGTGTATAGAGGTGTTGCAGCAGCACGAGGAGCATCACGCAGAGGTCAGTAGCACACAGCGGATGCAGGGGTCAGTAGCACACAGGGGATGCAGGGGTCAGTAGCACACAGGGGATGCAGGGGTCAGTAACACACAGGGGATGCAGGGGTCAGTAGCACACGGGATGCAGGGGTCAGTAGCACACAGGAGATGCAAGGGTCAGTAACACACAGGGGATGCAGGGGTCAGTAACACAGGGGATGCAGGGGTCAGTAGCACACGGGATGCAGGAGTCAGTAGCATGCAGGGGTCAGTAGCACACAGGGAATGCAGGGGTCAGTAGCATGCAGGGGTCAGTAGCACACGGGATGCAGGAGTCAGTAGCATGCAGGGAATGCAGGGGTCAGTAGCACACAGGGGATGCAGGGATCAGTAGCATGCAGGGGATGCAGGGGTCAGTAACATGCAGGGGTCAGTAGCACACGGGATGCAGGGGTCAGTAACACACAGGGGATGCAGGGGTGAGTAGCACACAGGGGATGCAGGGGTCAGTAGCACACAGGGGATGCAGGGGTCAGTAACACACGGGGATGCAGGGGTCAGTAGCACACAGGGGATGCAAGGGTCAGTAACACTCAGGGGATGCAGGGGTCAGTAACATGCAGGGGTCAGTAGCACACGGGATGCAGGGGTCAGTAACACACAGGGGATGCAGGGGTCAGTAGCACACAGGGGATGCAGGGGTCTGTAGCACACAGGGGATGCAGGGGTCAGTAACACAGGGGATACAGGAGTCAGTAGCATGCAGGGGTCAGTAGCACACAGGGGATGCAGGGGTCAGTAGCACACAGGGAATGCAGGGGTCAGTAGCACACAGGGGATGCAGGGATCAGTAGCATGCAGGGGATGCAGGGGTCAGTAGCACAGGGGATGCAGGGGTCAGTAACACACAGGGGATGCAGGTGTCAGTAGCATGCAGGGGTCTGTAGCACACAGGGGATGCAGGGGTCATTAACACACGGGGATGCAGGGGTCGGTATCATGCAGGGGTCAGTAGCACACAGGGGATGCAAGGGTCAGTAACACTCAGGGGATGCAGGGTTCAGTATCACACAGGGGATGCAGGGGTCAGTAACACAGGGGATACAGGGGTCAGTAGCATGCAGGGGTCAGTATCACACAGGGGATGCAGGGGTCAGTAACACAGGGGATACAGGGGTCAGTAGCATGCAGGGGTCAGTAGCACACAGGGGATGCAGGGGTCAGTAACACACAGGGGATGCAGGGGTCAGTAGCATACAGGGGTCAGTAACGCAGGGGATGCAGGGGTCAGTAACGCAGGGGATGCAGGGGTCAGTAGCATGCAGGGGTCAGTAACACAGGGGATGCAGGGGTCAGTAGCACACAGGGGATGCAGGGGTCAGTAACAGGGGATGCAGGGGTCAGTAGCATGCAGGGGTCAGTAGCATGCAGGGGTCAGTAACACAGGGGATGCAGGGGTCAGTAGCACACAGGGAATACAGAAGTCAGTTACATTTGGGATGGATATGTTACAAAGGGTGGGAATTCTGAGGAATTGAAGAAGAATTGTTGAAATGGATTCAGATATTTCTGTAGGAAAATTCTCTGAAAGTTGTGTATGGATTTCACAGCATACAGTTGACTCATGTTGGGAGGGCACTGACAGGCAGAGGATAACAAACATGTGTGTTTTGGCATTGTGTCTGTTCTCTGTTGTTAAATGGTGATGAAGTTGCCTGCGTATTTTCATCTGTTTATGTGTTAAAGTTAAACTTTATTGAACAAGAATAGAGGTGTACTTGTATTTTAACAACAGAATATCCTAGTGACCAAGTGAGTCCTTATTTCATGCCACAAGGCTGAGTTTCTCTCCCCAAATAACCGATGTGTGCACTCCTTTGTAGTCTGATGTGGACAGATCGCTCCGGAAGATGGCGCAGTCTAAAGTGTACAATGTAAACAGGGATCCACCATCTCCATTATATGCTCTGTACATTCTTTTTTTGCATACAAATTCATATTCTTATCCATGTTTGGTATTTATATGCATTCTCCCTGTCACCTTTCCAGCTGCAAATGATACTCTATTCAATATTGAAATATTTTTCAGTAAACAAATTTGATTCAAAGGTTTAAAGACGTCAATTCAAGATTTTACATCTTTAGATTTTATTTTTATTTTTGGGGAATTATTGTGCTGTCTGCAGAATATTGAGAAACCCCTGTTCACACTGACTTAGCAATGAATAAGTTATATAAGTTTGTGGTGGCCTTTGATCATTTGTAGCAAATCTGAAAGTTTATTCATCAACATATCAAGGAAATATATCATAATTTGATCATAAGAACATGTATAATAGGTTTTGTCAGTTTACCCTTTACTACACCACTGACTGTTGATATGATGATATTAACTTGACACACCCACTGTGCATGGCAGTGGGTACTACACCGCTGACTGTTGATATGATGATATTAACTTGACACACCCACTGAGCATGGCAGTGGGTGATGCCTCTTCCTGCAATAAACACCTCTGTCTTATCTGATGGTGTGACCTGAACTAGTGTTAACTTGTCTTATCTGACGGTGTGACCTGAACTATTGTTTACTTGTCTTATCTGATGGTGTGACCTGAACTAGTGTTAAGTTGTGTGATCTGATGGTGTGACCTGAACTAGTGTTAACTTGTCTTATGTGATGGTGTGACCTGAACTAGTGTTAGTTTGTGTGATGAGATGGTGTGACCTGAACTAGTGTTAACTTGTCTTATCTGATGGTGTGACCTGAACTAGTGTTAAGTTGTGTGATCTGATGGTGTGACCTGAACTAGTGTTAACTTGTCTTATCTGATGGTGTGACCTGAACTAGTGTTAACTTGTCTTATGTGATGGTGTGACCTGAACTAGTGTTAGTTTGTGTGATGAGATGGTGTGACCTGAACTAGTGTTAACTTGTCTTATGTGATGGTGTGACCCGAACTAGTGTTAACTTGTCTTATCTGATGGTGTGACCTGAACTAGTGTTAACTTGTCTTATCTGATGGTGTGACCTGAACTAGTGTTAACTTGTCTTATGTGATGGTGTGACCTGAACTAGTGATAGTTTGTGTGATGAGATGGTGTGACCTGAACTAGTGTCAACTTGTCTTATCTGATGGTGTGACCTGAACTAGTGTTAACTTGTCTTATCTGATGGTGTGACCTGAACTAGTGTTAACTTGTCTTATGTGATGGTGTGACCTGAACTAGTGTTAACTTGTGTGATCTGATGGTGTGACCTGAACTAGTGTTAACTTGTCTTATCTGATGGTGTGACCTGAACTAGTGTTAACTTATCTTATCTGATGGTGTGACCTGAACTAGTGTTAACTTGTGTGATCTGATGGTGTGACCTGAACTAGTGTTAACTTGTGTGATGAGATGGTGTGACCTAAACTAGACAGGGTTAATCTGTTGGATGTGATGGTGTGACTTTAAATAGACAGAGTTAATATGTAGGATGTGATGGTGTGACCTTAAATAGACAGAGTTAATATGTAGGATGTGATGGTGTGACCTGAACTAGTGTTAGTTTGTGTGATGAGATGGTGTGACCTGAACTAGTGTTAATTTGTGTGATGTGATGGTGTGACCTAAACTAGACAGGGTTAATCTGTTGGATGTGATGGTGTGACCTTAAATAGACAGAGTTAATGTGTAGGATGTGATGGTGTGACCTTAAATAGACAGAGTTAATATGTAGGATGTGATGGTGTGACCTGAACTAGACAGATTTGATATGTAGGATGTGATGGTGTGACCTGAACTAGACAGGTTTAATCTGTTGGATGTGATGGTGTGACCTGAACTAGACAGGGTTAATCTGTTGGATGTGATGGTGTGACCTGAACTAGACAGGGTTAATCTGTGTGATGTAAAGGTGTCACCTGGACTAGACAGGGTTAATCTGTGTGATGTAAAGGTGTCACTTGGACTAGATAGGGTTAATCTGTGTGATGTAAAGGTGTCACCTGGACTAGATAGGGTTAATCTGTACGATGTGATGGTGTGACCAGGCAGGTTGTTAGTCCATGTGACCAACATGCTTATGCGCCCTGTTGCCATGTATTGTGTACCATGTCAAACACCAGTCATATTGTACCCAAACAGACTTGTCAACTCAAACATAAACATCATGAAAACCAATTATTTGCATTTTGATATCCATGAAAATAACCAAAACGGTGATAGTGAGACAGAAAAACAACAAATTCAGACTGAGGCCTAATTTATTACATTGTAAGTAAGTTGACAAGTCTGGCGTTTGCTTCACTGTGAGACCCAATAGTGTTGTGTACAATACCTCCTGTTTGTCAACTGAATATTGCATGGACAATGAATAACTTGCAATTGTGCTTTCTCCTCATCTGCTGTTAGGCGTTTCGATCGGTGAGTCTCCTGCTCTTGTCCCACACACATCTTGTTACTTCAACACGACCCTTTCAGCGTGGAGGAGAGTCTCACATAATACCATGTCAAATGGTCCACGCTTAAAGGGTTAATTTGCTTGCTCATTTGTTTTTTCCTCTTTTGAAACAGCGCTGCTTTATGAAACATCTTTGTTTTTTGACAGACATTTTTAGATAGATATTTCACATTTTTCATAGAATAATTTTCACGATTTATGCAGTTAGCGTTACTTACTAGAAAATCACAATTTTTACACGTTTCATTTTACATTTTTTTTTTTTTTTTGCTTTTATTAGCTTGTAGGTTGTTAGAAGTTTATAGTCACATGCATGACCAAAATTAAATCTAAAAGCTGAAGTAAGCTGAAATAAGATGAAATAATGTAATTATGATATTGTTTTTATGTATATTGCAGGTAAAGTCCAAAGCTCTGTATTTTTCCTATTGCACATCCATGTAAATCTGCATTTCTATAATCCAGCTGTAATAAACTGTGCACTTGAAACTGAATGTACACAAGCCGTAACTGATGCCTGTACCATATGCATGAAGTTAGTCACATGCTTCCCACTTTCAATTAATCTTTTCTTAGTCGTCTAGACTCTGTGTTCCATCATCAAGTATAAAACCTATGTCAATTTGTAATTTCATTCTTAATTTTTTTTTTGAAAAATGTTTTAAATTTAAAGCAAAATTTTAGTGACAAGATGTGTGTAAATTGCCCGTAGTGTACTGTGTTGGATTTATTTTCGATTTTCTGTTACTCTAGCTCTGAAGACTGTTGAGTGTTTTCACTACACAAATTCTGATGGCCTGTGTGATGCGATTTGCTGAGCTACTAATCTTTTCATAACAATTTGTCACTTCTTATGAAACAATTGTTTCAATATTTGTTAAGTATTTCCATGGTCTGTGTGTTGAGTTTACACCTTCTGCCTTTTTCCCTGTGTGGACTGAGCTGCTTTGTGCAAGCAGTGGATAGACATCTGGCCTGCGCCCAGGGACCAGTCAAGAATTTACCTCATACCACACCTGCCGTCTACTCCTCACTATTCTGAAATTTGTTTTTATGAATATGTGGATCATTTCTCCCCAGATTCGGAAGGAATTTACCCACATTTCTATCTAGTGATTTTGTTGAAATTCTAAATGGTTTGAATACAAAAATGAGCAAAGCGACAAGACAGGTCTGTTTTTTTTAAATGTTAATGTAGATCAAATGTAGATTGGAAGATGTTCTGACCACAGTGGAGAAAGTGTAGATGGCAGCATGCTCTGACATGGTACTAGTCTCCAGCTTTAACACTGCTACTGTGTGTTCTACAGGCATTTGCCTGGTTTAGTGATCTGCTGGTGGAGCATGCGGAGATCTTCTGGTCGCTGTTTGGAGTGGACATGAATGCTGTACTGGAGGCACAGCCACCGGACACATGGGACAGCTTCCCACTCTTCCAGCTGCTCAACGACTATCTGAGGACAGATGGTCAGTCATGCATCCACACTTTCCATATACAGTAAAACCCTGTTAATCTGGACCTGTCCCATATTCTACATCACCACCACACTTTCTGTATACAGTGAAACCCTGTTAGTCTGGACCCTGTCCCACATTCTACATCAATAACTCACTTTCTGTATACAGTAAAACCCTGTTAGTCTGGACCCTGTCCCACATTCTACATCACCACCACACTTTCTGTATACAGTGAAACCCTGTTAGTCTGGACCTGTCCCATATTCTACATCAATACCACACTTTCCGTATACAGTGAAACCCTGTTAGTCTGGACCCTGTCCCATGTAGCTTAGTGGTTAAGGCATTCGCTAGTCACACCGAAGACCTTGTTTGATTCCCCATATGGGTACAATGTGTGAAGCCAGTTTCTGGTGTCCCCTGCCGTGATATTGCCGGAATATTGCTAAAAGCAGCGTAAAACCATACTCACTCACTTACCTTGGAGGATCTCAGGTGTTCCGAACTACCTGAAACTACCAGTTTTGAAAAAAATATGATGAGAAAGAAATAAACATAGACATGGAGATGGACAGCTAAAAACTTAAGGATGTGTCTTTTTGTATGATGACTTGTTTGGTTTTATGATGGCCGTGTCTGTACTTGTAGAGAACCTATGCAACGGCCGGTTCCACCAGCAGCTGAGAGACGTGTTTGCACCCCAGGTTGTGCGGTATGTGGACCTCATGGAGTCATCCATTGCACAGTCTATACACAAGGGCTTCGAGAGGGAGAAGTGGGATCAGCAAGGGTATGTAGTCAACTGGAATAGGAAATGATAATGCCACTTATACACTTCTCAATGACTAAAGGTGCTGCTATTCGCTATACAGTTGCGTCCTTGGCCATGCCATAACTTTTGACTGTGGATTAAAATCAAATATTCGCCCTAGTATGTCCTTTGATTATCCAGCACCATACCATGCTCATGGATTTCACACAAGTGGTAAATATGTTCTACAGGGAGAGAGCCAGGTGGTTAATGCGTTCACTCGTCACACAGAAGGCCTGGGTTGGATTCCGCACATGGGCTCAATGTGTGAAGGCCATTTCTGGTGTCCCCGATTGTGATATTGCTGGAATATTGCTAAAAGCTTCGTAAAACAATACTCACAAGATAAAATATGCTGCAGTTCTTGCAAACCGATGTTGCTAAAATTTGCATAAAACCATACTCACTCACTCACTTCATCTGACACTTCCTTATGTAATTGAAATACTGATCACTCTGGCTTCTTTATGTAATAAATATCATGCTGCATCCAGGAATGGGTGTGGAACGTCGGAAGACATGCTGTGGAAGCTGGACGCCCTGCAGTCCTTCATCCGAGACCTGCACTGGCCCGAGGAAGTGTTCGCTGAGCATCTGGACCATCGCCTCAAGCTCATGGCCGCCGACATGATAGAAGCAGCAGCCAAGAGGTAAACATGCTTTCATTAATTAAGCTGATTTACAATTTTTTTGTGTGTGTGTGTGCTTTGAGGCAACATAACTAGGACTGAGATACTATTCAAAGTGGGATTAAAACCAGCTCATAGACAGATCCAGAGGGGTCCAGGATGTCTGGACCCCACCAAATGTAGTGTTTGTAGGCAGTAAAATTGACTGAGAGTGTTTTGATATTTTAGACCCCTCCCTTTCAAAAATGCTGGATCCGCCCTTGCAGCTCACTCACCCACTCACAGATTTCCATCAAGACAGCAGAATGTAGCATGACGTAGAGTTGGGTGTAACCTAATTTCATCACCGTGGAATTACCTTTCTGCGCAAGTGATATGACTAGTAGTGCATAGATTGAATCATTTCTTGGAGTTAACTTTGAGGAATCCTGTATTGCCAGTGCCAAATATGCTTTCACACAAGTAAACTGGACAAATACCGTATTCGACGTAATGAGCGGCCAGGGATGACAGCCTGAAATGTTTATGTACGACAGATATATTTTTCCAGAATTTCATTGCCCATAATTAAGGGTGCATATAACAGACGAGTACGTATTATACGCAAATGAATAAGTCTTGTGTACATTGATCAATCGGAAAAGGTGCTTATTGGGATTGTTCACTAGCCAATATATTAGCAAATATTGGGCGCTTATTGGAGCGGGGCGCTTATTACGTCGAATACAGTACATGGAAAATAAACATATGAACACCGTTTGTGTCATACACAAATTAAATCTTGCAATCTGGAATTGAAAAGGGTCAGTGACATGGAATGAAAGGGGCAACTGTTATAAAGTACAAGTCCCTGTTTTCTTGCTCATGTTTAATGACGTTCAGCAAGTTCAAATGTAGATCAAAAGTATTCTTCTTTTGGCATACTTGAATCCCAAAGGGCACTCCTAAACATCATTATGAGTGTTCTCTGGCACACTTGAAAAACAAATACCTTTCTATCCCACGAAACACACATGGTACCGAAGAGTCCAATGTATCTTACTGTTCACTGATGATACTTTTGATAAGCAAGCTCTGGTTGTGTGAACTGGAGAATTTGGACCTAAAGCATCTTTGAAACTGTTTTTTAAATTTTACACACTGATGGAGAGAAAAACCCTGTGACACTCAAAATAGTTCAATAATGAAACTTGCTTAGTAGTGCAAATATGTGGGAAACTTGAAGTTGTTTACATGTTATGATACAGAACCCTGAAGGCGTTTGAGAGCTGGCTGAGGAAGGGTGGGAAGGGAACAGACTACAACACCTACTCTGAGATCTGTACCCAGATGAACGTCATCATCGACTGCAAGAACAAGGTATGTGTTCACTTCACTCATCTAGGCTCTAGTTGCCACCTCTCTGGCTGTTTCTGTCCTTGTATTCTGGGTGCATGTATAGGGTCAGTGAGGGGATTCTACAAGGTTCTAGGGGGTGTTGGACATGGTCCTAGGAGTGGTGTTGTACATGGTCCTAGGGGTGTGTTGTACAAGGTCCTGGGTGTGTGTGTGGTGGTTGTACATGGTCCTAGGGGGTGTTGGCCATGGTCCTAGCGGGGTGTTGTAAATGGTCCTAGGGGGGTGTTGTACATGGTCCTTGGGGGTGTTGTACATGGTCCTAGGGGTGTTGTGCATGGTCCTGAGGGATGTTGTACATAGTTCTATGCGGGTTTGTACATGGTCCTAGGGGGTGTTGTACAAGGTTCTAGGGGGTGTTGGCCATGGTCCTAGGGGGGTGTTGTACATGGTCCTAGGGGGATGTTGTACATGGTCCTAGGGGGGGGGAGGTGTTGTACATGGTCCTAGGGGGTAGTTGAACATGGTCCTAGGGTTCAGTAGTTGATGCCTATCAAAGAAGTTATCAAAGAAGAAAATATTTACATATTCACTTCTCATTTTCACTAGTAATTAGTTTTTGGTGTAACACTTATTCAAGAAAACATTTAAGGTAAGAACACTTATTCAAGAAAACATTTAAGGTAAGAATCGATACTGTTTACTTAGTGTTCAACTGTCATCGTTACTTGTATAAAGAAGTAAAAAATCGAGATCCACAGATGCAGTGGTGTATTGTCGCAACACTAATAAGAATGTCCTCCATGAGTATTGATGTTTCATGACTACTGAGTGACTGTGTATGTACATGTCACCTTGTTCTTCCTCAGGCTCTTCATCTGTGTGCCTTGGACAGTGGATCAAATATGGTAAGTATGATTTGACAGTCACCATGTAGAGATTAAAACATTTCCCAGCCCTGTTTTAGAAAGTAAATTTGTGTTATGACTGTGTTTATGAGTTAGCGCTACCACAGGGTTAAATTATGAGCTACTCTGTGACAATATTTTGAAGTTTACAACAACAATCTCAGCTTCACAATTTTGTTAAAATGTACTTGAATCAGACTTGCTAACGTCCCCAGTAGCCCGTGCCTGACTGTTGAGGGTGTAAAGGTTACAGTGTGTGACATCGACAGCATGGGACGCTGCTTGCCTGCCATGTATTGCCTATATTGTTTCAGCACCAGTATCACACCAAGATTGACGAGTTCCTGGAGAGAGTCCAGGTGCAGATGGTCAAGTGTCTTGTGGAGAAGGTGGGTAAATAGCCATATATGCCAATGTTGGTACCTCACACCTGCGTGGGGGATTCCAGGTTGGAATTGGGCCCAGCGCTACAGATAAGCTTTTGGTTATTTGGGTATTTTACCAATGGGTTTGATTTCTATTGCGCATCCACCATTTTTAGATGGGATTCAATTTTTTTTAACCCTCATGTTTCTTTACATTTGGGTGTTTTAACTTCAAATCTGTTTCTTAACAGTGCTTTAAATAATCTTAAACCAAATGAATAGTAGTATGCAGATGTTTTACCAAATGTAACTGTCCATAAATGAATTTTGCAAACATTGCACATATATATTAGCCTAGCCATGAACTGCTGCCTTTTGCTATTTAGCAAGTTTCAATTTGTTTGTTTTGTCCAGTTTCTTTACAAGAAATTGGTTACCCAACCAGTTCAAATGAGTATAGGGTTTGTTCCTGGAGCATAACTCAAAGACTGTTTTACTCTTTCTAAACTCATAGTAGCACCATCCTACTGACCATATTCGATGTAATAAGCGCCCAGGGCTCTCTCAAAATTATAAATAGGGGGCTCTTATTGGAATATTATTTGGGTGAAAAAAACAGAGTTGAAAGTACGTAAATTTCGTGGTTTATGCTTACAACCTGAAATGTTTATATACGACATATATATTTTTCCAGGATTTAATTGCCCATGATTAAGGGTGCATATAACACACAAGTGCGTATTATACATGAATAAATAAGTCTTGTAGTATCATCAACTTGAACATCTAGCCACTGATATCATTGTACAGCATTATAAGTGTATTGGTATTATAAGTGTATGTGGATGTATGTCGAGTGTAATTGTGTATTGCAAGTACTTGTTGGCCCTTGATCTTTATGTACAGCAAGTCCACCTTATGTTGATGTGTGTCGATGTATGTTGACATGTGATGACGTATGTTGACGTGTGATGAGGTAAGTTGACGTATGTTGACGTGTGATGACGTATGTTGACGTGTGATGACGTATGTTGACGTGTGATAACGTACGTTGATGTGTGATGACGTATGTTGACGTGTGATGACGTATGTTGACGTGTGATAACGTACGTTGACGTGTGATGACGTATGTTGACGTGTGATGACGTATGTTGATGTGTGATAACGTATGACGTGTGATGATGTATGTTGACGTGTGATAACGTATGTTGATGTGTGTGTAATCCTGCGTTGCAGTTCCTGTCCGTGCTGGAGTCTGTACTGAGCAAGCTGGCCAGATACGACGAGGGAACGTTCTTTGCTTCCATTCTCTCTCTTACAGTCAGTACCCTAAAACATACCTATCTTGAAATAACAATGCCTGACTTATAAAGTGTGTAGGGTAGCATGGGTGGCCTAGGTGAGTCAGGCATCTCAATTTGCTGTCGTTCTTTCAAATCCTAGATTTGATCATGTACCCATGCTTGTTGGTTTCATTAAAATCATATATGTATTTTTCCAAGTTCACTTTTGACTTACCTAACACCTGCCTCAAACCAAGCCCAACTTACTCACTGGGTATGATGATTTGATTTGAATTAAAGACTGTTGCCTGCATTCATATGATGCCATGCAAGATGTCAAGAGTGTACAATGTGTTTTGTAGAAACCTGTAGACGAGTTGGGCAAGTCCTACGTTGACTTCATGCGAGGTAACCTCGATCAGATGAGACAGAAGATCACTGATGAACTCTACACTCTCACATTGTTTGAGGTAGTTATATATGTCTGTGTGCATCATGTACCTTCTAGTTATGTACCTTAGAATTATGTAAATGTAAAGACAAAGTGATAATAGGAAAATCAAATTATGTCTCTGCCAGCTGTGCAGTCTGACTTGAATGTTGTGACACATATCCTGCTTGATGTGTTGTAATGTTTGTTTACAGCAATGGTACAGTGATCAGATGAAGATGATGTGTGACTGGCTGACTGACAGACTGGACCTGTCTCTCCACCCCTACCAGCTCAACTGTCTCATGACCATCAACAGGGTAGGCCTCTCCTCCTCCTTATAGTAATGTCCCTCCGCCCCTACCTGCTCAACTGTCTCACAACCATCAACAGGGTAGGCCTCTCCTCCTTTAGTAATGTCTCTCCACCCCTACCAGCTCAACTGTCTCATGACCATCAACAGGGTAGGCCTCTCCTCCTTTAGTAATGTCTCTCCACCCCTACCAGCTCAACTGTCTCATGACCATCAACAGGGTAGGCCTCTCCTCCTTTAGTAATGTCTCTCCACCCCTACCAGCTCAACTGTCTCACGACCATCAACAGGGTAGGCCTCTCCTCCTTATGGTAATGTCTCTTCACACCTACCAGCTCCACTGTCTCACGACCATCAACAGGGTAGGCCTCTCCTCCTTATAGTAATGTCTCTCCACCCCTACCAGCTCCACTGTCTCATGACCATCAACAGGGTAGGCCTCTACTCCTCCTTATAGTAATGTCTCTCCACCCCTACCAGCTCAACTGTCTCATGAGCATCAACAGGGTAGGCCTCTACTCCCTATAGTAATGTATCTCCACCCCTACCAGCTCCACTGTCTCACGACCATCAACAGGGT
The DNA here is from genome assembly GCF_022045235.1 of Haliotis cracherodii. NCBI lineage: Eukaryota > Metazoa > Mollusca > Gastropoda > Lepetellida > Haliotidae > Haliotis > Haliotis cracherodii. Next base: position 20,891,633 of record NW_027266319.1, read on the forward strand.
AGGCCTCTACTCCTCCTTATAGTAATGTCTCTCCACCCCTACCAGCTCCACTGTCTCACGACCATCAACAGGGTAGGCCTCTACTCCTCCTTATAGTAATGTCTCTCCACCCCTACCAGCTCAACTGTCTCATGACCATCAAGAGGGTAGGCCTCTACTCCTCCTTATAGTAATGTCTCTCCACCCCTACCAGCTCAACTGTCTCTCGACCATCAACAGGGTAGGCCTCTACTCCTTATAGTAATGTCTCTCAACTCCTACCAGCTCAACTGTCTCATGACCATCAACAGGGTAGGCCTCTACTCCTTATAGTAATGTCTCTCCACCCCTACCAGCTCAACTGTCTCATGACCATCAACAGGGTAGGCCTCTCCTCCTTTAGTAATGTCTCTCCACCCCTACCAGCTCAACTGTCTCACGACCATCAACAGGGTAGGCCTCTACTCCTCCTTATAGTAATGTCTCTCCACCCCTACCAGCTCAACTGTCTCACGACCATCAACAGGGTAGGCCTCTCCTCCTTATAGTAATGTCTCTCCACCCCTACCAGCTCAACTGTCTCATGACCATCAACAGGGTAGGTCCTCTCCTCCTCCTTATAGTAATGTCTCTCCACCCCTACCAGCTCCACTGTCTCACGACCATCAACAGGGTAGGCCTCTACTCCTCCTTATAGTAATTTCTCTCCACCCCTACCAGCTCAACTGTCTCATGACCATCAACAGGGTAGGCCTCTACTCCTTAGAGTAATGTCTCTCCACCCCTACCTGCTCAACTGTCTCATGACCATCAACAGGGTAGGTCCTCTACTACTCCTTATAGTAATGTATCTCCACTCCTACCAGCTCAACTGTCTCACGACCATCAACAGGGTAGGCCTCTCCTCCTTAAAGTAATGTCTCTCCACCCCTACCAGCTCAACTGTCTCATGACCATCAACAGGGTAGGCCTCTCCTCTTTATAGTAATGTCTCTCCACCCCTACCAGCTCAACTGTCTCACGACCATCAACAGGGTAGGTCCTCTACTCCTCCTTATAGTAATGTATCTCCACCCCTACCAGCTCAACTGTCTCACGACCGTCAACAGGGTAGGCCTCTACTCCTTTAGTAATGTCTCTCCACCCCTGCTATCAAAACAGACAATGTCAGAATCACATATCGAGGTGAGACCCACCACCAACTGTGAGCCCTTTGAGTCAGGATATGGTAAAATATTATTTTTAGGGTAAAAATATCAGTTATACTTACCCTGACTCATACACTGAAGCACCCACCTAGCCATCCCTTCTTTCCCTGATGTAATGTTCGGCCAGTAAAGAGTAGGAAAATGGAGAGAGTGATGAGTCACATAGCTTGGTCAAGTGCTTCTGTTGCGCCTGGGCATGGGAAGGTGCATTTGGGTGAGATGGGTGCACAGCACTAGAAGTTTCCACTACCTTTCAAGAATGAGAAGAGATAAGCAATTAGTATGAATCAGGATATGATGTTTTACCCTAAAAAATAATTTTTCTTCTCTTAACTGAAGGTATTCAGTGGCAATGAGGCAAAAGTTGGGTGTTAGTAGTCAAACACCTTTTCCAAAGTCCACCAGATCAGGGAGTTGGGGGGGATGTGTCATCGCCTGATGACTCTTGTTTGTCTATTTGAAACCAATTTCTTGTGTGTTTTTTAACAGAAATGTTTCTCCGACTTCGAGCTGCAAGGTGTGCCTGAAAATGTCCTCAACTGCAAGACCTACACCACCATCTGCAGCCGGCTGCAGGTTTGTGACCCACAACTCAAATGCTGTCCCTAACCTGCCCTGTGACTCATGTTTCCAGGCTAACACAGGCCTCCAGTAGTCCATGCTTGTCTCCCTGTGGGGATTCTGTGTCAGAACAGGCCTCCAGTAGTCCATGCTTGTCTCCCAATGGGGATTCTGTGTCAGAACAGGCCTCCAGTAGCCCATACTTGTCTCCCAATGGGAATTCTGTGTCAGAACAGGCCTCCAGTAGTCCATGCTTGTCTCCCTATGTGGATTCTGTGTCAGAACAGGCCTCCAGTAGTCCATGCTTGTCTCCCTATGGGGATTCTGTGTCAGAACAGGCCTCCAGTAGCCCATGCTTGTCTCCCTGTGGAGATTCTGTGTCAGAACAGGCCTCCAGTAGTCCATGCTTGTCTCCCAATGGGGATTCTGTGTCAGAACAGGCCTCCAGCACTCCATGCTTGTCTCCCTGTGGAGATTGTGTGTCAGAACAGGCCTCCAGCACTCCATGCTTGTCTCCCTGTGGAGATTCTGTGTCAGAACAGGCCTCCAGTAGTCCATGCTTGTCTCCCAATGGGGATTCTGTGTCAGAACAGGCCTCCAGCAGTCCATGCTTGTCTCCCAATGGGGATTCTGTGTCAGAACAGGCCTCCAGCAGTCCATGCTTGTCTCCCAATGGGGATTCTGTGTCAGAACAGGCCTCCAGTAGCCCATGCTTTTCTCCCAATGGGAATTCTGTGTCAGAACAGGCCTCCAGTAGTCCATGCTTGTCTCCCTGTGGAGATTCTGTGTCAGAACAGGCCTCCAGTAGTCCATGCTTGTCTCCCAATGGGGATTCTGTGTCAGAACAGGCCTCAGGCAGTCCATGCTTGTCTCCCTGTGGAGATTCTGTGTCAGAACAGGCCTCCAGTAGTCCATGCTTGTCTCCCTGTGGGGATTCTGTATCAGAACAGGCCTCCAGTAGTCCATGCTTTTCTCCCAATGGGAATTCTGTGTCAGAACAGGCCTCCAGTAGTCCATGCTTGTCTCCCTGTGGAGATTCTGTGTCAGAACAGGCCTCCAGTAGTCCATGCTTGTCTCCCAATGGGGATTCTGTGTCAGAACAGGCCTCAGGCAGTCCATGCTTGTCTCCCTGTGGAGATTCTGTGTCAGAACAGGACTCCAGTAGCCCACACTTGTCTCCCTGTGGGGATTCTGTATCAGAACAGGCCTCAGGCAGTCCATACTTGTCTCCCTATGGGGATTCTGTGCCAAATGGGTCCCTGGTCCACACTTGATGATTTACATTTTGTCGTGATAGATTGTAATATTGCTGACTGCGACAACATAACTTGTAACAAATTTATTAATACTATAATCAGACAGCTAGATTTTTTATCAAGGTTGTTGACTGTGTATTTTATTGTATAGGTTGAGGAGGCCACCCAATCGGTGACACAATCAGAAAGCAGCAGTCGCACAACATTCCTGGGGAAGGTGCACAACGACAGCGGAGATGAGTCAGACTAGACACCGATGAGTGCGACTGGTCGCCATGATGGTAGAGCTGCCGGTCTCTGATCTTGGGTCCGCCTGACAGTCAGGCTGGGCAGTGTCCCATGACATGGACAAAGTTGTCCTTAAAGATAATATGGTGTCAGTTTATTGCAATGTGTCAGTATGGACAAGGAGAACTGAGACGGAGTGTCTGCAGACATGTTCACCAGCCAGCACTGTCTGCAGACACATCCTTCACCACAGTGTTGGACAGACCAAGCCACAAAGGTCCAATAGGTGGATGAAGAAAGTCATGCAGTAGATTCGTCCTTGCTATTAGTCAGACCATGCTAACGGCTCTCAGCATTAATGTAGTCAAAATTGCTATCATCTCCTCAAACACATAACATTAATCCAATCCATTGAGTGCTTTCTTCTGAAGGTGTGTGGAATATGATCTCACTCAGTAGATTATCGTCAAGTCACAAGTGTATCAAATCTCATTGTGTTAGAACAAGGCTGTTAAAAATGTCAACTTTTCATATTACAATGTATTGTCATAACATTCCATCTACCTTTAAGCCATAATGTTCCATCAGCTGTTAAGCCATAGTGTTCCATCAGCTGTTAAGCCATAACGTTCCATCAGCTGTTAGTAAGGCAAAGCATTCCATTGGCTATTTAGTCATAGTGTTCCATCCAATGTTTAGCGAAAGCGTTCCATCAGCTGTCTTGTCCATGTTAGACTAGCTCCTTCAGGCTACACCACAGTTAAAGTCACTCATTAGAAGTCAGCTACCTTACATTGGGCTGGAAATGCAGTGTTGCCACCACATCATTGAAAGGGTACTGATATTCCCATAGATATCAACTGGTCATCATGTACAGCAGAACCTGTGTGAAGACTCAGTTATTCAGAATCTAGGTAAGAGCTTAAGAACAAAATGCCTTCTTCACACAGTAATATAGTCATTCATCACGCAAGTGGCACATAAAAGAGAGTCTCACTGTTAGGAATTTAAAGTCATGCAGTTTGGCATTAAGATTCACACAGTTAGGCATTAAGAGTCACACAGTTAGGCATTAAGAGTCACACAGTTAGGCTTAAGAGTCGCACAGTTAGGCATTAAGAGTCACACAGTTAGGCATTAAGAGTCACACAGTTAGCCGTCAAGAAGAACGCAGATACATATTTGTAATATTGACAAACTGTTTACCATCTTAAGACAATTGTGTTGGTAGAGTCATTTTTTAATAGTTTCACTGATTATGTGTGTATACTGAAGTGAATTGTAGGCCTTTCTAGGACAGTTTTGTACCTGAATTCCTGTGTCGTGAGTTGTAATGATGTGTGTGGATCTACTCCCGCCGCAGTTGGGTCGGACTGCACCAGCATCCATTCCGTTGTTACATAGAACATAATCATTCCAAGTGATATACAACTTTGTTTGGGAAAATGTTTTGTTACATGCCATGCATTTTTATGATGTTTTGTTGACTGTTTTATGATAGTTCCTTGTCAACTGAGGTTAAACCTTAAACTTGTTGTGTTTTGTGTGTTCTTGAGTGAAAATGTGATACATGTGATCCCTAAATTCTTCTATTGTACAAGCTAGTAGTTCTCCATGACACCTCTGTCGACATGCACCCTGGACCACACTCCTTGCGGGGCTATAGTTTTCAGGTTTATGGACAGCCCTGTGTTTGCTGAAACCGTATAACTTCAGAAAATCTTTCGAAAGAACCTTTTAGCATTATTGCAAATTTTTCTTCACACAGAAAATCTGTGGGATAGTCCAGTCTTTGTTCCCAACATGGGAATAATGCTAAAACCATACACACTCGTTACATACATGGCACCTTTTTAAAGGGAGAAAACTCTGTATTGTTGAGTGTGTGGATTTTTTAATAAAGTATGTTTTTGCAATTAGGATTTGTAGTGAAAGAAATAAAACATTGTGTATCTGTTTGAGTTATAAGTTGAAATCCTAATCAGCAATGATAAACACGAAAATAAAACTTGGCACCCTCTTAAACATTTGCTACAAGATAAGTGTAATTCCATGATGTGAATATCTTCTAAATCATTCCATTCATTAATGTTTCTGGACATTACTCCTAGTATATATTCATTACCTAAGGGAATCAGGAAATAAAGAGTACTGTGGTATCCTCAAGTGTGCTATCCTGTATCCAACAAGATGGTGAGTGTTGACATTGTGAGGTACTAGTGGTGTCATGTTAACACAAGGTTGTTGCCTCAGGATTCAATACACTATGTTGATTTACTGAAAATTTTATCTTCTAAAGTTTCAAGATTTTCAATGATTGTGAGAATTGTGCAATATTTTCTGTTCCTTCGTGATAACCTTATACAGTTGTCAATTGTACAATTTACATTATTTATTCTATAGAGATTGAGTGGAAAGTCTTTTTTGTAAATAGAAACAGTTATTTATACTTGATAATGTGGTTGCATGAAGAGCAAGCACCTGCTCGGTAGATTATTCTAGAGAAAACCCTCATCCCACAGGGTTTCAGTGAAACAATATGGTGTACATTATGTGCAAACTGAAGAAGTAGCAACCACACGTATGAGAAATAAAGTGTTTTGTGTTTGATTTGTGAAAGGTGAGACATTACCCCGGTATGTTGTTTACTTGAAATGCTCTGGTTTGTGGGGATAGTTATTAATTTGAGTTTTGTACTTGTTTTCTTTTTGCCAGAGATATCAATGGGAACAACTGATATTATGTTGTGTTAAACTGTGCATAGGTTTACACTGGTTATTAAAGAGTATTCATTTAAAATATGCAACCACTTTAGTATTGTAGATGATGAGTTATGCAGTACGAAATGTTTGTTGAACTGTCTGAACCATGTGTTGTTGACTGATGTCACGCCCAGTGCTGGTAGCCCTACCTGTTGTAGTCACCTGGCGCTCGCTCATTAGCCTAGGTATAGTTAGTTAAAGGCACATCACCAGCCCTCTAAAGTCCCTCCCTCATTACCAGCCCTCTAAACTCGCTCCCACATCTCCAGCCCTCTAAACTCCCACATCTCCAGCCCTCTAAACTCCCTCCCACATCTCCAGCTCTCTTAAATCCCACATCTCCAGCCCTCAAAACTCCTTCCATCACCAGCCCTCTAACCTCCCTCCATCACCAGCCCTCTAACCTCCCTCCCACATCTCCAGCCCTCTAAACTCCCTCCCACATCACCAGCCTTCTAACCTCCCTCTCACATCACCAGCCCTCTTAAATCCCACATCTCCAGCCCTCTAACCTCCCTCCCACATCACCAGCCCTCTAAACTCCCTTCCTTATCACCAGCCCTCTAAACTCCCTCCATCTCCAGCCCTCTAACCTCCCTCCCACATCACCAGCCCTCTAAACTCCCTCCCACATCTCCAGCCCTCTAACCTCCCTCTCACATCACCAGCCCTCTTAAATCCCACATCTCCAGCCCTCTAACCTCCCACCCTTATCACCAGCCCTCTAAACTCCCTCCCACATCTCCAGCCCTCTAAACTCCTTCCCACATCACCAGCCCTCTAAACTCCCTCCATCGCCAGCCCTCTAACCTCCCTCCCACATCACCAGCCCTCTAACCTCCCTCCCACATCACCAGCCCTCTAAACTCCCTCCCACATCACCATCACCATCCCTCTTACATCTTTGTTTTGAAGCAGTGATTGCAAAATATCCTGTCTGTGACAAACATACAATGTTTCCCATGAATGTGAAGTGAAGTCTTATATGTAAGCAAAAACACAATAAGCCATGAAATATAACAAGTGAGACCTAACATGCAAGTAGGTACAGAGACACCACCTGCCTCATGGTGCCTAGTGGAGGCAGAATGTGCCTTGTCCTGTCAGTTGACATGTTGGCGCTGTATTGCAAGTATCGCAGACATTTGTCAGCACCATACCTATGCTTCACCAAAGTGGAAATCATCTCAGACCTGCATCACTTTGGGTTTTCCCCCCACCTAAAGCTGCCACACCACAATATTACTAACAATACTGTTCAAATTGGCATTAAACCCAACTCCCTCACTCCCTGACTCTGTCACAGCCACTGTGCATACTGCTCCCACATTATTGTTCCCCAATGGTAAAATACATACATTTATCAAGTTGTCATAGACATTAGTATGAATCCGATGTTATCCATCCCTATTACTTGTTCTGTTTCATGTGTTGATAAAGCTTGTATGTCGTATCTGGAGTCAGTGAGTATGGTGTATGTCTACCCAACCGTCTTCAAACTGGTGATGTACCTTTAAGGCATTGCTTCTTGCTTTTCTGCCCAACACACTTTGACCTGCATGTCTAACACATTGGCATCTAATTCCATCCTCACAGATCATAGGCCCCCTTCATGTCCACGCCTGTCAGATCTGTCACAAATCCAGTGGAAAATGAGCAACACCTGGAAAACAAGGAACCTTCTTAGTTTCTTGACTGGGATCCATTTAGTTTCTTGACTGGGATACGTCTTAGTTTCTTGTCTGGAAACTGTCTCAGCTTCTAGACTGGGGACCGTCTTAGTTTCTTGACTGGGATACGTCTCAGCTTCTAGACTGGGAACCATCTGAGTTTCTTGACTGGGATCTGTCTCAGCTTCTAGACTGGGAACCATCTGAGTTTCTTGACTGGGATCTGTCTCAGCTTCTAGACTTGGAACCATCTTAGTTTCTTGACTTGGATCTGTCTCAGCTCCTAGACTTGGAACCATCTTAGTTTCTTGACTGGGATCTGTATCAGCTTCTAGACTGGGAACCATCTGAGTTTCTTGACTGGAAACTGTCTCAACTTCTAGACTTGGAACCATCTTAGTTTCTTGACTGGGAACTGTCTCAGCTTCTAGACTTGGAACCATCTTAGTTTCTTGACTGGTAACCGTGTTTACTTTTAGTTTCTTTACTGGGAACAGTTTTTAGTGTGATGTTCTCGACTGCAAACCATTTTTAGTCTTAGTTTATTGAATTAGTTTGGACAAGTGTAATATGCATTGATTAAATCCATACCTAAGTTGCACCTGGAACAAGAGGAGCCTGATTTGATCCTGAAGAGAAGCAGATAGTTCAGTCTTCATCAATTATGTTTCTGATATTCCCGTGATGAGCCATCCCGTTAGCATAAATTACTAAGTATTTACATAATGTGATAACTTCTAATGTCTAATAAAAATATCAAAGACTTTAGAAATGCATCATCATAATGGTGAAAATTGATGGAGTTAATGGTCATCCATGAGTGATGCTGCTGCTGAAAGTCTTATGTATAATTACTCCATGGGCTCACTCACAGCAGTTAGGCTGTCAGATATTCAGAGAGTAACTCATACAATTTTCTTGATATATGTCTGTGAAGAGAATAGTCAGGTAGAAATTCTAGATATTCACACATCATCAATGCTGTATACCATATTCGCTATATTAAGCATCCCAGGTGCTTAATTGACAAACGAAGCGTTTATTAACACCATTCACGAGTTTGTTACTATTTCCGGTGTTAACATGTCGGCGGTATTGTGTTCACGTGGGCATTAGAAAGTCCAAGCTCAATGTCTCCATGTATAATATGCACTCCTTTCTACACAGATGTATTTGCTGTAAAAAGTGTGTATTATACACAAGAAAATATGGACTCATGTTAACATTGGGCTTTGTACATGGCCCTTATAACATTACTTGCATTTGGGTCTGGATGTTGGTCAGGGGGTGATAATTGAGGCGGGGCGCTTAATATGGCGAATATGGTAGGTTCTTCCGGATTAGCTAGCAAAGCTGGAGGCATTCACCTGTTACTGTTACCATGTTGCCCCTAGATATGATATGTAACTTATGTAAGATTTGTAGATTATTGTATATTTCCTAGTGTAATGACATAGTGTAGATAGTCACCACCCGACCATCAGTGTAGACTCAAGTCTTTGTATATAGTAGAGCCAGAATCTCGGGACGCGTTGCTCTTGGTAGGGGACTCGTTAGTATACCCACAAATATACTATCCCAGTAACAAATTATTTACTTACCCATATATCTCTTCAAACTTCTCTATGAAGACCTTGTTGGTGCATATTGACTTGTTAATCAGTATAACTCAATAGCCTATTGTACTGTTATAGATTTGTAATATTTCTGGATATTTATCCAATATTGTTACAATTTATTGTAGCCATGCAATCTTATTGACAACTGCGATTGTAGTTTAAGGCTATGTTAACCAGCTATTCAGTACAGTGTTTAGTTCAGACAATTACAAGGTAGTGAGTCGTCAAACCATTAGACCTTGTGTCCAGCCGTTGTTCGGTTTATAGATGAGATACTGTCGCTCTAACTCGTCCCAACTGTCTCATTGTTTCTGTTGGATAATTGTAGATTTTTTATACAAGTTTATTGTGTTTTCGAGAAATCCAGTTTTATTATTAAGTATTATTCTTTCAATGGTTTGTGATTATTTTTGTATTTTTTATATTTTTTACTTATCCTGCATTACTCCTTAATGCATATTACTGCTTGTTCTTGACAGAGAAAAGAGCTGTGTGAAGGTCTTTGCTTGAAGAAGTTGTTCCAACTAGCTGAGAGGCCAACCCTATCATGCAGCTCCCACGTGACGTCACGGATCCTCACATTACTCTTGTCACTTGCTGAAAGAAGACCCGTTTTTGATCTGTAGCATAAACTTGTTCAAACCCTTACGTGTTTTGCTTCTTGAGTTAATTTTCGTTTGTGCTTGTGTTGTGCACACGGTTTGTAACTTGAAAAACATTGTATGTTTTAACATGTGCATAACTTTTGTACACCTGCTGGCGTTTTCTTAAGAAAGAAAGCAATGGTAAACCCAGGTGTCTTGTTGTTTCAAGTAGCCATCTTGAATATTTGGCCAGTTATTAACTGGCTTGCTTCTCTTCTTGCTTTGTACCCCTCCATTGGCATACCCTCGCAAGTATTTTGTCTTCGTTTTGTATGTTGTCTTACGTTTGTCATGATATTTGTTTCATAAACCCACGCAGTGGGATTAACAAATTATAGCATACATAATCGGGAGGGGAGGCATTGTGATTTTACACTGCTTCATTGCAGATATCATGCTAACATGCTCAAAGTGCCGGTGTAATATGTCAGCGTGGGATCCCCACCCCCTGTGCCTTAATTGTACATCTACATGTCCCCAGGGTCATAGATGTACAGACTGTCTCCGCTTTCCCCACAGCTTTCAGACGGTACCTTCATAGGTCCAGGAAACGGAGAACGCAACAGGCCAGGAAAACAGCGGTGCCAGATGTCTGACTTATCCAAGTATTCGCCCACAACCAGATCTGATATCTCGGACGACAACTCCCCGACCTTCATTACTACCATGATGTCGGGCCCCATGGTCTCAGTCTCTACTCAGAGCTCCCTGATGACCACTACTACATCTATCTTAACAACGCCTATCCAGTCCACTGGGCAGACGCATGGCGCCCAACAGGCACCCCGCCTACGGCCCAACCCACTGCCATTTCCAGATTGGCACTGAACGCCAAAGGCTACTCGGCCAGAGCAGCTGGGGCCATTAAGAAGGCACATCGCCCAACCACCAGGAGCCTCTGTAATGATTAGTGGCAATCCTCCGAGAGCTTTTGCAGGGGCAAGCAACAAGAACCCACATCTGCATCGCCTCAAATCCTGGCCGAGTTCATGCTCCATCTGCGTCACAAGTGTAAACTCAAGGGCAGTTCCAGAAGATCGGCGAGTGATTTAAATCCCGAGCCTTTATTCTCCAGGCCTACGAGGCCACAGGATTGGACCCCCAGGCTCCAACAACCCACATGAGACCCAGGCGATCGCCTCCACCATGGCTAAACAGCTACTGAGCTCTACTTGCCATCATGGAGAGGTGTTCTGGCGATCAAACACATTCGTCGCCAGTCACCATATGCGAGATGTCGCATTGGAGGATGTGCTAGGCACGCACAACTTGGTCTGTTAGTAGTGCCCAACAGGCTCCTCTACTACACGTCACTGACCTCGACTCCAAGTCCAGAGCCAGCCTTTCGACCTCCCCTGGCGTAAGCCCTGGACTAGAAGGTTCATACCCCACTTACATACAGCTCGGTACTCCAGTCTCGACCTAACCGAGAGTTATTGTCTGGCTGCGCAGTTTTCCATACATGGAGTGGTCACCTGATGCCGACCACACAGCCGAGGGCAGGCTGAGGGAATTGGAGGTTCCCATACATGGAATGGTCACCCGAAGACGACCACACAGCCTAGGGTTGGCTAGGGAACAGTCTGGAAATACAAGATGAAAGTCCACATCTGAAGGTATGCCCGCCTCCGGTTCCGTCCGATAAAGATGCATTAAGGAGTAATGCAGGATAAGTAAAAAATTGAGTAAAATCCTTTTTTTATATTTGTATACTTATCCTGCATTACTGCGTCTAAAGGGACCCACCCATCGCAGATCTACCTCCCCACGATGCCCGGACTCCATAGTAATGTAAGGATCTGTGACATCACTTCCTTTTGTCAGGTGGGAGCTGCGTGATAGGGTTGGCCTCTCAGCTAGTTGGAACAACTTCTTCAAGCAAAGACCTTCACACAACACTTTTCTCTGTCAAGAACAAGCAGTAATATGCATTAAGGAGTAATGCAGGATAAGTATACAAATATAAAAAATATCTAGGATTTTACTAGTTACAGAAATGTTTATGTATTGACACTATTGTGTTTGAAAGTTTGACTATGGCTGAATATATTTGTATATTATGCATACATTTTCTAATATATTGCATTATTCAGATCTGTGTACTACATCTCAATATTTATGTACGGTATACCGATGGGGAAGAGGAGATCAGTCACCACTTAGCATTGCCTTATGCAGTGAGTCTTAGACAGGAAAATACTTCCTTGTAAATTTGAAAGATATAACAGTTATTTCCATAACATTTATGACTTTATTTTTTCGTTTGGTTGACCTTTGTATCAATATTAATTTTACTCTATTCTTTGTGTTTATTTTTTTAACGTATGAAAGAAATCGGTTGCTCAAATTAAACATGAACCTGATGTGGAACTGGGATCTGTGTCTATTCTACTCTCTGCTCTGAATTATCTTTTGTGTGATTATTGGTTCGTTGACTAATCAAAGACCAAACAAATATCAAAATGCTCGATGTTTTGTTTATATATGATCATGTTGGCCATGATCTGTCAGTATGAGAGAACTTTTGGAGAAAAAAACATCAAACATGTACCATGTTATCTAGTCAATTTCTGAACAAGAGTTTCTATAGGTTTGGTACCTCTCAACACACAGTTTGAAATTATTCTATTTTCTAAACTTCTAGTAGTCTTGAGACTATATAGGAATAGTAATGTAGGTGATGTGTCATGCACAGTATAGTGTAACTCAATACTTCACGCTACGATATCTTGTCTTTCTCTGTGTCATCCTGTATGTTACATGTAGATATTAGGTAGCCAGGGCTCTTCGACTGGTCTTTCCAGGGACTCCACACTGATGGATGAGAGCCTTGGTTCTGTTACTAGGTAGCCAGGGCTCTTCGTCTGGACACTCCAGGGACTCCACTGATGGGGGGGAAGAGTCTTGGTGCTGGTACTAGGCAGCGATGTGATTTAGACAGTAACCCCGCTCAAACGATGCCACCCCCAGTAGCTACACATTCAGAACCCTACACTTTCCCTTCTCAAGGCATGCTTATTGTTGAGTTCATTTACTTCCTGTTCACTATTTATCAATATGCAAACTAACTATACCTAATGTGCAATAACTTGTTTTCAACTTGCAGATTAAATAAATAGCATTCCACAGTCGAAACCAGTTGTTGTGTCTGTTTCTACAATGCACTTGTTTGATAGGGCAGGATAGAGTTGGTCCCCAGCTACCTTGTCCTAAGAGCTGACAAGATGTCAATCAATGGTCTGTCTGGTCCAGGCTAAATGTTTCATGGGCTGTTGTCATATAGCTGGAATATTGCTGTCATGTTGAGAAGGTGGCGGTAGGCAAGGACTGGTACCAGGAGTGGCTGCAGAGGAGGCACCAGCTTAGTGCCTACTTTCTCCAAGAATTGGATAGAAAGGGTTCTCATGCCTGTGTCAACTATCTATGAATGAAGAGGGAAACCTTCAGGTTGCTTCTTGAGAAAGGGAGGCCATACATTCAAAGGCGGGACACACAAGACCTTGAAAACTAAGTCAAAGTCAAAGGTCACTGTAAATAAGTGGAGTGAGTATGGTTTTACGCCGCTTTTAGCAATATTCCAGCAATATCACGGTGGGGAACACCAGAAATGGGCTTCACACATTGGACCCATGAGCGGGAATCAAACCCGGGTCTTCAGCGTGACGAGCAAACACTTTAACCACTACGCTACCCCACCGTGGAACCTGTAAATTTTCCCACATGACCTTTCAATGTTACATATTATATATTATTATATAATTTTTTTCTTTTGACTGCACCCCTACATATGACACAGATTATATGTACTAAGTTTGAGATGAATCCCCTGAATAGTTTTAAGAGAAATCGCGCAGACAAAGTTTTCAGACGGACGGACGGAACCTTGGTATAACAGTATAAAAATTCATTGTCTGCACTCTGCAATATTCCAGCTAAATGACAGTAAATAATTGAGTATTGACCAGACAATCTAGTTACTGACATCATGAGCATCAATCCATGCAATTTGGATATGATATGTTACCGAGTCCGACCACCGGATCCCCTTAGTTGCCTCTATGACATGAATAGGTTGATGGCGACCAATATTCTTACCCAGAATCCACACAGGTTTGCTTAGCATTTGAATGAAAATCACGAATTATCTTGTTAACACATGGCTACTTTGTAAATTGCTTTTCATGACCTTGAAAAGAAGGTCAAGGTCTCCCTTGTCAAGTGCTGTGGCACTTTTTGAGTCTACCAAATTGTGCATGTTTTTTCCCAATTTATAAATGAGGCCAGCAAATCAACTGACAAATGCAAAATGGGAATCTTGATGACTGGTCTTGTTTTGATCTAAAGGGATGAGGTGCCACACTGATATTGAAACAAGAGTCATCAGAAAGATGACGTATCCCCCCGGCAGCTGTCTGTAAAGTAACCACAAGTAAATGTGCAATTCTGTATTCTGTTGTTTTTTTATGCAAACAAATGACAAATTACAAGAAACAATAACTAAACAAGCGTATAGTCACAAAGTCATCTATATCCCCCTCCCATTTTAATACGTTATGGTCCCAAACCAGGTAAGTTACCCAACATTTCTCTTAGCCCATGTCAAAAAAGCTGCAATGGAAATTCTAAAATAAACATTTCTAAAACTTATTAATTTCCTTAATATCAAATGGCACCAGTTCAGTATATATATATAGACATGCAATGTTTGGCAAGGAAATGTTTCACAGTTTATTTGTTTTACTCCATACGTGAACCAACTCTATATTATAACTTAAATGCAACTTGTTGCCATGGAAACGTAAGAAATAAAAATTTATACAATTCCTAAATAGCAAAAGGCACCAGTTCAGCATGAGTCTGATAGACATGCAAAGTTTTGTTAGAAAGTTTTGAATGGGTTTTGAGTTATGCTCCGGAAACGAACTCTACCCTATAGAACCTAAGTCCAACTTGTTGACATGGAAAGGTTAAAAAAATAAAAATTAATAAAATTCCTAAATAGCCTGAAAAGGAAATGATTATTGACAGACAGACAGACTGGCTGATCGCTATATCCCCCCGCATTATATGCCGGGAGCATAAAAATAAAAATTTAAAAAATCCCAAACAATCCCAACAAGAACTAAAGATTTTATTCTTGAATGACAATGTGTTTTCCAACAAGTTCAGCTTCCGGCTATGACCCCATTTTGTTGCACGTCATCAGATCAATGAGGTTTCCAAAATAATTGTCATTTCCTGAGAGTACCAGCATTGTCAAACACAGTGAGAGAGTAAGAGTCTATGTTGTCATGACAACATACCTCCCAGATCTTGTCAGGAACACCAAGAAAAGTTGTGTTTGTTTCTTTGGTTGTTTGTTGTTTAACGCTGCACTCAGCAACATTCCAGCTAAATGACGGCAATCTGAAAGTAATCGAGTCTGGACCAGAAAATCCAACGATTGACATCATGAGCATCGTATCATGCAATTGGAATACGAAGACATGTATCAACCAAGTCAGCGAGCCTGACCACCTGATCCCGTTAGTCGCCTCTTATGACAAGCTGAGTCGCCTTTTATGGCATCATGAAAGTATTCACACAATGTATCCATGTGGAGCCTCAAACCCTGATATTAGGTGTAACATGCGACCACTTCAACCACTGCCCTAATGAAGACAGAACAACCATCTGACACTACAACTATTTATTCAGATTATATACAAACACTGACAGCATCAGTGTAACATTCTCCTGATGATCCAACAGGTTCAACCTACAGACAACCTGGCAGATAAATTGTTATAAGAGAAACGTTTCCATGGAAACCAATTTTTTTAGGCTAAAACAAATAGTTTTTGAAAAATCCTGGAGTGTGGCTTTATTTTAATTTTGGAACTAGTGTACCACACCAAATTAGCAACATACATTCATGGTGTCACAACATGGGGAAATAAACTGTTTACATATTTTTGTCCAGTTTCCAGATCAACTGCTTTCAGTCTGAGGGTCATTTCAATTCGCAATCAATTAATATCACATGATGAGTTCATGAAGTTGTTTGGTATCTTATGTAAAGACCAACTGAGTTCCAGTTGCATTCATCCACGTCTTCATCCACCAGCAACAGAAACCGACAATTTTATGTGAAATGAAAGTCTGACAGTCTCCAGTCGAGAAGGATGATGAGCGAATTCTCGTCATAGAGCACCACTGTCCACAAACACACAAGTCACATGATCACAAAAATCTAGCCCGATGAAGGTCGTTGACCATCGCCTATCTGGCCTTGACCTTGGTTGACATCACTGATACACACCCACTCGCCCTCCAGTGACTCTTTCCATAAACTCACCTGCAACAAGACAAACAGTGAGTGAGTGAGTGAGTGAAAGACACACGGTTAGTACTCCATCATTGTGTTGGTTCTTTTTGTTTGTTTAACCCTGCAATCAGCAATATTCCAGCTAAATGACGGCAGTCTGTAAATAATTGAGCTTGGACCAGACAATCCAGTGACTGACATCATGATCATCGATCTACACAATTGTCATATGATGACATGCATCAAACAAGTCAGCATGGTCAGCGAGCCTGACCATCCGATGTTATGACATGAATGTGATATCGAAGACCAATTTTGACCCAGATCTTCACGGGTACCATCATATTGTACCTCGTGGTCTTTCTCAAGCAGATATGTAATCACCAAGATTGAATAAGTTCATGCAGAATATCGCCCCTTTAATAATAATATTCCAGTAATATCACAACGGGGGACAGCAGAGTAAGTACAAAACCCATTGTACCCATGCAGGGAAATGATTCACTGTTGTTTTGTGATACAGTGCGTGAGTGAGTGAGTGAGTATGGTTTTACGCCACTTTTAGCAAACTTCCCAGCAATATCATGGCATGAGACAACAGAAATGAGCTTCACAAAATGTACCCATGTGGGGAATCAACCCAAGTCTTCAACTTGACAAGCAAACACTTTAACGACTAGACTACCCCACCGCTCCTTGTGCCATAGTGAGGAATCGTTCTGGCATACACAAACAAAACAGAATCATAGCATGTTATTGACTAAAAGTTGGGACCTACTTTGTTATCTCCTCCTGAGACGGCGAGGATGTTCCCAGTTGTGGACCAACTGACGTGCCAGACAACGTCGTTAAACTTGTGCAAGATCTTCGATGTCCATGTGTTGCTGGTGCCGTCATTCGTCCAGATCAGCACACGACAATCCTGGAACAGAACAGAACAATAATGGGCAGGGTCAAGGGATCACACAAATTCTAACTGTTAGTTGCCACATCTTAGATGAGACAGTGAGTGAGTGAGTGAGCGAGTGAGTTTGGTTTTACGCCGCTTTTAGCAATATTCCAGCAATATCACGGTGGGGGACACCAGAAATGGGCTTCACACATTGTACCCATGTCGGGAATCGAACCCGGGTCTTCGGCGTGACGAGCGAACGCTTTAACCACTAGGCTACCCGACCACCCCTTTGATGAGACAGACAGACAGATATATTTCTATCCTAATTCAAACTGACCTCCCGAATTGCAAAGTCAAGTGAACTGCAGCACCTTGGACCACAGGACCACACATCCCGCCACCACGAGAACATTAGCAGTGGTAACAATACAAACCTTGAAAGTCTACTGGCATGAACAGTGATCAGTGCTACCAGGTAATTTCTATCCCTGAACATATTGAAGCACTGCTCAACATAAACAAGATATCTTTGGGTGGCCTAGTTTTGTTGAGCTATGAACACACTATGATGCTCTTGGGGAGGCCTAGCAACACCTGCCTGTGAACACGATGCTATGATGCTCTTGAGCCCTAGCAACACCTATCCGTGAATGCAATGCCATGATGCTCTTAGGGAGGCCTAGCAACACCTACCCGTGAATGCAATGCTATGATGCTCTTAGTCTTAGGGAGGCCTAGCAACACCTACCCGTGAACGCAATGCTATGATGCTCTTGGGGAGGTCTAGCAACACCTGCCTGTGAATATGATGCTATGATGCTCTCAGAGAGGCCTAGCAACACCTACCCGTGAACACAATGCTATGATGCTCTTAGGGAGGTCTAGCAACACCTACCTGTGAACGCAATGCTATGATGCTCTAAGGGGGGCCTAGCAACACCTACCTGTGAACACGATGCTATGATGCTCTTGGGGAGGCCTATAGATGGCGCCCAAGCCACGTCCCGGACCCAGTCACTATGGGCCTCCAGCTTCTGGTCTTCTACCCACTGGCCATCTTCCTCTCTGCCACACAAAAATGTAAATACAAAATACGTAACCTGGAGTTTCGACTACAGTGATGGAAGACAAATACAACTAACTCAGTGAATAACAAGAAGAGAGTTCAAAATTGAGCATGAAAGTCAAGGATCCCTTGTCCAATGTTAAAAGTTAATGATTGAGGGAATTCCTAAATTCACATGCTGTAGGAGAAAACATCAAGGACCCTCCACCCCTAATTTCAAAACCTGCGTTGATAATATCATAGTTATTTAGTAACAAACCAGTTAACTTATTTTCAATTAAAAATGGCAAGGAGCTTCTTAATTGATTTGAGGGATTGAACGATGCAATCACAAGTAGTCAACATACAACACAGCAGCCTGTCATAACTAGGTCTGTGCCAGGCAAACAAGTGGTCGACAGTGACAGCACCACCCCTCCTAGTTACCATAACAACTAGGACATTACCAGTCAAAGCGTGGCAGAGGTTTTTTCATGGTGTCCATAGTGGTATTCTTATTGTGGTGGTGTTTAATAATGTTGAGTTAGTGCGTCCTGACGATCAGTTCCACATACGATTTCATCAAACTAGTTCCACATACCATTTCATCGAGGTAGTTCCACATACGATTTCATCAAGCAAGTTCCACATACGATTTCATCAAAATAATTCCACATACGATTTCATCAAAATAATTCCACATACGATTTCATCAAAATAATTCCACATACAATTTCATCAAGCAAGTTCCACATACGATTTCATCAAGCAGGTTCTACATACGATTTCATCAAACTGATTCCACATACGATTTCATCAAACTAATTCCACATACGATTTCATCAAACTAATTCCACATATAATTTCATCAAACTAATTCCACATACGATTTCATCAAGCTATGAGATTTTTTAACCCCTACAGAACCAGAACTTCCAGAATTCAGTCCTCCTCACCTCCACAACTTGACCAGGTTGTCACATCCCCCAGATACAAATCTCTTCACCGCTTGTTGACGAGCTCCTTGCTCAAACAATGCATTGGGGGCTGTGGCCGGAGCCCAACTCACAGCATTACAGCCAATCTAAGTAGAAATGCACATAAATAACAGTAGTGTACAGATATCACAGTAAAATACACAAGCAACTGGACACAACAGCATTAACTTTCCACTTTCCATATATCACATGACAGGGATTGTTTCAGTCCCTGATTTCAGTGAGTGAACAAGTCCTGAAGGACCATATCAGTTTGTAACTAAAGTACTCTGTAAACATCGGACAACTTTGACCATGGCAGAACAAACTTTTGATCGAACTGATAGTTTACTGTGAAGAGTTATTACTTGATTCTTCTATCAAGCAGATGTTTTTGTTGTTTGTTTGTTGTTTAACGCCGCACTTGGCAATATTCCAGCTAAATGACGGCTGTCTGTAACTTATCAATTCTGGGCCAATCCAGTGAATGACATCATGAGCATCAGTCCACGTAATTGGGATCAATGACATGCATCAACCAATTCAGTGAGCCTGACCACCCGATCCCGACCACCCAATGGCAAGCATGGGCTGCTGAACTTTTCTATTCTAGATCTTTACAGGTCTAAGCAGATGTAATGCATGTAGAAGACACTGAAATGAACTCATGACATAGACGTCAAAATTCATTTCCAAAATGTTTGTTTTATTGTCATGGTAACAACAACACATGCCAAATAGAAGCAGCTTTGAACTGCAGCAGGTTTTTTAAGATGAGAACTTGCATTATGTGAAAATAACAGAACATGATAGCGAGGACTGAACATCAACATAAATAACTTACCGTATGTGCATTATTGATTTTCTTCGAGTCCCAAGCGCCGTCACCTGAAAGGGATTTTTTAAAATCATGATAGTGCCATAAATACAGATGAATTCATTGCTCAATCATTGCACCACACTCCATCTTCTGCTTCCACAAACGCTGGTAGTATTTTGTATTTGAAACAGAATACCTCGCTTCAGTTACACCAAAGTTAACCAAGACAAACATGGTGGATGGGAAGCAAACATTGGGGTATCACATTTGCCAAGCAATAATTTCCAAATCTATCATTGAAACAGTTTCTTGTTCCACCAAGAAAGATAAAAATGTTCTTTGTCAGTCAAGAACAGTTACTCCTTGCTTAACACATTGAACCTAACTGCAAGGGAGGTAATTTGAATGTTGTTTCTGACTACTTATCTCCCCCATGATATCACACCAGCTGTACGAACATAGCTAGGTTTGACTTTACATGACAAATGTATGTCATTTAATGAAGATTACAACATCAGTACGTAAAAACTGCAGCATATTTTATCTTACATGATAGGTCTAACACTTAGTGAGATATTAGATATATTCGGGGGACACCAGAAATAGGTTTCACACATTGTACCCATGTGGGGAATCGAGCCCGGGTCTTCGGTGTGACGAGCGAAAGCTTTAACCACTAGGCTACCCACCATACCATGGTGATATAACAAATCAACCTCGGAAATACTGACGCAGACGGTCTATCTTGTCTCTCTCAAATTAACCTCGGAAATACTGACGCAGACAGTCTATCTTGTCTCTCTCAAATCAACCTCGGAAATACTGACACGGACGGTCTACCTTGTCTCCCTCATCCTAGTCTGACCAACAAGATGACGACATCTGGGATGGACCTCTGCTATCACACTGGCTGACATGACCTAGTTACCTGTGCTGGAGATGACCGAGATGGACCCATCGGAGCTGCCACACACCAACATCAGGCCGAACTCGTGGGGAGCAAAACACACGGAGTTAACTGAAACATCAACCCAGGAAACCTATTATTCATCAGTGAAGGCGATGGCTGACAAATGGCATGCTGCAACATCCCATCCCACACTTACATGAGGCATGATCTATTGCAGACTTTGTATTTACCTTCTTTGAGAGGCATTTAGAGGTTGGGATACTAAGTAAGGATAATGTACATATGAATGAGCATTACAAAACACGATTTAACTGTCACTTTCCAGTGATGATCTGATTGGTCGGACAAAAGGTCCTTCAGGTGTGACCCGTAAAGGGAAGTCCCTAGATATTTGTTCAGCGGTAGCGAGAACTAACATCAGATTTTAAGGCGATGGGCTTTGCACACTATTTCAGTAAAACCATGGCTTGTCAGCTTCATCGTGTTTGTGTGGGTGGAAAGATCAAAAGATAAACATTTCATGTGTTGGCCATTTTGATGAAACCTACATGTATCAAGGTCAGAGAAAATCTAATTAAATTGTAATTCAAAACCACAATCAGAGGATCCTGGTGCAGCTGAAGCAGACAACTTGTGTGGAGTTTTAGACCAACAGTGTGCCCCTCATGCACTCAGTTATGTTAGTTCAAAGAAGAGTCACAGAAAATGGGAGTCCAAGTCATGATCATGACAAAAACCAAGAAGGTGGCTGACCTGACGAGTCGTGGTTGGTGTATTCGTACAGCTTGCCCCACGTGCCACTGGTCTCCTTCCAGATGATGACCTTCCGGTCATAGCCACAGCTGGCGAGGAGGTTGCCGAACATGGGGTGCGCCCATGCCACCTGCCACACCGGCCCTTCATGTCTGCAACACAGAGGCTTCATATACAAGAAGGTTGAAACAGGAGCAACATACAAAACAGTGAGTGGGTGAGTGAGTTGGGTTTAACGCCGCTTTTAACATTATTCCAGTTATATCGCAGTGTGTCAGCTTAATGTGGGAGGAAAGCCCGAAGTGATGCAGGTCTCAGACGTTTACCACTTCGGTGAAACCCACGAGCACGGGTATGGTGCTGACAAACCTAGAAACATAATGGGGGCAAACTTGGATTCGAACCCACAATCATAGGTTTCTGGCGTGCCCAAGGGACGCAACTCTGCACAGCGAATCGCGGCGCCTTAGACGACTGGGCCACCCATGCCCCCCATACAAAACAGGCTACCTCAAGGGTTTGTATGTTTGTGTGTTGTTTAATACCGCACTCAGCAATATTCCAGCTATATGACGGCGGTCTGTAAATAATCGTGTCTGGACCAGACAATCCAGTGATTGACATCATGAACTTCGATCCACACAATTGGGATATGATGACATGCATCCACCAAGTCAGCGAGCCTGATCACCTGATCCCATTAGTCGCCTTTTACGACAACCTCAAGGGAGAAGGGAACAAGGGGAAATAACCTCCATCTAAAGCAGCAGATCGTTCACGTAAACAGTTTTGTGGTAACCATGGTTTGATAAGTGTCAATATGACACAACTTGCTTGTTGTTTAACATAATTGAGTCTGGTCCAGACAATCCAGTGATTGACATATTGAGCATCGATCTACGCAATTGGGTGAGGTGAAATGGGGTTTAACGTCACGTCCAAGATTATTGCACTTATAGCGACATGCATGTACGTGTCTGTGTGTGTGTGTGTGGCTGCTTGTACTAGTTCGGACTGATGCCGATTTACAGAGCTAGCTCACTGAGATACCATGCCGCAGTTTAACATGAATACCCCACTCAGACACAGAATACTGACTCCGAGCCGACCAGTCCTTGTTTTAGCCCCTTAACGTCAAGCGATAGACAGGGTAACAACAAGTACCATCTTTAAACGTCTTTTGGTATGACGTGGCCGGGAATCGAACCCCGGACCTTCCGCTCTCCAGGCGGAAGCTCTACCACTAGACCACGGAGGCAGTCCTACGCAGTTGGGACATGAGTCTGGACTGACATTGTGAGGGACAATCCACGCCGTTGGGTTGTGATGACACGGCATCATACATAACACTGAGTCTGACTACATGATCCATTTCATCCAGCATAGGTTGTCATACAGGTTCATATATATATCTATGTTCGTCTGTGTGCGTGGTATACTCACCCTCGCAGGTCCGAGACTAAAGTCTGTTGATTATTCCTTACATCAAATATTTTGATTGATCTGTCTGATGAACATGTGGCTAGCCTGATGCCGTAGTAATCTAACTGAGCATCATGCTGAAATAAAGGAAACAGGATTTATTACCAAATTGATCTAAACTTTTTGATCACCAAATAGGATTTGACAATCAGGTATAAAAAAATGTAGTGCAAAGCTCCACGCAGTGATATAGGAATCAGTTATGCACAGTAAGAGATGGCATGCAGTGTTGCAAGTATGCAAATTGCTGTTTCTAATGACAATTTTTGATGATTGAGTGAGTTGGGTTTAACGCCGCTTTTAACATTATTCCAGTTATATCACGGCATGCCAGCTTAATGTGGGAGGAAAGCCCGAAGTGATGCAGGTCTCAGACGTTTACCACTTCGGCGATACCCACAAGCAAGAGTATGGTGCTGACAAGCCTAAAAAAATAATCGAAGCGAACTGGGATTCAAACCCACAATCATAGGTTTCTGGCGTGCCCAAGGGACGCAACTCTGCACAGCGAATCGCGGCACCTTAGACGACTGGGCCATCCGTGCCCCCTTTTGACGATTGAAGAAACTATCGAGTAAGTTTTTTATTGACATTTTCAGGCACATTAGATCAGCATTCACTCAAGGAAGTTTCTGACATGGGCCCTTCATGTGAAAATTTCAAATATTCCTGAGGGAGGTGCATACCACACATTGTTAAATTGCCTCAATGTATTTGAAAATGTGGGCCTAGAATTATCCCTGGTAGATAATTTTATTCAAGCAATACGACTTTTTCGATGTTTGTAGGTGAATATAAGAGTGTCAATGCGGATAAATTATTGAATTGTACACGATTTTCAATCGCACTGAATTAATGTTGATGCATTATCTATGAGAGAATATCGCAGAATCACAGCCTACGTCTATCATTGGATATGTACAATAACTTACAATCATGTCTTCATGAGCTGTATCGATAGAGTTGATGACAGACACCTGAAACAGAAAAGCTAACATGAACACAGTATTCAGCAATACTTAATTCACTCTCATTGTTAATGGGTCATACTCTGCACACACCGTCCAGAAGCTGGGGCTAGGAAGGGCGACCTGGGTATACAGGTCAATTCTGTAACTTCCACTACTTGGTTCCTGTTTTAACTTCCAACCCTGTGTTCATGTAATCTTGCAACTATGAAATAATCTGTCAGCAGTCAAAACAATGTAAAATAAACCTTTCAAATCACAACTGTCACTTATGAATCTGATAATTTTGAAAACATCACGCGACTGCATTTTGTACACGTGCAGTGATTGACGATAACATTGATAACATGCCTACGCCTTTAAAACTCAATCTGACAGCATTTACAGGGCAGATTTTTGTTCTTGTATGACATTGCTTAGATCAAAATATGTCCAAACACCATGTTTTTTAATGTCCAAATAGTGAGTACCCAGACATCAATTTTCACAGCTCTGTCAAAAGCCATACTGAACTGAACCTTATCCTTCATGATGTTTACAAGAGTAGAACATTGTGAATTATAATTGCATATTAAAAGCAATCTTTCACAATCTATATTTACATGAAATATTACAATTTGGATCAGTAAGAAAATTCATCTGCAAACATGGTAAAGCTCATGCACTGTGAACTGTTGTCATGGTTTTGTTCAAAATAATTATCGGCCCAAAATGCAGTCTGTAGCGGATTACTAGGAGTAAACTTGTCCACAAATCTAGACATGAGGCAAACAACATGAACAAGGCACAAATTAACTGAATATGCTGTCAGGGGGAGCGGGTCAAAACAGCCTCAAAAAGTCAAAATGGAATAAAGAAGACAAACATATAATACCAGTTCATAGATCAGATCTTCACTATCTTCAGCCACACAGAAAATACAGAAGACAAACTCAAGTATTGTGTCACATTAATTGTATACACACTGATCTTCAGCACCAACTCAGCTCTACACATGACATATCACACATATCATATTCTAATTTCATTAATAAAGAAGGGCTTTTCTAAACAGATGATGGAGCCCATTTCTTTCACAACAGATCAGAGAAGGGTAGGAAAACTCAGTGGAATCTGTTTTAAAAATACAGTAAACTTGTGTAAACAGACGCGTGGTATTAATTAGTACACAATTAAATCACTGACTGAACAGCCGGTACAGAAACAACGATTAAGCGACTTGTCGACCATAAAAGTAGTATGTACAACAGAATATTCAGCACAAACAAAAAACCTACCATAATTGCAAGTTGAACAAGTCCACTATCAATTTCACAATGTACCACTCTCTTATAGTGTTCGTTTTCGCCAGCATAAACACGCCGACAAATTTTCTCCAACTTCTGAAAATGACGGAAGTGCGCTAACGTGGCACAAAACTTCCGGTAAAGGGAAGTAAGAAGAATATTTATTATTGCTTGCCGTTAAAAATGATAAACTGACTTTTTTTTCTTGTGTTGTTCTAAAATTGAAGGGTTATTGCATTGTTTTTATCTGGGAAACAGGGAATTTGGCCGCCTCAAACGACCCGAGTTATGGAAACCAAAATTTATTGAATTTATGAAAAAAAACTATTTTACTGTATGAAGCAAAATAAAATCTGCCGTATCGCCCGGTTCTTTGCTCTCACCTGCAGAAGTTCTGACCTCTACGAGTCAGTCGGTACAGCCTAAGCCTCCAGCAATGAGTATATGTACGCTGGTATTCCGACAGGATCATCCGGGTAGCATAGGCAAAGAGGTATCAACTTTTCAACACACTGCCAATACTTGGATATGATGTAGTTTTGAAAGTACAAATGCTTCAAGTTCAGTTATCGATAACCTGAATCGTTTTTGTTCTCAAAACTACATCATTGCAACACATCAGTGCCATCAGTATGCAATCTTTCACGATAAAGTTACTCTCAAGTTTACCAAGGACAAGATGATTGTAATCATTGAATACAAGGATCGCCTACATTACTATAGTTACTTCTGAGAGAGTTAGTGAGTTGGGTTTAACTCGGCTTTGGGCAGTATTTCAGTTATATCACGGCGTGGCAGCTTGATGTGGGAGGAAAGTCCGAACTGATGCGGGTCTCAGACGTTTACCACTTTGGTGAAACCCGCGAGCACGGGTATGGTTCTGACAAACCTACAAACATAATCGAGGCGAACATGGATTCGAACACACGATCATAGGTTTCTGGCGTGCACGAGGGACACAATTCTGCACAGCGAATTGCGGGGCCTTAGACTACTGGGCCATCTGTGCCCCCAGTTACTACTGTGATTGATTAGCAATATGTGAGGTAAATACCTTGTTAGGGTCACCTTGCAAATTCTTTTCTCGCGTCTATATGACGGATGCAATTATTCCTCATATCAGATCACAGTTACCTCTGCAGAGTTGCGCCCCTTAGGCGTTCTAGAAACCCATGCGCATGTATCTTGGTTTGTCAACACCATGCCCGTGCTGAGGGGACTGTGGTTTCGCTACATAGTAGATATGGACACTGGGAATCTCGTTACTTCGTTCACGAGCGTCACTAATCAGATGACGAGGAGATTTTAGAGTCCCGAAAGTGGAAACGGTGTCGGATGCGAGATGTAATAATTAGCCATACTGGAAGCGGCGGCAGGCAATGATGATCGTGATAATAATAATAATAATAATAATAATAATAATAATAATAATATTAAAAAAACAACGACAACAACAATAATAATGATGACGACGACGACGACGATGATGATGATGATGATGATATATCAATAATAGGTCATCTATATTGCGCATATTTCCACACAACACAGGAGCATGCTCAGAGATCTATTATAACCCCGGTCACTGGATCAGTGTGCACTGAACAACCATTCTCAGCTCCCTAGGGAGTATACTTATCACTACACCAGGCACTTAATAAGAAAATATCCCCATATCAATCTATGTATGTCAACACGAATACGACATGAACAGAAACAAACATGTCTCGTTTTGATTGTCAGCAATATGCAGATTCCGTATCGCGAAAAAATTAAAGGTGAGAAAGTGCCCGCTCCTGCCTGAACGCATTGCCGTTACGTGGACACACGCAGTCACGTCGCAAACACGGAAATGTCAAGGTGGTTTTACCTCATTAGTGAATGTACTTAAGGTGTTGGTTCTATGCATCTCTACCTGGGGATTGGGGTGTGCAGGCTGTATCAGCAAAGTCTGGGGTGAATCAGAAGTTCGACTGTAATGGTGGTGATACATTGTTATTGTCGATAAAAGCAGGAAATACGACTTATGCCACGTGGTGCTAAGAGATAGCGACACAAGCAGCTGGTACACCTGTTTCACGGCTTGACTTTGTCATCACAATGTTCGGCCTAGATTCTGCTCTATTGGAGTGAGTGTGGTTTTACGCCGCCTTTAGCAATATTCCAGAAATATCACGGCGAAATTACCCACGTGGAGTATCGAACCCGGGTCTTCGTCGTGACGAGCGAACGCTTTAACCACTAGGCTACCCCACCGCCCCTGCTCTAATGGAGGTAATACTTGCACCACAATGCATCAACATTGTACGTTGAGTTGGGAATAAAAGCATATCATGATGACAGCATCCGTCTGCAGGTAATATATATTTACACATTCATGCTTCACCATTATACACATAAACCTTGTTGGTAGAAGTTACTTCCGTGGCCCAGTGGTTAAAGCGTTCGCTCGACACGCTGAAGACCTGGTTTTTATACTAATATGAAAAAAATATGTATAGGCCATTTATGTCCAGTGCACATCCCTTTCTTTTAGTTGGCGGCGGCGTAAAACGTCACTCACTCACTCGACTGTGTGGTCAGAATGTCTGTATGTATGTCTTGCTGGTAATGGGGGCGTTTCCATGCAATGATAGGATACAGGCTACCACGAAACACTGGGCTGTGAAACAGTTACTGGTGGGTCTGTGTGTATAGATAATGTCCACGTGTGTGTCTGACAGGTGTATTGGGGTATGTGTCAGTTTGTCACGCTTAGCACCGGGTTCGATCCCCGGCATGGCTATCGAAACATACATCCATAAACTTCTTTGAGCCTCGAAGATCGTTCCTCTGAGGTTAGGAATAGGGCTCTGTCGGACACTCGAGTACGGGTAGAGTTCAGCTGGACGCGAGTTCCCGGCCAAGGGAGATAATTCTCCTCTTCACTATTGTAACACATGTTGCAGGTATGGGAAAGAAACTTTAGTGTCTGGACGTATGTTGGCTTAGATTATGAGTTGTTTTGTATTTGTTGTTTAACTCAGCAAACTCTTTTAACTCAATCAGCAAAATCATGCAACATCACGGCCAGGAAGTATACAAGTCTGGACCAGACAACCATGGAGTGATCGGTATTGTGAGCAACGTCCCACGTCGCGAAGGTACGATGACGCGTAACCAACCAAGTCACCGAGATTACCATGCTATCCATTTAGTCACCTCATAGACTGCTGGGGGCCATTTGTAACCAGGAATCCCCACGACAATCTGCAATATATGTCATTCCATGCAGCGTCACGTGTCTTTCATTCGTATGATGTCATTAGCCCCCACACAAAGATTTATCCATATGGTACATAAATAATATATCATAATTTAATATCTTATATAGTATTATATTTGCAGATGTTTCTAAGTAATATTACACAGTTCGAAGATAGAAGCATTTAAAACTTATACACCTTCCATGTTAACAGCGCCCTTGGTCAAGATGCCCGGGTATATGTGCACCCTCCCTCTTTCAAAACCATGGAGCCGCCTCTGGATAATACACTCCTTATATTTTCAGGTATGGTTAGTTGAATAAATAATGCATGTTCCGTCATGTTTGAAATAAAGCCTGGTTAATTGACAAGATGGTTATTCCACATCAATCATGATCATGACTGAAACACGGGGTAATGTTTCTGAGAATCGATTGTCCTCCTGCTGTTATAACGTGCTGTACTGAAGCAGATGGCGTCACGCAATCAGCAGGTAACGTAGCATTACAAATAACCTTTAAAATGTTGATTCTCTATATACCGTGTCTTTTAAGTATAGATAAGTTACATCTAACAAGATTACCATTTGTCACTAACTGCTTCCAATTTGATGACTTATATTTGTTTTGTAAAGCCGCCCACTCTGCCTGCCTCTGACTGCGGCCTGTAAATAATCGAGTCTGGACCAGACAATCCAGTGATTGATATGAGCACGTCGTCGGAGTACGATGACACGCAATTGGACAGGACAAGATTGACGGTTGTGTTTTGTGGGGATTGGTGACGGACAAGATTGACGGTTGTGTTTTGTGGGGATTGGTGACGGACAGGATTGACGGTTTTGTTTTGTGGGGTTTGGTGACGGACAAGCTTGACGGTTGTATTTTGTGGGGGTTGACGAAGGACATGATTGACGGTTGTGTTTTGTGGTGGTAGTGATGGACAAGATTGACAAATGTGTATTGTGGAGGTTGTTCTAGGGGTAAGATTTTGACGGAAGTTTTTTTGTGATGATTGATCTTCAGATGAGATTGGCGATTGAAGTTGGATTAAGTCAGTTTGGTTTTTAGCGTCGCTTTGAACAGTGTTCCAGTTATCTCACGACATGTCAGCTTGATGTGGGAGAAAAGCCGGAAGTGATGCAGGTCTCAGCCATTTACCACTTTGACGAAACCCACAAGCATCGGTATGGTGCTGACAAACCCATTAATACGGAGACGCTGGGATTCGTACCTACAACCATAGGTTGCTGGCACGACCAAGGGACGTAACTCTGCACAAGGAAAAGCGTCTCCATAGTCGACTGGAATCCTCAGTCCCGAAGGTGGAAAAAGTACGAGATTGAAACGTCTTTATTTTTTCTGAAGCAGGTTCGGGTGTTTGACGTGTGTAGGGTTTTCTGA
Organism: Haliotis cracherodii; assembly: GCF_022045235.1. NCBI lineage: Eukaryota > Metazoa > Mollusca > Gastropoda > Lepetellida > Haliotidae > Haliotis > Haliotis cracherodii. The sequence continues at coordinate 20,921,651 of NW_027266319.1, forward strand.
AGGTGGACCAAGGGCATTGGCCAAGGTGTTGTTTTGTTTCTAGTGATGTATCGGAAAATCAATACCATCCATGCACACGAATCCGTTCTCCTGACAGTCTGACTGATGAACTGACTGTTGTCACGCTCCCACACCTCGTCTATCACATCCCTGACAAGTGATGTGTCCAGACAGACTGATCACTCCCTGTTTTACAGCAACATCGACGTGTTTACATGGACATCAAAGGATCAACCCAGCAATTGTTGCTGCTGCGTATGTTGGAGTATAACTTATTGAGATGGAGCACAAGCCCATGCCCACAGGTATCTGTGCTTGGCGTCCCCTTCGACATTTATTGTTTACAAACAAATAGTATATTCATGGTGCACCGGTAATAAGCATGCATTTAGGTGTCAAATATGAGTGAATGAGTTTACTTTAGTATAACGACAACAACAACAACAACAACAATAATAATATACTGAACAACAAACGTACCTGTGACATTGAATAAGATTTAATGCTAAGTTATGTTTTTTACCAAATCTGAAACAATTTCGGTTTGCAACGGATAAAATACTCCTGTAAGTGTTCAAATGGTTTTATTTGCCATACTGACTTCAGAAAATGCGTGATTTCATAAAAAACAAAAACACATGAACATGCCAAAATGTCATTTACAAATCAATAGCGTGTGTGTCCACCTCTTCTTCGTCTCATGGAATGGACCAGGCGTCGAGCAAAGATGGAGATCTGGCCATATCTGCTGGAGCACGTTTAGAAGTTCCTGGAGTGTCTGTGGAACACGTGGTTGACGTCGATCCATCTCATCCCACGTGTGCTCGATCGGTGAGAGATCAGGGGAACAAGCCGGCCAGGGGATGACATTCACGTTGTTTTGTTGACGAGAATCCTGAACAAGTCGAGCAATGGCTCGCAGACGCTCATTTTCGGACAGGCGTGGCATTTCGTAATGTTCAATAATTGCATAATAATACTAGCCTAACCAGTCTGACTGTCAAGATGCCAAATCTCAGTAAAAATGTGAGAAATAACGCTGTTGGTAGACTCGTGAACTACAAGCATACCGTAGGTGGCAAGGCAATTCAACGTCGCCTCGAGCTCAATGTCCCGGCACGGGAGTGGCATCATGGCACCATCTGAAAATGTCCAAGATCAGGGAGACCCGCGTCACCATACAGACCAGGGTCTCTGTATTCGGGTCCCGTGAAGATTCCGGGTCAGAAGATGTCTTCAGCAATCCATGCTTGTCGTAAGAGGTAACTGACGGGATCGGGTGGTCAGGCTCGCTGACTTGGTTGATGCATGTCATCGTATCCCAACTGCATAGATCTATGCTCATGATGTCCATCACTGGATTGTCTGGTCCAGTTTGTTTTATATACAGACCGCTGTCACATTGCTGGAATATTGCTGAGTGCGGCGTTAAACAACAGAAATACGGGCCCTTCCCTCACTGCATTGTATTCTACACCACATTCCTGGGTTACGCCCCTTATATGTGCACGCTGTCCCTCACTGTGTATATCAGCTGGCGGAGCAAGGAGGTCCAACGCTGGCGTTATCTTACCTCAACGTTATCGACTTCAGCAGCTGCATTGATGTGATTACGTCATCGCTGGTTTCCCCAGCGCTGGCGTAGTTTTTTGTTTAGTTGTATGTGTATTATCGCTTGTGAGTGAGAGAGTGAGTATGGTTTTACGCCTCTTTTAGCAATATTCCAGCAATATCACACCAGAAATGGGCTTCACACATTCCCCATGTGGAGTATCGAACCCGGGTCTTCGGCGTGACGAGCGAAAGCTTTAACCATTAGGCTACCCCACCGGCCCTATCGCTTGTATTGAATGTATATATAAATATATTTCACGTAGTGAATGTACAAATAAATATATTTCACGTATTGAAGGTATGAATAAATATATTTCACTTATTTCGTACAAGCCATATATACCAGAACAATCCGTCATGTCTTGACATATACCGGAAGTGAGAAGAGACACGTTTTTAAGAATAGTTTATTTAGATCATATATCAACTCACCTGCGATGTACTATTACACATACTAAACCAGGGAGACGACACAAAGAACTCTCGCATATCATCTTCCCGAGGCAAGGGTGTTAACTGGCCACAAAAGTCCAGTTTCCACCCTTGCCGAACTAGGCGGGAATTTCGTGACTCAGATATCGTAGCGCCACCAGTGTCCAAAATAGGGCCCCGTTCCTCAAAGCGATCTTAGCACTAAGGTGATCGTAAGTCCCATACCTTAGCATAGTCTTACGATCATCGTAGCGCTAAGATCGCTTTCAGGAACGGGGCCCAGAGCTCCAGCCACGTTCGGCAAGTGTGGAAACTCCTTTGCCTCGGGAAGATGTCGCATATAGACTCCCTGGTTTAACAGATGTTCACCGGGCGTATTGTGCACAGCACGTGGAAGACTCGTGCTGACAGTGTGTGTTGTGCCGTTAGACCGCACCATCAGTAATGGACACCTCTCGCAACTCACGAAGACAAACCCGCACCAGTGCATACCGCAAGACAAAGGTTTCATTTGATAATTTCCGAAGTTTATTCCGCATGCGTCAACTAACATAAACATTAGCACACGGTGAGTTTTCCCTTCAGCACTAACGTGTAGGCGATCACGCTGGTCGTGTCGATGGTGTCTCCTTGAGCCACTCCGACTGTTTGATGTTATTGCAAGACTGGTTATAACGACATTAAAGGTCGCCCGCCGCTGTGTCGGCTAACTTCACATACGCCTCGCTGGTCAAGCAGTGAGAACAGCTCTTCCCTCGGCTCACACCCTCGCATGCCGATGTCACGGTCACAATGAGGAACACACATCTTCAAAAGACGCTGGTGTTGATGGGGGGGGGGGGATATAGACCCCCTTGCAATAACCAGGGGGAGTCTATAGTACATAAACTTCTACTTCCCGCTCTAATATCTTATAAATACATGTACTACACAGTGACTTTCAGGACCACGCCCCTTTAGATAGCTGCGGTTACTGTGAACGATTTTGACTTGTTTGTTTGATTGTTTGTATGTTGTCTTTGATCCATGGGGATGAAGATAAAGTCGGCACAAACATACGTTTGAAAAATCATCTGGGGGTCAAGGACTCCTCATGTGTAAATATTAGAAGAAAACTTATTTCCATTCAACTCAAATGAAGTTGAGGTGACATGGGGTCTACGTTGCCCCTATACAGCGATGTGTGTATGTGTGTGTGTGCGTGCGTGCGTGCGTCTGCTTGTACTAGTCCGGACTAATGCCGGTTTTATAGTGCTAGCCCACTGAGATACCATGCTGCAGTTTTAACATGAAGACCACACTCCAATCCGACCAGTCTTCGATTTCGATTCACGAACGGAACTTGAAAATGAAAATGCTTGTCAGTCAGGTGAACTTATCTAAAAACATTCATATCGATATTACAAAGTTATCCGTAAGTTTCCAATTTAACATTTTCCACTGGACAAAATGGGGCTTACCTCGTACTTTATTTTTCATATAGGCATTGATTATGAAAAAGTAAGCCGGGCCGGCTCTGTTCCACTCAGGATTATTTTTGAGAGGAGAGAAATGCATTATGTAATAAAACTGCACAGACAATATGTCAGTCTAGCAGGTAAGTTCTTTGTAAGTACACGTGGAACAGCGGGGGTCTTATAGCTTGACACGTACATTGATGCGGAGCAGGATTAGCTGTCGGGGAGCCCCTGTAGCTCTCTCATCCTCTTGTGTCAGCCGCGGAGCCTGGCGGCGTGTGTGTAGTCGTCCTCCACCCCGAGGTAGTATGCTGGGATACAGACGAGGCCGAGGGGGAGTCCCTGATGAGGAGATACGGCATTTCAAGGGACTGGACGTTATGTCACACCAGATTACACCGACCTGAGAAAGTGTTCCCTGGATAGAGTACCCCTCGACTGGCCCTACCTGTTGTGAGGGATGCCAGGGACTGTCCAGGTGGATTGTTTAATGATTTAATGTTTTGACAAATTCCGTAGATACCTCAAGGCACGGACATAAACAACGTTATGTAGGCCCGTGCTCAAGGTTACAACTGTTGAGTAAAGTGTTATGTGAGTCGGGTAGTGAGTTTGGTTTAACGCCGCTTTGAACAGTATTTCAACTATATCACGGCGTGTCTTAAAGGTAGACCAAATTCGTAACTCGTAAGTCCAAGCAAGTTTCATTTAACATACAAGCTTCTTTTCTTTTTTTTGCTGAAAGGATTAAATCGGTTCTTCCTGAATTGATTAGTATTGATAAAACTGGTTTCAAATATCATATAGCTGGGATATTGCTGGAGTGCGGCGTTAAATAACAAACAAACTGGCAGATATGTTGGTGGTAATATAAGATTGATATATGAATTAATGAATTATACACAATCTAACAACAATCTTCGTGGGATGCTGTTCTGAATAGACTTTGAAAGGCTTTTGATTCTGTTGAATGGTCATTTCTTTTAAAAAATCTTGGGTCTTTCTTTGGCTTTGGCAATGAGATGCATAAACGGTTCAATATTCTGTATGATTATACCAAATCTTGTTTCGTTGTCAATGGCGCATTGTCTCCTTGGTGTTCTGTTGAACGTGGTTGCAGGCAAGGCGATCCGCTGTCTCCTTGCATCTTTATCTTGTGTGTTGAAGATCTGGCTGGACTTGTCAGGAAGAATGTGAATATCAAAGGACTTAGCATAAGAGATGAAGAGTACCTGTAAACACAGTATGCAGATGAGACTAACGAGAGAGAGAGAGAGAGAGAGAGAGAGAGAGAGAGGTCTCCCAATAGTCTTTTGATGCTACAGTTGACACATTCAACATGTTTGTTGATATGTCAGGCTTACAAATTAACTATGAAATATCTCAGGTAATATGGATAGGTGCTAGGAAGAAAGGTTTAGTGAGGTATTTTCCAAGATTGAAACTTGCGTGAAACGAAGAATAATTTAAGTTAATAGGGGTAACCTTTTCAACAGACTCAAGTGTCATGGCTCAGAAGGATTTTGAAAATAAACTATTTGAAATTCAATTAATAATAAACAGATGTAAGAAAAGAATCTTTACTCCTCTTGGTAGATTTACAATTATGAAGGTCTTGCTCATTTCAAAATCCACTTATCTATTTCTTACATCCCCTAACCCTCCTGGTCATTTTCTGAAAGAGTTAAATAAACTGTGGAAAACCAGATCAGATTAAAAGAACTCTTATATATAAACCCGCAAAGGAGGGTGGACATAGTATGATTGAAGTTTTTCCAGTCTAAATTCTCTGAAGCTATCCAGAATGAGAAAACTGTTGGACATCACACATGCATCTGAATCTAATTATTTTTTTACTTCTTTTCCCAACTGTGTTTTTTTCGCTTTTCCAACTACAAAGTTCAAAGAATCGATAATGTTTTTTGGTAGGATACCACAATTGCCTTTGAAAAGTTTTCACAGCAAATACAGCCAGAATCATTTGATGACTTTATTACAAAACTTATCTTTTACAACAAAGACATCACTATTGGTAAAGAGATTATCTTCTACTCTAAATGGTTTGATAGAGGTGTCGGCTAAGTACTAGACTTTATCAACCCTGAAGGAAACTACCTAACACTTGCGCAATTCCATGCTAGTCGTAAAAGGCGACTAACGGGATCGGGCGGTCAGGCTCGCTGACTTGGTTGATGCATGTCGTCGTATCCCAATTGCGAGGATCGATGCTCATGATGTCAATCCCTGGATTGCCTGGTCCAGACTCGATTATTTACATACCGCCGTCATATAACCTTGAATATTGCTCCGTGCGGCGTTAAACAGGAAGCCAACACTTTAGGAGCCTTGTGGTTTTAGCGTTCGCTTGTTTCGTCGTAGGCCCGGGTTGGATTCCCGACATGGGTACAATGTAAAAAGCACATTCCTTATGTCCCCCGTCGTAATATTGCTGGTATATTGCTAAAAGCGGCGTAAAACCATACTCACTCACTTACTCATCTGAGTATATAGGTCATAGAGCTGGAATATGTCTGAGAGCGGCGTTAAACAACAAACCAACCAACCAATTTGAGCAATTCCAATACCCCCTTGAACTTAATGTCAACGTCCTTCATTATCATGGGCTAATCAAAGTTATAAAGAAATACCAAGACACGTTGAAAATAAGTAAACCCACATCTTTTGTCCAATTGGATGAAAGTGTCATTATTTTATATTGAAAGCCTGTTATTGAAATATATAGTAGGTGGGGAAAATATCAATTTTAATCACTATAAACATTATATTCACACCAGGTATGTCATTGAAAGAGATATTTCTTAAAGCAAAATCCAACAAGATAAGTTCTATACCAAGTGGACACCATGAACTAACTCATGTAGGTGTGACTACATCTGGAGTCCAGTGACCCTGAATTCATATGTATAATTGTTCTTGCTAACTTAAATTTATGTTTTGATGTAACTATATTAAACCCTTCTTTGGGCTAGTACAGACACTGGTTTGGTTTGCTGTTTTACGCCGCACTCAGCAATATTCCAGCTATATGACGGGGGTCTGTTAAGAATCGAGTCTGGACAAGACAATCAAGTGATTAAAATCATGAGCATCGATCCACGCAATTGGGATCGATGACAAGCATCAACCAAGTCAGCGAGCCTTATCACCCGATCCCGCTAGTCGCCTCTTACAACAAGCATAATCGCCTTTTACGGCAAGCATGGGTTGCTGAAGGCCTATTCTACCCCGGATCTACACGGGTAATACAGACAGTGAGTGAATGTGAGTGGGAATGAGTTTTTATGTCAATGTCCAATATTAAAAATCCACAATATCCATATTTCCAATATCAATGGTTACGATTAATATCAACATGCATAAAAATAGCTCCTGGAATTGATTTAATAACCTTGCCTGTGTTTTCTGCATATCTAGTCTTGCTTGGGCCAGGCACTACCCTAGGTGTCAGGTCTTATCTGTAACAGGGACTCAGAAATATAATATATATTACCAAAAAACAAAGGTTTCATTAAACACTAAATATTTATAGTCAAGATATTTCATCCTATTTGACGTAAATATGCGTATCGCGACCTATGTATCGTTTCTTCCCTACTGGATACATGGAAAGCATATCTCAGTTTCACACAGGGCACTAAACTGAAACAAAGTACCTGTTGACGGAGGAGACGACACCGAGGAGCATCGTCTCGCCTTCATGTGGCGCAGGTTGTACACGTTGACCACATCTGGGAAACCCAGCATCACGGGTATTGCGGCCGAGGATCATAGTCCGTGCGAATCGGGGAATCGAACCCGTGATCAGCGAATCATGGCACGACGAAGGGACGCAACGGTGTATAACGCTTTAGAAAACACGCTGATATAGGACTAACTTCCCTACCATGAACCTTATAACATAGACTAACGTCTAGTCTCTAAAATGAAAATATTTTACAGCAAAATCAGTTTTAAAGTATCTGAATTAAATGTATATAATAAAAATGAGCCAAGAGACTCTCTTCATTTTCTGAAGCAGCAATAGGCTTTCACATTTGTATGTGCTTGTATGACTTGTATGTGCTATATTGGATGTATTAGTACAAGAGATGCTAGCTATGCGTGCCTGGCGTAATAGCACATTACTCCGCGTTAACAATCCTTTCCCATTTCACTTGTTAAACCTTTTAAACTTACAAACTGAACACTTCATATTCTATAAGGAGTAACTAAGAGGCCACATCTTTTTACAATATAAACCTTGAAAGAGAAGAAGAAAAAAAGCGTCTGTACTTAAAAGAAAAAAGAACTTACACAGTCTCTTTCTACTTGTAATAGGTGTGAGTTGTGAGTGTTGGAAGCGATGAAGCTGCACCGTCAGCCATTATAACATCACCTTACATTATATCACAGACGTGGAGCAATTAAAAATACATACTGTATTGATATCACACTGCATGGCCTTTGTGTTCCCACTCCCGTTACACGTAGTATATAACCTATTCTCTTTCATCTCAACACCGACTATGCACTATTAGGTGTGATACACTGCACGTGAACAATTGGGGCTTTATATGCCCGCATATCCTCCAGTTTTAGTGCCGTTTACTTAAACGCAAAGTCCCATCAAAGTATCTCGCACCATTGGACACTTCTTTGATTTTCTGTAAAAAAAATAAGGCCGGACTTGATCTTTTCACACAAAATATTGGCAGCTCCCTTTCCGCGGTATGCTTCTAGGAAACATTTTCAGTATAGGATAACACGGTGGGTGTACATGAGCGCGAATGGTCGTGGTTGTGGGGAAGCACCTTGGTGCTTGTGGCGGGGTGCTGGTGGACTGCATTACAAGTTACATTTGGCGTCTTGGGATACATCCCAAATTATAAATTATTTAGGATAGGGTTACCCGCTTTACAGCAGGAACCAATTTATCCATTCTGCTTTACAGCAGATGGCTTAGTGTCCGCTTTACAGCGGATGGTCAGCTTGGCAACAATAGTTGCCCTCGCTCATGGTTTGGCAATGGTACTTGCCTGGCAGCGATAGCTGCATAGCAACATGGGTTGCTTGGCAACGGTAGTTGCAGGGCAGCGGGCGCTGCATTGGTAAGCAACATGGGTTGCTTGGCAACGGTAGTTGCAGGGCAGCAGGCGCTGCATTGGTAAGCAACATGGGTTGCTTGGCAACGGTAGTTGCGGGGCAGCGGATGCTGCATCGGTAAGCAACATGGGTTGCTTGGCAACGGTTGTTGCAGGGCAGCGGTTGCTGCAGTTGGGGTTGCTTAACAGGGGTTAAGCTCATTGCCGTAGTCCACCAGTACCTCCACATCCGCGACCATTTCATCCAATAATATCTCTTGTCTTAATTTGAAGCTCCGCTATCATGCATGATGGCGGAGCCTGTCATAATGGAGCCATGTCCTTATATAATAGCATTTAGTGATTAGAACTAAATGCCTTTATGTTAGGCTTGGCACAGTTGCTAATATTATTACAGCGAAATACCTTCATTCCGTGCGGCTACGTGCCGTTTTGCATGGTGCCATCGTCTCTGGCCTAGATCCGCTCTTGGCACGTCCGGTAAAGGAGCGTTTGTTTATATTTTCTATGACCTGTTGTAGCGTGACATCAGCTCACGCAGCACTTGCTCTCCAGCTTTCAGCCGTACAACACATAGTTATATTCGCGCATTCATCTAGAGTTCGTTGCACCCACCCACCCACCCTGTTGTCCTTAATTCCAAGTTATTCAAGCTTTGCAGTTGTCAATTGGTGGAATTTTACTGGAGCATAATGTTTGTAAATAATGATGTTGTCATGAATAAAATGTTGCGGATGGGCGGGGTGCTGGTGGACTGCATTACAAGTTACATTTGGCGTCTTGGGATACATCCCAAATTATAAATTATTTAGGATAGGGTTACCCGCTTTACAGCAGGAACCAATTTATCCATTCTGCTTTACAGCAGATGGCTTAGTGTCCGCTTTACAGCGGATGGTCAGCTTGGCAACAATAGTTGCCCTCGCTCATGGTTTGGCAATGGTACTTGCCTGGCAGCGATAGCTGCATAGCAACATGGGTTGCTTGGCAACGGTAGTTGCAGGGCAGCGGGCGCTGCATTGGTAAGCAACATGGGTTGCTTGGCAACGGTAGTTGCAGGGCAGCAGGCGCTGCATTGGTAAGCAACATGGGTTGCTTGGCAACGGTAGTTGCGGGGCAGCGGATGCTGCATCGGTAAGCAACATGGGTTGCTTGGCAACGGTTGTTGCAGGGCAGCGGTTGCTGCAGTTGGGGTTGCTTAACAGGGGTTAAGCTCATTGCCGTAGTCCACCAGTACCTCCACATCCGCGACCATTTCATCCAATAATATCTCTTGTCTTAATTTGAAGCTCCGCTATCATGCATGATGGCGGAGCCTGTCATAATGGAGCCATGTCCTTATATAAATGTATGAATATTTATTTGCAACCGTGAGAATGGATTTTGTGTCCAAAAAGACTTTCGTTCATATGGAGCTAAAAGTGCAGAAAGTATACAGTGAGGAAGCAAGGTGTTAGATGCTTGTATTTGTGTAGGGTAGACGGTTTTTATGTGATACTGAGAGAGAGAGAGAGAGAGGGAGGGAGAGAGAGAGAGAAGAGAGAGAGAGAGAGAGTTACTGGAGGCAACGTTTCTGTCATGGCCAGTCAAGCGAGTACCAGACTGTCAAATCCGTGTGGTAATATTGGCAGGTTTAGGCTGTTGAATGTCAGAATACATCACGTGAAGCAAGCATATCGCTTTCCAGGTTAATCACGACTATAGCCCCCCACCCCCTCCATTCCAACACCCACATACATCACATGCATTACCTCACTGAGGTTGTTCCTCAGAACACAACATGACCAAGGCTAATTAGTAGTTAGGGAAACTGATATGTCCCTGGTATCTCCTGTTTTGTTCCTGTATTGTTCCTGTATTGTTCTTGTTCTATAACCTATATGTCCAGGGTGTCACAATTCAAGCCTACTTATAGGGACGGGGAGAAGATCAGCGATGATTAAAACCGAGACGCGCCCTCGGCTATAGTGGCACGACCCCCAGGGCTGAACATGAACTGCTATTAACGGATAGGCTGACACTCATTACTGGAAAGCGTTTTGTTGGTGTTATGTATTCATAGCAGGCCGTAACGAATATTGCATTTTACCGGCGAGCTCCGTGTGTTCCGAACAAGTATAGAAGGTGTGTGTGGTAGCTCAGTAGTTCGGTCGTCACATCGTAACCATTGGTTCTATTCCTAATGTGGTCACACCGCAACAGTGATATTTGTTTAACTTTTGGGAAAAAGAGGTGTGAAGCGTTACATATTTACCCATAACAAGCAGAACCAAACACGGGGATAGTAATAATAATAAATGGATATTTGTAATACGCTTTAGGCCATCCGTCGACGCATTCTCAATGCGCTAACACCGTCATTACCAATCGATCAGCGTACACTCAATTTTCTTTTTAAGCTACCTAGGGAGTATACAACCCAAGCTGCATGTGAGCCGCTATAAGGTTCACAGTCACATAAGATATCATCCTACCGGGTACCCATTCACTGCTAGGTGAATAGAGGTACATTTTAAAAAAAAAGTTTTTTAAATCTGACATTTCTTGTGCTACACGTGCTTCAGTGTAGGGATGAAACGTGTGACGTAATAATTATAGTGACGAAGATGATGACGCGCAATACGCCGATGTGACACTCGTCGTGGTATAATATTGGTAGCTCGTTCGTCGATAGATATAAAAGACGAAAATAATCAGTACTGAACTGCCGGGCATAAGAAAGTTTGACAATTGGATTTGACCAAAACGTTATACAAATGTTATCAGGCTTGAAGACTGTATCAAATATATCACCATCGAATAACCATTTCTTGTTTTTTTTATTTTTTAGCAACCATCAAACATTGGTGTATACTTTCTTTTGCCCGGCAATTTAGTAATGAAATGTATGTCATGTAGGATGAGTGTAGTAGACTACAAAGTATTGGTTATTTCACAGTGGTACACGGTACATATAATGGCATCATGAAGATAACTGTATGAGGTATTATGCTGTAAGGGTATACACTATGGACACCTTACTGACCAACGTTAGTATTCGACATGCCGTAAAAGGCGACTATGCTTGTCGTAAGAGGCGACTAACGAGATCGGGTGGTCAGGCTCGCTGACTTGGTTGATCCCAATTGCGTCAATCACTAGATTGTCTGGTCCAGACTCGATTATTTACAGACTGTCGTCATATAGCTGGAATATTGCTGAGTGCGGCGTTAAACAACAACCAACCAAACAAACAACTAGAATTCGGACTTTCGTTGACGCATTTGATGTGACCAAAACGTTATACAAATGTTATCAGGCTGAAAACAGTTGCCGAAAACTGCAAGCTTAAGGTCCAAAACACGACCGTGATATCCGTATCAAATACATCACCATCGAATAACCATTTCTTGTTTGTTTTATTTATTAGCAACCATCAAACATAGGTGTATACTTTCTTTTATCCGGCAGTTTAGTAGAAATGGTAAAAGTAGAATGAGTGTAGTATACAAAGTATTGGTTATTTCACCATTAGCCCACAGTGGTACACGGTACATATAATGGCATCACTAAGATAACAGTATGAGGTATTATGCTGTAAGGTTATAAACCATGGACACCTTGTTGACCAATGTTAGAATTCGACATTCGTAAAGGCATTTTGACTTATCAAATATACATTTGATACATTTGTTCAGGGGACATAATACCTTAATGTTACTGGTTGTGAACAGATTGTGACTTACACAAGCTGGGACGACTAGGACAATAAACGGGTAAGAATAACAATTACACTCAAAGATATAATGTAGTTCGCCACTGCTCCAGATTTACAGATCTTTCCGTGTAAGGGGGGTATACCATTACCTGTTGTTGGTAATGTTAACCTGGTGTACCACAACATATCATGTATATATATACCTCTCATCACTTGGTTGTGGTCACTCCAGCTTGATAACGGTGTAAGGGTCAACATCGAAACGTTGCTAAATGCAGTAAACTAGAAGTTGTTATAAAGCAAGTACAGTAAACTACGGTTATAACGAACACGCTTATAACGAACTGACGGATATAACGAACTTAGTTTTTTGGTCCCGACTATTTGCTATAGTTCTGCTGTATATGTGCTTATAACGAACTACGGTTATAACGAACTAAAATTAGTAGTCCCTTTGAGATCGTTATAACCGTAGTGTACTGTAGTATGTGATGGGCTGTCTGCACTGTGTGTACATACGTAGCACACGTGGTGGCTCAAGTCGTGTTGCGGTGGTGGTGTGGTGTTGGTCGTGTCGGAGAAGGTGTGCAGTAGTCGTTGTAGTCGTTGAGATAACTCCTGAACTGTTAGAGGGTGTCTTGGTCAGGTTGTTTCAAAACGTTTCATTGCAAACCTCGTTAATGAATTACTCTGAAAAAAATCAAATTGAAAACAGTTTGAGCTGATTTCCTTAATAAACTTACATCATTTTCCGGTAGTTGAAACAGTTCCCTTTCCTGGTTCATTCCATGACTCGGATGCTTCGACTTCTGGTTTGCATAGTCAAGTGGTTAAAGTGTTCGCTCGCCTCACCGGGTTCGATTCCCAATATGGACACTATGATCCCATTGCATAGCGTGGCCGTGTCCATCAATCAGCTGGCGGAAAGGCGTATACCAGGCCGCGGAATGCCCAATTCTTTTGTAATTTGTTTGTTTGTATGTTTGTTGCTTAACGCCACATCCAGCTGTATGAAGGCGGTCTATAAATAGCCGGGTCTGGACAATCCAGTGATTTATATCATGAGCATCGATCCACGCAATTGGGAAACGATAATCTGCATCAACCAAGTCAGCGAGCCTGACCACCCGATCCCGTTAGTCGCCTATTACGACAAGCATAGTCGCCTTTTACGGCAAGGTTGGGTTGCTGAAGACCTATTCTACCCCGGATTTTCACGGGTCTTACGGCAAAGTACGTCAACAAAGCAGTTGATGATTACCCTGGCTACACAGATACTACTTCTTGGTTGGACACCAGTCATGTATTTTACAGACTGGAACTAGATCAAGAAAGGGGCCCAGGGTTGTAGCCAGGGGAAATAAAAACGGAGCCAGACATGTTACTGTACATTTCTATCTTAAACACTCAAACAGCTTATCCAACACAGACCAAACACAAGCAGGCACGTACAAAATATCTAATATAGATACCACAAAGATATCCCTTCCACGTTCTGGGCATAACATGCTGTAAGCGTAGAACAGTTTGATCATTGTGATTAAACTCAGATATCCTCAAAGACAACAATATCGAACCACCCCAGCAACGAAACTTCTGACCAAGATTCGCTCCGATCAGAACCTACGCCCTGCGTCACCTGCCTTATATTAGGCTTGAACCCGTTCCTCAAAGCGATCTTAAGCTGGAAGGTTACTTCCATATTCGGACCCGTCAAGATTCGGGTTAGAATAGGTCTTCAGCAACCCGTGCTTGTCTTAGGAGGCGACTAACGGGATCGGGTGGTCAGGCACGGTGACTTGTATGATATCAGTCAAAGGATTGTCTGCCTCGGACTCCATTATTTACAGTCCGTCGTCATATAGCTGGAATACTGCTGACTGCGGGGTTTATAAACAACAAGCAAACAAAGAAAACAACTTCCATATTTGAACACTGACAGTCGCACTAAAATCTTTTTCAACGGGGTCCTATATCTGATGATATCACTGCATATATACAGTATATACTGTATATTTCCATTGTATTATGGGCCGATGGCCTGAAGTACCGAATAAGTTTGTCTGTCTGTCTGTCTGTCTGTCTTGTCTGTCTGTCTAGTCTTTCTGTCTGTCTTGTCTGTCTGTATTGTCTGTCTGTCTGTCTGTCTTGTCTGTCTGTCTGTCTTGTCCGTCTGTCTGTCTTGTCTGTCTGTCTGTCTTGTCTGTCTGTCTGTCTGTCTGTCTTGTCTGTCTGTCTGTTTGTCTGTCTGTCTGTCTGTCTGTCTGTCTGATATTACTGTTGACTCACTCACTGTAACCAGCGACCATTTCAAGGCAACTCTGCTCATATCTCACGGAAATCCCCCTGCCATGCAGTATACCTCGCTTACATCCTCTATAAAACGTGACAGCCATCTTGACGTTATGATCAATGAGAAAATGATTGTCGCGACGGAGCGCACCGTCCGTGACCCTGGGGTCGGGTGCACGTGAGCCGGCGATCCCTGGGTCTTCAATCATGACTTTATGATTCCTTAAATCAAGCCTGAGTATGGTATACCCTTTGAACCGGGTGTTTTATGGCGGGGCCTAAAGCTCGTCTGTCAGGCCCATCATTCGATGGTTCAAGTTGTCAACAATCTGGTAGGGTCATCGGATCTCAGGCATGCGCTCTAGAGGCTAATCGACGAGTGGCGCTCATGGTATATGGCCTGTTACGCACTGTGATGGGTTTATGATGATTTTGCCATATACAGTATGGCCATTGCGCGGGTTCAAAAGAACCAAGATCAGTTCTGTCAAAACATTTCATCTTTCAACTTTTACACTACTATCCCACACGACAAACATAACAAAAAACTTGTCATGTGCCATTTGTTACAAAAAATTGTGTCCATAGAAATAGTTATATATCTATCGTGAAAGGTTCGGGCAAATTTATCAAAAATAGAAGCAAATTTCATCTGAAGCTTACCGAGAAAATAATACGTGAAATCTAAGTGACATTTGGGGATAAGATTGTCAAAATCAAATCAAGGAACTTTAGCTATGATTTTAACTTAAGCTTCGGGTGTATCGATGATCTGATATCCCTCAATAACAGTCAAGTAGCCAATTCCCTTCCACTGATTTACCGCCATGACCTAGAAATAAAGGATACCAGTGAAACCGCCTCATTGGTTTCCTCTGAGATCTGTGCATAAGGATTCACAAGACTGTAAGAGGGACGACTTCAACTTTCCAATAGTCAACCGTCCATTGATGTCGTGTATCATTCCAATGACTCAAGTCTGTGCTGTTTACATTTCACTTTTAAGGTACATGCTCCTTCTACGAAGATTTCAAAGAGCGCCATACGACCATTGCTCAAAAGTTGTTTGATCGGGGCCCCAACATTCAACTATTGATTGGCCTTTGCATGTGTTTGTGACGGGTGTCACTAATCGGACAGGATATCATACTAATGATTATACCATAAAGTATAGTAATTACATGGGCTTATACTTAAGCTTTGGGTGTATCGATGATCTGATATCCCTCAATAACAGTCAAGTAGCCAATTCCCTTCCACTGATTTACCGCCATGACAGAAATTAAGGATACCAGTGAAACCGCCTCATTGGTTCCCTCTGAGATCTGTGCATAGAGATTCACAAGACTGTAAGAGGGACGCTTTTCCAATAGTCAACCTTCCATTGATGTCGTGTATTATTCCAATGACTCAAGTCTTTGCTGTCTACATTTCACGAATATTGCCGATGTGACGTTAAATATTAACTCACTCACTCTACATTTCACAACGTTTAAGGTACATGCTCCTTCTACGAAAATTTCAAAGAGCGCCATACGACCGTTGCTCAAAAGTTGTTTGATCGGGGCCTCAACATTCAAGGCCTCAGTTAAGTTTTCAAAAGGTGGAAACACGTAGAGGACATTTCCAAATTTGACACATTAGTGACTTAAATGGTTTCCATGTATTCCCGTGGTTTTTTTCAGGTGAACAATTGATTTGCCTTTGCGTGTGTTTGTGACGGGTGCCACTAATGGGACAGGATATCATACTAATGATTATACCATAAAGTATAGTAATTGCATGGGTTTATAAGGATTATACCATATAAAGTATAGGCATTGCATGGGTTTATAATGATTATACCATATAAAGTATAGGCATTGCATGGGTTTATAATGATTATACCATATAAAGTATAGGCATTGCATGGGTTTATAATGATTATACCTCATACAATATAGTAATCTGAAACGGAATCAGAACATGGAGGCTTAACGGCGTAGTGCCGTCAGAGGCGACGCAGAGGATCGGGTGGTCGGGCTCCGTGACTTGGTTGATTGGTTATATCCCAACTGCGTAGTTGGATGCTCATGATATCACTAGATTATGTGGTCCAGACTCGATTATCAACACAGCGCCGTCTTGTGGCTAGAATATTGACGAATAAGGCGTTAACTAACAAACAAAAGCAAAACATGAGACACACAAAATCTCTGAAATGTGAAGTTCTAATTAAGATGATGAATTTTATGCCGTTTTACCATGAAATCTGTACAGAGAGGGTTGTTCGATAACAAGAAGGCATTCAATTCCATTCCTGTCGCTGTTTGTGTTTTAGTCAACCCTACATGTAGGTAAGGATAAGAATTTATGGATGAACAACTTCTTCGTTACAATTAAGAGCGACGTTTCGGTGCAGGTTCTAACACCGTTTCAAGCAAGGTAAGTTAGAAGTGATTTTGCTCATCAAAACCCCTATCAAGTTAGCAAGCATCATTATTAGTGTGTGTGTTAGTCAATTTAATCCACCTGCCAAATACTATCGGGCATCCTGCATGTCTGCCTTGTCTGCTTGTCTACGCAGTGACAACACCCGACATGCAGCCAATTTTGACCTGCAGGTGCTTGTCTCTTGACCTCCCATATTTGCATATATGCCCGACAAACGCGCATGCTCTTTGCATGACTCCATTTGACGAGCGGGATATAGAAATACACAGTGAAGGGGGATAAAAGTCTTAGTGATCCCCAAACCATTAAATGTGACCTACTATATTACGATGTGTGCTTTGCCTTTTCATTGTCACATGAAGACCACCACTGTAGAAAATAATTAAATGTTAAATGTTTCGCGGAATGCTCAGGAGTTTCCGCGAGCATTGTTGTCGACTGGGGATAATCCATATTTAGACAACCTTTACGAGAAGGCTTCATTTGAACATGCGTCACCGGCCACGCTGTTTCACGGAGGGTCCAGTTGGAGGAATACTTGAATTTCTAAAACAGTAGATATCTATGAGCAGCAGAATAATGGAGAGTTGTTATTTTTCCCGGTTTCATGATATTGATGTTTCTTTGTTTCCATTTACATATGAATGACACGTGTTGACCCTATTCAGGTATAACAATGTCCACGTTTTTGTTATTGTGACAGATTTTTTATGGCTAAATAGTGCTTGCTTGAATTGTAGTGCTGCTTCGTGCTTTCGCGAAACAATAACAGTTAGTGTTCGGAATAAATCTGTATATTTCCGGGTTTGAGCCAGATGGATGTTTGTTTTAAAATGTCGTGTTACAAAGACTTTGAAATTTGTATCTGGGGCGGTTTTCATACAGATATGACCGCTTCCATGGTCTAGTGGTAGAGCGTCTGTCCGGAGAGCGAAAGGTCCAGGGTTCGATCCCCGGCCGCGTCATACCAAAAGACGTTACAAGATAGTACTTGTGACCTTGCCTAGCGCTCGCCTAGTACAAGCAGTCATGGACACACACACACACACACACATTGACGTCCCTATATAAGTTCAATAGTCCTGGACGCGATATTAAACCCCATTTCATCTCATTTCATACAGATAAATGTATATTCATTCATTTCTGTTTATATAATGGTACAAGTTAAAGTGATTTGGGTTTGAGGTCGCTTTGAACGTTATTTCAGTCAAACCACTGTCGGGAGGAAAGCCCAAAGTGATGCAGGCCGTTGTCGGTCACGATGCACTTTGGTGAAACCCGAATATTATTAACATCAGATTTTACGCCGATACGACATTTCTATGCGTCAAGTTCTGACAACCCTTTCATAGAATATCGCGTCAGATGAGTGAGTGAGTGAGTATGGTTTTACGCCGCTTTTAGCAATAATCCAGCAATATCACGGCGGGGGACATAAGAAATGGGCTTTATACATTGTACCCTCGTGGGGAATCCAACCCGGACCTACGACGAGACAAGCAAACGCTTTAACCAAAAGGCTCCTAACGTAGCTTGCATGATTGTTGTTGTATGCCTCTCTGCATGAAGTAGGGACAAACTTTCCACACGAGGTCGCGTCAGGCGAATTTTATAATCAGCCAATCAACGTTGAGGATTCAAAATTCCCGCCACAATGCATTTAAACTAGTATATATTATTTCTGTATCGCGAAAAACAAATTGAAACGGCCTGTACCGAATGTAAATAATAAAGTTCGCATTATATTGTTGTGGATATTAGCTCGTTTATTAGAATCGCTTAGGAAAGCTGACACCTGATTGTCTCCAGAACTTACGCAACCTTCACTTAGATTTGGCTGCAAATGTTTGCTCGTGGTTCATCTTACGTTAGGAGCGACCCGTGAAGATTCCGGGGTAGAATAGGTCTTCATCAACGTACACTTGTCGTAAAAGGCGACTATGCTTGTCGTGAAAGGCGACTAACGGGATGGAGTGGTCAGACTCGCTGACTTGGTTGATGCATGTCATCGTATCCCAATTGCGTGGATCGATGCTCATGATGTCAATCAAAGTACTGTCTGGTCCAGACTCGAGTATTTACAGACCGCCGTCATATAGCTGGAATATTACTGAGTGCGGCGGTAAACAAAACACAAACAGACAAACAAAGCTGATGTAAATAGGTACTACAGACAGTCGGCCAATCTTACCCCGCGACAATATTGTATCTGCATATATATACGGATGCTCTTGTCGTCAAATTGTCATCGAGAAATAAGAAAGTATAACCTTGAAAAACTGGATTTGACCAAACCAGTACAAACGTTATTAGGCTGAAAACAGTCGCTGAAACTTTGCAAACTGAAGGCACTAAAACATATATCCTTACACCCATATCAAATACATCACCATCGAATAACCATTTTCTTATTTCATTTTTAACCACCATCAAGCATGATCGAATATACTTTCTTTTGCCCTGCAGTTTAATTATCTTATAAATCTGTATCTTATATCATAAGAAACTTTGCCTTTATGGCAACCGCCCTTTACAATATATCGTTGCTTCTTCACACTTTGCCCCTGTCCTATTAAACTAAACAGTGAATACATATAACACCGACAGGCAGGATCTACAGTATATTGTACACATAGAAGCTGATTGTGTACATGCATCGCTCGAATGTTATACGTGTAAACGAAAGTATATGCACTGAATATTTTTTCAGCCTTATTTATTGCTTTGTATGCAGGTTTTCTCGACAATAAAACACGCCTGTTTGGTTAACAGCTTATATACATCAAAGTACACCATAATTAATTTAAATCGTAGTGTTGAGGGCCAGGTACATAGACCTGTTTGAGAAGTCCACCCACCCGGCTTTACACAGCGGAGAATGTATAGCGCCTATGCTGAGAGAGTGTTGGTACAGGTGGAGTAGAGGCTGAGGTAAACTCGGGCTTCAATGAAACTGGGTTCCTTGTCCATGAGAGAGTTTTTGTAAAACCACACACGAGGATTGAGTCTCATCGCCAGCCTTTAATAACTGAACAAAATCCCATTTGATTTTAAATTGTAATTTTTATTTTGTAATCTTGTATGAAATTTTTAAGTACGAGGAACCTTTAAAACTTCTTTTTCGAAGCTGGGATGAGCATAAACTGTTTTATCGACGCCCTTGATAAGATTCGTTGTTAAATATCTTTTGATATTTAACAGAAAAGAGGTCAGAGAATCTCTTCAACTGCAGTCTGAAACTGTTGATATCTAAGCTTGACAAAGTGTTGTAGATTTGCTTGGGAGCTTTCAGATAATTTAGTCTGTATGAGAGCATATAATATTATTATCGGTGATTTATGTTGTTAACGTGTAAGATTGCAACGTTTTCCTACATTTCGTTCTGTTTGTTTGTTTGTTGCTTAACGCCGCACTCAGCAATATTCCAGCTATATGACGGCGGTCTGTATATAATCGAGTCTGGACCAGACAATCTAGTGATTGACATCGTGAGCATCGATCCACGTAGTTGGGATACAACCAATCAACCAAGTCACGGAGCCCGACCACCCGATCCACTGCGTCGCCTCTGACGGCACTACGCCGTTAAGCCTCCATGTTCTGATTCCGCGAGCCTGACCACCAGATTCCGTTAGTCGCCTCTTACGATAAGCATAGTGCCTGTTACAGCAAGCATGGGTTGCTGAAGACCTGTTCTACCCCGGATATTCACGGGTCCCATTTTGTACTGTGTTGTGTACACAGTGGAACCTGTACAGTGAGACAGGCGTTGCTAGTCTTTTTAAAGCGTGAACGACAGAACGACAGTGCTGCATATAGAACATTAATCAATGGGTGGTTCTTGGTTACTGAGTTAAGCAAATATATTTATGTTATATTGGGTATTGAATTATTAAAGTGAGTGGATATGGTTTTACGCCGATTTTAGAAATAATACAGCAATATCATGGCGAGCGATACCGTATATGGGCTTCACACATCATACTCATCTCTGGAATCAAACCAGGGCCTTCAGCGTGACGAGCGACCGCTTTAACCACTTGGCTACCCCACCGCCCCCTGAATTATGATAATTCATATTGTAGGGGTGTTCAAATTAACGGGGTCCGTAGCTTTCACTATATTTGAAAAAAAGGGTCTTAAACTGCTTATCATGGAATTTACAGTTATCCATCTATCATTATTGAGCTATTGGACAATCTTAGATTAACACCCAATGCATCAAAAGCTATACTATCCGATACATCACAACTGTAGCCGTGAGTGTGTTTAATAATTAATATGTATTGATTTTGTAGTTGTGTCATTTAACAACCAGCGAGAGATAACAGTAATACAATACCATATGATGGGGGTCACTTGCATCTTGTATACAAGCCGCTGCAGCTCGCGCGTGGCGCTTGAATGTATGTCGCCATTTTTATTTCATTAAAGGGACATGCCATGTAATATTGGTTTAATACATAGGAATGTCCACGGATAGCTTCTTATCCACTGCAATACATTTTTAAATTATTTTTTAGAATGATGTATTAAGTAGTTTTACGATAAATGCTTCACATTATCCACATGTAACTTATATGTTATAGAATTGCCTGTCATTCCAAGCAGAGAACACGATATAGACATAAAGACGATACAGTTTGATCCCAGCAAGCAATGTCGTCAGCGCCACGCTATTCATAAACAGGATACTACATCATTAAGAGCTTGTTGCCATTCTCGGGGATAATTGAGATAAAAATACAACTAAACACAAGATATTTGTGCGTGCATGACAAAGTCCTGCCGATATCGATTTTTAGATGTACATGCGATTCGGGCTGAATACATTGCCGATGTTCGGATACAGATGGGTCAGTGTGATCTCAACTGTCGAAGTTATCTCCCCTTACCTGCGGGGCTGTGTTTGGACACAAGACACTGATTATATTTTGTCCGCAAACCCATATCATACTAATCGTATCTGTATCCGTATAAAAATGTACACCTCATCTGTTAAAAGACACTTGATTGCATAGGTCTGGTGAATATAGGTTGGTGGTATTTTTTTAATATGATATCGTGAAATAGCTAAATATTGCTAACCGCTAAATTAAACACACAGACATTAACTGCTACCGCCAATCTATATTAAAGTATGGAGTTGAAGCGCTACAACTACCGCCAGTCTATGTTAAAGTATGGAGTTGAAGCGCTAACACTACCGTCAGTCTATATTAAAGTATGGAGTTGAAGCGCTACAACTACCGTCAGTCTATGTTAAAGTATGGAGTTGAAGCGCTACGACTACCGTCAGTCTATGTTAAGGTATGGAGTTGAAGCGCTACAACTACCGTCAGTCTATATTAAAGTATGGAGTTGAAGCGCTACAACCACCGTCAGTCTATGTTAAAGTATGGAGTTGAAGCGCTACAACTACCGTCAGTCTATGTTAAAGTATGGAGTTGAAGCGCTACAACCACCGTCAGTCTATGTTAAGGTATGGAGTTGAAGCGCTACAACCACCGTCAGTCTATGTTAAGGTATGGAGTTGAAGCGCTACAACCACCGTCAGTCTATGTTAAAGTATGGAGTTGAAGCGCTACAACCACCGTCAGTCTATGTTAGTGTATAGAGTTGAAGCGCTACAACTACCATCAGTCTATGTTGAGGTATGGAGTTGAAGCGCTACAACCACCGTCAGTCTATGTTAAGGTATGGAGTTGCAGCGCTACAACTACCGCCAGTCTTTGTTAAAGTATGGAGTTGAAGCGCTACAACCACCGTCAGTCTATGTTAAGGTATGGAGTTGAAGCGCTACAACTACCACCAGAAGCGCAACAACTACCGTCAGTCTATGTTAAAGTATGGAGTTGAAGCACTACAACCATCACCATGTTTGCATCAGGTCACTTAAACCACCCTTAGTCTGCTGGCACAAGCTTGCACAGCTCCTAGATACATCGCGCCATGCATAGATCGTATTGTCCTGTATTGCATATACAATCCAAACCGCCCTCCGTGCTTTTATTCTTCGTCACGACATTTCACGAACAGAAGACGAAGCAGCAAGAAGTAGCTCTGAAACGTCGTGACAAACATTAAAAGAAGTTGCTTTCCATAAAAAAGTGCCTTAATTGTTTATTGTTTAACGCCGTAATCAGCAATATTCCAGCCATATGATGGCGGTCTGTAAATAATCGATTCTGGGCCAGACAATCCAGTGATTAACATCATGAACATCGATCTACGCAATTGGGATACGATGACATGCATCAAACAAGTCAGCGAGCCTGACCACCCGGTCCGTTAGTCGCCTCTTACGACAAGCATAGTAGCCTGTTACGGTAAGCATTGGTTGTTGATGACCTATTCTCTACCCGGAAAAAGTGTCATGTATTCATGTTATAAAGTGTATCAGTACTGTGTATGTATATATCCCGATATAAGACTATGGAGGATATTTGTTTTCCTAATCGAAACTTTCCCTGATAACACTACCATGAGTGTCCATGATAAACATGTTGAAAGACGCTGGTGTTTGTTCCATGATATGAAATTATCGCCGAAACATATTCATTAATATCAAATCTTCACAGGAGTCTGTGATCAAAAATATACAATTACCACATGTCTTCTTATCTGATATCAACACACCGCTGATGTGTTATACATGATATATATCATTTTACATAATTACCACACATGTGTTCCCCCTGGGAAAAAATTACCACAGGCGCGTTCAGATATTAAACGCAACCTAAACAACTACTTAAGTGCTATATATAGGCGTCTGTGGGTGAATCATGTGTGTGTATTTTATCTGTATAGGAAATACGACAGATTAAAGACATCGAGTTCTTTTCACACAAATCATTTTATCACCGCCATAAACCAGTCTGTCAGTAAACTGGTGGCAAACGACTGTCCCTGGCCCTAGGCTATATGGGACTTTGTCACAAACACGCTGTATAGGGGGTCTGTGGGATGTCTAGATAGGGTCTACTCGCTCCTTGGGATGACATAATGCGATAATTGACCGGGCGCTAAATACGCGACCTTAATTAGACAAATTATCACCACACAGTTTACCACACTTTAGCCGCCATGTTGTTATGTAACTTGTTGTTTGTCAATCTTGTGCGAGAGGCATTCGATATTTTTTTCATAGTTATTCTGTTTGATGTGGGCTTGAACTTTAGTGTTGGGAGCACAGGGGTGGTTAAATTGTGTAATGGTATATATGCTCCAAAGGTTAACGTGACTGATCTCCGTCTGACCTTTTATGTGTGTGTGTACACAAGCATTTGATTCACTCACAATCTTCATCTATTGAATAAATAACGTATCAAACACACAGTTGGCGGATAACTATGTAATATACAGCAGAGGTCAGCTGTGATTGGTTGACACCGGTAAACTGTTGATTATCATATTATCCCAGTATGGTAGAGAGCAAAAATTTGACAGACTTCTTTGTGTGTAGATTGTGACATTTCACTGAAATATTGCACATTTCAACACGACATTTTAAAAATGTAATCATTTGTGTTTTAATGTCATTTTAAATTAGAAAATATAATGGTTTTGTGTGTGTATAAATGAAGTAGCACCAATGGAGGAACTCAGTGTGAAATCTGGAGTTTAACTGAGGAGCAAAAGAAACCATACATCTCAGATGGATGTATCCTATGTTTGATGTTCAATTGAAACTATCTCAAGTTAGCGATATTATATAATAAAAGATCTGTACTGGCGCTTTGACAGCACTCAAAGAATACTTCTGCGTGATTTAATCTTTCAATATCATTTGATTTAAAACTTTTTAAAAATTAATGAAATAAATCGCATAATACACAACTGCTGAAGGTACCTTAGACATTTTATCTGTGAACATAAATAAATTTGCTTTCTTCGGCATGCACAAACTGACATTTCAAACTTGACAAGGGTCATGTTGTTGCAAATTAATTTATCACTCCAGTCTTCATTGAACTTGAACATTGAACTTATGTATTTCTACATAAAATTACCCAGCCACAGATTATTGTTTACAAACTGTTGCAGGAATAAGTTATGGCTAAGTAGAAATAATCAAACTTAACAACAGTTATTTAAATTTTCATTTACATACAAAAAAAAAATATATATATATTCGGTATATTTTCTTTTGCCTCTCAGTTTATTTCTTAACATGCAAAGTACGTCAGTGATTCCCTTTGTGTGATTGCTAACTAGAGTTTGCTTGAAACATTTTAAGGTGGGCTGTGACTTCTGTATATAGACATCTGTAGCCAGGGTCTAAATACCCCGAAACACCTGTGCCGTTAGCTCGTTGCCGCACAACATGCGCCGTATGTATACAAACTATACCTGTACCCGCGGGACGCGTTATCCATCATTTAGGATGAAATCGAAAGTGGTCTCCAAATTATGTAAGTGGATCGTGTTAGTCTGCTGTATATTATGAAATTATTTGGCGGGCGAATCCTGTTTTTATACTTAGTTCTTAAGCAATAAAATCAAATATACTATGAATCGCCAAATGGGATAAGACTATCTTTGTTGTTTTGTTTACTTATCTGTGTTGCGTTAATGAAGCTTCATAATCTGTGTTATTACTTTCTACATTTCTATTATTTGTACAACTTTGTTTCAATCTATCAGGGAGAGGTGTCCTGTTTTCCGAAATAAAGCGTCAGAGAGTTCAACATTTGGACACATTGTATTTCTGACGACGAGGTTAGCAACGCTTTAATGTCGGTGCATTTCACTCTTGTTATTCTACTTATTTTTGTGATGATGATGATGATGACGGCGCATAAATGAGCGTTTACGTTAGATCCGTTGTGGCACTCGGCTGACACTTAAGACACTTCGGGTGCATTCTACTAGACATGAAAGAAGGAAAACTTGTAAACAACCATGATCTTATGTTACATCACCGGGGCTTGTACAAACACAATTCGCTGATGGAATAAATTGAAGTTTACATAACCAAATGGAATTAAATTGTTAATTCTTCCTCTTAACCCCAAAGAAAACAACCAAACTGAAATTAGGCGGCTTAAAAGTCGATTCCGACAGCATAACCCGCGTTGGTCAATCTCAGCGTACGGGTAGAACTGTTTGCACAAAGATTTCACTATGCACAGGTAATCAAACAAACTTGACCCACGCAGATTGCGCCGACGTTTATTGGATGAAAACAGTCCTCTTTTTGAGTTTTTGAGATCTCAGGTAGTAATTTTACAAGCTTCAGTGGATACGAACCAAAGTTTTTATTTTCATTGGTACTTTCAACTACAAAAGAAGGCTGAATGCTAGTTGCGTAATGCGTTAGTCAGCATACACAGCGACCCATTTCCGAGAGAAATATCCCCAGGATATTCCCAGTACGGGGTGTAGGGTAGTAAACCGCCACCCCAAACTACTGATTTTAATTGTGGTGTCAACCAATTACGCACAGAGCTATTATTCTGGGGCATGTCCGAGTCTTGCACTTGCTTGCACTGGTCCGAGTTACCTATCCGTGGCCGGCTAAATAAATTCCGATTGTATTGAACACCTTTTGTTTGGTCACGTGACAAAGCGTTCACGCAGTTCTATAGTCCCCCCTTTCTTGAGCGTGTCATAGTATTTCAAACTCAGTCAGTGACGCCTGGGTTGAACTGTACCGACTTAAATACCTGGATATTGATGTAATATCAAGGAGTACTCGTCGGATGCTGAGACTAGTGGTTTAATTCACATTTTCTCATTCAGCGACAGCGATTAACGGGCGGCGAACAGAACGGCTAGTTACCTATTGAAACTGCGTGCAGCCATTTTGAAGCAACGAGAGGTGGCTGTGAAGTGCTCGCCGTGTAGACGATGGTCGCGTTGCGAGGAGTGGAGGCATAGCAGGACTAGACTACGGTGGTGTATATCGTCGGAAGGCTCTCTGAGGACGATGTAGAGGAAACTGGTGCTTACAGTGTACTGTAGGTCTGGATCAAGGAATTACCTGGCGGTTCAAGTGGGTCGCGATGTCTGCTAGTCGATCCGGCGACATGGAGACAGTTGGAGTGCTGGGTAGGGCAAGGCGACGCTGTGTGTGTGATTTCTGGGTGTCAAGGGCCGCAAGACCCAGAACCAAAATATTAGTAGGTATTGTATTTATATTGCATATATCTTCAGCTTTGACATTCGACATACACATGTCGGCCAGCGATCCCGGGGGGACGGTTCTATATAACGGGAGCCACGGACCTGGGTGGTCGTACACCCTCGATAGACAACATAGCCGTCATGCACTACCTTATCTAGAGCTGGACTCAAGCAATGGGGTTGTGTATTTGAAACAAAATGTGCAGTGCTATCATGTTAGTGAAAATCCATTCAACTTTCGTGTTATTTCAAGGACTAGATACTCCAATCTCATTTCAAATTACACTGTGACTCCATTCTCTGTTTTCGTTCATGGGGACAAGTGCGGAGTGTCCCCGCAGACGCTCAAACCTCATCGGTTGAAAGACCCCCATTTTGTTGTTGTCTACAGCAATCAGACAACGAACCAGTGCATTCCAAGGGGGCATCATTTAGCCTCATTAGCCAACTATATTCCATTATCATTCAAACAGTGTGTTATAGTAGTGGACATGCCAGTTTCATCGGACTTAAAAGTGGACATTCAAACATTAGAAATAACATCTATTATCAGCCGGTGCTTGAACGGAGGAGAGATCATCGCAGATTTCAATGTTTTGTTTTACTGTGAGAAATCATCAATGTCAGTGCCATACCGACTTGTACTTCATTCTTTTAGTGGCCATTATTCTCCGAATATCGTCAATGTCAAGAAACATCGCTCGCGAAGAGCCATTGAAAACAACCCTCCCGTCTTTTCTAAAATACAGTATGTTGAACATGTCAAAGAGGAACAGAGGCCTGGGATCGTCGTAGCAACAATCACAGCAAGCGATCCTGACACTCAAGGAGCTGGCACCATCACCTACAGCATGGTGCCAAATCGAAATGTTCTCAGTCAAAACATGTTCTCTATCCACCCGGTTACAGGAACAATCAACACAACGCAGACCCTCGATCGGGAACAGATTGCAGCCCATTACTTCATGCTTGTTGCGACAGATGATGGTAGAGAACCACAAACAGCTACAAGTTTGGTGGTTATCATGGTTGATGATGTCAATGATAACCCACCTGAGTTCGAATCGGATCATTACACTCGTAACATCTCAGAAGACCAACATGAGGGGTACACCGTTTTGACTGTGCAGGCAACGGACAAGGATTTTGGTGACAATGCGGATGTGAGGTACACGCTCATAAACACAGATGGACAGTTGCTGCCATTCATGATTGACCCCCTCACTGGAATTATATCGACCAGGTCAGTTCTTGACAGAGAGACAAAAGATCGGTACCATTTCCTTGTTAGAGCTGTGGACCAAGGGGAAACAACCAAACGGAAAAGTGCCACAACGACTGTGGATATACAGCTAAAGGATGAAAACGACAACAAGCCCCAGTTTGTCAAGACAGCATACCGAGTTCAAGTTTTGGAAAATATTGACGTTTCATCTCGCCCAGTAATTCTGAACATAAGCGCCACTGACATTGATCAAGGGCGTAATTCTGATATCCGGTACAGCATGACAGGGAATGTGGACAATAAGTTCCACATCGACAGTCTGACGGGATCGCTGAGTGTGATCGACACTCTTGATTACGAGGTGTACAAGGAGTACAAGCTGAACATCCGGGCTGAGGACAGTGGAGTACCATCTCAGAAAAGCCAAGCCACAGTTTTGGTTGAGGTGCTGGATGTCAATGATAATGCACCCAAGTTCTTCCCAGAAACGTTCCAGGAGTCTGTTTTTGAGAACGAACCAGCAGGAACACCTATCCAGCAGGTTCAAGCTCATGACAGGGACTCAGGAGAAAACGCAAGATTGACCTACAGTATTGTTGGTGGTCCAGCAAATATGCCACTGGTGATCGATGACAAAACCGGATGGATTAAAACCAGCGCAAGTATTGACAGGGAAATAGCAGCTTCTTACGATTTTCACGTTCTCGCAAAGGATCATGGAGATCCGCCCAAGATGGCTTCAGCACAGGTCACCATTCTGGTTCGCGACATCAATGACAATGCTCCATCGTTCACACCGAAAGCATATCAAGCAGCCGTGTCTGAAGAAGCCAGAATTGGCACCCGAGTAACCACTGTAACAGCCATTGATACTGATACAGGTGATAACGCACGGGTCTCGTATGACATCACTGGAGGAAATACTGGGACTGTGTTCCAGATAAGTCCAAACAGAGGAGAGGGTATCATCACAGTTCAGGGGCGCCTGGATGCTCGCACCCAGAACCGGTATGTGTTGACTGTGAGTGCTAGAGACTCCGGTGGAAAAACTGACTCGGCAAAAGTTTACATCAATGTGACGGACACCAACAGAAACAGGCCGGCATTTCAGGGGACACCATACGTGAAACGTGTTGATGAGAATGTTGCAGTCGGGACTTCAGTCTTCAAGATTCTGGCACTGGATAGTGATAGAGGTGAAAATTCTCGAATCACTTATTCCATTGAACCTGCGTCTACATTTACGATTGATCCAAATTCAGGGGTAATAAAAACCAGAGCCCTGCTCGATCGAGAAATGATACCAACATACATGTTAAGTGTCACCGCAACTGACAATGGGGTCCCGCCTCTGAGCGATACGACGGACATGGACATCACAGTGAACGACATCAACGATAATAAACCTGAGTTCCTTGAACAGGAATATGAGGGCTCTATTAGGGAAGACGAGCTGCCAGGGACCAGTGTTCTCCGGATCCAAGCTGAGGACCGAGATCAGGGCCAAAACAAGCAGATCGAGTATACGTTTGATGGTGGGAACAATGGCGATGGGGACTTCAAGATTGACAGTGCTCGTGGGATAATACGTGTGGAGAAAGAACTTGACCGAGAGCGTGTTGCAAATTATGAACTTGTTGCATATGCAATTGATAAAGGCAATGAACCATTATCAACATCAGTCAAGATAAAGATTAAAGTTGAAGATGTAAATGACAATCAGCCCCATTTTGCTAATCGTGTTATTGAAGCACCTGTTCCTGAAAATACGCCCATTGGTTCAACTGTGTGTGTCATAACAGCGACTGATCCGGATGAAGGGGAAAATGCTTTGGTAGAGTATTCCTTTGCTGGTGGAGCTGACGTGGACTCCTTCCGTCTCAGCGGAAGGAAGGGTGATCCGGCTGAAATTACCTCACTTATTGACTTGGATTTTGAATCGGACAAGAAGGAATATGAAGTGACACTGCGTGCTGCTTCTGGTCTTTTGTTCGCCATTACGACTGTTAAGATCAAAGTTCAAGATGTTAATGACAACCCCCCAACTCTGAAGGATTTCATGATTATATTCAACAACTACCCACACAGCTTTCCCTCTGGATCTATTGGACGTGTACCTGCATATGATCCGGATGAGATTGACCGCCCTCGTCTTGTGTACAGGTTCGTCTCTGGAAATGAGGCACGTCTGCTGCATCTTAATGAATCATCAGGGGAGATTACTCTTGACGCAAGACTTAATTCTGATGTACCTCGTCTTGGATCCTTTGAAGTTAGCGTTTCAGGTAGGCAGATTTTTTTATCTCAGAAATTTACTTGCTTGATGCATTTGCCCATTTGAAGAAATCGGTCGTTAAACCGAGAATCTTATCATTTTTGTTTATATTTTATGTTGTGAAATAGCCACGAGCAAAGTCTTGTCAGCCTTTGGGCTGTTTTGATGTTAACGTCTGAAGGACTTATTGCCTGATTTCAAACTAATGTGTAACTTTACATTTACGATTTGTTTTGTTGTAGTTTTGTTTATTTCAGTGAAGTGTCTGAAATGTTGCATGTCCCAATGATTTATATCCCTTTCCTCCCAATGATTTATATCCCTTTCCTATCACCAACAACTGACAATTTTGGTATAGTAGTGCAAATTCATCGTGAAAGTATTTGTCTCTACTCTATCATGATCATTCTCTACATTCATATTTAAAAGTCTGAAGTTTCTTGTGAGCTAGCTGAGTGTCTGGCTCTGAAACCAGGCACCAGGTGGCTAGGGTTCACAGAAAGCCCCTGATAATACATGATAATGTGATGAGAGAAGGTTAGGCTGGAAAATACCATCTGACAGGAGTTTATTCCTCCAGATTTTACAAACAGTTTATTTGGTAAGCTGATACAGGCAGGTTACTCCTTACCGTTGGCTGTAGGTGTCCATTGACTGTATACATACTTGGTATATGTGTGGAAGGAGCTGTGATGAGCTTGCCTGGCCTGTGTTGAGGACTACAGACAGTTCTGCCCTGGTTGTTTCCAGTTATTTGAATCAGTGAGGGGCATGGTGAACATAGTCCTGCGCCATGACTGTGGAATTCATGTATAATCTGGAGAAATTTATTTCTTATTTTTTTTACTCAAAGCCAAGGCAAATCTAGATCAAACTATACCAAGTCGCGTAAAAGAAAAGGCTCTTTTGAAAAAAAGTAAATGACAGTTATTTTAAAGAGATGTTTTGGTAGACTTTGTTCAAAGAATGATGTGACTAGGTAGAAACTTGACTACCAGACTAATACAAAATGGATTTGGGGCGGTCGGGTAGCCTAATGGTTAAAGCGTTTGCTCGTCACACTGAAGACCCGGGTTGAATCCTGACATGGGTACAATGTGTGAAGCCCATTTCTGGGGACATTGATGGAATATTTCTGAAAGCGGCTTAAAACCTTACTCGCTCACTCACTACAAAATGGATTGAACACCATATGTTCATGGCTGAGATATCCTGAAACTATTTCTTGTCAAGTGAATGTACATTTTGTCTTTAGGAGAGTTTCCATATTCTTATACTTATACCTCAATTTAAAAAAAGTCTTAAACCCTGGCTGGATGTATTGGAAAAAACAGGTAAAATTTGGAGCAGGGATTATGAGCTGAAATGTATAAAAACATCTCATTCTACAAAATGTATTATATGCTACTCAACATTTGCTAAGGATAAGACCTTGATTAAAGATTATTTTGGTCCTTAGCAAAAGTTGAGTAGTGTAGATTCCTTTCTTCGTACCCAGATCTGATAAGCAATCAGGGTGTGTAATTTGGCAAACAAAAGTATTTCCAAAATGGCCTCATTGATGCATTTGTTGAAATAATGATCAAACGGTTCTTCCTTTAATGAAAGTCCCATCAATTAAACAGAATAATCAATGATCTCAGCACAAGGCTTTCCATTGCCTGTGAAACTTCAGGGTCAGCGTGACTCCAGGCCTTAATGATGCAGATCAAACATTCAGGGAGTCTTGACTAGTGCAACTGGGCAGCAGTGCATGGTATATTCCACATATTGAACAACCATGACAACCAAACTCCTTACCTCTTCAGGGTGGTAGGGTAGCCAAGTTGTTAAAGTGTTTGCTCATTTTGACGAAGCCCTGGGTTCAATTTCCAACATGGGTACAGAGCGTAAAGCCCATTTTTGGTGTCCCCTGCTTGAATATTGCTAAAAACAGCGTAAAAACGTACTCACTCACTCGTTCTTATGTACAGCTTATAGGTATAAATTTAAAAGAGCAAACGCTGAACATTGAGAAACTGCAAAATAAGTTTTATTTACAAACAATATGACCCTAATTATGATGATGACAAAGTTGATTATATTTATAATACACAAAGTTCCTTTTTCATGAACATTTAAAAGTCCAGCTATCATTGTGACACGAGTGTATACATTTGTTTTGTCAAAGTGTGTGTCATTTTTTTATTAATTTCCAATTAAGGACAATTTCCAAACAGGCTGCTTTTACCATATAAATAAAATGATTGATCGTTGCTTTGTCATTGTCCTCGTCATCAATCAGTTTTTATTACACAGTGTAATGGATCCCTCAACAAAATATTCTGGTATGACTACACAGTGAGTGATTGGTTGGTTGGTTTGTTGTTAACGTCGCACTCGGCAATATTCCAGTGATATTAAGGCGGTCTGTAAATAAACGAGTCTGGACCAGACAATCCAGTGGTTGACATCATAAGCATCGATCCACGCAATTGGGATCGATGACATGCATCAACCAAGTCAGCGAGCCTGACCACCCGATCCTGTTGATCACCTCTTACAAGCATGGGTTGCTGAAGACCAGGTCTACCCCGGATCTTCACGGGTAAATAGTGGTCTGTAAATAATAGTCCAGTCTGCACCAAGCATTGTAGCCTGTTATGGCAAGCATGGGTTGCTGAAGACCTCTTCATGGGTCACACACAGTGAGTGAAGTCCTACTGCCTACTGCAGTTAACTGTTGGGTGATGATGGGGTGGTATTAAGGGTAGATTCTCGGGGATCAGGGTAGGGACAGGTGGCTATGGTGTCAGGTGTGGGGTTAAGGTGTGAACCAGTTGGGTATCCAGATACAGTTCAGGAGGATTAGGGGAATTGTGTATAAAACTAGGATTGGAGGATAAATCTGTATGAAATCCTCTGGATAAGACGTGAAACATTGGACTCGATACCAACATTTGATTCGTAAGTCTTTGTTTTAAAGTTGTCATCAAAGTTTTAGTAGCTATTTTCTGCATGTTGATATTAATAGTAAGTTTGATATTAGTGGTATGAATATTATGGGCTCCTAATATTTAATTATTTTTTTTTAAATTAGACACTCATTCACACTCACATCTACTCACATTCTGTACTGAAATGTTGGGTTTTATTATGTTTATTGAAGCATTGTTGTTTGGTTTAATGTTCAATAACCTTCTCTACACCATGATAATGAATTATTCCATGGTTTTCTGTTCAGTATAAGCTGTCTGAAAGTGTCTGTGGTATAAATGTGTAGAATTTACTCTTGGGTGTCAAGTGATGTGCAACAAAGTGTTTCCCTGACAAGCATCTATCTTCTCCCAAAGGGATGTCTCTAGTCTGCAATATAGATAGTTGACGGCAATCTAGTCCAGGGAGTATTTGCTGTGTGCCAGTGTGTTTTGCCCATATCAAGTATGCTGGCAGTCAGTTGATGTAGCTGTTGTAGTTAATTGTAATTTACAGAAGAGGTTTCTTGGTGCATAAAAATTTATTCCACTACATTCTCTGTAGCTACACAAGAATATTTTCTGTTCCTTGTACAGAGTAGCTTGTGGTCGGACTTGTTTCGCTGTCCTTGGGGAGAAATCATTTGATTCTATGATTGCACAGTCATGTAAATTAACACTTATTCACAATTTGTGTGTGTGAATGATCAGAATTGTGATGTATTGATCTCAGCTGCAGTTTGAACCAAAGGTTAAATATTGATGTACACAGTGTTGGTTGTAGAGGTATGGGTGTTGGATTCTCAAGATAAATTTCTGGACAGAAGAACCTGAAATGATTTAAAAATTGACCAAAAAACAAACACACCATTTTCTGTTTCTCCTCTACACATCCTTGCTCCTGTATGGCTAATGTTGATGTGGTCTATAGTATTCATAGTCCCCAGCAATATGCAGCCTATGCTACTCCCTTGTGTATTGCTAGTGTAATGCTTGTATATTGCCCATCTATTTGTGTTTGCTGATGGAAGCAATATCTTGCTTGCTTGCCTAACCACTGTCACAACTGATCTGTACTAGATCAGTCATTGGGTTAGTGAATTGCAACCAACAATTATCTATTGCTCAATGACAGAAGTAGTAGCATTTTACTTAAAGGTAGTGCCGTGCTATAACCCTTACACTGTGCCAAATATAATTAGAGCCTGGTTGTCACACAGTGGTATACATGACTAGATTGCCTGCAGTGGTAAATATGCAAAGATATTGCAAAGAATCCATGGAGTAAATGGGTACAAGGAGATATTCCACACTGGTATATATTACTATTCCATATGGGTATATATTACAAAGCGGTATATGCGAGTAGATATTTGGGTTATTTATATATACTGGTAGATGTTACACTGGGATATGTGTGATTACATATTACAAGATATGAAGCATGTACCCAATCATGTATATAACAGCTGTAGACAGGAAGTGGTAGATATGACTAGATATTACACAGTGATATGGCTAGACATTGCTACTGGTTGGTGTGACTGCAGTGGGTTGTAGCTAGACAGCAGTGTACCTATTGCATGTCACCAGTGCAGTGAGGCTTGCGTGTTAAGTGCCACTTGCATACTATAAATTATCATCAATTGTAGATTAGAAGATAAGATCATTATCCTATAAAGTTCGGTGAGTTAACAAAGCTCTATATTTATGTTAGCACTGTGTTTAGATTTTCTTTCACATGATCCTGAAGAAGATGAAACTTTTAGAGCACACAAAGCTGCATATTCAACCAATGAAACTGAAAATTATTCCTGAAATGGCCATTTCTAATACATTTCCTTTGTTAACCGATTTCATTAGTTTTCACTTTATCACAAATTGATTCTCAAAAACATTTATATTTGTAATAAATTCCCAATTTTTCTGACAGATTATGTTACATTTCAATTTGAAACAAACATGGTGTTCAAAAAGTAAATCCAGCTTTGATTGTTTTGAAACTTGAGCACAACAGGTGTTCCCCATTTTGAGGTGGATCCCCCAGGGTTCTGGGGATATGCCAGAGGTTGGCTGTGGGTCATCTTGAAGGATTTTCACAAGCAGTTTCTGTTGCCAGCTGACTGATTACCTTTCTATGTCAAGGGACACAAGTATGTTGACTGTTGAACTGGTGGAGTTTGAACCAGATACATCATGGACATGTGTGTGTCATTCCATGGCTGTTTGACCGGATACACAGGTTGAAGTGCAGGTTGACTTCAGAGAAGACTGCTGTGACTTTTGTTCTCAAGTATTGAAGTTTGAAACAAGAACTAAGAAATGAAATGAATGGAGATTTCCATTATAAAATATTTCATTTTCTTAATATTCCCCACCTTTATAATCCATATTTGAAATGGTTTGCATGGAGCCTCATTATAGTACATGCATTTCCAAGAAACGTCCCCTTTTACAGCTGGATGGTTTGTTTCTTGCAAACGACTTCCAAATCATGTTTTATTGGACGAAACCTTGATCCAGATGATTTTGATAGAAAATGAGTTATTCAGAAAACCGCGCTATATTGCTGCCATTCAAGAGGAATCAATGCGATTTCTTTATCATCGTGAGCATGGACTCATAAACATTTTCTTCTGCTATTTGTGTATTATGATAATACCACCATGTTTGTGTGTCTTCCATGTCCAGTTTTGTCCAAGAAGGACCAGTGCCCTTGTACTTTGACCAGCTTTATCAAAGTTCCCAGCAAATCCATGGTCGTTATTCAGTCGGGATTAGACCTAGTCTGACATGGCAGATCAAAGGAAGATATAGTGGCTTTGGACAATGGAAGAATGACCACTATGGTTTCTCCATGCGTGGGCCAGTTATTGGCCAACCTGCCAGATTGGTACATGTAGCAGTGTTTGGGACTCGACTGACGAGAGCTCACAATTGGCCCTGAATCAGACCTGTGTCCCTGTTCATAGTGCTGGGGTACACAAAGAGTGTTTAGTTGGCAGGGGATGTCATCTATCTTCAGAATAGGAAGGTCATGACTCTATTGTGAATGGTGTTGGTTGGCCCCTGTTTGTATTTGTTCAACCATGGTTAAAAGGACAGCGAGAAGCCATGGTCACGATCGTTTATTAGCGGAACGCCTCTCCTGTATTCTGTTTTAGTGGTCTTACCTAATGGCTTGTTGGTGTTGATCCCGTGGATGTCCTGAGCCGTGATTTATGAACTGGACGTGTCGGTTGCCACACTGGACTGTTGACACACTCACTTCTCGGATGTTTGACTCAAATTGGGTGTAAAATTTCAGCACCTAAATGCTTTGTTTGTATTTCCATACTTGTCAATAATTAATGAGTTGACATTTTAATTAGATTAAATTTGAAGTGGCAGCCTTTGAATGTTGTTGTGACTGCTGTGTAATTAAAGGTTGGTCAAGTCATTCAGTGTCAGTCCAGCCCCCTAGTCATTAAGTAATCTGACCAACTTACAATTAAGGTTACACATAGAGTTCTTCTTACGTGGGTTCTTGGAAAAGCTTTTGGAAACTCTAAAGACATTGAATAGGGTCACATTGAAATGTACAATGTCCATGGTGTCTACCCTACTGAATACTGTTTGTGTGACAACATCTCCCAGCGGGCCGTTACTTTCACTCCCTTCCTTTCACTCCCTTCCTGGACAATCAATATCCTTATGAAAAGTTGAGTAGTATGATAAACATAGTATTCCCACACAGCTGGATAACTTCTAAATGTCTTCTAAATATTCTAAATATCTTTGTTTGGTAAAGTCTTAACTGGAATAAAACAAATCACTGGGCTGTCTGGTCCTGACTTGATTCTGTACAGACCGCCATCATATAGCTTGAATATTGCTGAGAGTGGCGTAACTACAAACGACAAACCAACCAACCAATATATTTTGGCTTGAAAATAATCAATTGACATCAATCAATATGAATAATGGATGAACCAATTAAGTGGATGGAAGTATGATGAATGTCAATCTTTGTTAGTTCATAAACAACTACAGTTAAATAGACTGGACGAGGTTGACACTGGAAGGAATTAATGCAGATTATCCCACCCATGGGTGAGCTGCTGCTATTGACCAGTGTATAACTGCTATATATATATATATATATATACACTTGGGATTTATCAGGTTTACAGATGGCAGTGCAAATTGATCTGATTGGTTTAATGCTGTGTGGTTGTAGGTGCAAATTTATGTGTTTGGGTAATGGGATGGAAGATGCAAATTGAGCTGATTGGTTTATAGCTCTGTGGTTGTATGGTTATAGGTGCAAATTGTCCTGATTGGTTTATAGCTATGTTGTTTTAGGTGCAAATTGACCTGATTGGTTTATGGCTATGTGGTTTTAGGTGCAAATTGACCTGATTGGGTTATGGAGACAGTTGCAAATTGGTCTGATTGGTTAAAAGTTGCTTCTGCAAATTGACCTGATTGTTTTATGCTTTTGAGGTTGTTAGTTCAAATTGACTTGATTGGATTGTTGTTTTAGGTACAGGTTTATCTATAAGTTGATATAAATCCAAACTGATTAAACAGGTAAATACAGATTAGGATTAGTTATTGGGGACCGAGTAACCAGATTGGGTTAAGGTCTGTCCCTGATTGGTTTATGGTATAGACCTGATTGGTTTAAGCGTAGACCTGATTGGTTGTATACTGGAGTGGGAAGAACATAATTTTGTGATCACCTTGGTCTGTCATTGTATGCTGCTCAGTCAGGTATTATTACTCATGTTTGATAAGGATATTACAGTTTGGAGCTGAAAGAGACTGTTTCGAAAGTAACGTCATAAAAATAGTATCTGGTATTGATGTTGCAGTGGAAGTGTGTCACTTGTGGCTTCATTTCAAGTTAATTAAACCAAAGTAGATGATTCAATTATATTTTGTCCACTTGTGTAACAGGATAAAGTACCCTATCAATTGTTGAGTAGTATTTATTGTTGATTATGTTTCTTAATAAGTGTATTCTCATGATGAATTGGCATGTAAATGTGTGTTAATTATTCAATTATGTTGCATTTTCAAGTTTCGTATAATTCACCTGTGATCGTTAAGTAAATGACTAACAGGATTGTTTCGTCATCGGGAAAGGTTTTACATTTCAGATCGTATTTGTAAATTATGGAACATGGACTTTCTAAAGAACCACACAAGCAGTAATAAGTTGTTTTCATCGCTTCTGCATGAAACAGTTAAATAAATTGATTATTCAAATTCAACAGATGAAATAAAAATGCATTGTTTGAAGATGCCTGAATTTTATATCACTAATTAACAGAACAGTAGCAACTGGGACTGGCTTACTAGTGGACAGAAAAATGGTCGCGATGATGCCAGCCGAATTAATTTGCATGTAATCTGTTTTATTTCTCCCATGCTGAGGCAAAGGAGCGGATGTTTTAATGAATATTCTAAGTGATGAAGTATGAGCAATGAGATTCTTTATGCAGTAATCAATTGTGTGTTTGAAGTGACATCTGAACGATGATGTCACAGGGTGGAAAAGAGCTTCCCCATCAAAGGGCCATTGTGATAGGTCAACGTGACCTGGAAGACCTGTCTCCATTTATGAAATATTAACTTCCATTTCTTGAAGTGACGTTACACAGCTGTGAAATTGTTACTGAATAGCAAATATTGTGATGTGTCTGAATGGTATTTGTAATTTATTTCATGATAAAGAAAATCTGACAGGACATGTCTGGTGAAAGCCAGAAGCACGACAGTATGTCTTCAAGGTGTAGTTGTTTGATTGAAATTTCAAGTGTACATTAATCATTATGCAAGAGGACAAAACATTGATCAATTTGTGAACGTGTAACAGTTAAGATGGATGAATTTATTGAAGTAAGTAGACACTGATGAATTTTTGTCTCTTACAATTTGATTGATTGATTATGATTCCTCCCTACCTCGATCAATAACATGTAAGAGACGTCGTGCATTTGTCAGGCTCTGGTTGTCTTGGTGGGACATGCTCTCCCCCCTCTTGGCCAAGCTCCAGGGGCCAAGACGTACTTTGCCAACCCCCAAGGGATTTAACCCTAGTGGAAATGTTATCTCAAATGTGGGTCACCGCTTCTGGTTTTAGTTTAGAGAATGTTAAAAAAACCTAGTTTGATCAGTTATTCAGGTGTTTTGCGACTTATTTCTCTGACATACATTTCATATTTGTTCTACTGAAAGAGGAAAATATTCTGGTTGCCATTAGGTTTGGTTTAATCATGAAAGACATTTTTTTGTAGATTCAACGTTGGAGTTATTGATTTCTGGGTAGAATGTGTCTGAATGCTGTTTGAGAAGTTTGAATTGAGTAGCAGTGTATTACGTGATAGTTGCCTGATTTTACAGTGTAGTGCACGCCGAGGGAAGTGGGAGGGCTCTGGTGGCTTCACCAAGGTTTCAGTGTCGGTAATTATCGCTCCAGACCACTTGGGTCTATGAATATGAAAACTGGATTATTTCAGTATATTAAGTCCTTTCTGATCGAAGGAAATTGATTTTTGGCTGTTTAAATAGAAGATTAGAAAATGTAAGTCATACTGTGGAAGAGTGTATATTTTGTGCAGGGTATATGTGGGTATCGCAGCATAGTGGCTGGGATCTCATGCATCTTGTTCAAAGAATAAGAACGTTTTATATTGAGGTTTGCAGTGTCGTGATACGTGTTATGATGTGATGTGCTGAAGTTTTTTCTTTGATGTTTTAATTTTTTATTGCCCCGACATATATTTAAGTTCATGTTTTGCAAAGCATAAAACTTTGACGTGAATATTTATCTTGGATAAAAAAGATACATATGGTTGTAATAGTTTTGCTGAAGCCAATCAGATCAATTGCAGCAAGATAGGTTTCAAAATATTATTCAAAAGAAATTAAGGGCCAACCAATTCTTTCATTTGAGTGGTATATTTGTAGAATCCATTATCTTTCTTCAACATTTTGTTGGGGCGGTCAGGAAGCCTAGTTGTTAAAAGTGTTCGCTCGTCACGCTGAAGACCCGGGTTAGATTCCCGACATGGGTACAATGTGTGAAGCCTATTTCTGGTGTCCCCCGCCGTGATATTGCTGGAATATTGCTAAAAACGGCGTAAAACCATGCTCACTCACACTCACTCAACATTTTGTTATTGGATGTGAAATTCAGCCATGGATTGCAAGGGAAGCAGTTGAGACAAATGACTAGAAACTAATCTTATCTTGTGATTGTGCCATTAAAACCTTTACGCTTTGTTGGCAAAGTCTGTTTAGTGGCTGTTGGTTGCAGCTTGTGGGGATGCTATTTACGTGAATCATTTGAAGTCAGTGGAAATGAAATTTTCACGATAATAAGACTGGAGACTTGCATATGTTGGCTTTCATGTATTTTACAATGTGGGTATTAGTTTCTGTGGAATCCATAATTGATCAATCTCTATCATCAGCTGCCTTTCATCTGATTAAGAGATGTCTTTTTGGTAAGAATTCCTGGTCATTTAGAGTCATAAAACAGTGATAACATGGATCTCTGTTCTGAAATGCTGGAATGAATGTGAGCAGGCTAGATTATCACAAATTGATTTTTCGTAGCTATGCTTCTCTCCATGGAGGCCATGTCCAGTAAAGAATTCCGCCCAGCACGTTCGTTGTTCTGTGGTTATCTGTTACATGTCTACACAGGAAATATTGAGAGGAGAGTGCCATGAACTGGTAGACTTGTCATCATTGGATCCATGTGAAAGTAGAAATACATTAACCAACAATGTGTTTGAAATTAAGCATAAAAATTTAATTTAAAAATGGCAGTGGTAATTTTTTTGTCCAGCGTTCTGGAACTGTGGAACTTAAAGGCAGTATTTCTTGTCATGACATAATATCTTGTGATTTAGCTGTGGTAATAACATGTATAGATGATCAGGTAATATTTGCAAGATGGTACAGCCCATATTGTTTGTATGGAAGTGATATTTTTTCTCCTGGCATGACACATTTTCTTTTTCAAGGTAAAATTTCTTAGGATTTCTATTTTGTTTATAGTGAGATGTTAAGTGGTGTTAATAGACATGATTCCCCAGTGTATACAGATATTGCTTGGATATTATTGTGAGACTTAGGTTAAGTCTAGCCCACTCCACCAAGCAGTGTGGATCGACATGTTTCCCCAGTGTATGCAGATGTTGCTTGGACATGATAGTGAGACCTAGGTTAAGTCTAGCCCACTCCACCAAGCAGTGTTGATCGACATGTTTCCCCAGTGTATGCAGATCTTGCTTGGATATTATTGTGAGATCTAAGTAAGTCTAGCCCACTCCACCAAGCAGTGTTGATAGACAAAGTTCCCCAGTGTATGCAGATATTGCCTTAACTTGATCGCCTGGTGTAGGTGCAGACATTTAGGTCTGACTCACGCGTGTATGTATTATCCTATCATACCTTGGTAAATATTTATATCTGCACATGTATAAAAAAGTTCTGACATTCCCTGAGGGTGATATGACACATTTATACCACAGAGCAAGAGGCAAGGGGAACTTGTTGATTGGGAGGCATATGTAGATTGATATAAGTGAGACTCAAATGTAGATACATAAAAACAGGTTGATGTGGTGTTTAGCATGTTTATTTAAAGTCAGACATGTGTTTCGTGGCCAGCTTGATGACCAGGCTCTGTGTTCGGTATTGTTTGAGTGAACACAACAAGGAATATTACGGATAACAACTTCTCTGTATCTACACAATGTTTTAGTGAAGTCATGTGATTGAGGGAGGCGAAATTAGAACTGATATACTACTCAAAAGAAGTTGAGGAATACCCTATTTTTGTCATATGACGAGGCGCCATGTCAGATAAACTATAATCATATGAACAAAATGAGGTGTTCTTTAACTTCTTTTGTGTAGTATATTTTGTTCTAATTTTGCCACTTACTCTCTGAAATTAATTTAAATATGGAACTGATTGGAGGGCCTAGTGATACTTCATTCCTTTGAAAGTAGCCATCATCACATCTATTGGCAGTGTGAGAAAAGAGACTGGA
Source organism: Haliotis cracherodii (assembly GCF_022045235.1). Taxonomy (NCBI): domain Eukaryota; kingdom Metazoa; phylum Mollusca; class Gastropoda; order Lepetellida; family Haliotidae; genus Haliotis; species Haliotis cracherodii. Next base: position 20,964,322 of record NW_027266319.1, read on the forward strand.
AAATTGGAAAAGAACTTCTCAAATTTTAGCCAATGTGATTAGGTCTGAAGTGTATCATCAGGCAAATGGTGTCAGAGACTTAAATAATCTCTGCCTTTATATCACCGACAACGTCAGACAACTATGTCCACCATTAATCCCAATGACATATCTTTAAGCACTTAAGCTGAAGCATAATTCAGTATTTTCGTGTTTTGGTTCAAGAAAACAGTTAGTTGATTCAATGACCCAGATATTTTCACCACTTCATGAAAACATGGAAGATGGAATATAAGCGAGGAGACAGATGTGGAGGGGAGGATGGAGTTTCCAGATACTGACTGACAGTCATGAGCTTGACGGAGGGATAAGTCGGGTCGTTGTGCCCTACCCTGTTGTCAGGGAATGTCATGGATCTCTATATATGAACATCACTGGCAGTGCAGATGTTGCCAGGCTCGTCACTGTAGATGCTGCAGCCTCAAACAGCACCAATATGATAATGAGGCTTTAATGCTTAGTTTATACATCAATGCATTGAATACAAATGTTAAAATATTACTGATCAGTGAAGATCCGGGTTAGAATAGGTCTTCAGCAACTGATGTTTGCAGTAAAAGGCCAGCCACAAGTTAATTTGCATATCACGTGACCAGTCTTTTTTCTTGTTTGTAAACAGACATGATTATTCTGCAATCAGAACAGATTGGCCTTACGCAAGTATTTTTGGGCACTTTACATATTGTTTTACATAACTACATAGATATGCTGCTAAATGTCAATAGTGAGGTGCATGACAATACAGTCGTGCCTCGTTTATACGGACACTTGCGTCAATTCACAATTCGTCCGCATAAACGAATTTCCGTATAACTGAAACCAGCTTCTTACTGGAAGTCTGTCATGGAAGTTTGAACTTTACCACATTTTGAGGTTTGAATTTTAAACAATAATTCCAAATTGTCCAGATCGCCTGTGTTCTCGATATAGTTCATCAAGGTCTCTATACAAGCCACAAACTTGTGCTTGGGGATTACATGTACAATTAACAAGCTCGTAGCTCAAACGTAACTCAGTGTCACTTGGTTAATTGATTTCTCACGAGTCAAAGGATTACCATCAGCGGAAGGATTATATGTATTGTCCGGATAAGTGAGACAATTTTGTGTGCATTTCAGTGTTTCGTGTATGAAAATGACCGTCCGGTTCCGGAAACTGAATTTCCGTATATACGGGTACATTTATGTAGTCATTATTTCGTTTTGAATGAAAATCGTCCGGGAACCGAGGTTTCCGGATATCTGAAGTCCGTATAAGCGGGGCACAACTGTACATCTTTATACATCAAAGTGGTCTAATCGCTAGCTCTCGGTATGACTTCGATGACAGCACAGGGAGCCATGTAAACAAGGATAAGTACACATTTGGAAATAGTTTTTCACGTTTTAGGATATTTTCTCAATGAAAGTTAACCATTCTGTGACATTGTTTATCTAGATGTGTGTAGACTTGTCGAAAATGAAACTGATGGAAAACATATGCAATATCTTGAATGGACTGTGTAACATGTGATGTCTTAACTGTCACAAGGCACTGGCCTGTGGCAGGGGTACCATGTTGGCCACATAGAACTTTGGGTAGGAGAGTGGCACATAATGTTCTACAGGCATGTAACAGATGTTGACATTGTGATACGTCTTCATCAGCATAAAACCTTGTCAGATGGAAATGAAAACTGATATAATGACAGCTCCCTGGAATGGGATGCATCTTGTGAGTGTGTAACAGGTCAGTTTGAATAATGATGCCTCCCTGAGAGGCGACACTCTGCTGTGTGTGTAAGGCTGACAGTTACCACACAATGTCAGTCACACCTGTCATGAAACAATGGCTGCATGTGGGGCACTGGCCACTCTCCCTTGCTCCCCTCGCTGTAGATGCAGATTACTAGCTGTAGCCCTGTCAGTGTGGGTTATTGTCAGTAGTCCTGTCAGTGTGGGTTATTGTCAATAGCCCTGTCAGTGTGGGGTATTGCCAGTAGCCATGTCAGTGTGGGGTATTGCCAGTAGTCCTGTCAGTGTGGGTTATTGTCAGTAGCCCTGTCAGTGTGGGTTATTGTCAGTAGTCCTGTCAGTGTGGGTTATTGTCAATAGCCCTGTCAGTGTGGGGTATTGCCAGTAGCCATGTCAGTGTGGGTTATTGCCAGTAGCCCTGTCAGTGTGGGTTATTGTCAGTAGCCCTGTCAGTATAGGTTATTGTCAGTAGCCCTGTCAGTGTGGGTTATTGCCAGTAGCCCTGTCAGTGTGGGTTATTGCCAGTAGCCCTGTCAGTGTGGGTTATTGCCAGTAGCCCTGTCAGTGTGGGTTATTGTCAGTAGCCCTGTCAGTGTGGGTTATTGTCAGTAGCCCTGTCAGTGTGGGTTATTGCCAGTAGCCCCGTCAGTATAGGTTATTGTCAGTAGCCCTGTCAGTGTAGGTTATTGTCAGTAGCCCTGCCAGTGTAGGTTATTGCCAGGAGCCCCGTCAGTGTAGGTTATTGCCAGAAGCCCCGTCAGTGTGGGTTATTGTCAGTAGCCCTGTCAGTGTGGGTTATTGTCAGTAGCCCTGTCAGTGTGGGTTATTGTCAGTAGCCCTGTCAGTGTGGGTTATTGTCAGTAGCCCTGTCAGTGTAGGTTATTGTCAGTAGCCCTGTCAGTGTAGGTTATTGCCAGTAGCCCTGTCAGTGTGGGTTATTGTCAGTAGCCCTGACAGTGTGGGTTATTGCCAGTAGCCCCGTCAATGGTTATTGCCAGTAGCCCTGTCAGTGTGGGTTATTGCCAGTAGCCCTGTCAGTGTGGGTTATTGCCAGTAGCCCCGTCAGTGTGGGTTATTGCCAGTAGCCCCGTCAGTGTAGGTTATTGTCAGTAGCCCTGTCAGTGTGGGGTATTGCCAGTAGCCCTGTCAGTGTGGGTTATTGTCAGTAGCCCTGACAGTGTGGGTTATTGCCAGTAGCCCCGTCAATGGTTATTGCCAGTAGCCCCGTCAGTGTAGGTTATTGTCAGTAGCCCTGTCAGTGTGGGTTATTGCCAGTAGCCCCGTCAGTGTAGGTTATTGTCAGTAGCTCCGTCAGTGTGGGGTATTGTCAGTAGCCCTGTCAGTGTGGGGTATTGCCAGGTATTATTCTAATACAAAATTAAACGTTTGTTGCAGCAATTATTCATTTCAACCTGAGTCATGTGTATTTTGTAGCCAAGGTAATTTAGATTTATTCTGCAATATTTTGTGTGTTGAACTTTAGGAAGTGAATAAGAATTCCTTGTTTGAACATACTTCTTGGGTGACAAAATGCTGTGTGAACAACTTGCTATGGCTGCTTCCTTACGAACACGGAAATACTGCATAACCCTGAAATGACCTTTTTATGCAAAATGGAAGCTGCATAACCCTGTGATGACTATTTTATGCAACATTAACAAGTTTGGGTCTAATGTTGACTCTGTCTTTTTCTGATCACCTGTCAGTATTTAAATATTCATGTCTAACTGTACCCAGCAGTACACTCAGTGCCTGGACTTCCTGTGGAGTTAAATCCGAGTCAGGTGCTTCTTGTGCTGCAGATACAGACAGTGGCCATAAGACTCATTGAGCAAGACTGCAGTTCTTGTTGAATGCACAGTTTTCCATTATTTATGTCTGGCAATTGTTGTTTCATATCTTGTGAACAAAGGCACCTGCTCATCTGTCGTATGCCTTTGTGCTTGTGGTCTCGGATGGAACCAGTGACATTGCTCAATGTCAGCTACATTTTAGGGTCAGTGGCTTAGGGTTTGTGAAGGGATTGAATACTGTCTTTGTGATTTGGGTTGTTAAGGAAAGGTTTATGATCGCTTTATTTTCAAATGGATGTTATTGTTTACAGATCATTTTTCAGCATTATCTTGGTGGAAACATTAAGTTGGTTCGTTGTATGGTAACTCTCTTCTTTTGTGTACAGGGAAATTAACAGAATACATGTTTCACATTCAGATAGAGAGTTTTCTTTTCTTATGGTGTCGATTATAAAAAACAAACTTGGTAAACAAATAGTTGTGCTGATGTGTTGATCAAGCTGCTTTTCAAAATGGTGTTACTTTCACAAAATTGTATTTGTATAATTTTAAGCTTTCCTGTACTTTTTTTTTTTTTTTGAGACATTGTGATGTATTGTACTGATGCATGAACATTTGTTATTCAGTTTGGGGAAAAAAGTTCATGATGTTATCATAGGAATAACAGTCCCTTTAAGAGACTTAACATTCTGATGTACAAAAAGACATTGTTTTGTTGATAGTGAAGAGCCGAGGGCTAAAAAACATATAATTCAAGGCAGAGAGGAGTCATGATTCTAGGGCAAACTTTGCAAGGCTGCCCCCTGAAGTTCTAAACTAGGAATTTGGCTGACAGAAGGCCAATATTTACTTTGTGTTGACAGTGTTTTGGCTTTGTTTGTTTTCCCCTACTATGTGAATGTGATCCTGAGATGTGCACGCTCTCGTCAACATAAAGTGGAACAGTCCGGTCTTGTGAGGCTCCCGACTGCATTAAGCCACTGTTCTGAATTAGTGGGATAACGGTCTGAAAACGGATAACATTGAAGGGCTAAGTATGTCCTCCGACAACAGACTCCTGCATAATGTGTCAACTGCAGCTGTTGGTGCACTTTGTGAATTTTGCGTGGAGTCGAGTTGAAAGATAAAAAATAACACGGTTGAAGAAATAATGACTTTGATGAAAATGTTCAGATGTTGTTTAACATTTACAAATTACTGTCAGTTGTTATAATTGTTACTTTGTCAAGATGGTCAATCTTAACTGACCATTCTTTTTTCTTTCTTTTTAATGCCAACACGGGTACAATGTGCGAAGCCCATTTCTGGTCTCCCTCGCCGTGTTAGCAGCATAACACCAAACTCACTCACTCACTCACTTCTTTTTAATGGGTTTGGGTTGGTTTTATACATAGAGAAATACTAATCAATTGCAATCCAGAATATCTATTTTGAAAATAGATGTCAAGTGAAGCTGTACTTTTGTTTCCTTAAATGTCATTCTTAAGGGTTTTATTTAAACATATACAAAACTATCTTGAAGAGTTATGTTGGCTTACCTTTTCACACAACACAGTTCACCTTAACTCTGCACCTGTTCTGCATGAACACTTTACGCTGTATCATCATGTGAAGGTGAGGTATTACAAGCAGTGATCAGAGATGAAAAGCACAATTTTGCTAGCTTGGCATGTGCCTAATGTTACAATGTCAATATGTCGACACTTGATAGCAAATAAGTCCCCTTTTATGTCTACTTAGCTCTTCGGATTTGCAATTTATAAATTTTAATCCTCGTATTTCATGGCTAGAGGTCAGATATTGTCAAATGGTCTCCCAGTCCGAGGCATGAAGGGTTAAATCCCTGCTCTAGACTAGACAGCCATTGGTTAATGTTATCTAAATCAGTCTTTGTGGAGTCACTCGCTACATTATTGCTGTTGTGAGGGTATAACACACAGCATTATGGGCTGTAGGAACAGTACAAGCTATATCTGCAGGGATGTATACAGGGCTATAGTGCTTGCTCCAAGTGAGCTGGTCGTTTCAAAGCTTCAAGAGCCTCCTCGACATACATATTATTTTGGTTGTGTTAATTATCTTTTTTGAATAGTTTGACGTGTTTAGTTATTAATTTTCAGATGTGCTGATGGCTGATACATGTCATATGAAAAGTTTGGAATGATTTGTCTGGAGTTTGTGATTCTATGAGATGAATATATATTAGTGCTGCAATGCTAAAGGAGTGAATTGCTAATTGTCAATGATGTGTTTGATATCTCCCCTCACTGGCACTGTACAAAGTCATGGCTTGGGTCAACAGGTGCTTGCTTAGTTAGATTTGGGGCACTGTTGACATGTGTCAAATAAAAACTGGATATTAAAACTGTTTTGGACTGGGACTGACTGATACATAAATTGACCTATAACTGACATGCAGTTAGAAAACCTTCCTCAGTAAACATTCGAGGAAAAGTAAGGCCGTAGCAAATGAATAATTTGCTTCATTTTGCATGAAGACAGAATCAATGGTTATCAATACCATTTACAGAGAAATTGAGTTAATTTTCCACGTTGTAACCACCTCCATGGTCTAATGATAGAGTGTCTGCCAGGAGAGCACAAGGTCCGGGGTTCAACCCCAGGCCACATCATACCAAAAGATGTTGAAAGATGGTACTTTTTGTTACCCTGCCTGGCGCTCTGCATTAAGGGCCTAAAACAACGACTGGTTGCTATTCACATAATAGGGTATTCATGTTAAGCTGTGGCTTGGTATCTCAATGGGCTTGCACTATAAAATTTGCATTTGTCCGGACTAGTACAAGCAGCCACACACACTCACACATGCATGCATGTTGCTATATAAGTGCAATAATCTTGGATGCACCGTTAAACCTCATTTCACCTCACCTTTCTGTGTTGTAATTTTATTCAATAGTTGAATATGTGTAACAGTATCAATATATGTATATATCTGAATATGATAACAGTGTTCTTGTGATAAGAAATATACATCTATTGATAGCCTAGCACCCCATTCCACAAAGTGATCTTAGAACAAAGTAGATTGTTACTCCTAAACACTAACATTGACAGCCTTGGTGCTGGTGTCCCGAAAACTATCAGAGCAGGATGTAATCACTCAGCATTCCCAAGGTTGTACAACAATGTTGCCTGCAGATCACAAGGATTGATTGATGTCTTCTCAATCTCTTGAGATTTCCTGAGATGTTCTGTCCATCCAGATAAAGAGTGGCCATATCTGACCATCAGTGGGCCATTGTCCTAGCAGAGTAGCTGGGGGCTGTTTTCTCCCCAAACTTGTCCTACTGTTCTATGTGAATGGGACCAGACCAGGCCTGCTACGCTTGACCAGCGGCCTCTACAGAACCTGGCTCCATTATAGTGAACAGTGTAACTCAAGACATTAGTCTGTGTTGGTGTTGATACTTATCTGTCCTTGTTCTGTAGGTGATCATGTGTTTAAACCAGGCATGTGTTGATATAAATCACTACAGCAGTCTGAATGGTTTGATCTACTGTTGTGACTGCAAGCCTGTATGGCCATGTGGAATAGAGTTTGATGTTATATTGTTTGTTTGTTATACAGAGACAGTTTGTTGGAAATGGGACAATGAAAGGATAAATTGTACCATATTTCCAGTCCCGTAATGTATTTACTTGTTGGGTTATCTCGGTGAGTTATAGCTCAAAGCTATGTGGTGACCTTGCTCGTGTGTTTGAAATGTTACACAAATGAGAGTAAAACCCTGAACACTCATTCAAAATAGATGCAGGGCTTGATTTATCTTTATGAAACATGCACAAGTGCATCATATTATTGTTGATGCAAAAGCCTAAGTTTTTAAACTTATCCTATCTCACTCTATACATGCATTCCTCCTCCTTTTGATTCCTTGTCTAATTTTAATAGATGCAGGGCTTGATTTAGCCTTATAAAACATGCACTAGTGCATCATATTGTTGATGCAAAAGCCTGAAATTTATGTCTACATGCATCACGTGTATATAAACAAAAGTGATTGTAAAAATCCTTTCTTGTCCACACAACATCAATATTTGCAACACTGTCAGTACCTCTAAGTTTTATTTACCTTACTCTAGAACTAATTCATGTGTTATGCGTAATTCTTGACACAAGATAGTCGTCCCAGAAAATGATATTTTACTTATTTGGACTAGTTTATGAATTTATGTTTCAACTTAATTGGACCACGATGTCAACCAGGTTTTGTCTGATGCAACTAGCTTTTCCTGTCACATGCACCTGGTGCAAGTTAAATAAGTTCCTTTAAAAGTTGTTTATAAGTTTAAATAACAATAATTCTACGGGAGAATCCACTCGTATGAATGGAACTGTCAAGTCTGTTAATTTCTGAAGCTAGAGCAGAAAAGGAGATGAGAATGGACTGGAGGTGAATGCTCTGGAGTCTGCAAGAGAGACTAAAGCTGCCTGCTGGAGGTGTACTATGTTGCCCCATGCAGTTGATGACACTTTGTGGGAATTCCGGGTCAGAGTTGGTCCCCAGCAACCTGTGCTGGTCGTTAGAGGCAGGATCAGTGACTTGGTTGATTTGCCTGTCATCGTACCCTGATGGCCTGGATTGTTGCTGACAATATCAATCACTGGATATCACCGTCGTATAGATGGAATATTGCTGAGTATGATGAGAACCAACCAATAGATGTTGACAATATCAGCATGTTTTATATTCCTGGACTTGAAAGAGTAACTGTTCTGACTACTTCAGATGATTGACAGCAAATTTTCTTCGCGAAGAATTGTTGCACTTGAAATTGAAATTGGCGCAAATAACCTAAATTCATCACTAAACCGCATTGAGCATGTCATTGAATTTTGATGAATGTTTAATAATTCACCATGATGGCTTGAAATAATTAATAACTGGGGCTGGGTAATCCTGATGATTAACCAGGTTTTGTGACAGAATTATTCATGTTATTGGTTATTCATAAGCAAAAATAAATTTTCTTTTGTCTTCTTAAACGAATTATGTTCCAAATGTTGAAAATAAATTGTAACCAAGTTAGTTTGATCAGTTTATGGTGTCAATTTGCATGTGCTAAGGGCGTCAGTTGTCAGCAGGAGATGTCCTCGTGGTCAAGGTGATGTGATCTCCATCTCATCACAATTTTTTAATGTGGTTTATGAGTTTTCATGAATTTATTTTTATGTTCAATTATACTGAAACTGCATTTTCATTCATCTGTGAAAAGATGGGCATTTTGGAGAGGGATAAATAAATCATCTTCTTCCCTTTGTTGCTTGTTTCAGAAATGCAAATTTAGGAAAGTTGGGTGTGTAGTCAAAGCGTTCACTCATCACACTGAAAGCTATGGGTTCGATTCCCTCATGGGTACATTGTTTGAAGTCCATTCCTGCTGTGAATATTGCTAAATGGGGTAAAACTATATTCAATCATGCAAATTGATCTCTCATGTGTCTCTATGTACATGTATCATATGATGAGATGAGTGAGTGAGTGAGTTTGTTTGGTTAAACACTGCTTTTAACAGTATTCCAGTTATATTGTAGCGTGTCAACTTAATGTTTGAGGAAAGCCCGAAGAGATGCAGGTCTCAGACGTTTATCACTTCGGTGAAACCCAAGAGTATGGTGCTGACAAACCTAGAAACGTAATTGGGGCGAACCACGATTCGAACCCACAATCATAGGTTTCTGGCGTGCCCAAGGGATCGCAGCGCCTTAGACGACCGTACCCTCTTGCAATGAGATGAGGAGATGAGAGTGGGATGCAAGTGCTGAAAAGAGAGTTAAAAGTGGGAGTCCAGGACCCACTTGCACAAAACGATCTTAGCTCTAAGACTATCGTAAGCCTATGTTAAAGTATGGGAGTTACAATCATCTCAGCGCTAAGATCACTTTGTGCAATTGGGCCCAGAGCTGAAAGGGGGATGAAAATGGGATGAGCATCCACAACCACAGGAGCAATGTACCGGCTTAAGAAGGCCCCTTTAAGTCTGAGGGAAGAAGTTCCCATAAGGCTTGAAGGGCAGAGCAGCAGGAAGTTTGTGCAATGAAAGTGTTTCAGGGTTGACTAAGAGCTTCCCCGGGGCTGTGTTTGTGGATGAAGATGCAGAGATGTTGGGGATGTATGTGGAATGTTGTACTTGAGCTGTATCTCCCTCTGATAGCATGTTTGTTGACAGTGGGTGATAATAGCCTCCATCACCCCCCTAGGTGATAACAACTGCCTGCAATACTTCACACTGATTGGCTAACAGGTGTCAGTGTTGGATTTGATTGGTTGCTAATTGCCTTGGTAGTGTATAACTGACATATGTAGCTATGGTGTTGGAGAGATAGGCTTGACAACAGGAAAGCTGTTAGCAGTCAAGTCATGTGTGAAGGACAGGTGGATAAGGAAATGTTTGAATGTGTCAGAAAGAAGGACACGTCCTTGGTTGCTACTCCGGCCCATGATGCAATGCTAAGCTGTAGGAATGCCATGTCACAGTTCGATGCATGGTCATAATGCCACTTCGATGGCTGTATGAAGTATTTGTTATAGGACATGCCTGCAATAAGGGACAGAAATCTGACAACTTTATTAAACACAAAGATGTCTGTAGAAATGATTTTGTAAAGAAAATGAGTGAATGGGAACATGTAATTTTACCATTAATTTATGAATTAAACCCATCTCTTGCACACACTAAGTTTGAGTATTGTTTAGAAGCCAAAGCAAGCTGTTAATGCAGTTATCGCAATTCATGACTGTTTATTTCAATGTTTGTATTCAGTAGAGTACATTATTAAAGCCCCCCCCCCCCCCCCCCCATTGACATTTAGTTTATTTATTTCAAAAATAAATCAAACTTTAACAAAACCATAGAAATCTTTGTGGGATTTTTAACCTTGTTCATGTCATGGCTTTCAATCATGAATTTGGCCACTTTAGACATTGCACCCTCTGGATCAAAGTGAAACTTATATACATATACTACTCAACTTTTCTAGTATTTCTTTATGGACAGAATTGGCTTTCTCCAATGCTGAGCAGTTTATGAAGAATTAAGTGGTCCGATCATATGTGAGATGATAAACAAAATCTGTCACTCTTCAATAATTCAACACATGGATAACCATCCATCTAGGCAGTCTCTGGTGCCTTTAAGAAGGATGCTAGCATACTCCTTTGACCAGTAATTGAGGACTTAAGTAGATTGTTGTAATTCAATAATTCAAGAGGTGTCTGGCAGGTTGCACTGTGTTCTGCCACCTGGACAGTGAGAAACACCAGGTGTTGTGGGGGAATTACATCGCTCCTTTATAGCTCTGTGCTCCAGGAAGTAAGGAAATGAAACATTTGTACAAGGAGTGAATTTAAGATGACTAATTTTACACACAAAAAACGATTTGGGTTGCAACACAATATTTCTTTTTTTGCTGTGGAAAGTTGACACATGGTAGGTTCTTGTGGTTGTTGAGTTATAAATTGTATTTCCTGCTGGGAGAAAATTGGGTTATAGTTACAGAATAATGTCACCTTTGTGTCATATATGAATTTGTTTGGCCACCGCAAAGACTGCTGATGCAACAATAAACAATAATCACTCACTCAGTTTGGAGGACAAATATACTACTCAAAAGAAGTTAAGGAACACCCACTTTTTTCGTATGGCGATATTTGTTTCAAATGTCGCGACAGATTAACTATAGTCATATAAAAAATTGATTGTTCTTTAAATACTTTTGAGAATTATGACTCATACAATTTGCTCATTTTATGACTTTCTTGATATGGGGTTATTTCGTGTGGACTTTCACTGTGTTTAGTAACTAATCTGTGTAATTATACTAATTGTTAGGGTGAACTTACTTTCCTATAAATTATCTCTTTGCTGAAAATGTATAAAATGATTTATGTAAGTGAGAATTTTACCATACCTTCACTTAGCAGGACTTAACACATAATAGCTAAACAAGTACCTGAACAAATAGTACAATCAGGTTGTACAACAGCCACAGGAAAAGGACTGACTAGCTCAGGAAATACATTTAAAACTCCTTTCATGAACCCTATCCAGGTAATTGGTCAGATAACACTGCCATTTCCTTTCACTATGGTGTATTTGTTGCTCAAAAAAGTTTGAATTCCAACTAATTTCAGTCATGGAACAAAATGCGTATTCTGAGGACCACAGTTCTCTATTATTTGTATTAGCGAGATCAGATTACCCCTTGCTTTGTGTGGTGACCTGTCATGCGAGTTGTATTAACCTGTGAACAGGCCGGACCTAGGCTAAACAAAAGCGATTATTATCCAACAGCTATAGAGTAATGGAAAACACGTGAAGTGATAGGTACACCAGCTCCCCACTGGCAACTCACGCACCGTGTCAGCTCCTCGTTACAAACACATAAAACAAGTGGTAGGAAAACCCTCTCAGAAAAACCCAGGGATATGCTGCGGAAAATCTGTTTGGGAATAGTTTTGAAAATCTTGTAAATATTGAGATATGAAATGTGAGATTTTGTTTATGTGGTTGTTGGCTGGTATGCTGTGAAAGAAAGGGGAGGGAGGTGTCTTGTAAGGGTTGAGTGTCTCAAACAGAGGGCAGGGGTCACAGTTGATTGAAACTTTACTTCCTGTCAGCATGGCCAGGTTGGCTTTTCCTAAATATAAATATTGTTCATAAGTCTGATCAAGTAGTATCAAAATAATTGAAGCATCAAGTCAATTTCACTGCTGTACATTATAATAGCTGCTTCTTAAGATTGGCCAGTTTCAAACATCAAGTCAGTTTCACTTCTGTATGTTATAATGGCCGCTTCTAAAGATTGGTAAGTTTCAAACAATGTAAACTTCATGCAAAAAGAGTCTGCAGTAGCCATGTCTTTAAAGAGTTTGCTTGTGATATTTTAAAATGGTTTTGATTCTCAATATGGACAGGGGGGACAGGGGTCCGAGTCACTCAAGGGCTGATATTCACTGTAAAGAGTTACATCCCTTGGGTGTGCCTGAACCACAATCTCAGAATCACCCTCATTATGTTTCTTCATTTCACGAAAGTGGTAAACATCTAACATCTGCATCACTTTGGTTTCCTGTCTACTCTGTGAAAATGCTGCTCAAATCATTGTTACAACAAAAGTCAAGTCCATTTATATGGTGTTGCTGCTGTTAGTGCTCGAACATTGCTAAAAGCCCCCTCATGCACGCACCCACCCACCCACCGACTCACTCACTCACTCACTCACTCACTCCACATCAGAAGGCATCCAAATCAAAACAAGGGCCAAACTGTAACTGAATATTTTCCACACAGTGGATCTTAAATTGCTAAACGGATCATTCTGTAGCTGGATGGGTGATCCCTTGGAACAAACACAAAATGATATAAGGTGATATTTAAGAAAAATGACCTTATAAAAATAATGAATGCATGAGAGCCACAAAAGTTACCAAGTGCAATGAAGGCCGTTAATCCAACTTCAAACTTTAAACGACTTTCTGTATAACATTACGGTCACATGATGTGTAAAGGATGATATATAGGTCAGACGCTAAGTGAATTATTCCAAGACAGAAAAGATGGAGTTTAAAGGGGGAGGGCAAGGGTGGAGCAATAAATCGGTGTAGGATAAATACCATTCAGGTCCCTACAGGGGTGGAATAAAAGAACGTAAACACCCCTCTCCTACACCCCTAGGTCTATATATGCAGGTAATCAGGCCATTATATCCAGCTTGTTCCATCACTCACTCGGACAATGGCAGACACAAATCCAGCCCTAGGCCTTGCTTCGCAGGCTGTGATAGGCGTTCTTCAGCATGGATGAAAAGATAGTATGTGGGCTGTGTGCTGTTGTCAATGCGTGACTGCTTACGATGTTTTGGAGGCACAGAATTGACTATGTTGTAAATACTGCACATAATAGTCTACGTATTCAGTGTCAACATTGAGGAAGAGTGTGACAAGGTTGTCGATTGTGTCCTGCCTGGGGGAGCTTGTCCGTGCAGACATTCGTAACTCAGCGGCTCCTTGTCTGCAGCTTTAACAGGAAAAAACAGACAATAGTTCTCCTATACTGATTTTTTTAAAGTCCAAAGTCCAAAATTTTTAATTGTCACAAATCGTTTGTTAAAATTCTTAAAGACTCGGTGCCCATTTTGATCACAAAATGACTTGTATTTAAACAAACCCTTATTTAATTTACATTTTTAAATGGCATCCAAAATATGAGTAGTAGAAAAATGTGTTACAAATCATAAACAAATCTCTTGTCCTTTCCTTAAATGTATAAATAAAAACATCACAGTCTCCGACATCTTGCCTCAACCTTAAATTACCAAAACCATAACAAAACAATATATATCATACAAATGAAACCCAATTTTCATAACCTAATTCAATTGTATACTGTACTTACTTTTATTAACTCTAAATGAAACTGAACATGATCCAGTTCATGGCAATTTGGGATACAATTTGCATGACACCATCCACCAGCAGCCAATCACACTCTGGTCCCCCTCTCAGAATGTCCCCATCAAGTTTTGAGTAGTTTGTATCTGCAGGAATACGAATGGATGCAGTAGGTCATCTTGACATTTGATCTAAAAAATTAACTCTGTTCCCAAGTGAAAACAGTCATGATGTGACTCTAGTTCCTATATACGTATATCCTAAAGATGCTACTTTCTTCAAGATAAATTACAGTGCAAAGGGTTTTTTTCAATGCAGGGGTCTTCAATGCTTGCATGCCTCAGGTATTTTGTTACTCCGGCACAACAAAAGCTGTAAAAGATTAAAAACTGCCAGGCATTGAAACAGTTGCTGTGGATTTTATTACAGACAAATACCTTAGTCGCAATGTAGAAACACTAGTGTTGTGGATGAGTGTTTGCACAGGCAATGAGTTATGAGGTAGCTTCCATCATAGATACTATCGGTTTATTGACTCAGATAACAGTTACCCAGCTAAATTAAAGATCTTCTGATATTTGCCCCTTATTTCACAATTTTCTGGTGAAGATGGCGGTTATATTGGTCTATAATAGTGTAACTGTTTAGACAAGAGACTTTGGTCAGGGTTTGAATAGGTTTCTCTGTGATATTGATTCATCGTCTGGAAGAAATAATCTGTCATATATTGACAATGACTTTATTTTGTTGTTTGTTGAATTTTGCCTCTCTAATGGAATGTCATGCAATAAGTATCTTATCTTATCTCTGGGGCAATGTTGCCTTGTGGTTTAAGCGTTTGATCGCCTTGTCTAAGGACTGGGTTTGATCCCCCACATTGGTACAATGTATGAACCCCATTTTTGGAGTCTTCCCCCGCTGCTGAAATATTGCTAAAAGTGGCGTAAAGCTTAAGTAAATAGTTAAGCTAAATAGTTAGCTATTTTATCAGAGATCAAGAGGTAGAGAACAAACTTGATCAAATGTCAATGAAATTAAAATGTTTTTTGGTACCTGTCAATTATATACCCCTTATTAACTGCTGTATTTTCTGTAAAACGTTTGTAGTAGGCACAAGAAAATACAGACTGTCATGTAAACGTTTAAGATTAGAATGGGGCAAATTACTAACCAATTGGTGTAGAAATTGGTCAGGGATGTTTATTGGAACAGGGCGCAGAATATGGTGAATTAGGAAATAAATGTATTTATGAATTCGGAGGTGGTTCATCGTTGAAACAGTTAGTGTTGTACAATCAATTATAAACCCTCAATGATGAACCATCAACGATGAACTACCTCCAAATTGAAAAACAAAATAGGTTTATCTCAATTGTACCGTGACTGAATGCAATTTTTATAACAGGCTCTTTTTCTTGGGTATGTATTTAGTGCAGTGATGCGGTCGGAAGTTGTTATCGCTCATTAACCACTTTAGTTTCAGTAAACTTAACCAATCAAATTAGATCATGCTTCAGTGTCATGGTAGAGTATGGTATATTATTCTCCTCCTCCCACAAGACCCTCGTCTGTTTCACAGTCTCTGAACCATATTAATTCCCTTTCCGTAATGCTAAAGCCCTAAATGAAGCAAGTCTAGATTTTTCTCAGGTTCAGGTGTAACAAGACCCAGTCATACTTCACTTGCTGCTCTAGTTTGTGTACACATGCAAATATAGGGTGAGGAGAGCTAACTCGCTGCATTAGCTTAATCATTTAATGTGTGAGTTCAGAATAAATTGCTATGTAGGTGATCCTGTTACCTGATGCAAAATCTCTCAGCTGCATGATATTTGAATTGTGAAGTCTGCTAGCCACCACCATCATCGGGAGCCAGCAGTGACAGCTGGAAGCTCTCGACTCCATCCACACCAGCTAGGCTGAACCATTGCTCGCCATCCACACCAGCTAGACTGATCCATTGCTCGCTCCTACACACCACGAAGCTTAGGGCCACACTGTTGACTCTTTTTGTGCAAACAAACATATACAAATCGGGACTTAGAGCACAATAAAGATGCTGTGTAGGCGGTTCAGGTTCCTTCATCGGAAGGTCATAAAAAGATATTGACGAGGAGTTTATGGTTGGCAGGATTTCTTTGATTTGTTTTGACTCTGTATCAAATGACTGTCGTTACCATCTAGTCCTATGAAAATCACAGAATATATTTGATAATCAAGTAATACAATACCCTTCTTAGTTCTTCCGTGGCACAGCCCTGTCCTGTTTACAGCCAATGTCTGTCACAGTCCACTAGACACAGTCATTTTGGACCGATTTGTAGATTTCTCAAGGGAATATTACCGGCAGGGGCAAACATATCGGGGTTCATAAAAATCAAATGGGTCATATCCCGTCACAAGACAGTGCATTGCCTCAGTCTTCTGGACGGCATTGTTGACTTCATTCCAATATTATTGTGACATGAGGTTGGAATGATGTCACACTAGAAGCGACGTCATAGTTGAAGATTGTTGACGTCATTTGAGAAATTGTGGTTCCGCTGTTCTGATATTGCTGGAATATTGCAGAGTAAAACCATTTCTGGTGTCCCCCGCTGTGATATTGCTGGAATATTGCTAAAAGCGGCGTAAAACCATACTCTCACTCACTCACTCACTCACTCACTCACTCACTCACTCACAGAACAGGGCCCAGGGCACTTGAAGCACCAAAGCCAAGACTGCATGTTACATGAGCAGCTGATAAATCTACAAGTTCTTCTAACAATAAGCAATAATAACAATATATCTAGGGCCTAGAGCAGCATGAAACAAAACCCTCCATACTCACTTTCTGTATGACCCGCACAGATCCAGGGTAGAATAGGTCTTCAGATACCCATGAATGCTGTAAAAGCCGATAATGCTTGTCGTAAGAGGTGACTAACCGTATCGGGGATCGATGCTCATGATGTCAATCACTGGATTGTCTGGGCCAAACTCGATTATTTACAGTCCGCCGTCATATAGCTGGATTATTGCTGAGTGTGTCATTAAAAATCAAACAAACAAACAAAACACTATACTTTGTGTTTTCTTGTGAATTACTTGTAACGTCCACTGTTTCCTGTTTCCAGATGGCCTGAATGAGGTGAAGGCCGGCTGCAAGCTATTTGTGCGCCTCGTGACGGAGGACATGCTCCTCAACAGCGTCACAATCCGACTAGACCGGATGACGGAGCAGGCCTTCCTGTCTCCGCTCTTCAAGTTCTTCGTGGATGCCCTGGCCTCCATCTTGCATGTTGAGGATACAAAGATCTTCGTCATCAACGTGGAGGACGACATCGATGTACCGGGACAGGTCCTCAACGTCACGGTGTCGGTACAGAAGGATGAAGTGAATGTTCGGGGAGGAAGCAAGGACGTGTTCTATCCCCCGGAGTTTGTCCAGGAGAACATCTACCTGCAACGTTCCATGCTAGCCAACCTATCTACTCTACAGGTAAGCAGTAGCAGCACTCAGCATTAAGTCAGGGAGTCATAATCCTGTTCAGTATGTTTCTATAGGATAACTGAAATACTTTAAAAAAAGTTAAACCCAACTCACTCAAAGATAAAGGAAACGTGGGGGTAAGTGACTTAATCAGCAAACCTCAAGGACCCCAACCCCCTTTAATTTTGAACACTGAAAGGCACTCAGTCATTGATTATCTCCCCTGGGGATTTCCCAGTTCTCACTTCTTGGTTCAAGAGCCGACTAATGAGGATTGATAACAATGTATGACATGGCCCGGTTCCACGAAGCTAGTCTAATGACGGTCGTGAGTATGAGCGTTACGATCACATTAATGCTACTGTCACTTTTTGGAATGGGGCCCTGGCTGATTGAGATACTTAGGATACAAAATTCTGGATCTGTGATTCGTGTTCCTCGACACTTTTTAATGATTCCCCTGTGGGAATTCTGGTTTATTTCTGGGAATTTGGGTCTTTAGAGGGGACTATGGGTTGTCAGACTTGGTGACTTGGTGTCATTGCAGCATGATGGCATGAATCATTGTTCTCAGTGTTAATCACTGGATTGTCTGGCGCAGACTTGATTATTTACAGGTCGACGTTATTTAGCTGGAATAGTCCTTAGTGCAATGTTAAACAACAAACAAACATTAATAATTTCTGGACCATTGTATTCGTGTTCATTGACACTTTGTGCATTGTTCATGTTGTCCCAAAGATGTTAAAGACAGACGAAGACCCTATTACATGCAGGACTTGACTTGAGCTCAGATGAGCTGCGTATTTGCGTAAAATAATCACAATCACCTAATTAATTGCATGTTACAAATATGCATAATAAAAATTCAAGACCCAATAGAAAGAACAGTCTGCATGTAACCTTTTCATAGAACGTTCCTCTAAATAGGTATAGATCTTCATTTACTGATCGAATGCAGGTATCATATACATGAACTCTACTGCAGTCAATAATGTTAAATAAGGGTGTTACATCTCGCTTGTTGTTAATAAGACATGCCTATCGCTGTTGTGAGTTTATGCAATACGTAACACAGCACACAAACAGATACAAAAGGAGTCACCTGAAACAGCATCTTAAGCTGAATGTTTTTGTTTTAACATTGATTTAACCCAAGGAAACAAAAATATATTGAATTCCAAAGGAAACTATCTATGCCCAATGTGAATGTGAACTTGTGAGTTATTTGTAAGTGGCTGACAAATTTTCTGTAGCCCTGCTTGACTGGCCTTGTCTTAAAATTTGCAAGCTGCAGCAATGATGCTTGCTGATGTTGTAAAACAACTCGCTCATTGCTCAATCGCTTCTTAGAGAGAAATTACCGCTGTCACGACATGCTGGGTGTCACTGACACGGGAGTGATGTCCTTCACCGAAGCTGTTCAATAATGCTCAATTTTTAAGGTGACAGATCATGTAAAAACAAAAATTAGACATGTTGGTAGTCATGTAATTGGGTATAGAAATTCCTGATTTGAAACTTAAATGTCAGTGAACGTGCTGGTTTCATTGATCATGTCATTAGACGTTTAACAAGAACAACAGCTCCAGCAAATGTTGTTTTGATAGGTACTTCCGTTCGACGACAACCTCTGCATGAGAGAGATGTGCTACAACTTCGAAGTTTGTCAGACGAAGCTGGTGTTTGACTTGGCCGCGGATTTCATCAAGTCTGACACCATGTTGTTCCGGTCCATCCATCCTGAGAACGGCTACAGATGTGTGTGTCCTGTCGGCTTCACAGGTAGGGGGTGCTGCACACCAACAGGGTTCCAATCCGGTGGGGTTTCTGTAAATAAATAACAGATAATGGTTCTGTGCAATATTCATTTATTCATTTAATTCTGATGACTGTTTGACGGCATTTACTGTTTCAATAGCTACTAGAGGTGCACGGTATTACCGGGATACCACCTTACGAAATACCAATGAATATGAACCACCATATGTTTTGAAAATATCGGTGTATTCTGTTTTTCAAATCATGCATATTTTTATCTTCCGGGTAATAAGATACAAGTTGAACTGAAATTCAGAACTTAACAACTGATTCCTGTGATCGAAAAGGGAAACTAATTGTGACCAGTTTCATGTATATTATGTGTCTATTGTGCATGAGAGGTGACCATAGCAACGTAAAAAATGGCAGACGACTTCAAAGTTGTCACAACTCTATGGGAACACCATTGGATGGGTCCATTTCAGGCTTTTACAAAATTGATCAGAAAATCAAAGATAACGTCGCAATGTGAAAATAACTTATGTTTCTTAAGATTCATATAATAAAAGATGAAAGAACATGTGCAATATATCGTGATACGTATTGCAATACAGGAATCATTATTGCAATACGAAAGTCAGGACAATACCCATCATTAATGCATATTGCTATTTCTTGTGTAATTTTTATAGAATTCTCATAATTGTTTTGAGCATGTTTTTTTTTTCATTTAGTTTGTTTTTGTCAATGAAGAATGATACTCACCTCTGTTTTCCTTGGGAAATGGTCATGTTGATGATTGTGTATTTCAGGTCAGAGGAAGTCCAACTTGTGTGATGTGGAGGTGGATCTATGTTACTCCAAGCCTTGTCTGAATAGGGGGAAGTGCCTCCCTCGGGAAGGAGGGTATACCTGTGTGTGCACAGAGTCGTTTACAGGTAGAGTGATATACCTGAACTATCGGGAAGGGATTGGGAAGTGTGCTGCTTATCTGAATGAGGTGTCAGGGGAAAGAAAAGGCTTCTTGCATTGTGGATTGAGTTGAGGGTCATTTTGTCAAATAGCTGGGAAATTGTAATTGTTATCCTCAGCAGTCTCGCCAGTAATAAAACAGAATTTGCGCATGCTATTAAGTATTAGTAAGACATTTCCTCTTGCCTGGAGAATATGCTCAACAGCTTGCAAGTAATTTATGATGGTTAATGGATTCTCATATAAATGAGGAAAGGAAAAACAGAAGATGTTATTGGGGCAATAATGTAATACTGTAATATAAGTATAGTCATGAGCATCTACCTCTGATGATCCTTGGTTAGAAAAGGTCTTCAGCAACCCATGCTTGCTGTGAAAGGCAACTATGCTTGTCATAAGCGGCGCCTAACAGGATCGGGTGGTCATGATCGCTGACTTGGTTGATGCATGTCATCGTATCCCATTTGCATGGTTTGATGCTCATGATGTCAATCACTGGATTGTCTGGTCAAGACTTGATTATTTACAGACCTCTGTCATAAAGCTGGAATATTGCTGAGTGCGGCGTTAAACAACAAATGTTATAAACAAACAAACATCATGAGCATCACTTCTGTCATCTATCCCAGGGTCCAACTGTGAAGTGAACCAGACTGCAAGGTTTGACCCGGACACATGTCCCCCTAACCTGTGTCAGCCTCCGTCCCGATGTGTGCCCCTCATCAAAGGGGGCTTCAGGTGCGACGGATGCCCCTCCACGGGCGACTATGACAAGTTCTGCCGTCTCACTAAGCGGAGCTTCAGCAAGGGTTCATTCTTGTCCTTTCCATCCTTGAAGCGGAGGAACCACTTCACCATCACCCTGGAGTAAGTTCAAATTTTGTAGCCCTGCCTTCAGGCGGATCGTTTTCTTAACCAAAACTAGAATGAGAATGCTGTAAACTGAAAACTGAAACTGAAACTAGAATGAGAATGCTGTAAACTGTAAACTGAAACTAGAATGAGAAGTTCAGCCATCTTGCTTGATCATACTTAGGAAAAGGGATTTCTTTTCAGAATAGGTCACATGTGCTCATTACTTGTTCTAAAGTACGACATGATGATTGGCCGGTCCTAATTATCGGGCTGATTGTGTGTCGTCATGCCACAATATTGTGAATTGTTACTCCAGATTATTTACCCCAGATCATTTACTCAGTGAGTGATGTGCAGAGAAAGATCCAACCTTATGTTTTTTTATGTCACTTTACAAGACCCACAAATAAACAAAACTCCGTACTTAGCCAAAAATTGATAATGTTTGCTAATTCATTTTTTCATGACTGTTTCACAATAGGTGAAATTTGAGATTTTATCCTGGCTGTTCTTAGGAAATGCACAATAATATGTATGAAGATCTTTCTACTAACAAGAAACCCAATCAATTATCTATCAGTATTTTGCCATGTTAAAACTTTTAATGTTTTTCACCGACCATGTACAATATTACAGGCCTAATTGATTTTCAACCAACTAACAAGACAAAACAAGAACTAACAAGACAAAATGCCTGCTCTGCTGCCATTTTATATTTCATTATAATCTGGCGGGCATAATGCTCATGCTCATGCGTTTACTGTGTTGTATTTCCATGTCATTATGTAAATAATACATCTTCAGCAACCCAAGCTTGTCGTAAGAGGAGACTAATGGGATCGGGTGGTCAGGCTCACCGACCTGATTGATGCATGTCATCATATCCTAATTGTGTGGACCACCGTGATATTGCTGGAATATTGGAGTGCGGCGACATAGTATCTAATAGAACAGTGCCTATGATGGCATTAGCATCAAACTATATGTTTGATCTCTTATTTTGGGACAGTGAATTTATTTTATTTCTAAAAAAACCCAGCTTATACTGTGAAGTGCACCTCATGGCCAAAACCAGAAAAATCACAGTAGCAGCAGGGGCGGTCGGGTAGCCTAGTGGTTTAAGTGTTCGTTCGTCACGCTGAAGACCCGGGTTCGATTCCCGACGTGGGTACAATGTGTGAAGCCCATTTCTGGTGTCCCCCGTCATGATAATGCTGTATTATTGCTAAAAGCGGCTTAAAACCATACTCACTCACTCACTCACTCACTTACAGTAGCAACACGGTGTGTCAATGGGTATTGGAGGTTTAAAGTATATCACAATTCTTTGCAAAGCACATGGCCATATTGCAATACGTATCACCATATACTGTATAATTCTAAATGTTTAATTCAGAAGCAATCTGATACATTAAGGTATGAACTGAATTTCATGAAACGAACAAAACAAGATGCTGGTACAACATGGTGTTTACTCATTCAATAAATATGCAGCCATCTTGAGGGTCAGAACCCTCGCTCCTGAGCAGCGAAGGCATTTTGCAAGAATATAACATTAAACACATGATAAAAATGCCAATTTGAAATCATCCGATATATCCAAAATGAAAAAAATGATATTGTGATGCGTATCGTGGAAAGAATGAACCTTAATTTACCGATATACTGCTAATACCTCACTCCCTTAATGTCAATGGGGGCGGTCGGGTAGCCTAGTGGTTAAAGCGTTCGCTCGTCACGCCGAAGACCTGGGTTCGATTCCCGACATGGGTACAAAATGTGAAGCCCATTTCTGGTGTCCCCCGCCGTGATATTGCTGGAATATTGCTAAAAGCTGCGTAAAACCATACTCACTCACTCACTCACTCACTTAATGTCAATGGAATAGGCAAACATCTAGTGTTGTGTTGAACAAGACAAGGTTGTAGACGTCCTGAGATGGAAATACTCTGACAGTTAATGAATAATGTCTGGCTTCCCGTGTCACCAACTCCATTTCATTTATCAACATTGCTTTGATGTTGTTTGTGAAGGATAGTTTTTGCGTCACCCGTTTTTGTCCTCAGTTGCAAGCCTCATCATTGGGATTTGGGAGAAGCCATGCATAGTTGAACAATTACCAGATCTAATGACAAAGGAATTTTGACTGAATATCAAGGTCTTGAATTTCATGACAGGGATACTTAAATTGATTACAATTTTTAGATGTGTCTGCTTGTGTTTCGGATAAATCCTTTGTATTATTAATGTGACTGTTGATTTCCTGGTGCTGTTATTCTACC
Source organism: Haliotis cracherodii (assembly GCF_022045235.1). Classification (NCBI taxonomy): domain Eukaryota; kingdom Metazoa; phylum Mollusca; class Gastropoda; order Lepetellida; family Haliotidae; genus Haliotis; species Haliotis cracherodii. The sequence goes on from NW_027266319.1 coordinate 20,987,650, forward strand.
GTCCTCTACATAATTTGTAAGGCACTATATTCTGTTTGGACCAAAGGTGACTTGGATTTAACAGAGCTTCAGATAAACTGCGTATTTGTGTAAGATATGCTAAATCACCTCAACCCAGTTGATTTTTAATTGTTTGTGTACAAATACACAGGAAAAGAACAAGAAAATATGAGCATTAAAACACTGTGCATAATTACCCAATGTAATCTTTTCAGCTTGCGTGTGTGCGTAAAGTAATGTACCAAATTTCACAATTGATACCGGCTGATCCATTAGGTACAGGATATAATGGTGTTTCCCTAACGATACACAGTGGACAACTATGTTAATGACAGCACTCGGGCCGATAATGAACCAATTTGGCATCTTGTATCAATGGAATAATGGCCTAGCTGCGTCAACAACACTTATCTCACTTGACATTTCTCGGGGGGGGGGGGGGAGGGGGGGGTCACGGGTGGCCCAGTCGTCTAAGGCGTCTAAGGTGCCATGATTCGCTGTGCAGAGTTGCGTCCCTTGGGCATTCCAGAATCCTGGTTCGCCCGATTATGTTTCTAGATTAGTCAGCACCATACCCATGCTCGTGGATTTCACTGAAGTGGTAAACGTCTGAGACCTGCATCACTACTGGCTTTCCTCCCACATTAAGCTGACACGCCGTGATATAACTGGAATACTATTAAAAGCAGCATTAAACCCAACTCAATCACACTTGACATTTCTCCATACTGACATAACTACCACTGTTTCTAATCGTCATTGTTATACCAATAATTCAACAAGTACTAGAACCATCAAAACAAAGATCCTGCAACCATGCACCAATGCAACAATCAATACACATACTGTAAACTACCTTAAACACGCTTATAACGAACTGACGGATATAACGAACTTACTTTTTGGTCCCGACTATCTGCTGTAGTGATGCTGTATCTATGCTTATAACCAACAACGGTTATAACAAAATAGAATTAGCAGTCCCTTTGAGTTCGTTATAACCATAGTTTACTGTATTCCCAATCACAATCAAACGTGTGTATTCTTACTTGCACATGTTATCGGTAGTTAGGTTCAGACTCCTGATAGAAGATTGATTCCCAACCTGGCTACAATGTGTAAAGCCCATTTCTGGTGTCCCCTGCTGTGATATTGCTGGAATATTGCTAAAAGCGGCATAAAACCATACTCACTCACTCACTCACTCACTCACTCACTCACTCACTCACTCACTGTTAACTATCCCCTTACACTAACTAAATAAGATTAACAAGTTGGACAACCATGTTACTGACAGCACTCAGGCCTGTAATGAACCAATTTGTCATTCTGTATCCATGGAATAATTAACCATCTACATGATGTATGGTCACAGAGGCCGATGCATCTTTGTCACAGATGTCTGGGTTCTTGTTAAGTATTTAAAAGTAGTTGTAACACCAACGTTATCATTTACATGAATACAAGGTGGAGGCTTGGGTCAGTGTAGTGACAGGATAGTGGAGGAAAAGACTTAACAAAGAGTCTCGTCACCTAGAGAACTGTCCTCGATTGTCCAGTGAATTATTTCTCACATCTATGATAAATAGCCTGGACCCATTCACTACGTTGGTTTTGAGTCTGATTTGAATGGCATAACGCTTAAAGAAGCAATCCAATCAATATCCTCATATGCTATACAATTAGTTATTTCTGGAGGAAAGCCAGATGTTTATGTTTTGTCTGCGTCTGGTCCAATTGTGTAACTATAGCCTGTCTCACAGATGCTATAGCCTTGGTTGGCTGGTTGGTTTGTTTGTTGTTTAACGCCGCACTCAGCAGTGTTCCAGCCATATGACGGCGGTCTGTAAATAATCGAGTCCGGGCCAGACAATCCAGTGATTAATGTCATGAGCATCGATCCACGCAATTGGGATCGATGACGTGCATCAACCAAGTCAGTGAGCCTGACCACCCGATCCTGTTAGCATACGACAAGCATAGTCACCTTTTACGGCAAGCATGGGTTGCTGAAGACCTATTCTACCCCAGCGTCTTCACGGGCCCAGGTCCTAGGGAATAAATTTTTTAAAAAGAGAAGAATCCTTTGAAGAAGACTGATTTGGCAAGTCTAGATTGCCCTGAAATTAAGTATTGCTCTTGGCTCCATTTGGATTTCACTTTTTGTGGATGTATGTTTTTACATGATTAACTTTATATCTGTGACTAAATGTTTGTCTAGGTGAAATTACCAAAAATGAGTCCTACTGGTCGGAATTATGGACAGGAAATGCAACAATGTCTACTAAAACAGTGGAATAATTGAGAGACTTGTGATAGATAACGAGTGGTAAGGATGACTGTATCTCAGGGATAGCCGAGACAACCATTGAATTTCTCCCCATCAAGCTCCTCACTGATCGTAATCTGAGATTGACCTCTCACATGACCCCAGCTTAAATTAACGAAGTGCTAATTACCTCTACGGTGCTTGAAGCATCAGGTGGTCAGGTGGTGAGATTCAGATTGATGGCATCAAAACTTCAACACTTCATTAATGACGGGGGACTCCATTACATTAATGGTGGGGCATCCAGGACGAGCTTCAGTAAAGGATGCTAATTAATCTGTCATTTGTGGTGTCTCTTACATTGTTCATTGTCAGGAAATGTACCGGTAGATATGATTTTCTAAACAAAAGTAGTTCGTTATTTTAGATGTGAATTATCATCTAGATTATTTTTAAAATTTGACAGATGAACCAGTGACATAATTTGAATGCCTTGTGAAACAAAATTAGTTCATTATTTGAGACGTTAGATTTATCGTCGAGATTATTTATATATTTTGACAGATGAACCAGTGACAATTTTACAAGTTAACCCTTTCAAAATGTCTATTTGCAAATGTGATTCACATTATTTGTACAATGTCGGATATGTCTAAGAACGACTACCGATTTATCTCCGAATAACCGCTTCCCCAGACAGAGGGGAGCATCAATGCCCCAATGTATTGATGTAACACGTAGATGATGCTGTGTCAGTAGCATCAAGGAGCTGCTGCTGTTACTGTGGTCTGTCGAGATGTCCGTGCAATCAGCTCCATTAGATCAGACAAGATGATGGAGCATCTGAGTGATCAAACGTTCATAATGCCGCTCGGAGATCACAGATAGCATGTCTCACACACATTGTACATTGTCCTGATGGCAGCCAACACTGATGCTACTTTCCTGTACACTGGGAATGGCTGGTTATAAAGTGGCTTTTCAAGTTAATATTTTTTGTAATTCCAATGGTTCATTGAATGCAATCTTCTAAGCTGTCGGAAGCTATTGTCAAGTTATATTGGATTTTTCTTTGATTTTTGGCATGTCATTCAAACAAATAAATAAATAAATAAATGTCCTTGCAATTTTGAGGCATTATTAATTGATTTATCCACAAGCAAAAGAGGAAAGGATTACTCTCTGTGTAGATACACACTTTTGATAGTAATATGTATTGAAATATTTTTTCCATTTGAAAATAAAAAGTAATTCTAAAGTTAGGGTGAAACGAAACAGATCGATTGTTGCACATTCTTAAAGTTGTTCTCAGCAATCATTCCTGAATTGCCCTATTGTGCCATGACAGATACTGTTGACAGACACTATTGATTATTTCCACTCCTAGAATGACACATTCGCCGTCAGTCACAGGTAAATCTACCTGTAAATAGTTCATGGCTGTTGGTAATGGGGTCGTTGCACCTGCGGTACAAGTTCTCGTTAAATACAAATGTACAGTCCAGAGTACCAAACCAAATGGATATCTCTGTAATTCTATGTAAATTGTTTACTGAAAGTAATATCTTTATGGCTGGATTTTTAGCCTGTTCAAAAATATGGTTTAATATGCTCATGATAGATGGCTGTCCTGAAGTTAAATTGTTGAATTTCCCCATATCAGTTCCATTAGATCTGATTCATGATACTAAGAAGTTTGTGTTCCTTGGTGAGAGGGGCGGTCAGGTAGCCTAGTGGTTAAAGCGTTCGCTCGTCACACCGAAAACCTGGTTCGATTCCTGACATGGGTACAATGTGTGAAGCCCATTTCTTGTGTCCCCCCCGCCGTGATATTGCTGGAATATTGCTTAAAGCAGCGTAAAACCATACTCACTCACTCACTCCTGGGTGAGAAGACCACCTCCACGGTTTGATCCCAGGCCACATGATACTCAAAGATGTTAAACGTGGTACTGGTTGTTACCCTGCCTAGTACACACAGAAACAATGACAAGAGTTGTTGTAAGAGGGGTAGTAGGGTAGCGTAGTGGCTGTGGTGTTAGCTTGTCATGGATACCCACAGAAACAATGACCAAGTTTTTATGAGAGGGGCAGTGGGGTAGCGTAGTGGCTGTGGTGATCGCTTGTTGTGGATAGATGTGTGAACACATTGCTTATGAATAACGTTAAAAACATGATCTCCATGAGCGTATATATTTTCCTTTTTAAACTTGAGAGATTTGTCCATAAAGTAAGTTTTACCAGTTTTTTATTTTGTTTAAGTTTGATTATCTCTAATAAAGATTTATTTATTTATGATGTTTTAAAGAAGTCGCTACTCGCCACTAGCCAAAGTTTTCTCAAAATTTGATTGCCATTGCCAAAATTTATTCGTGTGTTTTTTACGTGCACTGTAGAACCATGACCCATCATGGATACAGCCTAAGTTAATTTCTGGTATTCCCAGCAATGATGCTGCTGGAATATTGCTAAAAGAGACGCATGACTCACTCTCACCTTGTGGAGACTTCATTCAAGTGTCCTCGTAGATCTACACAACATAATGATTAATGAGTTGTAACCTGAATGGTATTTCATTGTATCTATTTCACATTTGAAAATATTTACTGGAAAATCCCATTTTGAGTCTGTTCAACAAGAATGTAAAAATTAATAGTCTGTTTGTCGAGAATGTCTTTGGGAGTCCTGTTGAGTGACAGAACGTAATTTACTGTTGAAAGCAAAGGGAGGTAATTAAGCCTAAGTATTAAATATATAGCCTACTTGTGGTATAGTTTTTGGGATGAGAAGCATTTCTTTCTGTACACTCCGTGAGAGTCATGATTAACTCTCGCGAGACTTGACTTCTCTACCATCAAGCAAGGGGAGCCTCAGCCATCGGGGAAAATCAATACACAGGCTTATGGTGGTATTTGTCTGCAATGTCGCGTGCCTGGCGTGAACAAAGTAATTTGTGGCGGTGCTTCCCTCTGTCAGGGTGCTGCATAATACAGCGGTCAACTATTTTATGTTGATACACATTCATTGATTTTATGAGTACTGCAACCTTCCACCAATGTGATACATGAATGAATAAGTACCTTATTAAACTGTATATATACAGAACCCCTTTACTCAAATTTGAGTTCTCCACTCTTTCCCCATCACCACCAGCACACTGTTGCATTTGTCAAAGAGCTGGCCAGACAATACAAACACAGGTCATTGAACTAATTGAGGGCGTTGCTTGGAGAGTTGCGTCCCTTAGGTGGGGCTGAAGCCTATGATCATGGGTTCAAATTCCATATTCGACCTGATAAGGTTTATAGGTTTACCAATATAATGCCCATGCTTGGGGGTTTTACCAATGTAAACACAGACCTACTTCACTTTGAAGTGTGAAAATGGGCTATAACTGGTTTACTGTTCAAAGTGTGTTAAACCCAACTCACTCATTAATTACAAAGAAGACAATGTCTCCGTTTCACACAAGGCACTTATTGTAATGTTTTCATCAAGATGAAAATGGGCAGCTGACTATGAAGCATAGTGACTGCCCAGGTTTATTTGCTCTGAGCACTTGTAGTGCTATGGTTGTCGTAAATGTCTGTTAAGGTGAGAGATTTACTGCTGTCGTAGTACTTCATCCACTTGATCGCCTCCGTGGTCTAGTTGTAGAGCGTCCGCCCGGAGAGAGGAAGGTCCGGGGTTCGATCCCCGGCCGCGTCATACCAAAAGACGTTAACAGATGGTACTTGTTGTTACCCTGTCTGGCGCTCGGCATTAAGGGGCTAAAACAAGGACTGGTCGGCTCGGAGTCAGTATACTGTGTCTGAGTGGGGTATTCATGTTAAACTGCGGCATGGTATCTCAGTGAGCTAGCACTATAAATCGGCATCAGTCCGGCCTAGTACAAGCAGCCACACAAACACAGACACGTACATGCACGTCGCTATATAAGTGCAATAATCTTGGACGTGACGTTAAACCCCATTTCACCTCACCTCACCTCACCTCACCTCACCTCATCCACTTCGTGCAAGTGTGTCCTGGTGTGCTTATTAGGTAGATTAAGGTATTAGTCTGGTTCCCAAATTTTACTTCCTTCAGCAGAAGATAATGTAGCTATTCCTTGTGGTGCAAAATGATTAATATTGTCTGGGGTCCCTTGTGTTAAAAAAAGCTGGTAATGTGGACAAAAAGGCAAGAAGTTATTTTATGAGGCCATTTTCAACATTTCTTCATAATTCTCTCTGGATGCAAGAACATGATCTCAAAGGATTTGAGTTGGAGCAATGTTTCTGGGAAGAACAAATTATTTATTTGGGCCATTATTAGAATTCCTTCAGTCCTGTACTGATGATAACATATATGGTACACAACATTCATGATACCGACTGGATGTCAATTCTTGTTTCATCGCTCTCCATACAGTGTATTCTTTGTTTTGAGTTCTGAGATGAGATATTTATGAAAACACTTCACCTGTGAATCGGCTGTTTCAAGGTAACGCCTGAGCGACGAAGTATTGGATTCACTTCTTCGGACAGATTCATGTCATAACTTATTTGATTATTTTTGCAGATCTGTCTGTCACTTTTTATCCATATTCCCCCCAAAATCTGATTCGCTGCAAACATAATTGTCTGAAGGTAATAAAGATAGCATCGTCCTGCTCCCTCCAAAATGAACCCTGAAAAATTGGTGTATTATGCTCAAGAAATGCTGAAAAAGGCTTGGTAGAATAATAAATTTTGTCATGGATTGTCTACTTCATTACTACAATCTGACTTCAAACATGCCCACCATTTTTCCTATATGATAGGTGAGATACAGGGCTTAAATAAAAAAAGTTAATTGTATTGTTTGAAAAATCATCCTTCATTCATGTATTGTGGGCTGTGGGAGGGACTAGTAGTTAATGCGTTTGCTCATCATGCAACACCCGGGTTCGATTCCCCACATAGGCACAATGTGTGAAGCCCATTTCTGGTGTCCCCGCCCTGATATTGTTGGAATTTTGCTAGAAGGGGCATAAAACCATACTTGCTCACTCACCCCGTTCACATATTTTGGGATATCAGTCTTAGGAACAAGTAATTGAATTGGCCTTGCCTTATATCCTTCTTCATTGGAGCATTACATTGTATCCGAGCACCTGTCCACATTGTTGTCAAACTCCACCACAAGGGGAAGCACCTGGACAATGACTAGCTTTGTGATTGACAGTGTAGCATATGTACAAGCATTTCATATCACGCTGCAGTTATGTTCATTGGGTAATCGTATTATGTTCACTTGAGCTTGGATGAAAGAATAAATGTTATCAACCAATCTGACCTACTTAATCTTAATCCATCTAAACTTGACTTCAAATGCATGGGCATGTGTCCTCGGCGGAAATCAAAGTGACATTCTTACGGTGGGTTTTTAAAGTGGGATACCAGTAGCTTTCCGGATAACATGCCAGTTGTCTTATTAAAATTCATCAGTGTTGGAGTATTGTGTCATAGGGTAAATATGGCACACCTGGCTTGTGTAAGGTGTGATCACCTGCCTGACAAGGTCTTATGCTGTTCAAACTAGGGCTTTTGGGATTTGATTGGTCCTTAGTAGGGCTGGGATGTGTAACTCGGGTACTCGGGTCGGGTGGATACCGAGTAGGACCCGGTACCCACAGGATTACCCGGACACGTGGTTAGTCACATGATATATTGTCTAATGACTTAACATTATCTGGAACTCTATGGTTACGCTACAAGTCATTAATGTTCGCTTTTCTTTCTCACTATGCACCCATTCCTTCTGATTTGTCATATGGATGAATAAAGATATTACTTAAGTCAACTTCAGTGTATGCATGACCAGATTGTTTAATACATGTATCAAAATACGTGTTGCCAGGGCTATTCTAAAAAAGTTCCCAATCGGAGATTTTGAGACATCTCCAGAGACCTACAGTGGGTAGGGTAGGGTAATAGCGGGGGCGGGTAAATTTGGACTCATCCCAGCCCTAGTCCTTAGTAACCTACGCTTGTCGTAAGAGTTGACTCAATCTCATTGGGTGATCAGGTTAGGTCACTTGGTATATTTGTGCCATCATACCCTGATTCTGTTCATAATATCAACCACTGTTTTGTCTGGCTCTGACTGGATTGTTTGCAAGCAATCGTATTAAAGCTGGATTATTGCTGATTGGTGTAAACAACAGGGGGCACGGGTGGCCCAGTCGTCTAAGGCGCCGCGATTCGCTGTGCAGAGTTGCATCCCTTGGGCACGCCAGAAACCTATGGTTGTGGGTTCGAATCCCGGTTCGCCCCGATTATGGTTCTAGGTTTGTCAGCACCATATCCGTGCTTGTGGGTTTCACCGAAGTGGTAAACGTCTGAGACCTGCATCACTTCGGGCTTTCCTCCCACATTAAGCTGACACGCCGTGATATAACTGGAATAATGTTAAAAGCGGCGTTTAACTTAACTCACTTACTCACTGTAAACAACAGACAAGACAAACAACAGTTGTCTTTTTAAGATATTGACAAGTACCAATTTTAATTTTTGAGATGTTTTTTGTTCATAATTTTCCTGAATGCACTATTTTTATATCATACATAGTCTTACATTAACTTAATGACTACACAGTCTGGTCAGTAGATTATCTCTCTTTCTGTTCCAAGATGATTGAATCCTTTTGAATAAAAACAGTGTCTCATTTAATTTTGTCATTTATGGGGTTGCAATGAGATCTTGGCTTCACTCACAGCTGCCAGTTCAACAGGCATTTGATTTGCGTTATTTGACCACTCAAAGACACTGTGTTGATTCACATTGTTCACAAATGCACTCAATCTGGCCTTAAATTAGTGCTTCTGATTAATTGATTTTTACATGCGTGGCCGGAATGCTATAGAACAGCAATCAATAGTGGAAGCGGACCAGGCTGTGAGTCATTTATGTGTGTCGGGAGAGTGCTTGGCCAATGCCTAATTCCACAATCGGTATGACCGTGTAACCCTGGTTAAATACTGAATGTGCTGTGTGCAGTGGTAGCGCCTTCATAGAGAGTTAATGTGGCCAGTTGAAGTAATTGTAAAGACTCAGAATTGAGTTATTGGGCCATGGTTTTATTGATGTCATTTGTGAAGCATTAGTGATCATAAAAAGCCGATATTTTGTTTCATATTTGTGAAAATACAACTATAGACTTAAATTAAGCAGCTCATGTATTGGTCCTTACCAATATTTCCAGTATTGAATGGTTTTTGTGTGAGATAATTTGAAATAATGATTCTTCAACTTCAGTGGTTCAGCTCTTTAAAGGTGATTCATTGAATCCATATGCTAAAAATATAAAAGTCAGTCGAGATTATTTATGATGAAATTATGTTTCATGTCAAATTGAATTGGTTGAAATGGACAGTATTGAGATCTCATTCAATCAGTTTGAGCTATGACTTGTGTTGCAAGATGCAAGAGCAAGCATCAAGATAAAATGTCAGCCGTCAGATCGTAACCACCTCATTATTCTCTTGCAGATTCGCCACGCAGGAGAAAAATGGCTTGCTCTTCTACAACGGGCGATTTAATGAACTCCACGATTTTATTGCCCTGGAAATTATCGATGGACAGATTCAGTTCTCGTACTCTCTGGGTGCTGACATCACGACTGTCAATCCTTATGTCAGGGGCGGAGTGAACACTGGCGAATGGGTGAAGGTCAAGGTCAATTTTCTAAATCGGGTAAGTAATTTTTCTTCCATTCTTTGGCAAGTTTGTGCATGTTTAATATCAGGGATTTGCATATATGTACTGTCGGTGGTTAACATTCCCCCAATTATTTGTTTGCTGGTTCGAATTCTTCATGTCAATGGCATGGATAGAATCTTAATACCATGAAAGGGCACACAGTGGAAAAAATATTTCTATAACCAAAGTCTTCTACGCTCATCCATCCAACCACCCACTCATATCAATCCACCCTCTTCAATGCTCATTTCCATCCATCCATATCAATCCTTCCATATTAGTCCATCCCAATCCACATTCATCCATCCATCCATCCATCCTTTTCCACACTCATCCATCCTTTTCCACACTCATCCATCCTTTTCCACACTCATCCATCCTTTTCCACACTCAACCATCCTTTTCCACACTCATCCATCCTTTTCCACACTCATCTATCCTTTTCCACACTTATCCATCCTTTTCCACACTCAACCATCCTTTTCCACACTCATCCATCCTTTTCCACACTCAACCATCCTTTTCCACACTCATCCATCCTTTTCCACACTCATCTGTCCTTTTCCACACTCATCCATCCTTTTCCACACTCAACCATCCTTTTCCACACTCAACCATCCTTTTCCACACTCATCCATCCTTTTCCACACTCATCTATCCTTTTCCACACTCATCCATCCTTCCACGCTAATCCAACCATCTTCTTTACTCATTCATCCTTTCACACTCATCCATCCATCCATCCATCTATCCATCCATCCATCCTTCCATCCAACCTCTTCCACATCCTGACTGGACATCCTTTGTTTTCCTCTTCCAGGAAGCCACAGTGACAGTGGGAGAAGACTGCGACACTCTCGTCTCCATTCTCTACCATGCCCAGCTGGGGAACTACTCCTGTGCAGATCGCAATGCTACAGTACTTGATAAGATGTAAGTAGCAGTACTTTAGCCTATTTGATTTTAAATACTTTGATCTTTGTCTTTGAGAAGCTGTTATAGATTGTTATTGGTTATAATGACCAGTTGGTTTGATACTGCAATAACATCCTTTATTTCCTAGATGCGAGAATCCCACGAAGATTTGTCATCGCCTTCTGGATCTGACAGGCCCCCTCCAGATTGGGGGGTTGCCGTCCCTCCCCACCACCTTCCAGATAGTCAACAAGGACTTTGTCGGCTGCATTAAAGACTTCTACATCGACCACGACATTCTGAACCTCAACTCATCTGTCTCCTATGTGGGGAAGGGCAGTGAGGCAGGCTGTTCGGCCAAGAAGTCCATGTGTTCGGAAAAGCCATGCCGATATGGAGGTCAGTCGCAGTTGTCTCCTGTTTCTTAAATCAATTCGGGGCGGTCGGGTAGGCTAGTGGTTAAAGCGTTCGCTTGTCACGCCGAAGACCCGGGTTTGATTCCTGACATGGGTACAATGTGTGAAGCCCATTTCTGGTGTCCCCCACCATGATATTGCTGGAATATTGCTAGAAGCTGCGTAAAACCATACTCACTCACTCACTCACATCAATCAACTCAAGCTTTGTTTTACAAGCAGCATGGTTATTGATGTCACAAATGTGTGTCTCATGGTTTAAGCGGGGTGATTTGGTAACATAGTAGTTAAAGTGCTTGCTCTTCTCACCGAAGGCTCAGGTTTGATTCTCCACATGGGTACAATGTGTGAAGCTCTTTCTTGGTGTCCCCCACCATGGTATTGCTGGAATATTGCTAAATGCAGTGTCAAACTATACTCACTCACTCACTGTTTTAGGAGTAGTCACAATGACATAGAAATGTTTTATGAACTATGGACTAAGGATGTAGAATACTTGCCTGGCAGTTCAATGAAAGATTTAGCTGATGTTGCTGTTTCTTGGTTGTCTTTTCATAAAAGGTTGCTGTCTAATATGACTAAGCGATGAACTGGCAAACTATGTTGTAGTACTGTTGTGAGATTTGATACATCCTGGATTATTGAATGACCATGAATGATGTTCTGTGCAGGTATATGCAAGGAGGGTTGGACGACCTTCACCTGTGAATGTCGAGACAAGGCTGGCGGCAAGGACTGTAGCCAAGGTAACCACAACCATCTCAACCTGCACAACCACCACACAACCACCAAAACCATGCAACAACCACAACTACCACATTCACAACACAACCATGCAACCACACAACCACCACTCCCATGCAACCACACAACCACCACTACCATTCAACAATACAACCACCACAACAACCACAACAACCACATTGACAACACAACCACCACTACACAACCACCGCAGCCAACCACAGCGACAACTACCATCGCCATGACCACAACTACCACATTCACCCCACAACCACCCCACAACCACCACCACAACCATCTCAACCTGCACAACCACCACAATCACACCACAACCACCACCACCACCACCACCACCACATTCACCCCACAACCACTACCACAACCATGCAACCACATAACCACCGCTACCATGCAACAACACAACTACCACCACCACCACAACTACCACATTCACCCCACAACCACCCCACAACCACCCCACAACCACCACCACAACCATCTCAACCTGCACAACCACCACAATCACACCACAACCACCACCACCACCACCACCACCACATTCACCCCACAACCACCACCACAACCATGCAACCACATAACCACCGCTACCATGCAACAACACAACTACCACCACCACCACAACTACCACATTCACAACACAACCACAACCATGCAACAACACCACCACCACAACAACCACAACTACCACATTCACAACACAACCACCACAACCACACAACCACCGCAGCCAACCACAACGACAACTACCATCGCCACCACCACAACTACCACTTCCACTATCTTGCCACAACCACGTTCTGGCATCCATCTTATGTGCAGCACCATACCTGTGCTGATTGATTTCACCAAAGTTGTAAATGTTCATTCTAAAATCCATTAGAGTCAACCCCAACTAACTCACTGTTAACTACAAAACCATAGAGCCAGATAGCCCTATCTTCACCAGTGAGATCGTCACATGCAGTCAGTTCAGTGTTGGTAACATGTTTAATTTCAGTGATTGAGTCCCCGAGGAAGTTAAAAGGCAATGGATACCTCGCCTACTCCAACTTCGGCACCAACAACAAAGTCAGTTTCCCATGGTATAACGGTCTTGCCTTCCGCACCCGAGCAGACAGTGGCGCCCTCATGCAGATAAATCTCAGCGTTGGCCAAGTCACTATCATGGTAAGAGATGATTGACTTTGGTACTTGGAGGAATTTGTTTTGTTTTTTAAAAATATCCTGTGTTTCGTCGGAACCAATACTTGTGTTGCACCCATGCTTATTATCCTTCAGCTTTTGGTTGTTGATTTATCTTCATGACCGTAGCACACGCATGAACCTTTTATTGAGATAAAATCTGAGATCACATTGTTCTGATCGATCAAGATAACACTAGACCAAAAATGATGAAGGCATATTTTTCCCCTTCCAGATTGAGGATGGTTTCATCACATACAACTTCAAGGCTACCAAGATTGTGTTTGATTTCCGCAAAGTGAATGATGGGAAGTGGCACTACTTTGAGTCCCGTTGGTTCCAAGGTCGTCAAGAGCTCACCCTTGACTATGGCCAACTCAGTGTGAGTAAGGTCAAGGTTACTCTGACCTTGGTGGTCATGAGTTAAACATATTGTGTTTTCAAAGTAGAACTAGGTTATCTGTAGTTTTCGTTGTGCAAAACTATATCCACAGCCACCATTGCTGGTCATGATCGGGTGGTCAGGCCCAGTGACTTGGTTCATTGCCTGTCATTGTAGCCTGACGGTGTGGATTCTTGCTCACAATATCGAGCACTGGGTTATCTGGTTCAGAGTCGATTATTTAAGGCAGCCATCATATAGTTGGAAATTACTGACACGTCCTTAAACAAACACACTAACAAACAAACATTGGACTTGATTCAAGACTACTTCATTCAGGATGATATGTAAGATTTCTACATTCAATTGTGTTTGACATGATTAGATTTTCAAAGGAAAGCTAACACAAGCACTGTTATTTCAAGGGGAGGAATTGAAACAAAGTATCTTCAGAATCAAAAACCAATTTGGATGCAAGAGCTTTTTATGTGACTGTGACATTTTGTTTCCCCAGATGGAGGTGGAGCGAGCGAGTACCATCAAGAGTAGTGTGGTCAGCATGGTGTATGTGGGAGCGACACGTCAAGGCAATGAACCAATCAAGAATGGCTTTCACGGCTGTGTCAAGGTAAGGAGTTGACCCATGTTTAATTCAGTCAGGAAAAAAGCCTCCAGTACTCATAGCGACCAGACCCATCGCGATCCTATGTGGGAATATAGGTCCCCAGCAACCCATGCTGGTCAATCAGTCTGGGTGACTTGCTTGATTGCATTTCATTGTATTCCAATTGTTAGGATTGATGTTCATGATATCAATCACTAGATTGTCGTGTTGTCAGGGGTCGGGGGGGTCAGGTAGCCTAGTGGCTAAAGTTTTCACTCATCAAGCCAAAGACCCGGGTTTGATTACCGACATGGGTACAATGTGTGAAGCCCATTTCTGGTTTTCCCAACCGTGATATTGCTGGAATATTGTTAAACACGGCATAGAACCATACTCACTCACTCACTCAATTCAAGATCTAGGTCTGATGGGGCCAAGTGGTAATGTCAGTTTTTGAAAGTTACGGAAAACTCTGATATAGAGGTATGAAAATATCAATAAGCTTATCTCTTACACTATCAAGCTGTTTACTTCCGGCATGATCAGGAACATAAGTGTGGATAAAATGAGTGAAAAGAATGAATTTTCAATCAAAGACAATTTCATTTAACTTCGAACAAGTCTGTGTCCAAGATAATATTTTTTGCCATACTTCTCAAAATATCAACTAAGGTCATGTACTTGCTCATGTCTACATATTACAAATCACTCCTTAAAAAGCCAATGAAATCAGCCTATTTTGACACGCTTTAGCCATAACTAACATTTAGAGTTGTTCTAGGTCCAAAAGAAGCAGGGGTTGAAATGAACAAAGTCTTACTTTCATTCATTTACTATTCCCAGTATGGTAACTCGCTGTGACACCATTGGTAATGTCTTGTCACTGTTTCCAGGATATCCGCATGGGCAACTATGCCAACACAGTGTTGAACAATCCCAACGAGAACAACGTGGAAGCGGGATGCGAGAGCACGGAGAAGTGTCTTGGAAACCTCTGTGGCATCGGCACCTGTGTCGATGAGTGGGAGGATCATTCATGTGATTGTCCACCAGGTCAGTTGGCCAGGGACCATAAATCTTGTACCGTATCTGTGCATGTGTATTGACCTCTATTACAGATGTTTATGAACATCATGACTGCATGAACCTCAAAATTTGTGTGGTGCAATCAGATATTTTACAAAAATAGGTCTTCAGCAACCCATGCTTGCCCTAAAAGGCGACTATGCTTGTCCTAAAAGGCAACAAACGGGATCGGGTGGTCAGACTCCCTGACTTGGTTGATGCATGTCATTGATCCCAATTGCGTGGATCGATGTTCATGATATTATTCACTGGATTGTCTGGTCCAGACTCGATTATTTACAGACTGCCGTCATATAGCTGGAATACTGCAGAGTGCGGCGTTAAACAACAAACCCCCAAACGACAATAAACCACTCTGGTGATGTTAAGTTTGGAGAGAGCAATTTTACTTCACCAGTAAACTGGTCTGCTATTTCTTTTCATTCGATGCCAGACACCAGTGAATTCTTTGTTTAATGTCTTCCAATCACAGTCTTGAAGGGCCCATTATTGTCTATTCACAATCAGGGCATTAGTCTCTATTTAATAATGATCTGGGCCCCTCTCCACAAAAGCAATTGCAGCGCTGAGGTGGTCATAACTCCCATACATTAACATAAAACTAAGACAGCCATAGTGTCACTTTGTAGAACAGGGCCCTGGGCATTATTCTAAACTTACTTGCCATACCATACCACACCACACCACACCACACCACACCACACCACACCACACCACACCACACCACACCACACCACAGCACAGCACAGCACAGCACAGCACAACACAACACAACAACACTTAATTCATTATTGCTCATCACGCCGAAGATGTGGGTTCGATTCCCGACATGGGCACAATGTGTGAAGCCCATTTCTGGTGTCCCTGCCGTGGTAGTGCTGGAATAGTGCTAAAAGCGGCGTAAAACCATATTCACACACTCACTCACTTTGGTCATTATTCTATTTATGTACATTATGAACATCACTGTCCTCAGTGCATCATGATCTTGAAAATTCTTGTAACATCTTCATATTGTTGTGTTCCAGGTTTCATTGGCCCCGATTGTAAGGACATCTGCACCAGTGCCAATCCCTGCCAGAACTACTCCACATGTCGACGCCCCAACACTCAGCGCAACTTCTACTCGTGCGAGTGTGGGGCACGTCAGAGGGGCGACTACTGCGAAGTGACCGCCCCCAAGGAGTGCCCTGCATCCTGGTACGGCTACCCTGTCTGTGGACCCTGCAACTGCCGTGTGGACCGCGGATTTGACTCCGCCTGTAACAAGACTTCGGGGGAATGTATCTGCAAGGTAGGAGAGATAAAGGTTATGCAATATGAAACATATTGTTTCGCAATAGATCAGAGAACAGATTGATGTCCGAACGGGTTTACACTGTTAGTTAATCTGATGCTGCTATCTTGACAACAAGTTAATCTGATGCTGCTATCTTGACAACAAGTTAATCTGATGCTGCTGTCTTGACAACAACTGTGGACAAAAATACATGGATATGGACCAATAGTTCTGTGGAGAATGTATCTTGTATGTTATTGTCCATGGGAATAGTTGGGATGGGGGTCGCTCAGTAGTGGTCACCCCCGTTCAGTTTTCATCATGGTTCAGTCATGACCCCAAGCATATGTCCACTACCTTGTTGAAGATGAGTTGAGGTAAGCAATTAGTATGAATCATTTATCAGTATGAATACATATTTGGTCTACACAGTGTTTGTCACCGGGGCGGTCGGGTAGCCTAGTGGTTAAAGCGTTCGCTCGTCACGCCTAAGACCCGGGTTTGATTCCCGACATGGCTCAATGTGTGAAGCCCATTTCTGGTGTCCCCCGCCGTGATATTGCTGGAATAGTGCTAAAAGCGGCATAAAACCATACTCACTCACTCACTCTAGTTTGTCATCACTCATTTCATGATGAAAAAAAATAAAAATTCATAAATGATAAGAAAATGAATAATTAGAAAAAAAATCAGCACAGGGCTTCAAAATAATGCTGTCATCATTCCCTTCAGGCCAACCATTACCGGCCAGCAGGAAGCGAAGTGTGCTACCCATGTAACTGCTACCATCTCGGCGCGTCAGGGGCAACGTGTCACCCTGTCACCGGTCAGTGCACGTGCAAGTTGGGCATCGTGGGAAGGAGGTGTGACCAGTGTCCAAGTATATTCGCGGAGATCCGAGAGGATGAGGGCTGCCATGGTAAGAGAGAGTTTAATAACTTCACAGTATTGAAGAACATCATTCAGCTTTTTGGAATATGTGTTCTATCATGTTTTCATGTCGACCCAGAAGATTAGAATGGGTTGTTATGTTTTCTTAACTATGAATATAAGTTATAAAATTGATAGGAAAGATTAAGTAAAAAGTTTTGTAATAATTTCACTAGTCAATTTTATGTCATTTCTATTTTAGTTGTGTACGCTTACTGTCCGAGGAACTATGCAGCTGGAATCTGGTGGGATCCAGTCTCACTTGGCGACCAAGCGGTGATAGACTGTCCTGGGACTGCCATTGGTAGGTACACAGTCTGTATTGGGCCCATTGCAGAATAAACCTGGTGCATTTTATCATCAGAAAAGGTTCTCGTTGAAATTGCAAATATGTGCATAGTATGTCATGCTTGTTGACCAAGAGTTAAACAGTTTGGGGATTGGGTGGTCAGTCATGAGAGGAAATGGCTTGCTGTGTTGCCCAGAATGGGGTTTATATGGTTGCCCTTAATTGGGACAGGTGCACTGTGTTGCCCAGAATGGGGTTTATATGGTTGATCCTGATTGGGACAGGTCCACTGTGTTGACCAGAATGGGGTTCAGGGGGTGAAATTTTCCTCAGCAGAGAAGATACTCCATATGTCATGGGAATCAGTGGATCCATTTACCTTTGACTCTGCATCATGGGCACCAATGTTAGGGATTGTAATACTTCACCTTTCACGCGTTGCAGGCGATGCAGTTCGGAAGTGTTTGGAAACAGACAGCTGGCTGGAGCCCAATCTGTACAACTGTACGAGTGCCAACTTCACCAAGCTTCAAGCATCTGTGAGTATGGAGACAGCTTTACAAGCTCCATTTACAAACATTATTTGAAATAATTCTTGCAAAAACCTTATTACCCTTTTCAAATATTCCTGGCTGTCATCATACTAAATAATCTTAAGATTTTCAACAAACGTCCTCTTCATTGTCACCTATCCACAAGTTGTTGTGTAAGTAGTAGTATCTTGCTTTCCTAACCAGTGGGAAAGAAATGAAGTTGAACAATATATATGTAGGTTTTTTAATATCATCATCAACTTGTTTGACCTTGTACTTGTTATGCAGAACATTTACATATGTGGGAGTTTCAGTTTCTCGTAAACGGAACTCACTCACTCAAGGGAAGAGTGTTGACCTTGTGATCTTGGTTGTAATAGTCATTTGAAACTGTATGTGTGAGAAAATTGACTTTTGTCATTCGAGTTCTTTTCGTACTAATTATTTTCTTCAATTTGGATTCAGATTGCTCAGCTTAATGAAGCATCCATCAACACATTCGTAGCAAAGACCTCCATCGACAGTCTGAGGAACGCCACGAACACGACACGTCCAATGTATGGTGGCGACATCTCCACAGCCTATCAGATCATCTACAAGATTCTCAAGTATGAGGTCAAACAGAAGGGCCTCAGTCTGACCAATGAGCAGCATGGAACCTACATCCAGGTACACACAGATACTGTACATGATGTGATACGAGATTTATCAGAGTTGTATAAAAAGATTTTAAAAGATGGTACTTGTTGTTACCCAGTCTGGTTCTTAGCATTAAGGGGATAAAACAAAGACTGGTCAGCTTG
This sequence comes from Haliotis cracherodii, assembly GCF_022045235.1. Classification (NCBI taxonomy): domain Eukaryota; kingdom Metazoa; phylum Mollusca; class Gastropoda; order Lepetellida; family Haliotidae; genus Haliotis; species Haliotis cracherodii. Next base: position 21,006,827 of record NW_027266319.1, read on the forward strand.
GAGTCAGCATAATGTGTCTGAGAGGGGTGTCTATGTTAAACTGCTACAGAGTGTCTCGGTGAAACATCATAAACCGGCATTAGTCAGCAGCCACCCAGCTGAGTTTGAGACTGGGTGTCGAGTCTGGGACTGGGTGTCGAGTCTGGGATTGGGGGTCGAGTCTTGGACTGGGGGTCAAGTCTGGGACTCAGTTACAAATCTTACACCGGGTGTTGTGAATGTTGCAGGAAATGCTGGTGGCTGTCAGCAATGTGACAGAGCCGGAGACGAAAGTCTACTGGGACACAGTCAACACCAAATGGGATGGAGCATCCAAACTAATGAACCTGTTTGAGGAATACCTTGTTACTCTGGCCACCAACTTCGCCTCCACCAAGACCCCAGCATTTGATGCTATATCCGACAATATGGGTAGGTACATGAAAATACTCAATTATCAGGCAGGGGTAGAGTCAAAGGCATGGATGCACTCATAATTGAGTAACATGATGTATACATAATGGAGATAATTCTGGTTTTGAAATATTTGCACAAAATACCTGTTAGCTTTGAAGACGTGTGTATTCTGTGGATCTTCTCCCTTACAGTGTTGGGTGTTGACTGGATTGCTAAGGACAACATAACAAAGAAGACAATCCCGAAGTACGACCACATTCAGAAGAAAGGAACTTTTGATGATGATTCCAACATCAAACTGCCCATGTCCATCTTCAAGCCTGTTACTGCAGGTGAGTACTTGCATGTAGTAATTCCATGTAATAACTACAGCTATTCCATGTTATGCATTCATCTATGCCATATATTACATAGGAAAAAATAGGCATATTGCACTCCTATAATGTTATACTTTGTTTTCCAGGTACCCACACAGACAACAGTGTTCCCAAGGCATATGTAGGATATATCCTGTATCGCACCATGGGGAATATTCTGCCGAAGCAGTTCTCACCTTCCGTCAGGTCAGTCATCATTATTATCTCCCTTAAGATCAACATCTTACCACCATCTTCTGCTGTCCATCAACAAGTTTGCCTGGCAATCTGACATTGTTTAGTGAGAGGTGCATGTAGCCAAGATTCTAGATTCTGAATCAGAATATGCCCTTAGCAGTTCCCCTTTGTTGTTAGAACCACTGTGACTGGGCTGATTGTTTGTGTCCTTGTATTCTAATGTGGGTTCTTGTCATGTTATCAACCACTGGTTTGCCTGGCCCAGACATGATTATCTACAGGCTGCCATCATACAGCTGGAATATTTGTTACTGCATTGTAAAACAAACAGTTTTGATGTCTTTGTATTGTAAACCTCGAGCAGCATCTTCACCAACATCTTCATACCGCCTCCGTGGTCTAGTGTTAGAGCGTCAGCCCTGAGAGCGGAAGGTCCAGGGTTCGATCCCTGGCTGCATCATACCAAAGGATTTTATAAGATGGTACTTGTTACCCTGCCTGGCGCTCCGCATTAAGGTGGTAACACAAGGACTGGTCATTACAGAGTCAGTATACTGTTTCTCTGTGGGGTATTCATGTTAAACTGTGGCACAGTATCTCAGTGGACCCACCAACTTTTCCACCAATACCTCCACCAACAGTGTACTTTTGTTACAGTTTTTGAAAGTCAGGGCAGAATCATGTGTTTGCTTTCTGCTCTAGGGTGATGGGCGACATCCCTGTCGTCATCAACAGTCCTGTGATGACGGTGGTGATTGTGGACGAGGGCAAAGTCATCAACGGCTCCATCTCCACCCCTGTCAACATCACGCTGAAGCAACTGCACTCCTCCAACAGGACTGGGCCCCAGTGTGTCTACTGGAAGCACGACACGGAGCGGTAATACACGATACACACATTGTTTCCTTGTACTTGGTAACATGGCAGATTAGCCGTAGTCCTATGAAAATAGTGGGCTTTCTTGAACTTCTTTTGAGTCGTGTACAATATATCACATCAAATGCAGTAAAGTGGGATTCTGATCTTTTCCTCCAGCCTTCTCGGCCCCCATGATTTACCTTCTGCCTTATGTGTCAACCTGATTCATTCTGATTGTGTTTTTGTTCTCTTAGGAGTGAAGTCCAGTTGTAATATTCCTTGATACACATCGGGGGCACGGGTGGCCCAGTCGTCTAAGGCGCCGCGATTCGCTGTGCAGAGTTGCGTCCCTTGGGCACGCCAGAAACCTATGATTGTGGGTTCGAATCCCGGTTCGCCCTGATTATGTTTCTAGGTTTGTCAGCACCATACCCGTGCTCGTGGGTTTCACCGAAGTGGTAAACGTCTGAGACCTGCATCACTTGGGGCTTTCCTCCCACATTAAGCTGACACGCCGCGATATAACTGGAATACTGTTAAAAGCGGCGTTAAACCAAACTCACTCACTCACTTGATACACCTCACAGTGTTGCAATGTTTTGGTGTATGTCACTGTTGTAAGGTTATATTTAAATGAGAAGGATAGTTATAAATTAGCCTTTGAACCCTTTTTTCCTGTCATTAAAAATATTAATTTCCTGAATCCTAATTGAGCCTCAGTAAATCAGACATTTTGTTGACATCCTACAATAAGTGAAACCCTCTGGCAACCATTGTTATATCTCATATTGATGCCATCTTTTCTTGATTGAGTCGTTATCTGTTGTATGTTCCTCCTGAGCCAGTTTGAAGTATGTTCCTCTTCATTTCAGGAGTGGATTTTGGTCGCCAGATGGGTGTTCGGTGATTGACCAGTACACAAAGAACGGCGAGGACTACGTAGTGTGTTCCTGTAAACACCTATCCACATTCGCCCTCCTCATGGATGTAGCAGGCGCAGAGGTCAGTCAGTCAGTCGCAATCTTCAGCTGATATTGTCTTGTGAAATATACCTTTTGATCTTGAAAATACATGTCCAGTGAAAGATGTCTAGAGGAACCATTGTTTATGCAGGATATTCTCTGGTCTGTGACTGTCACTATTTATTGCTACCATTAATGACCTGGGTCTGAATACAAACTGGCTATTGGTGGCCTAATGGTTAAAGCGTTTGCTAGTCACATGGAGGGGTTTGATTCCCACATGGGTACAATGTGTGAGCCCATTTCTGGTGTCCCCTGCCTTGATATTGCTGGAGCATTGCTGAAACTCACTGAAAACTAATTAGGATTACATTGTTGATGTCATCTGCCAAATGGGGCTGCTGCAACACTGAAGACCCGTGAAGATCCGAGGTAGAATTGGTCTTCAGCAACCCATGCTTGCCGTAAAAGGTGACTATGCTTGTTGTAAGAGGCCACATACGGGATCAGGTGGTCTGGCTCGCTGACATGGTTGATGCATGTCATCGATCCCAAGACGTGAATCAATGCTCATGATGTCAATCACTGGATTGTCTGGTCCAGACTAAATTATTTACAGACTGCCATCATGTAGCTGGAATATTGCTGAGTGTTGTGTTAAACAACAAACAAACAAAGACTTCTGCTGCTTCTTGTCCCAACTAACTCCATTATCCTGCATTCTGTCTGTCGTTATATTGCAGTATCTGTATTCGTCGACGGTGCATGTGGAGGTCCTCACCTACATCCTGGTCGTCATCTCTATGGCATGTCTCGTCTTCGCCTTCTTCGTCTTCATGGTCTTTAAACGACTGCAATGCAACTGGAACAGCATCCACATCAACATCATCTTCGTCCTCTTCATCACCCAGCTGTCCTTCATCATTGGCATCGACCGTGTCCGACAAAAGGTATGCTATAATCCTGTTGTTATTGTACAGTATATGCAAACCTTAAAATCCCTACAAACCCTACAGACTTATTGTGAAGTTTTTGTAGGTAGATGTGTCAATACAATGTGTTTGACAGATGTAAAGCAAATCTATTCCAGCACTGACAGTATGATAATGCACTTTAGCTTTGCAGACAAAAATAGATAGGAATCACCTTTTTACTGTTGAATAACATTGTATCTCCTGTCCTGTTATTGCTGTTGTAAAACATGTTATATATTCTGTGTTGTAACTGCCATTGGATAACTTGTATCTCTGCTCCTATACTTGTGATTGTATTAGATGTTATACTGTGTGTCCTGTTCATGTCATTGTATAACATTATGTATGTCCTGCGGTGTATGACAAGCTGTTATTCATCTCTCATCAGTTGTTCTGCAAGTTGGTGTGTATCAGCCTTCACTACTTCTACGTCTCCGCCTTTGCCTGGCTGTTTGTCGACGTGCTCCACATCTACAGGATGCTCACTGAGCTGCGCATCATCAACTATGGGTCCATGAAGTTCTACTACCTCGTAGGATATGGTGCGTTGTATTGTCAGTAGTTGCCACACAATATATAGCTTATCCAGGCAGTTCTCATTGAGAAAGACCGCTTGGGGATTCCAGGTTAGATTTGGTGCCTAGCAACATATGCTTGTCGTAAGAGGCAACTAAGTGGATCAGTTCAATAGATGACTTAGTTGGATGAATTTCATCATACCCAATGAACACTGTCAATCCTTAGTTTCCATGTAGCAGACTGGACTATTATTTACAGACCACTATTGACCCGTGAAGATCTGGGGTAGAACTGGTCTTCAGCAACCCATGCTTGTAAGAGGTGATCAACAGGATCGGGTGGTCAGGCTCGCTGACTTGGTTGATGCATGTCATTGTATCCCAATTGCGTTGATCGATGCTCAGGATATCAATGACTGGATTGTCTTGTCCTGAACCAATTACTTACCACCGTCATATAGCTGGAATATTGCTGAGTGCGGTGTTAAATAAAAAACTTACAATTAAAACAGACCACTGTCATATTGTTGGAATAGTGCGACATAAAGCAACAAGTGAAAGAAAAGACCAAGAAGCGGAGTACCGGAATCCATTTTTTTAGCAACCAGGGTACAGGAAGAGAAGTTTGCTGTAACCTGTTTTCGTATTGGTGCCAATATTTAACGTTAGGATTTTGTTCTTCAGTTGTTCCTGGCATAATCGTTGGCTTGTCGGTGGGTCTCAATACAGTGGGATACGAAAATAAACACTTGTAAGTAAAATCTCAGTGATAACACTATTTTAAAGACCATGGATCCTGTCCATTTTCATGAAAATGAAGTCTACTGTTATTATCGAAAGTGGTTCATGTGATTGATTAAACATTCCCGATTTGGCCTGAAACTATTAGTGCACTTAATGTTTTAATGATGTGCAATGAGAAAAGTGATGTCTGAAGAACTAACTACTATTTTAGGTGTTTTTTTAACCTTCAAGTTTAGGTCGAGGGTACTAGTGTTGCTTGTCTTTGTGACTGTACAGTGCTTCTACTGAATCAGCTGCTGTGGGAAGACAGGTGCTTGTGTTGCCTGTAAATTATCTGATGCATTGTTTGTTCTTCTTGTTACAGCTGCTGGATGTCAGTGTCTGATATGTTTATCTGGAGCTTTGCAGGTCCGATCTGTCTCGGAGTCCTGGTAGGTCATATCTCAATGCACGTGGAACCTGTACGACCAATATACCTCAATTTATCACAACCTACACAGTTATTGAAGTAGTATAACCATAGGCATCCAGAAGAATGCACTTAAGTAGAAGCAATCTAAATGCTTTTGTGATATATAGTTGATCTCCTACGCTTTGATGGAAGCCCTAAGCGTGTGACGGATATGTTTCCCATGTGATGTACGAAGATTGACTTACGTCTGTGATGCTGCTGCAGCTGCATCTAATCTAGTTTCCCAGGGTTACAGGGGGCACGGGTGGCCCAGTTGTCTAAGGCGCCGCGATTCGCTGTGCAGAGTTGGGTCCCTTGAGCATGCCAGAAACCTATGATTGTGGGTTAGAATCCCGGTTCGTCCCGATTATGTTTCTAGGTTTGTCAGCACCATGCCCAAGCTCGTGGGTTTCACCGAAGTGGTAAACATCTAAGACCTGCATCACTTCGGGCTTTCCTCCCACATTAAGCTGACAACCACGATATAACTGGAATATTGTTAAAAGCGGCGTTAAACCCAACTCACTCACTCACTCCCAGGGTTACATTCATGTTTCTTTATATCTCATTTCCAGATCAACATCTTCACCTTCATCCTAGCCATGAAGGCCAGCTGTAGGGAGAAGGTCCGGGAGCCTGAGAACCTCAACACACTCAGGTAACAATATAGTCACATTAGGCCTTGTATAGATTTTGGTAGATTTGGGCCAAATCTTTTATGATTAGGTGAAATGGAAAAAAAGATGTGAGATTTTATCACTGCTGTTAGTAAGAAATGGGGAATAATATGATTAAAATCTTTGAGATTTCTTAATTTGATGGTCGTGGCTCAGCACTGCACTGCTCTTACATCAAACAACACACAGACAACTTCACATGTTTCGAATGTCCCCAGTAAGAAGGTGTAGCTGTATTTCATATCAAACAACCTGATAGGAACATTTCTCATTTGGTCTATTGTATGGTCAATTTTGTGAGCCAACATCTCGTTAAAAGTGTGCTCACACTGTTGTCTTGTTACAGGTGTGATCATGCTATTGTCTTGTTACAGGTGTGTTCATGCCATTGTCTTGTTACAGGTGTGTTCATGCCATTGTCTCGTTACAGGTGTGTTCATGTTTTTGTCTTGTTACAGGTGTGTTCATACGCTTGTTTCGTTACAGGTGTGTTCATACTCTTGTTTCGTTACGGGTGTGTTCATGCTATTGTCTTGTTACAGGTGTGTTCATGCTATTGTCTTGTTACAGGTGTGTTCATGCTATTGTCTTGTTACAGGTGTGTTCATGCCATTGTCTCGTTACAGGTGTGTTCATACTCTTGTTTCGTTACAGGTGTGTTCATGCTGTTGTCTTGTTACAGGTGTGTTCATGCTATTGTCTTGTTACAGGTGTGTTCATGCTATTGTCTTGTTACAGGTGTGTTCATGCTATTGTCTTGTTACAGGTGTGTTCATGCTATTGTCTTCTTGCAGGTGTGGGCTGTTGAGCACCATCATATTGCTGCTGTTAGTGGGGGTGACGTGGGTGACTGGTCTCATCTCGGTCAACTTCCAGATCCCCTCCCTCAACTACGTATTCTCTGTGTTCATGTTCCTCGAAGGTGTCTTTATAGTGCTGGCATACGTACTGCTAAATGCAAAGGTGAGAGTCGCTTGTACACTGCAGACACTGAAATCTTCTGCCTACATGTCACTTTGAAAGTTATTTGTAAAAGAGATGTTATTACTTCACCCAAAAGGTGGGCTCTGGGATAGCCTAGTGGTTAATGTGTTTACTCGTCATGCTGAAAACTCCGGTTTGATTGCCTAAATGGGTGCATGTGTGAAGCTGCTATATTCCTGCAGTATTGCTAAAAGTGACTTAAAATAATACTCACTCACCCAAAATGTGATTTTGTGAAGGTAGATTTATTTAAGGGAAAATACCATTTCATATTTTAATGATCTTCCTCTATGATGCTCTTGCAGGTTCGATTCCAAATAAAAAGAGCATGGTACCGCATCCAAGGCAAGAAACTAGAAATTGATGAAAATCTTGCAGGAACAAGGAGCACAATGCTTTCTGTAAGTTGTAAGTCAGGTGGTGAGGCTTCTTGAAGAGATAACCACCTCATATATTATGCTTATATGCCAGGATATGAAAGAAATACTGTTCAAAAGTTAAAAAATGCAACACATTTTCTTGTTTTAAGGTGTGTTCACAGAGCCTTAGAATAAACAAATCTTGTTCTTAGAATTATGGCAACAACCAAACGATCTGTTTGTTTTCAGGGGGCAGTCGGGTAGCCTAGTGGTTAAAGCGTTCGCTCATCACGCTAAACACCCGGGTTCGATTCCCGCATGGGTACAATGTGTGAAGCCATTTTCTGGTGTCCCCCTGCCGTGATATTGCTGGAATATTGCTAAAAGCGGCATAAAACCAGTCACTCACACAGTTTGTTTTCGATTATTGTAAATGGTTGACATGGAAGTAAGAAAGATTTGTTTTCAGCTGTTAACCTGTTTTCAACTCTTTCATTGTAGAGATCTGCGTTAGCCTATCGCCATGATTCCTCTAATGATGGAGGTCTTCATCGGGTCAACATCGGCATCTCCACAACGTCGACAACAAGTCGGTCCAGTAAGAGCAGCGGCACCTTCCATAAAGGGGATGACTACCTGCGCAGCACAAGCAGCTCCACATCGGGGCACGTGCCCTCCACAGCGCTGTATCCACCCAACACAGGCATCCCACCCTACGGATATGACCCGTCCGGATTCCACGACAAACTGCCAGATGGTACCAGTAAGTTCACGAAACAGTTTCAATTATTTGACCTTTAATTTCTTTCACTTATGATGTAAAATAATGGGTCAATTACAAGTAAGTTAACATCCTACAATATTTTCAACCAGATATTTAACAATTTGAATGGAATTGATGAGTTCAGACATTTGTGTGTTGATGACATATTTAGTAAGGATTTTACTGCATCACTTTACAGATCCTGATACAGGGGAGATAACTCATAAACCTGGCAATGACTCGGATTCTGACAGTGAGGTTTCTATAGATAGGAACAGTCTTGATCTGGCTTCTAGTCATTCCTCAGATGAAGACGATGACTTTGACCTCGGTCCAAGGTGGGAACCTACCCCGACTAAGAGCAAAGCAGTAGGTAAGTCGACAGCTGATGAACAGCTGATGGACAGCTGATGAACAGCTGATGAACAGCTGATGGACAGGCTTCACTTGAAGCACCACAATGGCCATGTAGTTTGTCAGAACCGGAGTAGAACATGTTTGATGTTATGGGAAATGTCTTCAGAAAATGCCTCCAATGTTTGTTGTTACATTTGAATCCCATGTCTTATTTAAGCACACACGACAAATTCATTTACAATTTATGTCATCCAAGGTACAAATTGCAACAGAAAATGATAAGTTTGTTGTCTCGGGGGGGAAAAAAGTGGACAAAACTCTGGCTAACAACTTCTTTATTATACTATTATAGTGATGTTTTGTTATAGAACCTTATATCTTTGTCAAGCAAGAGTGTCCTGCTTGACAACAGTATAAGGATCTACACTGTAACGTCACCATAACAGTATCTCTTGTATCCCTGTGGTGTGGGTTTTCGGACACTTTCGGTAGATTTTTCTCTAATCACATGAACAACTGTAAAACATCCCATTCACTTAAGAAAGACAACTTTTTCTTAAAAACAAGCCATCATCTGAGTTTAAAATGTGTGTGATATGTCTGTTATAGTGGGAGTATTCGCGATAAACATGGCCATCCTAAAACGTATGATATCCGAAAACATATGATTGGACAATATATAGAAATATTAAAGAACTTGGTCGCCATAGGTGTGTCTACTTTGTCATCCATCAACTTCTAAGAAATAAGAAATGCCAATCCAACAATTCATTCAGACAAAGCTAGAGAAGAAATAGAACTGTATGACATGTTTGTCTAATTTGGGAAAGATACCATGACTAAATAAAGACATTAGTGTACAAGTTTCAGAAAGGCATGACACCAAATTGAGACTTCTCCATATTTGTCTTGTTTAAACCACAAACAGTGAATAAACAACTTGTTAAATACAACTGATATACGCCATTTGATATGTTGGTGTTGTTGCATTTCAGAAAAAGCTAGAGAAGAAATAGAGAAAAAGAAAAAAGAAAAGGAGTTAGATAGACTAAGAAATAATAATGCTGATGGTAAGTTGTGTTATAAATAGCATCATGTTCCAGTTTGTTTTTTGTGTCGTCTTTACTCACATACTGTGTTGATGAAACCAGAAGTCGGATGTCCTACATATTTGTCTTTAGATGTCTATTTTCAGTGTTCAAGATAATGTTTTGTATATAGCTATAACATTCCCGGTGTTTGTGCCTTGTTCTTAATGTGGTGTTACATTGTAACTCAACAGGTCTTTGGTCGGGGGATGGAGAACCAGGTCAAAGGTTAGGTAACAGTCCAAGGTTATCAAACGTCCAACCGGATGTGACGTTACCGGCATCAGAACGCCAAGGTATGAGCAAGTTCTCGCAGCTCTGTTAGTGTGTTACCATGGTTACACTGTGAATCTATGGGATGATGATGTTGACACCCGTAGAGGGGATGGGATATTGGTGTTTCTGTGTTTCAATGTATCCAGTATACAATGTTTTTTGTGTATCTATCTGGAATTCATTTTAAAGTGCAATAAGTGTACATTCCAAAAATATTGATGATGCACAAGCAGGGCTTGTCCGAATTCATGTCGTCATTCAGACACACTTCAGCAATTTACAACACCTACATATATTGCTATTATAATAATCAGACATTTTACATAATGCTCTATTTCTATAAAATTGTATACAGCAATTCTTCAATATTTCCCCATCCGATGTGCCAATTTAGTGCAACCATACTTTTTATGCCAATCGGTTCTAGCTGTTGACCCTTGTCAGTGTTACCATCGTATTTTTAACTACTACTATATATAGATATCTGTCTGTCAACCATACCATCATGAATGTATATATGTGTAGTCACGTGTTGTCGTTGTGGGGTTCTGCTTTGCATACAACTGATTCCATACCAAAGAAGTGCTGTAACCGTACATGCAACGCTGTCGGCATTACAACGTACCGCCATGCACTCCGTGTCCTAGTTTAAGCAATGGAACCCATGAACCTACAATGTCTCTGTATTTGTGAAGATTTGGTTTTATTTCAGTTAACGTTTGCATGAGTTATGTTGAGCCATAAATCAGTTCCAGAAATAACCAAATTCATATCTACCCATATATTCATATTTGTAATTATTCCAATGAGATTGTGAAATCATCTGACATGTGACTGTGACTGTCACTTGTTCTATTGGTCTCCGGGCAACCGGGGCGGTCGGGTAGCCTAGTGGTAAAAGCATTCGCTTGTCATGCCGAAGACCCAGGTTCGATTCCAGATATGGGTACAATGAATGGAGCCATTTCTGGTGTCTCCTGCCATGATATTGCTGGAATATTGCTAAAAGAGATGTAAAACCATTCACTCACTCACTCACTCTCTACAAGCAACCCGTGCTTGTCGTAAACGGTGACTAACGGGATCGGGTGGTCAGACCTGCTGACTTGGTTGGTGCATGTCATCATTGTGTAGATCAATGCTTATGATGTCTGGTCCTGACTCGATTATTTTACTGACTGCCATCATATAGCTGGAATACTGCTAAGTGTGGCTTTAACAACAAACAAGCACTTGTTCTGATTATACCACTCAGCATTGAGCGAGAAGCTGAAAAAAATACACAAGTTATCATGGGTATCTGAACTTTCTGGAACTGAAGTTGGTTAGTTTATGAACACATGCTACAGAATCATGTCTGTCAAATACTCTCATCAAATACTCTTTTCAACATTAAATTTTAGAGAACAATTTTAAAAGTTTGCTTACAAAATTTTAGATTTGTTTTTATTTTTAAAATAATATCATACGTCAAACCATGTTGTAGATATTTTGAGTCTGTGTCCAAACTGAATATTGACAGACCTGTATTCTGTATATCTGCACCAACCGCCTTCTTTGTTTTGATAGGTCGTGTTGTAACGATTGTGCCCCCTGTTCGCACCGATAGCTTACCGAATAATATCTCGAGTACCAGCAGCCCGAAACAGGGCATGAGGGTGCAAGTACTCACTCACAATGGCAGCGTTTCCTCCGACACTGAGTAAGTGCGCTCTGGCGCCTCTCAAGGGAACTAGGACAAATTTTAAGGTAGTCGCAAGCAGAATTATGTCCCTTGAACTGACCTGAAAATGTCAAACCGTTGTGGAAAGACATAGCATTTGAACTACTGATTTTGTTGTGATGGGATAACCCTGTAGCAACCATCTCCTTCATTTCAAACCAGTCTTTTATATAGAATTAAAAATACACGAAATACCAAGCAAGTCTAGATTTCTTCAGTTTATTTTATTTTATCAAAAGACAAATAACAACAAAAATCATCTGAAAATATTTTCATTTTAGAGAGTAAATGTTAGTCTAAATTATGAAAACTGAGACATTTCTTTTTGATTTCTTGTTACTGTTTCATTTTAGTTTTTGTAAATTTCTGAATTAAGTGCTGGTCAATGGTTCCCTGTATGAAGGATATGGTATTACACATTCACCTGTCTCTGCACCCAGTTGGTTACGGTTGACTGTCGTCTTCCCCCCCACCCTGGCAAACACAACCATCTCTCATAAACAGCTGGCTTATTGAAATGTTAAATCATAGAACAAAATAAATTTTGAATATGTTTCCACCTTTCAATTCTCGAATAAAAACATTCAAAATCAAAGTCTTTTGTATTTTGGCATATATATATATATATGTTTAAGACTAGATTGTGTTTGCCAGGAGTGATCAGAAGACAGGGTTGTCTCCCCTGCATGCCTACCACTACCTTCTTTGTCCTGTAGCCAACCACACATCAGCGTCACATCGGGAAGGGGAAATTCTTTTTTTAAAAATTTCAAACTAACATCATTTATTAGAATTGTTTGAAAATCTGATATTCACATAATTAAGATACAAATAACTTTTTCTGGGGTTACTGATGTGTGGTTTTAGCGACTTCCTCCAACTATAAGTTTGTACCTAACACCAGCAAAGAGTTGGGTTTCTTTAACAGTAATTGTCACATGACCAACCAAACAATTGGTTTATGGTGTTTCGTTGCATAACAAAGCATAACACAAATTTGTCTTTGGGTCATCAGTTAAAAAAAAATCAAAATCTGTGGGCAGTGATTTGTTTCATCGATAAATATCTTCAAAATTGAACTTGATTTGTTCAAGTTGCCATTACCAGTTTTGACTTAACACTTTTCTTTGTGCCTGTACCCCTAACACTGTTTCTTGCATGTTGTTGAAGTTCTGTGGGTGACTTTTGTTTATTTTCTGTTTTTGGTTTGTTTTTGCAGATCGAGCAATGAGACCTCTGTCTGAGCACTCGACCGTCTTCACAAACTCACAGAGATAATTGTTACATTCCATTTCATGGTCCATTACTCTTCTTGTTCGTGTAGAAGCAGGACAACAACCATCCATAATAATCATCCATTTCCCAGCCATAACCCATCGTTGAGCATTATGTATGAATTTGTATGATATGTGCCTAAATGGAATATCTTATTTTTAGTCATATTTAATAACTACCGTATTCAACATAATAAGCGCCCAGGGCGCTGTCAAAATTAGAAATAGGGGGCTCTTATTGGAATATTATTTTAGTGGGAAAAACAAGTTGAAAGATAAATATCGTGGTGTATGCCGACAACCTGAAATGTTTATGTACGACAGATATATTTTTCCAGAATTTAATTGCCCATAATTAAGTGTGCACATAACACATGAGTGAATATTATACGCAAATAAATAAGTCTTGTGTACATTGATCAAAAAAAGGGGTGCTAATTGGGATTGTTCACTGGCCAATATATTAGCAAATATCGCCGTGGGCGCTTATTAGCGAGTGGCGCTTATTACGTCGAATACGGTAATACATAAACAGTTACGCTGCCATTTTCATTTTGATGGCTGCACAAATTTGCAGACAGTATTTGTCTATAAATATCTGAGCAAACAATGAAATTCTGTATTTCCTTTGAGATTAGAATAGTAGAAAGCAACATTGTAGCTGAACAAAACCATATTCCATGGACAAAGTGATATATATATCATTGATAGCTCGCACTGAGACTAAACCATATACACAATTTCAATGTCTGTTTTATCATGTACTTTGTGTAAAGAGGTTTTGTAAGTATTATCTGTACCTAATCACAAAGGTATTTGTAAATGTTTTGTCTGTCTCGACAAGTATTACGTGTATATTCTGTACAGTCCACCCTTGTAACATTGTGCATATGCCATCCGTCATTTTTGTACATTCATGATAGTCGTCCTATATAATGCACTGTCGGTTCCCACATAGTGTTAGCTAGTGCTTCTAGGGGCTACCTGCAGCCATTCCCGCCCTGCCTGTACAACAGCTGGGGTTGCGGTCTATCCAGGGCGTGTTTGCTCGACAACGTGAATGGAAGAGATCACATCACACGGATAATGTCAGTACAAACATTTGGAATGTAGTGTGTATCGAAATCAGCGTGTCCTATAAGTGGAATCCCATGTTAGTATATTGTCAGTTTGTTCCAAATACATTTTTTGCCATTAGTTACGCGTTGAAGAATCAGAATGACAGAATGTACGAGAAAAATAGAGTGAAAAAAACAGTAATACTTAATGCATAATTTGAAATATTTCAGTGGTCTCCAATACAATGTACATTTCGTAATTTCTAATGCTGAGATATTCCTTGCATTTTGTTCTTGGGCAAGTTTGTGTTCAAATAGTAATATCAATGCATAATACAAAAATATCCGGAGAGAAAAGGATAGAAATCTGTGGTGATCTCATTTCTGATTGGTTCACAGTATAGATGGAAAGAAGTGCCTTGGATGGAGACCGCTGCTATTCTGTATGTAGAAACTGACATGTAGCCTCAGTGAGAATGTTGTAGAAGGGTTATTTCCCTTGTTGTGATACTCCTGTCTTTAAGTTGAGCTATCGCCGTGTTGTGACTTATGCGCTGCGTCAATGCCCCACTTGGCCTTGTTGTTTATTTATTGCTGTATATACATACATATGATGTCAACATGTTGATCTCTTTGTACAAATTTTTATCAAATTCATTTTTTTATGATGATGATGATGATGAAGTACTTGTGCTTCCTAACAACAACAACAATAAAAAGTTATAAATACCATCAACCTTTTTTTGTGTATTTTGTGCAGCAGCGTTAAGAACAGAGACAGAAGCATTTATTATGATGCTGAAAGAACAAGACAAACCGTTGGGGGTCATATTTGAATTGTACATATAAGATAGCTTTGAGATAAATTGCAAAAAAAACAATGAAGAACGAGGCATGGTTTATATCACGATAAAACACTGTTCTATCATGACGTCATTTCTGGAAATTCGAACATACGCTTGCAACTTGAAGTAATTTCAACGACGCTTTTTTTGAGAGAGTAGCAAGTTATTCCCCTAAGTAGTAGCTGGGCAACAGATGAACGCAAATGCTGAACAATATCTCAACAACAAAAATGACTCATGGTCATGGTTATCAGAACTGCACCCCTCATCACTTATTCTAACTGCAGTGTTTTATTGTTAGATAAGACCGCATCCGTGGTCTTGTGGTAGAGCGTCCGCCCGGAGAGCAGAAGGTTCGGGGTTCAATCCCTGGCCGCATCATACCAAAAAGACGTGAAAAGATGGTACTTGTTGTTACCCTGTCCGGCGCTCGGCATTAGGGGGCTAAAACAAGGACTGGTTGGCTCATAGTCAGTATACTGTGTCTGAGTGGGGTATTCATGTTAAAACTGCGGCATGGTATCTCAGTGAGCTAGCACTATAAATCAGCATCAGTCCGGACTAGTACAAGCACACACACGTCGCGATATATAAGTGCAATAATCTAGGACGCGACGTTAAACCCAATTTCACCTCACCTCACCTTATTGTAAGATAAACTGCCATATCAGCATGTACTGGTATTTTCTTTTCAACCACTACCGGCACATTGAACCCGATGCCTACCTCCCATACGTTTTTATTGTTCACTGCCTCCATGTTCTTGAGGATAGAGGATCTACCCGGAGAGCGGAAGGTTGGGGAGTCATTCCCCAGTTATGACACACCAAAATTTTAGTGGATGGTACTTATTGTTATCTTGCCTGGTGCTCAACATTAACGGGATACAAGAAGAACTGGTTGGCTCGTAGTCTTTATACTGTATCTGTCATGATGACCCTTCCATGATCTAGTGGAGAGAGTGTTGGGGGGTTCGATTCCCCCCATGTCATACAAAAAGATGTTAGAAGATGGGAGCTCCGTAGTAGGGGATACGTAAAACAAGGACTGGTTGGCTTGGATGTTTCTGAATGAGGTATTCATGTTAAACTGCGGCATGGTCCGGACAAGCGCAAGCATGCACGCCACACACAGTAATGATCCTTAGATTTCCAGTAATTGTGATTGTGGGAGTCACGTTGGGATTTTTAGCTCACCTGACAGTGAGCTTTGTCATGGCCATAAACATTTTAACATCCCAAACTGGCTTCCACAGAAGATATCACGTGGATGAGATCAAGCTATATAGAAGATATCAAAATTACATCACAATGCTTTGCAGACCATTGTGACATCATTGGTTACCATGATGTCACAAGTCTATCTGCCACTCAAAGACTGGTTATTAGTGTTTACAAACTGGAAAAGAATGATTTTGGATGAAGAATTGAATATCACTCATGTCTATTGACATCAAATATGGATTAAAGTTTAAAAAAAACTCTTTGGCAAGCCTTCGAAATTATAACCTTTATTGAGTTATGTCAATATATTTGTTATCAAAACATACTTGGAACCATAGGACCGATGAAGCTGAAATGTTGCTGTAAACCACCTTTGCTGTGATGTTATCAACAACTCGGCCATGTTGCTGTCAACCTACTATCTATACTACTCAAAATAAGTTAAGGGTCACATAATTGGTTGATATTTTACATTACAATGTATTCGTAAAACATGAAAGTCTCAGATAATACGTCAGCATTGAGTGTCAAAGAGAACTGTTACACACGATCACTTTGTCAATAACGAATAAACCACCTCGTGCTCATAAACAGTTGACACACTGTTGAGGCTTGCTGTCAATCAGATGTTGAAAGAACATAGGAACAGCCTGCCACTCTTGGGGCCAATTCTTGAAGACCATCTGGCTGCCTATGATTGTCTCTCACTCGTCCCATGCTTGCTCAATTGGCGCCATATCAGGTGAGTATGCAGGCCATTCCATTTGCTGAATGCTATTTTGGTTGAGAAAATCATTCACGAGCCAAGCATGATGTGGTCTAGCATTGTCATCTTGAAGATGATCTATGATGTTGGAGAAGAGATGGTCTAACTGCTTGCCACCCAAACTGAATATTGTGGGCTCGCAAACAATTCCATATGGTCTGGTCCTATAACTGAATACCATTAGCATGTCTCAGATGTCTAGCTGGGATTTTGGTTGTTGTTTAAAGCTGCATTCAGCAATATTCCATTCAGGTCTGTAAGTAATAAGAGTCTGACATGAGCATTGATCCACGTAATTGACATGCATCAACGAAGTCAGTGAGTCTGACCACCCGGTCACGTTAGTCGCCTCTTAAAAACCATGGCAAGCATGGGTTGCTAAAGACCTATTCTAACTTGGTTCTTCATGTGCTGACATAATGCCATGACGATATGCCCATATCAACATTGCTTTGTTGACGTCTTACCATGATGAAATTTCAAGAGATCATGGCAGTGATTTGTATGTCCTAATCGTTCAAGGAGTACACAGATTGCACATGCAATGACAAAGGAAACCCAGTATAATTGGGCGACATTGCGATGCAAAGTTTCATTGACCTTTGTTTTGAGCTTGAAATCTAAATACAACCTAATTTGCGATTCGAAATTCAAATTTCTGTTTTCTATGTCAAATTACCTTGTTTTGAGTGGTGTATAAGCTACTTGTTCAATGTTGCTGTCAACCACTGTCAATGTTGCTTTTAAACAATGGTCAATGTTGCTTTTAAACAATGGTCAATGTTGCTGTCAACCACAGTCAATGTTGCTTTTAAACAATGGTCAATGATGCTTTTAAACAATGGTTAATGTTGCTGTCAATGTTGCTTTTAAACAATGGTCAATGTTGCTGTCAATGTTGCTTTTAAACAATGGTCAATGTTGCTGTCAACCTACTTGACTTGTGATGCTGTCAACACATTTGGTTGATGTTGATTACCATGGTCACAAAAAACCAAAAAACACAGAAGACAAGTCATGTATCTTGAGTTTATTATCCTAAGAAACCAAGGTTGTGTTGATACCAACATTACCCCTCGATGCATTACAGCGAACACGTTTGATAAAGTCTAACCACTGGTTTGCAGGATAAGTTTTATTAACATCTTTTTTCAACGAGATGCCAGAAACACGCACAGCTATTCACAGATGATCAGAATTTAATATTCACATAAATAAAATGTCCATCTCGCACAAACACAGCTCCATTCTCTGTCCAACAGGAACAGACCACTGATAAAGTTCATCTTGCTTGTCCTACAGCTAATTGTGTTATAACCTCAGCCAGTACATGGCAGCTCGGATACGGTTGTAGTCAGGCAGTTGCTCGATAGGTCCTGGGGAAAAATACAGTGAAATGAGTGACCATCCACATTCAATACTCAAGAACACGTCAGAAAAATTCATCTCCTACCCATTAATAAAAGAAATTTCTCAATGCTGCACTCAACATCCAGCTATATGACAACATTGATGATAATCAATCTGGACCAGACAAACCAGTTATTGATATTAAACAGCATGAAAAAAATACAGAGTGAGTGAGTTTGGTTTTACGCCGCTTTTAGCAATATTCCAGCAATATCAGTGGGGGACAATGCAAATGGGCTTCACTCATTGCAACCATTTGGGATTTAACCTGGGCTTTCGGTGTGACGAGCAAATGCTTTAACCACTGGGCTACCCCACCACCCCAAAGAACTTACAGAAGAACAATGCATTATTTGCCATGACAACTTTGATCGCAATCATAAACATACCGACAGCAGCAACAGCAGGACACTTGTCATAGATGTACTTCATGCACACATCACGCACCACATTGGCATTGACGGCCTGGAAACAACACAAACACAAATGTTGGAGAGGACATTAATTCACCATCGAGTCACTTCACTTTCAGTCAGGTGAGCTCAGAAAGAGAGAATGTTGTGTTGACGCTATAGTTAGCAAAATTCAAGCTATATCACGGCTGACTGAAAATACTTGTAAGTCAGGTACACCAGTGCTTGAAAGTATGAGCATCAGGGGTTTTGTAAAATAAATGTGACTAATATATGAAATAACAGTCATCCACAAGGTATGTATGCTCTCACCTCTATCCTGGCTTCCAGCTCTGGAAGTGGAATCCTCCTGTCATAGCACAGCATTTGTCTGAAAAAACATTGCACAACACAAGCATTTATCATACCTCCATGTCAGAATGATGAGATCTGATTGGTTCATGTGATCTTGATAAAATATTTCATCAAACTTTCATGTCAGAATGATGAGATCTGATTGGTTCATGTGGTCTTGATAAAATAATTTATCATACTTTCATGTCAGAATGATGAGATCTGAATGGTTCATGATGAAATACTATGTCTTAAAACCTAACACAGAATGCAAAAACCACATGTCGTGATACTGCTACAACTTATACAGCGTTAACTTGATAGTGATTGTAATGCTTAAAATTACCCTCACACCTGTATGTTCCCGATTTTCCCCTTCATATCCTCCCAGGTACCAAGCAAGTCTCACCAACTGCCAATGTCCTCACAGACAAGGTAGGGACATCCCCCACCGATATGAAGCTAATCTCATCCTTCCCCCACTAAACTCAAAGATAAGAAGGAAGCCTCACCTCCCGATATCCTCACAGATAGGTGTGGAGCCATCCAACTGGAGGAGCATGTTGGTCTTCAGGAGGTTCTTTGCCCTCTCAACCTCAGAGTCGGTCACATTGGAACACAGTCTCATCCTGGATAGAACAAAGTCAACATGGTCATTGTATCTTTCCTATTCAAATTTATGCTGGGTTCTCATTAAGAATGACAATAAAAGCATGGGTATTGCTCACCATTACTGAAAGAAGTTCAACATTTCTGTTCTTGTTCATAGCCAACTGAAGTAATAATAATGATGATTGAAACATCAAAAAGAATACAGAATACTGAAAAATTCAGCCTTGACTGTTAATTTCTTCATTCTGATTGATTAATTGCTACAAACAAGGTATGAATATGATTTAATTGGATACAATTTGGTCATTGTATATAAATGTACTGTGTTTGACAAGAACTTGTTAGGTTCCAAATAAAATTTAGAGGCCATCAATTCAGTATAACATACCTCTGATTTTCGAACACAGTAGGTTTATCTCCTAATTAATTTGTTTCAGTTTGGGTAGGATTGTTATGAAAGCATGAAATAAATAATGTAGACAATTTGAACATACCATTCTCCCTGTACGTTGAACAGCATATCCTCAATTTGTGTACGCTCGCAAACATAGTACAGACCCCTGAAAACACAAGCAACTCCTTGATCATGTTGATAGCAAGAGATATAGGATGATGGGGAGTCCTGCAAACTCAATACAATAAAAGAAAAACAGTGCAGTTAACATAGTTGAATTTTAACAGGGATGGAAAATAGCACTAGACTGCTAGCCGTGTACCAATATAGTGAAACCCACTAGCATGGGTATGGTGCTGACAAACCTCGATACACAATTGGGGGTGGACCGGAATTCAAAGCCCAGTTCCACAAAGCGATTAAAGCTCTATGATGATCATAACTCCCATACTTCTGGTGCACAGCCAATGCGGGGCCTTAGACGACTTGGTGACCCGTGCCTACCTAACCTACACTCTATGCTATAAACACATGTATGGGTATATCCAATGACTAGTGAAAATTATCATGCCGACACTCACCACAATCCGGTGTCTGTGTAGCATGTGTTAAATGACTGGAAACTATGACACAGGTTTGCGGAGGCGCTGTGGGCTGCCAGGGGGCTGGCGAGGTTGGAGCCGCCTCCGAAGGATCGGTCCCAGCTGCCGATGAGAGTGTTGGCCACCATCAGGGCAATGTTGTCCGGGTTTGACCACCCGCAGCCCTCGACAGCAATGGCCACGTGAGCCAGGGGCATGCTGTCATCTCGGACAAGGATCTATGTACAGGAATGTATGTGGAAGTTTAATATGGATACCAGGAAACTTGCATTCAACAAATAACCTTACACTAAGTGTTCTGTAAGACTTTGTTGTTAATACTTCATGGGTTGGCATACATTACGTTCCTACATCTTCTGTGAATACACATGACCACAATGTCGTGTAGTTAGTATTTTTAACCAACGAATCAGCGAGTGTCTGGTCAATGATCACACACACACAATATTTCTTGTGCGATATGTGCAACCCTTGCTGCAGTCTTCTCTACATATTGCTTCAAAATCAGACAAAGGAAGGGTTTACTCAAAATCCCTGAATGTAGGAGGGATCATTTAATTTCCATGAGATATACACAGCCTAATTTCATGGCTCAACTTAAAATAAACATGAGTTGCTAGTATACCACCTGTCATCCATATGGATTCATGGGTGAAGAAGGACATGGTGTATACAGACCCGTGCAGTATTGATTAGTCATTAAGTGTTGGGAGGCAAAGAAAACACAAATATCAAGAAGAATGAATGCAAAAGGATAAGAAATTCCTTATTCAATTAAAAATCTGAAAACGACAATGTGTAATTTTGATTTTAACACTGCATCCAGTTATTGTTTTTTGGCTATAGATACTGTACTTGCATACTTAATGCTGAGATACATTGTTGGACAAAAGCAATACTTCTGTTGCAAGATACATCAAGACACATCAAGATACGTAAGAAGTAGCCTCACCTCGCTGCCGGTGAATCTGCATGGTGGTAGAAGAGGAATCTCCCCCTCATAGTTAGTACCAATGGAGCCGAAATGCTGCTTCGCGATGTTGACCAGTGAATCATGATTTACACCTGAAACAATTCCTCAACATGTGAACATCTTGATTTAAAACAAATCCAAAGTTCATCTTTATTCACATAAGGAAGTTGGTAGAATCGGAAGACATTAACTTTTACAGGTGACAAATATTGACAAAGAAAGAATGTAGAATATAGAAGAGAAATCGATATAGTTCTTAGTCTTACAGCAATAGTTGATAGGTCTGATAACACAGCACTTGAATCAACCCAACACCAGTACTTATAGTAGCCCCACATGTGCCGTGTGTGTGCCTGCGTGTGTGTGTGAGAGAGTGTGAGAGTGAGTGAGTGAGAGTACATCAACACCTGGATTTAGCACAACACCACCACCTGTCTGAAGCCCACACTGACAGCTCCATGCACACAGCACCTCTACAAGTCCTCACCTCCTGCAGCTGACAGCACAATGCGAGGTCCCTTGTAGTGAGAGTTGATGTACTCAACGAGGTCCCCACGCTTGATGGATCTAAACACATACACATTTGTCAGTACAGCCAACACCAGTGCTTGTACAGTGACTTCAGAGTCAGCATGGAAACCTACACATCCATAAACACAGGCAACACCGATGGCTGTGTACTGAGGTCATGGTCAAAATGGAAACACACATTCTTCAACACAAACACAAAAAAGGACGTAAACTGAGGTCAAGGTCAACAAGGACTCCTGGACATGGACTTTGACATCATATACATCAGAAGGTATAGAAACATTTCCAGGCAGGATGAGTTCATTCTGGTACAATATTCTGAGTAAGTTGGGTTTAATGCCACTTTGAACAGTATTCTAGTTACTTCACAATGTATCACTTTTATGTAGGTGGAAAGCCCAAAGTGATGCAGGTTTCAGATATTTACGACTTTGGTGAAACCCACGAGCATGGGTATGGTGCTGACAAAACCTAGAAACATAATCAAGGTCAAACTGGATTCAAACCCATGATTATAGGTTTCTAGTGTTCCCAAGTGACACTACTCTGCACAGAGAACATAATTTCACAGGAGTTGCCTAGAGCTTGAAAAAGAAACCCAAAGGAAACTGAAACATTTGTACACAAAGTTCTTACACATTTGGCACTTCTACACAAACCCCACTGCATTCAATATTTAAGAGGTGTTTTAATTACATTACATTGAGAATCAAACCATACCAAGTCTCCTCACTTACCATAATATTCCCTACTGTCCAGACAATATCAACTATTTTGTGTCCTGTGACTTACTGGATGTTCTCTGTGGGCCCGAGGATGGTTCTGCCCAGAGCGGTTCCCTGGTAAGCTGTGGCATGCAGGTGGTCAAACACAACTTCCTGCAGATTGGTTTCAACTTCCTGGTGATGAAACACAGAAGCATGATAGGCATGGTCTTACAGTTGCTGGATAGAAGTGAGCGAGTGAGTGAGTGAGTGAATGAGTATGGTTTTACGCCGCTTTTAGCAATAATCCAGCAATATCACGGTGGGGGACACCAGAAATGGGCTTCACACATTGTACCTATGTCGGGAATCGAACCCGGGTCTTCGTCATAACGACGAAAGCTTAAACCACTAGTCTACCCGACCGCCCCTGGATAGAAGAGAGATAGTGAGAATGTTGATTTCACTTTAAGAAATATTCCGGCTATATCACAACGGGGGAAAACAGAAATGGGCACCACACATTGTAACTATGTACAGTGATGCAAAGAACAGAGTCTGTGTTACCATGATCACTCTACACACCTGCATTTCCCTGAGGATGACGCCCCTTTCTCTCTCAATCTCCTGCTCTCCCAGAGTGCTGTTCTGAATGATGTCAGACAAAATGTCCACAGCTGAAACACAACAAAGCTGTCTACAATCTGTGCAAGTTGAAGATCCTTTAAAATTTATGTACCTCCAATGTCAAAATACTGAAACCAAAAATAAGTGTGTCATATCCACATGTGATCTCCCAAATACTCACAAAACCATGTAACACTGTAACCATGGTAACTAACTCCCAGTTTGTTTGTTTGTTTGTTGTTTAACACAGCAATCAGCAATATTCCAGCTATATGACCTCAGTCTGAATATAATCACATCTGGACCAGACAATCCAGTGGTTGACATGAGCACCGATCCACACAATTGGGATACAATGACATGCATGAACCATGTCAGCAAGCCTGACCACCCAATCCCATTAGTCGCCTCTTACTACAAGCATAGTCACCCTTTACTGCAAGCATGGGTTGCTGAAGACCTATTCTAACAGGGATCTTCACGGGTACCTCCTAGTAGAGCATAACCATGATAACATAGAACTAGTCAGCTGCAGAGAATACCTACCCTTGTTCATGTCTTGTGAGAAACATTTGGCATAATACACAGTCTGTTCACGGGAGGTATAAGCGTTCAGGTGAGCTCCCATGTTTTCTACTTCCAGTTCCAGATCAGTCTGTGATCGCTTCTGTGTTCCCTGGAACAATATGGCTCCATATACTGACCTGCCAGTGTACATTCAAGTTGACACAAAGGAAGGGCCCTACAGGTCTACTTCTGACATAATCATGATAATAGTGGGATCACTTTTCCCAAGACTGAATTTGATATTCTTGTACTCAATGCACATTCAAAAGTCACTCAAAAGCCATTTTGGACACAATCTCATTAAAATCAGATCTTAGTTTTCACTACCGCTAACAAAAGATCTGAGGACATCTCATTACAGGTCACGCCAGAACGACCTTTTGCGAACATTGACCGACAAATGAAATGACTGACAAGAAATCGTCATTTGAGAATGTCTTTCTGCCAATCAGAAGGCAGCTATCTCGAGCTTTACGGCACTAGTTTCAAACTGGCGACAATGCTTCGAAAACATATTTTCACACATTCTCGATTAAAAAGTTTAAAACTGACCAAAACAATATTCTGAAATGGCTTATAGATGGCCTAGATTGTTTGGATATAATCATAAAACCCGTAACTGTCGTTTGGAGTATCCTCTGTTAAATATTTCGAGGTTGCATGATTAGAGAACACATTCCGACTGTCACTTTCTGGTAAGCAATGCTCTGATTGGTTGGATGAAAGGTCGTGCTGACGTGACCCGTAATGGAACGTCCTCAGATCTTTCTCTTGCCATGTTTGCGGTAGCGAGAACTAAGATCTGATTATAATGGGAATGTTTTGGACAAAAAGCCACCAAAGAAATAAAGCCAACCAATGCCCTTGGAAAATATGGTCGGTCCAGGATGATGTATCGTCCATTATGACAGCAGAGCTGTCTTTGGCACGCTCTTTCACATAATTTGGCTGGACCTCATCATGCTCATATTGACCAATCAGATTCCACCTCTCGTATCACTTGCATTTGCTTCAAATAGAATGGCAGGGCCCAGTCCAGATGATCTGATCTATTTACTTAGCGAAGTGCATCAAATCACATGAGCATCTTGATTAAAAACATGAGAAGATTTGGAAAATATCTTTTGACACCCAGTTGACAGTACACATCTTTGTAAATCCTGCATTTGACCGAAATCTGCACGTTGAAATCCATGTTGTTTAAGAACTGACGTTGATTTCATTACACAATTTTGATTGGACTATGCAAATACTCATTAGTCCAGCCAAAATAGAACTCTTGAAGTCCAGCCTACTTTGACAAGGGTGGAAACTAGACTTTTACAGTCAGATAACTCTCTTGCCTAAGGGTGATAAAAACAAGCAAACAAACACCACAACTGGAAGGCTGTCTGTTGCAATATCTACCAGCTATGATAGGGTGGGTTTCGTGTTCTTACTTGGTTATGTGAGGCTACAATGAGTACTGGTGTAGGGTTGATTCAAGTTCTGCTTTGTTACAGCCATATGAAACAATCAGGTGCTCTGTAACTTCCTTTGAGTAGTATACACAATACCCATCATATAGATTCAATGAAACCATCCCACTGAAATATTTGCAAGTCACAGTGCTCTAATTTTTACCTTAAATGCCATGTGTTCAAGGAAATGTGCAACACCATTGTTCTTCTGATTTTCAAACCTGCTTCCAGCATCTATCCACAATCCAACCTGAAACAGAAACAACACTGAGATCGTAGTAAAATCATGAGAGGTAACTGCATGCACATCACACTGTAAATATATATACATGTAGCCAGCATATGCAAAACAAAATTGCTATATTTATTATATGTGTATGAAATCTATAGCATATGTTGTATGATAACCTAAAAATTGTAGGTGTTTGTACCATTTGTCCTATGGATCAGCTGATCCCCCAAAATCATGTATGTGAAAAAAGAAAGAACTAAATTCTGGTTTGCAGCATTTTTTTTACTTACGCTGAGTTTGATAATTACTCTTTTGCATGTTATGAAACAATAATCACAAACTGTTACCTGTCTGAACTGGACCAATTGGTTCATGTTCGATTACATGTAAACATGGTAATTGTTTGCCATGGTTTGCTCAAATACTATTTATAGATTCACCTTTACTCCAACTGTCCAAGCAGTGGTAGATTTGTTCCCATCAAACCACCACACAATGTTAACACTATTTCGATTTTACTAAAAATCTTGAACTTATAAGAGTACTTATTTGCTCTGAAACCCCTTATTGGGCAATATTGAATGAAATCTTGAACAAACGACAGTAACTACTTACAGTACATGTTGGAATTCCAGAGTCTTCAGTTGCCACTCGTAGGCCATTGTCAAGAGTTGTCACCCTTGTTTCTGGAACATTTAATATTGTCTGTTCATAGGTTGCCGCCTTAGCTGACATCCATCTCTTGTTGATGAAGAAAGCACATTGCACCTGCAAAAAGGAACCATGTAAAATAAATCATATCTTCTCAGATATCTATACTTTAAAAAGAAAAATACTACCGATAAATTTATAATACATTATTCAGTTTAACATGTTTCAAAGAAAAGAGGTGAACATTATTTGTGTGATCTCATCAAGTCTTTCCCATGAAATCTGACATCAACCGATACACTACTGTTAACCATGTTAACTGTACATATAGGCACTACTGGCATTATTAACAACATACTTCAGTCGGTACGCTTTAAGCATGTTTAGCAATATTCCACCAACATTACATATGATATAAATTCATGGATGGCATGCGCTACAGCCAATGCTTCAAATGCCTCGGAGTCAGGGCAATTTTACCCCTGGAAAAATAAAATAAAATAAATAACTGACAACAGGTTACAGGGAACTTGACCCGTGACCTGTGAGTTTGATTCACATAATACTTGTCTGTATGATGAACGAATGCTGGTATTTCATAATTTGGTACCACTTAAAGTTCAATATATTTTCATTCATATTTAGTTACAAAAATACAATATACAGCTGAATGTTTCTGTTCACAATCTACGCCTGTGCCAAAACATTTGAGGCATTCAATGTCATTTTAAGTATTATTTTACTTTTTGCATGGTTAGTGTTATCATGTATAAGCTGATCTTACTAAACTGAACAGAATTTTACAAGACTTGGGCTTTGGGATACTGGCTTGATCTTCATATCGCAATAGTCCAGCAATATCATGGAGGGGGCCACCAGAAATGGGCTTCAAAGTTCAACCATTGTACCAAGGTGGAATCTACACAGGGCCTTCAGCGTGACGAGCAAACACTTTAACCACTAGGCTACCTCATCAACCGTTTTACTAATGGCCTCTAAGCATGTGCAATGTTATGTAGTACTGTTTTCAATATGTTGTATTTCTCTGGCGGCCAGATTTTGAAGTTTGTGACAACTACAAGTAAAGGCTTGAGTCCCCTGGCCCCCAAAATAAATAACCTAGGCAAATCCCTGTAAAAGCATATATGACCAATGACTGATGACATTGCTAAAATCCCAACCGATTCCAAATTTTACCAACCAGTCTGCACTGCTATAAACATATTCATATTACATCAGTTCAATACAAAACCTAGCTAGTATTTTGTCAGTTCAGTATCAGTCAATTTTACGGTCGATTCACAATACAAGTGACAGAACTGGTTCTGAAAAAGCTCAACATATATCTTTGTGACGTTCTCCATATACAAAAAAATAGTCAAAAGCGCGTGTACACATAACGTCACGAACTTAGGATACTTGCTGAGTTTTGCATAACTTTCGCAAATGTTTGGTGTTAAGCTGTCGTTAAGATATTGACACAAAATAATACTGAAAAAAAAATTCTAACTTCGACGAACATTTCAGACGTTCGCAATTCATACATTAGCAATCATGTTTATGTCGGAACATTTGTAGTTTTGTATCCAAAGTCGCAAGATCATGCGTTTTGAAAGTTGTTAGATACATAACCACGAGAGGTGAAAAGGACATGCAAAACGTTTCACACATAATGGCAGTGATCCTATTGTCTCAGGATACAGATAAATAGATTTATGCTTATGCTTTCAGTATGACTATATTCTGGCTTAATTTATTACCCTTGATGTCTTCGGCAACACTTTTGTCAGTGTATTCGTGACCTTCAACAGATGAGTCGCCATCTTGACCGGCGAAAACGTCGAAAGGGCATGCGCAAAGAGAGTTTTGCTAAAAGTATTCTCACATATGAAACGAAAACACCAACCAATCAAGAAAGGGCACCAAAGCATAACCACACCGACAGCAATAACAATAAAATGGGCAATACCCAATAAGTGGGAACTAATATGATTTTACATACAGGTGTGCTATTTGTTTACGAAGGAACTCTTGCAATTACGTTAATGTCAGTTGCATTTTTTCTTAATTATGTAGAACTAATTGATAGTTCATCCATTTACATGTCTTATCTGTCTATGATTATTATAACATTATATTTTTCGATTTTTTCATCACATTTTGTGTTTTAAATAACATTCACAGTTCCATCCCACTTCGTAATAATAGATCCTTTCTTTATAGCTATCCAAAGCGATTCTATTCTTCGTCAGAGTTATGTGCCCTTGGAAGGCAGGTGCTAGTTCTAGCAGACGAATTTTGTTAGTAAAACCATCAAGTGTTTTTTATATGTATGGCCGTATGCTTTTCTTATATATTGACAATGGCTTTGAGTATGATTATATAACTGTGTCAAAAGGGTTTTAGTTTGGTGTGAGAGAAAGACACACGGTCCCACAGATGTTTGCTTGATAGATCTAGATAGAATCTACTATGAAATAAGCCTTTTCATCGACAAGGCCAAACTACTAAAAATAGAATACATCTTCAGGCATAAGAGACACGTTAAACAAAGATGAGATAGATGCTAATACTGATGCGACTAAACGTCAAAACAACTATCAAATAGAGGAACGCGAAAAACTGCAATGTTTGTCCCTCGAAATGGCATTTTTTTAATAAATATAATTCCAGATAGACTTATGAAAACTGTAGAAGATGCTCAATTCACATATTCATAGAAAGTGATAGTCTGCTTTATCATTACAAGACTTTTTCAAGACAGTACCAAAACTATAGTGATACAGCTAGGGCTGGGACAATACTACCCGGGTACCCGACCCCTATTACCCGACCTTACCCTGATACAAGGGCCCTGACAATACTACCCGGGTACCCGATCCCTATTATCCGACCTTACCCTGATACTAGGGCTGGGACAATACTACCCGGGTACCCGACCCCTTTTACCCGACCTTACCCTGATACTAGGGCTGGGACAATACTACCCGGGTACCCGACCCCTATTACCCGACCTTACCCTGATACTAGGGCCCTGACAATACTACCCGGGTACCCGACCCCTATTACCCGACCTTACCCTGATACTAGGGCTGGGACAATACTACCCGTGTACCCGACCCATTTTACCCGACCTTACCCTGATACTAGGGCTGGGACAATACTACCCGGGTACCCGACCCCTTTTACCCGACCTTACCCTGATACTAGGGCTCGGACAATACTACCCGGGTACCCGACCCCTATTACCCGACTTTACCCTGATACTAGGGCTCGGACAATACTACCCGGGTACCCGACCCCTATTACCCGACTTTACCCTGATACTAGGGTTCGAACAATACTACCCGGGTACCCGACCCCTTTTACCCGACCTTACCCTGATACTAGGGCTGGGACAATACTACCCGGGTACCCGACCCCTATTACCCGACCTTACCCTGATACTAGGGCTGGGACAATACTACCCGGGTACCCGACCCCTTTTACCCGACCTTACCCTGATACTAAGGCTGGGACAATACTACCCGGGTACCCGACCCCTATTACCAGACCTTACCCTGATACTAGGGCTGGGACAATACTACCCGGGTACCCGACCCCTTTTACCCGACCTTACCCTGATACTAGGGCTGGGACAATACTACCCGGGTACCCGACCCCTATTACCCAACCTTACCCTGATACTAGGGCTGGGACAATACTACCCGGGTACCCGACCCCTATTACCCGACTTTACCCTGATACTAGGGCTGGGACAATACTACCCGGGTACCCGACCCCTATTACCCAACCTTACCCTGATACTAGGGCTGGGACAATACTACCCGGGTACCCGACCCCTATTACCCGACCTTACCCTGATACTAGGGCTGGGACAATACTACCCGGGTACCCGACCCCTATTACCCGACCTTACCCTGATATTAGGGCTGGGACAATACTACCCGGGTACCCGACCCCTTTTACCCGACCTTACCCTGATACTAGGGCTGGGACAATACTACCCGGGTACCCGACCCCTATTACCCGACCTTACCCTGATACTAGGGCTCGGACAATACTACCCGGGTACCCGACCCCTATTACCCGACTTTACCCTGATACTAGGGCTGGGACAATACTACCCGGGTACCCGACCCCTATTACCCGACCTTACCCTGATACTAGGGCTCGGACAATACTACCCGGGTACCCGACCCCTATTACCCGACCTTACCCTGATACTAGGGCTGGGACAATACTACCCGGGTACCCGACCCCTATTACCCGACCTTACCCTGATACTAGGGCTGGGACAATACTACCCGGGTACCCGACCCCTATTACCCGACCTTACCCTGATACTAGGGCTGGGACAATACTACCCGGGTACCCGACCCCTATTACCTGACCTTACCCTGATACTAGGGCTGGGACAATACTACCCGGGTACCCGACCCCTATTACCCGACCTTACCCTGATACTAGGGCTGGGACAATACTACCCGGGTACCCGACCCCTATTACCCGACCTTACCCTGATACTAGGGCTGGGACAATACTACCCGGGTACCCGACCCCTATTACCTGACCTTACCCTGATACTAGGGCTGGGACAATACTACCCGGGTACCCGACCCCTATTACCCGACCTTACCCTGATACTAGGGCTCGGACAATACTACCCGGGTACCCGACCCCTATTACCCGACCTTACCCTGATACTAGGGCTGGGACAATACTACCCGGGTACCCGACCCCTATTACCCGACCTTACCCTGATACTAGGGCCCTGACAATACTACCCGGGTACCCGACCCCTATTACCCAACTTTACCCTGATACTAGGGCTGGGACGGGTAACTTGGGTACTCGGGTTGGGTGGATCCTGAGAAGGACCCGGACCCATGGATAGTCACGTGATATATTGTTTAATGACAAAAACTCACAATAGCTCAGTGGTTACACTACAAGTCGCTAATGGTCGTATTTCTTTCTGACGATGCACACATTCCTTTTGACTTGTGTATGTTTGAGTAAAGATGATGCTTCAGTCAACTACAGTGAACGCATGATCTGATTGTTTGATACATGTATCTAAATAGTTTTAGCCAGGGCTGCGGTAAAACAATTACCAATCAGACATTTTGTTCCCAACTCTTGAGACTTGCAGTGGGTACCCGGGTAGGGCTGGGTAATAGGGGGTTGGATACCCGGGTAGTAAATTTGGACTCGTCCCAGCCCTACCTGATACCTGCCGTAGGTCTCAAGAGTTGGCTATGAAATGAAAATGTTTGATTGGGAATTGTTTTACCTGACCCATGCCAAAAGTATTAAGATATATATGTATAAAACGATCTGGTCATGCATACACTGAAGTTGACTGAAGCTTTATCTTCACTCAAACATATAAAAGTCTGAAGGAATGCATGCATATCAGGAAGAAATGTGAACATTAGTGACTTGCAGGTTACCTCAGAGCTATGGTAGTGAATTGTTTTTATTGAACTATATATCACATGACTAACCACGGATCCAGGTAGTCGAGACTGACGATGTTCCTCCCAAAACAAGTTTTGCTGTTCTCATGTCTGTACTCAGTACCCACCCAACCCAATTACCCATCCCAGCCCCGGACACAGCACTGCTGTTCACCAGGTACAATCATAGGTGAATGATTGAATCAGGGGGAATGCAGTTATAGGGGCGATAACATTTCTGAGTCCCGTAATGGGATTCGAACCACGGACCTTGTCCACATGACCCAAGGTAAGGATGTCATCTGTGGGATGACTCCATGCCCGGCTACAAACTACCCCGGTAACATAAGGCACGTCCCGGGCCGCATGGTAGTGTACTGAGGCTTATTTTGCTCAAATTTAATATGAACGTGCTCAGCCCTACGTTGGGCACCAATGTAGTGGCCATAAAATATTCCATGATGGGATTCAAACCACAGACCTTCTGGTCTGAGGTCGGACGCCTTGTCCACATGACCAAAGAGGTTAACCTCGTCAGCAAGCTGATAAGGTAAGGATGTCATCTGTGGGATGACTCCATACTGCTACACAGTGAAATCTTTAGCAATTGAGTGAGGATTGATGGGGTGGTTGTTATTTGGCTTTATAATGTGGTCTGTTTGATGTGAAGGGACAGCACTATGTCAATGTAATATTATTTCATTGTAGCCGTCACATTTCTTTCATTTGAATGACATGGACAAATTTTTGGTCCAATTATCATGATATAACATTTATAACTAAGTTTTCCTATAATAATTAGATCCACATCAAGTGCTTTTATGAGTTATCATGGTGTAATATTTATACATCATTTCATATAATTATAGTTTAGCAAGTAATACTTATCATCAGGTAAAATGCATATATAAAATATCAGTAGTTTCAGTTATAGCTTTTTAGATAGATGCTAGCCTAAGGTAATGGGAGCGCATCTCCTAGACATACTATTCGATAAAACAAGGGCTTCGTCTACATAGTTTAATTGATTTGAAGCTTTTAGATAAATGCTAGCCTAAGGTATCAAGATCCCATCTCCCAGACAAAGGATATGTCTACATAGTCTTATAGATTACCTTTCTTTCTTACTTTCTTACTTTGGAGATTTAACGTGCGCTTTCCGACTGACGCGTATTTCGCACACGGGCCCGGCCAGGCCATTTAATGTGTTTCCGAAAGGGGCGAAAGTGGTCTGTGCAACCCAAGAGGGGGCTTTAGGGGTTGCTTATATAGAATTTGGGAATTTTGAGATTTGGAATAGATGCCGATGGGGTTGGGGAGGAGAACTAAGGGAGCTGGGTATGGTGGATGATTGTTTGTTTTTGTGATTTTGATTTGGTAGGTTATTATGGTTTTAGATGCGTTTTATTAGTTCCGTTTTTATTAAGAATACGCCTAAGGCCTTGAAGTTTTCTAGTTTATTTTGTGGGTTTAGTATTGCTTCTAGAGTGAGAGCCTTGTTTAGATTGAGGGTGGTTTGTAATGCGGTTCGATGTGTTAGGTAGTGTGTGCAGTGGATGAGTGCGTGTTCTGGGGTTTCTGGTTGTTTGCAGTGTGGGCAGTTACCTGTAGTGTGTTTTTTAAATTTTTTTAGGTGGTTATTTAGGTTGGTGTGTCCTGTTTGGAGTTTAGTGATTACTCTGTCGATTTTTTTGGATGGATGGAGAATTTTTGGTTTGGTTAGTGGTTTGCTGAGCACTCTTTTGATTTGGCTATTTGAGTTTAGATATAGGTTATGCCATTTTTTTGTGATTTTTTGTTTGTTTACACTTTTAATTTCTGATTTTGAGATGGGTAAGTTTAAGCTTATTTCTGGGATTTTGAGGGATAGTTTAGCTGCTTTATCGGCGTTTTCATTACCGTATATTCCTACGTGGGCGGGTATCCACAAGAAGGTTATTTGTTTGCCTGCTTTTGTTAGGTCGTTGGAGCTTTTAAGTATTTGATTTATTAATTTAGGTCGGTTTTTGGTATTTTTGTTTTGGAGGGCTTGTAGTCCACTTAGGGAGTCAGTAAGTATTAGGATTTTTTGGTTGTTTTTGGATTCTTGATTGTGGAGGGCTGAGGCCATGCCCATTAGTTCTGCCGTGAATATTGATTGGTTATTTGGGAGTCGGAAGGATTGTGTGGTTTTAGTTGGTTGTGTGGTATGGACTCCGAAACCCGTGTGTTTGGAGGTCGGATCTGAGGATCCGTCCGTGTAAATGTGACACCAATTTGGCCAATTTTTGTGTATGTATGCTAGTGTGGTAGTTTTAGCTATGTTTGGGTCGGTTTGTTTATTTATTTGGCTAGCTAGTGTTGTGTCTATTTTGGGTATTTTAAGTTTAGGGGTGAAGATATTTGATTGTTTGCAGTTTTGTTTAAGATTTTTAATTTGGTGTTCATTTAGGTAGTTTGTTATTCTTTGGGATATTGGGGTAAGTAAGGGGTGTTTACGAGCTAGAGCTTGGTTTTTAGGGCTGATGTTTTGGTTTATTAAGTTTTGGATGAGAGGGTTTGATTGGGACGCGGCCCAGAAATTTAAGCTTAGCTGTTCCCTGCGTAGACTTAGTGGCATTTCTCCTGTTAAGGCCTGAAGTGAGGTGTAGGAGGTGCCATGTTGGGTGCGTGTAATGAGTTTGAGAGCCTGATATTGTATTGAGTCAAGTTTTTTAGATAGAGAGTTGTTTAGGGTGTTGTATATGGCGCAGCCGTAGTCTAGTTTTGATCTAATTAGGGATATGTAGAGAGAGAGGAGAGTATCTTTGGAGGCTCCCCAGTTAGAGCCAGTTAGGCATCTTAGGGTGTTTAGGTCTTTACTGCATTTAGTTGTTAGGTTTTGGATGTGAGCATCCCAGGTGAGATGTTCATCGAAAATAAGTCCTAAGAATTTGGTTTGTTTTTGAAATTTGATTGTTTGATTGTTTAGCTGGAGGATTGGGGAGGCGGGTTTCATGTTTTTATGTTTGAATACTATTCCTGTTGTTTTTTCTGAGTTAAGGGAGAAGCCCCATTTGTCAGCCCATTGTTGTATTTTATTAAGAGATTTTTGGAGTAGATTTTTGGCCATTTTCATGCTTTTAGTGCGGATCCAGATGGCTCCATCATCCGCGAATTTTGATGTGTTTACTTTAGGGGATAGACCCTCGAATAGATCGTTTATCATTATATTGAAGAGGGTGGGGCTGAGGATACTGCCCTGTGGAGTGCCATTTTCTAGGGGACATTGGTCCGATAGAGTTTGGTCTATACACACGGTTATTTTACGATTGTTTAGGAAGTCCTATAGATTACCTTTTACTTACTTACTTTGAACTATTTTATTTAAGTATATCTGTCATCACCTACCGGGGTATATTAGAATAACATTCAGCAATTACTTCAATTAAGACTCATTAAGGATTAGCCCCCATACAAGCTCGGCTATAAGGCACTAAGGATTAGCCCCCATACAAGCTCGTCTATAGTGCATTAAGGATTAGCCCCAACACAAGCCCATCTATAGTGACACCATAATCTCTTTCAAATATGTCAACTAGATTAGTGCCAGTCCAACAGGATTAACGGGATTAAGTATTCCCCTCTGTCTAGCCATTCATTTAGCATAGGGCACAACCAATGGTGTATCAAGCAATCTTATTCCTTTTTATTGTTCAAATTTTTGTTAAATACATACTGTAGCAAAGTTTTAGCAGAGAAGGGGTTGGACTCTCCCACAGCCCAGAGTGTTGTACCGACTCTCTGTGGCACCCTCAGCTATTTTCTAAAGTATAAATTGTAACTTGCTCATTGTTAATTGTTCTTGTAAATAAAATTGTAATTAGTCTCCTGTGACTCCGGCTCTTTGCTGACTAATTCCCCAAGAAAACCAGCACGCCTTTTGAAAGGTTTTGTTCACCTAGAACAGTTCCATGATACAATCATCGTCTTGTTGATCTTAAATAATATATCACATGACTAACCTTAGAACCGGGTAGTCCTGTGGGGACCTGGGTCCTACCCAGTACCCACCCGACCCAAGTACCCAAGTTACTGTTGCTGCCCTCCTAGACATCCAAGATTTTTTTTTTACCATTTATTATGTTATACTGGCAATATCAAATCTGAATACCATTGTGTTGCTAGATATCACATCCATTTCTTAGAATCCTAGACGTAGTGGGGGCGGTCGGGTAGCCTAGTGGTTAAAGCGTTTGCTCGTCACGCCGAAGACCCGGGTTCGATTCCCGACATGGGTACAATGTGTGAAGCCCATTTCTGGTGTCCCCCGCCGTGATATTGCTGGAACATTGCTAAAAGCGGCATAAAACCATACTCACTTCACTCCACTAGACGTAGTGGTTTCTAAGAAGACGATTTGATTGTTTTCTTCATTAAAAAAAGAAACATTCCCAGCAACCTTTGCTTGTTGTAAGTGGTGGATCATGTGGTCAGGCTCAGTGACTTGATTGATAACATGTGATCAGGCCCCAATAATGGCATGGATTGTTGAAATTTATCAATAAGTTGATATTATGCTGATACATGTATTATCAGTCACTTGATTGTCTGGTCCATACTTGATTATTTACAGGTTGCTGTCAAGTAGCTGGAATATTGTTGGATGCAGGAATGCAGTATTAAAAAGGAAACAAACAAGTTTGATGTTAATTCCTTCAGACACATAGCAGCCAACCAAAAATGTTTGCAGGTGGGTGGCGTGGTGGTGGATTTGGTTTAATGCATGTTTCAACCATTTTGAGCATGACTTAAGCCCTCTGGTTGAAAGTTTATTCTTGATTTGTGTTTTTGTATATTTAACAAAAATATGTTTGAATTTCCTGTAGTGATCATAAGATCATGAGAGCATCATGAAAATATGGGATTCACATGCCAAATGTGTGAGTCACAACTAGTAATGTGTGAGAGTTAGCTGGGAAACAGCCAGTTCAGAGACATCAAAAGTTTAAAGATGGACGGATGAACACTTGGGAAAGATGACGAACAACATGCACTGCCATAAGGTCACATGGAACTGTAGTCCTAGTGAACTTAATTGGACAGTGATGCAAAATGAGCATAGAATAATAGGCACTGAAAAGTAAACATGCAGGTACAGCCACATTTTGGGCCTAAAGAATGTCTTATAGAGATGTAGGATACCAAATATATTACCGTATTCGACGTAATAAGCGCCCAGGGCGCTCTCAAAATTAGAAATAGGGGGCTCTTATTATAATAAAATTTTGGTGAGATTAAAAACGAGGTTGAAAGATTGTAAATTTTGTGCTTTATGCTGACAGCCTGAAATGAAATAAAAGAAGAATCTGTGTGTATTATACACGATAGATATATTTTCGAGAATTTAATTGCCCATAATCAAGGGTGCATATAACAAACGAGTGCGTATTATACACGAATACTTTATTTACTTTACGGTACTTTATTTGTAAGCATTGTTCTATTTTGCTTAATTTTTTAGATAAGATTTTTATGTTTTTTCTTTTTTTTGTAGTCAGCTATGTTCATATACTCTTGCATTGTAGCATTTCTATTAACCCACACATGAAAGAGTGATTTTGTAAAACAAATATGAAGGAAAGTATGTTATAAACTAGTATTATTGTGAATATTATATCAAAGCAACTATTTTGATACAATATATATATACATGTGACAAAATATGAGTACCATTTACCAGATCTTAGCTTTCACATTCCAAATATTTATGACCCTGTGTTGTGTTTTCAACAGAATCCTATTCCACCTGGAGAGCCAATACCAGTTTTTGATTCACCAAGGATTATTGACTTAACAGCTGACATGGCTGAAGCAGTATCACGCTGAATGGAACTATTCTGAGATCTGTGACATTATGCAGTCATGTGTTGTTCATGTGTTGCTACACAATGACACAGCAGATTCCAGCTCATCGTGCTCTACCGGGTATTCGGGTATTCACTAGTATTTAAGTAGGTAAGTTCATTCAATGAGATTATCCAATCTATATTTGGTTATGGAATGTACAATGAGAGGAATAATAACGATAAGATTTGAAGGTACAGTTTCATCCCTTATTGAGGAGATATAGATTAGGGTATATAGTCTTGAATAGCTAATTAAATACTACATTGCAGACTAGGAAATCATGATGGATCGGAACATTTGATGGAAGTGTTAGTTCATAATCATGATCCATCATCACAAGCAGTATCAGACACAAGGTTTTGTGTCCAGCTGCATCTGAAGCAAGCACTATTTGCTGTTAGGAGTTTATATAATTTGTTCAACTTTTCATACGTCTATACATAATTAAATGTTAACACTCATTGATAGGCAATAACTGAGACATTATCATTTCAGGAATAGATGATTTCAAGTTGTGATAAAAACAGCTACTTACACATGTAATGTGTTGAAAATAAAATATGCCATATATGGTTTCAGTTATGACAAACTGATTATGTTAATGAATGATTTTTATGTCACCACATATTCCTGTTGCAGCTTTATTCAGTGGCTGCCACAGATGAAAGTGCATGTAGAAATGGCCACAACAGAGACAGATCGGCCCGACCTGGACTCCTCGCGTACCCAGTCAGTCAGTGAGCAAATGGAGCTCACCAAGCCTCTCTTTGAGAATGGTCGATACAAAAACCCATGGGATACGTGGAGGTTCAACAGTTTTTGGAACTTCATTAAATTTGCCAGAGGAAGGGAGAACAAGGAGGATCCCCAAACAGAGGTACACCATTAACAGTGTTACAACTGAAGTGCGGCCCAATAGCCCATGGAACAGCATTTCAATGTGTAGAGTTGTGACCCTTACCTGTGCCAAGATCAGGGGATAATGAGTTTTAATATCATACTGTAGCTAAGATAACTGCCCTGTCAGAACCATATGGAAATGGTAAACATTTCTACCAGGGCTTTCGGGGATCCTTTGATTAAAATACTTATGCAATAAATCACAAAGACCCTACTCAAATGTTTACACTATGTAGCAGGGATTTGCAACACATTGTCAGAGGCAGATATTTGGCCTGAAGCCTGCTGCATATGTCCTTAAGAATACCCCAATACGAAAAACGATATTTCCAGTAAATGTTATTAATGTTATTACTTATGCCAGAGGTAACTTCTACATGTATTTCACTGATAACAGGACCAATGAATAGAAAAAGGTTTTAATGCTTAGTATTATTGTGTTGAATAAAATATCAAATTACTTCTAACTTTAAGAAAATATAAAATTAGAATATTTTTTATCAGATAACTTGTTTCCTTAGTTTAACTACCAAGAGCGTTTAGGGTGGAATTCTAGTTAAATTCCTGATAAAGCCATTGTCTCCATTTGAAAC
This sequence comes from Haliotis cracherodii, assembly GCF_022045235.1. Classification (NCBI taxonomy): domain Eukaryota; kingdom Metazoa; phylum Mollusca; class Gastropoda; order Lepetellida; family Haliotidae; genus Haliotis; species Haliotis cracherodii. Next base: position 21,046,009 of record NW_027266319.1, read on the forward strand.
CATTCGTTTTAAGATGAGGCGATTTGAGCGACTATGCTTGTCGTAAGAGGCGACTACGCTTGTCGTAAGAGGTGACTAACAGGATCGGGTGATCAGGCTCGCTGACTTGGTTGATGCATGTCATCGTATCCCAATTGTGTAGATTGATGTTCATGATGTCAATCACTGGATTGTCTGGTCCAAACTCGATTATTTACCGACCGGTGTAATATAGCTGAAATATTGCTGAGCGTGGCGTTAAACAACAAACAAAAAAAACAAAAAAATCATTGATTTGACCATACATATCTTCTGATTTGATGGGAATCATCTGTGATTTTTGCTTTCTTGCCCAAAATATTAGATCTATTTTTACAGGAACTCGATAGAACCCTTCCCATCATCAAACCCAACCTTGAAGAATTCTCAAACCCGCCTTCCACTGGTGTGAGATACATGTGGATTGGGCACGCCTCGTCGCTGGTGCAAGTGGATGGTGTCACGATACTGACAGACCCAATATTCAGTAGCAGGTGCTCTCCGGTGCAGTTCATGGGACCTAAACGTTACCGTGACCCGCCGTGTACTATAGAAGAATTGCCCCACATAGATATTGTTGTAGTGAGCCATAACCACTATGATCACTTGGACCGATATTCGGTGGAGGCATTGAACAGGAAGTACGGTAAGAATCTGAGATGGTACGTTCCTGTAGGAATCGGCAAATGGATGTCTGATCGAGGATGTGAAAATGTTGTGGAGTTGTCCTGGTGGGATGAAAATATTTTCACAGGAAGGTCAGAGGTGAAGGTTGTCTGCACGCCATGCCAGCATTGGTGCAAGAGGACACTTACAGATACTAATAAGGTATGTAAGTGATTGAGCTGTATTCAAAGCTATGGTGTAAAATGGATCGAAAGTATTTGTCATAAAAATAATGCACTGAATAATAAAGATAGGTGGGTGTTTGGGTATAAAGGTGGGTGAGTAGGTATATGTTTGCAGGTGGGTAGGTAGGTGTTTAGGTATATGTGGGCAGGTGGGTAGGTAGGTGTTTAGGTATATGTGGGCAGGTGGGTAGGTAGGTGTTTAGGTATATGTGGGCAGGTGGGTAGGTAGGTGTTTAGGTATATGTGGGCAGGTGGGTAGGTAGTTGTTTAGGTATATGTGGGCAGGTGGGTCGGTAGGTAAACGGGTGAATAAGTGGAGGTCAGGTACGTCAATTGGTCTGTGTGCTCCTAAAAGGTAACACACCTATTACTTATGTAGTGTAAGAAAATGTTTGGATGCAGAGACACAGTAATTAATAGGTGTTAATTGCTAATTGTTAATATAACCCGTGTTGATCCGGGGTCAAATAGGTCTTCAGCTACCACGCATGCCATAAAATGCGGCGAACAGGATTGGGTGATCAGGCACACTGACTTGGTTGATGCATGTCATCATATCCCAATTGCGTGGATCGATGCTTATGATGTCAATCACTGGATTGTCTGGTCCAGACTTGATTATTTACAGACCGCCGTCATATAGCTGGAATATTGCTGATTGCGGCGTTAATCGACAAAACAAATAATATTTGTTAATATCCATCTGAGCTGTGTCATATTTCTCATTGCTATCCGTGACGTATCTGCCATATTACATGGAGTTGTTTTATTCCCCTCAGGCACTGTGGGCCAGCTGGGCTGTGATTGGTCCAAAGCATAGTTTCTACTTTGGAGGAGACACTGGCTATTGTGAAGTGTTCAAACAGATTGGCTGGAAATATGGAAACTTTACACTTGCTGCAATTCCAATTGGATGTTTTAAGCCAAGGTTTGCATATTATGTGTACAATAATTTATGTAAAGGGCAAATTGTTTGTCCTTTTGCCTTTGAGTGTAATAATGTAGTGGTAATTATTGCTGTGTCATGCATGAATTATATTGTGTACAATTTCAATGCAAAGATAACTTTTAGGGAAAACGTATTATCAAAAGGATGTTAAAGGTTACTTGCAAATGTCAACCTCCACATAGATTTATGTTTGTATTTCTCACCAATGTCCTTTTGTTCATTCCTTTTTCTAGTGCAAATCCGTAGAACTCTGTGTGTGCTACCTTGCTCAGTTAATGTTGTCATGAGCCCTTTGGGCAGTCCAGGGAAAAATAGGTTCCCAGTATCCTTGTCATGTATTTCTTGTTTGGTTTGTTTGTTGTCAAACGCTGCACTCAGCAATATTCCATCTATATGACGGCGGTCTGTAAATAATCGAGTCTGGACCAGACAATCCAGTGATTGATATCATGAACATCGATCCACGCAATTGGGATTGATGACATGCATCAACCAAGTCAGCGAGCCTGACCACCCGATCCCGTAAGTCACCTCTTACGACAAGCATAGTCGCATTTTACAGCAAGCATGGGTTGCTGAAGATCTATTCTACCCCGGATCTACACGGGTCCCTTGTCATGTAAGGTAGAACTGGTTGACTGATTGCATGTCATTGGTGGTGTCTGTATGTTACCTATGCCTTGAATCACTGGTCATTTAGTACCCCTAACCCTGCCTTTCAGTGTTCTCATCTCTATGAGGTGAGGTGAAATGGCGTTTAACGTTGCGTCCAAGATTATTGCACTTATATAGTGACATGCATGTGTGTGTGTGTGTGTGTGTGTGTGTGTGTGTGTGTGTGTGTGTGTGTGTGTGTGTGTGTGTGTGTGTGTGTGTGTGTGTGTGTGTGTGTGTGTGTGTGTGTGTGTGTGTGTGTGTGCGTGCGTGTACGTGTGCGCGCGTGCTAGGCGGAGTTATAGTGCTAGCCCACCGATATCCCATGCCGCAGTTTAACATGAATACCCCACTCAGACACAGTATACTGACTCCAAGCCGACCAGTCCTTGTTTTAGCCCCTTAATGCCAGGCGTCAGACAGGGTAACAACAAGTACAATCGTTTTACATCTTTTGGTATGACGTGGCCGGGGATCGAACCCCTAACCTTCCACTCCCCGGGCAAACACTAGACCACTAGACCACGGAGGCGGTCTCATCCCTGTATAAACAAAAAAAACCAGTGTGCACACTATATGCAAAGTATGCTCACTGGTGTTTATGTTTACAACTCCATACGCTCAAAAACATATTGAAGTCAATTTTTATTAATGAATATGTCGACAATAATAACTCCAAATTTAGTCATTAACACACCAAAAATGTAGACAATAATACAGAATCGGCGACATCACTGTTCCTCCTAATAACACAACACAAGCTCCACCCATTCTTTTTACAGGGAATCAGGAAACAGTGGCCTATATATTTGGGTTTATGGAAGCCTAAACGTAAAACACAATTGCTTGGTTAGCCAGTGTAATGCCATGGAATCCTCTCTGACTTCAGTTGGTTCCTGTCTCCCCAACATGTTGGCCCACAGGAGGCGGTGCAGATCCACCGCGACATCAGAGCCGTCAAATCAGTCGGCATCCACTGGGGCACCTTCAACATGATGGCGTATGAGGTAGGACTATTCTGTCATTATATGTTATTGATCATTATATAATGGACTTCAGTGCATGAATTTATGACGGACATCGGATTAAGAATGAGAGTAAAAAAAAAGTGTTATTTTTAGATCAAATTTTGATTAGACCTGACAATATTAATGACCTTCATGTTAAAAATATCTTAAAACTGTAAGGAACCTTTCCAACATCATATCTTTGATGGATTTATGATCACAGTCAAACAAGTGTTACATTCAATGCTAAGTGTAAGATCACCATGATTGAAGCCATATGTGTGTAACAGGATTTAACATGCAAAATATGTCGAAAAGCACAATAACATTTTGGGGGTTGCTTGATGGAGTAGGTTCTCAGTACCTGAAGCTGTTCTTCATATGTGACTGCCTACACAGTCTGGTGGATAGATAGATAGTGATGTCATTTAATTGTGATGTCATGGTAACCAGTGATGTCACAATGGTCTCCAAAGCATTGTGATGTAATTTCATACACTGTAGATATCGCTTGATCTCATCCAAGCAATATCTCCTGTGGGAGCCAGTTTTGGATGATAAACGACATTCAACCCCACTTCACCTCACCTGTTGAAATATGTGATCCGTTGATTGCATGTCATCGTACCCTGACAGCATGGACTATTGTTATATTATGGACTATTTGTTTGATCAGACTTGAGTATGATTTCAATGCTGCCATGATGCAGTTGTAATGTGATGGAAAACAACATTTTATTGTTCTTTTCATAAATAACAGTGACCATATGAACTTGTTTCAGCACTACTTGGAGCCTCAAGAAACCCTCGTCGAAGAGGTATCAAAGGCGGGACTGAAGCCAGATGACTTTGTCACAGTCAAGCATGGAGAAATATGTATATTTTAGATATTCTGAATCTCATGCTATATCACACTATCAATATTGTAAGATAGCATGTTGTATGCCTGGCCAAAAGAGGGCGTTGTCACTCTCCTCATGTATTCTTCTTGGAAGGGTGCACTGAAGTGTTCTAAAGCACAGGCCTCGTCTATCAGTCATGTTCACCTGCTTTATGCGTTGATGTCAATACAATGTCTTTGCAAGGACTCACCTGTCCTGATTTCACATGCTGTGTGTCACCTGTTTTGATGTTACCTCACATGTCACCTGTTGTGACGTGACCTCACACACATCATCTGCTGATTGTGTCATGTGAAGATCTGAAGTCTTTGAATAATAATAAAGGTGCTCTATGTCAGGGTCCTCAGGTCCACTGTCAGGCAGAAAGATTGAGCAAGGGTGTTTTTGTGAAAGTTGTACACGAGGGTGCAATTTCTCAATTTGTCTGTCTTTTTCTAACATAATTAATTCAGCAGTTATGGGAAGTATCGGCATGGAGGCCACCTTCCGCCCTCTATTTCAGTGAGATCAACTGTGTACAAGCGCACTTACCACAAGTTTGCCACTTTCAAACTTTCCGGATGGACTTAACACTCTTTATGTAGGGGTGTTTGGTTGTTCAGGATGTCTGGGAACAAATACACACTTAAAGATCAATAGGATGACTCATAAGACTTAGTTATGTGCTTTGAAAAGCATTTCAGTGTAATATATTTAGCTCATCTGACTGAAAATCAAGGAGAATCGATTGAAAGCGGTAATGAGTTAGACATTACTTTAGTTAGATCTGCCATAATTGATTTTTATATGAACAAATCTACCTGTGTTTTATATATACAACAGAAATGCCTTACAATACTCAGGGATGTCACGAGTATACTTGAGTTTGAGTCTGAGACTAAATGATTCGATTAAAAGAAGTTGATGCATGTTAAGGTTCAGAGAAGTTGATACATTTTAGGATGTTTTCCAATGTATTAGGCTGATGTTCTCATGGGAGTTGGACCACGATGTTGTTTGTTACAGATGAGTCTGGCCATTTGCAAAAGAAAAATCGTAAATTAGAAATACTGTGTGTAATTAAACCTATTATTATATGTAGGTTGTTTTCTGAATATTTTTCAAGAAAATATGAAGAATATTTTCAAAACCAAGAGGCATTGTATAAATAATCTAAAATCTAAATTATGTCAAACCTATTATGTAGGTTGTTTTCTGAACGTTTTGAAAATAAGGAGAATAGTTGCAAAGCAGTGGTCCAACATAATGATTGATTCTTTGTAATCTTTTTAATGCTAGGAATCAGTTAAAAGGATTCAGATTGTCTTTTAGAGAAGAACGATTTTTATTACCCACGTGGTGAAGATACAGGTGGTAAGATACTAAATCCGTACGTCACACGTGTGTCGTACAAGGTTGATACCCGGTCAGATACCATAGAAAGTCCACTCGTTTCGTAAAAATGGTATCTAACGAGAATGAGTGTAGTATTCTCTATATATCGCAGTGGGGAGTGTGGGAAATGGTGTTTAGAGGTTATATTTGAAATGGAACAGATAATGTATATTATGGAAACAAGAACATCAAGTATGACCTAGTTTAGTTTGTATTGTTTGGTTTACTTGTTGTTTAATGCCATACTCAGCAGTATCCCAGCTATATGACGGCAGCCTGTAATATAATCGAGTCGAGACAAACCAGTGTTTGATATTAATAGCAATGATCCATGCCATGATGGCACATTGACAAGTCATCAACCGAGTCACAGATAGTAGTGGATGTTTGAAAAAAAAATCTGACTATACATCCATTCCTTCTGACTTTTTATGTTTGAATAGCGATAAAACTTCAGTCAATTTTAATGTATGCATGACCAGATTGTTTTCCATGAGTATCTAAATACATTTTGCCAGGGCTACGGTCAAACTATTCCCATTTGTACCTGTCTCTTGAGACCTACAGTGGGTACCCGGGTAGGGTTGGGTAATAGTGGGGTGGGTACCCGGGTAGGAAATGTGGACTCGTCCCAGCCCTAGTCCCCAGTAATCTATGGATCTGGTGGTCAGACTTACTGACTTGGTGTCATATCAATCAGTGGTTGTCTGGTCAGGATTTGATTATGCCCCAGCTGCCATACACATGTTCATGTAACAGTAAATATGGTGTTTAAGAGTAAACAAACAAACATTTTCACAATCATGTCACCAAATATATTTAGTTTTACAGAATATGGCCATACAAGGTTTTCACTATTGTAGCTTGTATTTTATCATGACCTGACTAGCGTTACAGCCCTATGTCATATTCAACCAGTAAGGTTTGTTTGTTTGTTGTTTAAGCCGCACTCAGCCATTTTCCAGCTTGACGGTGGTTGTGAGAGGCGACCATTGGGATTGGGTGGTCAGACTCGCTGACTTGGTTGATGCTTGTCATCATATCCCAATTGCATGGAGCAATATTCATGATGTCAATCACTGGATTGTCTGGTCCAGATTCGATTATTTTCAGACCGCCGTAATATAGCTGGAATATTTCTGAGTGCAACAATAAACAAAAAAACAAACAAAACATAAATGTAGCTTGTGTTCACAGTGCCAAATGTTCTGCTGATACATGTGATGTATATTTGTTGTGTTGAGGCACGGGTGGCCCAGTCGTCTAAGGCACCGCGATTCGCTGTGCAGAGTTGCGTCCCTTGGGCACGCCAGAAACCTATGATTGTGGGTTCGAATCCCGGTTCGCCCCGATTATGTTTCTAGGTTTGTCAGCACCATACCCGTGCTCGTGGGTTTCACTGAAGTGGTAAACGTCTGAGACCTGCATCACTTCGGGCTTTCCTCCCACATTAAGCTGACACGCCGTGATATAACTGGAATACTGTTAAAAGCGGTGTTAAACCCAACTCACTCACTCACTCATTTGTTGTGGACAATCATTGTTTGGTGAAGATGTTCTCAAGTATGTTGTATCTTCCCTGTGTATCCTCACAAAGTCATGTCAAGTTCCTCTGTATTTGTTAAGATTATATTTATAAGACTTAGAATGAGGATGTGATCAAATATATGTTTGTTTGAACTTTTGTAGCATGAATGATTTCTTTATGATACATGTATTCTGATTTCAACAGGAATATATTTCTGCCAGCAATATTTTTGTAACAAGTCTGAACGTCAATATGTTACTATCATCAACCTTAAAAAAGGTTTTCTAAAATATGATGAAGAAAATAATTATGTCAATGGAAAAATAGGATTTACCGTATTTGATGTAATAAGTGCCCAGGGCGCTCTCAAAATTAGAAATAAGGGGCTCTTATCAGAATATTATTTTGGTGAAAAAACAGAGTTGAAAGATAAATTTCGTGGTTTATGCTGACAGTCTGAAATGTTTACCGGTATATGCAACAGATATATTTTTCCAGAATTTAATTGCCCATAAGTAAGGGAGCATATGACACTCAAGTGTGTGCTATACGCGAATAAATAAGTCTTGTGTACATTGATAAATCGGAAGGGGTGCTAATTGGGATTGTTCACTAGCCAATATATTAGCAAATATCGACGTGGGTGCTTATTAGAGCGGGGCGCTTATTATGTAAAATATGGTAATCAAATTTGTTGTTTTCAGCTCACCTGCTTAAGGGGGACACATGAACATGCAGTTTCTTGTGTACATCTATCCATTTTTTCTGAAACCTTCATTTCACATACAGATGAAATAATGCTGCCGTTACTTTCAATTTTAAGTCAATCACATTTGTGTGTCTGTATTTTGCATTTTTATTGTGAAAATAGAATTTGTGTCCTGTGACTTACGAATGAGCCCCTCTAGTTGTTAGCCTCTGATATGGTTAGCCTTCATTTATTTCTGATTTTGATGGTACTAAGTACAAAGATTATCTAAGCCAAAGGACACTGTGGGATTGAATTTAGGTGATAGGATTTTTTTAAAGAAACCATAAAACAGGGGACCTATGACTTTTTCAGATCCTATTATCTTAATCCAACTGATATTCAGTGTAGTTGCTGAAGACATGTCTCCTTATTTTCACCTGTTGGTCACAGCTGCAGTTTGATACTTCAGATCTTATGTTTACATTCCTTGATATTATATATTTTGAAAGTATTTATTCATATTACATTCATATCTATTTATTTCCTTTTATTCATATTTAAAAACGTGTTCAATAAAATTATGTTACAAGGACAGTCTTGAGTATGTTGAGTTTATTGGTATTTAGTAATTAGAGCTCAGTGAGTGAGTGAGTGAGTGAGTGAATTACTTTTGTTTTATGCTGCAGTTAGCAATCTTGAAACTATATCATGGTGGCCTGTAAAAAGTCTAGAACTGTTTGATAGGTGCTACTTAGGAGTTGACAGATAACAAGAAAGAAGTTGTTATCCATCATTTGTGTCTACTTAGTCAAGTCTAGGTTAGGCAGATTTTGATCATCAAGTTTCCAAACACTGGTTTGTCTACGCCAGAGTATTCACCCACTGCAGCCTGTCATCATGACTGCTGAATAAGCAGACTGACACTATTCAGTCTCAGACCTTGCAGATGGTGAAATGAGAGCAAGTTGATTGTGATGGAGGGAGTTGGTTTTGAAGAGCATCCTAGATTTATCACACACCATAACTGGATCCTGGATGTGAGCTGGACAAGTGGTTATGTAATATAGCGAGATCTGGGGAGTTTCGCTTGTCTTGGGACAGATGGACCACTGGAGTTTATGTCAAGAACTGCTAACAGTTTATTTGTATATAAGGCCAAGAGGCCAATAGTGCATCATGTACACAGTTTCATTGTACAAGTTACAGCAATCCTTGACATTGTAGTTTCAGAAAATGTAGAACTGTTTTAGAAACATGAATTTCGTAATAGGTTTACATTTGTAAATCATTTTATTACAGTGGCCCATAAGGGACATGGAGTCTGTTTTCAATATTTTGATATTGCACTTACTGTTATCGGAACCTTTTGCAAATTAACACGATTTGTCATACAAATATGTAAAAATCGGTTGTTTTATCGCTTCAAACCGTCTGAATGAAAGTGCAATTGGCATCTTTTTATACCTCAAAATAAACTTTGTAATGACATGTAAAGCTCTTTCACCTTGCATGGCAAGTGAATATATTTTTAAAACGAAAATACATTACCTAAATATTTGTTATACATACAACCTCTACATTCTTTCCACTGAGAAACCATTTATCACATCTTTATATCCTACTTACATTTTTAAAGACTATTATTTTGGTCTTACCAAGATTAATTTTTAATTACCCTTTTAGACAATACTCATTGAGAATATCAATTTTACGCTGGAGAAGAATTACCGAGTTTTCCAAAAATGGCTTCATCATCTGCGAATAGTAGGATGGGAGACAAAATGCAGCCCTGTCTAACACCAGCATATGTCTTAAATATATGGGTCATATCATGTTTATTGACTTTTACAGATGCTTTTACACTGGAGTACATGTTTTTTAAAAGGCGTAGTAATTTCCCATGTATGCCAGATTGAAATAAAAGGGATAGTGATTTGAATCTATCTACAGAATCGAAGGCTTTTTTTTAAATCAACAAACAATCAACATAACTTTCCGCCTTGCTTATGTAAATACTTATGTACAAGGCTTTGAAGGGTAAATGCATGGTCGGTGGTAGAGCAGCTCTCTCAGAACCCCGCTTGGCTAGATACATTTAACAATGCATTGCTTGGTCGATATCCAGGACTTTCTACGATTGTCAAGGATTGTAGTAAATAATTTAAGTGTATTTAAAAATCTATCCCACTATAGTTATACGAGTCACCTGTTTTGGTGGGGGTACAATCAACCCATGGTTCCATGAATCTGGAAAATTGCCACTGTCTAGATTGCGATTAAACAAACTATTAATGGAGGATAGTAATAATGTACACGTTTCTTTAAATACCTTCTTTTCAAATTATTTATTGCGCAAACAAGTTCTTCGTTGGTGATGGCTTATGCTGATTGTTGGTGTTTTTGTGGCGACGAAGTCGGGGGCAACGTGGCTGGTTATTCAAACTCTTTTCAACATTGATTTGTTTAATATCTGAATCGCATTGTCAATACTAAATGGAAGCATGCCATAAAATTCATGGCTAAACATATCACAATAATCATAAATGAATACGGCAAACTCACCTTCCGCATGTGTCGCCCCGTCTTAACGGCGCACTGTTAGTCTGTCAGTTTAGGCCATCGTCATTGTTGTTATTAGTATACATCTCCTTGACCAACGAAGAAGAGGTTTGCATGCATGCTCCCACCAAGGTTATTCAAAAGGTTCCAACTATTACGATTCCAAAATTGAATTGTTAATAAACGCCAAAAGCGTAATGCAGAAAAAGAGAAACAACAGTTTTAGAGGTTGTTTGAACACAGGATTTCTACATGTCTTAGGGTTTTTTACAAAAGAAATACTATTAAGAAAAAATAAAATAATGATTTAATGTAGCATTTTGGATTCCTATGGTTTCAGCGATGACGAACATCGGGTGTTGGCAGAGTTTATATTTTCATGAGGAGCACAGCCTCAAGTGAAATGTCACCCTTTTAAGGTTTACCAGATGAGATAAAGACAAGAAAGGCCAGATGTTTTATTAAATATGTATTTTCTCACAAATTGTACAAGTATCAGTCTGAAAATCATAATGGCTATCAGGCTAACTGTAAGTGGTTCCGGCCAAAAGTATTATTTCACTCGGGTGAAATATTGATTCATGTTTTCAGTTGAGTATCGTATTTCATACATAGTAAATATTTATGGGGATTACCCTGTTTGCACCTTCCAGGTAACTTACAGAATTAGTACATATACAGCTTGCTGCGTACAGAATATATATGTAGTGACAGTAGGTGGGGTGTCATTCGCTTATGGTGCCGCTGTTCACTGTGCAGAGTTGCTTCTCTTAGACCATCCATATTTTTCACGTGTTTCTCAACTCCAACCTCAAGTTGGTTGGTTGGTTTGTTGTTTAACGCCGCACTCAGCAGTATTCCAGCTATATGATGGCGGTCCGTAAATAATCGAGTCTGGACCAGACAATCACGTGATTAATATCATGAGCATCGATCCACGCAATTGGGACCGATGACATGCATTAACCAAGTCAGACAGCCTGACCACCCGATCCTGTTAGTCGCCTCTTACGACAAACATAGTCACCTTATATACGGCAAGAGACTTGGCAGGCGAAATAAAATATAGAAAATAGGTTTGTTCCACTAAAAGTGTAACACAATTTAAGACATTTTAAAGTTTAAAACACTTGGTACCACGCTTTAAATAAATGTGTGAAGTAGATCGAATGTTTAATAAGCATTGCTGAAGAAAGATATAGCTGACCTGTTGTTTTTTATTATGAGTGTGCAACGGTGGTATTATTTTGTTTATCACATCGGAACACGATTTCCACAGCGGCGGAGCAAAATAGCGGTACGAAAACTTTTGATTATTTCACGTCAGAACAGAGACCATAAAACATATTTCTTTTATGGTCTCTGGTCAGAATGAAAATTCAGGGCGGGCGGGAGATGGGAAACTCGGACAAATATACGGACAACCGAAGGTATGCCACAAACCAGAGACCATATATATCTGTGTATGGTCTCTACACAAACATATGTATCACCTATTACTTTCTCCCACATCAAGCTGACAAGCTGTGATATAAATGAAATACTGCTCATAGTGGCATTAAACCAAACTCACTCACTCACTCACTCACTCGTAGCTGCCGGGTATGTTCTAGTCCCTGCACATGCTCAGACACACTGCATGTTACAGATCATCCCTAGCCACTCGCATATGTGTCGCTCACATTTCACAAATGCAGTCTATGCACATCTTCAACTCATATGTGCCTGCAAGAATTATAATTTTTCATAATAATTATTAAAATTTGACAGTGTTTGATTGTTTGAACTTACATCCAAAGCTGTGATATAAATGAAATACTGCTCAAAGTGGCATTAAACCAAACTCACTGGTTTTGCTGACATTTTATGCAGGTGTGTCGCTACTTGTACAGGTGTGCATCACATTATTATTTTGTATTACATTATTATTTTCACAACCATTTTGAAGCCAGAGACCACATTCTGTATTTGGTCGCTATTTAAAAAAATAAATACTTGATTAAAAACAAGTTGGACCGAAATCTTTCTCCGGGTGATATTTTCCGAATCCAACTTTTCGACACAAGGAAGTAATATTTACATAATCCGAGCAGACTGATTCGTGAATGTGGGTTATCTGTTAAGAGTTTGGTGGTCACTACGAGGGTAAGGTCAATTTAAAAATCACTGTCAGTGGCTTTGTAGGGTATTAAAGTATCTGTGTTAACGGGCAAATATGTGACAAAAATTTACAAGGCATGACCTTTGCAGTTTACATGTTTAGAATCCAGTGAATCAGCCGCTCGTTTCGGACACACATTGTAAGAAGTGCCTTCAAATCACAATAGCCTAAATATCCGACACCGGTATCGTTGATAGCCCCAATGGTGCCAGCGGGCGTGAAAGGTCACTTTCATAAGGGTATAGGTCACAGGGTGTGTTATGAAAAGATCCTGTTGCGGTTTTATGTAATTGAAAACTAATCATTCGCAAGTGAAAGAGAAAGTTGAAAATATCCCACAACCTGTTCTGAAGGCCTATCTTACTTTTTCTGCAAAATGTGCGCACAGTGTAAGTGTATAATTTAATCTATGACCTTTTTTTCGTGATCAGCAACTTATTTCCTTGTTTGAAATGCAAGTGCCAGTCTTGTCACATTAGCGACTTCCAATTTATTTGCCTTGCTCATTTTCTTGACTATAATATGATTTCTTTTGCCCTCTTTCATTTTCTTCGGTCACACCACTACTACTAATACTAGCCAACATTCACACATTAAAGTGTGCTATGCCCTACTTTACTGTGTGATGGCACCCTTTGATACATTGGGGGGCATGGGTGTCCCAGTCGTCTAAGGCACTGCAATTCTCAGTGCAGAGTTGCATCCCTTTGGCACTCATGAAACCTATGATTGTTGGTTTGAATCCTGGTTCGCCCTGATTATGTTTCTAGGTTTGTCAGCACCGTTTCACCGAAGTGGTATACGTCTGAGACCTGCATCACTTCAGGCTTTCCTACCACATTAAGCTGACATGCTGTGATATAACTGGAATACTGTTGAAAGCAGCGTTAAACCCAACTCACTCACACTTTGATACACTGGTGGCAGGTTGGAGCAACCAATGTTTATATCTTGTTAGGTACAGTTGTGAGGGAATCTGTTCTGTGGCAACATATGGCCCTGTCAGCAAGTAGGCCCACCATGTACTAACGTGCAATGGTCTTACATTTATACGCCTGGCACTCAGCATTAAGGGGATATAACAAAGATTACTGTATTTGACATAATAAGCGCACAGGGCGCTCTCAAAATTAGAAATAGGGGGCTCTTATTAGAATATAAATTTGGTGAGAAAAAAAAACAGAGTTGAAAGATTGTAAATTTCGTTGTTTATGGTGACAGCCTGAAATGATACAAAAGAAAAGTCTGTGCGTATTATACACGACAGATATATTTTCCAGAACTTAATTGCCCATAATTAAGGGTGAATACAACACACGAGTGGATATTATACACAATAAATAAGTGTACATTGATCAATTGGAAGGAGTGCTAATTGGGATTGTTCACTAGCCAATATATTAGCAAATATCACCGTGGGCGCTTATTAGGGCGGGACTATGTCGAATACGGTAAGCGCTCTTGCCAAGCAAATTGGGAAAAGATTGTTATTTTGTTCACAAGCTGAAAGTTTATGAGTTTTTATTTACTTAAACTCAGAGGTCTTTTAACATTGTATATTAAGACTACACTTGATGCAATGACGTAAACCCAACCATTTAGCATCTTTTTTCTTTATTGGTCCTGTTATCAGAGAAACACAAGTCACCTCTACAAAGTAATCAAGTTAGTTATACAAGTAGCTGTCAAGTGAAGGGATTTCATGAAATAGGAACTTAATTCTTAATTCGATTATTTTACTGACATATGCTGCAGACTTAGGTCCGAATATCAGCCTCAGATCATGTGTAGATAGATCCCTGCTAAGCCCATACCTGCTGACAAAGATGTTATTCAATCAGCTGAATTCTCCTGAAAATATAGCCTTATGTTTGCTTATGTCAAGGCTGATCCCAGTAATTGTGTCATTTAAACTTTAAACAAGTACTGAAGTTATTTCATTTTTTTTCTTTAGACCATACTCATAAGATTTTCAGGCAGTGTTTGAAATAATTTAAAAACTTAACAAGACAGTCGGGCAGGTGACCCATAAGTGTTGCCTGTACATCTTCAAAGTTACAGGCCTGCATTCAGACATTATAAATATTGTAATATCGCAATAAGAAACAAGAAAAAAACGAAAAAACCAAATCTAGCCTTGATTCATTTGAAATAATGCAAACAATTAATTGAGAATCTACAAGGAATTATAATAAAACTGAATACATAAGTAGTCTTAAATTTATCTGCCAGACAGTCGGGCAGGTGGAGGAAAATTTTATGCAGCCCGACAGAAAAGTTACAAGTCACGGGCCGCCAGGCAGGCAGTTATTTAGGACATTGTTTTCGGGTCAAACTATTATCGTTGACCTTTGTTGTATCTATTGGTGACTGTTGTATGTTTTTATTGTTTTGATTTCTTTTTGTTTATTACAGGATTTTATGTTGGCAGTTTTTTTGTGACGCTGTATAATATCGGTGTGGCTGATGCAGTGTTTATGCTTGAGTCTGCTGGATGAGTGTGAATCAGTGTCATGAACATTGTTAGAGTATCGGCAGCAGTTGCTGGATCCTACCTGTGAGTTGCCCATGTTCCACACCGGTTCAATGTATCTCCATGTCCATCTCCTGTGTAGATTTAGGACAGACTAATTTTATGTCTTGTTAAATGAATTTCTTGACCAAATTGTCAGGCCACAATGAGTTAGAATAACTGTTTTTCATTAAGAGCCTGGGCTCTGTTCCTCAAGACGATCGTCGTGCTATGATTCTTGTAAGTCTACGTTAATGTGAAGGAATTACTTTGTGCTATGATTCTTGTAAGTCTACGTTTAAGTGTGGGAATTACGACCATCTTAGTCCTATGACTCCTGTAAGTCTATGTTAAAGTGTAGGCATTACGACCATCTTAGCCCTATAACTCCCGTAAGTCTATGTTAAAGTGTAGGCATTACGACCATCTTAGCCCTATGACTCCCGTAAGTCTATGTTAAAGTGTAGGCATTACGACCATCTTAGCCCTATGACTCCCGTAAGTCTATGTTAAAGTGTAGGCATTACGACCATCTTAGCCCTATGACTCCCGTAAGTCTATGTTAAAGTGTAGGCATTACAACCATCTTAGCCCTATGACTCCCGTAAGTCTATGTTAAAGTGTAGGAATTACGACCATCTTAGCCCTATGACTCCCGTAAGTCTATGTTAAAGTGTAGGAATTACAACCATCTTAGCCCTATGACTCCCGTAAGTCTATGTTAAAGTGTAGGCATTACGACCATCTTAGCGCTAAAACTCCTGTAAGTCTACGTTAAAATGTAGGAATTACGACCATCTTAGCGCTATGACCCCTGTAAGTCTACGTTAAAGTGTGGAAATTCCAACCATCCCGTCTTCAACGTGTGCTCAATCAGTCTTAAATTGGAAGTACAACATTACAGTTTATTGACAGGTAGCGGTGCAATGATATACTGAATCTTTGTTTCTTTATGACTCATTCTCCTTGAATTGTTTGTTTGTTGTTTCAAGCTGCCCTCAGCAATATTCCAGTTATATGACGGTTATACAGCCCTACTGGGATGTAGGGTTTGAAACAAGCATACTTTCAATCATGTTATTTTGTTCTTTTCTTTTTGACTGGCTCATCCTTACAAGATAAAGATTGGTCTGACCTAGTGTGTTTGTTGTCTCACATCTATCTTCTTCTCCTTCTCTAAGACCAGACTTTTTTAAAACTTGGTTGACACATCAATCGTAAAACTTCCCCAAAATTGAAATGTGAAAAAAATAAATGTAAAGCATTGTTGTTTTTCTGCCAACCAGAAATAAATAAAATGTTAAAAAAAACCTCAGTTACTTTCTTTATCATTATTAATAAGTTATTAAGAATACTATAATTAAAAGCTGTTAAAAAGTTATCCTAAAACTTAACATTTTGAGGAAGGTGATTTGACTTTTTAATTTTGTTTTGTTTTGACTTATTAACCTGAATTTGGGGCCAATAATCTGTGAACCAAAAAGAAACAAGTCTGGCCTAATTTTTAGTGATCTGTTTAATCCATAAATGGAAATTGAAAATGTTTTGTTGGTACAATATATGTGTATCAATTTCCAACAGAATAGCATATAAAAATCCACTATCTCAACAGACATCAAGGGTACTACATCTTATTTTCCTTTGAAGGTCTAATCAAGTAATAGATACTGTAAATCGTGAAATTAATGCGTCTCCAAAAGAATGCGACCCCTGGACCCTAGCCAAAAATGAGACTCAATTTGAATGCGACACCCTCTCCTCTCAAGCATCAGTGGATTTCTATCTAAAGATGTCCTCATTCAGAATCCTCACCTTAATCCAACCTTACATTAATCCAATCACACACCAAATAGCAGTAAAGTACTTACGCAAAAACAATACATTCGCGCTGGCTCGTGTCGGCCTTTGATGCAGTCACAAAGAACAAAGGGTGGCGTCTGTCTGGACTTGCAGGTGTGATCAGTGATGGCATAAGTGAGTAGAACTCTTGTCTTGACCCCAGCAGTGACAATTCACAGGACGTAATTAGTGTTTAGATGACATTGTTTATATACTTTATATACAAGTGCTGCTCAATAAACAGTGGTGTGGAATACATCAGCGTATGTCTAAGTTGGTATTTTTGCTATCCAAAATGTCTTACTGTTGATATAAATGTGATGTTTGAAAATGCGAGCAAAGACCACTCGCGTTTAATTCACGCTAGTGTTAATTTCAAGATTTACAGTATATTTAATTAGCATCCAATTGGCTTATCACACCTTATTGTAATTCTTTTAATACTTATCCTTACTGTAAATCTGGCTTCATTACCTGTGTGTTATTTGTTATCCTTACTGTAAATCTGGCTTCATTACCTGTGTGTTATTTGTTATCCTTACTGTAAATCTGGCTTCATTACCTGTGTGTTATTTGTCATCCTTACTGTAAATCTGGCTTCATTACCTGTGTGCTATTTGTCATCCTTACTGTAAATCTGGCTTCATTACCTGTGTACTCTTTGTCATCCTTACTGTAAATCTGGCTTCATTACCTGTGTGTTATTTGTCATCCTTACTGTAAATCTGGCTTCATTACCTGTGTGTTATTTGTCATCCTTACTGTAAATCTGGCTTCATTACCTGTGTGCTATTTGTCATCCTTACTATAAATCTGGCTTCATTACCTGTGTGCTATTTGTTTTTCTGACTGTACATCTGGCTTCATCCAATTATCTATGTGCTACTTGTAATCTATTACCTGTTGTGTTTAACCTGCTGCTTATCACAACATATCATATATATATATACCTCTCATCACTTGGTTGTGGTCACTCCAGCTTGATAACGGTGTAAAAATTTATTTTGAAACATCTCTATATGGAGAAAACCAGATGTTGTTATCCTAAAGTTATACGTTTTCTCATTTGACATATAAAAATTGCTTCGTCAATAATTAGCTGACTCAGCATGTTCTAAGACTGCAGCTGAGGTGGCAATGTCAGTTCTTCCAAGAAACATGTAGGACTTCAGATCACGTATTCACAGCCCTTCTGCTTGTCAGCGAAAGCTTAACTAATGCTTAAACAGCAAAAAACATTAACTCATCCTTTTCTGCCAGGTTTACAGTTAATTTTTTTTTACATCCTAATGATTCAAATTCCCTGCAGATTTCTGAAAATCTCGACCAAAATGGCATCAGCTGATAACTCAAGCAGCGAGAGAGTGGACACGCCCCCATCTGAGGGAGCCATGGCAACAGCAGACATACCTGAAGATGGCCTCACAAGATCAATCTTCAAGAATGGTTACTATGAAAACCCATGGCCAACTTGGAAAAAGATAAACTGGGCTAATGTCTTAAAATTCTTTTTTTGGGAAAAAAATAACAGTGATGTACCCAAGAAAGAGGTTTGTGTGTGTTTCGTTAATTCTTGGTTAACACATTTGTGTGTGAACTATTGTGGTGGGTTGGTCGAACAAGAAGATACAAATTTCTTATATATTTATCAAGAGTTACCTAAATACACTGCCACATGTGCAGTGATTACAAAGCTGGTTGTGTTTGCCTTTCAGCCTAAATTAGCGAAGGGCCACTTTTTTGTGTGGTGATTGCGTAGGTTTGCAGTTTCCGGTACCCCAATTTCTCTTTTTTGATTTAATCAATGGACCAAACAACTGATTTTTAAACTTATTTTATCTCACACTATGCATTTCATCCTTCATCTTCGATCCTGGTGTAAAAAAGATCCTAAAACAAGTTTCCAGCTTCAAAATAAAATCTCACCCCAACACATCCCGGATGTTGAACTTACACCGATCAAACAGGAAGTTTGCTTGTTTGTTGTTAATACTGGACTCAGCAATATTCCAACTATATGATGGCGGTCTGTAAACATTCGAGTCTGGACCAGACAATCCAGCGGTTGTCATCATAAGCATCCATCTGCACGAGTTGATGAATCTAGACACATGAATTCAGCATACTCTCCCAGTGATCTCTACGTTCCTTCAATGCACAGTTTTCTAGTAACACTGCCACACTTCCGCTTGGTCTTGATCAACTTGCTTCGTACGATCATTCAACAGGGGAATTATATCATCAGCCTCGATCTATAAGATGCAGATTTGACTTTTATAGTCCTTGCTACAACCGTTCCTGCAGAAAGACTTCTATGAGATCAAGACAAGACAAGACACGGTTCCTACCATGCATTACATGTTCACTGATGCCTCAACGATTGGTTGGGGAGCTCACTTATAAGACCATCTTCCCTAGGGTGAGTTAACTGACTTTAAAAGTCCAGTTTTCACCCTTGCCGAACTAAGCTGGAATTACTGGGCTCAATCGTAGCGCCACCAGTGGCTATTACCAGTTATGTCGCTTCTAAGCCTCCCCTATGGACCAATCAGATTCCACCTCTCGTATCACTTGCGTTTGCTTCACACAAACTGGTGGTGCCCAGTCAGGACGATCTAATCGATAATCAAGATCTATATTGTGATAAAACGGGTCTTACATTGCGAAATACATCAAATCAGGTGAGCATCTTGATTAAAAACATGAAAAGATTTGGAAAATATCTGCTGAAAACGAGTTGGCAGTGCACATGCTTTGCAAATCCTGCAATCGACCGAAATCTGCACGATTTCAGTGCGCTGTTTTGTTTGGACTATGCATAGACTCGTTAGTCCAGCCATAATACCAGCCTAGTTCGGCAAGGGTGGAAACTGGACTTTTATAGTCAGTTAACTCTCTTGCCTCAGGGAGATGTTTTAAGACCTGAGTGTGACAGCAGAGCAGACAAACAAAATCTCCACATTAACATCTTGGAATTTAAAGCAGTGTTGTTGGCAATAACACATTGGGCGAAGTTTATATGAGCATCCCGCCTTATGGTTCAATCAGACAACACATCAGATGCGAGGCGCCTCTAAAAGACGGGGTCGACCAAGTCAGTATCACTTCCATGAACAACGATTCCATTCTTCGAACCAATCAACTTGCTTCACATGCAGTTTCGGGCCAGTCACATTCTAGGGATTCGGGATAGGAAAGCGGATGTCTTATCCCGCCCGGATCAACCGTCCATGTATGCAACTACATCCGTAGGTTTATCAATGGACTTTATTGAACCCCAAACCTCGAGCTCTTCGCAAGCCGCTTCAACGCACAGTTGCCGAAGTTCATACCTGCACACCAGACCAACAGGCATGTAATCACGATCGTGGGAGGGTCTTCACGCTCCAACGGGTCTTCTGTCTTGGGTTCTGCAGAAGGTGGTGGAGACAGAACACTTTCAACTGATTTTGGTTTTGACTGTTGGCCCAGCAACTGACAGCAGCCCAGATGCAGATACCTGTTCCAGAATTGCGTGTTGTATCTTGTAATATCGGGTTCTCAGATTTGTGTTCCCAATGGAGGATCTACATACTCATCTGTAGGGATGTTATGTCTACATCATGGAAGTCACCATTATGTGCGGCCATTTGCATAAATGGTGTCTACCTGCTAACTGACCCCTGAAGATCTAGAATAGGTCTTCAGCAACCCATGCTTGCTGTAAAAGGCGACTATGCTTGTCGTAAGAGGGAACTATTGGGATCAGGCCGTCAGGCTCACTTACTTGGTTGATGCATGTCATCGTATCCCAACTACGTTTATCGATGCACATGATGTCAATTACTGGATTGTACTCAATAGCTGCGGTTGTGATTGATAGCGTTGACAAAGCGTCAAAAGAGATGCCAAGATGACTCACATTACATCCACTGGAACGTAATGTGTGTGGCCTGTCTTGTAGAATGTACTGGCTGGAGAAGGGGTGATCTCCTCCCTCTCATAAACTGGGTAGGTTAAAGTCGTGGTTGAATTGGGTTCCCTATACAGATTGACAACCTGTGTGAAACCACAGAACATGAGTTACCTGCACTCACGTTGTATCTGTCTGAGTTATAGGGGTTACATGAAGAAACCCATACACGAGTCTCTTATAACTCTGTGTATTGTGACAATCACAGGATTGGATCATGGCTTAGGACCTGCTTCCTCATGTAACATCTCGCGGTTGTGGTCTGTTTACAGGCTTGGATAACTGCGCCCTACCGTCCAACCGTGGGATGAATGCATAGTGTGAGATAGGATAATTTTACAATAAACTGTTTATTTATATACTTATACTATCTCACACGTTAAAAACCCACCCAACCATCCCTGCCTCACAGTTACACCAGCCTGTACGCTCAAGGAACAGAATGAGTATCCTGGGGATGTCATGTGATCAGGACACACAAGATGCATGCGTTCCACGAATTGTTGGTGGTGGTCCGACCCATGGCTTATGGTGGTGACCATGGTGACGACTGGGATGTGTTTGGGTGATATGTTTTTTGAAGCTGAAAATTTATTTTAGGAGTTTCCACACCAGGATCGAAGATGAAGGTAGAAATGTATAATGTGAAATAGGATAAATATTTAAATATACAATTTATTGTAAAAAAATCCATATTCCAAATAAATGAAAACAAAATTGAGTAACAAAATCAATATTTGTTTTATTTTGACCGTCTGAAGCTTAGTATGCAAAAAATCTAATCTGTAAAATTTAACAATGATTGAACAAATATCTCTATGTAGAGTTGTTGGAGAATTTTTAACAGATGTTTTGTTTTGTAGGTCCTCAACAAAGAACTACCAATCTGTACACCAGACTTTGGTGGATATGAGAAATCCCCTCTGACTGGAGTGCGTACAATGTGGGTCGGCCATGCCACGGTACTGGTGCAGTTCGATAATGTCACAATCCTCACAGACCCCGTCTTCAGCAACAGATGCTCACCAAGTCAGTGGTTCGGACCCAAGCGGTATCGTAAGCCGCCATGCAAGGTAGAAGATCTACCAAAGGTTGATGCTGTGGTTATAAGCCACAATCATTATGATCATCTAGACTACTACTCAGTTGTTGCCTTGAACAAGAAGTTTGGCGTGTCGTTATGCTGGTACGTCCCGATGGGGTTGAAAGAGTGGATGGTGTCGACGGGGTGTCAGAACGTGCAGGAGCTGGACTGGTGGCAGGAAGCTGAGCACCCAACAGCAGACGGAGATTCTGTCAAGTTTGTCTGTACCCCTTGTCAACACTGGAGCAAACGGACACCTACTGATGACTTCAGGGTAGGACTATATATTCTTTATTATATACTTCAGACTGGATTGGGTGCTGTCCTTGCATCTGTCCGTCATGTTTCATTTCCAGAGCATCAATCTAAAACCGTTCAATATTTTATGTTTTACCTTATCCTGACTCATACTAACTGCTTATCTCATCTCATTCTGAAGAGGTGCTGTGTTCCCAAGAACAGAGAAAAACATCTCACCCAAACACACCCCTCAGTCATGCAGCTGCACCTGAAACGTGACCAAAACGGTATTCTCGTCACTCTCGTTTTCGCATCAAACTGGGTAGTTGGACTAAATTTCTGTGCTCTCATAATGCAAGTCATCCTGTAATTAATAGTGTTTATTAAAATATTTTGTTTGGATTACCTTCTTCAAACCTTTCTTCATCATACCATAACTATATTTTTCTACTTTGGCTTAAGCTTTTTTTACTCATTTGAGTTTAAAACTTTCCTTTTTTTAGTATGATGAGCAGCTCCTCCTCCTCATCTTCAAAGTCGTCCTCACCATTTAAGGATGCCTGCGTGAGGGTCCCCACCTTTACAAAGCACACAACATTACCCCTAGTGGGTTCTACAAAGACATCCACGAAGGCAGCCAAAAGTCAACTTCTAAGTCACAGAAGCATACAGACCAGGGCCCCGTTCCACAAAGCGATCGTAGCTCTAAGACGATCGTAACTCCCATACCTTAACATAGACTTATGACTGTCGTAGGGCTACGATCGCTTTGTGGAATGGGGCCCTGGATGCAGGACCAGCCCTTCACGCAGCCTCAGACGTTCGCTCAGATGCTCCTTCGCGCAGCCTTAGTCCCTCAGCCGGAGCGTTTACACAGGCGCAGTCGTTCGAGGAGCTTCCTACATTCATGCAACCTTCCTTTTATCAACAAGATACCATGCCTCCTACGTCTACTGACTTTGTAGATACTGGTACAGCATTTACTCCCGTCTCTGACGACATGTCTCTCATTTCTCACTGTTTCTGCTACGGTTCCAAACCCTAACACCTCCTTCCTTTTACAGGAAGAGGATGTGTTTAAGCATTCCTTTTCTTATATGCCCTCACGTCATGAGGAAATACCTTCTATCTACAACGACCAGGAGGTGCTGACATGATTGTTGATAGTCATCCCATCTCCTCTCCCTCCAAGGATCTACCTTCTGCTGATACTTACGGTATCTCCGGCGACAACCTTGAGTCTCTGACTCTACCGCCAACAAAATCTACCTTACAGGTCATAAAGAATATTAACACATCCTTCTCCAAGACTCCTAAGACTCAAGGTTTACCTACCCCGCATATCAACCCTAAACTTTTCCCCTTACAGAGCATGACATCATTCTTATGGGGTCCGGAGTTGCAATTTACTATCGGACTTGAAGAGTAAAACCAACAGAGTTGAGGACAAGAATCTCGGCACAACTGGACACAACAATGAGACGAGCTTTTCTTGAATTGACGATGTTGTGTTCTATTAACGAAGCATTGCTCTCTCCCCTCAAGAACCCTCAATGCGAGCGTATGCTACTGACAACATGTTTACCTCAACCATTCGAGAATGGACAGTCAGAGGGTGATGTCCTCATGGACGAAAGGTATGACTTCAACACGAAGGACCAATGGGTTGAATTAAATCAACCAACAGAAGTTTCAGGAATTCATTTCCGACCAAATCAGTTCCACTTCCTCCGGACTTATGCTGTTACATAGTCAAGGGTTGGTCTCTAACTCTAACTGGTTGACCTCTATACGAAGCCTCTCTTACTCCCAACATGGGATTCCCCTGCTATCGTCAACAATCTAATAAGGACTTTCGTCTTGCCAGTTCCAGACCCTCTAGCTTGGGCCAATGACGCACTGGCATTATCGTGAGAAGCACTTCATGATTATGCGTTCCTGCCCCAGCACTCTCACCGTCAGTCCTACAGAAGGTCAGAAACGCAAAGTGCCTTCTACAGCTTTTGGTCGCACCTTACTGACTGTCGAGAACTTGCTTTCCAGACCTCATCGCCCTAGCGGAAAATCTGGTACTAAGACTTCCAAATTGGTCAAACATACTTCTTCATACTCACACAAGACAACTTTATCCAAACCCAAACATCTTTGAGCTTCACATATTGAGCACATCACAAACAACCTTACCAGAAGAGGCTACTCAGCCAGAGCTGCTAGATCTACAACTGTCTCCCTAGCTCTTCGTAGATGGAAGAGCTTTGTAAATGGAAGAGCTTCGACCAATTTGCAATAAGTAGAGGATTCTCAGTAGATATAGCCACTTCACCTCAAGTTTCAGAGGTGCAAATGCTGGGCACATATCAAGCAGCCATCAGCTCCGTTCTGACCATGTATATCGGTATCAAACTGACTAAAGTTCCTGACCTGGTCGCTCTACTCCGTTCTTAACAACAAGAGCAGTCATACTTCAAGCTCACAGAGATGCTGGTCCAGACCTTCCTTCGGCTTCCAATCTGCACAAGGTAAGAGCTCTCACTTCACGCTCCATGGCAACTGTTCCATTCCATCAATAATGGAAGGATGTTTCTGGAAAATGTACACAGTCTTTGCCAACAAATATCTTCGAGACCTCGGCACAGTAGATATTGCAGGGATTCAACAATTCTGACCCTTAGTGCTCTCTCAACAATTGACAGAACCCAATCGAAGATAACCAAAATCATGAAACTCACCCAAAATCCTGCAGACTTGTAGAGACGTCTGTTACGTCTTGATGGCTTGACAGTTGCCTCCCTTACTGTGCGCACATATGGATGACGTTGTCTGATGGCGCTCTGGAAGCTGAGAAGGAAATCCAATGACCAACCACTTCTATGTTAAGTCTGTAACATCAAACACTAACAACATCAGGTTACCGATTCATAACCACCGACTTAAAGTTGATGCTGCCCTGTTTTACTATGTAATTCGGAACATGAGTGACAAGGATTGCGTCAAGATAATGACATTTTTCTTAACACAAGAATCGTTCTAAGTAATCTGGAACAAAATTCTATGTGCACTTACAAAATCCACGAAATCTTTTGAAAATATTTTCTCCCACTTTCACAAGTACAGGATGGTACCCCTCTACAGATTGATGTCCAAGAATGAAGAAGACGTTCCCATAAGGTTAATTGAACAGATCACGATCTGAATCAGGCATACGGTGGATCCCACCACCAACTGTTGGATTCAAGGAATTAGTATGAGTCAGGATAAGGTAAAATATTAATTTTTTTAATGGTATAAATATTAAAACTTATCCTGACACATACTCATCAGTATACTTGTTAGGTAAGGGAAGTGAGATAGTGGTGAGAACAAAGGCTTGGTCGCATGTCTGGTGCGACTGCGCGCCTGCCGATTGCGTTCGGATGAGACGTTTCTCTCTGTTCTTTGGAACACAGCACAGGTGTTTCAACTACCTTTTCGGAATGAGATGAGATAAGCAATTAGTATGAGTCGGATTAGTATAAATGATATTTTTACCCTAAAAAATACATTATAAAACTTTGCATGGGTATTCAACACTATAGGTGCCTTTTGATGTTTTCGTATTTCTGTAAAATATTGTTGGCGACAATATTGTTTGCTTGGCAACAAGCTGGACTTTGACTCAAATACATGTAGCATTCGTTTCCAGTGCATACCTCGGAAACTGTTTGAGATTTTATTTTGAAACTTTGCACATGTGTCAATCTTTTGAGCAGAAATATTGGCACATTTTTTACAAACAACAGGAAAGTCTGGTCATGTGATATACAAATTAGCTTGGGGCGGTGGTGTAATGCTGTCATCACTGAGCCGGAGTATGATAGCACTGGTATTGTGCAGTGTAAGATCAACTCTCACCTGTCGTCTTGTGTTTTAGACACTATGGAGCAGCTGGTCTGTGATTGGTCCAAAGCATCGATTCTTTTTCGGAGGAGACACCGGGTACTGTGAAGTGTTTAAACAGATCGGGCACAAGTATGGACCGTTCTCTCTCGCAGCTATCCCTATTGGTGCATATGAACCCAGGTAAGAGAGGGGAGAAATTTTTGTGTTGACTTTATCACAGTGTGGAGGCATTTTTAACATTTCGATTTATCACTTTTTTGCATTTTATATTTTCCAAATAAGCTTTTAGAGAGACATTTAAGTACAGATGTATTGTTATAGTGGGGCTCTCCAGATGTTTTTTGTTAATTTGTTTTGTTAAATAATTGAGTCTTGACCATGCAATCCAGTAATTGACATCATGTGCATCGATAAACGTAGTTGGGATACAATGGCATGCATCAACCAAGTCAGCGAGCCTGACGGCCTGATCCCATTAGATGCCTCTTACGACAAGCATAGTCGCCTTTTAGGGTGAGCATGGGTTGCTGAAAGATCAATTCTACACTGGATCTACGCCTGGGTCCTCTCCAGATGTAGTGATATAATTTAGCACACTTTAGAAGTAGTGTTATAATGGGGCACTATTTGATAATTACCATTGATATTCATCCAGAAGATTTCCCATATATGGTCATGTGATTACAGATGGTTTATGCACCCACAACATGTGAACCCCAAAGAGTCTGTTCAAATCCACGAGGATGTCCAGTCTAGAATGTCTGTTGGAATACACTGGGGCACATTCACCCTCACCAATGAGGTAAGCTTTGTACACTGGGGCACATTCACCCTCACCACTGAGGTGAGCTGTATACATTGGAGCACATTCACCCTCACCAATAAGGTAAGCTTGGTACACTGGGCCACATTCACCCTCACCAATGAGGTAAGCTGTGTATACATGGGCACATTCACCCTCACCACTGATGTAAGCTGTGTACACTGGGGCACATTCACCCTCACCAATGAGGTAAGCTGTGTATACATGGGCACATTCACCCTCACCAATGAGGTAAGCTGTATACACTGGGGCACATTCACCCTCACCAATGAGGTAAGCTGTGTACACTGGGGCACATTCACCCTCACCACTGATGTAAGCTGTATACACTGTGGCACATTCACCCTCACCAATGAGGTGAGCTGTATACACTGGGGCACATTCACCCTCACCAATGAGGTAAACTGTATACACTGGGGCACTTTCCCCCTTACCAATGAGGTAAGCTGTGTACACTGGGGCACATTCACCCTCACCAATGAGGTAAGCTGTGTACACTGGTGCTCATTCACCCTCATCGATGAGGTAAGCTGTGTACACTGGGTCACATTCACCCTCACCAATGAGGTAAGCTGTGTACACTGGTGCTCATTCACCCTCATCGATGAGGTAAGCTGTGTACACTCGGGCACATTCACCCTCACCACTGAGGTAAGCTGTGTACACTGGGGCACATTCACCCTCACCAATGAGGTAAGCTGTGTACACTGGGGCACATTCACCCTCACCAAAGAGGTGAGCTGTGTACACTGGGGCACATTCACCCTCACCAATGAGGTAAGCTGTGTACACTGGGTCACATTCACCCTCATCAATGAGGTAAGCTGTGTACACTGGGGCACATTCACCCTCACCAATGAGGTAAGCTGTGTACACTGGGGCACATTCACCCTCACCAATGAGGTAAGCTGTGTACACTGGGGCACATTCAACCTCACCAATGAGGTAAGCTGTATACACTGGGGCACATTCATCCTCACCAATGAGGTAAGCTGTATACACTGGGGCACATTCATCCTCACCAATGAGGTAAGCTGTGTACACTGGGGCACATTCACCCTCACCAATGAGGTAAGCTGTATACACTGGGTCACATTCACCCACACCAATGAGGTAAGCTGTGTACACTGGTGCACATTCACCCTCACCAATGAGGTAAGCTGTGTACACTGTGTTTTAAATAGGTATTAAAACCATCATCTCCAGTCTATCTGTACACATGTTTCAGCCAATTTTGGAACCTCGAGAAAAGCTCAAGGAGGAACTACAACAGAAGAATCTTGATCTGGCGGAGTTCATCACACTGTACCATGGGGAGGTCAAAGTGCTTGCAGAAGATGCATACCAAAAAGTGGACTGATTCAGGAAGCAGACTGCAGACACAACAATGGAACTCTTTGACTTTGGTTTTATTAGTTGGTTTACAGATTCTTTTTCTCAAGATCTTGGGTTTGTAGTGGAAATAACAACAAAATTAGAATTACTGGTCAATTGTTTAATAATGCAGGGTTGTTTGGATGAGGAAGAACAAATTTCAAATTCTAATTTTCCTGTTGGCATTTTAGTGTAATGTGACTGGAATGTCACAGATTGTATAGCATCAACAGAAGAACTGAGTCACACTGTTTGGAGTGAAACCCGGAGGAAGCTGTTAGGATTATGTAAACCCACAGTTAGGGGTCATATAGAGGTCATCTGTCCCTGTCCTTCCTGAAAACAAAAACATAAGTTTGTTTTTATCTGGACTTATTTTTTCCCTTATTTCTGATTTTTAAGGATCTGTAAACCAATTAGTGAAGAATAAAATCCCTGATTACCGCTGGTCTAGGAATTCCAGATATGAAGGTACATGGGAGGTTACACTAGAAATTGCCAATATTGTCCAGTGCTGATTGTGTGAAAACAAGAAATGAGAAGAGTAGCTGTGAGAGGAAAGTCAGTTTCACATGTTGCTGGGATGATGAGAGTAATAACTGCCTGGGTAATTGAGTACACAATCTGTCAGTGTCACATTGAGGCATGCACCTCAACAGGTCTGGTGGTTAGTTGCAGAGGCAAACATCCGTCTACTTAGCAGATGTAATTCACAGCAATATTCCATATATGTGATGCTGGCCTGTAATTAACTGAGTCCAGCCCAGACAATAAAGTGACTGATATTGTGAGCAATTATCCACGCCATCGGGTACAATGACAAGCAATCACAAACACAACGATCCTGACCACCTGATCCATTAAGTTGCTTCTACAACCAGGGCCCTGTTCCACAAAGCCATCTTAGCGCTAAGGTGATCATAACTAACTTTAACACTGGCTTACAATAGTCGTAGTGCTAAGATCGCTTTGTGGAATGGTGCCCAGGGCCCTGTTCCACAAGGCCATCTTAGCATTAAGGTGATTGTAACTCCCATACTTTAACACTTGATTACGATAGTCGTAGCGCTAAGACCGCTTTGTGGAACGGTGCCCAGGGCCCCTTTCCACAGTGATTGTAGAGCTTCGACTGTCGTAAGTCTGTCTTATTATATGGGAGTTACGATCACCTTAGGGCTTTGATTGCTCTGTGGAACAGGGCCCAGCATAAGTTTCTGCGAACCAATTCTAACCCCGAATCTCCAATGGGGCTGGAGATTCAAACTAACATGAACAATAATATAATAGTAAAAAACATTGTTCCTTATTGTCTGTTGTGAGCATATTATACTTTCTGTTGGCTGTACAGGTTACAGAATGAAGGTGTATGCCATAATGTTCACGAGAAAGTTTATTTTTTAAATGTTTGGTATGTCGCATCGTGGCGTATTTGTCTTTCATCCTATGAACTTTGTAGTCCTGTTTTGAAGTCATCCTGTTTACAGAGATCACTGCTTCTTGTACTCAACACATTTTTCGATGGTCCCCATTTGTTGTTTGTTTGTTTAACACAAGAAAGTTTATTTTTTAAATGTTTAGTATGTCGCATCATGGCGTATTTGTCTTTCATCCTATGAACTTTGTAGTCCTGTTTTGAAGTCATCCTGTTTACAGAGATCACTGCTTCTTGTACTCAACACTTTTTTCTCCACAATTTCACCCATATGTACAGAGATTGTAATATTTTGTAGGTGCTGAGGATAATCATTGCCATGAATGTTGTTGTTGGCTAAGTCAGTTGTTTGTGAGTGGGTTGTGAGTGAATCTTGTTTTTGTGCTGCTGCTGGCAAACCTTCAGCTCAACTACAGCAGTCTCCTTATCATAAAGCTTGGACCAGACAACTGGTGGTTGATAGCATGAGCAACGATTCGATGTGAGAATGAAGACACGAAGTCAGCCAGGTCATGTTACCCATTGTCTCAACCAGATTTCTCCTTGTATTTTGGTAGGGTGAAAAAAGTGGCGACTCAAATCTAATATTTGCTAGTAAAGTTATAAAAAAAAAAATCTAGCCTAGCTGGCTAGTACTGTTAAAAATGTTATTTTACATGCTGCAAGTGAGTGAGTGAGTGAGTTTGGTTTAACGCCGCATTTAACAGTATTTCAGTTATATCGCGGCGTGTCAGCTTAATGTGGGAGGAAAGCCCGAAGTGATGCAGGTCTCAGACGTTTACCACTTCGGTGAAACCCACGAGCACGGGTATGATGCTGACAAACCTAGAAACATAATCGGGGCGAACCGGGATTCGAACCCACAATCATAGGTTTCTGGCATGCCCAAGGGATGCAACTCTGCACAGCGAATCGCGACGCTTTAGACGACTGGGCCACCCGTGCCCACATATGCTGCAAGTAACAACCCTATTCTTCTAAGACGGCACTTATCAGGACCACTTCTGCGTGCGTGCTTGTCTCTCGCTACCTGTCTTATATACTTCGCTATATCTCAGAATCATCTTCATTGGACTACCTGGTACCAAGATGATGTAGGATTGGTATGCAGAAATAACATTTCTCAGGCTTATGTGTGTTTTTAGTCTCTGTTGTGTGCAAATAGTCTGTATATTTACCTTCACAGCCCCACCTTGATAGCTACACATTTCCAGAATGTGTCTCATTCTCTTGATAGGTATGATGTTTTACATTCATATGCATCAAGTTCAAAGTGGATATTTTTACTGTAAGCTGTATCCAGCTGGCTAGCTGCTGATTGTGTTTATTTAGGATGTCAGTGAATAAATATACAATTACTTCCCGTTGTGTTGACTTTATTGAGGATGTCAGTGAATAAATATACAATAACTTCCCATTGTGTTGACTTTATTGAGGATGTCAGTGAATAAATATACAATTACTTCCCGTTGTGTTGACTTTATTGAGGATGTCAGTGAATAAATATACAATAACTTCCCGTTGTGTTGACTTTATTGAGGATGTCAGTGAATAAATATACAATCACTTCCAATTGTGTTGACTTTGTTGAGGATGTCAGTAAATAAATATACAATTACTTCCCATTGTGTTGACTACTGCTTTTAATAAAACTAAACGCTTAACCATTTTGAATATCACTCGGCATTCTGTTACATCCTGCTGCATTTATATCTATGTGTGGCTTGACCACTGTGTTTTTCACGCATGGTTGCAGCCCGTCCAACTCAATACAAACACATCTACTGCTTGTCATATCAGGCGACTAAGGGGATCATGTGGTCAGACTCGTTGACTTGATTGAAGCATGTCATCGATCCCAAGTGCGTGGATTGTTGCTCATGATATCAATCACTGGATTGTCTGGTCCAGACTCGATTATTTACAGACCGCCATCATATAGCTGGAATATTGCTGAGTGCAGCATAAAACAACAAAAAACATCTACTGGGATATATCTCTGGGAATATTGAAAGGTTAAGTGTTTAGGAGCCTGAGTTCTGTTCTGGAATTCGAACATTATGAAACATCTTATCCATCAGTCACACAACACAAAGATGTTATAACGCCTGCAACAGGACATGGTAAGCATGACGCTATGGGATGATTCACATTGATATGTTGTGATATTTCCAGCCGTCAAGAGGAGAAAGTTTGGGTGTAAGTGTTGACTTAAAGTGAGTGAGTGAGTTTGGTTTTACGCCGCTTTTAGCAATATTCCAGCAATATCATGGCAGAGGACACCAGAAATGGACTTCACACATTGTACCCATGTTGGGAATCGAACTCGGGTCTTCGGCATGACGAGCGAATGCTTTAACCACTAGGCTACCCGACCACACTGTTGACTTAAAGGAAAGTCAAGATAACACCTTTTAAAGATACATGTCGCTGTGGGCATTCCGGGTTAGAATAGTTCCACAGGAATCTATGGTTGTGTTTGGAGGCGACTTCATGGATTCGGAGGTCAGTGAGTGAGTGAGTAAGTTTGGTTTTACGCCGCTTTTAGCAATATTCCAGCAATATCACGGACACCAGAAATGGGCTTCGCACATTGTACCCATGGCGGGAATCGAACCCGGGTCTTCGGCATGACGAGCGAATGCTTTAACCACTAGGCTACCCGGCCGCCCCTCCAGAGGTCAGACTTGGTGACTTGGTTGATTGTGTGTGACATTGTACCCTGACACCGTGTATCATCGCCCAAATATCAATCTCTGGATTGTCTGGCACAGACTTGATTATTTACAGGCCGCCGTAATATATAAGGCACGTTGCTGAGTGCATGCCCCTGGTGCTTTACTAGTAAACCAAACAGGGTGCATTCCAATTGCGTTCTCAGCTTCCTGGGGAGTATGATTAATTAAGGTATCACTGATATCAGATTGTAGATCAACTTTAATTAATTAATATGGTCAGTCTTAAGTGCATATTAATAACGACAATTGTGAGTAGCACTACACAACAAACAAACAAATATACATGGTTTTATTGTACAGAGACAAAATGCATGATCATCTCATTGGTGGAAATTACCAGAACCTGTGTAATTAGATACAATGTTTTTCAGTAAAATAAATAAATTTGCTAGATAAAGAGTGACATATACATGGAAACAAAAACAAAAACAATACAACTATACCTGTGTCATCTTCCTGAGGCAAGGTAGTTAACTGACTATAAAAGTCCAGTTTCCACCCTTGCTGAACTAGGCTGGAATTTCCAGGCTCGATCATAGCGCCACCAGTGGCTAGAATGAGTTTTGTCCCTTCTATGTCCCTCCTATTGACCAATCAGATTCCAAAACTTCATATCACTTACATTTGATATGATACAAAATGGCCCAGTCAAGACAATCTGATTATTTAATCAAGATCTATATTGTAATAAAACGGGTCTTAACTCGCGAACTGCATCAAATTACTTGAACACCTTGATTAAAAACATGAAAATATTTGCAAATCCGACAGTTGACTGAAATTTTCATATTAAAATCCTTGATAGTCCAGCCAAAATGTAACTCTGATTTTCCAGCCTATTTCGGTAAGGGTGGAAACTGGACTTTTATAGTCAATTAACGCCCTTGCCTCAGGAAGATGTACATGTATATGATCAACCTTGATTATCCTGGGTATATCTCAATTACATGAGGATAAATACACTGGACCCATTTGTCATTAAGCTTCGTTTCGGAAGTGATGTGACCAGCTCCATCTCTCTCATCACAAACTCAGTTTCTCTCACTCATGAGTGCATTTGATTGGATGGCTATTTTTAGCAACATGTAATTTGAATCCCAAAATGAAGCTGTTGTAGTGAATGGGTCTAGGCTAACATCTAGTCTCTGAAATGAACAAATTTTACAGAAATAAATTACAGTTATCATATATAATAAAAAGGAGCCCAGAGATTTTCTTCATTTACTGCAGTAATCTAGACTTGCCAAACATTATAGACTTGCATGGGCTGTATTGGATATATTTGTACAATGGGTCCAAGGTATTATCATGAAATGGATGTAACAATACACTGAATAGTTGAGGGTGTCTACAGGTGTGAACGACTGTGATCTGTGCGTGAGTGAGTGAATATGGTTTCACATTACTTTATAAAATATCCCAGACATATCACGGTACACATTGTACCAAAGTACTGAGTCAGTGTTTTAACGAACAATTTACCAACTAGGCTACCCCAGCGCTCCTCAACCGTGTCATTCAAATAACATTAACCTGTTTCTGATTAACAGCAAAAGTCTTGTATTGTACATGGTACACATAGCTTAGTTTCCATTCATTCTTTGTTTATATGGGCCATTCAGCAAAGCAAATACAGAACAAAGTTTGTAGAAACTAATTCCTTTAAACAAAGATTTATGACACTTGAAGTGCTTAGATTGTGTAGTCCATGCACACTAACACATTACAAAAGTCATAGTGCTAAGATTGTTTATATAATAATGGGGCACTACAGACGTAGACTTGGGCAGACAGTAGCACAAAGACTGGTGTTAGTCATATACAACAGTGTCTAAAATACACGACAGTCTGAGATGGCCTGTTTTGCTGACGGATAGTCAGTATTGAAAAATTGCATCCCCAATGGGCGGAGTTGAAGTTACTAAGATGGCAGTCCACCAGTTTATTGATTGTTATCTTCTGAGATCTAACATTACACAGTACTGTTCTTATGTTTATCCTTTTGTTACTTTGGTTTGTTAGTTTAGAAAATTCTGAACTGGCAACATTGAATCTGGTCTTTTACCTTTGCACTGTTGCCACTCTGGCCCTAGATTTTCGAAACGATCGTAGTCTTTAAATTATCATAAAGTTATTGTAAAGTTATCGTAAGGAAATCGTAAGCTATCGTAGCCTATTTTCGTAACTATCGTAGCCTTAAGATATCTTAAGATTGTAGTAAATCTAAGATAGCCCCATACCTGTCGTAAGTTGTTAAGATTTATCTTAGATAAGATCGTTTCGAAAATCTAGGCCCTGGTTGTCTGACTTACATTTTGGGGAATTTTATATATTGGTATTAGGGCTGGGACAGGTAACTCGGGTACTCGTGTCCGGTGGGTACTGAGTAGGACCCGGGTACTGACAGGACTACCCGAACTCATGCTTAGTCACGTGATATATTGTATAATGACAAAAGGTATCTAAACTACAAGTCACTAATGTTTGCAGTTCTTCCTGACTACTATGCCCATTCCTTCTGACTTTTATATGTTTGAATAAAAATAAAACCTCGTTGATCATTTCAAACATGTATCGAAACACATTTTACCACAGCTACAGTCAACTTTTCCCAGTCGGACAGTTTGTACCTACCTCTTGAGACCTACAGCAGGTACCCGGGTAGGGTCGGGTAATAGGTGGATGGGTACCCGGGTAGGGTCGGGTAATAGGTGGATGGGTACCCGGGTAGGGTTGGGTAATAGGTGGATGGGTACCCGGGTAGGGTTGGGTAATAGGTGGATGGGTACCCGGGTAGGGTTGGGTAATAGGTGGATGGGTACCCGGGTAGGGTCGGGTAATAGGTGGATGGGTACCCGGGTAGGGTCGGGTAATAGGTGGATGGGTACCCGGGTAGGGTCGGGTAATAGGGGGATGGGTACCCAGGTAGGGTCGGGTAATAGGTGGATGGGTACCCGGGTAGGGTTTGGGTAATAGGTGGATGGGTACCCGGGTAGGGTTGGGTAATAGGTGGATGGGTACCCGGGTAGGGTCGGGTAATAGGTGGATGGGTACCCGGGTAGGGTTTGGGTAATAGGTGGATGGGTACCCGGGTAGGGTTGGGTAATAGGTGGATGGGTACCCGGGTAGGGTCGGGTAATAGGGGGATGGGTACCCGGGTAGGGTTGGGTAATAGGTGGATGGGTACCCGGGTAGGGTTGGGTAATAGGTGGATGGGTACCCGGGTAGGGTCGGGTAATAGGTGGATGGGTACCCGGGTAGGGTTTGGGTAATAGGTGGATGGGTACCCGGGTAGGGTTGGGTAATAGGTGGATGGGTACCCGGGTAGGGTCGGGTAATAGGGGGATGGGTACCCGGGTAGGGTTGGGTAATAGGTGGATGGGTACCCGGGTAGGGTCGGGTAATAGGGGGATGGGTACCCAGGTAGGGTCGGGTAATAGGTGGATGGGTACCCGGGTAGGGTTGGGTAATAGGTGGATGGGTACCCGGGTAGGGTCGGGTAATAGGTGGATGGGTACCCGGGTAGGGTCGGGTAATAGGTGGGTGGGTACCCGGGTAGGGTCGGGTAATAGGTGGATGGGTACCCGGGTAGGGTTGGGTAATAGGTGGATGGGTACCCGGGTAGGGTCGGGTAATAGGTGGATGGGTACCCGGGTAGGGTCGGGTAATAGGTGGGTGGGTACCCGGGTAGTAAATTTGGACTCGTCCCAGCCCTAACAGATATACATTAAATAACATTATGTTGTCGTGACAATCATTTGCTTCATTTTCATGGATGTGTCATGTCAATGATTAGTACATTATCATTTCAATGTTGTGGATTTACAGAGGACAGCAACATGACTTATCTACTAATGACCTCTATTTATCCCACCGAAGCTAATTTCTGTTCATGTGTGTGAAAAGCAGGAATTATGACATGCTTTCATTTGACAATTCACTGCAAACTAAGTAAAGTCCTGATGAGCGTAGGCTGGATGCTGTTGATCACAAAAGCTACCCTGCTTCACATTAGTTGTGTGGAGAATGCTAGGCGTGTGATATGACACATATCACATCTGTTCATGCTGCATTACATATCACCAGTCATCTTGGTAGGATAAACATTTCATGAACAAGCTGTACTTCATATGGGTTGTCACCTTGACCTTCACAAGTAATAGGCTCTAACAAAAAGTGTTAATCAAACACGCACACATACATACATAAAATGTTCTCATGGTGTATTCAGTTTGGTAGAATATTACAACAATTTACAACTGGTTAGTATTTTATTCCTAATGAATTTTAAAAACTGACAATGACGCTTCAATAAAATGAAAATTTCTTCCTGTGTCCACATGACTAATTCTCAGTGGCCCTACAGTCAGTTCAAGAAATATTAATTCCTGGAAATCTGTCAAATATTATGAAAGTGAGATGACCACAGGCCACTGGTTCCTCCCTATAATGAGATAACCACTGGCCACGGGTTACTCCTTATAATGAGATGACCACTGGCCACTGGTTCCTCCTTATAATGAGATGACCACTGGCCACTGGTTCCTCCTTATAATGAGATGACCACTGACAACCAGTTCCTCCCTATAATGAGATGACCACTGACCACCAGTTCCTCCTTATAATGAGATGACCACTGACCACCAGTTCCTCCTTATAATGTGATGACCACTGATCACCAGTTCCTCCCAGTAATAAGATGACCACTGGCCACTGGTTCCTCCCTATAATGAGATGACCACTGGCCACTGGTTCCTCCTTATAATGAGATGACCACTGACCACCAGTTCCTCCTTATAATGAGATGACCACTGGCCACCAGTTCCTCCTTATAATGAGATGACCACTGACAACCAGTTCCACCCTATAATGAGATGACCACTGGCCAACAGTTCCTCCTTATAATGAGATGACCACTGACAACCAGTTCCTCCTTATAATGAGATGACCACTGGCCACTGGTTCCTCCTTATAATGAGATAATCACTGGCCACCAGTTCCTCCTTATAATGAGATGACCACTGACAACCAGTTCCTCCTTATAATGAGATGACCACTGACAACCAGTTCTTCCTTATAATGAGATGACCACTGACAACCAGTTCCTCCTTATAATGAAATGACCACTGGCTACTGGTTCCTCGCTACCATGAGATTACCAATGGCCACATTTACCTCCTAATAATAAGGAGACCATTGTGGTATGCACAGGCATAAACATTGTCTATCTAAGAGGTGACAAAGTAGACACAAATATGGATAACAACTTATTTATTTACTGTACAGGCGGTGTTTCGGTATAGATACTTTCCAGTAAATCAAGAAGTTGTTATCCATAAATTGTGTCTACTTTGTCATCCTTCAACTTCTAAGTAATGCCTATCAAACAATTCATCTGAGGTGTGTTTGTGAGCTTGGCAGGCCTTCACTGTTAGCGTGCACAACATCATGCTAGTAGCAGCACTCCGTTAATAATAGTCTCTGGCAGGGGAAGCTGACGGATTTTCCTACAATCATTATCGAAATGCCACCTGAGAAAGTGGCCACAACGTAGCTGCAGAGACAGAGGACTTCTGTATTTGGCAATGTCCAGCTTCATGTTGAGCTCAGTGAGGAACTCGGCCCACGACATCCCGTTGAGACTGAGTGAAGCATAGGGCTTGTAGACACCGAGACAGTGGGGGATATTCAGATAATCCTGGGGACAGAGTTCCGGAGACACTTCATAGAACGTCGGGCGGATGTAGGTGCCGGCAGCGTGCAGGATATCACAGATTGCTGGGTTAGACTCCAGACACAGCGCCAGCTCCAACATGTTGCTGAAATGTCCAAACACAGGCGCGTTGATGTTCTTTACATCAGCCAGGACAAGCTCACGGACAAGTGATGTCAGATCTGAAACACAACGGTATAGGAAGACATTTTGAAAATGTAGCCGTGTGTAAGTGGAGTTTCATATCAAATATATCAACACAAGATTTAAACTTTTATCAACGAGTGTTGATTTATTTGATATCAAAAGATGCCAGGGTGAGATCTTATTTGTCATCCAAAATCATTCTTCCAACCTTTTCAGTTTATAAACATCAATTCCAGGGTCGTGAGTGTAAAATGTACAGCTAACCAGCTTCAGCAGCTCAGTGAGTGAGTTGGGTTTAACATCGCTTTTAACAGTATTACAGTTATATTGTGACGTGTCAGCTTCATGTGGGAGGAAAGCCCGAAGTGATGCAGGTCTAAGATGTTTACCACTTCGGTTAAACCAATGAACAAAGGTGTGTTGCTGACAAACTTAGAAACATTATCGGGCCGAACTGGGATTCGAAGCCACAATCATAGGTTTTTGGTGTGCCCAAGGGACGCAACTCGGACACCTTAGACGACTGGGCCACCCTCAGGAGCTCAGCAGCTCAGAGAGTAGTGATGTAATTTGAATGTGATGTCACAATGGTCTGCAAATCATTGTGATGCAATTCATTGTAGTGTCTGACCCAAGTGATGTCTCGTGTGGAAGCCAGTTTGGGATGATAAACTGCATATAATTTTACAATGCCTGAGTAATGGCCAAAAGTGACACTTTCGATGAGATCTGATTTCTGTGACCTCCTGTCATAGACACAATGTCTGGGATCATTCATCCAACTTTACAGCTCCATACGCTGTGTAGTTTTAGAGATGTCAAACATGTCTCAGCTGAGTGTTGTTCTCCCCCTTCTTAATTTTGTTTACTGTAATAGTCAAACATATTTAATCAACATGCTCACCGACAAAAGAAACGTGAAAACCATACATGTTGGTTAATATATGAAGAATTACTCATATTCATTTGATTGGTTCGATGCATAAACGAACATACTGTTATGTTGTGTGAACCAACGCTCATGACCACATCACACATGAAGTCACAGATCCATGACTCGAGATGCAGGATTAGCATGTTGATTTTGGAAATCATGTGCAGCGTATTGTGATAAGAATAAAGACACTTGACTGATTGTTAGTTTTGTCACTAAGTGGTACACATTGGAAATGTCTCTTCTTTATGTACAACCTGTGAAGATCCGGGGTAGAATAGGTCTTCAACAACTGATACTTGCCGTAAAAGGAAACTATGCTTGTCGTAAGAGTGAGTGAGTGAGGTTTTACGCCGCTTTTAGCAATATTCCTGCAATATCACGGCGGGGGACACCAAAAATGGGCTTCACACATTGTACCAATGTCGGAAATCGAACCCAGGTCTTCGGCATGACGAGCGAATGCTTTAACCACTAGGCAACCGACCACCGCTTGTCCGTAAGTGGCGACTAACGGGATCGGTTGGTCAGACTTGCTGACTTTGTTGATGCGTGGATCGATGCTCGTGATGTCAATCACTGGATTGTCTGATCCCGACTCGATTATATACAGATCGCTGTTACATAGCTGGAATATTGCTGAGTGTAGCATTACAAAAAAAAAAAAATCTTAACGTTTCTATGGTAAGCATTTCTTTTGGCAGTGAGTGTATAACAAAGACAGATAATAGTGTTTGATGCGTTGAACTTACCATGACCTATTGCGAGAGCAAGTGGCGAGACACCGTTGACAGTTGTCATGTTGATGTTGGCACCCTGACGGATGAGGAAACGGCCAACGACAGTATTCTTGTGCCGACATGCGCTCATCAGCGGTGTGTAGCCGATCTCATCCTGTACATCCAGCTCGGCGCCACTGTCTAGCAGAATCCTCGCACTCTCTGAAAATGTACCAACATCCTTCTGTTAAGGCAGACCATTAATTGAGGATGAGGGCCCTATAGCTTCCCTGCTTTAACACAGACTTATCACAGTAGTAGCACAGTTTATAGAATACAGAATGAACATTGAAAGAAAGATACACTTAATGACACAGGAATATGCTTTTCAAATGACCAAAAAATGTCTGATATACTTGGTTTGAATACATGCCAAAGAGGGAACAGATAGCGGAAACGCATCTTGCTTCGCGGAAAAAAGTATTGCATGTCATGGGCTGTCCGAGCACGTGCTGGGCGAGGAGATCAGAATTGCTTGAGTTAACCTCACTTTTGGTTTGAGATGTCGTCGCGATAGGACGTACATCCATTAACATTGGTATGATAGTTCGGCTCGATGGGAAGCATGTTCGTCACTTTGGTTTGAGATGTCGTCGCGATAGGACGTACATCTGTCACTTTGTTTTGATAGTTTGGCTTGATGTGACGCATGTTCGTCACTTTGGTTTGAGATGTCGTCGCGATAGGACGTACATCTGTCATTTTGGTTAAAAGTTAAAATTCCACTGTGCAACAATACATGTCTCCAAAATGTATGCTTGGTCATTTTGGCACTCCTTACAACACAAAATGTTTGGTATTAAACTCAAACTGAGTGAGTGAGTATGGTTTTACATTGCTTTTAGCAGCATTCCAGCAATACCATCGTGGGTGACAAAACAAATTGACATTGTACCCATGTTGGGAACCTATAGAACTTGGGTCTTTGGCATGACGAGATAGCGCTTTAACCACTAGGCTATCCCAACCTCCCTCAACCCATGAAATCCGACTGGCATAAAAGCATGTTTTATAACTATTGATAACATATGCTGATATCATCAACAACCCATTACCTATTGAATACATTAACATTTCCACAGATCCATGCTGACCTAGAGGCCAGCGAACCATGCCTCCATGTTAACCATTCTGTACCTTCAGATACTGCAAAGTGCATGGGTTGCTTCCCAATCCGGTTCCGACTGGAGATGTCAGCTTGATGCTGGATCAAACTAGTTACAGCTGGTAGGTTGTCATCAGCAACAGCTCGGTGTAGTGATGTACTCCCATCGCCGTGTCTGTGGTCAACTTTGGCTCCAGACTCAACCAGGATTTTGATGAATTCTAGGCCAAAATAAACTAGTAGTTACTCTTCCTGGTGACACAATAGCCAACCCTAGGAAGTCGGGTGAGAGTGCTGTGTTGACAGCTTACTGTAACTTATGTATCATTTAGTGTATTTAGTGTATTTTTCCAAAAGGACGGGTATCAATTTTTGTTCACAAGTGTATCAGTATATGCTAACAAGTGTATCAGTATATGTTAACAAGTGTATCAGTATATGCTAACAAGTGTATCAGTATATGCTAACAAGTGTATCAGTATATGTTAACAAGTGTATCAGTATATGTTAACAAGTGTATCAGTATATGTTAACAAGTGTATCAGTATATGCTAACAAGTGTATCAGTATATGTTAACAAGTGTATCAGTATATGCTAACAAGTGTATCAGTATATGTTAACAAGTGTATCAGTATATGTTAACAAGTGTATCAGTATATGCTAACAAGTGTATCAGTATATGCTAACAAGTGTATCAGTATATGCTAAAAACTATCAAAATATGTTCACAAGTGTATCTGTAGTGTAGTGTAGTGTAGTGTAGTGTAGTGTAGTGTAGTGTAGTGTAGTGTAGTGTAGTAGCGTAGTGTAGTGTAGTGTAGTGTAGTGTAGTGTAGTGTAGTAGCCTAGTGTAGAGTAGTGTAGTGTAGTGTATCATAGTGTAGTGTAGTGTAGCGTAGCGTAGCGTAGCGTAGTGTAGTGTAGTGTAGTGTAGTGTAGTGTAGTAGCCTAGTGTAGTGCAGTGTAGTGCAGTGCAGTGCAGTGCAGTGCAGTGTAGTGTAGTGTAGTGTAGTGTAGTGTAGTGTAGTGTAGTGTAGTGTAGTGTAGTAGCCTAGTGTAGTGTAGTAGCGTAGCGTAGTGTAGTGTAGTGTAGTGTAGTGTAGTGTAGTGTAGTGTAGTAGCGTAGTGTAGTAGCCTAGCGTAGTGTAGTAGCGTAGCGTAGTGTAGTGTAGTGTAGTAGCCTAGTGTAGTGTAGTAGCGTAGTGTAGTGTAGTGTAGTAGCGTAGTGTAGTAGCGTAGCGTAGTGTAGTGTAGTGTAGTGTAGTAGCATAGTGTAGTGTAGTGTAGTAGTGTAGTGTAGTGTAGTGTAGTGTAGTGTAGTGTAGTGTAGTGTAGTGTAGTGTAGTGTAGTGTAGTGTAGTAGCGTAGTGTAGTGTAGTGTAGTAGCGTAGTGTAGCGTAGTGTAGTGTAGTGTAGTAGCGTAGTGTAGTGTAGCGTAGTGGCGTAGCGTAGTGTAG
The DNA here is from genome assembly GCF_022045235.1 of Haliotis cracherodii. Classification (NCBI taxonomy): domain Eukaryota; kingdom Metazoa; phylum Mollusca; class Gastropoda; order Lepetellida; family Haliotidae; genus Haliotis; species Haliotis cracherodii. The sequence goes on from NW_027266319.1 coordinate 21,088,712, forward strand.
TGTAGTGTAGTAGCGTAGTGTAGTGTAGTGTAGTGTAGTGTAGTGTAGTGTAGTAGCGTAGCGTAGCGTAGTGTAGTAGCGTAGTGTAGTGTAGTGTAGTGTAGTAGCGTAGTGTAGTGTAGTGTAGTGTAGTGTAGTGTAGTGTAGTAGCGTAGCATAGTGTAGTGTAGTGTAGTGTAGTAGCGTAGCGTAGCGTAGTGTAGCGTAGTGTAGTGTAGTGTAGTGTAGTGTAGTGTAGTGTAGTAGCGTAGTGTAGTGTAGTGCAGTGCAGTGCAGTGTATGTTAAGAAGTGTATCAGCATTGTTTACCTTCTGGTGAGTCTCGTCTTGTAGACACGTAACTGATTGGAGCATAGCCAAGGATATCCACACTGTTGACACTGGCGCCATCTAGGACACAAACAAAGGCATTGTATGGACAGCCACATGCTGTTTGTATGCTTATTGTGTAAGAAGTGACCTTGACCGAAGTCATCAAACGATTTGCCAGGAAAATCACTTAAACACATAATTTTGTAAATTTTACATTAAATTGTATATTTATATCCTTATCCTATGAACGTCTTCCTTTTTTTTTAGATCCAACATTGAAATGAGCTTGGACAAATGGGTCACTTGCTGTAACCCTGTGACCTACAGGACCTGATCACAAGATTACCCCTGCCACATCATTCTCTTCCTCTGAGCTAACAGGCTAGAGGACTGTGATGGTTGGAAGGACATATAGCGTGTGAGATAGGATAAGTATCTAAATAAACAATTTAATGTAAAATTTACAATTTTTAAACTTATCCTATCTCACACTATGCATTTATCCCATGGTTGGACGGTGAGGTACAGATACCATTGTCTGTAGTAGACTACAATCGTGAGGCGTACATGAGGAAGCTAGTGCTAAACAGAGAGGTAATAAATAATCTATAACACTGCCTAGTGTCTTAAAAGACAAGAAACTTGTGAGCGGGAAAACACGCCACAACAAGCGGTATGATCAAGATACGATAGTTGGAGCTAACAGCATGCAATCAGGTATGACATCATTACACAAACTGTTAAGTGAGTAAGTGAGTGAGTGAGTGTGTTGAGTGAGTGTGTTGAGTGAGTGAGTGTGTTGGGTGAGTGAGTGAGTGAGTGAGTGAGTGAGTGAGTGAGTGAGTGAGCGAAACCCACAAGCACGGGCATGATGCTGACAAACCTACAAACATAATCGGGGCGAACCGGGATTCAAACCCACATTCTTAGTTTTTTGGCGTGCCCAAGGGACGCAAGTCTGCACAGCGAATTGCAGCGCCTTAGACGACTGGGCCACCTGTGCCCCAAAGAACGGTAAAGAGCATTCTATACAGCATATGACTTATAATTGATCCGGATGGGGTCTCCAGCCAATTGATTCTACAAGACAGACCACCATCCCCACAGACAATAGGGTGCACCAGCTCGTCATCTCTTTTAATGCCTGGTCAAAGCTATCAATAACGCCTGAGGGATTGCAGCAAGGTAAGACAAGAATAGGAATGATTCTTCGCGATAAAATTCCAGCGAAGGCCCTGAAGAACCTTCCCATTCTGTCACATGGATTTCGCCAAGTAGTGCAGCAGTTGCAAGGGCCAGGAGAATGACGGTCTTGAAGGTCATCAACCCAATATCTTTGTCAGCAAGAGGTCCATATTCTGCTAAAGTCAAATGACAGATGATGACGTTGAGATCCCAAGATGGCACCGAAGGACTGGTCCACCATCATGGAGGACCAAATGAGGCACTGAATCTCAGCATCTGTGGCTAGAGTAGACTGTAAATGATGGAGGTAGTCAGCAATCTGTTGCAGAGACGCAGTGGTAGGCTTGGTGAGCTTGAGAGTTGGCCTCAAATGTTTTCCATTTAGTAGGGTCTTAGTAGTAGAATGGTGAGCCACTGTGATGGTCTTGGCAACTATCCTTGAATACCCTTTGGTGACAGATGCAGATGCATCAGATGCAAAGATGAAAGGTATTGGGTGATGGGTCCAGCAGGTGGGAGTGAGGCTGTGGAAGTGGAAGAGGTTGGAACCTTCTTTCTGCAAGTTGTACCAATGTTTTGAACGAACCCTGAGTTGGCCTGTAGGGTGCGACCAAAGTCAGTTTCAGGAGGCTCATGCATGCCTCTTTCTGAAGGACCCGAAAAAGAGTGAGTGAGTGAGTATGATTTTACGCCGTTTTTAGCAATATTCCAGCAATATCACGGCAGGGGACACCAGAAATGGGCTTCACACATTGTACCCATATCGGGAATCGAAACCGGGTCTTCCGTGTGACGAGCGAACGCTTTAACCACTAGGCTACCCGACCGCCCCTACCCGAAAAAGAACACCAGTCGGTGGAAAAGCATAAGTATTGAGGCCTTGGATGTGGAGATATTGGCAGGGAGATTGTTGCTCTGGAGATAAGGCTGTAGGAAGCACTGGATTGGTCGAAGTAGAAGCTGACCTCTCTGAGTAAGGGCTTGTGCTGAAGGAGAGGCTGTCTGAGTGCTAATGGCATGAGGTGTCACCGGTCCGGAGGGATGAACATCCTGTCCAGTCAAGTGAAAAACAGAGCCCCGATGAGCTGGAGCCGTTGAGTGGGAGTCGTTTTGGACTTGCCTACGTTGACAAGCCACCTGAACTGATGAAGGAGCTGTTGTGTAAACTCAGGACGTCTGGATCTGCATTGGCCTGAAAATAATTTGCGATGAAACACACGAATATGACCACTTGGACATGCAGGAACTTCATAATGGGCTTGGTAATACAGGTAAAGAGCCATTGAGCCGAAGAAATTCCAAAAGGGAGCACTTCCGTTGGTAGTGACGGTCTTGTAAAATGAACTGAAGGAAAACACAGTGCTCCCGATAGACGAACATGTGCAGGTACGAGTCCTGGAGGTCGAGTTTGACAATGTCGTTGCCAGGATGGATGATAACGAATGATGACGGAGATGTGGGATAGTCGTCATATGTGACATCCTTGGAGGCTGAGAACGACACGGTGTGCCTGGAGCAAAACCTGGATCCTAGCTGTCTGTCCTTGGTGACCTCGTTCTCTGCCACGAAAGGAACATGATTTCCCACTCAGGACTTCATGGAGGTCAGGAACCAACTGTGGACACTGTTGCTCTCTCTTCTGCTGCTCCTCCAGATGTTGTCTCTGCAGTGAAAGGAGATTGACAGACATGGGTGTCACGTGTAACGTCCGGCACCATCTCTTGAATCCGGTTCACCAAGGAAGCTGACACAGGGATGCCTTAAATGGGTCATCCCAATGAAATTGCTAAAGGACACCCCGACCTCGAAGAGATGAGATCGATCCGGCATGATGTGTGAGGAGGTCCAAGATGGTCATGATCTTTCCCTGAATCATCACAACAAATCCTCTAATAAAAGCCTCTTCAGAAGACTGAGTGTGGGAAATCGAAGTAGAAAGAGTCTCAGTTGCCGAGAGGACAGTAGAAATCATAGGGAGTGTCCGCCAAACAGTGGTATGATGTCAGCGAACCAAGACAGACGATCAGCTATAGTGCTGGAGCTTTATTGGAACTTAAGTGTATCCAATAAAGGATAAAAATTCTGAGGAGACGACATGGGTGGTCGCCATAATTGCTGTACCGAGAATGATCCCAAGCGATCATCCTGTCGATGAATATAATAATCACTGCTGGGGACCGATCCCGTTGACGACATCGAATTGTGTAACTTGACGATAGGGAGCAACACCAAGTCGACAAACACTGAGCCAAGTCTGTATAATCATCCTCTGAATCATGACGGACAGGAGTGGTATGGGATGAATCAGCAGTGTCCTTGCGAAAGCATCGATCCCCCAATAGTTGATCCCGAGAGGGCTGATCCTGAGTGTGACCTGGTGAACCTTGCAAATGTCCAATGCTGCTTGTTGTTCCGACAGAGGCAGGGACCCAGACGCATCAGGAACGGACTGTTTCACAGGCACAGTAGGGACGTCTTCTGTGAGGAAGCTGTAAGAAACGCAGTCACCGATAGAGCAGGCAAGATGGATTCCGGAGGTGGTTTGGCCACATCATCGGAGGAGGTTGACAACTTGCTTAGTCAACTGTTTAGATTTCTTAACGGAAGATGACCCATGTCCTGAGTCCCTAGATTTTGAGAGCTGTTCAATTTCCTGTCTGTGGCACTTGCGTAGGTAAATGTTGAAGGGCTATTCCAAGAGATGGGGTCACAGGGAACAACGCTTGTTAGTATTGCAAGGGCAGTTACAGCATACGTTGTGAGGGTGGCAGCATAGGTCCGAAGCTCGAGAAGGTATGTCTACAATCAAGACATGTCAGGTGATTTTTATGTTCTTTACTCATCTTCTCTCAGACTTTAACATAAAGTCAATACGAGGTTGGAGGGAAATCCAGCATAGAAAAAATGTATCCTCTGAGCTCTCAGTGCACGTCTCCAGTGTGGTCATGAGAAAGAGAATGATGTGGTAGGGGTAATCACATGATCAGGTCATGCAGTTCCCTATACATTGGATATGTTCACTATACATTGGATATGTTAAGGTGAAGATGAAGCTGGAAACTTTGTCCAAGCACATTTCCACATAGGATTGAAAGAAGAAGTAAGAAATACATAACGTGATATAGGGTAAATCTAAAAATGTAGTGGGCTGTAAATCAGAATTTGATTGAAATTGAAACTCACTTTGTAAGAGTGCGGTGACAAGTTCGACAGAGCTCTTCTGCGCGGCGGAGATGATGATGCTGTAGTAGGGGGGCTGGGGGATGTTGGGGTTAGCGCCGGCATTGAGCAGCAGTCTTGTGATCTCAATGTTGTTAGCCTTCACAACAGCCTGAGACAGGGGTGTGTTTGCTGCAATAAGACCAATCTAGACATACAGAGAGAATGAATACATGTGCATGATGTGTATACACTATAATCAGAAAACAGATCGAAATTGATTTTTTTTTAATGAATACGATACATTGCGCAAAAAATCGTATCAATGCTTAAATGAACCTTCCTTTCATTTCTGCGGCATATCTTAGGTATATCCAATCTCTCTCTCTCTCTCTCTCTCTCTCTCTCACTGCACTCAAACATATCTCATTTGCCTACATCTTCAAGCTTTATGACTCATAAAAATGTTAATTGGATACATTGCAATATGTGTCACAATACAGATGTTTGGTGAAACCCACGAGGTATGGTCCTGACAAACCTAGAAACATTGTCAGGGCAAACTAGGATTTGAACCCAGGATCATAGATTTCTGGCATGCTCAAGGAACAAAACTCTGCACAGCACACATTTAAAAGCTGGCAGTAATTGACTTTAGCGCTACCTTTGCTTACAAAGAACATCTTAAGAATCTTTTGTTTTGTTTTCAAACATTCTAGGATAAAGTCACATACACAAAAGTAAGTTTGTTAATGCTCTGTTGTTTCTGTGTGTAAACACCACCTACCAAAGTTGTCCAGCTGGTTCACGTCCTGTCCGAGATCAAGCAGGTAGTGGACGACGTTGGCATGCCCAGCCTTCGCTGCGGAGTGGAGGAGATACTTCCGCCCCTGAGGGTGACACCGCCGCCCACATTTATGCTCCATGAGAATCTTCAGCACCCCAAGGTGACCTCGGTGACATGCGATGTGGAAGGGGGAGTGGGTGTTGGAGTTGACGCAGCACACAGGCTCTCTCTTCGTCCGGAGTGCATCAAGGAACAGCTTCACGACCTCCCCACTTCCATACTTGGCTGCGATATGTACAGGGGTGTTTCCATCCTTATCTCGGCCAGCTAGGGACACATTTCTGTCCAGTAATAATTTCACGAGTTCATAATTAACTGGGTCATCTACAGCAAAGAGCAGCAGTGACTGCTGTCGAAACTGCTCATATGCTTCACAGCGTTCCAGATACACTGATCCTCCTGCGTCTAACAGAATATGCAGCAGTGGCAGCTGTCTGAGGACACAGGCGACGCCCACCACTTCCCCCTTGTCATCACTACTCAAAGCAGGGTCATGCTTCAGCAGCTCCCTCAGCATGGGAGGGTCATCGGTTAATAGAGGGAGAGACAAAATTGAGAATTTGGTATCATGTGACAATTTGTCAATGAGTCTGTTTTCATGTGAAATGTATGATATAGCATGTCTTATCTGAAACCTGCTCATTGAAACACCCGATGCCAGCAGTGTTTGAAGGAGTTCCACATTTCCATTGATGATGGCCAGATGTATAGGGCATAAGCCTTCATGAACATAATCAAGGGTGCTTTTAGCACAGTTTGTATTTGTGTCGGTAGAGGGTTTGAGGAGCAGCGTTATTGTATCAGCATCATTGGTTCGGACAGCTTCCCACAGAATGTAGCCAGGTTCCATTGCTACAGTCTGCAGAAAAAAACATGGCAAAAATTAGTTTCCTCCACACAGACCAAGCTAACATCGACTTTTAAAGCCGCATTAAACAGTATTTCAGTCTGTCACTGTGTGTGATCTTGATGACAGAGGAGCTCCTAAAATGATAAAGGTCTTTGATGTTTAGCACTTTGGTGAAACCCACAAGCATGTATACATGATACTAACAAACCTAGATACATAATCATGCCTAACAATGTTTAAAAACCATAGGTTTCTTGCATGCCTAAGGGACATAACTCTGCACAACTAATTGAGTCGCCTTGATAACTGCAGCAACTGTGACCCCCTCCACAAGGAGAATGAGTTGTTTTAGATCTCACAGAATTTGTGCAACATCACGGCAGTGATAGGGACGGTGGGGTAGGCTAATAGTTAAAGCATTTGTTCATAACGCTAAAGACCCGATTCAGTTTCCCACTTTGGAATAATGTTTGAAGCCCATTTCTGGTGTTATTGTTAGTGTTAGCAGCAGCATTTACAGTCTAAGGGAGATAACTATTGTTAACGGAATTCATAACAAATATAAACTCGAGCTGAAACAATATCCCAGGACACTAATGCATTGCGATTCACTCCATACATTGAGGTGCTGGATTTGTGAGGTGCTGATTTTTCACAACATTTTTTTGACAACTTTTATCACAGATAGTTTTAAATGTGTTTTAAATGAATTTCAAATTCGAACCGAGTCATAAAAACGTAGGGACAATATAATTTTTCACTACTCACACGTACGACTTCGAAAATACAGCAGCTAAGCTAGCTTTGTATATCAGCAGCAGTTCAAGCTTTCTGATTGGCTAAGCGGTCTCTAACATGTCGAAAAAAGCCATTACAGAGAAATGGCAGATGATTCATTGAGCAAAAATACTCATTACAGTATATATTTTATGCCTTGTGACCATTCATTCACTTTCATTTAATTTTTCATTTTAATAAACTATGTTTAATTCATTTATCTCTTGTCTTCTATTGTCACTATGTGTATCATAGAATTGTGATGTAAGTACCAAGATACACATCATACCATGACCTAGGTGTATTGTTGCAGCCCTAATATAAACACTGTCAGTGAGTTGGAGAATTTCTAATGTTGCTAACATCAAATAAACATGTCGTGTTTCAAACTAGCTGTGACCAAATGACAATGATGGATACCAACAACATGACAATTGTAGACACCGATGAATCATATGACAATGATGGATACTGACAACCACATGACAATTGGGGACACTGCACAACCATATGACAACAGTGGAAGCCTGCCAACCATGTGACAATGTTGAGGCATGCAGACATTTTGAGATTTAGCCTACACATCTTGAAAATGACAGAATCAAGTCTGTGACAAGAGTCTCTCTCTATTAGATTGGGCAGAGGCCTACTCTACCAGGCACATTTACATTGGATCTTGGGGATATTGATATGGACTGTAACTCCTCCAAACCATCTGATCTTGGACCAGCAACAAAAGTTCAAATTAAAAGAGATCATGGAAGAACATATAATATGTAATTTGCCTCATTAAGAACAAAAAGCTTTTTGGTAGAATAAGAGCCAAATAAAATGTGGAATGGGTGGTCAGGATGTTTGACCTGGTTGATAGAAAGTCATTCGGACCTAACAATGTACATGTATATTACTGGCCATGCCTTCAAAAGTGAATGTGATTAAAAGTGATTGAAAGTTGCACCTCGACCTTCTTTCAACTGTGATACCATTGCATTGCAGGCGAGGGGAAATGGGGTTTAATCTTGTGTTCAAGATTATTGCACTTATATTGCGACCAGGCCTTGTTTTATCCCCTTAATGAATGCTAGGCAGTCTAACAACAAGTACCAAAATCTTTCCACCTCTGTTGGTATTCAACAGGTTATAGCGAAAATGGCACCTCAGCCAAATGTCAACGGGCGAAAACGTCACCGATTGGTGAAAACGTCACCTTATTTTTTTTTATTGTGAAATTGTGAAATAAAACAAATATGAAATAAGCCCCCTACTCCAATTTACTCACCGACTCTAATTGGGAGGCGCAGTTAACTTATTGTGAAAACACTATACGCTTTGAAGTTTTAAGTACCTTTACTCAATATAAGCTGAAACTGTATTTAAGAGGCCTAACATGCTGCTGTCAGATCACAATTATTCATAATGGCCTTTCGATGTGTAGCATGCGAGAAGAATGTCAGAAACAATCAACATGCTGTATCCCGTGATAACTGTGGACCCATCGTGTAGGTGGAACCGGACTTTCGCTTGCCCATTATAGAGAAATTTGCCGGACTGAAGAAGATGTTGTTATCGTTATTAAAAATAGACGTGCCATTTTCGCCCAGACACATAGTAGCTGTTTTCGCCAGAGAAATTGGTGACGTTTTGCTGAGGTGCCATTTTGGCCTACACCCGTATTCAACGTATGGGGAATCGAACCATAGTCTTTCTGCTATTGGGGCAAACACTCTATCCACTAGCACGCGGAGAAGGTCCATTGCATTTTAACCCTGATGACTGACATCATACTCATTCATAGCACTACGTTCTGTCATCAATGGAATGTCACTGCTGGATGAAAATGAACATTTCTGTCTATTTGTCTAATCGTACAAGTGTCTCAATTCTATATAGAAATTATTTTGTTTTTCTTATAGATCATAAATATATGGTTAACATATAGAAAAAGATAAAGCTTTTTATCATACATGTATGTTAAGCTTTTAACGTACGAAATTGTTAGTACGGTATTGCACAATGGTATAAAATACACACCATGTCAAGTCTATGCCAGACGAGCCCTATGAAACAAGGACTGTGTGGCTAAATTTATTTGCACAATCCAAATCTATTGCATTCAAAACAAATACATTTTCTCAAACATGTTACCTCATAAACAGAAAAATGACATTATCATATGAATATCCCAATACTGTCACGATTTTCGCTAATGTAAACAAGCTTGTATTTTATTTACTTCTTGTTCAGTCGACAGCTGATCCGGAAGTGAAAGCTCGAAAGTACCGGAACTACGTCACAACAAATTCCAGAAGCAATTGCACTATCCCCCTCTAGCGTCAATTGAGGTGTGGTTGACCGTTGATGTATCACGATCGGAAAAACGACAATATCACATCAAAATAACCTCCAAAACGGGGATTTTCCTCAGGTATTTAGACTTGCATGTGTTTTCTTATCTCTAGATAGGTTGTGTATTGTATCGATGTGTCCGTATTAGTTTTATTTGACTTGAAAATTTGCTATCGGCGGATAATGAGCAAACGCCATTTATGGTAATACTGCATTGGGCTAACCTCGCACCTCAATCTTAATTTTCAGGAACGTTGCTGAATCTAGTAAGTTTTGCGCGTTTCACTGAAGATCTATATGCAATTATTGACGAATTGGAGCAAGTTAAGTCGTACTAATCGTTTTATCTACTGACAAAATGGCGCTCAAATTGAACGATACATGACTGTTTGAACAAATCGCCATGTTGATGACATCATCAGCCAGGGAGGACCGGTAGACTGAAACATTTTCTGGTGTATTTTGTTATTTCACATCGAACGTAACAACTCCCAACTCGTCCTTGGCATTAAAAAATTTAGGCTTTGGTTGAAATTAAGTATTATTCGTGAGATTTAGGCATAAGGAATCGAATGCATCCACTCCATGAGCAACGGAAACAAAGCCGTTCGACCTCTTTCCTCGTGTCGTACGATCAAGATAGTTTACAGATCAATTTCGTCTTTCTAAACACTGCGTGTGTACGTATATCTTGCTTTTTGCTCGATTTATTTGTGGTTACATTGCCAATATGGTATACTCTGGGGCTTATCTTCTTGCAAAGTCAATAAGGTCGCAAACTGTCATCTCATTAGGACCCCACCCTTCTGTTCAGCATATGATTGGACACAAACATTTTGTAGTTTCAGTGGAGTAGCCAGGACGATAGTGACTCATAGCTTTTATTAGAAACGTTCCTTTTCTAACTTTAGCACATCTATAAATATCATAACACATTTTGGTATATAGTAGTGTATTTTATTCCCCTGCATACATTGTATTGATTCTGGAGTAGGATACCCAACTTTGTCAGAAGGAAGGTTATTTCTGAGGATTTTCTTTGCCTATTGTACATCCACAGGATATTTGAATTTGCCGTGACCACTGACTACTGTCAAATATTCATAGCTTACCTTTTGCACAACCAGATGTGCAAAGATGATTTGTAATATTTGAACAACTGGCGCATACTCGATTATTCCCTGATCATCATTGTTTACTTGTACTCATGGACATTGGGGATGTTTGTTTCCTTGTACTCATTGTGATGTGTTTTTTTTTTCAGGAAGTAACTAGCCATGGCTGCTATAAGAAAGAAGCTAGTAATAGTTGGGGATGGTGCCTGTGGTAAAACATGTCTTCTCATCGTCTTCAGCAAAGATCAGTTCCCTGAAGTTTATGTGCCAACTGTTTTTGAAAATTATGTAGCAGATATTGAAGTTGACGGAAAACAGGTAAGTTTGTTCTGACTGTTCATTTTGAGTAGGATAGCATTGTTAAATGAATTGTCACATTGCCTAAGTGTGCTTTTAACTGAACAAAACCCTAAATTGCAGTAGAATTCTAGTGCAGAATCCTGCTTTTTCAACTGTGTGTTCTGTTGAAATTATATTTGCTGCACTGTTGACCCTGCACAGTTTTGACATGCAAAAAGCATTGACTTCATTAATTTATAATCACACAAACAAACATCTTTATCTTTTGATATCTAATCAATATGTATTTTATACTTTGATAAAACATACTGCAATCACATTGGTATTGCTTGAAATGAATCAATTCATTGAGCTAAATGTGTATGATGAAATTGCACAACCGATTGTGAACTTTTGGTGATTTTGTTTGCTTCAATGAAATATTAGATATTCTAGAATGATAATGCTTAAATGTTTCAAGGGACATAATACGTATATGAACATGTACGATATACTCACTGTGTTGAGGAGGGACTAGTGCTCCCCGTGTCTCCCTGCCTGTGTCGTGTGCTGCTGCAGCGGGTTGTGTTGGTGTGAATTTCCCGCTGGGTGTCCGTCACTCTTTAAATAATGCAGTGATTACGCCAGTTAATGCTTAGCTGAGGCTTTCATTTCATCACCAAATTCATGTAAAGCTTGGTTGATTTATTTTTTGGACGAAAGACATGTCTTGTTTGAGTACGCTGGCAGCTTTCATGTCTTATGATGAGGCAGCTTTGATTTTACTTCTGTCTGGTCCTAAGTTCTTGGGTGAGTTTATTTTCATGTTTGCATGTTTTTTCTTTCTTCTTTCTTCCTTATTTTTGCTTGCAAATTTGTTGGATTCAATTAGTGTTAAGAATGGACACTGAAAATAGTTTATAATAGTTGTATGGTTTGGCATTTTGCTTCATGTTTCATTTCATTCCCTAACCTTGCATGACATTCAGGTTGATATGATGCATGTATTTGATTTACATTCAAATAACAGCATACAAAAGTTTTCTAGGGGACTTGTCATGGTGTTGAATGAATCCAATCACAACCACACATCTGTCTCATTGCTTTCTATACTTCTGCTTGCTAGTGGCCTGTATCAATCAGGTGTGATTGGTAACCTTACATATGTTAGTACTGTACTTGTCATTATATGACCTTGTTGACTTGTCTAATGATATGCTTGCTTTTGGAAGAAAATGTCTTGTGGAATAATTCCACCACTTGCGCATTTTGACATGTCATGTAGCACGTTGGTGATTACATTCTGAATCATCAATGCTGTACATAACAAACTTGAATATGATAGTTGTAATGTGTAACCGAATGCTGTGCTTTAGAATGTAAGGAGTATCATACATAATTTGTAGTTAAAATCATTGATGTCTATATGAGAAATAATTGCTAATAGTGTAGATATTGCATTTTGCCTCAGATTAAATGAATGATGAAACTATTTTGCAATGCCTGGTGAAATTAGATATTTATAGTGCTTCAAGAAGCTAACATAAGGGCGATGGCATTTGAAAGGTTAACTTATGTGTTCAGTCACTGATGTCCCTTAATTTATAAAATTGCTTAACGAGGAAGGAGATTATTTCACACTTTATTAGCTATGCCCAAACTTTTCACATAAGTTATCCTTGTTCAGACAAGGAAAGCTTTGGCACTGACGAAATAGAGATGTCACCTGAAAGATTTAGGTCTGTAGATAAAGCAATCTTTGCAATAGTTACCGGCACAGTACATGTTTTGAGCAATGTATCATTGAAAATAGGACATCACAGTAGGTGGCCGACACCCATTGTCTGGTGTTAGGATGTTGCTAGTTTCACAATATAAACAAACTTAGTGATTGAGAAGAATTTATCTGAAATAGAAATATTTTATGAGTGTTCTACAATTGCTACAATCTCTCAGGCTTTACAGAATGATTATGGTTTGATTATCTCTCAAAATATGGTGCATTTTGAATTATGGGTATTCACATAAGATGTCTGTGGGTTTGATTCCAAGTTTTGCCCAGATTATGACCCTTACACACGTTCTGAACAGTTCAGGATTTCGCGAACATGTTAACATTTTTTTATCATGGTTTCATTACTTTGGGCTACCACATATTTGTATAATCAAATTGTTTTTCATCAAGCAGCCACTAAGGCAATTCAGGTCGTTTCCATTTTGTTTTGAGATAGAGTGTACAGTTAACTTTTGACAAATAGTTATATTTGACAACTCCGGTAAATTAATCTCTTGGGCCAGGGGAATAAAAATTCTGTCAAAATACCAGTCAATATTTTTTCTATATAATTTATTGTGAATATTCATCATTTCCACAGGAAACTAACATACAAAATTCCACTTCTTAGCAACATTGCAAGTCTGTTCTAGTGTTCTGGCATAGTGTTGCCACACCCCTGTTATGTCAAAGTATTGTTCAAAGGTTAAATTAACTTGGATAGTTCAAGGTTTATGTCAGCCTTTATCTAAAATCTTTAGTGTGAAGATGTCTTTATCTACCATTACGTGTAAGGTTTGAACTCTTATACAGCCCCACACAGGTTTTTATCGCCTGACCCATTTCGACAGTTTTGGAATGCATATTGTTTAAGGCTTGGATCAAGGTTTACTGGTGTCATTCTCTGTCACATCAACTCTCAGATTATTTTGGCTTCAGCGAGTGAGTGAGCGAGTATGGTTTTACGCCGCTTTTAGCAATATTCCAGCAATATCACGGCGGGGGACACCAGAAATGGGCTTCACACATTGTACCCACGTCAGGATTCGACCACTAGGCTACCCGACCGCCCCTATTTTGGCTTCAGGAAAAGGCAGTGTTGTAATTAACACTTGTCAATGCATAGAAACAATTGTGCAGGTAATTTCGAAAGCCATAAGTCTTGAAGTGTCTGAGAAGGCTACAAATGATTGTCTATATGAAAGAACAAAATGCTTTTCTTCATTAGGTTACCATATTCGACCCATTAAGCGCCCCTCCCCCAATAAGTGCCCCTTCCCAGTTCCGAAAATTTATATAGTAATTATTTCGTTTTAAATGAAAATCGTCCGGGAACCGAGGTTTCCGGATATTTGAAGTCCGTATAAGCGGGGCATGACTGTATTCTGTTTATTTTAGATATTTGTGTCTTTGAATATTATGCGCAGAAAAAAATTACACCGTACCGCTTCAGCGAAGTCCGGCAAACAAACGGGTGATGAGAAATTTCGTCAGTATACAAATTCGAAATTGAGATAAAAAAATCACCAGACATGTTGTTTACCGTTTAAATTGTATTTTTTGTTCAGCTAGGCATCGTTTTATATCCAGGGATTAAGATTACCTTGTGCATTTTCCCGTAAACTATGCCGGACACAGCAATCAGCTGTACACACGTTTTCTTGGAATCTACCGGTGATTCGGTCAAGACACACCCAATGATATAACTTTACAGGATTTTAAATGCAAGGATCGGCAAAAGTTGTATCTGAAACTATTTTTTTATCAGCAGCGTTAGAAATTGGCACTAGTCCTGTAGTCCTTACCAAACTAAGGACTAGTAGAAATTGGCCCATTTTAAGGGTTTGGCTGTATGTTATCATTATAAGGACTAGTGTACAAAAACTGTTAGTTTCTAACCCTGATCAGGAATAATATATTCCAATATCTTGTTAATTTAGATGCAGCTTTTACTAAACATATTTAAAATAATAATAACCCTCAGCGAAGCAGCTGATCGCTATTGCCGGGTATTATTTTTAACATGGAACCAGTCTGACCAGTCACCGTCAAGGCTCCCGTGCACGTGATCGCGAGAATTACGTGTTGACATAGTATCGTCCAACAAAAACAAATATGACTTTTAACGATTAAAAGTATGGCATTTATGATATATGTATCCATTCTCTGTCGACTTAAGTTCGTTTCAAGGTGTCAATAGCGGTAATCTGACCGTGGTTGCTGTTAATGACGGTGAGTTGTGCGATCTTCCGATCGCTTCACACACGATTTCGGCGAAATTAATTAAAACAATATTAAAAGGAATTTTGAATAAAATTAATGAAATAAGTTACAAACAAAAGTCCAGATTTACAAAGAACACTTTTTATAGCCAGACAGTGTAATAACATGAATAATTTGCAAACTTCAGTATGGATTTGTTGACATAGTAATTCCGGTGTTATGTCCATGGGGGAAAAAACATCAGAAACTCATTAATTCGTGTATAATTCACACCCCCTTCTACACAGCTGTGTTTTTTGGAAAAAAAGTGTGCACTATTCTCAAGAAAATACGGTAAGGCTTACTGATGAATTTACGCCAATTTGACCTGAATTGTCCCCAATAAGCGCCCACCCTTTCTGTCTTTGTTTAAGCGCCATGAGCGCTTAATGGGTTGAATACAGTACTTGTGATCCAATGCACACAATTCAAACCAGTTAGTTGAAGGTCTAATGACTGGTGGCACTGGGTCACTCTTCTAGAAGAGAAATACTGGCTTTGGTTTGATAAAGGACATTAATTGATAGTTATACATAGACTAAAATATGTGAGGACATGTTAAATGCTATGAAGATGAATTTCAAGAGTTCTGAAGCTGGTGTTTTGATTGATTTAAAGGATTAAGAATATGCCCCTTGTCATACCCTTGATGGATAACTTCTAACATGACAGATGTGGCTACATGTCTTTACAGTGTATATAGTGGCTGGCTTTTATCTCCTACAGATGTGCCTACCATTAGGATTTTGCCATTATCATAGTCTAATTATTTTTAAATGAAATGATATTGAAGTGACAAATCAACTATTATGGGGGAAAGAACATAAAATCAGTTTCAGATTCTCTTCAGAGAAAGTGGTTCATGGTCATGTTAGTCATGCTGTTCATACCTCTGGTATTATCGTCTTAAGTTCCATATCTTGTACTCAATTATTCATGGTAGTCCCATGTTCTAAAATTGTAGTATCAATTTACCAATGTATCTATACATCAATATTGTGGTATACAATGTTATTCAAAGTTTAGCCCTAGATGACCATGAATGATGTCTTTACGATTCAATAGTAGTTGCATTTTGTGTTAATAAAAGAAACAGATTTTGATTCAGAGTACAATCAGGTATTCAGTGTCTGCCATATTGTGGTTAACATGCAGGTTTTGATCAAGTAGGAAATATCTCTATGTAACTACATGTAGAAGGAGTAATGTTAGTCTCTGAATTTTTCGTCTTTTACATTCATTTTATGTTTAATTGTTCACATGAATGATTGTAATACATTTTTGAGTTCTTATTTCGACATGAACTGTTCACAATACTGGTCTATACCAAAAACATTTGAGGCTAGGCCTGAACTTAGCATTTTTGTCATGAGAATCTAGTGTTATTTATTTATATGCCGTATTATTAGGAGAGATTACCAGACAAAACATAACTTTACTTGTCTTGGAGTTCGGACTATTGGCTAAAATCGCAGACTGCACCACTAGTCACCTATTCCAATGTCAAATTGTCTGCTTACACAAGATTTTGTTTGAATTTTCCAGTTGTATGGTAATGAGAAAAGCTTGTTGAATTGTGTGTGTAAACATTTCTCATGTTGTACATTAGTCTGTTATACCTTTTGATAGATTAAAAAGTGTCTATGGAGATATTGTAGTTCACCAAGCTGTAACAGGAAGTGTTTCTGTAGTTCATGGCCCTATGGCTTATCTCCCTTTTGATTGATTTACATGGTTTATCTATCAGTTTGCTGTTTGTCATTAAGAGGGGAATTCTATTGTCACTGTGCCATTTTTGACAAAAGGCTTTTCTGAATGACAGATATTACTTCATTTTCTGGTTTTATTTCTGGTTTGGAGGATATGTTGGGTTTTTTTTGGTGTCAGGTCATATTCTTTTCACACAGTTTATCTCTACCCCAAATGGAAAATGTGTGTGCCATGTTCAAGGTGTGGTGTCATTTTTGTGGCAGTGTTTCATCCTATAAAATATTTTGTGTAAGCTACTAGATAGGCCCAAAATATTGCCAGGATGTTCTCCACTTGCAGGCTGACTTTGACTGTCCTGGAAAACGTTTAGGTTGCTCTCTTCTTCAGGGGGCCCATGAGTGGCCTAGTCGTCTAAGTTGCTGTGATTTGCTGTGCAGAGTTGCATCCCTTGGAAACATATGATTGTGGGTTTGAAGCCTGGTTCGCCCAGATTATGTTTCTAAATTTGTCAGCACCATATCGTGCTCGTTGGTTTCACCAAAGTGGGTAACGTCTGAGAATAACTGGAATACTTTTAAAAGTGGCGTTATACCCAACCCACTCACTCACTCACTCAGACCCGTGATGATCCAGGGTAGAATAGGTCTTCAGCAACCCATGCTTGTCGTAAAAGTCAACTATGGTATCGGGTGGTCAGGCTCTCTGACTTGTTTGAAGCAAGTCATCAATCTCAATTGCGTGGTCCGATGCTCATGATGTCAATCACTGGATTGTCTGGCCCAGACTCGATTATTTACAGACCTCTGTCATGTAGCTGGAATATTGCTGTGTGTGGCGAAAAACAACAAACCAACCACTCTTCTTCATCACACTGTCTCTTAGAATTCTGGACCTGTCCAGCACTGGGCTTAGGTTGAGGAGCTGGAAAAGGGGTTGGAGAGAGATTAAGATATTTCTCCCTAAATAGTAGTGATATCGCGATTCACTGGGACTTTACACGACATGATACCCGATGCACTTAATTTGTCATCGATTCACATTTAACCCCATATCGATTGTCCTTGTTCATCTCGCATCGATATCAATAAGCAAGGACAAACTATTTTTTTAATTCCTCACAATGTTCTTGGTCGTCTTTCGGACACGAAACAGGCCTGATGATATCAAGAGTGATCAGCTTTTCCTTGCTGCCTGTCATAATACAGTACGTAAACTTGTTGTTTCTTATAATTTTCTCATACAGAATAGTTGACTTGACAGAATAGTGTCATGTTGATGGGTTTTACTCAGTTCTTAGTTTTCCTTCTTTACGGCGAGTCTATGGACTTTTCTCAGTCTTATAGCTGGATTTTCTGTATCAAGATATGTACGGCAAATTTCTACTAGTCCTTATGATACCTTAACTATTATGCAGTTTGACAAGGACTACAGGACAAGTGCCTATTTCTAATGCTACAATTGATACATATAATCATGGGTCCTACTTCCTCATGATAAAACTGATAACACCAGCTAGCTACAGATGTTGGAAAGTTAGACCATGGTGTGCCTTTAAAGGCCTGTGTTCCCTACAAATAGTGGACCTCTCCCAAAGATGGCAGTGACAATCTTGACTTCAAGCTGTTGAAATAGTACTGCACTTGGACTGCTCTTCTGAAAATATTAATATTAGTAGTTCAAAGGCATATGTTTGCTCAATTGTCACTCCATTTACTCCAGGGATTTCTGAGAGTAAATCGGCCTATAAATACAATTTCCAAATAACAATCATGGATAGATATTTCGAAAAGATATTTGAAATATCTCAAGACATTCATAACTTCTGACATTTGACAGTTCCATCTGTAAAAGTTGTAAGGGGAGAAAGGTGTAGCCAAGGACTGACTGTAAACAAAGCCGGGTCGTGGAGGGGAATGTAGACAGATTTTTGTTAAGAGACACAACACATGTTTATTCTAAGAAAATACTTTAACATAGTATGTATCCAAGTGATCCATGATCTACAGCTAGAGAATGTTCTGAGACAAGACAGAAGGATGGCATACTGCAGGTGGCACAAGGGGACAGAATGCCCTTCTGTGTTATTCAGAAAGCAAGAATATGGATGCCTAAGACCATGTTCTCGAGGCAAGGGAGTTAACCGACTCTAAATTTCCAGTTTCCAACCTTGCCAAATTAGGCTGGAATTTCTTGGCTAGATTGTAGCGCCACCAGTGCCTATTGTGAGTTATGTCCCTTCAATGTCCCTCCAATTGACTAATCAGATTCCATCTCTATGTAACCTGCATTTCCAACAGGGGGCACGGGTTGCCCAGTCGTCTAAGGCGCCGCGATCCGTTGTGCAGAGTTGCGTCCCTTGGGCACGCCAGAAACCTATGATTGTGGGTTCGAATCCCGGTTCGCCACAATTATGTTTCTTGGTTTGTCAGCACCATACCCGTGCTCGTGGGTTTCACCGAAGTGATAAACGTCTGAGACCTGCATCACTTCTGGCTTTCCTCCCACATTAAGCTGACACGCCGTGATATAACTGGAATACTGTTAAAAGCGGCGTTATAAAACTCAAGTCACTCACTCACTGCATTTCCAACAAAATGGCGGTGCCCATTCAAGTCGATCTGATTGATAATCAATATCTATATTGTAATATAACGGGCCATACCCTGCAAAGTGAATCAAATATCTGGACGCCCAGTTTGTGGTAGACATGCTTTGCAAATCCTGCAGTCAGCCGAAATCTGCATGTTGAAATCCATGTCGTGTGTTACATGATTTTGATTGGACTATGCATAAACTCGTTAGTCCAGTCAAAATGAAACTCCAGAATTCCAGCCTAGTTCGGCAAGGGACGAAACAGGACTTTTATAGTCGGCTAACTGCCTTGCCCGGGGAAGATGGCCTAAGACTGACAGGGAGGAGTATGTTGGACATTGGTGGGAGAATGTGTAGAACATTGGAACATTTCTTTGGAAAGATTGAATGATTGATGATTAGTACACATTTTGGTTTTTTTTGTTCATTTCTATGGAAAATTCTAATGTAGATTTGCTATGATTGTTGAAAAAACATACACCAAGTTTATTGCCAGAGTTTGGTGTATATATTTTGTAGTTATTGACAAGAAACAATGATTTGAATGTTTTTTTTTTCAATAATTATTAAGAAAATTTCCTTTTGGATTTTTATCATTTCTTTACTCCTCAGTTTAAAAGTACCATTCAATGACATACGGCAAATGCCTACACAGCCAAATGGCCAAAGCAGAAATCTCTATCAGGCTCATATTTCAGTCACCCCTCCACTTGGTGGGCATGGGCTAGGCTAAAATGTTTCTCCCCTGGGAGAAATACTTGGGCCTTTATAGTTAGCCATATATGAACACAATGTTTTGACAGCTCCCAAAATGAAACCGTATGCATCAAATGCGCTTTTGCTCGAAAAGAGGAACTTTGAAAGCCATTTGTCAGAGTTTGCTTCTTCTGTTAAAGTGTTAGATGTTCTTGTGATTTTGTCATTCATTATTGAAAAGGCAGTAGCTGGAGATGGTTTGAATCTGTCTGCTAAACATTTTGGTGAAATATCCAAACAATGATACTAACAATAGATGTATGTCATGTATGGGATTTCTTCTTGTAGCAAATCCGCTATGCCCTTCCTTATGTTTGAATCTGTCCAGGGCAGAGGCCTAGTTCTGTATCTTATAACTGCATCAGTTTCTACCGAAATGCACGGCATGGAAAAAATCTGTATCTGTTATTGTTCCTTCCTTAATCTGTTTCACAACTTTCTATAAGACTGTTACTGTATTCACACACATAAATTCAGTAAGAATAGAGGATAAGTCATACAAGTAATTGAAATGTCAGTTCTACATTAATGTTTATTTAATATTGTCAGTCGTCTAGAATCTGCTAGTATTAAACAAGACTCTTCTTCATCATCATTTTATTTACTTGCAAGGGTAAGACTATTTTCTCATTTTTCAATGATAATCATTTTGTGTTTCAGGTTGAGCTGGCGTTGTGGGATACAGCTGGACAGGAGGACTATGACAGACTCAGGCCTTTGTCTTATCCAGATACAGATGTCATCCTTATGTGTTTTTCCATCGACAGCCCCGACAGTTTAGAGAATATTCCAGAGAAGTGGACACCAGAAGTGAAGCATTTCTGTCCTAATGTACCTATCATATTAGTAGGCAACAAAAAGGATCTCAGGAATGATGATAACACTAGGAGAGAACTGTCCAAGATGAAACAAGAACCAGTTAAAACGGAAGAAGGCCGTGCAATGGCAGAGAAGATAGGTGCTTTTGCCTACCTTGAGTGCTCTGCCAAGACCAAGGAAGGGGTTAGGGAAGTCTTTGAAACAGCCACAAGAGCTGCCTTGCAAGTAAAGAAGAAGAGGAAGGGCAAGTGCACCTTGCTTTAGACCTCTGGAACTGCAACAACCTGCACGGGAAAGGCACGTCTGCCAGGGAGGAGGAACCAACATTAGCTGGACATCTCACATGTATGCGTAATTCTTTCTTTCCAGTGTAGAGCCAGGCTCAGCGGATATTCAGTGGCCAACCTTACACAACTGTCTATGTGAGCTGGAGGCAGATGGCAAAGTGACAGTCCTATGTAATATTTCACAACCGCTCAGCCGATTTCTTCACTGCTAAGACAGGAGGTTTTATTTCCCGGCAGCATAGGCTCAGCCTTGCCATGTCCCAGGGCTGACAGCTGCCGCAAGCTACTGTGCCAGTGTTGGTTGTTCAGGTGTACATGATCATTGTATTGAATGTCACCAGCTTCCCAGCAGGACTGATAGAGATTATCTTTAGGGATCTCTTCCCTTATTTGCTTGATGAGTATGGATCTGCCTATCAACACACTGACTTGGAGAGCGAGTATTATGGTACTTGTCAAGGCCCAGTGATGTATGGATGCATTTGCTGTCAGTCTCTTTACTTTGCCTGTGGCTGCATTTAAATTCCATTTACCTTTCATTCCCCCACCTCGTCCCCCTCCCTGCCTCCAGAATGTGTGAATCAAAAAAGCAAACGCAAGTGCATGAGTTTGTGTTCCTAATTACAGACTGATGGTGTATATGATTCATCAAGGGAAGTATGTAAACGGTTGTATGTTCCGTGTTCTCACCCCACTGTCCACTGGATATGATCACAATTACTCGGCCTTAGAAACTGAGGTAGTATTTTAACAAAGTATTTTTCCACATTTATTTGCCTTGTAGTACATATGATGCTTACTGGAGTAATCTTGTCTTCAACGGCTGACAAACAGAAAACAGTTCATGAACTGTACTTTGAATTTGGTCTCAAGAGGCAGGCAGTTGGTGTGAGAATAGTGGCAAATGCCAAGGTTGTTATCAGCTATATGTCCTAATGTGCAACTTATTGCAAGGTGCAAGAAAATTCAGATAAACTGTGTATTGGTCATGAATCGCCTAATCTTGTATTCTCATATTCTTGCTAGCTCATCATTTTGCCTGGTTCTCTGTACATGTAGTTGTGTATGTCTTTTGTCTATAAGCTATGTTTAATACTACTTTATTATCTAGATCATGACTGTGAATAAATCCTTTTCATATTGTCTTGGGAGTTAATTCATTCATGCATTTATGCAATTCATAACCAGTAGGTAGATGCATCCTCTCTGATCATGGCTGGGTTTCCTCAGCGTTGTTCTTGGTGGTAGAGAGTACTGTTCTTGCAGTGAAGCAGGCTAGCCTCTCGGCTTGAAATCTCCACAGAAATTAGACATATTGAAGACAAAATGAAATGAGTGCCATTTTACAACTAATCTTATAACCTTAACATTTTTTGTCTATAATAAATACATTACTTGATTGGAGATTATTGACTTTTCTTTTTGTTTTTGACTACCATACACATGATACAGGATTACTTCAGTGTGTATATCTAGCCTAGCTTGTCAGGAGATGTTAACTATGACCTATAGCACATCAGATTGTAACGAAGTGTTGGTGAACTAAAAGGGTATACCAACAAATGTTTTCACAAAGAAAGATGTTGCTGGAGCGCTACCAAGAAATGTGTAGGAGTCAATCTAAATCAAATCCAAATAATTTACTCCTTTATGATAAAAATCTGGTTGCAAATGGTAAACCGTTGGCAAAATTTTATAACCCAATCTTGATGCAATTTGGCTTCAGCCATTCAGATGTCAGCTTTCTAAAACGATTTGGCTACACCCTTGGATCAGAATTTTCAATATTAAGAATAGAAAAATCCCACAAAGTACAAAAATTCCTTCAATTCATCGATTTTGGGTATCGATGACTAGTTTTTGAGATATTGAAATATAAAATCTGTTCTGCTTTGCTCTTGCAATCATATTTGAAGGGTGTCTCGAGTATTCAGTACTTTAGAGATCACATACTTCTGTGAGTTCTCCATGTGTATCTCTCTTGGTCAGCTTGTTGGATCGACCTCCCATCCAATAAATTGTTCCAATTCAACTGATTGTTGAGTTTTGTGCACAGTTGTGGGTAAGTCTTGAAGCTGCAGCTTCAAAATTAAGCATTGTTGAAAGAAAAAATCGAGAGCTTAAAAGTGACAGTAATTAATGCCAAGTATCAAACTTGGAGTATTTACAGTTTTCCATAAGGTCTCCAAAATCAGTCTCCTGATTATTCCGATAATTATTCATAATTTGAATATTTTGTGAATAACTAATGAGCTTTTGGCATTTAGCATGAGGAACACACTTCACAGGTTTCAACTAGTTTTTGTATGAATTGCCCTTTAGAATAATGCATGACATTTAAACCACCCTAAGAAACTTCACTGTCCACCTAATGTAGGGATGACATGAAGTTATTGATTTGTGGCATGAACAATTGCAGATGGTATATATAAATAATGTTCATCTCAACATAGCATTATGACTTCATAATCATGTTACTTTGACCACTTTGCTTTTAAGGTCACTTAAGGGCTCAAGATAATTAATCAATTGAGTATTTACTCGTCATTATTCACTTTGGGTATTTGATAGTTTTCTTTGGCTATTTCGGTACATTTTTATTCCTTTGGGGCCAGGGTATTTTTAAATGAATGAGAGACATACATTTTTTAAATATTTTTCTTAAAATGCTGTTTCAGATAACTTCATTTCTTCTCTTCATTTGCTGCCTCAACTATCACATGTCACATGAGCTCACAAGGACTGTTACAACATGCAAGCCAAAGCCCTTTTGTACATTATTCACTGCAGTAGAGTTTAGGGATATGTGATGCCTGCATTTGATCCATAAGTGTAGATTTCAGGTACACAAGCTGAAAAGGACACACTGAGGAATTACGTGTAATACAACTGGATTAAAATAAATAGTTCTTGAATTTTCATAAGCAAACAACTCCAAAGTAATTGGGTTATGATATATTTTCGTGTATTTTATGCAAACGTGCAGCTTATATGAAGCTCTGTACTTAATGCAATATGTGCAAATTTGATGTTTCTTATGTGATCTTTCAAACCTTAATGTGAGCAACAGATACAAGACCTTGGGATCAACACATGTCTATGGTATATTTCAAGTAGTGTCAAATAGAATATTAACACTGCCTTGCCAAGAACATGTACCATCTTTTCTTGAAGAATGAAAGAAAAGTTATGTTTTTGAATTGTTAAAAATTGGAAAGTGTTACTTCTAACCAATGTAATTATTAATTAAGTTTGGAAATATCTCGAAACAAATTCTGTTTCTAATGCTTTATTTCAGCCAAGATATTTAAGCTGGAATATGGTACAAGTCCTGTACTATTATACAAGTTGCTTGCCCAAGGTTCTTGTGCTGATTTGCTAGCCATGGCTGCCAGAAAGGGAAAATATCTGTTTTTGGTATTGTACATGATAAATATCAGATCCATAAACCCAAGTTTTTACAAAAACAAGAATGTGTGTTGTGTAAATATAAAAGGAAGTCTAGCATAAATATCGTATTGGGACAACAAATTGTAACCCAGTGTGTATGGTGAAAAATAATGGGGAACAGCATTGAACAGGATAGTGAAAAGTGATACCTTGAGAGAACAATGAAAATTCCGCTGATTAGTATCTAATGACATGTTTATGCAACATGTATTAGACATAAAGCTGGTTTAGGCTTGCAATCAATTTGTTTTCCATCAGGAACTAGACCTAGATGTCAAAGGCATGATGCCATTTCAGTAAGTACAGTCCATTCATGTTACTTGATTGCAGGGTATTCAGATAGGACTTTTCCATGGATTTCTTTACCTCAAGGATAAATTTTGTTATACATGCCATTGCAATATACATATACATATACATATACATCATGTGGTCCCCAAGACTTCAAACAAACTTTCATTGTTGAAAAACATGGATTCCCATCCCTGAATATTACAAGAGGGAGCTTAAACAAGCAGTCTCTCAGTTGTCAGATGGAGTTTTGCCATTGAAAGAACAAAACTATTGCAATCCCAGATAACCAGCAGTACAAATACTAGGCAGTTTAAGGCTTCTCTTGCATGGCTGGCTGGCTGGAATGGCTTTTTGAATGAAAGGGGATGCACACCCTCTTATGGACGCATACAAGAAATTTAAGAATAATGTGAGGTGATTGGGTATATTAAGTGTCCACTTTAATGAGTTGGTTGCATTTATCTTGTAAATTAACTTGTAATCCCAAACAGTATGCATCCATTTATGGGGCTGTATCTGTGCTTGAAAAACATACCTTAGGTGATCAGCTTGATTTTTATGGATATCCTTTGTACCTTCGAAATATATGTCAAGTTGATTGCATGAACAAACCTTTATCCCCAGAAGAATAAAGTTATATCCCTTTGCTGTGATCAGCAAGCAAGCTTGTAAATGGTGCAAAATAAGAAATTAAACCTGTTTCCTTACACTTCTTATGATTCGTCTAAAGACCAAAAGAAATAAAAAGTTTCTGATTTCTCTGACAACTATCATGGTGTTATCCTGGAGTATCAAATAATCTAATTTAATTTAATTTAATTTAATTTAATTTTAATTCAATTTAATTCAATTCAATTTAATTTAATTAGTTAAAGTTCCACGATTTCTCCGACAACTATGATGGAGTGATTCTTGAATATCTATGGTACAAGTACTGTCATGCCATGTTTTACATGTTTTTAATAGTGCAGATATTTTTTGGGTCTCAGACATGCCAGATGTATGAAGTAACTTTGGCCTTTTTGAATGTTCTAGTATTTTTAACCTGTCAAAAACTCAAACTTTTTTCTTATGGGTTATTCTAGTAATTGAAAACAATGTTCTGTTGTGAATGGAGAAAGTAGTATTTCTGTTGTATGAAACAAGAACTCATGTTTTGAGCACTTATGATTTCTCTATTTGGTTTGCAAACACTTAGAGAATTACTTCACAACCAATTGTGGGGCGGTGTGATAGCCTTGTGGGTGAAGCGTTTGCTCGTTAGCCAAGGACCCAGGTTCGATTCCCGTCATGGGTTCAATGTGTGAAGCCCATTTCTGGTGTCCTCTTCCCCGCAACAATCTATTGTGATGAGATATTTTAGTGTAGCTTCTTTCAGTGTGACGCTTACGGCTTTCATAAGAATCACCCAACTGGGTGTTCTGAAATATTTCTGGACCCTGTAAAAGGCGAAGGGTAACCATGAACATTTCTTTCTTTACAAAGTTGCCTGAGAGTCATTACAATGATTGGATACATTTGCAGACCCTTAATGAACTAATAGATTTTTAGATTTTTTAAATTTCTTATTTATTGAAAGTAAAGGAGCAACATGTACAAGTCTGAACCACTGCAGATGTGGAGGACCGACCCACACAAATACCACCGTTTCCAATCTTCCAACTGCTCTTGAGAGCCTTATGAACGATTCATACAAGAGGGACCAGACCTTTTCAACAAACATTAGTAGGCCACACACCGCAGCAATGAGAACGTTATGTGGAACCCATAGGACCCATTCTGCAAAGTGACTACACAAGAACATATCCTTATGGGATTTCATGGATGCATAGTAACAGTCGAATATAATTTAAGGTTGTGTTGAACATAAATTGTACATGCCGGCCCCAACGATTTTATATGACATTCCGACAAGAGCGTGACCAAACGGCCCGTTCCACAAAGCGATCGTGTTAAAGTATGGGAGTTACCATCTTCTTAGCGCCGAGACACCTTTGTGGAACGAACTCCTGATGTCTCGCAATATGACCTATTTTGGCGCTTACATTTACACGATTTGTCATGCATACAACCATTATTTTTAAAGATGTGATTGGAAACCTCAGTCAAATAGCCATGCGACCCATACGGAAATGAATATTATGGATGTTCTATGAAGTCCTGTATTAAGAAACTACGACTGTCGGAACTCCAATGCTTGAACATTAACTTACGATAGTCGTAGCGATACGATCCCTTTGTAAATATTGGTCTCTGGAAAGTAATCCAGGTTCCACAAAGAAATCTAGCGAACGATTACTTTAACTCTCATACATACTTTTCGAAAGTGCTTAGGTCACTGTGAAACAGAGCCCTGAATTTATGAGTATTTAAAAACAAATGGGTGAGTTTTCAGTTGGTATGTCACTCTTGCCAAAGTAATACTGGCATGGCAGGGTGAGTATCAGGGCAAGACCGTGCTTTTAGGAAGGTCCAGTGGCCCTCTCTTAACCAATGAAAATACAGATATACCTATCAATGATGTGAGCCATTTTGCATGTACGATGAAGACGGGGGTCATATCACAGGGGGTGTAGTAACCAGACCCGTATGGCACAACCTGCCGGACTGA
The DNA here is from genome assembly GCF_022045235.1 of Haliotis cracherodii. NCBI lineage: Eukaryota > Metazoa > Mollusca > Gastropoda > Lepetellida > Haliotidae > Haliotis > Haliotis cracherodii. The sequence goes on from NW_027266319.1 coordinate 21,116,136, forward strand.
TATGGTTTGTCAATGCATTTTGAATGGGGGGATCGATATTAGCCCGGGTGGTAAGAAATTAGACTTACGTCCCTTAGTACGTCGTCTGCTCGTCTGCTCGTCTGCCAAACTGGCTTTCCCATGACAATGACTGATAGGGGGTTCTCGGGTTAATATGGGGTAAGATAAGAAACACTGCCATATAATAACCTATAATTTAAATTCAGGGTGCTGGGCTCTCATTTTGTGGTTTTCTTTGTAACACAATTAAGGAAGAACAATTTTCTCATTTTTTTAATGATAATGATTTTGTGTTTCAGGTTGAGCTGGCGTTGTGGGATACAGCTGGACAGGAGGACTATGACAGACTCAGGCCGTTGTCGTATCCAGATACAGATGTCATCCTTATGTGTTTTTCCATCGACAGCCCCGACAGTTTAGAGAATATTCCAGAGAAGTGGACACCGGAAGTCCGCCATTTTTGCCCCAATGTCCCCATCATCCTTGTCGGGAACAAGAAAGATCTGCGCAACGACGAAAACACCAAACGAGAGCTGATGAAGATGAAGCAGGAGCCGGTGAGACCAGAGGAGGGGCGTGCACAGGCTGAGAAGATCAGTGCTTACGCTTACCTCGAGTGCTCTGCCAAAACCAAGGAGGGAGTGAGGGAAGTCTTCGAAACAGCCACCAGAGCGGCCTTGCAGGTTCGGAAGAAGAAGAAGGGCGGATGTATATTGTTGTGAAAGGGACTACTTTGTTTACTGGACACAATTCTTTGCCATTTCTACATTCTTGGTGCTTCATTGGTCGTCGTGTATTTATGATCTGTTAATGACGATCCAAATGGTTATCTTAATAACGTACTCATCGTTCCACCCCACACGTGATCACTGACGTCATAGACATGTAGATCGCCTCCAGCACCAGAAACCATGGTCAATCTTTGCCTGCAACTCTGCCGATAAGCTAGACGCCTTAAACACCCAATATATTTTGCTAATGTGCCCCTTTATTATGATATCTCAAGTTGTAGATTTGTTACTTGAGGACATGAAACTAGTCCCCTTACAGCATGTACTTTTCAATCTTGGGAAATCATTCCACTTAGGCATGGTACACTATAAACTTTCATGTATGTATAGAGAGAACTGGTATTACCCAAAAGTATACTCGGATTATGATTGGAAATGTATTATTGCATGATGATCAAGTATACAACCATGTGTGGTGGTAACGCGCGTTCTGGGTCTGTAGTACTAGCGAAGAGGAAAGGTAAGCCTGCATATTGAATGACTATGATTTCAAAGTGGGCGTTACCCGGAAGTACACTCGTTCATTGTAAATATGAAAAGTCGTATTGAGGAAAACTTCGTACTTGTTTGTATGGTGCGTTTTAGTGTTGGTTGTAAAGAAACTACGCACTTCGACCCCATGCAATCTCTATGCACTGGGTTTTGAAACAACTGGCTGTACAGGACAGTGTAGGCCTTTATGACTGCTGTCATGCTGTTTTCGACCAAATCGCACGTTAGACATGCAGAGTTTATGTTTACAGAATAGTTTGAAATTACTCAAAATACTTTTAAAGGAATTATTTGTTGACAGGAAAGTCTTACATCATTTTTGCAACTTTGGAAATTTTATGTTTTAGCTTTTGGATGTAGGGACGTCTTTCTCCGATACATATATTGTAAACCGACAGTCAACCTTTTGCCATTGAGGCAGACAGTGGAACACGTAAGGAAGGGAATTCGGTCTTACTTCGGCCAACTTTTGTCCATAGCAATTATATCCAGTTTTATGTGTACTGTTTGCGTCGCGACTTAGTATTTTAAGCTTTACTGTTGGCGGTGTGTCAGTCGGAAAAGTGAAACCCTCATTTACGAGGGCCCAAGGGTAGATGCATTACTCATTCTACAGCCTAGTGATCACAACTTGTTTATCGAAACTTCCAGAGTATAGGGATATCCCTCGAATATTACCTGTCCACAGTGAAAACAGGAATTCGCTGTTTCGATTGCAAATACACCTGCTCCGTAACGGTGGTGGTGGGTCACATTAAACACTTTCGTAAGCAATAAGACAGTTAGCTTTAATTTCTGTGTTCACCATCGAACTTTAATCATCCCTTTGGTTCTAGTTATTACTGTGTAAACAGTTATGTTATTGGCCTCTAGCTACTTGTGTGTGTCGTTTGCAAGTGAGTTGACCGGAAGTCACATATGCAGGTCTGACCTCAGCAGATGAAACCCACTTTTTGTGTGCGTATAGACATTAGATCGATTGTCCAAAACGCCAGGTTCTTTTGTAAAGCTCTGCACATGTGAATGTATCAACCATTTTTGTGACACTCTAGTTTTTCTTTGTATTTTCTTTTTGCTTTATGTCCAGTGTACGAACAGCGCCGTCTGTTTACCCATACACAAGAGCATATCTGGGACTCAAGGATTTCCCCTCATTTTTCGGAATTTCCTGACATATTTTTGGGGTCTCGTTTTAATTTTGTTACTTGCTATGATGTCTGTATGTCTCTGCTTGTGGTGTAACCAATTTATACATTTCAAACAAAACAGGACAAATTGTATCTAAATTTTACTGAATTAACTTTTTGGAACCATGACAAAACATTAGTTTGTAAACATCTGGATGCGTTTTGTTTGGAATGTGATTGTACATATTATGTAGGAGTGATCGTTCGACAGTCTCCGTAACCCGTACGTTTGCTTTTCTCCGTTCTATCATGGGTGTGGGCTCTTGTATCGATACTACTATCTCTGCTGTCTGCGGCTGTCTGTCTTGGCATCTCGTCATACACGTCTACCCGTTCTTCCACCTTTGTATTGTAATAATAAAGTAATTTAAGTACGTTTCCAGTTTCGGGTTGTTGTTGAATCATCCCATATCATATCGTGCAAAAAGTGGCAATTCGCCTGCAGAGTTGTCTTCCTTAGTGGCCATAGTGTCAGAAACCTATGACCGCGGGTTCGAATCCCTTATTCGCACTGTTTGTTTCTATGTATGTCAGCACCGTACTCGTCGTGCTCATGGGTTTTACTTGGACTTTCCTCCCACATTAAGCTGACACGCCGTGATGTAACTGAAATATTGTTCAAAACGACGTTAAACCAAACTCGTCCACATCGGGTGGTCAGGCTCGGCGACCTGGTTGATGCATGTCATCGTATCCCAATCGCGTTGATCGTTGCACATGTCAATAAATGGATTGTCTGGTACAGACTGCCGCCATATAGCTGGGAATATTGCATAGTGCGGCGTTAAACAACAAACAAAAACTCCCGTATCTAGCTGAGACCCGCATCACTTCGGGGTTTACTGGCATGTCAAGTTGACACGATGTAATATAGCTGAAATACAGTTCATCGTCGTTTGTAAGGTCCATTTGATTCAAGATATTACAAGATATCATTATATTGATTACTGATATGAGCTCAACCAGCATATGCGGCAAACCTGTTACCGTAAACCCGATGACAACGCCACTGTGTGAACACTCATCATTGGTGGTAAATATCCATCAACCGATGGACTTTTCGACAAGTGCGTACACCGTACGCCTTTGGTTTCAAAACCTTCGTCTTCGGTCAATCAATCTCTTTAAAATCAGATCTTAGTTCTCGCTATCGCTAAACAAAGACCCGAGGACATCCCATTAGGGGTCACGTCAGAACGACCTTAAATCCGACCAATCAGAGCATCATGAAAGTGACAGTCGGAATGTGATTTCTAATCGAAAACTTCCAACGCGGGGTATTCCGAACTATAGTTACGGGCTTAACGACTGAATTCATACAATCTAGACCATCTATAAGCCATTACAGAATGTTCTTTTGTTCAGGTTTCAATTTTTTAGAATTTGTCAAAATATGTTTCGAAGCTAGTCGCCAATTTGAAATTAGTGCCGTAAAGCACGAGAAAGCTGCCTTCTGATTGGCTAGTGTCGACTTCTTGTCAGTCATTCCATTGATCAGTCAAAGTTCGCGCAAGGTCGGCCAGACGTGACCCGTAATGGGGTGTTCTCAGATCTTTGTTTAGCGGTAGCGAGAGTCTATGTTTTCATTCCATTTCAACACACTCATTTGTCCTGCGCTTGTATTTGCTCAAGATGACACATTTGGTATAGGTTTGTAACACAACTTGATGCAAACTTGACGGACTTTCGAACTCTTGTTTTGTTGTATAAACAAAAGGTCCGTGGACAGTCGTGGTGTCAGGCATTTTTGAAACTAAGATACCTCCGCCTTGCGGACTATTTGTGGTCAGGTTGGGCCCACTTAATTGATATACATGCCTTAACCTTCAGAAGATTAATTCGAATATCACTAATTACGCCTATTTGACTATACGGTGATGTGATCCTTTTTAGCTATTAGCTATTTAATATGCTCTAGTTGTGAATGCAATTCTATATTTTCTGTACCAACAAACCTTCCCGTTAGGACGTGTACAGTGAGTCAAACTGAGTGTGTAACAGTAGGATATTCAGTCAAATTAAACGGGTGTACACTTTAAATCTTTAATTGACAAGAGGCCGCCTCCGTGGTCTTGTGGTAGAGCGTCCGCCCGGAGAGCGGAATATCCGGGGTTCGATCCCCGGCCGCGTCATACCAAAAGACGTTAAAAGATGGTACTTAATGTTACCCTGTCTGGCGCTCGGCATAAAGGGGCTAAAACAAGGACTGGTCGGCTTGGAGTCAGTATATTGTGTCTGAGTGGGGTATTTATGTTAAACTGAGTATCTGGTATCTCAGTGTGATAGCGCTATAAATCAGCATCAGTCCGGACTAGTACAAGCAGCCACGTACATGCATTTTGCTGTATAAGTTCAATAATCTTGGACGCGACGTTAAACCCAATTTCACCTCACCTCACCTTAAGTGACAAGAGGGTACATGTATTTGAGTTACGTGATGATAATTTGTTCTACACAATTCTCGAAAGAATATTTTTTACCACAAGATGTCGATCTATCAATAGTTTGTTAAAAATTAAATGAAATGTTCATCTTCTCCTTTCAAATATATATAACTTGTATTTCCAGGGACCGAAAATATGCTCTTACAAAAGTCCTGTGCAAAGTTTCTCGGTGACTTAAACATCGCGAATAAACGGTGATGCGCATGTAAAATATACTCTTTGTTTTGAATATAGGTTGATGCGCTGTGTGTGTGAGCGGGTGGTTGTGCGTGTTGAAGCAGTTTGGTTGATGCGCTGTGTGTGTCTGAAAGCAGTGGGGTTGATGCGCTGTGTGTGTCTGAAAGCAGTGGGGTTGATGCGCTGTGTGTGTCTGAAAGCAGTGGGGTTGATGCGCTGTGAGTGTCTGAAAGCAGTGGGGTTGATGCGCTGTGAGTGTCTGAAAGCAGTGGGGTTGATGCGCTGTGTGTGTCTGAAAGCAGTGGGGTTGATGCGCTGTGTGTGTCTGAAAGCAGTGGGATTGATGCGCTGTGTGTGTCTGAAAGCAGTGGGGTTGATGCGCTGTGTGTGTCTGAAAGCAGTGGGGTTGATGCGCTGTGAGTGTCTGAAAGCAGTGGGGTTGATGCGCTGTGTGTGTCTGAAAGCAGTGGGGTTGATGCGCTGTGAGTGTCTGAAAGCAGTGGGGTTGATGCGCTGTGTGTGTCTGAAAGCAGTGCGGCTAATGGGTGTGTGTGTATGTCTGAAGGCAGTGTGGTTGGTACTATGCAGAGTTGCGTCCCTTGGATCAACCATTACGCTGTCTGCGGGGCTTTCCTCTCCTCTCAATGCATTAAACCCTAATAGCACTGAAATAGTGTTAAAAGTGACGAATTGAACAAACAGGTTAACTTCATTTGCAAAAGACACCCCGAACCGGACCTACTCCGTGGCCAAGTGTATAGAACGTCTGTCCGGAGAATGGAAGGTTGGTGGTTCGATCCCCGGCTGCGTTATTCCAAAAGACGTTAAAAGATGGTATTTGTTGTTACCCTGCCTGGCGCTCGCATATCGGGGATAAAACAAGGACTGTCGGCTCGGTGTCAGAAAACTCTGTCTGAGTGGGGTATTTCTCAGTGGGCTAGCACTATAAAATCGGCATTAGCCCGGACTAGTTAGTACAAGCAGCCACAACACCCACACGTGCAATCTTGTCGCTGTATAAGTGCAATAAACTTCAATGCGACGTTCAACCTCATTTCACCTCAACATACCTCGCTAATTGTTTTGTACATGTACAGCTCACTACTCCGCATGAAGAAGATGGGCTCAAGGGCGAACACACACACACACACACACACACACACACACATATATGATTAAAGTAGAAGATAAACTACACAATCTTCCAGTCCGTGTATACAATTGTTTATTACTAAAATTGATTCTAAGACATTTTGTAAAATCCACCGAACCATTGCAATACACATTCTGAAAATAGCGTGGTTTGACGTGCACTGAAAGACTATTTACTGTAAGAAAATATAATTTCTCCAAGGTAAGGCGTCGAGACAGACTATGGATTTCGCTCTTCCCTTTTCAATACAAAATTTGTGTCCATCATGTGTATCATAATAAGATTATAATCACCAATAATAATATGTTCTAACAACGATGGATAACTCGAACGACAGTGTCGTCTTCGGTCAAGCTCCTCTTCAGCGTGTAAGGGCAGGAAGCTGAAACTCTGCACTGCGCAAGGTTCAGACGGAGCCCAGTTCAATCTATCGTCGGCAGCTTTGTGCACCCTGGATCATTATAACAGGCATTCAGGTCGTTCTGAAAGTTGATGAGTAGGCGATACCTGTCCTCCCCGTACACAGCCAGACACTCCTCCTGGGGGATGACGCGATCAAACAGGCAGTCGCCTTCATCGCTAAGGATGGAGTAGCACTCCCGGGGGTAAAACCCTCGAGGATCGACTGAAAGTGTAGCAAGAAATGAGGCATCGGCAAAATGTTTGATAGCAAAGTAAAGGAGACCAGGTACTCGTAGTCATGGAAATAGCTATGACATATTTGACTTTATTATATATAGCTAGTAAACATATCCAACAGTTATATAATAAATACAACCTTCTGTTACCACACCCCCCCCCCCCCCCCCCCCCCATAAAAGAACAGTTTCTAAACGAAAAAGAATATTCCTTCTGAAACACTGATTCACGTTGTCAGCTGGAATTTAAAGGTTGATAATTATATAGTCTATGTTGTACTCCCAGGTTTGACAAAATATCACAGAAATGCTATATATTTCTAAGGCGGTTGATGAATATTTGCAGTTTTCATTTGTATACAAAATGCCTGTAAATAAAAACAATGAAGTTGATCACTAACCTTTGCCCACCTCGCGGCAGAGATCTGAACCGGGTGTTCCTGTAATCATACAAATCACTGATCAAGGGCCCATCTGTATCACGGTTCCATGGAGATAATCGAATCTGGACCAGAAAATCCAGTGATTGATATTATGATTATGTCGCCAATTAGTTGTTTCTTTTTTTACCCGTGAAGATCTGGGGTGGAATTGGTCTTTAGGCGACTAACGGGATCGGGTGGTCAGTGTCGCATGACATCGTATCCCCATTACGTGGATCGATGCTCATGATGACAATCACTGAATCGTCTGGTCCAGACTCTATTATTCACTGACCGCCTTCAAATGTCTGACAAACAACAAACAACGTTGTTTCTTTTGTTACATCTACCACGCTTAACAGTTGTAAGAAAATATGGGTGCTGTGAAGTTTTAGAAATGGAACGTGTACATTTAATATTTTGTAAACACATGTGTATTCTCAACGTACATAAAAGAACATGTGCTTCTGCAACTAATGGTAAGTTGGCCGATATTCTGTGTATATATCTAGTTGTGTCCGACAGATACGTTGCTGGTTCAAGCTGCAATATATATTTCCCTACATTACAAGGTGTTAAAACTTGGGCCATCTCCCCGGGGTAAGGGAGTTAACTGACTATAAACGTTTTGGAAACAGGACTGTTATAGTCAGTTAACTCCCTTGTATCAGGTAGATTAACTTAGGCCTTCTGAGTAAACCAACTGGTGTTTAGGTATGTATATGGCTATGTATGGATTGACCCGCTCTCTATAAATCCAAGTGTACTCTGTAATGTATTAAAGCTACAAATATTGTTGGACAGACATGGTTCAGCGAAGTAGCACGTATAAGTATATTGTAAGGAGGAAAACTCAAGCCTTATTTAATGTATAAACATTGTTTGGACCTATACACCTTTACGATTTATATTCAACGCAATATAGAAACAGGTCTCTTTGAAGAAATATACTACTCAAAGTTTGCTAAGAATCACTACTTTAAAAGGTAATAGGTAAAATTGTGTGAATCTGTTAAAATAGCCAAAGATAGTATTGCGTGAGGTCATTATTAATGAACACAATTCCGTCATTATGTGCCACACAATGCCAACAAACAACATATGGCCAATAATCAGTACGACTACCCGTCAAAACGAGAGTATCTGACCAAGACTGAATCGTAAAAAAAAATCACTTAAACAAATTCATTGTCCACAAAAAAAAAGACCTCAGTAATCCGTATGTGATCCATCTGGCCCTGTAAGGGGCGGTCGGGTAGCCTAGTGGTTAAAGCGTTCGCTCGTCACGCCGAAGACCCGGGTTCGATTCCCGACATGGGTACAATGTGTGAAGCCCATTTCTGGTGTCCCCCGCCGTGATATTGCTGGAATATTGCTAAAGCAGCGTAAAACAATACTCACTCACTCACCCATCTGGCCCTGTCGTCCCATACTCTCAATAAGTGTGTGGATGGTTGCCAAGTGATCCTGTAAGCTTTTTCCTTGTCTTTGCTACACTCAGGCACCGTGACGACGATCTGTCATGTTTGAACAGTATCTCGATTCATCAGTTTAAAAGGCCTGTCCACTCATGTCAGGTCAGTGGGATGCGAATGCATGCTCTCTGTCATCGGAGGCCAGCCCCACGGAGACGATAACGCACTGTCTGAGTAGAAACGTTAACGCCACTGGCGTTCCGCGGGTCATTTCTTAGTTTGGTGGCAGTCACGGTGTGATGACGTCTTGCTGCAAATCAAGAGAAACCTATATTTTTCCGCTGTATGGTGGAATTTGCTGTCGATCACCTGTATGTCTCTGGGTAGCTGATCCGAACGTCTTATATCGCTTCCATGCCTTGTTGATCACACTTTGGCTGCCACCAAAGACGTTTGCAACGTGACGTTGTGTTGACGTGTCTTTGACGCTGAGTGGGCATACGTTCATTCAGTTGTTGCAATCACCAATAGCAAATGTGGTTGTGCTCGCTGATAATGATGTGCCATGATACTGTCACGATACACAGATTTTCAAGCACCTCGTGCATATCGTGCCCATGACTGAATGCCTCTGTCCGTTCATCGTGATGCCCTATAGAGTTTACCCAATCATTGTGCACCGGGATATTTAATTGTTTTTTTGGTGGATGATTTTTTTTATATCATCAAAACTTCATCCTTAAGAAACTTTGAGTAGTATATTATGATGATTAGAATATCAAGTCAACGAAAAGAAACAGGCTGCTTTGACAATCTTAACAAAGAACTATGATTCTGTGATTATTGTGAAAATAATGTTTTTTTATATTGAAGATGTGTGCCCGAAGTGTACAAGCGGACGAAAGTAACGGTGCTTCATATAAAGTTCAATATAAATACATTTATTCTGAAATTAAATAACCCAACTTTCAATACATTTTAATAAATACGTCTACTCGACTTTGAGGTCGTGATTCGAATTTGCAGGAGCATGTTGATGCACGGTGCACAATTTAGATGTTTGCGTGTTTTTTGGGAGCATGATACTAATACACGTGGTTTTTGAATGCGAGCACCACACAATGATTGTTTAGCTATCGGGTTATCATAAAAACAATTTTGTTCAACCATAAGTTACACTGATCTTTCCTCTGACGACTGATCAAAACAAAACTGTAATGAATTTGTCGAAATATATAAAATATTCTAAAAGCATTGTATAATGATGAAGTTGTCCAACCTCGTACTGTGTCAGCATTTGATGTACATGTATGGTTTTGTACATATATTGTTTGTAATGAGTCAAGGGACCTAGCGTCTAAGAATACAATGAATACAATCTGTCTGTCTATCTATTTAGTAACTTCCACATTCTTTTTCTCTCGCCAGTTTAATTGAACGATTACTATATAGTCTTGCGTCCTTCGAATCACACTCGAGCTATGGTGGGGAATCAGTCCGGGGTATTTAGCATGAGACAAAGGTAATATAATACCCGGGATAACCGAGGATGAATACCTCGAAGCTCATTGTTATTTGAACGGCAGATTAACAACCTCAATTACATATGAAGTTTGTAACCTTGAAATTTGGAACATGAGAACTGTTTATACGTGTTGAATTTTACGCATGCCCGCATGTACCATCAATAATATAACAATGTTAGGTAGGGTATTGATTTTCTTATTATTGTAATCCTTATTTCTGGATATCTAGACTGCCAGTGATAATATAACTTTTAGAAGTTGTTACCTACCCTGGGAGACGGTCAGGAACAATGCTGCAATCTGAAATATAGCGTGAAAGTGTTTGATAAAGAAAAAAACCGAAAAGCATTTCTAAAGAAATTACGAGTTGACAATTGTTTTAGGTATGCCCGTTTGCGCTAAGACGGAACCCGGTCGCAAAAATGGCCATGAGAGGGGCCATTCGTGACCAACTCGTGTTATTCCGGGACAAGCCGAATAGCGACTCGTGCCCCTCTCATGGCCATTTTTGTCATCAATTGTCAACTCGTTGCCTAATGGTTAACATATATTTCCCCATATATTATATATATTTCAGATACAATTTAAATATACATAGACATGCGGAATTATACAGTATGAGTGAACACATGTAACTGTGTCTTTGGTATATTTTTAGATGCAAGACATATGTAAAATCAAAAATTATTTCTGAGGGATTCTTTGACGAAGAACTTGAAATCATGCGCGCATTCTGATTGGTTTGTCGTATTTTCGCACATAAAATTCATCGATAGGGGGACGAGTCTTCTTGCAGGGTACGGAAACAGGCGAATGGTGACGAATGGAGAGGGGCACGAGTCGCTATTCGGCTGGTCACGAATAGCCCTTGATCGTCTGTTTGAAATACATATTCTACTGAAATCCGAAGTCGACCTACTCACCATGACGTATGCTGCTGTCGTTGCGTCCATGGCGGTGAGGGTGTAGTCTCGGTCGTTCTGAGGCAGCTGACTGACGAACAATCCCACCCTTGTCCTCTTTGTACATCGAACAAGCAATTAGTAACTTGTTAATTGTCTTTGTTGTCAGAGATCGTTGTGATTAGCTGTCATAATTACACGAGTAATAAACTCTGGTCACTTTAGGGAATGTCAGACCATTATCAATAATAATTATTGATGATAATAAGTTTATACCACTTTGACAGCTAGATTACCATTAGCGTCACATGAGAGTCGCAGGCTATAAGTGTTTTTTACTTTCAATCTCCTTTTCTTTGTTTCATTAAGTGTGGGAGTGAGTATGGTTATAGCACTATTCCAGCTATATCATGAGGTGAAATGGGGTTTAACGTCGCGTCCAAGATTATTGCACTTATATAGCGACGTGCATCCACGTATGTGTGTGTGTGGCTGCTTGTACTAGTCCGGACTGATGCTGATTTATAGTGCTAGCATACTGAGATACCATGCCGCAGTTAAACATGAATACCCCACTCAGATACAGTATACCGACTCCGAGCCGACCAGTCCTTGTTTTAGCCCCTCAATGCCGAGCGCCAGACAGGGTAACATTAAGTACCATCTTTTAACGTCTTTTGGTATTACGCGGCCGGGGATCGAACCCCGGACCTTCCGCTCTCCGGGCGGACGCTCTACCACTAGACCACGGAGGCGGTCCAGCTATATCATGGCGGGGGACATGCATTGTACCCGCGTAGGGAATCGAACCCGGTTCTTTCGCGTAACGAACGAACGCTTTAACCACTGGGCTACTCCACCGCCCCTCTGTTGTATTTTCTGCATCAGAATTACTAAGATCTTATTTACCTGTATTTATGAGTAAGTGATCTTCCTAAACATCTGATATATAATCTGATTTAGTAATTTTAAGCTGTCAGTTGAGACAGACAGGTATGGAATATAATCACAATGACTGGTTGGATGTTTTGTTGTTTAACGCCGCACTTAGCAATATTCCAGCTATATGACGGCAGTCTGTAAATAATCAAGTCTGGAACAGACAATCCAGTGATTAATATCATGAGCATCGATCCACGCAATTAGGATTGATGACATGCATCAACCAAGTCAGCTAGCCTGACCACCCGATCCCGTTAGTCGACAAGCATAGTCGTCTTTTAGGGCAAGCATGGGTTGCTGAAGACCTATTCTACCCCGGATCTTTACGGGTCTAATTACAATGAAACTATTTCAGTAAGTTATCCAACAATTCATGGCGAGAGATGGATTGTCTCTTTTTCTCGAGTTTAATGCGACAACACTCGAAGTTACTTCTCCGTGACATAAAAAAACTCTTTAAACCGTGGATTCCGTGCATTAATTAACTGAGTTATAAGTTAAACACCACTTGGAAATGATGGAACTTCTTTTTATCCCTTTAATTTACCTTGTTGGTTTAATGATTTCACGAAAAACAAGTTACGCTAGCGGGATTCGGACCCGCCCAGTCCGTACAGAAGGGTAATTGATGTAGTCTCCCACCACTGCGATATTGGAGAGATCCTGTAGAATTAATGACATATGAACGGGTATATTTGTGATGTATGCAGTGTGCTTTTCTTCACATTAAGGGTACGTGTGATTTGGTAGCCTTTCGATAAAAATACTCCTTTCTTCATCAAGGCTATGATTGTCCATAAAAGGCCCATTAACATGTCGAACCGTGAAGATCCGGGGTAGAATAGGTCTTCAGAAACCCATGCTTACCGTAACAGGCTACTATGATCGTCGTAAGATGCGACTAACGGGATCGGGTGGTCAAGCTCGTATACTTGGTTGATGCATGTCATTGTATCCCAATTTCGTGGATCGATGCTAATGATGTCAGCCACTGGACTGTATGGCCTAGACTCGATTATTTACAGACCGCCGTCATATAGCAGCAATATTGCAGAGTGCGGCGTTAAACAACAAATAAACAAACAACATTAACATGGCACATATTATTCATGTGTTGGATAAATGTGCTCGCGTTGGTCCAATATGACATGAATATTTGCCCCGGGATGACATTTCATACCTCGAAGCGCCAAAGAGTGAGATGCCAAAGGCAAAGGGACCATATTTCACGTGCATCGCACGGTCTTTTCACAGTTGAACATAGAGTTCTTGAATATCTTTTCAATACGGTCATCAATACAATGTTGTTTAAACATTTTAGGTGATTGGGTTCTTGAACGTTGGCCATTGTTAAGATAGGTTAGAGCACTCGGACCATGGTGCTCAATGTTGAAATGGTTACAAAGTACTGTCGGCGGGCCAGGCCCTCGTGCTGTCTGTTAAACCTACATAGCACGTTGTCTTTCCGAGAGCGAATTTATACCATGTTTTTACGGATGACCGCATCACAGCGACAGAAAATGTTCTTTCTCAAACACTTTTAAATACAGATTTAAGTTGCGAAACACCGCGTTGTCGGTTCTAAATTATTTAAGCAGGCGTGGCAGTATATTCGACAGTAAACTGACGACAATGTAGACACAAATGCTTGACAACGGATCAAGGAGCTATACCGAAACGTAGCCTTTACAGTAAATGAAGAAGTTGTTATCCATAAATTGTGTCTACTTTGGCTTGCTTGATAACGGATCAAGGAGCTATACCGAAACGTCGCCTTTACAGTAAATGAAGAAGTTGTTATCCATAAATTGTGTCTACTTTGGCTTGCTTGACAACGGTATGAGGAGCTATACCGAAACGTCGCCTTTACAGTAAATAAAGAAGTTGTTATCCATAAATTGTCTACTTTGTCATCCGACAAATTCTGAGTAATGCCGATCAAACAATTTATAAAACTGACGAACAACGTGGATGTCAGCAACAGATGACATATACACACGGAGACAGCTAACTGCAGCGGCCTGTAATTGCACACAACTGTCTGGGGCCACGTTAAACTATCCCCCGACACAATTAGCAGGAGGATGGATGACTCACTGATGGAAGGCTGCACCATGCCGGTAACGTGTACTATCTAACGGTCGCAGTTCAAGAAAACGAAGAATTGCCAAATTAGGCTTTCATACATTTTGACTGATACGAGTCCCGTTAGTTTTGACAAGTGAAAGTTAAACGTACAACGATTACGGATATACACAACACTGGAGGAGGCACGGGTGGCCCAGTCGTCTAGGCGCCACGCTTCGCTGTGCAGAGTTGCGTCCCTTGGCCACGCCAGAAACCTATGATTGTGGGTTCCAATCCCGGTTCGCCCCGATTATGTTTCTAGGTTTGCCCACCGTGCTCGTGGGTTTCACCGAAGTGGTAACCGTCTGAGACCTGCATCACTTCTGGCTTTCCTCCCACATTAAGCTGACACGCCGTGATATAACTGGAATACTGTTAAAAGCGGCGTTAAACTCAACTCACTCACAACACTGGATGGAGTCAAACGCCTGTTGCGTCTTCTCCGTTGTGTCAGTTTTAAAACTATGTAGTCAAGAACAAGATTAATTTTGTAGTCAAAGATTCAGCTGGAGGTTTTCTAAAATTGTAACCCGGTTCTTTTCGAAACTCACAAACACACACACAACACACCAACACTGCCTTCTGCGCGCGCACGCACGCACACACACCAACCACAAAAAACATTGCCTTCAGACACAGACACACTTACAACCACCAACCCACCCACACGCCATCACCCCTAGAAACAAAAGGCGTACGGATATGAGATCGTTTGACGGCTTTTAACAACCAGTCAGTATGAGTCACATTGTCGCGTTGTAATCTTGATTGCGTAATAATCAACTTGATCAATGTTATTGTGGCGCCACAATGACTGGTTTGGGAGTTGTTGAACGGGTCCAGCTGGCAATCCAGCGATTGAACAGTTAGCAACGATCCACTCCATCGGGGTACGATGTCACGCAAACCATCCAAGTCACCAAAAGTGACCATTGATCCATTAGACGCCTATTGTGACCGACTCTGAACTTGAATCGTCATCTATCTCCTAGGTGCTTTCACATATGCCGCTTCAGCTCATACCAATAAAACGTTTGTTTGATTATTATAAATGTATCTACAGTGTAATATCTGGTTATATCTTGATTCGTTTGGACTGAAGATTCGCTGGTTTTGTCCAGACAGAAAGGCCGCTTTGAACCGTACTCACGTCGTGTGGGAGGAAAGCCCGAAGTGATGCGGGTCTTAGGCGAGGCGAGTCTGCAATTCGAACCGGCTGTCAGCGGATCTTGGTTGGTTGGTTGGTTTGATGTTTAACGCCGCACTCAGCAATATTCAAGCTATATGACGGCGGCCTGTAAATAATCGAGTCTGGACCAGACAATCCAGTGATTGATATCATGAGCATCGATCCACCCAATTGGGATCGATGACAAACATCAACCAAGTCAGCAGGCCTGACCACCCGATCCCGTTAGTCGCCTTTAACGACAAGTACAGTCACCTTTTACGGCAAGCATGGGTTGCTGAAGACCTATTCTATCCCGGAATCTTCACGGGTCTCAGCGGATCTTGGCAGCTACCAGGCAAGAAACATTGCGTATTACGTAGCAGGTAGATACTAGAGTGAGAGACTGTTTGTTTGTTGTTTAAACGCCAAACTCAGCTATACTCCAGCTTTATGACGGCGGTCTGTAGATAATCGAGTCTGGACCAGACAATCCATTGACTGACATGTGCATCGATCCAGGCAATTGGGATACAATGACATGCATCATCCTAGAAGATGAAACAGGGCAAAACAGATTCGAACCCATGATCATAGGTTTCCGCCAAGCGAATTGCCTCTCTTCACCACGGTACTGGCGGTATTATTAAGCAAATAAATAGAAGCGATCACCTTCATTTTATAATCATAAGACATCTCTGCTAAAAGCCGAGTCGATTGTACGATTCCGACTATACCATGGACCTGTGTTTATGAATCAGTACCAAATGGTCCCGAGTCCAGGTGCCCTACAACTGGCACCCGTTACTAACACATGCAAAGGCAAGGCAATTGGTCACCGGAGAAACACGGGAACATGTACAACCTGGTACAAGTCAAAATAGGGAATTGCATTGGACATCAATTTTGTCACTGATGCGTCAAATTTGGAAATGGCCTCGAAAAATCTTTTGGACCGCTTTACTAAGGCCTTGAATGCTGTATCCTTGATCAAACAACTTCTTAGCAAGAGTCGCGTGACGTTCTTTGGAGTCTTGGCAAAAAGAGGATGCTCGCTTGTACCACGAAGGGCTGTAGCTGCAGAAATATTGCTCCGCACAAAGGAAAAGTTGAAATCATTTATCTTGTCATATAGTCCTCAAATGTCAACCATACAACTCTTAGAAAGCTTTACTGATGCCTTGAATGTTGTAATCCTGATCAAACACCTTTTGAGCAAGAGTCGTATGACAAACACAAAAGTCGCATAAAAACCACAAAACTGGAAACGTACTTAAAATACTTTATCATTACAATACAAAGGTGGAATAACGTGTAGATGTGTATGACGAGGTGCCAAGACAGACAGCCGCGGACAGCAGAGGATAGTAGTATCGATACAAGAGCCCACACCCATGATAGAACGGAGAAAAGCAAACGTACGGGTTACGGAGACTGTCGAACGATCACTCCTACATAATATGTACAATCACATTCCAAACAAAACGCACCCAGATGTTTACAAACTAATGTTTTGTCATGGTTCCAAAAATAGTTAATTCAGTAAAACTTAGATACACTTTGTCCTGTTTTGTTTGAATTGGTCACACCACATGCAGACATAAAACATCATTTAGCACGTAACACAATTAGACGCCCCCCAAATAAGTAAGGAAATTACGAAAAATGGGGAAAAATCTCTCTGTTGATCTCGAACCCGAATACTAGTATTGTGCCATAGAGACTTGGGCATATCTACTCCATCGTAGTTGTCAGAGAAGTCTAGGAACTGGGTAAGGGCGAATCACGTTAAGAGAAATATTTTTTTGCATATCTTAGGCAACATCTTATTTACCACCGTTTGCGAGCTTGCTTCCTAATTCTAGACACAGACAGACAGACAGAAGATTTGAGTCTCAACTTGGACAACGGACAACTCCATACGGAGTCGTAGGAGACTAAGATGGGTACACACTTAAAAAAACCAATTAAGAATAATCTCTACATCTAATTAGCAATAAATACACAATTTTCTTATGTTTGTTTTATAGAAACGATCATACAGGACTGACTTTCTCTGTTTTATGAAAGTACCGCAGAGTGTGGCCGTTACACTGTACCTATCACTTGATGCTAGATATGACAAACCTTTTTAATATCACAGTGATAATTACATTTACCAAATACCTCGTGACATGTAATCAGAGTGTCACGTTCCCCATTGTAGTCCGGCCAATATAGCGTGACATTTCGTCTTCCACAGTTTCCGTACAGTTAAACACGTTCTTTCTTTAATTGGGAGGTTGCTCTATCGTCCTGTCTCCACGTGTATTGGAGCAGCGCCACGCCCGAATTAGTCAGTTCGCGTCTGGTGGGATCGTCTGATGGGGCGCGTGACATAATTGTCTGAGGCATATACATTTATGAAATTACAACACAATCTGACTTTATTGCCGCCACAGCGGGAGCTACCAATAGGTTGTGTAATAGTACGATTCCACTCGTTAATATACACATCTAAATCTAAACGCTTGTACACTGAGACAGACATTAAAACGGTTTTCATGGGAAATAAAACGTTCCAACCCAGGATCTGTTTATTTAATGAATTTTGAAATTCGAGTTTCTTTCCCCCTTTTCAAACAACGATTGCTCCAAAGAAATATATTGTGAGAGGTCCGATCTTGGCCTGGATTACATAGACGTTTATACAATCTGACAACACTTTCCCATTGGCCAACAGTAGGCGACATCCAGCCAATGCCACCACTAACAGCACTTTTGGGGGCACTAGTCAAGGAACAGCGGTAGACATTGAATTAATATACCAAAGTATAATATCTGACAAACTTTAACTTCAAAGAAGCTATCATAAGAAGTTATCATGTCAAACTGATATACAACTTGTGTGGTTTTGAAATACCAGCCACCTCTTCTTCAACCGTTATATTCTTTTTACAAACTCTAATGTATCAGTAAAACAAATATGCATTAATCTAAAGTATAAAAATTACTTATGTTTGTTATTGTTATTGTTGGGTCGCAGCTAACTCAATAGAATCCGAGGTGGGTATTTTCCGCATATTCTCACAATCATCACGTTGATGACCTGTACTTTTTCTCCCAATGACGATAGTCATATCTTCCCGCTTTTGGATGCGATCGTTTGGCGATCACGTTTATCTGCGTTACCCAGCTACATCTGTGGGGAACAACTCACTAGTCACTCCCCTCTAAAAGAAAACGTCGTCCAATATGTCATCAAGTTGAGAGCATATGTCCAGCTAATGTTGGTTCCTCCTCCCTGGCAGAAGTGCCTTTCCCCTGCAAGTTATTGCAGCTCCAGAGGTCTAAAGCATGGCGCACTTGCCCCTCCTCGTCTCCTCTTCTGGCAAGGTAGCTCTTGTGGCTGTTTCAAAGACTTCCCTAACCCCTTCCATGGTCTTGGCGGAGCACTCAAGGTAGGCAAAAACACCTATCTTCTCTGCCATTGCACGGCCTTCTTCTGTTTTAACTGGTTCTTGTTTCATCTTGGACAGTTCTCTCCTAGTGTTATCATCATTCCTGAGATCCTTTTTGTTGCCTACAAATATGATAGGTACATTAGGACAGAAATGCTTCACTTCTGGTGTCCACTTTTCTGGAATATTCTCTAAACTGTCGGGGCTGTCGATGGAAAAACACATAAGGATGACATCTGTATCTGGATAAGACAAAGGCCTGAGTCTGTCATAGTCCTCCTGTCCAGCTGTATCCCACAACGCCAGCTCAACCTGAAACACAAAATGATTATCATTGAAAAATGAGAAAATAGTCTTACCCTTGCAAGTAAATACAAAAATGATGAAGAAGAGTCTTGTTTAATACTAGCAGATTCTAGACGACTGACAATATTAAATAAACATTAATGTAGAACTGACATTTCAATTACTTGTATGATTTATCCTCTATTCTTACTGAATTTATGTGTGTGAATACAGTAACAGTCTTATAGAAAGTTGTGAAACAGATTAAGGAAGGAACAATAACAGATACAGATTTTTTCCATGCCGTGCATTTCGGTAGAAACTGATGCAGTTACAGAACTAGGCCTCTGCCCTGGACAGATTCAAACATAAGGAAGGGCATAGCAGATTTGCTACAAGAAGAAATCCCATACATGACATACATCTACCAACACAACCCGCTGCAGCAGCACACGACACAGGCAGGGAGACACTGGGAGCACTAGTCCCTCCTCAACACAGTGAGTATATCGTACATGTTCATATACATATTATGTCCCTTGAAACATATGTTGTTACATTTAAGCATAATCATTCTAGAATGTCTAATATTTCATTCAAGCAAACAAAATCACCAAAAGTTCACAACCGTATTTTACAATTTCATCATATGCATTTAGCTCATAATGAATTGATTCATTTCAAGAAATATCAATGCGATCGTAGTATGTGTTCTCAAAGAATAAAATACATATTGATCAGTTATGGAAAGATTAATATACATTTGTTTGTGTGATTAATAAATTAATGAAGTCAATGCTTTTGCATGTCAAAACTGTACAAGGTCAACAGTACAGCAAATATAATTTCAACAGAACACATTTGAAAAAGCAGGATCTACTGCAATTTAGAGTTTTGTTCAGTTAAAAGTACACTTAGGCAATGTGACAATTCATTTAACAATGCTATCCTACTCAAAATGAACAGTCAGCACAAACCTAGATCACTGAGATACCATGTCGCAGTTAAACAAGAATACCCCACTCATACACAGTATACTGACTCCGAGCCGACCAGTCCTTTTTTAGCCCCTTAATGCCGAGCGCCAGACAGGGTAACACCAAGTACCATCTTTTAACGTCTTTTGGTGTGACGCGGTCGGGGATCGAACCCCGGACCTTCCGCTCTCCGGGCGGAATACTCAAAATGAACAGTCAGAACAAACTTACCTGTTTTCCGCCCACTACAATATCTGCTACACAAGTTTCAAAAACAGTTGGCACATAAACTTCAGGGAACTGATCTTTTCTGAAGACGACGAGAAGACATGTTTTACCACAGGCACCATCCCCAACTATTACTAGCTTCTTTCTTATAGCAGCCATGGCTAGTTACTTCCTGAAAAAAACACACATCACAATGAGTACAAGGAAACAAACATCCCCAATGTCCATGAGTACAAGTAAACAATGATGTTCAGGGAATAATCGAGTATGCGCCAGTTGTTCAGGGAAACATTTGATGATACACCAGTAGTTCAAATATTACAATTGTTTGCACATCTTGTTGTACAAACGGTAAGCTTTGTTAACACTAGTATGTCCAATAAAATTTATTAATCTATCAAAACGTCTAACACATTAATGTACAACTCTCGATATATTTACAAACACAATGCAACAATGATTTAAGTCTAAATTCTATGTCGCCAACGTACCCTTTAATGGAAAAAAAATGCTTAATAAAAGTATTATTGCTTTTCTAAATATTACATAACAGATACGTTACCCTTTTAGTCTTCAGTAAATATAATGCATATTGTATATGTCAAATACAAATACTGTATTTTATAGCTATGGACCCATAATGAATATGTAGTGAAGCAAATTAGCATAAATAGGACTGTGATTATTTTCACGGTACTTTTGCCATTCAAATTCTCAAAGGGTAGGCAAGATACTTAACAGATACGTTAGCGAGTATTGCAGCTCACTGATAGGCATGTGGCTTATACATACATTATATGCACTTTTAGTACCACATATTTGAAATAGGTGATAGCTATGATAGTTAATATTTATACAAAATGTATAAGACTGTAAAGATTTTGTTTAACAGATACGCTATGTAACGAGTTCTAAATTTCCCGCTTCACTTAAGATTTAAAATCACGTTTCTTCGGGAGAGAGTTTTTTCATTTTGACACGTTTCCTGTTTGGGAGTTGAAGCAGGCCACTCAATTTGAGAATAATTTGCAGATGTTTTGATGAGAATTGGTAAGTATCCATTTATGTTAACTATTCATGTACAATTTTTCGGTATCCGATAACAGTATCCTGTTTGTATACTGTGATGCTGTTGATTTAAAGTTAAACAAATTTCAAAATGAAGCCATCGTTTAGTAAAGTATCCGTTTCTGTCATAATATCATGTCCCTCAAGGTTTCGTATTTCGTTATATTTACAGGAAAATGAACAATACAATGAGATACCACTGTTTGGTGTGAGGTGCCACTGTTAACAAGGGTGTCACGTATCTGTTACAGATACAAAAATCTAAGAAGTGTTCAATAACCTGCCAAATTCCCCCTCCATCTGTCGTAAGTGACTGGCTATGATGTTTACGTATAAGCAGGGACGAAACTAATTTTATTGTGTTCCATGAAATGAGAAATAAACAACACCATACCCTTTCAATATTTTTAAGAATCGACTGTACGATTCCAACTATATCATGAGCATGTGTTGGTGAATCACTAAAAAAATATGGAGAAAGGGTGAGCGTATCTGTGAAGTCATTCCCCTTGTCATACAGTCCGATCAGAAATTCCGACTCATATGCATAATGAGTGAGTGAGTTGGGGAATCGAACACGGGTCTTCGGCGTGACGAGCAACTGTTTTAACCACTAGGCTACCCGACAACCCCCTGAACCTCTGAAGATAGATGTAACTGTATCTATGGTCACTACGTTTTGTATCATTTGTTTTCCTTTAAGTGAGTCATGTGGGATAGTGGTGTACAAAGTTGAAAGAATCAAATGTCAAGCAAGTATTGAGTTTTTGAGAATCCGCATGGTATTAATGCCACTTGTCTCAATTACGTTCTGTGAATATAAAGAAAGTTCTTCCTTGATTGTATTAGGGATTGTGGTTAATATTTGAAACAAGGATTTGGTGGTACATGTGCTGGAGCAATCAATATACCTCTCTTCGTTCAGATTTTTATGGAGCCTTGGTATTCAGTACAAACGAGTGAGTGAGTTTGGTTTAACGCCGCTTTTAACAGTATTCCTGTTGTATCGCGGCGTGTCAGCTTAATGTGGCAGGAAAGCCCGAAGTTATGCAGGTCTAAGACGTTTACCACTTCGGTGAAACCCACGAGCACCGGTATGGTGCTGACAAACCTAGAAACATAATCGTGGCGAACCGGGATTGGAACCCACAATCATAGTTTTCTGGCGTGCCCAAGGGACGCAACTCTGCACAGCGAATCGCGGCGCCTCAGACGACTGGGCCATCCGTGCCACCCAGTACAAACGAGGAATGGGCATGTCTTCAGAGTATAGAGTCAAGTCAAAGGTTGATAGTACTGATGCATGATTTTGGCAGAATTTCTTCCTCGGTTAACATACTGACCCGATATGTAGCATTGTTTGATCGACCGTATGTCTCTTATACCAAGTTCTGTTATCAAACAATAATGTAGTGATGCTTACATATAATGGTTATGTTATTGTACGCCTTGTCAGTGGGACTATAATTTGTTGATAATACAGTGATTATGTGTGGTTATATACTGATTTCACAATTAAGTCCTGTCCGAACGGATTTTGGGGTTAACCTCTACGTTTAAATGCGGAAATCACTTCGTAACAATATGCATAAAGAAACATATCACCAAGGAGGGAGCACAGCTGATGCCATGGGGATGCTTAAAGGTCTTGCCTAATTCCTCAGATTCCACATCAATTACAGATTGAGTAGCATTGGTGTCCCAGTCGTCTATGTTGCTGCAATTTACTGTGCAGAGTTGCATCCTTATGCGTGACTTAATCCAGTGATCAGGGTTAGAATTCCAAATTCACTCTGTTTATCATCCTTGACCTGTCAACACCATACTGGTTCTCAAAGCGTTAAACCTAACACACTCACTTATCGTTCTATAAATGACACTTACATGTGCATCATTGACTTCGATGTCAACTATGTAAGTTTCCGAATCTATTGGTGCGTATTTAGGAAACTCGTCTGTAGAAAACAGAAGGCATGTTTTCCGACAAGCACCGTCACCCACAATCACTAACTTCTTCCTTTTATCCATTGCCACGTTGATTTCTGCGGGTATTAGTCTTCACTTAAGATATCCTCAAATGGCATGAGTGGTTGAGGGGTCACTTATTCAGTTAACGCCGGACATATATTAAACAAATAAGCATTTCGTATTTTGTTTCGTCCATGCTTCTGCATGTTACTTGCATTGACAGAGGATCATAATGGGATCAAGTATGTGATTCAGTCATCAGATGAATATAAGCAGCACAAAAGCTGTTGTGGATTCAATCTCTATAACCTGACATACCTCGCTCTCCGGCATGACTGGTGTGAGCGCATAATCATATCTTTCGTCGTCAGAGGAATACAAGCAGCACAGAACCTGTTAAGAATAGAACATTGTGAAGCACACATGTTTAGACCTTCCTACTTATATGCGGTATACATGCATTTGGGGTAAAGACTCAACAAATCATATATAACAGACATTCATATTACTGTCTGAATATTTCAACAGTTTGTTTAAGTAATGGTCATTCTACGACTTTCGTTTATTGAATGAACACCAATACATTTAAAGGACTTATACGTTAAATATAATACGTCAAGGCCAGGGAATAACCAGTCTGGATTATTGACGAAACAGGTGTGTAAGGAAATGTGGATATCGCTTGATCTCACCCAAGGATATCTCCTGTGGGAGCCAGTTTTGGATGATAAATTTCTATAAATCTTTAAATATTTCTGTTCAATTTAAAAAAAGCAGCACCAAATCTTTGTCAGTCCTTTGCATTTTTTTATGATACCTAATTTTTATGATGACACCTCGAGAACCAACAACCCAAGTTGACACTGCGACCCCTCCGGTGCCGGCACGCCCATCAATGTACAGCATGAGATGTGACATGGATATACAGCTGTCACCGTGGTCGTATTTACCCATGTCACGGTCTTGTGCCGCTCTGCTTCCGGGATTTACTAGTATTTCCGCCACATCTCGGCAAAGTCCGGTGGTCGTCATTGTATAGTGTGAAATCATTCTGTGTTAGAGATTTAGTGGCCAGACTATTTCATTCTCTTGTGGTCTAATGGCAGTCTCAAACCATGTATTGACTTGATGTATGTTATCTCCTAAATGTTCGCTACCTTATTCTTGCATTAAAAATATTTTGTTAATTATGATTTTCAAACATTAACGTAATTTATATGTACATTCAGATATTTCTCATGTGTGAATGCTCAACTTTGCCTTATCAATAATTGTACATAGTTTGTTGTATATCCTTAATGATGCCGTTGGATAATTTATGTTCAGCGCTTTATGTTGATACTTACATCTTCAAGGTAGATATTGTAGTTAGTTTGCTATTCGTGTTTTCCCCGTCTTTAGAAACACACGCTGGTTTGGCGCCCCAGTCTGTAGTATTCCCCGGCGGTCCAGGAGAGGTTGTCGCCTCCGACGTCTGCGCACTGTGACTGAAATTTTAGTCTGTTGAGACTATTTGACTTTCAGACGTAATCGTCTCTTTTGTAGTCTAAGTGACTTATTCCAGGGATAAGCTCTCAGTGTTTATTTCCCGTCATACTCAGCCGAGGTTATTCACTTACTTGAGTGTTGAGTTAATTGCCACAGGTGTTAATTAGTCGCTGCCGACTTAATTGGCTGTCTACGCATCTGGTCGGTATCTTGTCAAGTGTTGTTTTAGCTGCTCTCCTTTTTATTGCTCTAATACAGTTGTTTGGCTAAACTGGTTGTATATTTGCGCTGATGGAATTGATATCTGCATGTCAGCGCAGATTGGGTCCATCTTATCTTTTATTATCAACTATTAGTACAATTAGCCGTTATTAATATACCTGTGTACCTAATACCACGTTTTCTTTATTACTTTATTCTTTTTTATGCCAGCTCTGATCATTGGAGCACAGCTCCGTGACAATAGCACAAGGAGAAATCACCTAGGCGTTATAAACCATGATGGCAACCTGTCACTCATGTTCGTATCTGGGCCAGGGAGATAATCGATACCTCTTTAAGATATCAAAATCACGAAACCTGGATAGGTCATATGATATATAGTCCGACATTAATGACAGCTATTTCTAATGCTAACGTAAAAAGTAGAATGTACCGTATGTAACGAAATACCGTTAATGTACACTTACCTTGTAATGTATTGCCGAGTTGAGAGTAATGTCCTTTCCAGGCAACCACAGTCAAGAAATAAATTATGCTGTAGCACCGTTTATATATTTACAATGGCAAGACAAATCAAGGGTTCAAGAAACGGCTGATCTCTGAAAATGTCTTTGGGGATTGAAAGTAACAGTCCAAATATAGAGCAGGGTTGCATCTAAAGACGCCAGATCAATGTTGCGCCACCGGGCCCATTCAGTAAATGTGCATGTTAGATAATATGATTTGAATACGCTATTGGGTACATACAAAGAGTAATAAAATGCTTCTCAAAAGCGTCCGTCGCCATATACATACCACACCCATAACAACGCATCCGGGTCAACGCTGTTTAGACTCACAGTCTAATAATATTTACTATTGTAAATGGGCTTTTTATAGGTTAAAAGAGTTGTTTACAGTTTACAGTTGATATTGCATTGGAATGGGCACTTATTGTTCCAACATATGACATGTATCTAATGAAAGATAAGGAACAAACCACGACAAGAAAGAAGTTCAGACATAGCAATCAACACATCGTGTATTGGACCTGAATACTTTTCCACTTCTCTAAACCCCGGAAACACATTACATGTGGCATAGTTAATAGCAACTGAATACATTTCCTATTCTCTAAATCCTGAGGACATTGTGCTGGATTCTGAAGCTCCATACAAATCCTTACAAAGAGATATATATTGCTTGGTCCAATACATGTACCACCAAATTCCTTTCAAAGAATGATCAGGGGCGGTCGGGTAGCCTAGTGGTTAAAGCGTTCGCTCGTCACGCCGAAGACCCGGTTCGATTCCCGACATGGGTACAATGTGTGAAGCCCATTTCTGGTGTCCCCCGCCGTGATATTGCTAAAAGCGGCGTAAAACATACTCACGCCATTATATTGCTGGAATAATGCTAAAAGCGGCGTAAAACCATACTCACTCACTCAAAGAATGACCGTATCCTTTATATAATCAAATTGTTGACTTTCTTTATATTCGCAGAAAGTATTTGAGACAAGAGGAGTTAATACC
Organism: Haliotis cracherodii; assembly: GCF_022045235.1. Classification (NCBI taxonomy): domain Eukaryota; kingdom Metazoa; phylum Mollusca; class Gastropoda; order Lepetellida; family Haliotidae; genus Haliotis; species Haliotis cracherodii. Next base: position 21,142,710 of record NW_027266319.1, read on the forward strand.
ATGTGGATTCTAAAAAAATACTGGTCTTTGCTTGAGGTTCAGCACAGTTTGTCAAAATGAAAGTATATCTCAATGTCATCTTAAGTTTACTGAGAAAACAATATGTGAAATGCTGGACTTCCTCATTAAAACATTGATTGGAAATCTGACATTTTGGCAAGAAGAAGGCATCACAGCGATAGAAAATGTTCTTTCTCAAACACTTTCAAATACAGATTTAAGTTGCGAAACACCGCGTTGTCGGTTCTAAATTATTTAAGCAGGTGTGGCAGTATATTCGACAGTAAACTGACGACGATGTAGACAAAATTGCTTAACAACGGTATATGGATCTATACCGAAATGTCGCCCTCACAGTGAATAAAGAACTTGTCCATAAATTGTGTCCACTTTGGCTTGCTTGGCAACGGTATGAGGATCTATATATATATAGATCTATATAGTTAGCAACGTTCCACGCCATCGGGTAAGATGTCACGCAAACCAACCAAGTCACGAAAAGTGACCATTGATCCATTTGACGCCTATTGCGACTTACTCTGAACTTGAATCATCGTCTATCCCCTAGGTGCTTTCGCATATGCCGCTTCAGCTCATACCAATAAAACGTTTGTTTGATTATTATAAATGTATCTACAGTGTAATATCTGGTTATATCTTGATTCGCTTGGACTAAAGATTCGCTGGTTTAGGCCAGAGACAGAAAGGCCGCGTTGAACAGTATTCCAGTTATATCACGTCGTGTGGGAGGAAAGCCCGAAGTGATGCGAGTCTTAGGCGAGGCGAGTCTGTAATTTCGAACCGGCTGTCAGCGGATCTTGCCAGCTACCAGGCAAGCAACATTGCGAATTGCGGAGCGGGTAGATACTAGAGTGAGTGAGAGACTGTTTGTTGTTTCTCGCCAAACTCAGCAATATTCCTGCTACATGACGGCGATCTGTAAATAATCGAATCTGGACCAGACAATCCAGTGACTGACATCATGTGCATCGATCCACGCAATTGGGATACAATGACATGCATCAACCAAGTCAGCGATCCCGTTAGTCGCCTCTTACGACAGGCATGGGTTGCTGAAGACCTATTCTACCCCGGATCTTCACGAGTCGAGTGGGTTACTGACTGAGTGAGTTTGATTTAACGCTGCTTTGATCGGCATTTCAGCTCTGTCACATCGTTTCACCTTGATGTGGGGAATATGTTGCCCAGGAACACGGTTATGGTGCAGACAAACCTTGAAGATTAAACAGGGAGAATCTGGGTTTCGAACCCAAGATCATAGGTTTCTGCCAAGCGAATTGCCTCTCGTCACCACTGGTGGGATTAATAAGCAAATTAATACAGTGAGTGAGTATGTTTTACGCCGCTTTTAGCAATATCACGGCGGGGGACACCAGAAATGGGCTTCACACATTGTAGCCATGTCGGGAATCGAGCCCGGGTCTTCGGCGTGACGAGCGAACGCTTTAACCACTAGGCTACCCGACCGCCCCAAAATTAATAGAAGCGACAACATTCATTTCATAATCATAAGACATCGCTGCTAAAAGCAGAGTCGATTGTACGATTCCGACTATACCATGAACCCGTGTTTATGAATCAGTATCAAATGGTCATGATTCCAGGTGCCCCACTGCTGGCACCCGTTACTAATACATGCAAAGGCAAGGCAATTGGTCACTGCAGAAACACGGGAACTTGTACAACCTGGTACTAGTCAAAATGGGGAATTGCATTGGACATAATTTTTGTCACTGATGCGTCAAATTTGGAAATGGCCTCGAAAAACCTTTTGGACCGCTTTACTAAGGCCTTGAATGCCGTATCCTTGATCAAATAACTTCTTAGCAAGAGTCGCGTGACGTTCTTTGGAGTCTTGGCAAAAAGAGGACGCTCGCTTGTACCACGAAGGGTTGTAGCTGCAGAAATATTGCTCCGCACAAAGGAAAAGTTGAAATCATTTATCTTGTCATATAGTCCTCAAATGTCAAGCATACAACTCTTAGAAAGCTTTACTGATGCCTTGAATGTTGTAATCCTGATCAAACACCTTTTGAGCAAGAGTCGTATGACAAACACAAAAGTCGCATAACAACCACAAAACTGGAAACGTATTCAATTACTTTATTATTACAATACAAAGGTGGAAGAACGGGTAGACGTGTATGACGAGATGCCAAGACAGACAGCCGCAGACAGCAGAGATAGTAGTATCGATACAAGAGCCCACACCCATGATAGAACGGAGGAAAGCAAACGTGCGGGTTACGGAGACTGTCGAACGATCACTCCTACATAAAATGCACAATCACATTCCAAACAAAACGCACCCAGATATTTACAAACTAATGTTTTGTCATGGTTCCAAAAAGTTAATTCAGTAAAAATAAGATACAATTTGTCCTGTTTTGTTTGAAATATATGAATTGGTTACAACACATGCAGACATAAAAACATAATTTAGCATGTAACAATTAGACGCCTCCCCCACCCCATCCCACCCCCAAAATAAGTAAGGAAATTACGAAAAATGGGTGAAAACCTTTGTGTTGGATCTCCTACTCAAATACCAGTATTGTGCCATAGTGACCTGGGAATATCTACTCCATCATAGTTGTCAGAAAAAAGTCTAGAACCTGGTTAAGGGCAAATCACGTAAAGAGAAATATTATTTTTCATATCTTATGCTAAGGCAACATCATATTTACCCCCGTTTACGAGCTTGCTTCCTTATTATAACATAGGGTGGGTGAGGTGTAACTCTAAACACAGACGGGCAGACAGAGGGTTTGAGTCTCATCCCACTTAGATGTAAAAAAATGTATATAGCCTATGTAAACCGACGGACAACTCCATACGGAGTTATATTAGACTAAGATGAATACACACTTAAAATTTCCATTTAAAAAAAATCTCTATATATCTAATAAGCAATAAATACACATTTTTCTCATGCTTGTTACATCAAAAACGATTTTACAGGACTGACTTTCTGTTTTATAATAGTACTGCAGAGTGTGGCCGTCACGCTGCACATGTCACATGATGCTAAATAAAACAAACCTTTTTAATATCACAGAGATCATAACACTTACCATATACCTCGCGGCCTGTAACCAGTGTCACGTTCCCCATTGTGCACGTGGTCAGGACAATATAGCAGTACATTTCGTCTTCCACAGTTTCCGTACAGTTAAACACGTTCTTTCTTTAATTGGGAGGTTGCTCTATCGTCCTGTCTCCACGTGTATTGGAGCAGTGCCACGACCGAATTAGTCAATTCGCTTCTGGTGGGATCGTTGGATGGGGCGTGTGACATAATTGTCTGCGGCATATACATTTTTGAAATTACAATACAATCTGAGTTTATTGCCACCACAGCGGGAGCTACCAATAGGTTGTGTAATAGTCCGACTGATATACCGTACTGATACCGTGAAAAGATATCATTGACTGAAGAAAATTCGGCCACTTCTTTAAGTACTGTCTCCTGAAGAAAGCCCGAAATATCAATCTCCCACTCGATTGTATTATTAAAGCATTTGATGTTATGGTGTTACCAATCTTACTGGACGGCGCCGAAGTGTGGGGATTTGAATGTTTGACTATGGTTGAAAAAGTTCATTTAAAATTCCTTAAATTAGCGGCTGGTTTGAAATTATCAACTCCTTCTTTTATGGTCTATGGAGAATTAGGCAGGACCCCCTTAATATTAGAGTAGCTAAGAGAATTATAGGTTTTTGGCATAGACATATTATATGATCTCAACAAAATAAGTTTTCGACTCTATTATATCAATTTATAAGGATGGATGCTCACGTAAACTCCAATATTCACCCTTGGTTATGTAATCTAGAATGTCTATTAAGCTTCTGTGGCCTGACTCAAGTATATGATATGCCATGTAATTTCAACACCAAGTGGCTAGTCTCGTCTGTGGAAAGAATATTGACCGATCATTTTCTACAATCCTGGAGAAGTTTAATATTGTGGAGTTCAAAAGGTTTCTATTATAACTATCTTAAAGAAATGCCATTATTTGAAGACTATCTCTACCTACCTAAATCTGTTTATTACCCGCTCTTAAAATTTCGCGCTAATAACCACAATTTACCAGTCGAGACAGGCCGCTGGAATAATGTACCTAGAGAACAACGTCTATGTCCACTCTGTAACTCCCCAGCAATAGCAGATGAATTCCAATATATATTTCGATGTCCAGCTTTTGATAACAAGAGACTTGCACTTATTCCTAGAAGATATTTAACTTGGTCAAATGTGTTTTCATTAAGAAGCCTATTTTCAACGACCAAACTAAATGAGCTAAAACGTCTTTCAAGATATGTATTATTTGTATTTAACACTTTGAATGCTAAATCTAAATGCACACAGCCGTCTTGATGTACATATTATATTTATCCCTGTACTTTATGTATGCTCGTGTACCACCGTCGGTGGTCTATGGAGAAATAAAGAATCTGAATCTGAATCTTAACAGTTATATTCTTTTTACAAACTCTAATGTTACAGTAAAACATATACGTATTAATCTAAAGTATGAAAATTACTTATGTTTATTATTGTCTTTACGTAAGAAATAAACGACTCGTGATAGTTGTTTATCGTACAATAAAACACTGCAGGGAGAATAAACCATGAGGGGCGCAGCTAGCTCAATAGAATCCGATCTCGGCAATGTCGGACAGGTCTATCTTTTACACTGGTGGGTATTTTCCGCATATTCTCACAATCATCACGTCGATGACCTGTACCTTTGTTCCCAATGACGATTGTCATATCTCCCCGCTTTTGGATGCGATCGTTCGGCCATCGCGTTATCTGCTTTGCTCAGCTACATCTATGGGAACAACTCACTTGTTACTCCAATATACGACGTCATCAAGTTGCGTGCATGTGAGATGTTCCTCCTCTCTGGCAGACGTGCCTTTCCCATGCAGGTTGTTGCAGTTTCAGAGGTCTAAAGCAAGGTGCACCTTCCCATCCTCTTCTTTACTGGCAAGGCAGCTCTTTTGGCTGTTTCAAAGACTTCCCTAACCCCTTCCTTGGTCTTGGCGGAGCACTCAAGGTAGAAAAAAGCACCTATCTTCTCTGCCATTGCAAGGCCTTCTTCTGTTTTAACTGGTTCTTGTTTCATCTTGGACAGTTCTCTCCTAGTGTTATCATCATTCCTGAGATCCTTTTTGTTGCCTACTAATATGATAGGTACATTAGGACAGAAATGCTTCACTTCTGGTGTCCACTACTCTGAAATATTCTCTAAACTGTCGGGGCTGTCGATCGAAAAACACATAAGGATGACATTTGTATGTGCATGACATAAAGCATTGAGTCTATCACATAACTTCTGTTCACTTGTATCCCACAACACCAGCTGAACCTGAAACAGAAAAATGAGAAAATAGTCTTACCCTTGCAAGTAAATACAATGATGATGAAGAGTCTTGTTTCATACTAGCAGATTCTAGACGACTGTCAATATTAAATAAACATTAATGTAGAACTGACATTTCAATTACTTGTATGACTTATCCTCTATTCTTACTGAATTTATGTGTGTGAATACAGTAACAGTCTTATAGAAAGTTGTGAAACAGATTAAGGAAGGAACAATAGCAGATACAGTTTTTTTTCCATGCCGTCCATTTCGGTAGAAACTGATGCAGTTATAAGATACAGAACTAGGCCTCTGCCCTGGACAGATTCAAACATAAGGAAGGGCATAGCAGATTTGCTACAAGAAGAAATCCCATACATGGCATACGTCTATTGTTAGTATTATTGTTTGGATATTTCATCCCAATGTCTAGCAGACAGATTCATCTACTGTAACGTTTTATTAATGTTATGTAATGTAAAATGATAACACAAGAACCAAACTCTACATTTCTACAAAACAAAAGTGGATTTGATGCCGAAATATCGTGGTTAACCTTAAGTTGAGAACATCCTGACATCAGTTTGGGCCTATCTAGTAGCTTACACAAAATATTTTATAGAATGAAACACTGCCACAAACATGACACCACACCTTGAACATGGCACACACATTTTCCATTTGGGGTAGAGATAAACTGTGTGAAAAGAAGATGACCTGACACCAAAAACCCCCAACATATCCTCCAAACCAGAAATAAAACCAGAAAATAAAGTTATATCTGTCATTCAGAAATGCCTTTTGTCAAAAATGGCACAGTGACAATAGAATTCCCCTCTTAATGACAAACAGCAAACTGATAGATAAACCATGTAAATCAATCAAAAGGGAGATAAGCCATAGGGCCATGAACTACAGAAACACTTCCTGTTACAGCTTGGTGAACTACAATATCTCCATAGACACTTTTTAATCTATCAAAAGGTATAACAGACTAATGTACAACATGAGAAATGTTTACAATCACAATTCAACAAGCTTTTCTCATTACCGTACAACTGGAAAATTCAAACAAAATCTTGTGCAAGCAGACAATTTGACATTGGAATAGATGAGGTGAGGTGAAATTGGGTTTAACGTCGCGTCCAAGATTATTGCACTTATATAGCGACGTGCATGTACGTGTATGTGTTTGTGTGGCTGCTTGTACTAGTCCGGACTGATGCCGATTTATAGTGCTAGCTCACTGAGATACCATGCCGCAGTTTAACATGAATACCCCACTCAGACACAGTATACCGACACCGAGCCGACCAGTCCTTGTTTTAGCCCCTTAATGTCGAGCGCCAGACAGGGTAACAACAAGTACCATCTTTTAACGTCTTTTGGTGTGACGCAGCCGGGGATCGAACCCCGGACCTTCCGCTCTCCGGGCGGACGCTCTACCACAAGACCGCGGAGGCGGTCGACATTGGAATAGAGAAATAGAGATGCTGTCTGTGATTTTACCCAATGTTCTATTCTAGGAAAATTATGTTTGGTCCAGTAACCTTTCCCAATAATAGTACATATAATAACACTAAATTCTAATGAAAATAATGCTATGTTCGGGCTTGTAGTCTCAAATGTTTTCAGTATAGATTGGTATTGTGAACAGTCATGTGGAAAAAATGTTTTACATTGTTACGTCATATTGTTACGTGCGATTCCCAAATTGAAACAATATGTTAACCCAGAAATCTGTCCGTAAAAGAACCAAATTAGAAATGGTGTCACAGATTTGTTGAGCGCCGCCTCTTGTCCCCAAAAATATATCAACCAAGCTTTACATGAATTTGGTGATGAAATGAAAGCACCAGCTAAGCATTAACTGGCGTAATCACTGATTATTTAAAGAGTAACGGACACCCAGCGGGAAATTCACACCAACAAAACCCGCTGCAGCAGCACACGACACAGGCAGGGAGACACGGGGAGCACTAGTCCCTCCTCAATACAGTGAGTATATCGTACATGTTCATATACATATTATGTCCCTTGAAACATATGTTGTTACATTTAAGCATAATCATTCTAGAAAGTTCACAATCGGCTGTGTGCAATTTCATCATATGCATTTAGCTCAATGAAATGATTCATTTCAAGCAATATCAATGTGACCGTAGTATGTTTTCTCAAAGAATAAAATACATATTGATCAGATATCAAAAGATTAAAATATTTGTGTCAAAACTGTGCAGAAAACATAATTTCAGCAGAACACAGTTGAAAAAGCAGGATTCTACTGCAATTTAGGGTTTTTGTTCGGTTAAAAAGCACACTTAGGCATTGTGACAATCCATACTACTCAAAATGGGTGACGTGAAATTGGGTTTAACGTCGCGTCCAAGATTATTGCACTTATATAGCGACGTGCATGCACGTGTGTGCGTGTGCGTGTGCGTGTGCGTGTGCGTACTTGTACTAGTCGGACTGATGCCGATTTATAGTATAGATCACTGAGATACCATGTCGCAGTTAAACATGAATATCCCACTCAGACACAGTATACCGACTCCGAGCCGACCAGTCCTTGTTTTAGCCCCTTAATGCTGAGCGCCAGACAGGGTTAAACTGAAATCAACTGAAAACTAAAATCCTGCGGGTAAGTTTTTCGTTATTCAAAAGTACTGAAAAACTAAACAGCTTTTGGATGATGATGTCAGACAAACCTGCTGTCATACATTGAAAGGGTTTCAGTGTATTTGACCACATTACTGTATTTGTTTAAAATACAGCCTTTGAATAACGAACCCCGTGCTGGCTTGTTTGACGTTGTTCGAAAAACGAATAACAAATAACGAACCCATTGGAAATAAGGTATCTTATATTTGTTATGTATATCAAGTCTGAATAACGAACCCGGTGCTGGCTTGTTTTTCGTTATTCGAAAAACGAATAACGAATAACAAACCCACTGGAAATAAGGTATCTTATATTTGTTATGAATATCAAGTCTGAATAACGAACCCTGTGCTGGCTTGTTTTTCGTTATTCGAAAAACGAATAACGAATAACGAACCCACTGCTAACTTCAGGCCCTTACAACAAGTACCATCTTTTAACGTCTTTTGGCATGACGCGGCCGGGAATCGAACCCCGGACCTTCCGCGCTCCGGGCGGAGTACTCAAAATGAACAGTCAGCACAAACTTACCTTTTTTCCGCCCACTACATCTGCTACACAAGTGTCAAAAACAGTTGGCACATTAACTTCAGGGAACTGATCTTTGCTGAAGACGATGAGAAGACATGTTTTACCACAGGCACCATCCCCAACTATTGCTAGGTTCATTTTTAGAGGAGCCATGGCTAGTTACTTCCTGAAAAAAAACACATCACAATGAGTACTAGTAAACAAACATCCCCAATGTCCATGAGTACAAGTAAACAATGATGATCAGTGCACAATGATGTTCGTGGAAACAGCTGATGATACACCAGTAGTTAAAATATTACTAATGTTTGCACATCTGGTCGTACAAATGCAACGAATTAAGTCTAAACATAACCTTTAAAATGCGTAATAAAAGTATTATTGCTTTTCTAAATATTACATAACAGATACGTTACCCTTTTAGTCTCTGCAGTAAATATAATGCATATTGCTGGATGTCAAATACAATTACTGTATTTTAAAGCTATTGATCCATAATGAACATGTACTGAAGCAAATTTGCAAAATAGGACTGATTATTTTCACGGTACCTTTCAAATTATCAAAGGGTAGGCAAGATACTTAACAGATACGTTACCGGATATGGATTTGCCACCGCACTCAGCAATATTCCAGCTATATGACGGCGGTCTGTAAATAATCGAGTCTGGACCAGACAACCCAGTGATTGATATCATGAGCATTGATCCACACAATTAGGATGGATGTTACCGGATATGGCAGCTCATTGATAGGCACGTGGCTTATACATAGATACTCTTCCCCTACCCACAAAACTAGACACAAACACACACTGCGCGTCCCCTGCGGCACTAGCCGAAGGCCTCTAAATGTCCACACCATACACATTTTATTCATTATTGTATTCCTCCACGAACCCCTCTGGTTTCAACCGATAACCATCTGAGGTTTCTTGCTCTGACGCCACAGTGACGTTGTATGTTACTGTAAGATTATTGGAGAAGAGCCTTTCCCGCAACACCCCATCACCAACTTCTGAAATTAAAGCTGCTTGCTTCATGGTTAGACCGCAGGCGAGAATGAACTACCCGCGATATGAGGTCACTCATATACACCATACAAGCGCCCACAATACACTAGTTCCTCTCTTTTGTATCTGGTTTGTGCATGAAGAGAAATCAATTCCATTCTATTTCATTCCATTCAAACGAAAGAATTTTCATTTCTCTTCCCCTACCCAAAAACCAGCCACAAATAACAAACACAGTGTACGTCCTCTGCGGTACTAGGCGAGGCAATTGTTAGCTGCATCACCGTTTCATTGTATTAAACACACCAATCCCATTCGTCACCCCTCGCCCCTTTCCGTAACCTGCAAGAAGACTCGTCCCCCCTCTCGATGAATGTTATGTGCGAAAATACGACAAACCAATCAGAAAGCGCGCATGATTTCAAGTTCTTCGTCAAAGAATCCCTCAGAAATAATTTGATTTTACATGTCTTGCATCTAAAAATATACCAAAGACACAGTTACATGTGTTCACTCATACTGTATAATTCCGCATGTCTATGTATATTGAAATTGCATCTGAAATATATATAATATATGGGAATATATGTCAACCATTAGGCAACGAGTTGACAATTGTTTTAGGTATGCCCGTTTGCGCTAAGACGGAACCCGGTCGCAAAAATGGCCATGAGAGGGGCACGAGTTGCTATTCGGCTTGTCCCGGAATAACACGAGTTGGTCACGAATGACACCAATCCATTACCTATAGTCCTAACGACTTCGACACAGTGAGTCTGACTCAAACATCTTTTACATAGCCATCCTTGGCCTTCTCACTGCGCCAGGGCTCATGTCGGTTCTCATTGGGGCTAGTGATTCCAACAATAACAGCTATAAAATGCATTCATAGCTGGAGATATACTATCACAGCTTTGTATCAATGATAACAGATAAAGAGCACAGTGCAAAGGTACTACGGGAATAGTAAATGATAAACCGTGAGATTCAGCCCAGGCTGGAATCGCCTGAAACCATAACCATAAGGGGCGGTCGGGTAGCCTAGTGGTTAAAGCGTTCGCTCGCCACGCAGAAGACCCGGGTTCGATTCCCGACATGGCTACAATGTGTGAAGCCCATTTCTGTTGTCCCCCGCCGTAATATTGCTAAAAGCGGCGTAAAACCATACTCACACACTCACTCCCATAACCATAAGATTTAGATGGTGAAGCAGATCTTGCTTAAGAGCTCATTCAGTGGATTTATCTCTCGTCGCAACCTCTCTGGCAGACTGGATATGACATCACCACACACACTTTATAATATACATGAACCTGAAACAAAAACATGCTTTGAATCAAATCACCCAGAATAATCTAAATACAATGCTAACATTGGAAACTTCAAATCTTCAACACCAAATATGCCACCTCCACAATGACCCTGGACATATCTTTGCATATAGGTAACCAGACCAAATATTTGACTTGCGAAATATAACTTGCATTTGGACACAGTAAAAGCCCCAAACTAGCTGAATGCCATCTAGGCATTACCAATGTACCTCTGGCCTTACACTCAATCATGTGCATCAACTCTCGCTCCCAAATACACCAATCCAGTTCATTTCACCACTCCAGTCACAGTAAACGTGTCCACTGTTTCGTAACCTGGGTTCCAATGACGAGAATAAAAACAAACTTTATTATTGTAATAAGATGCAAATCTGTCAATAGAATGAGGACCCCATTTATCATCTATCCATTTGAACACAATCTGCAATTCTCAGATCATCAGTGTCGCATAATATGCTTAGTTAATCTGCCCAATCATTGTGGGAACGAGGACTCCATTCCATGTCCAAATGAATACAATACTGTAGGCACATCTGGAAAATGTCTAGAGCCATGGACTGAAGAAAAAAAAATTCATACTCCCGTTCTGCACAACTGAAACCACGTTTTGGTTGTCTGAACCATTATACTGTGTGGAATATTAAAAAAACCAAAAAAAACCCCCAAAACCTGAGAAAGCTACTAAGTACAACTACTTTGAGCTCCCTCCACGTGGAGTTCATCTGTATTTCACTAACTGACCAATGTCCATGAGAAACACTTCCACTGAATGAACACAATATCCCCAATACCCTTGCCACCAGCATCACTGTAACTATCCTATTGGGGGAACTTTCAGCGCGCAAGGACCTCGAGTTAATACACTGAAATGTTGGACCACCAGAACCTAAATTGTTCATTTTTTTGTAGTAGGGGATAAATAGATCCTCTCATTCCAGGACCTTGCTAGTCTGTCTTACAGACCCTGATAGAAATATATATCAAATACAGCCCATGCAAGTCTATAATGTTTGGCAAGTCTAGATCACTGCAGTATCTGAAAATGAAGAGAGTCAGTGGGCTCCTTTTTATTATATTTTTATTAAGACAACTGAACAACTGTTTTTTCATGTACGATATGTTCATTTCAGAGACTAAATGTTAGTCTAAGACCTTGCCTGTAACACATCAATAGATAATGCCCTCGTCATGTGTTGACTGACTGAACCAATAACTGGCTTCATTGCTATTATCTGACGAAATACTCCGGGCCGCCAACTTACCCTTCATTTCTACAATGATTCAAATACAACCTTTGAGTTTACTAATCTTTCTATCGGTTCCAGTTAACGTGAACTGTGAACGCAAAACCCAAGCCATTTTAAGCACTGCGTGGTGACCACGACGACATCTCAACACGAACGAGACCAGATTGAACCAGATCACCTTTGACTTTTACTGCTGAGTCCCTGCAACCATTATTCCACCATCAAGAAATGTAACAATACCAAGACTATCATGACGCCATCTGTTTTACTAACTGTCTGGCAACTTTTGTAAAGATATAAAGAGCTGATGTCAAACCAAATGATAATACTAGCCAGGCTCACGAAAAGCTAGGCTAAGCAGTATGCTATAGAAACATGGTAAGCCGAATTTATATCAAATTGAATATGACAGTCATTGGCATTAATATACATTAAAGCAGTTTCCAAGTCCTCGTATTTCACTTAAAGCTTGTAAACGTGTTTGTTAACAAGGGAGAGATCTAATAAGAGTTTTCTTTTCCCGATGATTAAGTGAGTGAGTATGGTTTTACGCTGCTTTTAGCAATATTCCAGCAATATCAGAAATGACACCAGAAATGGGCTTCACACATTGTACCCATGTCGGGAATCAAACCCCGGTCTTCGGCGTGACGAGCGAACGCTTTAACCACTAGGCTACCCGACCGCCCCTCCCGATGATTGAACAGAGACGGAAAGGTTATTCACATCATGTGGTCTATCAGTACATTCAACAAGGTCTTTTCCGAGCAAATCTTGTATTGATCACATACTAATTCGCGGTGGTTGATTTGTTATTTTTCAGTTCCACTGACAAAGGCGTGGAATAAAAGAGTGTTTTATAACCATGTTTGATGGTATCTAGCACAAGGCAGTACATCCCATTTCCTCCCAAAAGTTGCTACAAAGTCTCAGACGTCCTCTAACTCTGATTTCAGCATCACGCTGCTCGTATTCGTAGTAATCACCAGTGCGTTCAATATCTGATTTACCTTGCTCAATCTGTTATGTTGGTCTTGTTGGGAGCACACCTGGCTGGCTGTGATGCGACGAGCGGGCGATCTCTCCTCCAGTGTGGCGGATCTCAGCACGTGAAGCAAGTGCCTGTTCTGTACGAAGGGCCGCTGCGACATGACGCTGAGTTGGAAGGGAAGCCAACGGAGAAAACCTGTCAAACGTGGATCGCTTCTTCTCTGGCTTCAGCTGGGAACATATCAATGTTTTCTTAGGAGAACAACTGTGATAAAAAAGGTATCAGGTTTTTTGTTGATCTCTATAAAAGCAAAACCGCCAAGGCGCCAGTAATCATATGCGCACGTCACAGCTTACAAAAAAAGAAGTCCGTTTGACTCCAAATGAGAACGATGAATTGCAAAATAACTCGAAATCCAGAAAAGTGTATGAAACATCAATACGGTACTTGACCATGAATACCCTGTACCCAACAAAATCTGAATTTTGTTTATTTTAAGACCCATGACGGATGAAGTTCTTTAAGAAACTATCATGTAATTTTGTATAGAAATGTGTACATGACTCGTAGGGGGGACAAACCGTGGAAGGCACAGCGCAAGCACGGTCTGCACGTGCTACACAGTGACCGTGTTCATTCAATGACAAGATGCGCTACTCAGCAAATGTTAAAAGTTGATGTTGAATGTGTATGATTTCTTTAGAAGTGAAGCAGAAAGAGCAAAGCCTGTTTATGCACTTATACACTTTTCTGGATTTCGAGTTATTTTGCAATTCATCGTTCTCATTTGGAGTCAAACGGACTGTTTTTGCAGTAGCGTAAATGTCCATCTTTCTGTTCACGTATTATGTTGTTTTCATATTGTACAAGTAATAATTCCTCACCAAATAGTTATAAAAATATACAGCAGTTACGTGTAGTTATCCCTCTTCAGGGACGACTTACGTTGATGTATATTTATTAAACACTATAAACACTATTTCAGATTGCAGCAATTTTCCAGATCGTCTCCCAGGGTAGGCTTCTGAAAGACGAATGTGAAGCAAGTGGTCACTGATAGGCTAGATACATTAACAAGGATCACATTTATATGAATATGAATAAAGCGACAAAGCCCTTTCCAAATCCAATAGAAATCTCTGCATAAGGCAGAGTCGATTGTACAATTCCGACTTTATCATGAGCATGTGTTTATGAATCACTATCAAATAGTAGAGATACCAGGGCACACTTGCACAAAGCGATCTTAGCGTTATGACGATCGTAGCTCCCATACATTAACATAGGCTTACAATAGTCGTAGCACTAAGATCGCTTTGTGAAAGGGGGCCCTGATGTTCGCAAAGAAAATCGAAAGCGCTGTTTCAATGACCCAACGTAGCTGAAACAGGTAGATACAATAATACTCCCGGGGACCAGAGGTTGTGTAACATGTAACATGGGCTACGTGGAGGACGAATATCATTTCTTGTTAATTTGTAACGCATATGGTAACCTTCACCAACAGTATATTCCAGAAATGTTTCATGTCCATCCCATCTTATCTAAGTTTAATACTCTAAACCGAGAAAAATATTTAATACGAAATACAGCCATGTTTGTACATCACACAATGAATCGCCGTTTGGCCATACTGTCTTCTGTCGACCATCAAAAATACTGAATAAAGAATTGGACTTACCGTAGCGTTGTTATATTATTGATGGTACATGCAGACACGCTCATGATTATACATGAAGACTTAGACGCTAGGTCCCTCATCTCAGTAAAGTGCGATCACATACCGACGGCAACAGATTGGACCACCTAATTATTATCATAGGTTTTAGAATGTCGTATATTTCAACAAATGCATTACAGTTTCTTTACACGGGCTTGCTTATAACAGAATAACTTTACATACACTTGGCTAAAGCCAATACTGTTTGCCAAAAGCATATTATTCCAATAAACGGGCAGTCGAGTAGCCTAGTGGTTAAAGCGTTCGCTCGTCACGCCGAAGACCCGGGTTCGATTCCCGACATGGGTACAATGTGTGAAGCCCATTTCTGGTGTCCCCCGCCGTGATATTGCTGGAATATTGCTAAAAGGGGCGTAAAACAATGCTCACTCACTCCAATAATCAAAGAATCTTAGCTCTCACTTTAGATTGTTGAAGCGATCTGTTTCTATGGGTCAACTTGAGTTTGTATTATTCCATATCTGTTGGATATGTTAACTGGCAATATATAATAGAGTCAAATGTGTCACACCTGTTTTCATGACTACGAGTACCTGGTCTCCTTTACTTTGCTGTCAAACATTTTGCCGATGCCTCATTTCTTGCTACACTTTCAGTCGATCCTCGAGGGTTTTACCCCCGGGAGTGCTACTCCATCCTTAACGATGAAGGCGACTGCTTATTTCTGTCTGACCCCGTTGAGTATATTTGTTTAATATATTAGGACGTACGGGGTCCTGAGCTCTAACTGCATGTGAGGTAGAGTGTAGTGAAATGGGGTTTAACTTCGCGTTCAAGTTTGTTACACTTGCGTATGGCATACAAACACCTGTTTATGCACCTTCTGTTCGTACGAGTCCGGACTTATCCCGGTTAAATAGTGCTAGCCTACAGTTTAACTTGGACACCCCACTCAGACACATTACAAGGACTCCGAGCCGACCCAGTTCACACAATTAGTGAACTCTGTTTTCATGAACCACTGTATGACGCATGTGGCAGGGAACTCTACATATTATGTTTGTTGTTTAACGCCGCCCTCAGCAATATCCTTGCCATATGACCGCGGTCTGTAAATAATCGAATCTGAACCAGACAATCCAGTGATTGACATCATGAGCATCGATCTATGCAACTGAGATACGATGACATGCATCAAGCAAGTCAGCGAGACTGACAACCCGATCTCGTAAGTGACCTCAATTCCTTCATGAACCCAGGTCTGCCTCCCAGGCCCCAGAAAATGAATAATAAAATGAATCCAACTCAAAACTAGAATGAGTTGGCAAGTCTAGATTCCAGCTCGGAATTAACGCATTGTTCTGAGCTCCTTTTGGACATTATTCATATTTTGTAGATATATTGTTTTTTAATAAGTAGTCTATATGTGACACACGGGGTCACATGGATCATGTAGAAATTGACCGAGGGAAGGAAATACAATTCTCATTTCGGGAATATTGTTCCACAGGAACCAATACACCTGGTATGAGGATTCCCCCAGAACAACTGAGTGAATGAGTGAGCATGGTTTTACGCCGCGCTTTTAGCAATATTCCAGCAATATCACGGAGGGGTACACCAGAAATGGGCATTACATATTGTGCCCATGTCGGGAATCGAACCCGGGTCTTCGGCGTGACGATCGAACGCTTTAACCACTAGGCTACCCGACCGCCCCTCCTCCAGAACAAACGTTCTGTTCACTGCTGATCAGTTAAAGGACAACGGTGATCTCATATTTGCTCTCTGTTGTGAGGGGCGATGGGGTAGCCTAGTGGTTAAAGTGTTCGCTCGTCACGCCGAAAACCCGGGTTCAATTCCCCACATAGCTACAATCTGTGAAGCACATATCTGACGTCCCCTGCCGCGATATTTCTGTAATGTTGCTAAATAGCGGTGAAAAACAATACTCGCTCTGTTGTGAGGTCTTCTCAAACCTCATTCATATGCCGCTACTATCTGACGTGTCTTCTAAATTGTTTAAAATAACAGATCAATTTACACATACCAAGGACACACTGACACTGATAATGTATGTTAACAGGTTTCATTTCTGTGTATATTGATTATGAAGCTTGATATATAATCGAATTGCTGATGAAACATACTCACACAAATACTGACATCTTCATAGAGCCTTCTGTGAAACAGCTCCATTACAAAGTATACAAGAACATCATGATGCAGTGCATCAACAAACAGCCGCTTGTTAGCATGAAGATCTGGGGTAAGATTGTTGTTGTTGGTTTGTTGTTAACGCCGCACTCAGCAATGTTCCAGCTTTATGACGGCGGTCTGTAAATAATCGAGTCTGGACCAGACAATCCAGTGATTGATATCATGAGCATCAATCCACGCAGTTGGGATCGATGACATGCATCGACCAAGTCAGCGAGCCTGACCACCCGATCCCGTTAGTCGCCTTTTACGACAAGCATAGTCACCTTTTACGGCAAGCATGGGTTGCTCAAGGCCTATTCTACCCGGAATCTGGGGTAAGAATTGATCTTCAGCAACCCATTTACGACTAACGGGATCGGGTGGTCAGGCTCGCTGACGTGGCTGATGCATGTTATCGTATCCTAATTGCGTAGATAGATGTTCATGATGTCTGTTACTGAATTGTCTGGTCCGTATAGCAGGACTATTGCAAAGTGCAGCGTTTCACAAAAAAACTAAACAAACAAACAAACAAACAAACAAACATCAATATGATCAAGAGGGCAACAACGTTTGGAACACAGCTCAAATATCATAACAGTACCTTCATTTTCGACAAAAGTGTATTTTTCAGTCGGTTAATAACACTCGTCCATCATGTTGGATACCGTCTTAATCGGCGGAAAATGAAGGTGACGTGGATTGGATAAATTTCCCCAATTAGTAACAGGCAATTCGTTCGACAGCTTGCCATTTGTGCAAATTCTCCTGAAGCAGTAAGGAAAATCTTGAGAGATATACTCTTAAAACAAAACCCACTCTCGTTTCGAAATAAGCCCAGTTCTAACAAAACTGTGAATATAAATTAATTGATCTTACAGAGAACTACTGAACGGCTTCCGAACACAAACTCTACACTCATTTGCAATTTCTCAGAGAGAAACGCCACAACTCGAAGTTTTAAATTCCTGAATGGAAAAAGCTACAAGTTCATAAGTTGCGGTTGTGCATTTCAGGAAACTCTTCTTCAACGGTCAGATGGCGAAGCCTAGTGGTGCTCGTCACAGAACCGGGTTGGTATATTAATGGTAGGTTTCAGTGTGTGGAGTCTATTTCTTGTCTCCCGCCGTAGTGTTGATGGAATATTGCTGAAGGTGGCGTAAAACCATACTCACTCACTCACTCACTCATGTCACTGAAGAGTACGTACCATATTCTGGAATGTTCTCGCAAGATGATGTAAGAAAAAACATGTATCGCTCTCATTATTGTAGCGAAATGACTTGTAGAAATAAAACTATGATTTATATTTTGCGTATGTAGACTGCATGTGTACAAAACATTTCAAGTAAACTAAAAGACAAAAACACACTTTAAACAAATTGGCAATGCGCGTATTCCTCATTCAATACATGTCAATATGGAACGTCAAAGCCAGGGGATAATTAGTCTCCATTATCTGCCGCTCCATTAGGCGTAAAGGGAAAAATAGCGGCGAAAGTTCTACACCTGACACCAGGGCCCACTTGCACAAAGCGATCTTAGCGCTAAGTTATTCGTAACTCCCATACTTTAACATAGGCTTACGATAGTCGTAGCGCTAAGGGTAAGCATAGGCTGTCCTCCCATAGTCCAAAATTATTATCGACAAAGAGAATAACATGTGGAATTTCGTAAGATGTGGCGTTGTATTTGTGAACAGTCTCGCCACTGTTGCTCACTTAACATACCAACAAAAGCAGACACAGTAGCATGTGTTGCGTCATAATATACTCCTCTGAACGGAAGTAGTTCCAATATGGATTCAAAATGGTACCAATTTAAATTATGGCTAATTAGCCATGAACTGAAATGACATATGTTACATAAAAAATTCACTATCTCTTCTCAAAAATCGGCCTAGTCCTACACGGATCCATAATCTGCAAATTTAACACCTGTGAGATCCACAATGAGATCGATTTCCTTATGAGCAGTAATTTGTGTCTCGCTGTCTACTACCGGCACATTCGACGTGGACGCAGATCCATCACTTCCGGATGGGGATATAACTGTAGGTCTCACCCTGTCTACATCTGCCACGGGTATAATGTCGTGTACGGACCATGCCTGCCGGAAAGTGTTCTTTAGGTCGTCAAATTGCGTGGTGAACCGCAGATTCTTAACATCAATAATGGAGACGGTGTTTTTTTTTAGAAAGAAAAATTCTTTAAGTGCGAATGGTATCAAGCCGCAAGCAAAGGTAGCAAAGAATCGACCCTCTGGAGAGATGAAGCCGATATCGCCGTACGCCATAACGATTATCAGGAGACAGAACAAGAATAGAAATACTCGACTAAGTTCAAATATTGCTTTTATGACGGAATGTGAAATGTGCCCTGGCGCTCCACGACCTGTCAATACCTGTCGCCTGATGGAAGAATTTCTTCGACAAATGGGGCGTGTCGTCCTTGTGAAGAAGCAATCCCAAACTCCTGGTATTCATACGTAAGCCGCCGTCTTTTAACAAGAAAGTAGGCCCTAAGACGCAATGTTCGTCCTCTTTGGTACAAACTTCAAATATAATATTTTCCCGGTTCGGTGGGCTGTTCATCGCGACATCCCGAGCTGCCTCCATCTTGTCAGCCATGATGAGCTCCAGGATGATGTTATGGTAGGACAGGTACTCGGAGCTCACGTGACCGAAAGTGTCCCGGATGTAGAAGACAGGAAGAATCACGACAGGCATGATCCGCATCATGATACCATTCGTTGACGGGCATGTCTATTATGACCACACTGGCTGCATGCAACAAGAAGGCGACTTCAAATGTCAGTCCACCTACCTCTTCCTGTCCCTTACGCTCTCGCTGACATGTTCCTAATAGGATCCTCAGGACGCGGTGGGCGATTCTGAACACCGGTGACGTCACAATAAAGTACAAAAAAATTGTTGCCGGGGATATAATAAAACATACCAACCACAGTTGGAGGACAATAACCCCTAACTTCTGAAGCGGGCGAACAGAATTCTTAACAAACGATTGCAGCATTTTCGTTCTATAAGTTAAAGAAAATCGTTCATTGTTGATGCACAGTAATTGCCAATACAGTCTGGCCAGGTTTCTCTCAAATATTCCGTCAACAACGACGATTACGACGTGTAGGACATAAACGGCGCTTAACACAGTGGCGATGGCAGTACCAGTAGTGCTGTTGGTATGGTCGTCAATATGGCCAGCGTCGTCCATTATGTTGACTTCCTCGGGGTGATGAAGGTGGGGCATGCAGAGGTAATACAACCTTGGGACAGCCGGTAACGCATGGACCGCGAAGATGGTAATAGTCCGGACTGCCCTTAGAACAACCCGCCACTCTGGGCATGCGCAGCAACTACGCTGACCACAAATCCTGCTCGTGCAGCAATCTTCCAAAGGGTCACTATGACGTATTTTAAACTTGATCAAACAATCAAACAGTGTGCGAAAGACCCCAAATTGGGATTCATTTTCAGCTATAAAGCGATCAAAGCCTGCTTGGAAATCGACTCTATTAATTTAAAACGTATACACGACGTCTCTCGGTATTTCAGATATAAGCGTACGAAATGTATCCATCGCCTGACATTTCTTGTATGGAACTAATAAAGTTCTCGGCGTCAAATTTTTAAACTCAGGGTTTCGCGTTGTCATAATATTTATGAATTTCGAAGTTCCAGGAATATATGTAGACACGTCAACATTTAAGCTTTTAGGTATCAATAATGGAAAGTATAGAGTGAGTATATTAGAAAGAATAGTTATTTCAAACCGGAAAATTAATGTCCAAATGTCGTGTGCAACTAGATAGCAGGTTACGTGGTCAACAGACGACACTCGGCAGCATCTGTAGACGTGTTTCTCCCGGCCATTGTCGTCAGTGATTCTCAAAGAACATACACTCGCTTCGGACACAGTCCTCTGGGTGGCGCTGCTGGTTGGGAACAGGTTGTTGAAAATTAAGTTTAATTAACGTTTCAATGTCCTCGCTCGTCATTGTGTTCAAACAATCTGAAGGTTCGGTAGTGACGTTCACCTCCTGCAACCTCTGGCCAACATGTACTAAAGTTTTGAACATTCCGTGATAATAGTGAAACAAGAGCAGATATTTCTCTCTTGATGGGCCACTGCATTTATACAATCGGGTGGGTGTGTACCAATTGCGTCCAGCTACCCGACTCCAGAAGTCCTGGGTGTACCCGTTAAATTTAAGATTATATTCGATGACATAGACGCGGGCACATAGTTCCTCCAGGATTGCCGAGTCCGCCGATGACACAACACACCCAGCACCCAAGCACTGACCAGACAGAACACATACTAGACACACGATGCCAAACACCAGACGGTTTCCTTCCATAGCTGGTTGCTCTCTAACGTCGACAGATCGACTGCCGTTAACAGTCCCCTGGCAGCCTTAGCGACCAAGGTAGTAAGGCCTCCACGTCTGTAAGTTTGTTTCACGACCTCTTCTCGGACTGATAGCCATGAGTACACTTGTTCGTTTCTAGAGCCGAAGTCATGAAAGTGTGGTTGTTTAGTCACGGACTTGCCATCAGTCCATGTGACGAACTTGTCATCAGAAACACCATTGTCTTCAGTCGATGTGACGGACTTGTCATCGGAAACAACATTGTCATCAGTCCATGTGACGGACTTGTCATCAGAAACAACATTGTCTTCAGAAACAACATTGTCATCACTCCACATGACGGACTTGTCATTAGAAACAACATTGTCATCACTCCACATGACGGATTTGTCATCAGAAACATTGTCATCAGTCCACATGACGGACTTGTCATCAGAAACAACATTGTCATCAGTCCACATGACGGACTTGTCATCAGAAACAACTGTGTCTTCAGTACACATGACGGACTTGTCATCAGAAACAACATTGTCATCCGTCCACATGACGGATTTGTCATCAGAACAACATTGTCATAGTCCACATGACGGATTTGTCATCAGAAACAACATTGTCATCACTCCACATGACGGACTTGTCATCAGAAACAACATTGTCATCACTCCACATGACGGATTTGTCATCAGAAACATTGTCATCAGTCCACATGACGGACTTGTCATCAGAAACAACATTGTCATCAGTCCACATGACGGACTTGTCATCAGAAACAACTGTGTCTTCAGTACACATGACGGACTTGTCATCAGAAACAACATTGTCATCCGTCCACATGACGGATTTGTCATCAGAACAACATTGTCATAGTCCACATGACGGATTTGTCATCAGAAACAACATTGTCATCAATCCATGTGACGGACTTATCATCAGAAACTCCTCTGTCATCAGAAACAACTGTGTCTTCAGTCCATGTGAAGGACTTGTCATCAGAAACTCCAGTGTCATCAGAAACAACTGTGTCTTCATTCCATGTGATGGACTTGTCATCAGAAACAACATTGTCATCAGTCAACATGACGGACTTGTCATCAGAAACAACTGTGTCTTCAGTCCACATGACAGACTTGTCATCAGAAACAACTGTGTCTTCAGTCCATGTGACGGACTTGTCATCAGAAATAACATTGTCATCAGTCCACATGACGGACTTGTCAACAGACACAACTGTGTCTTCAGTCCATGTGACGGACTTGGGATCAGAAACAACTGTGTCTTCAGTCCACATGACAGACTTGTCATCAGAAACAGCTGTGTCTTCAGTCCATGTGACAGACTTGTCATCAGAAACAACATTGTCATCAGCCCACATAAAGGACTTGTCATCAGAAACAACTGTGTCTTCAGTCCATGTGACTGACCTGTCATCAGAAACAACTGTGTCTTCAGTCCATGTGAAGGACTTGGGATCAGAAACAACCATGTCATCAGTCCATGTGACAGACTTTCCTTCAGAAAAATATATGACATCATAACGGAAGCTTAAAGCGGATTAATGACGACGCGTAAGATAAAGTAGGGCATATTGGCCTTTTATTGAATGGGCCTATAAACAAAACAGCCATAAACATGTAACCTAATCCAGGTGCTTCAAACTATATTGCACCATGTGTTCATTCAGAGCATCATTTTACAAAAGATTGTGAAAAGCTATACCTATACACCATATACAACGAGGTATATTTGCATATGTCTTGATTTGATTTTGAGGAATCCTGTTCCATTTCTCATGCAAAGCAGCAGTCAATTCATTGAGCGTATGGACAGTATGGTCTCTTTGTCGAACACGACAGCCTAAAATGTCCCTCAGAAGCTCAATTGGATTGAACTTAAGGCTGGCCATGGAATGGTCTCAACAGCATTCTGTTGCAAGATCTGAGTGACAGCACGTGCTCTGTGAGGCCTGGCATTGTCATTCAGGAAGATGAGTCATGTGGCAATAGGATGATAATCAAAATGGGGGACAACAGCTCTCCCAAGGATCTCCTGTTGATAACAAGGCCCATTGAGGTTACCACAAATGGTGATGAGGTCCATCCTGCAACCCAAGGAAATGCATCACCATACCCTGACTGACCCTCCTCCAAAGGGAACCGTCTCCTGGATATTGCGGGGAACCATAGCTGTGTCCCTTTGTCCATCCACCATATGCAAATAAGAACTGACTCTCACCTGAAAAGTTAATCCTCCGCCATGATGGACTGTTCCAGCGAACACGCTGCTTAAACCAGCCAAGTCATGCTAATTTGTGAGTAGGTTGGTTGGTTGGTTGGTTGGTTTGTTGTTTTTCGCCACACTCAGCAATATTCCAGCTATATGACGGCGGTCTGTAAATAATCGGGTCTGGACCAGACAATCCAGTGATTAATATCACTACCATTGATCCACGCTATTGGGATCGATGACAAGCATCAACCAAGTCAGCGAGCCTGACCACCCGATCCCGCTAGTCGCCTTTTACGACAAGCATATTCACCTTTTACGGCAAGCATGGGTTGCTGTAGACGTATTCTACCCCGGATCTTCATGGGTCAGCATCATTTTCAGGAGAGTTTTCGTGTTATGTCAACTATTATTAGATGAGCTTACTAGACCAAACAGAATTTTACTAGACTTCGGCTCTGGACTTGTGGCTTATGTCGCAGACTGATACTGTGTTAGGGGATAATTTATAAAATATCTAATAAAACCTCAGTTAAATATTAACTGAGGGACAGAAATAAAAATAAATAAACAACTCTCCCTTGTTTGGTTCTATTGTTTATTCATACACGATTGAGTCAAAATGAGACCCCTTTTTGATAAATAACACATTCTCAAGTAAATACCAAAAATATTTTCTGAGAAGTTCTTATCAATATATACAAAATGTATATCACATTGTAGCTTACATTTCCTCAATCAAATATAGAATAAAATATTACCTGATGATAATAATACTACACATTACAAGTGATGTTTGTGTGTCTTACAAAAGATCCGAGACAAGTTGTTTGTATTATCTAGCCATGTTGACCCCTTATAGGAAAGCAGTCATTTACATGGTGTAGCTAAGGACATCAGGCAACAGTTCAAAAGTTTGATGTCTAAAAGTTGCATTTAAGACACCCCCAACCTAAAACACTAAAGGAAACAAAAGAAAACCCCACAATTTTGTTTAGTTGTTGTTTGATACTGCACTCCAGCTATATGACAGTGGTCTGGACCAGACTAACCTGTGATCGGTATTGTGAGCAATGATCCACACCGTCGGGGTACGATGATGCACACTCAGTCAAGTCCCTGAGTCTGGCCACTGATCCATTTGGTCACCTCTCAGCATCGGTTGAAGGGGACCTTTTCTAACCCAGAATCCCCATTGGTGATAATGAGGGCATGATGAAACGGGTTGTTTCAGAAAGAATCGTGAGTACCAGAGGCACTGAAGCTCATCTTTATTCAGTATTCTAGGCTGGTGGCAAAGTTCTAAACCAGCAAATTTGCCTGAAAACCACACTTCCCAACATTTGGATTTACATTGTGTTTCCATGGATATTGCTCTCTTGAAAAATTCAGATTTTTATCTGACATCAAACCAGAGCTCCAGATAACTTTTTGAGCAATTGAGTTTTTACTCAAAGGTTTCTTTTTTAATTGGGTTATTACATTTTTCATT
The DNA here is from genome assembly GCF_022045235.1 of Haliotis cracherodii. Taxonomy (NCBI): domain Eukaryota; kingdom Metazoa; phylum Mollusca; class Gastropoda; order Lepetellida; family Haliotidae; genus Haliotis; species Haliotis cracherodii. The sequence goes on from NW_027266319.1 coordinate 21,167,871, forward strand.
GGGTAACCAATATTTTTTCACTCATCTATTCATCCCTCTATGGGAGATTAAAAAAATAAATATATGTTTTACATGTTTATAATGGTTCTAAATATAGGCTTGACTCGGAAAGTAACTTAGCTTGTAATTGTGTTTCGGAAATAAGCTCTGTTGTACGCATGCTGAAAAGCTTCATTGGGTATTTACGTGTGCTGTTTTTAATACATTTGAGTTTTTCATTTAATGCATGTGTTTCTGTACGCAAGTTAATTGAAAGTAATTGGGTTTTGAATATTTTGGGGGGGGTATTTCACTCAAATACGCGGCTTATCTGTAGCTCTGTCAAACTTCTGAAACAGCTGAGAGAGCCTCTTAATCATCACATCATCCTATAACAGACTCCTTGACATCCAACATTTGAAGTAAACAAACTAATCTGTTAGTTGTAAGCACCCTGTCCTCTCCCAACATACTTGCAACAAAATATCCTTCCCATATGTCTTTGTGTCTTCATGTTTTATTTACAGGTCTAGATAGCATCGAATAAATCCAACTCGTTCGCAGGTAATTTTGCTCCAGTGGTTTATGTATAATAGCTAGATTTTGGAAGAAAACAACTAATCCTTCTGGATTTTCACTAGTCTCAGACTAATGGACTTGTGGCCATGTCTATCCCTGACTTATCCAAGATACTGCTGTTTCAGCTGTATAGCTTTACTTTTAATGTTTACACATTTCAAAAATTAAATCTTGATTTCACAAAGCGCATCAACAAAACTGTCTCAATGTGCCTTCAAAGATGACTTGATTCTTTCAGTTCCTCCACAACATTATCTGAACTCCTTGGGTGCATCGACTCTACTTCCATAGTTGAGTGTAAACAGTGATGGTCCTGGTCGTAAGATCCTGGCACTTCCCAGACACTCGTCTCCCCGGTAGAACACAGCATACTGCCCGGCTGTTATGGCGCGCAGTGGCAGTTCAATACTGACAATGAGGCAGTTGGAGCCAGACTGGGTGGCTGTGCATCGGATGATAGGGTGCACGCTCTGGAAGCGAAACCCTGCTGTGAACATGTGACCACTGATGAGTTCTGGTGGGGTTCCCCTGATCCAGTGGGGGGGTTCTGTGAAGAGAGTCTGGGTGAACAGGGAAGGGTGGTCGGTTCCTGGTGCCTATAACACATACATTGATAATCAGATATAGGGAGGGTGGTCGGTTCCTAGTGCCTATGACACATACATTGATAATCAGATATAGGGAGGGTGGTCGGTTCCTAGTGCCTATGACGCATACATTGATAATCAGATATAGGGAGGGTGGTCGGTTCCTAGTGCCTATGACACATACAATGATAATCAGATATAGGGAGGGTGGTCGGTTCCTAGTGCCTATGACACATACAATGATAATCAGATATAGGGAGGGTGGTCGGTTCCTAGTGCCTATGACACATACAATGATAATCAGATATAGGGAGGGTGGTCGGTTCCTAGTGCCTATGACACATACAATGATAATCAGATATAGGGAGGGTGGTTGGTTCCTAGTGCCTATGACACATACAATGATAATCAGATATAGGGAGGGTGGTCGGTTCCTGGTGAATATAACACATACATTGATAATCAGATATAGGGAGGGTGGTTGGTTCCTGATGCCTATGACACATACATTGATAATCAGATATAGGGAGGGTGGTCAGTTCCTGGTGCCTATGACACATACATTGATAATCAGATAAAGGGAGGGTGGTTGGTTCCTGGTGCCTATGACACATACATTGATAATCAGATATAGGAAGAGTGGTCGGTTCCTGGTGCCTATGACACATACATTGATAATCAGATATAGGAAGGATGGTCGGTTCCTGATGCCTATAACATATACACTGATAATCAGATAGAGGAAGAGTGGTCAGTTCCTGATGCCTATGTCACATACATTGATAATCAGATATAGGAAGGGTGGTTGGTTCCTGATGCCTATGTCACATACATTGATAATCAGATATAGGGAGGGTGGTCGGTTCCTTGTGCCTTAACACATGCTAGGATAATCATAATAAAATATTCCACATAAGCGCCCTGGGTACTTCATAAAAACAAGGAAGCTAAACAGGTCAGAACTCAATGTCTACGTATAAAATACACACACCCTTTTCCATAGATGTATTTTCTGTAAGAAATGTGTTTCTTACACAAGATATGGGGTGCATAACGGTGGCTTGCAGACTGATCTGGGCGTGAGATGCTTCTTGCTTACTGAAGTGGTGTGTGTGTATTGTTAATATGGTGACTGTGGTAGGACCAAAAACAGCTACAATGCTTTATTTTTGTATCCCTTTATATGTCATTATGAACAACAAAGTATGCTGACTAAATATTAATAAACACGGCTGTTGGTGATCTGATGATGGATGGCTTTATGTTCCATATTTTCTGGTTACATGTACTGCATTTTGGATTTCAAAAGAGAGATCTTGTATAGACTTCTCAAAGTACATGTTAACACTTTCTGTACAGTTTAATATTGTCACAGTATCTTCATCATTTACAGTGATGAAATGGTAGGCATATAGAAAGTCAATCATCATCCCTGAGCATCATAGTGAGGATCAATCATTCTGAACACTACTTACAACGCACAAATACCATTATGAAAGTGGTCAAATGTAACAAATGTTATATTTGGGAACACACTTTCTCAGTAAAGTACTACATTCTCGTAACTTGTCGGGTTGAGTCCCATACAGGATTCGAACCCGCCCTCACCCCCCAAAAGGTATGAGAATCTGTACTGTACAAAGAAAGTGTTATCCCAACTATAACATGTTACTACTCACAACTATAACATCTTGAGTGCGTGGGTGAAGCTCGGCAATGAAGTATGGGAGGTCCTGTCCAGCTATCTGGGCCCTCTGTCCGACAGTCCAGTAGTGAGTGCCTGTAAACAGCCCAACCATTGTATCACATCCACATGAATGTAGCAACTCTTACATCCAACACACCCCAAAACTATACAAACTTTCGTCAACGTTCTATGTCCGGTTAAAAGAAAATCAATGTAACTGTTTCAAATAGCTTGACATTACTAATGAAATGCTGCAATTTTAGCAACAACTCTGAAACTTGAGTCTTGTAAAAGTTCCATCCAGCAAGATCAGGTCATGAGCCCACATGTTAACATTAATAGCTATTTCTAAAGATTCCATCCATTACACCCATCACCGTCAAGATGCTGTTATCTTTATTGATGTTAGGGGCACCTGCTGTAACTATTTCAGACAGAAAATCATCACACAAAATATTAGGGATGTTGCAGTTTGAAAAAACGGTTACTCGTCTTACTGAAACGATTAACTGATTTTGTGATATCAAACTATTGAAATAACTACAGTGAAAGGTACTACTGTCCACACAACCATTCACTCCCCAATAATGACAGTAATTGCATTATTTCCTGTTTCCAATGGACTTGTATTAAATCTCACTGACACATTTAAAAGATGTGTGGAACGTAAATCATATAAACAGTGAAGACATGAAACTGTTCGGAAAACAACTGCTTTTATTATTGTTTGTAACAACGCTACATCATGCCCTTCATCCTTCACATGAACAGTAGTCCTGAAATGTTGTTACTAACAATAAAAAAGCTGTTATCAAAAAATAGTTTATGTCTTCACATTCTTCAAACTTCTAATTGCCCATGTATTAGATAGCTACACGATAAATCGCGGAGAACAATGAAGAATGAAGAGTGTTTTTTTCACGATAAACTTTGTGGCCGAATGATCGTATCCAAAAGCAGGAGAGATATGACAATCAGTATTGGGAGAAAAGGTGCAGATAACTGATGTGACGATTGTGAGAATATGCGGGAAATACCCACCTATGCATAAAATGGACTTGTCTGACATTGCCGAAGTCGGATTCTATTGAGGGAGTCATCATTATTAAAATAAGGGTAAATATGTTTAAAGCTTGTACGTCTTAGTATCATCCTTAAAGAGGCTGTACATAATGTTGATATCTTATGGTTTATTCTCCCTACAGTGTTTTTTTGTATGATAAACATGATAAACAACAACCACAAGTCATTTATTTCTTAAATCAAGTACATAATGTAAACAGTGTTGCCTCTTCATAAGTATCTGAGACTACCTCAGATTGTGACAATAATAACATGTTTGGTTAACATTGACAAATTTAACCGAAAACTATTATTAATGATAATGAATACCGATTTGCATATTTAAAAACCGGTTAGGACTTCAAATCAAACTGTAACCAGTTATCTGAGTACTTGTGATGGGCATACAATATACATCATGAGAATTCTACCTGGGACTGATACACCATTTGTCAAACTGGACTACCATGTTAGCCGTCTCATACACAGAACTACCATTGTTCAGATTAACATATGCCCGATGAAAATGTTATGACATTGTAGTGGCCATAAAATTTTCGAGTCCCATGATGGGATTCAAACCACGGACCTTCTGATCAGAAGTCGGACTCCTTGTCCACATGACCAAAGAGGTTAACCCCGTCAGCAAGCTGACAAGGTAAGGATGTCATCTGTGGGATGACTCCACGCCCTGCTACATACTCCCCCGTCCACAGAAGGCACGTCCCGGGCCACATAGTAAGGTACTGAGGCTTTTTTTGCTCAAATTTAATATGAACGTGCTCAGCCCCACGTTGGGCGCCAATTTATCGGCCATAAAATTTCCGAGTCCCGTGATGGGATTCGAACCACAGACCCTCTGATCAGAAGTCAGACGCCTTGTCCACATGTCGAAAGAGGTTAACCCCATCAGCAAACTCAGAAGGTAAGGATGTCATCTGTGGGATGACTCCACGCCCTGCTACAACATCATTATTAAGTCCTGTTATTCAGAAGATACCTCACCTTTATGATAGCCCATAACCTTCCCTGTTTCCACGTGAAGGAACCTGCCCTTCTTCGGCTCTATATACTGAAAACAACACGTAGTTCCTTGTGAAACACTCATTCCTATGTCTGTTGCATATACAGGTAATGCATGCTGAAAGGTTAGAAATATTCCTAAACATCTTTGCCAATTTTAAAATGTTATTTAGAGCAAATATCTGTTTTCGTGTATGGAACTTTGTTTTGTTTTCAGATTGTTTTCAGATTGTTTGATGACTGCATAGAATGTTTTGATTGAGGATAAGGTTGATACAGAACTTCAGTCAACAATTTCAATCCTCTTCAAGGGCCCTACCCCAGATTTCAAGGCCATCCAAATCATGTTTTCCCCCCGTTATTGACAAAATCGTGTCAAATTTGAACAAGCATATCTAATCCCCTGTATGTGCACAGGGAAGAGTGCTATGCTTTGGGTTCCTAGATACAATGTGTTACCGATCCAGATTGATATCTAACAGAAACTGACATTCATTGGAAGGGAGATAACTCTATGGTTACTGGCTGTCAACAGTTCATATTCAAATTGTCTTCTTAAAGACTTCCAACAATAAAACAATATATTGTTTATTTTAGCCAATATACTTGAGATGGGGATTGGGTAGGATAATTGAAAGCAATTACAAGGCACATTATCCATTTTCATGGCCTTTCAAGGCTGAATCATCGCTACATGGCTGAAATAATGCTGATGCGATGTTAGATTATAACTCACTCAAGGCAGAATCAAACTTCAAGGACTTTACATGACAGACATCAAATTTCAAGTCTTTCAAGTGCAAACACAGTAGCAACACAAATACTCAACAGATGGCACGTGTCAATCAATACGAAACAATAAGGATATGTCTGAATATGTTTGTTTTTTGTAATTTCATTCAGAGACCAAAGCACATGAAATACAAACCTCTTCGATAAAATTCTGGAAATTCCTGGTACCAATAAAACAAATACCCATACTCTGAAATCATAAAAAAGTCATTGTAAACCAATATTTTTCACCACAGAAATACAAGTCCCTCTGGTCATTTGTTCATGCAGAAACATGAAAATGCTGACATTGCAACATACGACCAACTTTCGTGCAGACAGGAGATACTCCAGCACTGTTTGAGATCCCACAGCAAATATTATGCTTGACTGACATATGCATAGGAATATAATGATTTTCAACAAATATAAACGTGATAAATGATTACTGAATGTGAATTGACAAATCCTAAAATTTACCCCTCCTTCCCAAACAGCTATATCAGCACTTCAGTATGAAAGGGGATACTTACCTCTTTTTTCTTTGCAATTTTCTCTAAACCTGCATTAGAGGCTATTTTCTTGACAAAGTCTTTAGTAAGATCTCCTATGGGAAACAAAGACCTCTGCAATGCATTCTGGGAGATTTGTGACAGAAAAAATGTTTGGTCTTTGGTATTGTCGGCAGCTGTCAACAGCTTCACCCCTGCAGATATAAAATATATTGGTATGTGTACAAGTTCGCAAACTGCTTGATGACACAATAGTGGAAAAATGACTAGTGGTTAGCTGAGGGTTTTGTCTATAATATGTCATGTACATCACTCACAGAAAAGTGTCTACCATCATACCATGATATGGGAAGGATTTTTTCAAACCAAAGAAATCAAATTAATAGTGCTAACATTATACACAACATGACTACAATAACATCAAGATTTGATCTTGCAACGTGTGTACAAGTTACCTGTTGCTTCCAACAGGTGAACAAGTTAGATGTTGCTTCCAACACTGGATTATAGACTAAGAGATTTAAGCTTCAGTAAAATTTAATTTGGGCAAAAGTTTACGCTTGTAACACGTTTTTGACTTGAAGTTGGCAGGGCAAGGATTTTGTCTTTGTATAACAATCCCAGAAAAATCTAACAATAATGCCTGGTCTTAGGATGTTGCTATAGTCTTTTAGTGTTAGTGTTAGTGTTAGTGTGTAGCCTAATGCTGCTTCTGATGGTTGCATATAAATAATGAACTCTGCAGAGCTACAGGTAAGCTGGGTATTTGCGTAATTGCGTAAAATACCCAGCCCCCGAAAGTATTAAAAACCAAATTACTTTCAATTAACTTGCGTACAGAAACGCATGCATTAGATGAAAAACTCAAATGTATAAAAACAGCTCACGTAAATACCCAATGAAGCTTTTTCAGCATAATTTCCGAAACACAATTACGAACTAATTTACTTTCGGAGTCAAGCCTGTATATCTAGAACACTTATATACATCTAAAACATTATTTCATTTTTTAAAATCTTAAAATGTTCACTAATTGTCGGGAACACCCAATAGAGCGATGACTACATGAGTGAAAAAATATTGGTTACCCAATGAAAAATGTAATAAGCCAGTTGAAATAGAAACTCTGCAGTAAAAACTCAATTTGATCAAAAAGTTAACTGGAGCTCTGACTCTAGACACGCCAGTGATCAGTATTATGAGAAAAGATCCATGCCATCTGGGTATGAAGACACAGTCAACCAAGCCACTAAGCCAGGCCACCCGACCCATTTGGTAGCCCCTGCCAACCAGCACAGGTTGCTGGGCACCTATTCAACTGACACGAAGGCCATATTCTTTTTAAGTAAAGTTAACCTGTTGGAAGTCATAAGTACTAATATTGATTTCCAGATGAAAACATAAAACATTATCTATTATGATTGGAGGTGAAATGAAAGGAGGAGGCAAGAATCTAATTGACAACAAATAATTGTTTACAAATGAAACTTTGGAGCACTTTGGTGAGCTATAGGACACTGCAAGTTAGGTACTATATGGTATAAAAATCTTGTGTTCACCTTTATCTGGATCAACTGTCTCTAGGTCGTACCCACAGGAAGTACGGGCATAGTGACCAGTTGCTATGGCATCAGCTCCAAGTCTCTCAAAAGCATGTTTAAAGAAGGCATCAAATTTGATCACCTTGTTACACATGATGTCTGGATTTGGTGTTGTTCCATTTTCATATCCTTTTATCAACTCACTTGGAAAATGAAAATAAATAAGACATTTAATAAACAAATACAGCCATCAAGGGTCAGCTATCATATTCAAACTCAGTTGTACACATTCAAATCAACCATGACTCACTTAATGGTGTCAAACAATAATCTCTATACTTCATACACTGGGGTCCACATGTAAACATTGTAGATGGACATCAACATTGCAAAATTACTCAAAAATAATAATAATTACCTTAATAATAACTAAAAATTACCTTTATTTACTAAAGAATTTAGTTGATGCCATTGTGAAAGGTCTAAACGCCCTAACCCCTCTGTTATTTAAGCGAGGAGGACAAAAATAGCACCTGAAAAACTTAGAAACATGCAGTTACAATGGGAAAAGCCTGTGCATAGGTATCTAGTAAACTGAATTCTTGCCAATTCTATTAATATGTTTTGATCTACCTAAAACTATTTTAATCTGAAGCTTTCCATCGCAATAACATATCATGCAAAATGTACATAGCTCAGGCTGTTATGAAATCAAACACATCTTTTGAAGCTTTAAGGCTGATTTCTCTTCAATTTTTTCATTAATTTTAAGATGTTAAAATGATATGCTGTATGTATTTATTTTCTACTGACCATGGCATAAGTATGATAAGGGATTTGAACATTCTGTATAGTAAAGAATTTTGCAATTTTTTAAAAGTAGAAATTCCTAATGTCTTCCTGGTAAAAAACCCTAACTAATTACTGTCACTTTGTGATATGGTACATGGTCAGTCCTGTGCTATATTACATGTTCAATCATTCAGGATAATGTATGCTTAACATTTCTCCAAGAAGAGAATTTTTTATGGAAATGTACCATGTGACTACTTTCAGCTATGCTCCCTTGCAGGCTGGGGAATGAAGGGTCGGTGCCAGACACCATGACTATACTTGATTTTCATCCTTTAGCCGCAATACCACAGTTTGCAATTTGGGCTAATGATTTGCATGACTTCACAATCAAATTCTATTCCTATCATAGGAAAACTGTCTGTCAAAGGTAGCCACAACTGGTCATATCCAACTAGTCCATAGCTCAATTAGGACTAGTGGTTTATGTATAATATATAGAAAACAACTTATCCCTTCAGATTTTCGAGTTGATTGTTGCATTTTCTAACACACCTACCTAAATACTCCATTCCAGTATTCCTTGACAAAGTTGACCTGGTGAAGGGGTATCTGAAGATGTTCACAGATCGTGTTGGCTTCTTCAAAATCTGCATCAGCCAAACACTTTCCAGTCTCATTGGCCACATCCCAGTTCCTCATGAAGAGTCCATGAACATCATACCCTACACAACAAAAACAACACATCTGAATGATTGTCATTGGTAAACAAAAGCACAGTTCTGTAGCAGCCAAGTTAGAAACTTAATTAGGGTAAATAAGTTTATAAAGTTTGATTTATTTTTTTATTGAACTTCTTCAATTATTGGAATTTGGATTTTACAAACTTTTTGCAAATACTGCAGTCTACCCAAGCTATTTGTAAGTCATGGCCGACAGAAACTGTCACTCTATCTCATCATAAATGGCAAAGTAGCGATAATTCGTCACAAAATAACTAACTGACAAGATAAAAGAAAGCCGGTCTTACACTGAACAAACACAGCCAAAAGCTACTTCTAAGTTCGTCATGTTTTTCAGTTCTAGCACATGTGAATATGACTCTGGATCGCCTTTGAGACTTTCGATTTCATTACCTCTTTTCTTTAAAATAAGAGCCGCCATTGCACTGTCAACACCTCCAGACATACCGACTATAACTTTTCGTACCATAAAACCTGGCATCGTCAAATCTTTTTTTAATTCTGATCACTTATGATAACAAATTCTACATAGTTTTGACCGTTTAGATTTTAGCAGACGCCATGTCTTGTGGGAACCATAGTTCGAGATAACAACACATTCTATTGGTTAATGGTATGATCTTTATCCAATGAGCATCGACGTAAGTAGAAACAATAGTAGCCTATAACAGTAACTTTCAATGGACAAAAATAAGCCAAATGATCCATTCAAAATAATCTTTGCAAAAATGGGGCGTTAATTTGTTTCCTCAAAAGAAGAGTTCTCTTTTGCAAACGTTGTCTCCCGGAAATATCGTAAGCCTATTCGAAAATAGGTGTTTATTATTGAGAACAACGCGATTATCGCCTCAAGAGAACAAGATTGATGATGAACGAAAGTAGTGATGGTGGGACTATCGGACAGGAAGATGTCCATCGACTGCTCGAACATTTTTCTAAAACGACACACAAAGTTAGAGCAGGTGACATGAAGGTACGTTTCAGAAGTGAATGATTGTCAGTGACAGAGACTTTCCTTTTCAGACTCAGCTCGATTCAGTTTCAATATATCATACTTTTTTTCTATCATAAATGATCAACATTTAGTTATATTTGTTGAAAAAGGTAGCGTCCTTGTTCATCTGCCACTGTTTGGGTGACGTGATGTCCCTTTAATAAATTGGCATTAACATGATTGATATGGTCTCTGACCATGCTAACAGCTGATTAAATAATAAGAGCACACGGCTGAGGCATTTATACTTGGAACATTGCTTAAACTCCAGTATCTGTATGAACTTAATGCTGTTTGATATGCTCTTTTGTGTTCTTTAAGAAAATACACATTGATACTGATAACTGATGATTGAAGATACTGATTGATCATTTATCATGTGGTTATTATTTAATTACATAGCATATTTCGTAGCTAAAAAAATGTTCATTATAACAATCAGACATATACCAGTAATGAGTTGCTGTTCTTTATGGTCTATGTATTTGGAACCTAATCCTGATCCATGTATAAGCTTGTTCAGGCTAATCATGCTAATAGAATGTAAATTTTACTTCACTTTCTACATTCCAAGTTGTTTTTCTTCAACAAGTCTTTGTATCTGTTTGAAGTATTTATATGAATTAAGTTTAACCACATTTTATTATGTTGATTTACCTGAATAAACTCAAAGATAATACAATGTATCGACACATAGTCATATTCAACATGTTCAAGGCTATAGTGAAGTGGTGTTTGATAAAATATTGAAACACTAAACTCAGCCACCTATATTGTTGTTGGCGTATGTTTTAACCAATGAAAACACGCACCATTTCTGTCAATATGGGTCTTTCTTTACTAACCAAATATTGATCTGTTTTGGAACAGAGCCATTTTAGCCTGCTCCCATTATATAAGTGCAGTACTGTCAACATGGTCAAAATCACAAGAAGAGTTTGCTACAATAATCAATCTAAAATGAAATCAAGGCCTTGTAATTTATGTAAACGCCTGATAGTGATGTCATTAAAGCAAGCCTAGCTATCTGTTAAGTGTAATGGCTAGGTTTTGTACAGTTTGGGTCATTATCAGTTAACATCTAGATTGCTAGTCTGTGCCAAAAAAAACGTTTGAGACTACTAGCTTGATCCATAGAATTAAGTGATACTTGGTGGTGAGATGATACACTGATGCATTGGTGGATCGCGATTTTTTACTTCTCAATACAAGTATCGATCACAATCGTACACTAAGTAAAAAGTATCTATTCTCACCTTAAATGTTTTCTTGAATAAGTGTTACACCAAACACTAATTACTAGTGAAAATGAGTAATGAAAACGTAAATATTTACATCCAATGCGTCATACCTGACACTGCCAACTATTAATCATTAGTGTGCCAGGTATTTGGCAATCCTGTCTATGAAAAAGATGGCTTACGCACCACAGATAAGTGCACATGCAAGTATCGCGATACATGTCAGATCGTGAACAAGGTATTGTGATACCTATCGGATCGCACAGTGGGTGTGTCGTCCCAGCTCTAGTGTTACTTTTGGATTATAATCAGCTGAGGGGTGGTTGGGTAGCCCAGTGGTTAAAGCATTCGCTCGTCACGCTGAAGACCCGGGTTCCATTCCGGACAGCGGTAAAATGTGTGAAGCCAATTTCTGGTGTCCCCCGCCGTGATATTGCTGGAATATTGCTAAAAATGGTGTAAAACCATACTCACTCACTCATTATAATTAGCTGAGGTAACTTGACATAACAGAATTTTACTAGACCCTAGCTTCAGACTATACTGGTTACTAAAGCTGGTGACATGCTGGCATATTATCATTTGAATTGTCATAATTATCCGGCATGTTGGTGAAAAATCAATGCTCACATTGTCATGATTGTAGTGTAAGATAACAATAAAAATGACCAGGTTGTGTTCATGAGGAAGCTGCAAGGGTTGGTTGGTTTCAAGTTCCTTTAGTTGATGCAGTTGTCTGTTGGACAATGCTCATCATCATAACGGCAGCCAAAATATCTTCCTGCTCATAATTCTGTGGCAGACTAGGAACCTTTTAAGCATTTTATCTCACCCTTCTGGTATTGTTTGTGCAAAACTGTCCACATCAGAAACACTTGTATTCCTCTGTCTAATCATAACACCAAAGTGATCAAAATACTAAAGTTTGTGATTGTGGTGATTAGCCATGTCATCTCTTTTTGTTGCCCAAGACTGTCTGAGGACAGATAGGCCTTCAGTGTCAGTAGATAGATGAAATTATTGCAAAGCCCTCAGGAAGGATGGTGTTGGCACTGGATAAAGTGCAATAATGTGTTTGCTGCATCATGCAGATGTTTCTATCTGCTTCCTGTTCTGCTTTCCTGATGACATAACATTCACCAGGAAATTCATGTGAGGTTTGAAACTAACATATGAATCATTATGATCATAAGGCGTTGTAATATGGAAAGGCTAAACAATAAATTTTTTATTGAGTCCACAGACCCTAAAAATAGGTATAATCTGAATCTTTAATCCACCAAAAAAGAATGTACATGTGCACCTCAATATTATTGTATATTCTATAGTTGTAACTGCCAGACAAAAGCATGCAATAGATTTAACATGGTTAAATGTCGAGACAAGATTTAGTAACACTCCACGCATAGCCATGATGGCCACATATTCTAATAACAGTGCATGTTTAATAAACATGATAAACAAATAACAGGTACCTGAAATATCTTTTTTAGTATATTTCTTTCCCCCATCTGTATATGCCACATCACCCATGCTCCTCTTGATTTGACTCCGCACCATTTCCTGCCTTCAGTAGATTGCTATGAAAGTTGTATAGAGCTACATGAGTTAGATCTGCAGAGCTCAAGATAAGCTCCGTATTTGTGTAAAATGCTGAAAATATGCCATCATTACACAATTAACTGCGACTTACTCGGGTACAAATATGTTTGAGTAAAAATATCAATAGTATAACAGCACTCTGTGTAATTGCCCAATGTAACCAATTGAACTTGCATATAGATTCCGAGGTAGAACAGGTCTTCAGCAACCCATGCTTGCCGTAAAAGGTGACTATACTTGTCGTAAAAGGCAACTAACGGGATCGGGTGGCCAGGCTTGCTGACTTGGTTGATGCATGTCATCGATCCCAATTGCATGGATGGCAACTGGGTCGATCGATGCTCATGATATTAATCACTGGATTGTCTGGCCCAGACTCGATTATTTACAGACCGCAGTCATATAGCTGGACTATTGCTGAGTGTGGCTTTAAACAATAAACCAACCAACCAACAGCATACATTTATTTACTGATCTTGTGCAGGAATCATACATACTTGAACTCTACTGAAATGAATAATGCATTAAATAAATATGCTATGTCTTGCTCATTGTTGGTTAGATGTGTATATTGGTCTTGTGAGATTTTGTGACATGTTGCACACTGGGTTCAGCACATGAATAGATACAAATTAGAAATCACTTGAAACAGCATTCAAGCAGAATTATAAAAAAAATCATGTCTCTGTTTTGATGTAAAGAGAACCAGGACCTAGGAAAGTAAAAAATATACTGACTATCCAAGGTAAACTATCACTACCCAATGTGAATAACACCTGTGTAAGTACTCAGGGGGCTCAGAAAATTATCTACAGCCCTGCTCTGACATGTCTGTCCATCATGTTCACAGTTCTAACATACATGTTGCGCATTGATTTATAAGATAGCCAGTATCATTAGTATTTTCCTTCTATGATGCCTAGCATAACAATGGACACATGATGGATCTAACAATTGACAAGATTGATGTCAGATATTGATAGTTTGACACCTTATCATTCTTGATGTCAATCAAACTAGTCAGTCATTATTTTTAACCAAATGATTTTGTCTATTTTCAGGGGGACAATGTCAATGAGACGTGCTTGTTGTTATTTGCCAAAGATTATAGGTATTCTGTAAGTATCTAGTTATTCATCAGTTCTGGTTGATCTCTACAATTCCCTCATTTCTAATTGATATATAATTGCAAAGAACACATCATAGATTATTACTTTATCAACTATTTAAACAAAATACAAGTTGAGGTGAAATGGGGCTAACTTTGCATTCAAAATTATTGCACTTAAATAGCGATATGCATGCATGTGGGTTTGCTTGTACTAGTCCGGAATAGTACTGGTTTTACTGTGCTAGCCCACTGAAATACAAGACAGCAGTATAACATGGATACTCCTACAGTTTACTGACTCCATGACGACCAGTCCTTGTTTTACCGGCTTCATGATGAGCACCAGGCAGGGTGACAAGTACCATCTTTTAGTGTCTTTTAACATGGGGTATTCCGAACGATAGTTACGGGTTTAATGACTGAATCCTTACAATCTAGACCATCTATTGGCCATTCCAGAATGTTTTTTTGTTCAGGTTTCAAATTTGTAATTGGGAACTTGTCAAAATGTTTCGAAGCGTAGTCGCCAATTTGAAATTTGTGCTGTAAAGCACAAGAAATCTGCCTTCTGATTGGTCATTCCATTGGTCGGTCAAAGTTCGCGCAAGGTCAGTCTGACGTGACCCGTAATGGGATGTCCTCAGATCTTTGTTTAGCGGTAGTGAGAACTAAGATCTGGTTTTAATGAGATTGAGATGATCAGTTGACCGAATTTTGCCACAATATGACAATAACAGAAAATGAATATCTTCCCTCTCCACTGCTGACGGCATATGAGCATGATATTTACAAAATAGTTTTTCAAATGTAATGAACAGAGTGTGGCTTCAAGTTTAAGTTTGTTTGTTTGTCGGCAGTATTCCAGTGTTTAACATCATGCGCATGGATCTACACAATTGGGATATAATGACATGCATCAGCCAAGTCAGCGAGCCTCACCACCTGATTCTTTTAGTGATGATGATTATTGTGTTGCAGATCATCCCTAACTTCAGCGGCGAACTGTGTGCACATTACCCTGGGAAGATCATCTTGACGGAGTATGAGTACCAGAAGGACTGTCCGGCCCCTCATGATGATAGGTAAGCTGCCTCTACCAAAAACTCATCTTCCCAAGGCAAAGTAGTTAACTGACTATAAAAGTCCAGTTTCCACCCTTGCCGAACTAGGCTGGTATTGTGGAGTTACCTTTTGGCTGAACTAACAAGTCGATGCATAGTCCAATTAAAATCGCACACCGAAATCGAAATCCGGTTCGTAAAGTGTCATGCAGATTTCAGTCGACTGCAGGATTTGCAAAGCATGTGCACCGCTAACTCGTTGTCAACAGATATTTTCAAAATCGTTTCATGCTTTTAACCAAGGTGCTCACGTGATTTAATGCACTTTACGATGTAAGACTCGTTTTATCACAGTATAGATCTTGATTATCAATCAGATCGTCTTGACTGGGCGCCACCGTTTTGTTTGAAGCAAATGCAAGTGATACGAGAGGTTGAATCTGATTGGTCAATAGGAGAGGCATAGAAAGGACATAACTCGTAATAGCCACTGGTGGCGCTACGATTGAGCCGAGGAATTACAGCCTAGTTCGGCAAGGGTAGAAACTGGACTTTTAAAGTCAGTTAACTCTCTTTCCTCGGGAAGATGCCAAAAGCTTTGAGTCTACAAGCCAGAACTTAGCTCATTCTTTGAATTATTAATGTTGAGCTTACTAGACCGAACAGAATTTTACTAGACTAGGGTTTTTAACTCATTTTACTAGATTAGGGTCTGTAACTATTTGCTAAATTTGCAGACTCGGTAAAGCTGGGAATACATCAGATACTATTATTATACAGGTTCCAAAAGTTTATTAGAATTTGAATAAGGGCAATTTATGATGTCAGCAAAGTCAGCAAGCTGAAATGAAGAAAACAATACTTAGCCTAAGTCAGTAACGTTTCATGTTAATGTCAAAATATATTGAAGCTATCTAAAGTTTTATTGTATATATCATTTTGTTTTTTTATTCTGAATATTTGAATTTAAATACCGTATTCAATGTAATAAGCGCCCCGCTCTAATAAGCGCCCACATCGATATTTGCTGATATATTGGCAAATGAACAATCCCAATTGGCACCCCTTCCGATTGATCAATGTACACAAGACTTATATTAATTCGTGTATAATACGCACTCGTGTGTTATGTGCACCCTTAATTACAGGCAATTACGTTCTGGAAAAATATATCTGTCGTATATAAACATTTCAGGCTGTAATTAAAACCACGAAACTAATGATCTTTCAACTCTCTTTTTTTCACCAAAATAATATTCTCATAAGAGCCCCCTATTTCTAATTTTGAGAGCGCCCTGAGCGCTTAATATGTAGAATACGGTATGTCACCTTCATTTGAAATGTTCCACTAGACTAGTCCTATGGCCTTGCTATATGTCAGCTTGGTTTGAGGTACAATGTATTTCATTTGACATAAGATGATACGGCAGTTTGTGTTTCGGCAGCACCTTTGATTTACATTCTCTCATGCAAAATCTCATGGAACAAAATGTTGTAGTATGAAAGCATTATTGTTATGCTTGTCAGATTTGATAATCAAAGCATGGTTACTATGGTTACAGAAAGTAGTCATGCTTATGATAAATTTTGATACATGTTTGTTGTTCTAATCAATGATAAATTTTTTCCAGCGTTGAGAGCATCTTTGATCTGTCAAAACTGAAGGATCTGTCAAAACAGGCAAGATTTGCTCGCTGTCGATCCCGCTTTGTGGTACCTGTCATTCTGTTTGAGGGAAAGGTGAGTCGAATCCGTATCCTGGTGAGTCTAGTCCTTACCCTGGTGAGTCTAGTCCTTATCCTGGTGAGTCTAGTCCTTACCCTGGTGAGTCTAGTCCTTACCCTGGTGAGTCTAGTCCTTATACTGGTAAGTCTAGTCCTTATCCTGGTGAGTCTAGTCCTTACCCTGGTGAGTCTAGTCCTTACCCTGGTGAGTCTAGTCCTTATACTGGTGAGTCTAGTCCTTATCCTGGTGAGTCTAGTCCTTACCCTGGTGAGTCTAGTCCTTACCCTGGTGAGTCTAGTCCTTACCCAGGTGAGTCTAGTCCTTACCCTGGTGAGTCTAGTCCTTATACTGGTAAGTCTAGTCCTTATCCTGGTGAGTCTAGTCCTTACCCTGGTGAGTCTAGTCCTTATCCTGGTGAGTCTAGTCCTTATACTGGTGAGTCTAGTCCTTACCCTGGTGAGTCTAGTCCTTACCCTGGTGAGTCTAGTCCTTACCCTGGTGAGTATAGTCCTTACCCTGGTGAGTCTAGTCTTTACCCTGGTGAGTCTAGTCCTTACCCTGGTGAGTCTAGTCCTTATACTGGTGAGTCTAGTCCTTATCCTGGTGAGTCTAGTCCTTACCCTGGTGAGTCTAGTCCTAGTCCTTATCCTGGTGAGTCTAGTCCTTTTACTGGTGAGTCTAGTCCTTATCCTGGTGAGTCTAGTCGTCCTGGGGACTTTTGTGGGAGTCAACTACAATGGGTATCAATGACCACAGTGGGTGCAGGGAGCATGTCACAATAAACTCTGTCTTAACACGATACATATCTCGATAGCAAGGTCACAATAGGATCTTGATTGACCTTTACACACTCATCACACTTGACTGAAGTGTAGAAGACGTTGTGAAATGCATGTTTGTTTATGTCACAGCACATCTGTAGATCAGCTACACTCTCAAGCGGAGCGGAGATGTACGGCAGATCAGGATTTGACTTCTTTTTCTCAGGTTTGTTCAAAGGTCACTCAGATGAAAGTTTGTTTTGAGATCCCTTACATATATGATCTATATGTCCAGGGCTTGCATTTCGACCAATCAAATGTCGAGTTAAGGAAAAAGGAAATGGGACTTGCCACTGCCAGTTTTATTGGACATGAAACATCCGTTCCATCAAAAAAGATTTTGAGGGCTTTTGTTTGTGTGTCAGTCGTTTTCTATATGTTAAATTCCTCCAAAATTCTATCGTAATTAATGGGATCGATCGCCATGTTGCTGATATCGCCAACCCATCTTTGAGGCTTGACTGTAACTCACATTCTGATTGGTCCATTAGACTGAGTAGCGTAACAAATCAAATTGGCTAATGTAAATCAAAGGCGGGTCATTTGAGATTCAAGGGAATTGACTCAGGGGTTTGTGTAGGTTACCAAAATTTTGAAGCCTGGAGATATAGAGGATGCCTAACACAATGCATGACAACTATAGTGTCAATTTAACAAACCATAATGTTGAAATCACATAATCACATATTATTCAGCCTTAGAAGTTGTTTCTTCATGATCAGTTCAGAGGATCAGTGTAGACCTTATTTTACCAGTCCTCAGAGTTTGAAGCTAGTCTTGCTTGAATAAGACAAATTTGTTTACCATGTTTACACTTTCTGTCAGGATTATTCAGTTCCAATTTGTAGCAGAATCGAAAGCATTTAGGACTGGTTCAGAATTATGGCTCTCAAATGCTGCTGAGTCAGTGGGGACTACCATGATTGGATATTTTCTTGTCCTCAGCACAATTTCGTAGACTCGAACTAGCAGGCTTGCATGAAGACAGAAGACTATCACTCTTCCTGTTAAGGAGGACGTATGCTCCACGATCTTTTGTCAGTTTCAGTCTGGGTCATTGTCTTGTGGGTTGTACCATGGGTGGAACCCGTGAAGATCCGGGATAGAATAGGTCTTCAGCAACCCATGCTTGCCGTAAAAGGCGATTATGCTTGCCGTAGAAGGCGACTAACGGGATCGGGTGGTCAGGCTCGCTGACTTGGTTGATGCATGTCATCGATCCCAATTGGGTGGATCGATGTTCATGATGTCAATCAGTGGATTGTCTGGTCCAGACTCGATTATTTACAGACCGCCGTCATATAGCCAGAATATTGCTGAGTGCGGCGTAAAACAACAAACCAACCAACCAACCAACCATGGGCGGAGCTCCTGATAAACGATGTATACGTGTGTGTATACGTGTGTGTATACGTGTGTGTATCACAGTGACACTGTGGTGGTTTATACAATATGTTTCACACTTGGGGCAACACACAAACAGCTACAAGTTAGAAGTCACCTGAAACAGCATTTACTGATAGTCAGAAATATTAAAAAATTGTCTCTTCATTGTGTAAAAATACCAAGCAGACTGGACCCAAGGGAGTAAAAACATATTGAAGGGGTAGACACCATTGATAATATCCATCTAGTCCGCAGCTAGACTTTGAGAGAAAACACCTAGTCTGTCTAGATTTTCACAAGTCTTGGACTAGCGGACTAGTGGCTGTGTCTTTATATTTTTGCAGGGGGTGAAAATTCTAGTCATGGACCAAACTTCAGAAATTTCTGATCCAGCGATATATAATTAACCAATGAATTTTTTGTTATTAATTGGATTTAATTTGAATGTGAGCTGGTCCATCGGACCAAATGGCAATTAAAACACTGGGTCCCATGTGTAATGTGTCTATTCTTAGACTATTGGCCTGTGGAATGTTCAGCCTCTGTATTGAATACCAAAAGAAAACTGTGAATACCCAATATAAATGATCACTTGTGAGTAAATACTCCGTGGCACAAAAACCTTGAGCCCTGCCATGTGTGAGATTTGAGAAAAGTGGTGCTTGAATGACTCGATTCAAATTTGCTTCGACTGCTAATTTTTACAACCTTTGTCCCCCTTTAAACATGAATCTAGAGTCAATGAGAATGCTGTTGTGGTTTCCTAAGTGTTTATGATATGACCAGAGCTGTTCTTACGTTGTACGTTCCTGTTTCAGGAGGAGAGAGCTTCCCCGGGACCAATGGAGAAGAACCTGATGATCAGGGGTAGGGTTCATATTTTGGACATTTTGCTCAAGCACAAAACAATTTTTCATAGCCAGAACAGGGTTATAAGTGGTCCATGGCACTGGAACCTGCTTCTCAGAATTGCTTCCCCTAGCTGTGCCAGGATACACTGCTTGTGGGTTCGAAGCACAGATTTGCCCCAATTATTATCCCTTGTTAGTCAGTACCATACACATGATCAACTATGGCACCAAAACGGTAAACATCTACAAATGGTTACTTGCATCACCTTGGGACCACACATTGTCCTGATGTGCTGTGATGTTCCCTAAATACTGCGACCTGTGAAGCTCAGGGTTAGTAATAATCTTCATCAACCCATGCTTGTCATAAGAGACAACTAACGGGTTTCGGTGGTCAGACTCGCTGACTTGGTTGATGCATGTCATTGTATCCCGTGGATTGATGCTCATAATGTTAATCACTGTATTGTCTGGTCCAGACTTGATTATTTACAGTCTGCTGTCATTCAGCAGGAATATTGCTGAGTGCACTGTTAAACAAACAAACAAACAAACAAACAAACAAACAAACCTAAATACTGCACAAGTGGTATTTCATCCACACTAGCTAAAACAATTTCACCTTCAACTTCATTCAGTTGAACAGTTTAACACGCAATCATTCGGTGGGTGACATTTTGTTTCCTCTCAGCATGCTCAGTGAATAACAAAATATTGAGCATCCTGAATTTAATGTAAGTAAACCATGATTAGTCCCCCTTAATAGGCTCCCACTGTTAGATGTATTCTGCTATCTCAAAGCAATCTGATAAACAAACTGTTGCGCAGTGGAAAATAAACAATTACCGCATTTGTCGTAATAAGCACCCAGGGTGCTCTCAAAATTAGAAATAGGAGGCTCTTATTAGAATATTATTTTTGTGGAAAAAACAGAGTTGAAAGATAAATTTCATGGTTTATGCTGAGAGCCTGAAATGTTCATATACAACATATATATTTTTCCAGAATTTAATTGCCTATAATTAAGGGTGCATATATCACAAGAGTGCGTATTATACACGAATAAATAAGCCTTGTGTACATTGATCAATCCGAAGGGGTGCTAATTGGGATTGTTCACTATTCAATATATTAGCAAATATCGCCGTGGACGGTTATTAGAGCGGGGCGCTTATTACATCGAATTCGGTAACTGAAATGCAAATTTCCCTTGCTGTGTTGTATGCAGGGAACTCAGCGTGAATCTCTTGATAAATTGATGAAGTAATTCAGATAATAAATGTAGGGAACTAAACGAATAAATGTGTTCTACCTACGTCCTACCTTGACGAGCTGTAAAACAAATCTTTCTGATGTACGTACTATTGCGTTGACATATCATGCCAATCTGACCTTAACTGAAGTGAGTCTGATTGGCCTCATTTTGCATGTGTTTGGACAGCCAGGCCATATCATACTCTTGTGTCCTCCGCATAGCAAGTTACGTTACAGCTGTCTGTTCCAGCTATCTGTTCATGCTTGACATGTCTTCACAAACCTCAAACTAACATAAATCTTGGAAGTCAGTTGTGTGCGTTTTCCCAATTTACGATGCATTCCCACAGACATACACAAGACTATACAAGTGACTACATTTAGGGTTTGAGAGAAAAAAAATTAAGATTTTCTTAATGTCCGCGTCTACACTGGTGGCAGCGATGAGGCAGGGAGGGTAACGAAGGCATCACTTGCAGGGATGGAGCTTGATGATAGAGGCCTTGATGTTTGAATATATACTACTCAAAAGAAGTTAAGGACCACCCGAACACAGCCTTCCAATTATGGGTGTTCTTCAACTTGTTTTGAGCAGGATGTAATGCTCATTTTCTTTTTCCAAGACATCAATATTTATAGTTTGGATTGTTTTTGTTTCAACCATCACATGCTTTTTCTTTTCTCATGTTTTTGTTCAATATATCAGTCTGCTATTTGCATATGATTTAAATATGTTTAATTACTAATATGTAAATCATGGTATTAGTTACTAATGTTTGGTTAGAAGTTCAACATTTATGTTGGCTTTTCAACCTGTGGAGAAAGTCAAACTAATTTGTTGTGTTTACTATGTTTACAGAAGTGGTCAGTTGTTTGACCGGTTCCGTGGTCAGGACAAGAAATTGTTGAAGTGCCTGGACGTGGGCTACATCTGTGATCTCATGGTGGAGAAGAAGAAAGTGAAGTTTGGCATGAAGTGAGATCATGGTGTTTAATCTTTCAGTAGCAAATAGAAATAACCCATTGGATCCCGAATTGGTAGGGGTGTAGGAGGTGTGCACCCCTTCCTTCAGACACCTTACATGTCAGCCTATATCTGTTACTTATTGCTTTGTTTGTTTGTTTGTTGTTTTACGCCGCACTCAGCAATATTCCGCTATATGACGGCGACGGTGATTGACATCATGAGCATCGATCCATGCAATTGGGATGGATGACATGCATCAACCAATCCTGTTAGTCGCCTCTTACGCATAGTCGCTTTTTACGGCAAGCATGGGTTGCTAAAGACCTAATCTACCCTGGATTTTCACGGGTCCCCCTCAATGCAATATGGGGAGATGCTTATGAACCTTATGTCCTGCATTATCCTCTTGTCTTCAGAATCCTGGATCCACCTCTAGATGTGAACATTACGTGTGTCATTCATCCCTAAGTTAACCGGAGTGGTGGCATAGCCTAGTGGTTAAAACTTCTCTTGGCATGTCAAAACCCCTAGTTCCATGGGCACAATGTGTGAATCCCATTTCTGGTGTCCCCTGCTGTGATATTGCTGGAGTATTGTTAAAAGAGGCGTAAAACTATACTCACTCCTCAGTAAACCAAGAAGAGGTGGTACAGATGGCTACACTCTAAACTCAAGACGCTTGTGCCATTGTTAGCCATGTTGTCTGACTTTCAAATACATTTCTTATGTTCCCTGCTCAAACTGTTGGCATCCCATTAGCGACCTACCAACCACAAATTTTGTGTCTTGAATTAATGGCGCCATTCTTTGGATATTTATGATCTGGGAAGAATAACTCTAAGTTTGTTTTCTGTCTTCATCGTTTTTGATGAATGTGAACAGTGAATAAATGCTTACTGTAGTCTTTACTGATTCTGACCAAAACATACATTTGTACGATGTAGCTGCAATATAGTTATACTTCAGGTGACATTTCTATAAACTAACACGGAGGGTTCATCAAACCCTTGTCCCCCCTGGAGACTGGTGGACAGCTTATTATGTAATCGCTGAATGCTATGTTAGAGTTAGTGAGTGAGTGAGTTTGATTTTACGCCGCTTTTAGCAATATTCAAGCAATATCACGGGGAGGGACACCAGAAATGGGCTTCACACATTGTACCCATGTCGGGAATCGAACCCGAGTCTTCAGCGTGATGAGCAAACGCTTTAACCACCAGGCGACCCAACCGCCCCTGCATTGTTAGAAGTAGGCTGCCTTACAGAAATGTCCAATTTTTGACGAACCAATGTTTTTTTACATAACAGGAGCCGTTGGTTTTGAATCAATGGTGTAAGATCAATGGTTTAAGATCAATGGTTTAAGATCGATGGTTTAAGATCAATGGCTGTATGAATACCTGCAGTATCACAGTATTCTTGCAGTGATGTTTATTGAAGTTTCCTAAATACTCACTCCTCCTGCTGTGTTTCAGCATCACATCATCTGAGAAAGTGGACAAAGAAAACAGATATGCTGACTTCTGTATCCTCTCTGTCCCCTACCCAGGTCAGTGCTGAGGGAGTGAGAGTGGTCTGTGTGGTCGGTATGGTCTGTGTGGCTGGTATGGACTGTGTGGTCTGTGTGGTGTAGATGGTCTGTGTGGTCTGTGGTTTGTATGGTCTGTGTGGTCTGTGGTCGTGATCTGTGTTGTCTACATGGACTGTATGGTTAGTGTGGTGAATATGGTTTGTATGGTCTGTGTGGTTTGCATGATCTGAGTGGTCAGTATGGTCTGTTTGGTCTGTGTGGCATGTATGGTCTGTGTGGTTGGTATGGTCTGTGTGGTTGGTATGGTCTGTGTGGTCAGTGTGGTTAGTGTGGCATGTATGGTCTGTGTGGTCAGTGTGGTCTGTGTGGTCAGTGTGGTCAGTGTGGTCTGTGTGGTCTGTGTAGTCAGTATGATCTGTGTGGTCAGTGTGGTCTGTTTGGTCTGTGTGGCATGTATGGTCTGTGTGGTTGGTATGGTCTGTATGGTCTGTGTGGTCGGTATGGTCTGTGTGGTCTGTTTGGTCAGTATGGTCTGTGTGGTCTGTTTGGTCAGTATGGTCTGTGTGGTCTGTTTGGTCAGTATGGTCTGTGTGGTCGGTATAGTCTGTGTGGTCTGTGTGGTCAGTATGGTCTGTGTGGTCAGTGTGGTCAGTGTGGTCTGTGTGGTCGGTATGGTCTGTGTGGTCAGTATGGTCTGTGTGGTCTGTGTGGTCGGTATAGTCGGTATGGTCTGTGTGGTCAGTATGGTCTGTGTGGTCAGTATGGTCTGTGTGGTCTGTGTGGTCAGTATGGTCTGTGTGGTCAGTATGGTCTGTGTGGTCAGTGTGGTCTGTGTGGTCAGTATGGTCTGTGTGGTCAGTGTGGTCAGTATGGTCAGTGTGGTTAGTGTGGTCTGTGTGGTCAGTGTGGTCTGTGTGGTCAGTGTTGTCAGTATGGTCTGTGTGGTCAGTGTGGTCTGTGTGGTCAGTATGGTCTGTGTGGTCTGTGTGGTCTGTGTGGTCAGTGTGGTCGGTATGGTCTGTGTGGTCAGTATGGTCTGTTGGTTAGTATGGTCTGTGTGTTCTGTGTGGTCTGTGTGGTCAGTGTGGTCAGTGTGGCCTGTGTGGTCTGTGTGGTCTGTGTGGTGAGTGTGGTCTGTGTGGTCTGTGTGTTCAGTGTGGTCAGTGTGGTCAGTGTGGTCTGTGTGGTCTGTGTGGTCAGTGTGGTCTGTGTGGTCAGTGTGGTCAGTGTGGTCTGTGTGGTCAGTGTGGTCAGTGTGGTCTGTGTGGTCAGTGTGGGCTGTGTGGTAAGTATGGTCTGTGTGGTCTTTGTGGCATTTATGGTCTGTGTGATTTGTTTGATCTGTGGGGTCTGTGTTGTCTATATGGTCTGTATGGTTAGTGTGGTGAATATGGTTTGTATGGTCTGTGTGGTTGGTATGGTCGGTATGGTCTGTGTGGTTGGTATGGTCTGTGGGGTCTGTGTTGTCTATATGGTCTGTATGGTTAGTGTGGTGAATATGGTTTGTATGGTCTGTGTGGTTGGTATGGTCGGTATGGTCTGTGTGGTCGGTATGGTCCGTGTGGTTTGTATGGTCTGTGTGGTCATGGTGATCTGTGTGGCCTGTATGATCTGTATGATCTGTGTGGTCTGTATGGTCTGTTTGGTATGTATGGTCTGTGTGATCTGTAGGGTCTGTAACTGAATTGATGAGTAGCATTGAACCACAAATGTGTGGACTTGAATTCTTATCAGTGTTTTTAGTGTACCAGTTGAGCAATGATATAGTAAGAATGTCCCAATAAAAATGTTTTAAATCTGAGTATTGCAATAGCCTTGTGATAGTTGCCTTTGAATGCCTAAAAGGCCCTTCCCTCGGGAGACTCGAGTTCTGTACGAAGCTTGGCTTGCTAAGTGTGGGTCTCGCCGCGTGGCTAGACATGATAGATGGTGTGTTTCTTCCCACAGGCTGTGAGTTTTTCAAAGAGTGGAAGGAGAAGTCAAGTGCCGGCCAGACTATTTGGTATGACTGGAGTCAGGTAAACAGTTGCCTTATATTGGAGAGAACCTTCAACATTCACTCGTATTACTGAATTATGCTGCGGACAAATACAAACCAGTGATGGTAGTCCTAATGGATTTGAGGGCTGTAATTCGGAACCTGTTCTCAATGCTTCATTTTTGCTTCAAATTGAACCTGAATATAGCTTAAAAATTGCAGACGGACAATAGCAACAGACAAACCCAACAAAACAAAGTCAGAATATCCGTTTCGGACAATTGATAACTTTTGATTTTCAGGGTTTCAATGATGCTGCTCTAGACATCCCGTCTACGCCATTACTGTCTCAGCTACCTTTTGACTGGTCCAAGTACAGGGTGAGTAGTGCTTCAAGTCAAGGGAGGTCAAACAAATGTATAATACTCAAAAGAAGTTAAGGATCACCTGATTCTTTATATTACTATAGTTAATCTCATGTCATGACAGATTTACTTTACCATTATGAAAGAATCAGGTGATCCTTAACTTCTTTGGAGTAGTATAGATACAGTGTCTCCGGCTCTGTTCATTTTGAGATTAATTGTAACTACTTGTACAGTTGTTCAGTTACTTCGAGTTTAGAATTAGTATCCTTCCTCGTACCATATCGACCATTCCATTGTTTACATAGAGAATCTCACCCAAGTGTCTTTTGATATCAAATATATCAACAAGAGTTGATAAAAGTGGAAAAATCCGAGGCTTGCCGAGGATTTTTGCCACTTTTATCAACGAGTGTTGATATATTTGATATCAAAAGACACGAGGGTGAGATTTTATTTATCATCCAACATCATTCTTTCAACTTTTTCAATTTGTAGACAGTAATTAGCAGTGTCTTCAGTGTAAAAAGTACTGCAAACAGCTTCAGTAGCAGAGCCATTAGTGATGTCATTTGATTGTGACGTCATGGTAACCAGTGATGTCACAATGGTCTGCAAAGCATTGTGATGTAATTTCATTGCAGCGATATCTACAGTGTAGATATCGCAAAAGCGATATCTACAGTGTAGATATCGCTTGATCTCATCCAAGCGATATCTCCTGTGGGAGCCAGTTTTGGATGATAAATTGTATTCCCATCTACATCTCACTGTTAGTATGAAACTGTATGGCGTTTATATGGATGGCATTGTCTACAAGTCTATATTCTTACAAGGCACATGTCTAAAGCAATAATGATATTCTTTGGGCTGGTGAAAATTCATTATTTAAGATTGTTTTGCTGATCACCATTTCGTACGTTCTAGACTGTTTGTTTGTTTGTTGTTTAACGCCACACTGAGCAAAATTTCAGCAATATGACGGTGGTCTGTAAATAATTGAGTCTGGACCAGACAATCCAGTGATTGACATCATGATCATTGATTCAAGCAAATGGGATATGATGACATGCATCAACCAAGTCAGCAAGATTGACCACTCGATCCCCGTTAGTCGCCTCTTACGACAAGCATAGTCGCCTTTTACATCAAAGAGAATTAGATTAGGCTCAGACCAATGACTGGCATATTAAATCTGGCAGCTAAGAGGATTTTTATTGTGCAGTAGCCAGTTTTTTCTATGGTATCGTGAATGTAAAATAGGATTCACAGATAGAGTACCGTATTCGACGTAATAAGTGCCCCGCTCTAATAAGCGCCCAAGGCGATATTTGCTAATATATTGGCTAGTGAACAATCCCAATTAGCCCCCCTTCCGATTTATCAATGTACACAAGACTTATTTATTCGCGTATACTACGTACTCATGTGTTATATGCACACTTAATTATGGGCATTTATATTCTGGAAAAATGTATCTGTCGTATATAAACAGTTCAGACTGTCAGCATAAACCACGAAATTTATCTTTCAACTCTGTTTTTTCCACCAAAGTAATATTCTAATAAGAGCCCCCTTATTTATTATTTTGAGAGCGCCCTGGGCGCTTATTACGTCGAATACGGTATGTTAGTATACTAACAATGCTAATGACAAACTTGTTTTCAGAATAATTTTCTGAAGACAAATAGTGATATTATTAGCTGACCTTACTTGACTGTGAGTGAATGGTATGTTTCAGTTCCAGTTGTGAAATACGAAATGTTCACTATTTCTTGGTTCTCATAGTGATACTCCGCATGTATAAATGTGTTATGAGACGAAGTGTTCCTTACATGGTGAACCATATGTAATTCTCTTCTACAGCATTGGGATTTGGTCCAGTTGACCCAGAACTACCTGAAATTACTGCTTCATATAATAAGAGAGGGTATGTATGTCACACTTAACATGCATCTTATTCATATTCTCTGTATGTATCCTGGAGCATACTCATTCTGTCACTCACTCTATATAGTCTGAATTGCAGTGTGGAATATATATGCTATACCAAATAATATGAATTATAAACATACACTCACTTTTTGTCAGTTGGGTTTAAGTATGTCATTCTCTGCTGTAGACAGCGTCCGTGGTGTAGTGGACAGAGTTTGCCCGGAGAGCGGTTTGTGGTTTGACCCTCTGGCCGTGTCATGTCAAAAGACATTAAAATATGATTCTTGTTGTTACCCTGCCTGGTGCTTGGCATTAAGGGGATGAAATAAGGACTGGTCAGCTTGGACTTACATCCCTATTATCGGGGGTTCAAATCCAGATTTGCTCTGGCAATATTTGTCTAGGTTGTCAGAACTATACACCAGCTCGTGGGTTTCAACAATGTGGCAAATGTCGGAGACCAGCATCATTTCTAACTTTACTCCTTCATCAAACTTTCACACAGTCATATGACTGAAATACTTTTGCAAGCACTGTAAAACCCAACTCATTCATTCTCTCATAAAATTTGAACAAGGTGAAACAAGCGGTTTATCATGACTTGTGTCCAACTTTTCCTCGTGTGGCTGTGATATGACCGTACGTGATGCGACCCTATTCACACCCTCTGACTGTGTTCTTCAGGAGATTCTGGCCTGCTAGTCCACTGTATCTCCGGGTGGGACAGAACACCTCTCTTTGTGTCGCTGCTCCGTCTTTCACTGTGGGCTGATGGCTCCATCCACAAGTCCCTCAGTCCTGTAGAGATACTCTATCTCACGCTAGGCTACGACTGGTATCTGTTCGGGTGAGTACCTTTGCAAATTGTTTTGACCGTGGACTGAGCATGTTGATTTTCAGGGGAAACATGGGATTTCTGTAAAACAGATGTAAAGGTTTTATTTGTAGCTCATGTAGAAATGGTAGAATTCATACCTTGATAAAAAAAACAAAAAAAACACACATGAACATGTAAGTTTCAGTGAAATATTAACCTGTAGGTGCTTTTTTATTTGGTATGTTCGACAAAGATTTTACGTGGTCCAGTGCATATTGTTCAGGTCACAAGATAAGATGGTGGAGAGAAGGTGGCTGACTCTGTATTGGCAATGAATGGGTAGCTGGTCGGGTGCATTAGTAAAGTGAAAGCAAAACCTTCTCGTCCTTAACAAGCTCTTGGGTTGTATACTCCACGTGGAGCTGAGAATGTAGCTACAATGCACACTGATCCATGGACTTGTAATAATTGTCCTGTGCAGTGAGCCTGCTTTTGGTCATGGAAATGACACAACATATATATATGCATTAATTGTTATTATTATTGTTGTTATATCATCATCATCATCATCATCATCATCATCATCATCATAGGGCGGTCGGGTAGCCTAGTGGTTAAAGCGTTCGCTCGTCACGCCGAAGACCCGGGTTCAATTCCCGACATGGGTACAATGTGTGAAGCCCATTTCTGGTGTCCCCCGCCGTGATATTGCTGGCATATTGCTAAAAGCGGCGTACTCACTCACTCACTCACTCACTCACTCACTCACTCACTCTATCATAATAATAATAATAATCATCATCATCATCATTGTTATTGTTATATTAAACTTTTTTTGTTTCAGTCACAATTTAAGTGATAGGCTTAGCAAAGGAGAAGAGGTGAGTGGTTGCACAGCATCACATTGATGCGAATACATGTACTTGACTCAAGTGGGCACATGATGGTATCAGAACCATACAACCAGGGTCCATATACTAGGGCTGGGACGAGTCCAAATTTACTACCTTGGTACCCAACACCCTGTTACCCGACCGTACCCATTATAGGTCTCAAGTTGGGTACAAAATGTCCAAATGGGAACTGTTTTACTGGAGCCCCGGCAAAAACTATTTAGATATATGTTTAAAACGACCTGATCATGCATACACTGAAGTTGATAGACGCTTATAAAATGTTTTCATAGAAAGAAATATGAACATTAGCTATACTTGAAAAGTTACCATGGAGTTTTATTGTTGATGTCATTAAACAGTATATCATGTGACTAAACTCGGGTCCAGGTAGTCGTGTGGGTACCCGGGTCCTACTCAAGAGCCACCCGACTAGGGCTTCCACGAGTCCAATTTTTTGGACTCGAGTACCCGAGGGGTGAAACTCGACTCGTACTCGAGTACCCGAAAATAGGACGTCCTTTAAGAATATTGGTTCATCAGATCAAAATTGCCATCTAAAAGTATTAAAACATGTTATAAGCAAATTGAACCGCACTTAAATGTAAATAGAGAGTGTCCACGGAACTTGTTTATCTGTCAAAGTGTATGGAAGTGTTCAGTGTTAATGTTTGCTTGTAACTGCACTAATCTTAATCACGACCTTCAAAAACATTACGCCACGTCTACAAATACTACAATACATATTGAACACAAACCAAGTTGTTGTTTTTCTGACGATCAGCGTTTCATTTGACACCTGCCAACAAGCACGAACAATAGTTAGCAGGAAGAAAATCGATAATGTGCATCATGTGACATACACGTATACACAGCTGCTGGGATGCAAGACTAAGGCCGCTAAATATGGAAATGTAGTACTATAAGTTCATTCATTCATGAGTTGGTCACGTTTTCAAACTGTACCAAACAGAACCTGTCGCTTGATTTGTAAGCACTGAAATAACACATATATATCAGCTAATCAGTTGTTAATCTGTGTAAGGGAATACACTTGGCATTTGAGTCGGAGCAAAAAAGCAATAATTGCCTTGATACATTCAATTTCTTAAAGTCGGGAAGGAAAAACAATAATTACGTCTATTTTATGTGACATTCTCAATTGTTCTAATGTACATCTACTTTCTACAAAGAATACATTCTCCAATCAATATTTTTTCAAGCTTTAATAAATATATTGATGAACAATTGAACATTGAAACAGAGTGATCTCCCCTTATCGAGTACTCGAGTCCTTGATAATGGACTCGAGTCCCAGTATAACCGACCCGGCCCTGAGTACTCGAGTACTCGTTGAAGCCCTACACCCCGACCCGAGTACCCGAGTTACCCGTCCCAGCTCTACCAGATACTGCTTACAAAAAAAATGATGGTCAGTGACCCTGGAAGCCTATGACACTAGAGACTGTTACAACCTTCAGAAGCTTTTGTCACTGCGACATCATCATGAATAGTCCTAATGTGCTACACTCCTTTTATGTCTACTGAGTTTGTTTGTACAAATATTAGATGGTAAGTCAGGGATTTATCTACATATTTGGCCCCAAGTCTGAAGCAAATGTAATTCTCAAATCAGAATGAATCCCAATTAATTAAACGGAATGTCCCAATTCACTTTGATATATAACTTGTATTTCTCTGATAACAGGACCAATAAAGAGGGTGAGGTTTTAATGATTAGGTTTATAATAACCAAATGTTAAACAAAATAATATTTCCCCACCAATTTTCCTGCCATGGAGGGGCGGTCGGGTAGCCTAGTGGTTAAAGCGTTAGCTCGTCACACCAAAGACCCGGGTTCGATTCCCGACATGGGTACAATGTGTGCAGCCCATTTCTGGTGTCCCCCGCTGTGATATTGCTGGAATATTGCTAAAATAGGCGTAAAACCATACTCACTCACTCACTCACTCATGCCATGGACTCTTAGTTCAGAATCCTTGATAAATCCTGGTATGTGCTATTTCAACTTTACTTGTCAGTGAAATGTGAAATATTTCATACATAGTCATTAGAAATAGTTTTATGTCAGTGCCATTAGTATGACCTATCTGAGCTGGAGTTCTTCCTTCTACGACTACAGAAACAAATACTTTCTAAACAATGTCAAATGTCCCTTGAGTGTATATCTGAATAAGGGGAGACAACTGTGCCCGTCTTAAGAAATATTTTGATTATCTGTTACTAAAAATAGATTATTGTGTTATTGACAGCTATGTATAACTACTGTGACACACACATGATTGACACAGTGTGCACCGAGATTTTTACCTTTTATACATCCATAAATGCAAAAAGATATTGAAGGCACATCTTAAATAATCCAAACTTTTAGCGTTCTTGAGTTGATATACTGAAGATTGTCCTGTGATCGTTATGTAGACTAGGTCTTTTTCCCAACATGAGAAGCTATGACTGGCATGATATAAGGTTAAAATTGTAATAGTCTTGGTTCTCAGGCACCGCCCGCATCATCATAAAAACTGCTGCACTTTTCGTTTTTATTTCCATTTCCCCCAAAATAAAAAAATCCTAATATTGAAAAACAATGTGGTCCAATATAGCACAGAGTTACTTCCCTTTACATGCCCACTGTTTTACTGTTCATATTGAGTTATGGTCATGGTGGCTATAGGAGTTTGTATGTTTCTTTTTGTAAGGAGGGCATTTCCCAGGTAGAACCAATTCTTTTATTTTTTTAAGCCTAAAATGCTGACAGTGATATTTGTTTTACATTTCAGATTTTATTTTTCTGCTTTAATTTCCTTCATTATATGACCTCAGAAGAGTTCTCAGTAAAAACAAAGTGAGTACTATTTCATTCTAACATCGATTCAAAATTCTGAAATTGGTATTTGTGAATGTAAATTATTATTTTGTAAAATACAGGAGTGTTCTCTTGACGCTGTCAAAGTGCCAGTAACTTGGGATGAGGATGCCAGTTCATATGGCCTGCTACAACATTCAACAATATATTCTAAATAGATTCACGTTAAGCTTTGGCTGAAACTTAACATCTCATCTCCACACACGTAATTATGATGGATATTAAGACAGGTCAATCTAGTTTGTGTTTTACAAATTTTCTTGGTCGATATGTCAAGATTAAGTGAATAGTTTAATCTAATCTGAAGACATTATCATGTTTAACCTGTTCTCTGTGTTCTTCTTCAGACGTGGAAGCCAGCGGCGCCACTCGGAGTGTGCGGGAGAAGGAAGACGAGCATGTCGTGTTGACTCGGAGTCCATCATTCCCCCTGGTGGCGTGCTGCTAGGTACAGACTGTCATTCCTCTATCTCCCATACACAGCAATCTCTGTGGTGATGGATTTGGTCCCCAGCATCCTATATTGGTTGTTAGAGGCCACGTAATGGATCTGGTGGTCAGGTTGATTGGTTGGTTGGTTGGTTTGGTGTTTAACGCTGCACCCAGCAATATTCCAGCTATATGACGGCGGTCTGTAAATAACCGAGCCTGGACCAGACAATCCAGTGATTAATATCATGAGCATCGATCCATGCAATTGGGATTGATGACATGAATTAACCAAGTCAGCGAGCCTGACCAGCCGATCCTGTTAGTCACCTCATACGACAAGCATAGTCACCTTTTACGGCAAGCATGGGTTGCTGAAGATCTATTCTATCCCGGAATCTTCACGGGTCTCTGGTGGTCAGGCTTAGTGACTTGATAGATACTATGTCATCGTGACCCAACAGTAGTGGTGGGATGATACACTGATGCACCGGTGGATTGAGATTTTTTTACTTCTCGATACAAGTATCGATCACAGTCGTACACTAAGTAAAAAGAATTGATTCTTACCTTAAATGTCTTCTTGAATAAGTGTTACAACAAACACTAATTACTAGTGAAAATGAGTAGTGAAAAGTAAATATTTTCATCTATTGCACCATACCTGACACTGCCAACTTTGTGCCAGTAACTTGGCAATCCAGATAAGTGCACATGCAAGTATCGTGATACGTATTGGATCGCACAGTTGGTGTATTGTCCCAGCCCTACCCAACAGTGATTATCATTGCTTAAAATATCATCATTGGATTGTCTGGTCCAGACTTGATGATTAAGAGGCCTCCATAATATAGCTGGAATATTGCTGTGTGAGGAATGTTGTCATTTGCAAAGTATGAATATTTTCTATGCAAAACAATGGATAAATTGCTTTTTGATTTTGATTTATCATTCAAGTTCGATTCTGGAACAAAATTATCAAGAAAAAATCATAAAGTTCACTGTTATCCTTCCACATCACAATACTCACTCACTCACTCACTCACTCACATCTTTGATCTCATCAATGCAGAGTCCTTTGCATCAATTTTTATCCCCAATTATGCAGTAAATGTTAGTAAAAATTCCTCAATGTGTTAAAGTTATTATAACTAATATTACGGCTTTGTATGTTTGACTTGAAATTTACTGATGACAGGGATATTAAAGAGCAAGTTGCTTTAATGCTTAAGTTTACATTATTTTAAATGTTAAAACTACATCGTCAAATACGACTGAAGTTAAGAATATAAGAACTTAAAAATATCACCAAAACATCCTAGTATTGAACAAAGTAATGATTTGTTCCCACTTTGCCTGCAAGGGCACTTAGTTTGGAATCCCAGATAAATCCCTGCAGTGATAATCTATAACCCCAATGTCTGCCCTCTCACGTAGGTCCGGAGCCGTCCCGCCCCAGTCCCCGGGGTAGCAACACTAGCATGAGCAGCGTGGGGAGCTCAGAGACAGGGCCGGTCTTCTTCACTGTTGGGAGCCAGGATGATGAGGCTGTGGTTTTGCATGAGTAAGTATAAATTTGGCTTTACATGGACAACTAATGTTTGAAAATATGCCTTTACAAAAGTTTTGAAAGTTTCAAATGTGTGTTTTCACATGATTAATGAATGTTGTATTACCGAGAGCAAAGTCATTTTCACCAGGTAAGTTGGGTTGAGGGATAGACTGGATAATACATTTGCTTGTCACGGCGAAGACCCAGGAATGTTCCCAATCTGTGATATTTCTTGAATACTGCCAAAAGCAGTGTTAAACTCACTCACTCAGTCACTCTATCACTCACTCACTCACTCACTCACTCACTCACTCACTCACTCACTCTGGAGTAAAACAGTGTAAAACATGCTCACTCACTCACCCATAATATTTCATTTAAAAGCTCTGAAATATTTCTGTTTGAAATGCAAAACTTGTTTTGAGTCGGTATCACTTATAAAAGTTACTAAAGTTCATATTGCTGTAACTATGGTAGCAATGATTCCACCATCTGTTGCAGCCACCCCATGTTCAGTGTGGCTTCCCTGAGTAAACACTCCCCGAGCTCCAAGAGCAGCCTCTCATCAGACAGTTCCCACTCACGATCGTCCCCCCTCCAGACAACTTCCAGTCCAATGGCCGTCCCGTGCAGACGCAGACTTGCAGATGGAGCCAGGTCAAACTCGCCAGGTCTAGGAAGGTTAGTACCGGTAACCATGGTAACACCAACACGATGACACTTGCATATTTCAAGAAGAGGCTGTCGTAGTCAAAAACCTTTTACTGAACTTCCCTCAACTTTCCCAAATTTATTTTCTGTAGATTAATGTATTACTACGTGGACTGAATTTCTTAGCAGTGCTTACTAGACTCAAGCTTGGACCTTGCAGTAATGTTGCTGAATGTTATGAAATCCTAGCGAAATGTCTTGTGTATAATGTTATGGCAGTTATAGTTGGTTTGTTGTTTAACGCCACACTCAGCAATATTCCAGCTGTCTGTAAATAAACAAGTCTGGACCAGACAATCCAGTGACTGACATCATGAGCATCGATCCACGTTATTGGGATCGATGATAGCATCAACCAAGTCAGCGAGTCAGACCACCTGATCCCATTAGTCGCCTTTTACGACAAGCATAGTAGCCTTTTACAGCAAGCATGGGTTGCTGAAGACCTTTTCTACCCCGGATCTTCACGG
This sequence comes from Haliotis cracherodii, assembly GCF_022045235.1. Classification (NCBI taxonomy): domain Eukaryota; kingdom Metazoa; phylum Mollusca; class Gastropoda; order Lepetellida; family Haliotidae; genus Haliotis; species Haliotis cracherodii. Next base: position 21,203,728 of record NW_027266319.1, read on the forward strand.
GTCATTGTAGTTAAAACATTGTGAATATTATGAATGTTTTGTTTACTTGAATTTTTCCTCCATGAGCTTGTGCCAATGTCATCATTAACTACATAGTAACAGGTGGACCAGTTGATTGTGACAGACGTACAGTTTCAAATCTTCGGCATCTAGAAGGAAATTCCTTTTATCATAGCAATTCAAGTATTCATATTGAACTTTAGTTGGTTCAGACATTGAAAAATGCACTTGGCATTGTGTTAGTCCACTACTAGGGTTCTTGTGTTGTTATGTTGAAGGTTGTCGAGCGCTGTTAGAATAATAGGCTGTTAAGGGGATGTCCTTATGTGTTATCACTATGACAGCTAGTAAATATTTGAGGTTACTTTGGCTGAAGGGGTCGTTGTTGATCCACGTTTTACAGAAATGTACCCTAGCCAAATTCAAAATACAGAAACGTATCCTAGGATGAGTCCAATCCGCCGCATGGCGCAATGCGTATTACCGGTTCTTTAGGTATTGGCCGCTTCCTGTATGCAAAACTGCGGTTAAATTCAACATGTCAGTACTATCATACTGTTGTATGAGATGCATTCCAGAATATCATAATGGAACAATCAATCACAGTGATATTAGTACATTAATCTAATATTCTTGCAATATTCCGTTATGCACACATGCAATCGTAATCAAGCAGACCGGAACTACATCATGAACCTGTTTTTGTTTGAGGTTTGAGAATATGGACTCGTCCCCTGTTTAGGGTACCAAGTACGTTTCTGTATTCTATGTACCTGGGGTACATATCTGTAGTACCCGTGCCAACAATGACCCCTTCGGCGTTACTTTGCATCCCTGAATTACCAGGTATTTTGTGTTGTTCAGACTTAAACTCAGCTATTGATAAGAGTAAGAAGTGATTAAACACTGTAGCTTATCTGTTGTAATGGCTTTACAAACTTGGCTCACAGGCGATGCTGAAGAAGCAACAACAGATCACTTGGAAGACAAAATATGTAAAAGGTGTCGTGCATTTTATGATTGTGCACACCCTTTATGTAATGGTACGACATCAGATCACACTATCGGTATTGTGTGTATAAGACTGAAAAAAGCCATGGATTGTCCATTTGTCCAAGTATCCTGCCATGTGTGTCTGGGACGTGTGTGCTTCATCCTGTACAGTGAAAGTATGCTGCCATGTGTGTCTGGGACGTGTGTGCTTCTTCCTGTACAGTGAAAGTATGCTGGCATGTGTGTCTGGGACGGGTGTGCCTCATCCTGTACAGTGAAAGTATCCTGCCATGTGTGTCTGGGAACTGTGTGCTTCATCCTGTACAGTGAAAGTATCCAGCCATGTGTGTCTGGGACGTGTGTGCTTCATCCTGTACAGTGAAAGTATGCTGCCATGTGTGTCTGGGACGTGTGTGCTTCATCCTGTACAGTGAAAGTATCCTGCCATGTGTGTCTGGGACATATGTGCTTCATCCTGTACAGTGAAAGTATCCTGCCATGTGTGTCTGGGACGTGTGTGCTTCATCCTGTACAGTGAAAGTATGCTGCCATGTGTGTCTGGGACGTGTGTGCTTCATCCTGTACAGTGAAAGTATCCTGCCATGTGTGTCTGGGACGTGTGTGCCTCATCCTGCACAGTGAAAGTATCCTGCCATGTGTGTCTGGTACGTGTGTGCTTCATCCTGTACAGTGAAAGCATCCTGCCATGTGTCTGGGAACTGTGTGCTTCATCCTGTACAGTGAAAGTATGCTGCCATGTGTGTCTGGGACGTGTGTGCTTCATCCTGTACAGTGAAAGTATGCTGCCATGTGTGTCTGGGACGTGTGTGCTTCATCCTGTACAGTGAAAGTATGCTGCCATGTGTGTCTGGGACGTGTGTGCCTCATCCTGTACAGTGAAAGTATGCTGCCATGTGTGTCTGGGAACTGTGTGCTTCATCCCACAGAGTGAAACTCTTCTGGTAATCCAGACTGTAGCACACCAATGGAGCCTGTCCAAATGTTTCTTCTGGATAAATGAGGCATGTTTATGGAGTGCTCTCATTCTGTATCCATCTCCGCATTTCCAGCATCATGACCTTGATGACTCTACTTGAGTGTTTGAGCCATTGCGTACTTACCCAACATGCTCAAGGTATCATTCACGTTGGGTATTGATAGTTTTCTTTGGGCATCGACTATCTTTTTACTCCCTTGCGGGACGTAACACCATGGTTATGCCTCACTCATTGCAGTAGAGTTCCTACATGTGTGATGCTATCAGCAAATAAAGATCTGGAAAAACAGGGACGCAAGTTGGAAGGAAATGAATGTTGTCATGCCATTGTGTTTTTAAAACTGTCATGTATATTTATACACAAGAAACTGAAAAATTATTGGGTAATAATGATATCTTTTGTGTCTTAGCATTGTACATGTGTTGAAGGATAATAATGATATATGTTATTTTGTGTCTCAGTGTCATACCTGTGTTCAAGGATAATAATGATATATTTTGTGTCTCAGAGTCATACCCGTGTTCCAGGGTAATAATGATATATTTTGTGTCTCAGAGTCATACCCATGTTTGTGGGTAATGAGGATATATTTTGTGTCTCAGTGTCATACCCATGTTTGTGGGTAATGAGGATATATTTTGTGTCTCAGGGTCATACCCATGTTTGTGGGTAATAATGATATATTTTGTGTCTCAGGGTCATACCCATGTTTGTGGGTAATGAGGATATATTTTGTGTCTCAGGGTCATACCCATGTTGAAGGGTAATAAAGATATATTTTGTGTCTCAGCGTCATACCCATGTTTGTGGGTAATAATGATATATTTTGTGTCTTAGCGTCATACCCAGGTTGAAGGGTAATAATGATATATTTTGTGTCTTAGCGTCATACCCGTGTTCCAGGGTAATGAGGATATATTTTGTGTCTCAGAGTCATACCCATGTTTGTGGGTCATAATGATATATATTATTTTGTGTCTCAGCGTCATACCCGTGTTCCAGGGTAATAATGATATATTTTGTGTCTCAGCGTCATACCCGTGTTCCAGGGTAATAATGATATATTTTTTGTCTTAGCGTTGTACCTGTGTTGAAGGATAAGAATGATATTATTTTGTGTCTCAGTGTCATACCTGTGTTCAAGGATAAAAATGATATATATTATTTTGTGTCTTAGCGTCATACCCGTGTCCCAGGGTAATAATGATATATTTTGTGTCTCAGGGTCATACCCATGTTTGTGGGTAATGAGGATATATTTTGTGTCTCAGCGTCATACCCATGTTTGTGGGTAATAATGATATATTTTGTGTCTTAGCGTCATACCCGTGTTCCAGGGTAATAATGATATATTTTGTGTCTCAGCGTCATACCCGTGTTCCAGGGTAATAATGATATATTTTGTGTCTCAGGGTCATACCCATGTTTGTGGGTAATGAGGATATATTTTGTGTCTTAGCGTCATACCCATGTTGAAGGGTAATAATGATATATTTTGTGTCTCAGCGTCATACCCATGTTTGTGGGTAATAATGATATATTTTGTGTCTTAGCGTCATACCCATGTTCCAGGGTAATAATGATATATTTTGTGTCTTAGCGTCATACCCATGTTTGTGGGTAATAATGATATATTTTGTGTCTCAGCGTCATACCCGTGTTCCAGGGTAATAATGATATATTTTGTGTCTTAGCGTTGTACCTGTGTTGAAGGATAAGAATGATATATATTATTTTGTGTCTCAGTGTCATACCTGTGTTCAAGGATAATAATGATATATTTTGTGTCTCAGCGTCATACCCGTGTTCCAGGGTAATAATGATATATTTTGTGTCTCAGCCTCATACCTGTGTTGAAGGATAAGAATGATATATATTATTTTGTGTCTCAGTGTCATACCCATGTTTGTGGGTAATGAGGATATATTTTGTGTCTCAGAGTCATACCCATGTTTGTGGGTAATGAGGATATATTTTGTGTCTCAGCGTCATACCCAGGTTTGTGGGTAATGAGGATATATTTTGTGTCTCAGCATCATACCCATGTTTGTGGGTAATGAGGATATATTTTGTGTCTTAGCGTCATACCCATGTTGAAGGGTAATAAAGATATATTTTGTGTCTCAGCATCGTACCAATGTTTGTGGGTTTTATAAAAGGGGTAAATGTCTTTGATGAATTTCCTCCAATATGAGCGAGTGAGTTGGGTTTAACCCCGCTTTGTCCAGTATTCCAGTGATATCACGGCGTGTTAGCTTAATGTGGCAGGAAAGCCCGAAGTGGTCTCAGATGCTTACCACTTTGATGAAATCCACAAGCATCCACAGGTATGGTGCTTATGAACCTAGAAACATATCTGGAGCAAACCAGAATTTCGAACCCATGATCATAGGCTTAGCAGATGTGGAACCAGGATTTTGAAAAAGGGAGTGCACATATTTCGACATGTAGTGACTTGGCTGAGGGCGCAGTTAGCATATAAGGTGTCTGAAAAAAGGGGGGATAACCCCTTTCTGGATCTGCGAGTGCAAAGAGTTTCTTCTCTACAACACATCTGTCTGTACGGGCAGTCAAGTGCATGGGATTTTCTTGATGCTAATTGCAGTGCTTGCTTTATGCTAAATCTAGGCATGCCCTATGCTAAATCCAGGCATGCTCTATGCTAAGCCTGTGCATGTTGTAGCTCTGTCCCGTGCATGCCCTTGCTCTACGCTACATGATGTGTATGCTGTATGCTGTGTTGTAGCTGGCAGATCATCAGCAGTACAGGGAGTCTGAGAGGCTGCCACGATTCCCCCCACGTCAGCAGCGGCGGCGGCAAGTCAAGCAGCAGCAGCAGCCACATCAGCTTCAGCTCGTATGTCCTCCTCTCCTCCTCCACCTCCTCACGCGTATCTCTACACGCAATAACACACTCTGTCCTCGTCAAGTTCTTGCTTGTGATTATATACCTTGTATTTTACCTTATTAGACTAATTGCTTATCTCATCTCATTCCAAAAGGTAGTGGAAATTTCCTGTGCTGTGTTCCCGGAGAACGGAGAAAACATCTCACCCGAATGCACCCTGATCAGCGCTGGGACACCAGAGCCACATGACCAAGACCGATAATTCTTCACTGTGTCATTTTCAAGCTGTCTGTGTAGTTGGGAATTTTTTCCTGTGCTTCATAATCCAAGCCATCCGTTCAAAATTAACCTTTTTCAATAATCATTTTACAACTATTTTATGCAACATACCTTATAATTATTTTTATATTTTGGCTTAAATTTTTGTCATGTTTTGGCTTTTAAACCGCCCTCTGTTTCATTATGAAAACTTATAATACATGCAAAATATGTGTTCAGATTTTGACCCTCACCCTATGTGCTGCACCGTCATTACTCAGCACTGCACAGCGGAGAGTACTGGTAGATGCAGTTTATGTGCCCCTTCAGGGGAAGAAGAATTGGCTAAATATATCTTCATAGAGCAGAGGAAGAAGATGGATTGAAAAAGACGAGAGTCATCACACTCTACATCTTCAGTGGAGGCGGCGATAATGAAGAAAAAGACTACAGTGGATCGAGAATCCACACTCTGCCTCTTCAGAGGAAGGAAGATATTTGACATACTGGTAGAGGAAGTTCATCCTGAACTTACTCCTTATGAGGCCATTCCAGTCACCCTTCCCCCACTTCCTCTACTAGCAGCAGGGGGCACGGGTGGCCCAGTTGTCTAAGGCGCCGTGATTCGCTGTGCAGAGTTGCGTCCCTTTGGCACACCAGAAACCTATGATTGTGGGTTCGAATTCCAGTTCTCCCCAATTATGTTTCTAGGTTTGTCAGCACCATACCCGTGCTCGTGAGTTTCACCGAAGTGGTAAACGTCTGAGACCTACATCACTTCGGGCTTTCCTCCCACATTAAGCTGACACACCGCGATATAACTGGAATACTGTTAAAAGCGGCGTTAAACCCAACTCACTCACTCACTCACTTTACTAGCAGCAAAAATTCCAAAAAAGTGAGCTCTAAAAAGAAAGCCTCTAGGGCAGTATAAGTCTTCAGGACTTTGCTGCGAAGAAGAGCTCTTCTTCTGCTCCTTCAAAGCTTACCTCCACACAGAGACCCATGAAGATTCCGGGGTAGAATAGGTCTTCAGCAACCCATACTTGCGTAAAAATGACTACGCTTGTCGTAAAAGGCGACTAATGGGATCGGGTGGTCAGGCTCGCTGACTTGGTTGATGCATGTCATCAATCCCAATTGCGTGGATCGATGCTCATGATGTCTATCACTGGATTGTCTGTTCCAGACTCAGTTATATACAGACTGCCGTCATATAGCTGGAATATTGCTGAGTGTGACGTAAAACAACAAACCAACCAACCAACCAACCAACCAAAGGTTTTACTATGTCAACCCAAACCGTTCTGTGGTCTAATGGTTGGAGTGTCTGACTACTGATAAGGAGGTTGTGAGTTTGATTCACGTCATCCATAATGAAAAAGTCTCAAATCAATATTGGTGAGTGCGGCGTTAAACAAACCAACCAACCAACCTCCACAAAGCCACTGCCTTCATCATGATCGCAAAGGGGTTCTTCTGCAACTTCGGCAACTCAGAAGCAGAAAATACCTACGCGCAGCCATCTACTTCTGCACAACTCCAGACGTTTGTGAACCCTTCAACAGGATCACAGTTTCAGTTTGATATGCAGGACCCAACCCTTATACAGTCCCTGCAGCCACAGGGTCTGTCACCTCTACCTCAGCACTCCATGGTAACTGCTCTATCCTGATGATCATGGAAGGATGGTTCTGGAGATAAGATACAGTCTTCGTGAACCATTATCTCAGTGACTTTGCGACACAGGACGTTGATGGAATTCATCAGTTTGGACCTCTAGTAGTTCCGCAACAACTCACTCTTCCTTCCAGAAGATAACTATGAGATAACACTCACACGCACTCATGTAGACTTGTCGACATCAGGTTACTGTTTCATAACCATTGACTTAAGAGTCCATGCCCTGTGTTACTTTCAGTTCAGAACATGAGTGATAATTATTGTGTTAAGTTTATTGTTCTTCTCTTAACACTTTAATTGTTCAAGGCAAACCAGAGTTACCAGGGGTAATATCTCAAGAAGCCTTAACAAGTCCACGAAATTTAAGAGATTTACTTCCCTTTTTTCACAAAAAGGAAGGTGTTACCCCAGTAGATACAAGAAGAAAACAATGCAGATTATCAACCACGTTCCCACTGGGTTTATAGAACAAGTCTCGACAATCACACATGCTGGTGGAACCCACCACCCTCTGTGAGATTCAAACAATTAGTAAGAGTCGGGATAAGGTAAAATAGGTATATTTTAGGGTAAAAATATAATTTATACTTTTCCTGACTCCTACACTAGAGTACCTTCCCAGCCTTCCCCTCAATACTGATGTGTTTTGGACCTTTAAGTAGGAGAAAAAGAGAGTGACGTGTTACAGGTCTTGGTAACGTGGCTCCGGTGCACCTGCGTGGATCAGAGGTCCGTTTGGGTGAGATGTTTTCTCTGTTCTCCGGGAACACAGCATGGGAAGTTTCCACTACCTTTGGAAATGAGATGAGATAAGCAATTAGTATGAGTCGATATGAATGATATTGTTTCCCTATAACTTACATATTTGTTATTTTGTGGTCGAATTGTTAATATATTTTTTTGTAATTGTGTTGTTCCCTGCCACCAGCTGGAGTAGTTTAATACCAGAGTTTCCATCACATGCATGAGTTTAACAGCTCAATCACTACTAAGGCAATTTGGTTAACTGGGACTGGACTGAGAGTGCTTCAAAGGTTTGAGTGAGTGAGTGAATATGGTTTTACCCTACTTTTACTAATATTCCAGTAATGTCACGCAAAGGACACCAGAAATGGGCTTCACACATTGTACCCATGTCAGGAATTGAACCCAGCTCTTTGGCATGATGGGCAAACGCTTTAACCACAAGGCTACCTGACCGGCCGTCATAGATTTGATACTTAGAGAGCAACCTACGTGCAACAAGGAATTACGAGTTGTCTGTCCTGAGGGAATTATTGTTGTAATTTAGATACCTGGCATGAAACTTTGAACATTATTTCATAAGGGACAGATATTCTGGAATTTAGGAGTTGGTTAATACCCACATTTTTTTAGGGTGAAAATTGAAAAAAATAGCGTTTTCCGGATCTCAAATGTATTGTTGGAAAAAGTTCATCGTAATGTAACAGTATGTTAATATAACGTCATGTTGCTGTTGGCATATAATAGTTGTTATAACTATCAGTGAAAATTATTGAAAATAATTTCACCTTTTTGCCCCTATGGGAAATATACTATACATCCATCACACATGACTACGTACCGTAAGAGGTGACTGCTTGTCGTATGAGACGACTAACGGGATTGGGGGTTCAGGCACACAAAACATGTGGTTGAACTAACTCACCGTGGCTTCAGATCTGGTGCTTCTGATGTGAGGATGTCAGCTATTTTCAATTCAGAATATTTAACTTTTTCTGAGATAAGTGTATTCTAAATGTAGACGACTTAACTTTCAAACTGAAAATATATATAGTGTGCATACTATTGAGTGTGATGTAATTATTAACTACTGTGCCAAACTCATACATTAAAACAGAACTGTATATGTGTCACTCATTCTTTACGGTTTTTTAAAAGTATTTATGTTTCGTATATAACTTTTTGAAATATTTTCGCCAAGTATGGATACACCATTCAGCTATAAGAAAACATCCTTATTTGTTTTTGCGCTTAGTTTGTAGCAAATAGATAAAAGGTGAGCATTTACGAATTTGGCGAAAATATGTATTTTTGTCAAATTCGTCCAGCGAAATTCAAAGTATGATGCCATACAGTGCATTTTAAGGGTTATTTACGTGAAGATGTCAAACAACCCTCAGTGGAAGTCATGAGACATAGGCCCTAGCTGCCTGACCCATGAAGATCCGGTGTAGATTAGGTCTTCAGCAACCCACGCTTGCCATAAAAGGTGATTATGCTTGTCCTAATATTAGACTAACAGATCGGGTGGTCAGGCTCGCTGACTTGTTTGATACATGTCATCATATCCCAAATGCATAGATCGATGCTCATGATGTCAATCACTGGATTGTCTGGTCCAGACTCGATCACTTACAGACCGCAGTCATATAGCTGAAATATTGCTGAGTGTCGTGTTACACAATATATAAACAAATCAAACAAACAAACAATTTAGTTGCGTATGACACCTATATAAATTGGTGTGCAGGGGTAGCCTTGTTGGTAAAGTGTTAGCTCATCATGCTAAAGGCACTAGTTCAGATCCCCTCACTGTACATGAGTGAAGTCCATTTATGGTTTCCATGTACCATGATATAGCTGGAATATTGCTCAAAGCAGAATGAAGAGACTCTCCCTCAAGATAACTTTCTGTCAGAGGATGTGTTTATGCTGAGTGAGCTGTCAAGAGTAAGGGATTTACATGAAGGATAAAACACGACTCTGAGGTTTTGGTTGACATAGTAAAGGAGGGAAGCAGTGGCCGAGCTCGTAAAACTTGGAATTCCACTAGTTTGTCCACTGCAGCCCGAGGGTTTTAGACCCGTGATGATCCGGGGTAGAAATGGTCTTCAGCAACCAATGTTTGCATTAAAAGGCGACTACGCTTGTCGTAAAAGGCAACTAATGGGATCGGGTGGTCTGGCTCGCTGACTTGGTTGATGCATGTCATCGATCCCAATTGCATGGATCGATGCTCATGATGTCAGTCACTGGATTGTCTGGTCCAGACTCAATTATATACAGACTGCCGTCATATAGCTGGAATATTGCTGAGGGTGGCGTAAAACAACCAACCAACCAACCAACCAACCAACCAACCTAAGGTTTTACTATGTCAACCCAAACCGTTCTGTGGTCTAATGGTTATAAGTTTTACACAAATAATTGTAACTAGAAATTCAGTTTTATGTATGGTCCAATTGATCGTTTGAAATGTTTGATTGTAATTATGTCAGTGGAGTGTTCTATGTTTCTGTTTTGTGTTTCTGTTTACACAACTTTTATTGACACCAAACAACGCTCTACTTTTTATTATAATGATGATGAACATAATGAAGTTTTGATGAATCAAAGTTATCAGGGCATTTGATTGTAAAACATTGAGTTTTTCTTAGTTATGTTAGTATTCCAGTTCAACTTTTCATTTTTTTTAAATTGTCTTCATTTGAATTAGAAAGGTGAGCTTCAGTACATGTGGTTATGATGTATCAAATCTTTGAAAGGCATTAGACGTGATACACAGAACTGTGACAGAAGGAAGTAAATTTGTGGATGTCAACTTCTTGATTATGAGGAACACAACATTTAGGAGTACATGTATGTACTTACTCCATCATCAGGTGATTTCACTATTTCATTACTTTACAGGACTCTCATGTTTCCTGTAAGGACCCTTGAAATAGTAATTGTGGTCCACTGGCCGCCTGTTTTTGTAGGTTAAGATAAACCCCTGCTTAGCTCTGGCTGGCTGACTTCAGAGAACATTCATCTCGCATCACCATTTGCCATGGTAATATACCAGTAGAACATTTCATTTGAGATAATGGTCTTCATTAACACCTTACATAGGAGGGCTTCAATTCCTCACTCACTCATTGAATGTTAGTTGACCTTCACTTTCCTTTTTTATTCTAGGTGTCACGAGGCTACAGAAGGTGCCGAGCAGACATTACGTTGGCAGCGTCTCGACTCAGTGTGGCGCATGTTCCACAACGCTTACAGCAACTCTGTGTATGTCCGGCCTGGGGCGGAGGCCGGCAGCGGTGCAATATCCTCGCTGTTGGAGAAAGTAGGAATCAAATCCTCAGGGAAATCTAACTCTGTTATATAACACTGTCGCCAGCAGTAGGAACAGTTTAGTTAGCTGATATAGTCCGGTTCCTCACATGTATACATTGACGGGGGTCACTGTCGACACCTGTATCAGGCCTACCAAGAAAACTGCCCGACTTCAATAAAAAATATTACCAAAACACACAAGGAATCGGCAACATAAAACAAGGAGAACAGAAACATCATTATAAATCTCAGAGCATGCTGTCGGAAACATGGAATCATCATCTCTAAAACACACAGACCGCAGCCCACACCCAACACCTCACTGTACACTGTGTGCATGTATTTATCTGCCCATCTTATTTTAAAACGTGTCGAAAATATATTTCTGGTGTGGTTGGACGTCCAAATACATTTACACGTCTAGATTATTCTATTTTTGTGCTGTAACTTGTAAATTTACTCGCTGTTTGTTGATCCTCCTGACATGACAGTCAACTTCCTTCTTGTTCTGTGCATGCCTAGTTGGGAAGGCTGTGGTATGTGTCTTTTAACGCTGCTGTTTCCATATCTTTGGCAGCATGCTCTCAGATTTATGATACAATTTCTTAGTCATTGTACCTCTGTTCATGTTGATTATATTATAAGGAGTTTTTAGGATCAGTGGTTCTGGTTTTCCCTACAGTGATTATGCTATTATGTGGCTCAATATCATTAAAATCAGATCTTAGTTCTGGCTATCGCTAAACAAGATTTCAGGGTATCCCATTACCTGTCACGTCAGAACGACCTTTCATCCAACCAAACAGAGTGTGGTTTACCAGATCATGAAAGTGACAGATGGAATGTGTTTTCTCATCATGCAACTTCAAATTATTTATTAGAGGGTGTTCCAAACGACAGTTACGGGTTTTCTGATCATATCCATGCAATCTAGCCCATCTGTAAGCCATTCCAGAATGTTCTTTTTATCAGTTTCAAAATTTCTAATCGAGAATACTTCAAAATATGTTTCGAAAGATTGTCGCCAGTTTGAAACTAGTGTCGTAAAGCACGAGAAAGCTGCCTTCTGATTGGCTAATGTTGATTTCTTGTCAGTCATTTCATTGATCGGTCAAAATTCGCGAAAGGTCGTTCTGACGTGGCCCGTAATGGGATGTCCTCACATCTTTTTTTAGCGGTAGCAAAAATTAAGATCTGATTTCAATGAGATTGTAAAGTGGCTAAACAAGGCGTAAAACCTAACTCACACTCGCTGACTGGGGTGAGTTCAGTAGCCTGGGTACATGGATCAGAGCCGATAATGTACATTGGTTGTATACTCCCAAGGGAGCTGAGAATCAATTTGAATTGCAGATCTGTGGACCATGTAATTATGTCCCCATGTTGTGTTGAAGATAAATTAGTAACTGAGCTCAGTCACTAAGGTCTTTATATATAAACTATTGTCGTTGTTGTAATACCGTATTCGGCGAAATAAGCTCCCTGGGCGCTCTAAAAAAATAGTAATAGGGGGGTGTTATTAGAATATTATTTTGGTGAAGAAAAAAAAGTTGAAAGATAAATTTTGTGGTTTATGCAGACATCCTGAAATGTTTATGTACGACAGATAATTTTTTCCAGAATTTAACTGCCCATAATTAAGGGTGCATATAACACACCAGTGTGTATTATACACGAATGAATAAGTATTGTGTACATTGATCAATCGGAAGGGGTGCTAACTGAGATTGTTCACAAGCCAATATCTTAGCAAATATCGCCGTGGGTGCTTATTAGAGCGGGGCGCTTATTACGTCGAAAACGGTAAGTGCCTTTGGTGCTTTAAAAAATTTACAATGGGGGTGTTGATTAAAACCATACACATGTTAAACTTATTGTCAGAGATCGAGAAATGGAGAACAGACTTACTTCAAACTTCCAAACCCTGCTGTGTTTACTGCAAAAAGAACTGTAATATACACAAGTAAATAGTGATTGTCATGTCAATTGTCATGTCTGATACCTTGTGCTTCTAAAGATTATTTACAGGTTGTTCTAGAAGTTGATCAGGGGCGCTTAATACGTTGAATACAGTAATAGGCAACTTGTTACGTACCTGAAGTACCTTTAATTATTGGAAGGTACAATATTGTCTACCTGAGTGTACTCACTGATTCTGTGTCGACAGTGACCCCCAACAACCTTGTTGCACTGAGTCTGGCCCAGGCTATAGAGGATGTTTTCAGGGTCCACCTAGTGCTCACATTGTGTTATTGTTGATTTATATCCTTAACAGGGAAAGGTATTGAACATCTCACAACTTTCCCCAAGTGTTTGTTTTGATAAGCTCAATAAACCATCCAGCTAGCTGTGAAGTTTAGAATTGGTCTTCAGCAACCCATGCCCACTTGTGAGGTGACTAACGGGATCAGGTGGTCAGGCTAGCAGACATGGTTGATGCATGTCATCGTATCCCAATTGCCTAGATCGATGCTCATGATGTCAATCACTGGATTGTCTAGTCCAGACTTGATTATTTATTGACTGCCATCATACAGATGGAATACTGCGGAGTGCTGAGTTAAACAATAAACAAACAAAATAAAAAACTAAACCACTTTGCTAGCATGATGAATGTTATCCAGTCAGTCTAAATATTGGTATCTAACTTACATCGGAGAGCAGACAGGAAGTCCTTTATTGTTTTTTTCTGCTGTACAGCTGTACAGCTGTAGAACTGATCAGTTCAGTCTGATGATGTTGATAATGAAACTGCCCACAGTTTACCTATATTATTGAATGTCAGCATCTACTGTGTTGACAGATTAAACGTGCTTAAAAAATTAAGGTAGTAAATATTATTATTGATTTACTAGATCGGTGCTCAATGTCAATCACTGGATTGTCTGGTCCCAACAGGATAATTTACAGATCACAGTCACACAGCAGGAATAGTGCTGAGTGCAGCTTTAAACAACAAACAAACAAACAATAAATGATGTTGGCTTGACTTGCTGAGGACATACACTTTTAGTAACTGTTCAAAATTCATAAATATTAAACTCATTGGGATGATTCAGATTGTGAATCATACTTGCACATATTTTAAGTTTTAACAAACAACATTTCAACTAAGGATATATTTTATTCTCATATTTCTTTCTTTTGCTGTCCCCTCCCTCTATAACTGGGCATAGAGATGAGAAACACAAGAGAATATGTATGGGGTAAAGTGATTACAGTAACAAACAAACTTTCTTTTGTTTATCCTCTGCTAATGTCATGGCATGTTATCAGCTGTGCGAGCCGACGAACAGGATATCATATCAGCCAGTATGTACAGTACATGATCGTGACTGGTCCTATGTAAACACTTGACACTGACTGCCCTGCACAAGCTTGCAAGGATAATCCCAGGAAATGACACACAAGGTCATCATGACCCAGAGTCCAGTCTCAGACTACAATTTTTACCTTACCTTGAATATGGTCTCCATAACCTGTATATACTTGACAAACCCTGTGTTTTCTTGAAATATTACAGGGGTGGTGGGGTAGCCTAGTGGTTAAAGTGTTTACTTGTCTCACCAAAGACACAGGTTCGATTCCCCACATGCGTACAATGTGTGAAGCCCATTTCTGCTGTGCCCCACCGTGATATTGCTGGACTATTGCTAAGAGTGGCATAAAACAATACTCACTCACTCTCTGAAATCTTACATTAGCGCCTCGAACAATGAATTGATGCAACATTTAGATAGGAAAGATATTAAAAGTACAAGATTTGGGAAAATACAATTGCAGAGAACCGATGCTCCTTAATTTCTAACTTTAATACATTAAAGAGCTGGGACTTAATTTCAAACAGTGTTACAACCAGATTTCCAGGGAAACTCTTAAGCCCCTGATACTGACAACTGAGGGTACAATTTTGTTAGCCACCAGCTGATATTTACAGCTGTGATTAAAATGCTATTATCCACCAGCTGATATTTAAAGCTATAAGTACAATTGTGTGATGCTTCGTACAATGCTGATAGTACAATGCTGTGATCCTCCAGCTGATAGTACAATGGTATGATCCACCAGCTGATTGTACAATGGTATGATCCACCGTCTGTAAGTACAATGGTATGATCCACCAGCTGATTGTACAATGGTATGATCCACCAGCTGATAATACAATGGTATGATCCACCAGCTGATAATACAATGGTATGATCCACCAGCTGATAATACAATGGTATGATCCACCAGCTGATAGTACAATGGTATGATCCACCAGCTGATAGTACAATGGTATGATCCACCAGCTGCAAGTACGTTGCTATGATCCACCAGCTGATATTTACCATCACCATCTCAGGTCAATCACCATTATAGGAGACTGTGACCACTTTTTTGACAAAATATGTAATTCCAAAATTATTTTTAACATCATCTGTGATACACGGTATTTATAACAAAAGGAGAGTTTGACATTTTATTGGTGTATATATTATTTAATCTGCTCAAAAAAGGTTTAGGATCAATAATTATCTGTTTTGTAAATATAGTGGCTGTGTTGTATTATGATCTCATTAAAATCAGACCTCAGTTCTCGCTGCTGCTAAACAAAGATCTCAGGACATGCCATTAGGGGTCACGTCAGAACGACCTTTCATCCAACCAATCAGAGCATCGCTTACCAAATTATGAAAGTGACAGTCGAAATGGGATTTCTAATCGCGCAACCTCGAAATCTTAACTTTGAACGATAGTTATGGGCTTAACGACTGAATCCATACAATCTAGACCATCTATTAGCCATTCCAGAGTGTTCTTTTGTTCAGGTTTCAAATTTGTAATCGCGAATTTGTCAAAATATGTTTCGAAGCATATCGCCAATTTGAAATTAGTGTCGTAAAGCACGAGACAGCTGCCTTCTGATTGGTCATTCCATTGGTCGGTCATAGTTCGCGCAAGGCTGGTCTGACGTGACCCGTAATGGGATGTCCTCAGATCTTTGTGAGAACTAAGATCTGATTTTAATGAGATTGTGTTGTATTATTGTATTATATGTATATCTTATAACAATAATTAAAAGGTATTGTGGATACATATACAGATATTGGACTTACTGTATGAAAATAGTCAAATATGTTGCTAATTGTGGTGTTTACTGTTGCTACCAACATGTAAGTAGCACATTGATGAGTCACAGTTCATTGCAAAGAGTTACATCCCCTAGGTGTGCCAGGATATGCTTATAGGCAATTATTTCCATATTTACCCTGATTATTAACCTTGTTTTGTCTACACCATACCCTCCTACTCCAATTGTCTAATTCACCTTTCTTTTGGCTTGAATCATGGCCTATGTCACTCCGAGCTATTCGGAGTAGCGTTATACCCTACTCACTTTGGGCCTGAGACACGTCCCCAGAAATTATGAATAGGGAAAATACTAAATCAGAAAGGAAGAATATCTAGCTCAATAATAAACACTGACTGTAATTAACACTCTGATTGTGTATTCAAGTCAGAGCTGGTACTCAAGAATAATTGGTCTGCCTTGATTGCTTACACTGAAATTCATGAAAAATAGTAATATATAATTATTGATCCTTTACTTCCTTGTCCAGTATGATTATATTTTAATGTCATGTATTTTTATTTGTACAGTTGTATATTGACTTAGTCCTACTGGTATAAGTGATACTGTAGGAGTACTGTGAGGTGGAGTCCTCGGATGTTTCTATGTCCTTATGTCACGCCCTTCAAGGTATTCAAGTCGACTTTTGTCTGTTCCTAGGTAGGTGAAGTATTTTCATGAATATGCGAAGGTCAGTGATGCAACTTCTGGAATATTCACACAAGACATACAGGGGCCCAGGGGTCTAAGACAGAATGGTTTTACAAGTTGCATCCTAGTGTAGTCAGGATCTGCTTGTCTTGCGTACTGCTTGGAGGTGCTTTCTGATTAGACTATTATTGTCTTGGTTCTCAGGCACCCCGACTGGTCATCGTAAAGTCTGCCGCATGTTTCATTTTTGTTTCCATTTTCAATTTTTAAAAATATAAAAATACTTAAAAACAATGTGATCCAAAATAGCACGCAGTTACTTCCCTTTATATGGGCACTGCTTTACTGAGCATCTCGTGTTATGGTCATGGTGGCAGTAGGAGTGTGTATGCTTGTTAATGTGGGGAGGCCCTGTCTCAGGTTGATGGTACACAGCTGTTTATTTAGTTACATATTAGCATGATTAGTTTGAAGACCCCCCTTCCCCCGAACCCCAACCCCCCAACAAAACACCACCCGCCACACTATTTCAAAAGTCATTGCCTGACCACCAATTCTTTTATTTTTTTAAGCCTTATAGCCCTTGTTTTTTTGGCAGCAATTGTGGGGCAAATAGTCATCCATGTTTTTGCACCACATCCAATTAAACAATCACAGTTGTTCTTATTTTGTTAGTTTTAACATAATTTTACGTTTTACATATATCTACTAATATTCAAGATGGTGGCGTACGCTTTATGTTACAAAGCCCCTTGTCTCTTGCAGTAGATTGGCCTGATAAAGCCTGTCTGTCTGTCTGCCCATGGTGTACTCTCGGTATTAAAAACAGGAACATTTGAGCAAGGCCATGTTTCTGATATTCACACCCTGGTCTACATCTCATATCACTCAAACAAAATTTGAATTAACATATTTTAAGATTGAGGTTGTTATGAATTATTATCACCAATATTAGACATTGCCAAGGTGACTTGTATTGTACAGATAACAGGGTCAGTAAAGTGGGAAGGAACTTTTGCATTAAATGTGATTTTATATTACCTCTGAATTTTAAAATATAAATCTTATTAGGCTTAATAAAAGTTAGAACTGGTTCTCAGGCAATGAAAATATAGTGCAGGTAGGCGGTGTTTTTGTTTGTTTGTTTTTCTTCTTTGTTGTTCAAACTAGTATGTAACCAAATATACAGTTCTGTAACCAAATACAATCAACCTGGGAAACGGCCTCCCTACATAAATGTATTCCTTGATGAGTAAATTACTGGAATACAGTATTTGACTACCGTTGGAGTTAGAATTTTTAAGGATTTCGTTTTTTTTTCTAATAAATGGAAATATATACGAAACATGCAGTGAACTTTAGGATGATGCAGGCGATGCCCGAGAACAAAGACTATTATGTTTTTTAGCCTTACCCTTACCCATTTTATAGGGCCACAAGCACTTAGTTTGTCAGTATTTTTTTTTTTTTTTTATCCTGTTAGGTGATAGCATATTGCATCAAACGAAGCTGCTCTAAACAAGGACCCACTGATTTTGACATGTATTAAACATGGGAGATAAAATAAAGTCTGTTGTTGATCCTTCAATGAATAGGATGCATTGATGCACAGTATTCTGTCTTGATTCGTCAGGTTTCCATTGCTTAAAGCATCAGCTGTGTTGCAGGCTCTCCTCCCTCATTAAACCAGTTTTATTTTTTTATACTAGCCGACCAGTAGTGGTGGGGAAAACTTAAAGAATAATTGAGTTGCATTTTTTCCCCCAAACAGTCTGTAAAGCAAGTAGACGTGTGTAGCCGAAGTTTGTTTTAGACCCCTTGAATGGTACATTGACTTCTGTGCATTTCATTATGAGACATTGCAGTCATATTCTAGTTTTGGTTAAATTTAGATTCGGCCCCAATAAAGGAGCAGAGTGCTGTTGATCTTAGCGCTAAGGTGATCGTATTCCCCATACCTTAATGTAGTCTTACAACAGTTGTAGCGCTAAGGTTGTTTTGTACAATGTCACCCAGTAAAGTTGTGTCTGTTCATGGACATGCAACATGTTCTCTGAAGGTTGATCCTGAGCTTCTTCATCCAGGATGTCCTTCTTCATCCAGGATGTCCTTCTTCATCCAGGATGTCCTCTGAAAGATGTTATTGTCACCTGTAGACTGTGGAAAACAAATGTCTTATTTCCTAACACTGTCACCTCCGAAGATGCTTATTGCCTAATTTGGTTTGTGTTTTGTTCTGATGGTGTGTCTTGTGATTTAGTCAATGAATATGCATTACATTGTGTCTCATATATGCAGAGGCATGGGATGCTTCTTTTGCTCACCTAGTCAGTATTTAAACCGTCTGAATGAAGGATGCTTCATTTTCAAACTAGTTGCATCAGTCTCAATATAATTGTGTTTTCCGACCCACCTTTCTGCCAACTTTATTCAATAAATGTTAGGCAAACCAGAATATATTTTTACCTTTCAGACATTTGTATGTGATTGTATTGTACATTGAAGGTTAATGTATTTCTGAAAGAAATATTGAATAGGTATCAATAAGAAGTAATATCCTTTTTAATATAATTTTACTTAGCTTATGGACAATTGATTAAAACAAATGTAACAAAACATCTTTGAGACGTCAACACTTTCTTTGATCCTTGATTTTACCAGCTGTTTCCTGACCACTTGAACAGGGCTTTAGCTGTTGTGCTGGCAGGGTTGGTAATCCCATTCAAGTAGGTGGGGCGAGGTGGGGTGGGGCACAAAGTTTTATCACTCAGAAGGAATGGATTTTCATCACACCTTTTAAGAAAGGAGACATTTTACTGTACTGGGCCCCTGTACTGGAACAGGTACCTAAAGTCATGGTTGGATTTCTCAGTGAATCCACTGTCTCCTATACATGTGGTCAGTCCCAGGTGACTCCCATCAATCAGATGACAATCTTTTAATATATCATAAACATTTCTTTAATTTATTATCAAGTAATTCATAAATCTGTTTTTCTATTTACTTCCCTGTTAAATTTAGTTAAGCATATGGTATCTTCCTTTTCACAACATCTGAGTTATGATACTAAACCAGACAGATATGTGTGTAGCTATTCTCCGACCACAGTTTCCTGCACACCTGGTCCACCATGTTTATCAACCACAGTCAGGAAGCTAAAGCATGCTACTCCAAATGATATAATAGACACACCTGCCTATGTAAATTATGTAAATATGACTGTAAATATGAAGTTTCAGTCCTTGATTTATTGCAAAGAAATAAATGTTATCCTAAATACACTTGATTTGTGTCATTTGTCATTGCGGTTTTTACCTGAGGGGCAAGGGTTCAAGGTGTTTAATGCCCACCCTTTCATCCCGAATCACCCTGAATAGGAAATGTTTCATGTTCGTAGATAAATCTCAGTCATTTCTTGAAGTTCTTAAATGAATCTTATTTGATTCCCAAACATTCTTTCATTTCGCGGGAGTTCGTGGAATCGGTGAGAAAGTTTTTGTTTGTCAAAGATTTTCGTGGAAGGGTCCCCGAATTGCAATTTCGTGGCTGTATTGTAATCCATTCGTAATTAATTCTTAGGTTCCGTAACAGCTTCGTAATCGATTCCTTTGCATTCTTGGCTTTTCTTAGCGATTCGTGGCTCCCAAAATTTCTTGTCCTCAACCCGAAAACATCCCGAAACAGCCACGAATGTCCCAAGTCAACTACGAATTATGTAAGAATAAAGCTAGAACAACATTCGGCATATTCGTAACTTAGTCGTAGGTGATACTTACAATTCGTGCATGATCCGTACATGAATCTTGTAATTCGTACATGTTTCTTAACCAATTCGTGGCATTGTTCATATTTTTCAAACCGATCAGCTACGAAAGTTTGCATTATTGGCCGAATCATCACGAATTTTGAAACTCCGATTAGGGGTGATTCGGGACTTTTGTTGTGGTATAGTGAAGGGGCGTCTCATGTAACTGTGTAGATCCTTTGATCCTTTAAAGTGAACAACAAAAGTTAGGGATCTTGAATATTTTGGGGGACATTTCTTGTAAATTGTGTTCAGTCTTCCTCAAGAATATTTATGATCCCATACTGTTTTTGTTCAGCATAGATTTAGTACAGATTCTAGTGTGTGATACAGTAAAACTCATGGCCTCTGCTTAAAATACTTCAGGATAAGACATCACATAAAGATGTGCATGTTTTATCCCCTATCCCCGTGCATCATGCAGTGTAGCAAATAGTACAATCTTTTAATTTAGTTTGGTTTGACTCGTCCAGAATCGAACCAGTAACCCTCTGCTCACGGACGCTTTATCCACAAAAACACAGAGATGGTCTAACCTTAAGAACCAGGCTGGCAAATTGGCAGTCACAGCAAGTGTGATTTCATCCAACACTACTCGGCCAGCTCACATGTTATGATAAATGATAAATATCACCCTCACCAGTTAATCTTAGTTTCAAAGATCAAGACTTATACTGAAAACCGAGATAACCCCTCCACCTACCCCCGCCCCAGCCCCAGCTAGGCTTAGTGTCCTCAGCAGCCTGTTCGTTGTATGAGGCGACTTCATGGATCGGATGGTCAGACTTCGATGACTTGGATCACAGTGTGACAATGTACCCCAACTGCGTGGATCGTTGCTCATACTATCAATCACTAGATTGACTGGACCAGACTTGATTATTTACAGGCCATCGACATGAGGTGGAATATTGCTGATTGTGGCGTTAAGCAACAAACACCCACTTGAACAGGTCCGCAGTCAGGGCGACTGCGACTATTTCAAACAGGAAGCATTTGGTTGCTTCATGACTTCCGTTCGTGCGTGCCTGTCACCGTGCCGGCCGACTGTGTCTATATGCACCAGCAACAACTACCGACTACGAGGTATGTATATATGGCGTATGATAAACATATTTTATCATATGATTGACAGTTGTCGATGTGATCATTCAATCCGATAAACTTTGTATCATGATGTGGTAAGTGTAATAAATTAATGATGTGCCCAAGCAGGAATTACTTCGAATAAGCTCATACTTATAAGAAATTGTCAACTTTGTCAATAAACTGTTGAATAATGTTTCCAATAAGTTTAGTTCTGTAAAAGTATGGCTTCGAATCACGTAGCAGTATTTATAAACAGTTGCGATGTCTGCTCTAGCATCGTTTTATACGCGTTTTTTAATGTTCCTTCAGTGTTATAACGTCTTAAGGGGCGGTCGGGTAGCCTAGTGGTTAAAGCGTTCGCACGTCACGCCGAAGACCCGGGTTCGATTCCCGACATGGGTCCAATGTGTGGAGCCCATTTCTGGTGTCCCCCGCCGTGATATTGCTGGAATATTGCTAAAAGCGGCGTAAATATACTCACTATGACATCTTAACCATGGACTATTTCAAGAGTTACATCATATGATAAAGAAATTATTCCTCTTGTGTGTTACCGTATCGTAAGTATATATTGCCAGGCATGCATGGTATAAACAAAATGACAGCGAATTTAACACATCGGTATGGCCCTAGAACATAATGTTATCAAATCAAGTCTGACAAACTTTAATGTATTTAAATGAGAAAACAATGTTATATCAAACACGAAAAGTAAGTATTCATACACCGTATATATTTTTAATGATTGAGAAATAAATACTTTCCAATGTGATATAAGCTACGCGGTGAGGCGGCCATTAATTCAGTTGTTGCAATCAGAGGTTATTCACACTGTTGCGGTAAATAACTTCCACCAAATCGTTACCGTAGTCCGATTCGAATAACACAGGGCTAAAATAGACGTCCAATTAAAATAACTCATGTGCGAGAGCAATTGTTAGGCAGGTTTGTGATAGAGACGGTGACGTCAAACGAAACAGCGAATTCATCCAAGGTAGTTATCGTCCAAAACTGGCTTTATATTTGCTGAGTAAAATAGATTAAAGAAATATTGTCCAAAGGTCTGAAATCCATGTTTTCCGGGTACTGCAAATACCCACGATATTTCTTGATAACAAATTTGCATGTTTAAAGCCCTAGCGACCAGCAGCTAAATATTTCCCTCTTCATTGAGGCGACACACCAGTAACGTGCAGTTTGCCGCGTGTTCCATCATGTCACACCTAGGTCAAGCCCGGCTCCGCACTAATGTAAGCACGTACTTCAGTTGGGACTTATTTTGTTCCGTGTTCAAACGATTCACTCTGTGTTTGACAGAGCTCCATTATAGAGACGGGAGACCAACAGGCTGTGTTACAAAGACCCAAGTCCGACAGGTAAGGATAGTTCATGTAAAATGTCCAGAGAGTGGGGGAGTGAGTGTGTCGACACAAGGCAGCACATATTGCTGTTACTTTTCGGATTGTCGTACAAATACAGGTCATCGGCCCACATGGTTACATTGTTCAGTGTCTAGTGGGTATGGAGGATGAGTGAGTGAGTCGGTTTTAACGCCGCTTTTAACAGTTATATCACGGCGTCAGCTTAATGTAGGAGGAAATCCCGAAGTGATGCAGGTCGCAGACGTTTACCACTTCGTTGAAACCCACGAGCATTGGTATGGTGCTGACAAACCTAGAAACATAATTGGGGCGAATCGGGATTCGAACCCACAATCATAGGTTTCTGGCGTGCCAAAGGGACGCAACACTGCACAGCGAATCGGGCCCCCGTGCCCTCGTATGGAGGATGGGGAAGGGAAGATGGGAAGGGGCTGATCTAAGTCAACCTGCCTGTAGCAATGTGGAGTGAGTGAGTATGGTTTGACGCCGCTGCTTGCAATATTCCATCAATATCACGACGGACACCAGAAATTGTATCACACACTGTTCCCGTGTCGGGAATCGAACCCGGGCCATCGGCATGATGGGCGAACACTTAAACCTTTATTACGTATAAGTGTGGAGAACCATACCCATAGAGATTCTGGGTAAGAATATAAGTTCCAAGCAACCTATATGCTCGCAAGAGCCGACTTAATGGATCGGGTGGGCAGGCTCGGTGACTTGGTGTATTCCGTGTGATTGTATCTCAGTCGATGCTCAAATCACTGGATTGTCTGGTCCAAATTATTCACAGACCACTGTCATATATAGCGGCGTTAAACAAATGAGTGAGGTTTTACGTCACTCTTAGCAACATTCCAGCAACATCACGACGGGGGACACCAGCAAGGCGCTTTACACGTTGTACCCATCCGAACCCGCGCCTTCGGCGTGACGAACGAACACTTCAACCACTAGGCTCCCTATGTTAATGGTGATTAAGGGAGACTGAAAAAATACATACCCAGCAATTTTAGAATTCTTACTTAGAGATCCAAGAACCCACAGATGCAGTTATTAATATAAAAATATAATAGCCTGCGCATAAAAGCAATATGCAACTCTGACCTCTGTAACGGATCCTCATTGTTATGGAGGCACTATGCCAGTATTGCAGACATCCGTGAGCCTTTGGACTGAATTGTTCTCAAGCCCACTACTCCCTTCATGGACCCATTGACCGGCTCCGTGGTCTAGTGGTAGAGCGGAAGGTCCGGAGTTCGATCCCCGGCCGCGTCATACCAAAAGACGTTAAAAGATGGTACTTGTTGTTACCCTGTCTGGTGCTCGCCATTAAGGGGCTAAAACAAGGACTGATCGGCTCGGAGTCGAGTGTCTGAGTCGAGTATTCATGTTAAACTGAGGCGTCGTATCTCAGTGAGCTAGCACTGTAAATCGGCATCAGGCCATACAAACACACACACGTACATTCACGTCGCATGAAGATCCGGGTTAGAATAGGTCTTCAGCAACCCATGCTTTCCGTAAGAGGCGACCAGGCTTGTTGTATGAGGCTCGTTGACTTGGTTACAAGTCATCGTATCCCAATTGCGTGATGACAATCAATGGACTGGAGACTCGATTATTTTCAGACCGCAGTCATATAACAATGGCCCAGTGATATGGGTACAATGTGTGAAGTCCACTTTTGGTGTCCCCCCGCCGTTACATTGTTATTGCTAAATGCGGCGTAAAACCATACTCACTCACTTCATGGAAGCGAGTTCTGTGACACGTTGATCTCCCGTCTGACTATTCACAAGGACGACTAGGAAGTGCTTCATTTGCAATCAGATACCACTTCTTGTCACGGGGCATCATGACATAATACCAGACACTTATGACTCGGTTCCCATTTCAGGCATGGATGGCGTATTAATTTGTGTGTAATTTGTGTATTCATGAAATGATTTATTTAAGAACTGACCTCAATATTTTTTGCGTTCACGCAAAGTGTGTACGCCGATTTTTACAATTTTAACTCCATAAACGCAAACAAATATTGAAATAAATTCTCACAGATAAATACGTCAATAATAATTCTTCACAGACTGCTTACTTAATCAACAACAAACACTAGGCTGTAGACAACTGTAGGTAATCAACATTATTACGCAACACAAGCCACACAGTATACTGACTCCGAGCCGACCAGTCCTTGTTTTAGCCCCTTAATGCCGAGCGCCAGACAGGGTAACAAC
Source organism: Haliotis cracherodii (assembly GCF_022045235.1). Lineage (NCBI taxonomy): Eukaryota > Metazoa > Mollusca > Gastropoda > Lepetellida > Haliotidae > Haliotis > Haliotis cracherodii. The sequence goes on from NW_027266319.1 coordinate 21,228,856, forward strand.
AAGTACCATCTTTTAACGTCTTTTGGTATGACGCGGTCGGGAATCGAATCCCGGACCTCCCGCTCTCCGGGCGGTAGCGCTACCACTAGACCACGGTGGCGGATCTTCAAGGAGAAGGGTGAAGTTGTAAAAGTGACTTGTATGATGTTTTTTCCCGACAGGGTACTTAGTGATGACGGTATATCATTATATTATGTATATATAGTAAAAAGGTATTCACCGAGAGCTTATTCTATGCGCGGCTTAAAAACGAGGCTTACATTATCGTGTATGTTTTGGATTCACTGGGCTTTTTCTTCACACAAGGTCACGTGCTACTTAAGGTCTTCCAGCCTTAAGGCATCGCTCGGTGACCACCTCATAACTTATACAGGTCGTGTCTATTTCAGCTAGCGTCACCATGGGTACTGAGGTCAAGGCTATTGTGGTGGGCGACGCAGGATGTGGGAAGTCATGCCTGCTTCTCCGGTTCTTAAAGGGTCACTTCATCACCAACGATGAAGCAGGGTCCACCTTTGAGACGGGCACTTCCACCGTCTTTGTGCAAGGGCAAAAGGTTTGTGCTGCATGTAATTTATTCAATATCATATTAATAATGAACACCCTACATCGTGCCGGGAGAATTGGTCCACTGGCCTATGCATAGTCCAATCCAAATCGCGTAACGACCCCGACATTATGCATGGATTTAAAGTGCAGATTTCGGTCGACTGAGGGATTTACAAAGCATGTGAACCGCCAACTGGGCGCCGACAGAAAATTTGCAAATCGTTTCATTTTTTTAATCATTTTGCTTGAAGCAGTTTCCAGTGATATGAGGTGTGGAATCTGATTGGTCAATTGGAGGGACATAGAAGGGACATAACTCGTAATAGCCACTGGTGGCGCTACGACCAGACCAGTTCGGCGAGGGTAGAAACTGGTCTTTTATAGTGCTTCAACCTCTAAAATCTTCCCAGACGCCACGGAAGATATGAAAAAATACTACCATAGTGGTTGATTTGAATTAGTAACGTGATGTCCACTTTTCATTTGTCCGAGTCTGACCGTTCCTTTCTCCTCCCGCAGTTAGAACTGATGGTATGTGACACCGGCGGAAGCAGCATGTTCGACAGCCTGCGTCAACTGTCCTACAACGACGGGGACGTGATAGTCATGTGCTACTCCATCACTGACCGAGACTCGCTGCAGAACGTGTCGGAGAGATGGCGTCCAGAGATGCTGAATCATGTCACCTCTGACCGCCCGATCGTCCTCGTGGCAACGAAGAAGGACCTTCGAGACTCCGATCTGTCTTTCAGCAGCGTCCGCGGCAGCGACAAGCTTCATCAGGAGCCGGTGACCACTCTTGAGGGTCAAGAGATGAGGGAAAGGCTGGACGCCGTGGACTTCATTGAATGCTCGGCAAAACAGGACGACGGTGTGCGCGAGCTGTTTCAGAGAGTGGCCGAGGTTGGCCTGGAGTCTAGTAGGTCACGGCGAAAGAAGTTTTGTCGGCAGTCGTGAAAAGGATGGATGGGACTGCGGGCAGCGCAGGCGTACAACGAATAGAGAGTGACGCCATGTTTATTCGATGTTCTTAGATCAACGACAATATATAGTGTGTTCGGGACAAACGGAGTGTCGATGATAGACCAGGATTTGTGTTTCAATTAATGAGGAGACCACAAAACAATATAATGTTTGAATAAAAAATAGTTCTGTAACGTCATCTTAAGCCACGGGTTACAAGGGTTGTATTATACAGATAAAAGCTCAAGCACTATTGTAGAAGTTTGATGTGAAACAGTTCTGTCTGGACCACGTGTTAAGGTAGAGATCACTCTCGTTAAATAAGACCATTGTTTAAGATTCGATACCTGTCTCATACAGAAATTCAAGGCACAGGTCAAACTCATTTCAATCAAATCATTTTGCTTAAATTCGATGCCTGTCTCAGAACGCAATTTCATCAAAATCATTGTCAAATGTTATGTTCAACACGAAAAGTATTCATACGACGTATATATTTCTAATGATTGAGAAGGAAGTATTTTCCTATATGATATAAGCTCCGAGGTGATGCGGCCACCGTTGTTTCGATCAGAGCTTATCAATAATATGAAACCTCTGACAGACCGGTCAGAATCAAGTCATCTTCAACTTCATGAGGGGGGCACGGGTGGCCCAGTCGTCTAAGGCGCCGCGATTCGCTGTGCAGAGTTGCGTCCCTTGGGCACGCCAGAAACCTATGATCGTGGGTTCGAATCCCGGTTCGCCCCGATTATGTTTCTAGGTTTGTTAGCACCATACCAGTGCTCGTGGATTTCACCGAAGTGGTAAACGTCTGAGACCTGCATCACTTCGGGCTTTCCTCCCACATTAAGCTGACACGCCGCGATATAACTGGAATACTGTTAAAAGCGGCGTTAAACTAAACTCACTCACTCACTCACACTCAATTTCATGATGGAATCCAATTCAACCACGGTTTTCAACCAATCAGGTTCCAGCCTACACTCACACATGTTGCACTGTATAATCCAATGAGAATTACGTATCAACCAATAGATATTTCTTAGTGGATCTCGCTATATACCGTATAAGACGTAATAAGCGCCCCGCTCTAATAAGCGCCCACGGCGATATTTGCTGATATATTGGCTAGTGAACAATCCCAGTTGGCACCCTTCCGATTAATCAATCTACACGAGACTTATTTTTTCGCGTATGATACGCACTCGTGTGTTATGTGCACCCTTAATTATGGGCAATCAAATTCTGCAAAAATATATCTGTTGTACATAAACATTTCAGGCTGTCAGCATAACCATGAAATTTATCTTTCAACTCTGTTTTTTTCACCAAAATAATATTCTTATAAGAGCCCCCTGTTTCTAATTTTGAGAGCGCCCTGGGTGCTTATTACGTCGAATGCGGTAAAAGCAATAATCTTTAACGCGACGTTAAACTCTATTTCACATCACCTTTTCACTGGATCTATTAATGTTACGAATATTGCCTCGCGGAATTGCAAAATTCAGTCACGTGACGCATCCTTGTTCCCTTGATACTTTTTTCTCCAACCCTTTCCGTGGTATTCGACCGATATGGTTGACGCGGACATAGTTATGGGTAGGTTCATGGTTATGTGCCTTTGGTTTTATTGTTCTATCCTGAATATCCTCCGCGACATTGTGAACATACTACAGACTGCTATCGACGTTCCGGTATATTATTACTTAAAAATGTATCGGCCCACCCAGCGTGTTTACCAATCATCTGAAGAGACGAGGGGTCACGGGTGGCCCAGTCGTCTAAGGCGCCGCGATTCGCTGTGCAGAGTTGCGTCCCTTTGGCACGCCAGAAACCTATGATTGTGGGTTCGAATCCCGGTTTGCCCCAATATTGTTTCTAGATTTGTCAGCACCATACCCGTGTTCGTTTCACCGAAGTGGCAAACGTCTGAGACCTGCATCACTTCGGGATTTTAAGCTGACACGCCGTGATAAAACTGGAATAATATTAAAATCGGCGTTACACCCAACTCATTCACTCAAGAAACGTTTCATCAAGTTTAAAGCACCAAATTCCCTTGGAAGGATCAAACCATTTTGTTGACACGTTCTAGTTTTTGAGTAATGTTGACCCTTTGGCTTGCGACCCCCGGGGAAGCAACACTATATTTGTTGCTACATTATCTTCCTTCGTCGTTGATACCTCACAGAATTGTGTTCAGTATGATCTTCCATCTCCCAACGCAGTCGGCTGCATTCGTGACCAACTCGTGTTATTCCGGGACCAGCTGAATAGCGACTCGTGCCCTTCTCATGGTCATTTTTGCGACCGAATTCCGTCTTAGCGCAAACGTGCATACCTAAAACAATTGTCAACTCGTTGCGTAATGGTTCACATATATTTCCCCATATATTATATATATTCCAGATGCAATTTAAAGCACACCGGGGCGTGCGGAATTATACAGTATGATTGAACACATTTAAATATGTCTTGGGTATATATTTAGATGTAAGACATATGTACAATTAAAAATTATTTCTGAGGGATTCTTTGACGAAGAACTTGAAATCATACGCGCATTCTGATTGGTTCGTCGTATTTCATCGATAGGGGGACGAGTCATCTTGCAGGTTACGGAAAGGGGCGAGTGGTGACGAATGAGTCGGCTGCTCGGGCTTTGGCATTCGTCACCATTCGCCCCTTTCCGTACCCTGCTAGAAGATTCGGCTTGTCCCGGAATAACATGAGTTGGTCACGAATGGTGCAGACCTAGCTAAGTTTTAGATGCTTCGTGAATACCAGGTTAAGTTCTGACTTGGCTAAGTCAAAACTAAGTTGTTTAATAAATATGGCACGGGTGACGAACGAACGCGTTAACCACATAGCTTCCCCCAAAGCCCCATTGCTGGGACATAGCTAAAAGAGGCGTAAAACCATACTCACTCATTCACATTCGGCTGCTATGGGATGTAGTAGTGACGTGTGTATGTTTTTATTCAGCCAAAGAAAAGAGGTGGCTTGATTCGTTGGTTAAAAATATATAGCGATAGCGACAACTTTTCAAATCGGCCGGCCTCGTGAAGATCCGGGTTAGAATAGGTCTTCAGAAACCCATGCTTGCCGTAAAAGGCGACTATGCTTGTGGTAAGAGGATACGAACGGGTTGTCAGCTCGCTGAGTTGGTTGATGCATGTCATCGTATCCCAATTGCGTGGATCGATGCTCATGATGCAAATCACTGGATTGACTGGTCCAGACCGCCGTCATATAGCTGAAATATTGCTGTGTGTGGCGTTAAACAACAAATAAAGAAACAAACAAAACTTAGTGCAGCGTTAAACAACAAATCATGCAAACATTGTCTAAAGGTCTGAAATCCGGATACTGCAAATAAACACGATATTACTTGACAGCAAAGTTTGATGTTATCAAGATTGTCGATCAATTCTTTCTTCATCTGAGCAGGAAACGTGACATTCCGGATACACATCTTCAATTGTTTTATCGTTTCGTGTTCCTTCGGATTCACTCTGTGTTTGACAGAGCTCCATTATAGAGGCGGGAGACCACCAGGCTGTGTTACAAAGACCCAAGTCCGATAGGTAAGGATAGTTCATGTAAAATGTCCAGAGAGTTGGTGAGTGAGTGTGTCGACACGATGCAGCAGATATTGCTGTTACTTCTCGGATTGTCGTACAAATACAGGCCATCGGCCCACATGGTTACATTGTTCAGTGTCTGGTGTGTATGGAGGATGGGGAGGGAGGATGGGATGGGGATGGGCTAATTTCTCTGAGTTAACCAGACTCCAGTGGATTATCTTAAACCTAAAAACTTGTCCATTTCTCTTTTGTTTATTCCAATACCCGTGAAGACCCGGGGTAGAATAGGTCTTCAGCAACCCTTGCCGTAAAAGGTGACTATGCTTGTTGTAAGAGGCGACTAACGAGATCGGGTGGTCAAGCTCGCTGCCCTGGTTGATGCATGTCTTCGTATCGCAATTGTGTGAATCGATGCTTGTGATGTCAATCACTGGATTGTCTGTACCAGACTCGATTATCTATAGACCGCCGTCGTACAGCTAGAATAGTGCTAGAGTGCGGCGTTAAACAACAACCAAATCAAAACTTGATTCCAAAGCTCCATAAAAATCCGTGCAAAGAGAGATATATTTCAGTGTCCAACACACTTACACCAAATCTCGGTCTCAAAGATCAACCATAATCCGCAAAACAATTAAGGTAGGACTTCATTCTATATAATCAGAAATAAATATCTGAGACAAATGGAATTAATAGTATGTGGATTCTAAAAACCTCAAGGAATTTCCTCATATTCTCACAATTTCAGAAAAGAACAAGTTCATTGAAGCTTAAGGTGTATGTTGGTCACATATCGTTCAATAATGGTCAAATAGCCACTGATTTAATATACAGAGGATAGTTCATTTGTCGAGTGAAATATATCATGTTTCGCTGGCCAAGTAACAAAAATGGCACTTTGCAAACGAACAGTCTCGATTGACGAGTTAAATGAGAAGTGAACAGTTTATAACAAAATATTTTCGAGAGAATAACAAACGGAAAGGAGTGATATTAACTCCATAAATGACTATATGTAATTATTTTGCATTGTCAGCATGGAACTAACGTAAAAAGGACGTCAACAGTTTGTGTACTCGCGAGACACTCACGATAAAGGGAGACAATTCAAGGGGAGGTAACTCTTGTATGACAATAGTTCCGTCAAAGTGTTATGTTCGCTACAGTGAAATATCAAGTGTTATGTTCACTATAGTGAAATATCAAGTGTTATGTTCACTGCAGTGAAATATATAGAGATTACTAAACGAGTGTCTGTCAGATACCATTTATCTAACAACGTGTTGCTCAAAACGTATCTAATGAGAGAAAGTGAGGAGTGACATATATGTCGATGTGGCATCCAGGGGGTTTACACTCTAAAAAAACCCATAATGTTCAACACAGACGTAGGCGAACATTCGACTGAAGCACGAGCCACTAATCAATGACTTACAATCAGGAAAGTAGTCCGTCATAATCTGACATCAGGATTTCACCATGGAGTAGCCAACCACGGGCCTGGAATTCGATTGCACACATATGTTGGGATACCAGTTGTCTCAAATGGGTTTCACACCCACAGGTATGTAAGAACAAGTGTTATGTTCACTGCAATGAAAATATCACTTCAGAAAGCACAGTCTTTCACGCTGAAGTATATAATAAATGTCCAAACTGTCAGTTATAACACTGGTATAGTTTAGAAAAGGAATTGTGACGGATTCAGGCATGTGTTACTTTCTTTCTTCCTGTCTTTGGCTGTGGCTCGATGACCTCCTCACAACGTCTAATGGACGTGCCTATTTCAGGTAGCGTCAACATGGGTACTGAGGTCAAAGCTATTTTGGTAGGCGATGCGGGCTGTGGGAAGTCATGCTTGTTCTTCCGGCTCTTAAATGGTCAATTCATCCCAAAACAACAGGTTGAGTCCACGTTTGAGAGGGGAGCTTCCACTGTCTTTGTGAAAGGGCAAAAGGTTCGTGTGCATGTAACTTATTCATTATATAATTGTTGGTGATTTGAAAAATAATAAGGGGGTAACCAACAAATTGCTTCATACAGCACTGAACTGTGAAATCAGTATATGACTTCACACGATCAATGAATAGTTGTAAATGCACATTTTCCGATAAGTTGATAGATCAGGCCGGAGAAGTCCTCGAATCGCCCTCGTCTCGGTTATACATCTGTACAACCAGCTTTTTAGAAACGCTCACATCACGAAACTTTTCAAATGATGTATTCTGTCGCATTTGTTTACAACAACGAACCATCTCATTAAAATCAGATCTGAGTTCTCACGACCGCTAAACAAAGATCCGAGGAAATTCCATTACGGGTCACGTCAGAACGACCTTTCGCGAACTTTGACCGACCACTGAAATGACTTAGGTCTAACAATAAGTCGATATCAGTCAATTAGAAAGCAGCTTTCTTGATCTTTACGGCATTCATTTTAACCTGTCGACTTCAATTTCAGGCTACGCTTGAAAAATATGTTGACAAAGTTCTCGATTAAAATTTTGAAAACTTAACAAACGAACATTCCGGAATGTCTAATATATGGTTGAGATTGTATGGCAGTGCTTCCCACGTACCATGCAACGCCTCCCCCGTTCAAATGTTTATCCCACGGAAGCGAGAGTTAGACGATAATTTTGACGGAATCAGTCGTACGGGCCGTAGCTGTCGTTCGGAATACCCCGTGTTAACGTTTTCGAGGTTGCATGATTAGACAACACATTCCGACCGTCACTTTCATGATCTGGTAAGCGACGCTTTGATTGGTCGGATGAAAAGTCGTTGCGATGTGACCCGTAATCGAATGTCCTCAGATCTTTGTTAAGAGATAAGGAGAACTGGGTTCTGATTTTAATGAGATTGCACTCACTCATCTATTGCAAAGAATAATGCATGCTGTTTGTAACTGTTTGATGACAACGTTTAATTTTCTACTAGAAGGTGAGTGAGTGAGTATGGTTTTACGCCGCTTTTAGCAATATTCCAGCAATATCACGGCGGGGGACACCAGAAACGGGCCTCATACACTGTACCCATGTCGGGAATCGAACCCGGGTCTTCGGCGTGACGAGCGAACGCTTTAACCGTCAGGCTACCCGACCGCTCCTCCACAAGAAGGGTGCAGACTAGGCTGCAAACCCTCCTGCCTCTATGTTGTACACAATGCAATGCGGGGGCACGGGTGGCCCAGTCGTCTAAGGCGCCGCGATTCGCTGTGCAGAGTTGCGTCCCTTGGGCGCACCAGAAACCTATGATTGTGGGTTCGAATCCCGGTGCGCCCCGATTATGTTTCTAGACAATTGTGCGCCTTAGACAATTGGGCTATCCCTGATTCCTCCAATGCCATGTTTGAATCATGCTCATATCAACAACTAAACTATGAAAATAAATGGTTTTAGAAATCTTTACAATAGAACTTTACCCCACTATTCTTCTAGATACTGTAGGGGCGGTGGTGTAGCCTAGTGGTTAAAGCGTTCGCTCGTCACGCCGGATCCCCGGGTTCGATTCCCCACGAAAACAATACTCACTCACGATATTGTACGTTTACTGGAAGGACGAGTTGCGTACCACTCCGTGAATATCGTCATCATTGTCTATCCCAGTTGATATCCTACGAGTAGGTGTTTACGCCGCTTTTAGGAATATTTCAGAAATACCGTTGTACCACTTCTGGGCAATCCAACCATCGTCTTTTGCCTGACGTGCGCGCGTTTTAACCACTAAAAGCTTCCCCGACACCCTGATAAAATATGGACAAATACTACCACTGTAAAGGATTTGAATGAGTTATGTGATATCCATTTTTCATATGTCCGCGTCTGACCGTACCTTTCTCTTCTCACAGATAGAACTGATGATATGTGACGCCGGCGGAAGCAGCATTTTCGACAGTCTGCGTCAACTGTCCTACAACGACGTGGACGTGATAGTCATGTGCTACTCCATCACTGACCGAGACTCGCTGCAGAACCTGTCGGAGAGATGGCGTCCAGAGATGATGAACAGTGTCACCTCTGACCGCCCGATCGTCCTCGTGGCAACGAAGAAGGACCTTCGAGACTCCGATCATTCTTTCAGCAGCGTCCGTGGCAGCGACAAGGTTCAACAGGAGCCGGTGACAACCCTTGAGGGGCAAGAGATGAGGGGAAAGCTGCACGCCGTGGACTTCATTGAATGCTCGGCAAAACAGGACGACGGTGTGCGCGAGCTGTTTCAGAGAGTGGCCGAGGTTGGCCTGGAGTCTAGTAGGTCACAGCGAAAGAAGTTGAAGTGAAAAGGATGGATGGGACTGCGGGCAGCACAGGTGTACAACGTATAGAGAGTGACACCATGTCTATTGAGGACAAGCGAGGTGCCGTTGTTAGACCCGGAATTTGTGTTTCAAGTAATGAACAGACGACCAAACAATATGATGTTTGAATAAAAAAATAATTCCGTTACGTCATCGTTTTCTGTTGAGTTACCAGGATTGCATTATACGGATAAAAGATCAAGCACTATGAGTTGTGTCGATATCAAAATAAAAATAAAATAAAATATGTCGGGACCACGTTACATCGTGTAAAGGTACAGACCAATCTCGTTAAATAAGATCTTTTACTAAGATTCGACACCTGTCTCAGACGGAGAAATCTATGACACATAGGAGTATCATTCAATCAAAACGTTCACTAAAATCCGATGCCTATCTCCAACGGGGAAAGCCACAGATCGATCTCATTTCAAGCAGATCTTTTACTCCTGCCTAAAACATTTGTTTTAACTGCCATCCGTCTGGTGCATTAAAACACTGTACATTGTAGCTCGATCCAGACAGACTTCCTCTGACGGAAAGAGGTATCGAATCGAATAAAGGTCTTACAGAATTACAAAACAATAAATCTCACAGAAGTTAGTACCTTGGTCCGGCAGATGTTCTCTGAATAAAGGTCGTACTATCCCCAATCAAACGTCTCCCCTCCCTATATAAATATGAAAAAACAACACAAAACAACATGGACACAAACAAGGGTGCAAGTCATTTGGCACTAAATTACAGCTTGGGTGGTTCATGCGAACATTGTATGCATTTTTGTTTTCAAAAGGAACATCTTAAAAATCTATTATTTTAAGAATCGCCTTAAATGATAAACATAGTATTATTTTCGTGTATATCCGTATTGTAAATATTATATTTTAGGAATATATAATAAGTATCATGCTCGTCAAAGGCTAATAATCTCCATGAGACACATTCAGAATATCGTTTATATTTTCTTTAGAATCAAGCACGCACAAAAACAACTTTGATATTTGCGGCTTTGTAATAAGAATCCGTTGCATTATTGCAAAAGCAACATACCGTATTCGACGTAATAAGCGCCCCGCTCTAATAAGCGCCCACGGCGATATTTGTTAATATACTGGCTAGTGAACAATCCCGATTGAACAATGTACACAAGACTTATTTATTCGTGTATAATACGCACTCGTGTGTTATATGCACCCTTAATTATTGGCAATTAAATTCTGGAAAAATATATCTGTCGTACATAAACATTTCAGGCTAAAAACATTACTAATCTAATAAGAGCCCCCTATTTCTAATTTTTAGAGCGCCCTCGGCGCGTATTACGTCGAATGCGGTATTCATGAGCGTGGACCTTTTCCACCCAATGCCGGGATTGCGACCTGGATGAAAACTCCGAACAAGGATAATGAAGAACAAAGGGTGAGCTGCAGAACGTGGAGTTATGTCGGTAGCTGGCAACACAATGCACTGAGTTCCGGGGTGAGTGAGATCCTGTTGTTGTAGGGGACAAGCAGCTTCCTCTACGGCAGTGTTAGCACGCGGTGACGTCACTTGCGTGGTCACTGTCACTGGATGAACCTGACAACACTTCACAGATCCCACCAGAGATCCTTGAAGCATCTGTAACGGTGAGTGGTTTATAATGACTCTACTTGTCTTTATAAGCATGTTACAAGGTGTTACCTGTGATATGGTATAACTTAAAGAAACTTTCTATCCACCACTGTTTTCCCATTCATACGTCTGTGTTGATATCATTGTAGGCTGAGAATATTTAAAATATAGAAAAAGGATGCAATTCCTTAGATATGTAAATGTGAATATGTTTCTTGAAATAATAATGTAGGAAATAAAAAGCTCTTCGTTTATTTACATTCCATCAACATAGGTTTTCCCAGGAATATAATAAAATTTCTGTACCTAACTGTAATGGACTTCCCTCTCTCTGGTGACTGGGCCTGTGTTGATGTCGCACAGGACGTTGACTGTCGTTCAGGAAACAGCACTCCTATCACTGCGTGAAGACACTTCCTATTTGTGTCAGTTCTTGACTTCTGACATCAGTTGAATTGCTGTGGGACCTCTCTCATCTATAGACGCAACATGCGGAGAACACGTTGCTACAGCGGCGGGGATAGGTGCGGGTTTGCATGTAATATCGGTATTGGTACACTTAAATTGGGGCCTTGTAAAAATATAATCTCGACAAAGTGTGTTTGAATTATTTTACCGACGAGAAATGTGCAATTAAACGACACATGCCTAAATATTATTTATTATCCAACTCAATAATTTAACCAAAACAACTTATACTAATGACTGGAAAAAACGTCGATTTCTAAAACCAATTTCGTATTGTTTCAGTAAAAAAAGATTTTGAAATTTTACTGCCGATGTGGTAATGTAGCAGGTGTTCTCAGAACTGTCAATCATTTCCGAATTTATGAAAATATAAAAGACGATAACATTTGCTTTGCCCTATGGTCATATGACCATTCACCACCACTTATCTCTTTCCATCTCAATTATCTACAGTTGCTACTGTTTCCACATCTACCCTGAAACCTGTTTGCAATGGGGGCGGTCGGGTAGCCTAGTGGTTAAAGCGTTCGCGCGTCACGCAAAAGACCCGGGTTCGATTCCCGACATGGGTACGGTGTGATAAGCCCATTTCTGGGGTCCCCCGCCGTGATATTGCTTTAATATTGCTAAAAGCGGCGTAAAACCATTCTCATTCAATTCACTGACTGTTTGCAATGCTGTGTGATATGATGCAAGTAATGCTGTTTCCAAGACTTACTCATACAATTCCTATACGATCTCATAACATGCCCGCAACGGAGTACAGTTTAAAAATGTCGATATGGCCAATTACTCCGCTATGCATCAGTACTATCAACTTTTGGCGTGACTCTAAAACCTGAACACATGGCCGTTCCTCATTCCATCAAATTTCAGCAAATGTATCGATGACAAAAATGATGTCCGATGCAATTCACTATTTTGACTTGTACTACATTTCCCCTGGTTTATTTAGGTGAAAAATTGACTTTCCTTTGCGTGTGTTTGTAACGGGTCCCATCGGTTGGGAAGAATACGTTCACATTTCGCGAACACCTGGTTTCATCACTATTTGATAGTGATTCATAAACACATGCTCATGGTATAATCGGAACCATACTGTCGACTCTTTTGGTTGGGATTTCTTTGGAATAGGGAAGGGATTTGTATCTTCTATTTCTTAGTGCATTTGGTTGCTTTAAACGTCTTGGATCATGGTGCTGGACCCAGATCCATCGCCTGTCAATAGCCTAAACATGTTGTTTAACAGGGCATTAGAGGTCACCCTGGGGCACACTCTACCTATTTGTAAAGTTTTATACTTTTAACACTGTCACAGTAGTTTAACAAACGGCTGGACTATTGCGGATTACGGGTCATCGTGACCCGATGATTACGGGTCATCGTGACCCGATGGGTGGACCGCTGCTCATGTTTGACACTGGTTTCAGATTCCATTCTTCACAGGCCACGGTAATAACACCGTAATATTGCTGACAGTGGCGTAAAACAACATTCACTCAGTTCGTTCAAACAATGCACCAGTCCTGTATGTGTTACAGTCAGTGTCCATACCGAGATGTCAGGTCGCAACATCCACGCACTCATCTACGGCCACACGGGATCGGGGGTGACGACTCTCATCATGCGCTGGGTGAGTGGACGGCTACCGACCTCCGTGGAAGAGCTCACAGCGCCCTACAATGGCGTCAAAAACATCAACATCCAGTTAGCGGAACAGAAAACTTCGGTAAGACAATGTTACTGTGATGGTTGTATTTTTTCAGTACTGTAAAATATCCACAAGGCGGAATAGAAATAGAAGACTTCGGTAAGATTATGATACTGTAATGGTTTTTTTGTCTCTTAAATTAAAAAGAAGAAGCTATTGGGCGGAAGAAAGAATTCGGTATTATGATTTGATTTTTCTTCTTTTAAGACATCGTAAAAACACGTGTTAATATGCAGATATACACGTTATTATGCAGTGTGTTCGTTTTTTCGTAAAAAATTCGTACTTGTGAAAAGGTTTGGTTTGTTGTTAAACGCCACACTCAGCAATATTACAGCTATTGACGGCGGTCTGTAAATAATCGAGTCTGGACCAGACAACCCAGTGATTGACATCATGAGTATCGATCCACGCAATTGGGATCAACCAAGTCACCGAGCCTGTCTACCCGATCCAGTTAGTCGTTTTTGTACAAGCATAGTCGCCTTTTACGGCAAACATGGGTTGCTGAAGACCTATTCTACCCCGGATCTTCACGGGTCACTTGTGAAAAGGGTCCTAGCAGTCTAACGTGCTGCAATTCGCTAAGTTGAGTCTTTTAGCCGTTGCAGGGATATTGGTTAGAATTCGAGACCCATGATCACCACATCCTAGTTCGTGGGTCATGTGGACTCACTCACTCACTCGTTAAAACCGTCAAGTATGGAAGGCCGTAGGGGCATAGCTAATCATTTAGCATTACAGAAAGGGCTGGACGGAAGGGAAAGTAATATGGTTCAGGGACTGTGAGACAGGCTAGTAGGAACAACCTATACTGTGTTATTCTAAGCTTTTTGCAGGTAGATTTTCTATCGGTAATTTTCATTGTTGGGGAAATTGAAGACGTTACTAAGTTGCAGGTTTAACTTTAATATGACGCTATGCACTCCTAGTTAAATTCCATATATGTTTTGGTTTCATGTAAGTTCACATCGAACAAGTACTTACAAATATTTAAAATGTTGCTTGTTCAGAACTTTTGAGAAAAAAATGCTTTGTTTTACTGTTTAGATTTTCTCCTCATTTGTTGGTTGTTTCATTATTAAAAGAAGAAAAGTCTTATATCAATTTTTTGTAATATAAATCATTGTCCCGAAATGATTCCGGGGTAGAATAGGTCTTCAACAACTCATGCTTGTCTTAAGGGGCGACTATGCTTGTCTTAAGAGGCGACTAACGGGATTGGGTGCCAGGCTTTCTGACTTGGTTGATGCATGTCATCGTATCCCAATTGTGTAGATCGATGCTCATGATGTCAATTACTGGATTGTTTGGTCCAGACTCGATTATTTACAGACCGCTGTCGTATAGCTAGAATACTGCGGAGTGCGGCGTTAACTACAAACAAACATAATGTATTACAGTTTGCGAGACGCCTTTTCGCTTTGAACAGTAAATGTTCCCAAATCGACAGAAACATCTTATTAATCCCTTATATTTCAGGAGGTTGTCATGGTGACACTTATAGACGGAGGCGTGTTCCTAGGCGACGAGGAAGGTCTGAGGAGAATTTGTCGGAAAGTTGACGTTATTGTCGCATGCACCTGTGTCCAAGTTGATGACCTCGGCTTACCTGAGATAAGACGCCTCAGCATGCTACTCGGTTTACGAAGACCACCCATTATCATCCTTGGGACAATGAGGGACCTGCGGGACGAAGCCAGTGATCAGTTGCCGCTCCTTACAGCGATAGCTTGTAGTGATGATGTGGAGGAGTTTGGGGACGTGATTGAGGAGACGGACGAGGTGGGGAGACGTAACGCACTGTCGTCTGGATACCCTGAACTGGCAGCGGAACCAAGGCGGCTCGGTAACAATAACAATGGAAAGAAGCCCGGTTTGGTTGAAACTCCGTCTGTCACGTCTGAATATTCTATTGAAGCAGACGTATTTGAGGAACAGAGCCCACTGCTGGTGGTGTCCAAATGTCAGGACCAAAGTGTCGAGAGGAATAGAATGGAGGAGAAATGTGTTAATGTTGGCGAAACACAGTCATTAATGCCTGGACAATTTCAAGTCACAGTTAAAATAGAGAATGCAGAACTTCAGAAGGGATGTATTTATGGATCGGAAAGTCTTGACCTAGGGTCTGTGGCTCCTAAGACAAAAGAAAAGGTACATTTCAGCGAAAGCGAATCACACCCAATGATACCTGAATCTGATGTTATTGAAGAAGCTGATGACATTGTGAACGAAAGCAGTTTGTCGAGAAAACTCGAATTAACCATACAGAATGTTAAGAGGCACAGCATACAGAACGAGGACCCGGAAACAGAAATATGCTCTATTGAAGATGACTGTTCCGCTGCGCAGGAAACGCCTCTGATGTCTGACGGGGAGGCGAGTGACGTCACGGGGTCAGACAGGCGAATGGTATCGCCCACTGATCTCGAGTTTGATAACATTGAGCATGATTTGTCGTTTTTGAGCAGGGAATTGATGAACATCTCCTCCCACCGTATGAACCCTGACTACTGGTCAACGGAATCCATCAACGGATCCGTTGCCTCACCGCTGGACCACTCCAGGGATGTGATCAGTATGGTGGAGCCAGCCCACGGTAGATCATTCAGAGAGAATGGGGACGCTGCTGAACCGTCCCCGCACCAGCACCACGCAAACACTAACGATAAAGGTGTGACAGGTCAAGAATTAAACCATTCATCCGACACCAACACATCACCTTTAAAACCCATGTTAGAAACCCACTTCCCAGCCGACAATGATTCATCGTTCACTGTCAAATATTTCCCATGTACCCAGAATTCAAAAACAGAAATATCCAACCAACCAATCGAAACTCATTTCCCGGAGCGTGTTACCGCAGCTGCTTGTATGTATAGATCTACAGAGTGTTCTCAAGCGGCGTTGGACAATAACAATGTTGCTAATTCGTGGATACAATGCACGGGTAGATCGTGTAGTTGTGATGAGTGTATTGCCAGTAAAACTCAAGAAATATCTAGTCCCGCCGCGTTGCCTCATGGGGAGGTGTCCACGTCATCCTCTTCGTCCTTTCCGGAAGTGAAGAATCTTCACATCAGCCTTGACCTTGCTCCCGTGAAACTGATTGACCCTTACCCAGGCAAGGCGAGACTGAGGGGGGCGAATAGTGACAGCTTTATGAGTATCGAGGACGGAACTCGCTGTGTTAAGAATGTCCGGGGGGAGCGTTATATGGAGTGTTCTGCTCTGACAGGGGAGAATCTGCATCAGGTGTTTGAATACTTGGTAAGGGCTGGATGTAAATACAATAGGCGGAGGAACGCTAAGTGTTTAATATCATGATGCAGCACTATAAGTCTGTCTCACAGTCCCTGAACCATATTATTCTCCCCTCAGCCCTTTCTGTAACGCAAAGCCCTAAGTCAAGCAAGTCTAGATTTTCCTCAGGTTCAGGTTCTGAATCTTCCATCTCTGTAGGCTCCTTTTCAATTTAAATGGAGTTATTTGTTTCTATCCGAAAAATATTAATTCTCAGAGACTAAACGTTCGTCTGCAGCACAATAATCTAATTGCAAGATGTGTGTTAAAGGTGGGCTAAGCTCGGAAAAATCGGCAGACCCAGCCAGTTTGATTCAAGTCGTTCAAACACTGCCTTGTTTGACTGTTTACTCAAATTGTGTGACGTATGTAATGCTAAGAGTTAATAATGACATTAAATACATTGAAACAAGGTTGTCCCTGGAATTGAGAGGGACAACGGACGGTGGCGTATACTCCCCCCTTAAGACTATTTTGTATTACTTGGTTTGCAGCTCCTCAGACACAAACTTTGAATGATTTTTCATATCGAGTCTTTTAACCTACGTCACATAGTGTAGGAAGCATACTTTTCTTTTCCGTATTTCTCCCGACCGACAACTGTAAGTAATCACAAGAAAGCACCACGCGGTTTTAAAGTTTTATTTTCATGTTTCTTGCGGAAACAAATATGTAAAGCAAACGTTTGGAGGCTTAATGGAAGAAATCTGGAAACATACCATATTTAGTCAGAAGTATTCAAGACACCAACTTCATACTTGCTGGCCCCGTCTCTGATCCCGTGGAGTGAGTGAGTTGGGTTTAACGCCGCTTTTAACAGTATTCCAGTTATATCGCGGCGTGTCAGCTTAATGAGGGAGGAAAGCCCGAAGTGACGCAGGTCTTAGACGTTCACCACTTCGATGAAACCCACGAGCACGGGTATGGTGCTGACAAACCCAGAAACATAATCGGTGCGAACCGGGATTCGAACCCACAATCATAGGTTTCTGGCGTGCCCAAGGGACGCAACTCTACATAGCGAATCGCGGCGCCTTAGACGACTGGGCCACCCGTGCCCCCGGATCCCGTGGAAGGAATCTTACAATTGTAATGATCTAAATTCAGATCTTTTTATCATTTGACAATTCTGTGTAAGTGCATGTGCATACTTATGGACTTGTGTTGCTACGTGACAACTTTTTCAGAGACCATGTGATGTATATGCCGTCAAATAAATATACAAATTACTGTCGTGTCGACCGAATTCTTGGTCACATGGTGGGAATCGTTGCATATGTTGACTAGAATATAGCCACAATCTGGTCTTGTAGGGGCCACTTTTATCTGGTATCCATGTTACTGGTGAGTGTAAGGACAAAGTGTTCTCCAGAGTTACCTGCTTCAGACAGGATGTAAGGACACTGCCAACTTTGTAATAAGACTTATTTGAAACTCATTAAAACATCAAGGGAGTTTGCTTCTTGTTTTTTGCCTTCGATGGCAATATTCCATTTATTGCATGGCGGTCTGTACATTTCGTATCTACACCAGACAAACCAGTGGTTCATATCATGAGCAACTTCCACCCTGGGTACGATGACACGCAATCTACCAAGTCACCGAACACGACCACCCTATTCAACTCGAATCGCGTCGTATCTTTGACACGAGTTCTCACGGGGAATTGAAACCGAAGTTTGTCAAATAATTAATCAGTTAAATCCATCATGGACGCTTTTCCGACAAACACGGGGCACTGGGACATCTGAAAAATGGTTAAGTACCATCCATTTTTAATTAAAACTGCGCACACATCCTCCACATCTCATCTGCCTATTTTAAAAATCATTTCGATGTCTAAGATATCACCTAAAGCTACTGAAAAGTTTAGACAACGTTTCTCCATATGGACGCAACTGCTGTTTGTTTCTGTGCTTTTTAACGCCAAGTAATATTCTAGCTTTTTGGCACCAGCCTGTAAATAGTCGAGTCTGGACCAGACAATCATGTGATTGACATAATGAGCATCGATCCACGAAATTGGGTTACGATGACATACTTCAACCAAGTCAACGATCATGACCACACGATCCCGTTTGTCACATCTTACGACAAGCATGGCGTTTCTGAAGGCCAATTCTGATCTTCACTGCTGAATTATATCATATAATTCAAGGAAGGAGTAGTTATGCAATAGTTATTTAAAGAATGGTCAAATACCTATTCCCGTTAGACAAGTCATCATATAATCGATCTGATTTTCTGTATATCAAAAGGGTATGTTACAGTTTAAATACACACAACTGTTTTTCATCGGAAATTAATACTGACGGCTTATTTTCAAGAAATGGCTCTTTCATTTGCAAATATAGTAAGCGGTGCGTAATTTTATCCAGGTGCATATGTTACAGTCAATAATCAGTATGTATATCAGTGAGTGAGTGTCTTGGAGAAGGTGAACAGTGTTTCAGAGAGTATTCACTCGCTTTGTCGTGGTATCACAAATCTTCGGGGGGTCGGGGTGGGGCCCGGGTTCGATTCCCCACGTGGGTACAATGTATGAAGTCCATTTCTAGTGTCCTCTGCCT
Organism: Haliotis cracherodii; assembly: GCF_022045235.1. Classification (NCBI taxonomy): domain Eukaryota; kingdom Metazoa; phylum Mollusca; class Gastropoda; order Lepetellida; family Haliotidae; genus Haliotis; species Haliotis cracherodii. The sequence continues at coordinate 21,247,921 of NW_027266319.1, forward strand.
TGATATTGCTGGAATATTGCTAAAAGCGGCGCAAATCCATACTCACTAACTCACTCACTTACCATGGCGTTTTGTTAGATTTATAGGTTTATGGTTCCACCGACCCTTAGTTTGACAAGTGTAGCTTACAATTAAAATTATGAGGACAGTATTTCTTCACCGTTGAATGTGTTGATATATTTCACAAATAGAAACAAAAAGTGCTGCAAGAACAGGTTGCTTTCGAGGCTCGTAACGTAAATGTTCTGTGAAAAACAACCTTACGAACTATTACTGTCGTTTACTTGTTCTGGACGTTTTTGCTTAAACAGCAGTAAAGCTGGTCATATATTTAATTTTAACCCTAACCCTGAGTGAGTGGGTATGGTTTTACGCCGCTTTTAGCATTATTCCAGCAGTATCACGGCGGGGGACACCAGAAATGAGCTTCACACAATGTACCCATGTGAGGAATCGAACCTGTGTCTTCAACTTGACGAGCGAACGCTTTGACCACTAGGCTACCCCACCGCTCCCTTACCCCACCAACTGTCCTAAACTTAGGGTTAAAAGAAACTATACATCTCAGTTGATCTTATCACATGGTTGATTTTCAATTGAAAGTATCGAAAGTTATCGATATTAAATAAAAAATATACTGTACTGGCGCTTAGTCAACACCCAAAGAGTACTTCTACATTGCTTTATTTGTTTAAATATAATGTGATCTAAAAGTTTAAAAAATAAATAAATAATATATTGCATTATACACAACTGCTGATGGGGGTCTTAGACATCTTATCTTTGAAAATCAATATATTTGTTTTTTCGGCATACAGCTACAACATTTCAAACATGGTAGGTGTCACGTGGTTGTAAATTGATTTCTTACCCCAGTCTTCATTGAACCAGTTTATTTTTTACACAACACAACCCAGCCTGATTACTTTTTTCAAACTTTTACAGGAATGAGCGATGGTTATATAGACATCCCAAATTTATAATTTTAATAGCCGTTCTTTCTCTTTTCAAATACATAAAAACAAACTCGGTATACTTTCTTTTGCCCCACGGTTTTTTTAGTGTCCGCTTTACAAAACTATTGTTTTTGTTTTTTAAGTTTTATTTCCACTACACACCCCATGCATTTTAGAGAATAATCCGAAAACCAAGTATGAAAACAAAGGAAGAACATTTAAACTCACTGCTTTTTTTCTAGCATGACATAGCGCGCATACCAGACTCACACACTATGTCACAAAAGTAGGCTCAAAAACCATCCACGCCTTTCACTGTCCTGTTTATTTGAAGTCCCGGTCCTATTCTAGATGGATCGGCTTTCAGAACGAACTGCGCATATAACTCGAAATATGCGTGACGTATTAATCACACAGACCTTTGAACAGTTGAAGCAGAGGGATTGTGACGTCTGACTAAAACTGCCCTGCCTGTGTCGATGTGACGTCACCGCGTTCATTGAACGGGCTTTGATGTGTACAGAGACCGGGGCTGCGATTGAATAGCGCGTGGGAATAAAGGGAAGTAACTCTCATATACATTACTCATCCTTTGTATCTTTGTTCTGGATCGTACTTCTAACCTATCCTATCATGTGTCGTCGTCATATTCGGGTATGATACAACCCATGTTTAGCTAATGTTTAGATTTTGATCCTATTTTTGAAAATGTGAGGAAGGGAATTGTAATTTTTATATTTTATTTCAACTGTCTATTGATGTGACCAGAGACCATAAAATAGATTTTATGGTCCCTGATGCGATGAACGACACAGGAAGTGTGACTGTTTGGTAGGTGTTTACTATTTCAACAAGTAAACGAAAAAGGGTTTCTTTTCTATATTTAAAGAAAACATGGCGAGTTGGTGATAACAGAGACCATATAATTATCTATTATATGGTCTCTGGTGATAATAACATTATAATATAAGCATTGTAAGGGAGATAATGCGACATTTCCCAAGCACAGTAACAGCTGTGTGTGATTAAATCAACTGGAAGACAGCAGGCTAAACGCACCGGCTTCCATGATGACGGGGCCCTTGTCAAGCTACTTTAAGATACGCGGAAAATGTTTATATCCAAAACATTTAAATACAAGACGTAATGATAGAGAGAGCGAGAGAGAGAGAGAGGGAGAGAGAGAGAGAGAGAGAGAGAGAGAGAGCACATGTGGAGGCATAGTCAGTTGCACAACGAAGGTAGCGCCAGTCCGTGGTATACAGGCGTATAAGACAGGAATACAGCATGTCATCGGACACCCTCGACATGTGTCTCGTGAATGTGCTGACTAGCCATGCATATTTCACTGAAGCTCTATGCGCGTCTATAGACGCCGTCCCATAGAGCGATCTTAGCGCTACGACTGTCGTAAGTATGTGTTAAAGTATGAGAGTAACGGTTACCTAGCGCTAAGATCGCTTTGTGGAACGGACCCCGTTGATTAGTATCTTAATGGACCCACGGTCTTTTCCCCCCAAGTTCCGATATGCTTATGTTAAAATCCTACATTTTACGCGAGACTATCAACGCGGAGAAAATGCGTTTAAAATTTCGTCCATTAACGTAACTGGGAGATTGCTCTCTCGAATATGTGCCCATCTCTTGATTACTCAGTCCAAGTGGAGAAGTAAACATGAGAATCACACGAACGTTAGCAATATTTGAAATTAACTTTCGTTTTCTAAAACCCTTCTCGAAACTCTGTGTACATTTGTTCTAGGGGCCCTTATGTGGTCACAAGTTTTTGTAAAATCGTAAAGCTGTTAAATTGTTTCTGGCCATCCTCTCAAACTCCACATTTTTATCCTCTACCCGGGAACTGTGTGACATATATAAATCTGCCCTACATAGCAGAATATTATATATGATAGTTAACTGGGTTACTTCGCCATGCCATGGCCTATTGTACGTAATTCAACCGCTGCACACCGGCTTTGCCCTCTAACCTCGCTAGCCTATTGTTTATACAACCCCGGAGGCCGACACGTAACTAAACAACAGTCGTGGGCAGACGATCACTGTTCCAAGGGAGGTAACTCTAACTCAGTTCTGATTCCTAAAAATAGCATAACGTGTTTCCGTTCTCGACCAATCAGTGTTTGCAGTCTTGTCCTATATTTAGCAACAGGCAAACCGCCTATATATACAGTCCTGGGCCTTGACTCACGTTCACAGCGAATCTGTACATAGGTAGCGGGAGCGGTGATCAAAGTACACCACAAAGCCAACAAGTTGACACAGATCACAAACGACACCACAATTCACTTCATAATTGAGGCAGTCTGGACAGGATACTATCGTTCACTCGGATAACTGACGTGTCCAGGTAAGTTACCGTAGTTTGTTTAACGGTATTTATAGCAATTCCGTTTACAAGTTGGTTGTCTTGTGTCACAGGTTGTCAGCATCAAACATGGATGTCATCCAATGTCGGACCATATCATATGACCTACCCGTGTTTGGTCGATTAAAATAGAGATAAGGGGGTAAATGACTGAAATGTAATTGTTTGTTATTTTGCAAACTTGGCGTGTGTCATCGGTGCAATGTGTCCCATTGTCTCCCTGGCCCCTGTAGGCGTCCCAAGTTGCCTTAGGTTGTAATAGGATCGGTATGCGGACAAGAGCGAACGCCCTCTGTGGCCGCCGAGTTGTGTACAGGTAGACATGATGGTGTATATAACGCCTAGATGATTTACGCTTACAACGAATGATATATCTCCATATCATATATCATACTGTACATTATGATGGGCGTGGCTCGGTCTGGCCCGGCCCGGGAGGGGTCGCAGTGTCAACTTCCGGGTTGTTGGTTCTCGAGACGTTATCAGCAAAATGAGTGGTATTTCTGTGGAGTGATAAAATTATGTGCTTGCTTTTTGAAACTGAAAAGAATTGATTCAAGATTAAGCATATGTATTATAAAGCTGTAAGATGTATTATCAACAACTATAATAGCTTGTATTCCTGGAATATGTAAAAAAAAGTACACATGGTGTATGTTTTAACACGCTATTTGTTGTTTTAAGACATGACAACTCAAATGACATGATTATATCACAAGAATAATATATTTGTACATTTCACCATTTTGAAAATTAGATTTTCCAAACATATATCCAGTTAATAAATGCATCGTTACTTGAACATTGTTGAAATATTCAAACGGAATACCAGTTATGGCGGTTGTTACATTTGACACCACTTAGCTGGAGATATATTTATACGCTCACACCAGTTATGCCTGAGAGCGAGGTATGTCAGGTTATAGAGATTGAATCCACAACAGCTTTTGTGCTGCTTATATTCATCTGACGACTGGGTCACATACTTGATCTCCCATAACACACACTACCCAGCCAAGCTTGACACAGCAGTCGAGGTGGGAGTTGTCTGAAGGACAAATAGCAGGTGTGTGGCAACGGTGTTCCACAAAAGTATTTCACACATTTGGCGTGGTGAACGTTGCTATTATGTTAGTACATATAATAATATGTTTTTACTTTTATTGATATATTTATATTATATATTTAATAAATGGGCATTTTCTTATTCCAAGCTCTTACACCATGCATATTCTTTATCACGTTCACTCGGGCATGGAGGGATTATGTTAGGATATGGCGAGAGTATCGTGACAAGGTATAGTTTAGTGAGTATATCTGTCCATTACGCTATGGATTGATTACAACATGGTGGAGTCACGTGATAAGACAATCGGTGGTTGGCAATACTCCGGTGACAAACACGTTAGGTAAGACGTCAATGTGTACCCCAATGCATTATATTACCAATATTTACTCGTCCCCCTTTCAACATCGATGTAGCCTAAGGGTTACATATAGTGTTCGATCGCCAACCGGAAGACCTGTGTTCGATTCCCGATATGGGCATAATGTGAACGCCCGTTGACGGTATTTCCACCGATATGTCGCAGTCTTGGGGACACGTATAGTTCTTAATTTTATGAACATATTTTCGAAAAAAACTTTAGTTGAGATATGCTTTATTGTGAAATGTAACATAACTAGGTGGGAGAGATATGACAATCGGTATTGGATGGAAGGATAATATAATCGACGGGAAAATTGTGAGAATATACGGGAAACACCAAATACCCACCCCCTGTACATAAAATGGACTTGTCCAACATTGCCCTGGACGGGTTGTATTCAGAGAGTCATCATTATATAAATACGGGTAAATGGTCTTAAAGCTTGTTCATTTTCTTGACACCCTTAAAAGGGTTATACAAGATGTTGATATCTCATGTAAGGAATAGACGACCCGTGGTCGTTGTTTATCGTACAATAATACACTGCAGGGAAAATAAATCACTCGGGCTGTGCCCCGCATGGTTTACTCTCCCTGCTGTGTTTTATTATACGATAAACAACTCCCACTCGTCGTATATTTCGTAAGCAACATGCGACGTATTTATTTCGATTATGTAAAAGTGGTTTAATGAGGGGAATACCAAAGCAAACGGGATGCTATCTTGGAGGTGATTTTAATGATTTGTACACTGTTATCTTTTCGTGTAACCCAGTGACATTCCTCAAACACTCAACAACACTTTACTAGGTAGTGTACTCGAGGCTACACAGTACGTTGACCCCAGGTGGCGTTGTTAGTTTCTTTTTAAGATTTTGTTTCCAATAACAGTTGTTCAACGTTTCATGTACACGGTACAGTCATACGCCCATTATGTGGCTCCAAGCTCCAATCGCAATACGGATCATAACTGCATGGGTCAAGTTTTGTGTTTGTCTTGAGAGATGAATTGCTATGATAGACAGTTGTTAAAGGTGGTTAGCAGAGAATGTTACGCTATTTGGTTAACGCCAACGCAAATATTAAGTTGTATCGTTTTGGCAAGATTTCGAACAAAATAACATGCGCATGAGCTTTCCTTTTCATAACATCTGTGAATAACATTACCAGATAAGAGGACATACCTGTTAACTTATAAAGTGAAATCTCGTTAGTGATTTAACTAAATGGTACAGACAGAGACTAGTACCGTGGCTTAATAAGGACACGTCACTATCTCGAAATGTGGATATTCCAATAGATTTCCTATGGTACCAATGACTTAAGAGTGTCACTGCTTTTTTATATTAACAGAAACTGTATTTGTACGTTTATTGTTTTTAGGACAACAAGATGGCGAATGCACCGCGCCGGAAGAAGCTAGTGATTGTGGGTGACGGCGCTTGTGGGAAAACATGCCTGCTGATTGTATTCAGCAAAGACCAGTTTCCTGAAGTCTACGTGCCAACAGTTTTCGAAAATTACGTTGCGGACATCGAAGTCGATAATAAACAGGTATGCATCATTCACGGGCCACACACCTCGTGACCTTCTTCAGTAATTGGTGTGACGTCAAGGAACATGATATCCCGATTAGGCCACTATGAATTATTTCTTAGATTTTCATCTAAAGTTTCACAAATATGAGGCGCCAGCTTTATAATTTTGTTTAAGGAATTAACTGTTCAAGGTTATGTGTACATGAGCGGCAGTGTCTGATTCAACAGATGTATGACAGACAGGCCTAGGCAAAGGTGTACTTCTTCGAATTCAAGCAGCGAGGCAACACATCAGCGAATTTCGTCATCTGTAGGAACAATAACATGGTGTCAGCCTGGGGTGGTGGTGGTGGGACGGGGATGAAATCTAAAAAATACTAATAAAATAAGAAATATATCCTATATACAAACGGTAAAAACTAACATTTTTAGTTCACTAGACCTTATGATGATAACATATAGCAAAAACCTTAAACATGGCAAATTTCTACAAGTCCTTGTGATACCCTTACTATTTGGCAGTTTGGCAAGGACTACGAGACTAGTGCCAACTTCTAACGCTGTGTACGGGGAGGCGGGTGGAAGGGTGTAACCTACGGAAAGATTTCGCTCCTCGCCGAAGACTCGGGTTCGGTTCTCGATATGGATTCTATGATATTGACCGCTATGTGTCTGGAATATTTACCAAAAACGCGGCGTTAAATTACATTAACTCTTTGGGAGTACCGTAATAATTCCGATTACATCCACACCGAAATTGCTATGTAGTAAGCCTCTTTATGTTATAGTAAACGTGTTCACATTGAGAAACGAGTGGTGTGAACGAAACAATGAACAATATTCATTGAGGTCATGAATAGGTTTTATTCTTAGTACCGATATTCCTTACCAAAAGAAGAGCATGGGTGAGTGAGTGAGTGAGTGGGTATGGTTTTACGCTGCTTTTAGCAATATTCCAGCAATATCACGGCGGGGGACACCAGAAATGGGCTTCACACATTGTACCCATGCCGGGAATCGAACCCGGGTCTTTGGCGTTACGAGCGAACGCTTTAACCACTAGGCTACCCGACCGCCCCAAGAAGGACATGGAACCATAGATGACAACCAACATGATGAATAGTTGATTTGGTTGTGCCCACCTCCTCCAAAACCCTTTGAAACAAAGGGTTTCTCTAACCCCAGTCCCCTACCAACCCTGTCAGCAAAACGTAAATTCATAATTTGAAGTGTTTATATTTACGAATAGATATTGCCCGTCATGACCTACATAACATTAGGGACGTTCGATTTCCCGGATGGGTACGCTGTATGAAGGCCATTTCAGCCCCCGCCCCCGACGTTATAGTGCTGGAATATTGGTAAACGGGGTAGAAAAGAACGTCCTCCCTCCCTTTTGACCTTTCAATTGTTTCCTCTATGTAGGTGGAACTGGCGTTGTGGGATACTGCAGGTCAAGAAGACTATGATCGACTCCGCCCGCTGTCCTACCCAGATACTGACGTCATCCTCATGTGTTTTTCAATCGACAACCCAGACAGCCTTGAGAACATACCCGAAAAGTGGAACCCGGAAGTGAAGCATTTCTGCCCAAGCGTTCCCGTCATCCTCGTCGGCAACAAGAAAGATATCCGTCATGATGACCACATCAAGGCTGAGTTGGCGCGAAACAAACAGTTTCCGGTTAAATCGGAAGAGGGTCGTAATATGGCTGAGAGAATAGGAGCAGAAGCGTATCTCGAATGTTCGGCTAAGACGAAGGATGGCGTGAGGGAAGTTTTCGAGACAGCAACTCGTGCCGCGCTGAAGTCGAAGAAGAAGAAGAAGTCCAAAAAGAGCAAATGTAAGATTCTGTGAAGTCAGAGGCTTGTTTTTGACAAGACTTTTTGACGTGCTCGCTGGCCAAGGTATTGTTATTGGCATATTGCTATGTGATGATTGGAAGAACCGGACTCTTTCGTGTAAACGAGCACATAACAATTATCGCCTCTGTGCAGGCACGTTTGACTTTGTTGTGAAGACGATGATGACGTATAGACTATGTTTATCAGTATTCATATGTTGTTTTTATCACGTGTTCCCCTATGTAATGCACAGATCAACACACCAGCAGGGGGCGCAGGGTGCATGTCCAAGCATTGTTTGACTTCTGCCAAAGTTTGATTGCAACGAATCCTAGAATATTTCACCAAATGTTTTTTTGGGATATGTGTTTCTTTTTATTGCTTCAAGCCATATGAACAGAATGTCCCCATCACTGAACTGATCACTGATATATAGCTATCCATATTGTATCAAGGGTAGATAATCCAGGACCCTTCTGCCCTGCCGTGCTCAGTGCAGTCCTGCTAACGTGTGATAATTCATCGTAACGTGATAAATGGCTACATTCCCTTGTGTGATGGTTGTTTTGTAGATATGTATACATACATTGGAATGCTCTTAAAGGGAGACTCCTCTGTGAAACGAGGCAGTCTCTCATTGCTGTGTAAATAAGTAGCTCTGTGAAACTTGAGTAAGTTTAATTGCAGATGGTGTTAGAGTTTAGTTAGCTGCTGGGTTGTGTTTCTTACTTCCAGAGCTTGTTTCTTTCATCTTACCTGTGTATGAAACGGTCATGAAAACATCTGGTTCTTTTAAGGTCCGCGGTGCGGTGACCATTTACGGTTTCGATCTTGACCTTATCCAGACTTGGGTCAGAGACTCTATTTACGTGGATATTAAATTGTTAATGATTAAACAGATACACAGACTCACGTCTCACACTGGCTAGGACTGCCTATTTCCCAGGGCCATATTTTAGGTAAGGTTTAGTTCATAATTAGGTGTCACGTGATTCGTTCTGAAGGCAAAAATTAGGGGTGACCTGTGAACCAAAGTGATCTGTGATAACGGCATCTCAGTGTCAGAATGTTGTTTGTAACGTACATGTTGTGGATATGACGCTTTGTTTGTGGCAGTCCAGTACTACAAGAGTACACCGATTATCTCCCTTGAATGGCAAGTCTCACGTACACTGTGCATCGAGACATTTTTATGTAACTTACACCTACAGAATGGCAACGTAACAGGTAGATACAGAAATGTTAGAATTCTGTCTAGTCTCTAGCGTATCGTTGACATTAACACAGACATGTACATATATTGCTGAAGTTAATTCAATACAGTTAAATTCCAGGATATGTATGAAACTGCAAGTCCTCACATATTTGTTCACCTACACATTACATAAATGCCATATTCGAGTGTTGTTTTTGTTTATACCATATATTCGGATATGCCACTTTTTGTTTCATTTATTATGTTTCGAATTCAATTGTGAATAAAATCAAATGTTTTTCAATCTGTTTTTTTACTTTTTGGTTGGGCATAGTGGTACAGGGATCAAGTCAACATTATTGTTGAGTCGAGGAAAGAACAGATTAACGGTCATAAGCGTTCATCATGTTTTTTTATAAATCGAGTATTTGACAGTTACAAGTTTTAAGCGTCTCACGGGCAGCCGTGTAGCCTAGTGGTTAAAGCGTTGGCTCGCCACGCCGAAGACCCGGGTTCGATTCCCGACATTGGTACAATGTGTCTGGTCTCGGCCTCCGCCCTGATATTGCTGGAATATTGCTAAAAGCGGCGTAAAACCATACTCACTAACTTTAAGCGTCTCACATGGACTGTACATGATATGAGCATCCTCTTCACCGGATGTTTGCTCGCTAACGCAACTGGGCGTGACAAGAGACTGGGCTACCATCTGTAAGGACAGCGTAAACAAACATTGAGGCAATATTTGTACGCATTTCTGACCACTGATTACAAAGGCTGCATGTTAATTAATTTCTTCAACTTACACAAACAGACAGCTCGTCGGATGTCGGTATTTGGAAATTCCCTTGATAGTTAATAAATAAAAGTATCCCTGCAGTGAAAGCAGTTTTTTATTATTATTTTGGATTGGCTTGATTATACGATTACTACTCCCTTGTTGCCATCCATGTTTCCTGGTATAACTGTGTATTTCTTGCCATTCACGTGATGCTCAGTCATCCATCAAAGGATTAACCGAAAATACGTCGATTGATAAATCACTGTTGTTTTGCACAGTTGATTTGTCAAAAGTAAGAGTGAGTAAGTGAGTGAGTATGGTTTTACGCCGCTTTTAGCAATATTCCAGCAATTTCACGGCGGGGGACACCAGAAATGGGCTTCACACATTGTACCCATGTCGGGAATCGAACCCGGGTCTTCGGCGTGACGAGCGAACGCTTTAACCACTAGGCTGCCCGACCGCCCTCAAAAGTAAGAGTTTAAATGTGTAGGTTTACTAAAAAGACGGAATACACACATATTTGGGCGTGAAGTGCCAATATGAAACAACATACATGTACTTTGTTCAAAGGATTAACCGATAATACGTTGATTGATTTCTCATTGTAATCTAACTCAAAGGATTTGTGTTAAACACCGTGGACATCATGAAAGCTGACCATTGAGACTTGAAACCTATGTGAAACACCTGAAACAAACTCACGTGATCAGACCGCCTCCGTGGTCTAGTGGTAGAGCGTCCGCCCGGAGAGCGGAAGGCCCGGGGTTCGATCCCGACCGCGTCATATATCACACCAAAAGACGTTAAAAGATGGTACTTGTTGTTACCCTGTCCGGCGCTCGGCATGAAGGAGCTCAAACAAGGACTGGTCGGCTCGGAGTCAGTATACTGTGTCTGAGTGGGGTATTCATGTTAAACTGCAGCATTGTATCTCAGTGGGCTAGCACTTTAAATCGGCATCAGTCCGGTCTAGTACAAGCACACACACACACACACATGCATGCAGGTCGCTATATAAGTGCAATAATCTTGGACGCGATGTTAAACCCCATTTCACCTCACCTCACGTGATCAGTTGAGAAACGAACACGGGTTATGATATCCAGACACGCTGTATGTATTTAATACTATTACATTGTTACAAAGACACGTGGCATCCATACAAGTTTCTTTGTACAGCTGCTGACGTATGGGATACTGTTCCTTTGTGTGGTTATTTACGGATACGAAATTTGCATTTTGTTTTCATTCATTTGCTGTAGCATTAAACATAATCATCCTCGTTCCTCTATTTTTCGTTTGGAAGTTCTTCAATGCGAGACAGATAATACAAAGCTTTGAAGTAATCAAAGTGGTGTTCACCTACTTTATCTAATCTTTTGGTAAAAGATTGGTCAAAGTAATCAGGTAATCTGGTTTTACTTTGCTTGACTGGATTTAGGTCATGAGGTGATGTGGGTTAACTATGCTTGACTGGATTTAGGTCATGAGGTGATGTGGGTATGGATGATCCCACTCTTGAATAGATTACCCAAGTGAAATGTTTAGTCATAATACATATTGACTTTTACGTATACAACCCCAAACTTTGCTCACGTCAAATATTTAGTTTTTGTCACAACTCAAAACAGCGTAAGGGGAAATCCCACAATACCAATCAAGTGACTTATCAAAACTTCATCATCATTACCGCCGCTACCCACATATGCATTTCCTTAGTGTTTCTACCCCTGAAGATCCGGGTTAGAATAGATCTTCAGCAACTCATGCCTGCCATAAAAGGCGACTATGCTTGTCGTAAGAGGGATCCGGTGGTCAGGCTCGCTGACTTGGTTGATGCATGTCATCGTATCCCAGTTGCGTGGATCGATGCTCATGATGTCAATTACTGGATTGTCTGGTTCAGACTCCAGATTATATACAGCCCGCCGTCATATATTTGGACTATTGCTGAGAGCGGCGTTGAACAACAATCAACCAACCTTATCGTTTCAAAGACATAGCTGCATTTCATTGTATTGCTCAATGTGACGATACGCCCTTATACTATCAATAAAAGCGACAAATGCGCTTACAGCGGGCGAAACAGAGGTCGCGATCTTGTTGTGATTTCTGGGATTTGATCCCAGTATCCACAGGAAAAACAAAACAAACAAACAATAACAGGGGCGACAGCCAGTGGCGGTGAATTGTCAGAGATCGGCGCCCCTTTATAATTAATATCTCAACCTCCCAAAGCCCTTTCGCGGAGCTTGTTACGATCTTGTATAAGGGAGGTAACTCTATGTTAACTCAGGTCACATGTATGTCGATTGAATTCGACCAATGAGTGGGCTTGTTTTGTTTTATGATTCTCATAAGGAAAACCATTTAATTATTGATTTATCCACTATCGAGGAAGATCAACCGACATTATTAAAAGTGCGCTTGTTGAAGGTAAGATCTACTATTGGTAATTAGGGTCGATCCTCGCCTCATTTCATCATGCGTGTGACACCTGACAACTTTGTTTCATGACTTTCGAGATACCATATGTTGTAAACCTACATATATGTATGAATATTAGTTAAAGAAAACATAATTTTGAATAGCTTCATTTTCAATGTGAATAATCATTTCGCAATATATCAGGAACAAACGGGGAAACGAAACGTGTTCGCCATCAATCATCTTTTACATGAATGCGCTAATTTTTCACCTGAGCATATTTTCAAATGCATTTGTATTAACAAAACCAGACAATTAATGACAGGTTGCATGGAAAACAATTGTTTGAGTGAAACCTAAGAATTAAGATATATTCTATTTTTAAAATTTCCTGTGGGGCCTTGGCTGTATACAAATAGCGCACGCGCAATTATTCCAAGAATATCTCATATGAATACACCAACAAAAAAAGAAGAAAAAGGGGTGGGTCGGCTACCCCCTCGCTTTTAGCAATATTCAAGCATGACCAATGCGCGGTGCATTCCAAGCTGTAACTTTGGGCTACCCAGCTGCTCAATTTAAAATAGCCTTTACTTTGAATACGACAGGCCCTATATCCGTGTACTCTGCAGGGAAGGGTGTTTGGCTAGCGCACTTTGCGTAACGTGTGTTGTGTGCCGAATAACCGGGATCGATTTTCCCATATGGGTTAAATGTGAGAAGTCGACTCCTGGTGTCGCCCTATTGTGAGCTTGCTGAAATATTTAGGTAGAACCTCACTCACTCACTCACTCACTCACTCAACCTAGCGCTCACCCACTCACTAACCCAAGCGATCGCCCGCTCACTCACTCTAGCGCTCAGACACTCACACACTCACTAACCCAAGCGATCGCCCGCTCACTTACTCTAGCGCTCAGACACTCACACACTCACTAACCCAAGCGATCGCCCGCTCACTCACTCTAGCGCTCAGACACTCACCCACTCACTAACCCAAGCGATCGCCCGCTCACTCACTCTAGCGCTCAGACACTCACCCACTCACTAACCCAAGCGATCGCCCGCTCACTCACTCTAGCGCTCAGACACTCACCCACTCACTAACCCAAGAGATCGCCCGCTCACTCACTCTAGCGCTCAGACACTCACACACTCACTAACCCAAGCGATCGCCCGCTCACTCACTCTAGCGCTCAGACACTCACACACTCACTAACCCAAGCGATCGCCCGCTCACTCACTCTAGCGCTCAGACACTCACACACTCACTAACCCAAGCGATCGCCCGCTCACTTACTCTAGCGCTCAGACACTCACACACTCACTAACCCAAGCGATCGCCCGCTCACTTACTCTAGCGCTCAGACACTCACACACTCACTAACCCAAGAGATCGCCCGCTCACTTACTCTAGCGCTCAGACACTCACACACTCACTAACCCAAGAGATCGCCCGCTCACTTACTCTAGCGCTCAGACACTCACACACTCACTAACCCAAGCGATCGCCCGCTCACTCACTCACACACTCCCTCCCTCACTAACTTATATACTCACACACTCACTCACTTTTCCTTGCGGTCACCCACTCAATGGCACAATACAACAATGGAATAACACCAAACGTAACTGATTATGTGATCTTTCTTACAGCAATTTAAAATATCAATACCGTCATCCACACCCAAAATTTTGATGACAGTCAGTGGTTCAAAAGTTCACCGAAGTGGTAAGGATTAGCATCATGGCGATGCCTAACTGTTGCTCTTCGAAGAATATGTGCGAGCACACAAGTACAATTGACACCTACTTATGTTTGTCATTACAGACCTAGTTTGAATAATGGTGTGTTTGAACTCACTACCCTGCAGTGGAACATCAGCACATACATTGTTCAGGGTTATTCGTGAATGGAAACTTAATGGAACAAACAATGATTATACATACATAATAATGAAATTGTGCCTGAATTCACTAGTGGTATAATATTAATCGATACCCATCTTGTGTATGATGACCGTTATGTGTACATTTGTTCAAGGCTATCATCTCTAACACGCAACATTACTGAACCTAATTACGATACTGACTCACATATATATTATGGTAAATACTACATCTCAGAACGTGAGGCTGATTTTAAGATTTTATGGACGCCTCAGACACTGGTGCTCTCTCTCTCTCTCTCTCTCTCTCTCGTCTCTCTCTCTATAGTCTCTCTCTCCCTCTCTTCTCTCTCCCCCCTCTCTCTCTAGTCTCTCTCGGTCCCTATCTTCTCCCTCTCCTCCTCCTCTCTCTCTCTCTCTCTCTCTCTCTCTCGTCTCTCTCCCTATCTTCTCTCTCTCTCCCTCCCTCCCTCTCGTCTCTCTATCTATAGTCTCTCTCTCCCTCTCTTCTCTCCCCCCTCTCTCTCTGTGGCCACTCTCTTCTCTCTCTCCCCCCTCTCTCTCTATTCTCTCTCGGTCCCTATCTTCTCCCTCTCCTCCTCCTCCTTCTCTCTCTCTCTCTCTCTCTCTCCCTCTCTCTCTCTCTCTGTGTATTTACATACGCACGTGTGCGAGTGAGTGTTTGTTGTTTAACGTCGCAATCGGTAACAATCCATCCTCCACATGTGTACCCACAACCCTTTTTGAAAGCGCTACTGAGGCCTTGACTGATGAAATCTGATCTATCAACATTTGACTGTTCGACATGAGGGAAAAATGACTGTTAGAAAGTTGAAGTAATCCCTTTGTCATACATTCTTAAGTGGAGCTTTGTATCAATCTGAATCTGTGGGCATAGATCCAATACGTAACAGATGAGGCGGTTTCACGGGTCTCTTACATTTCTAGCCCAGGTGGATTAATCATCAGTGTATGGGGAAGGGATAAGCAGTCGAACACTGAATGACAAGTAAAAAACAGACCAACAGGGAGACGATAGTGTCAACAGAAAAGATTTTTCAGCCCCTTTCCCTCTACCACGTAGCGTCGAGTGAGTGACTGAGTGAGTGAGTGAGTTAGGTTTAACGCCGCTTTTAACAGTATTCCAGTTATATCACGGCGTTTCAGCTTTGTGTGTGAGGAAAGCCGGAAGTGATGCAGGTCCCAGACGTTTACCACTTCGGTGAAACCCACGAGAACGGGTATGGTGCTGACAAACCTAGAAAAATAATCGGGGCGAACCGGGATTCACAATCCACAATCATATGTTTCTGGCAACTCTGCACAGCGAATCGCGGCGCCTTAGACGACTGGGCCACTCGTGCCCCCCTACCACGTAGCAAACGGGCACGAATAACCCCTGATCCACGGCGACATCAAGGTGAACAATATACATCACACCTTTACTCTGACAGGCTTTTACGATCACCACACTTATATCTACACAGAATCACCATCTCCACACTTATATCTACACAGTATCACCATCACCACACTTATATCTACACAGAATCACCATCACCACACTTATATCTACACAGCATCACAATCACCACACTTATATCTACACAGCATCACCGTCCCCACACTTATACCTACACAGCATCACCATCACCACACTTATATCTACACAGTATCACCATCACCACACTTATATCTACACAGAATCACCATCACCACACTTATATCTACACAGCATCACCATCACCACACTTATATCTACACAGTATCACCATCACCACACTTATATCTACACAGTATCACCATCACCACACTTATATCTACACAGTATCACCATCACCACACTTATATCTACACAGTATCACCGTCCCCACACTTATACCTACACAGCATCACCATCACCACACTTATATCTACACAGTATCACCATCACCACACTTATATCTACACAGAATCACCATCACCACACTTATATCTACACAGCATCACCATCACCACACTTATATCTACACAGTATCACCATCACCACACTTATATCTACACAGTATCACCATCACCACACTTATATCTACAAAGTATCACCGTCACCACACTTATATCTACACAGTATCACCATCACCACACTTATATCTACAAAGTATCACCGTCACCACACTTATATCTACACAGTATCACCATCACCACACTTATATCTACACAGTATCACCATCACCACACTTATATCTACACAGTGTCGCCATCACCACACTTATATCTACACAGTATCACCATCACCACACTTATATCTACACAGAATCACCATCACCACACTTATATCTACAAAGTATCGACATCACCACACTTATATCTACACAGTATCACCGTCACCACACTTATATCTACACAGAATCACCATCACCACACTTATATCTACAAAGTATCACCGTCACCACACTTCTATCTACACAGAATCACCATCACCACACTTATATCTACACAGTGTCGCCATCACCACATTTAAATCTACACAATATCACGATCACCACACTTATCTCTACGTACACAGTATCACCATCACCACACTTATATCTACAAAGTATCACCGTCACCACACTTATATCTACACAGAATCACCATCACCACACTTATATCTACACAGTGTCGCCATCACCACATTTAAATCTACACAATATCACGATCACCACACTTATCTCTACGTACACAGTATCACCATCACCACACTTATATCTACACAGTATCACCATCACCACACTTATATCTACACAGTGTCGCCATCACCACACTTACATCTACACAGTATCACCATCACCACACTTATCTCTACGTACACAGTATCACCATCACCACACTTATATCTACAAAGTATCACTGTCACCACACTTATATCTACACAGTATCACCATCACCACACTTATATCTACACAGTATCACCATCACCACATTTATATCTACACAGTATCACCATCACCACACTTATATCTACACAGTATCACCATCACCACATTTATATCTACACAGAATCACCATCACCACACTTATATCTACACAGTGTCGCCATCACCACATTTAAATCTACACAATATCACGATCACCACACTTATCTCTACGTACACAGTATCACCATCACCACACTTATACCTACACAGCATCACCATCACCACACTTATATCTACACAGAATCACCATCACCACACTTATATCTACACAGTGTCGCCATCACCACACTTACATCTACACAGTATCACCATCACCACACTTATATCTACACAGTGTCGCCATCACCACACTTATATCTACACAGTATCACCATCACCAAACTTATATCTACACAGCATCACCGTCCCCACACTTATACCTACACAGCATCACCATCACCACACTTATATCTACACAGCATCACCATCACCACACTTATATCTACACAGAATCACCATCACCACACTTATATCTGCACAGTGTCACCATCACCACATTTAAATCTACACAATATCACGATCACCACACTTATCTCTACGTACACAGTATCACCATCACCACACTTATACCTACACAGCATCACCATCACCACACTTATATCTACACAGAATCACCATCACCACACTTATATCTACACAGTGTCGCCATCACCACACTTAAATCTACACAGTATCACCATCACCACACTTATCTCTACGTACATAGTATCACCATCCCCACACTTATACCTACACAGCATCACCATCACCCAACTTATATCTACACAGTAACACCATCACCACACTTATATCTACACAGAATCACCATCCCCACACTTATATCTACACAGCATCACCGTCCCCACACTTATATCTACACAGCATCACCGTCCCCACACTTATATCTACACGGTATAACGCATGCCCTGGGAACTCTATGTCCCCATCAATCTACACTTAACGTAAGAGGTGACCAGGTGGATTGGGTGGTCAGGCTTACCTACTTGCTTGATTGGGTGTCATCTTACCCCGAAGCCATGGATCGTTGCTCACAATATCGATCCCTGGATTGTCTGGCCCAGAATCGATTATTCAAAGGCCGCTTTTATATAATTGGAATACTGAATCTACGTGGAACAATAAACAAAACGAAAATCTGTCACTGCACTTGTCTGCACAGTATCGCTAGCACTGTGTCTATATCTTCACCTTATCGTTATCTGGTCCATGCGAGAGGCGTTGTGTCGGGTGAAAATATCACAACGCTTACAAGCTGTGGCACACCTTATTTCTTGCCTGTGGTTGCCTGGAAAGGATATTATTCGCCACGCGGTAAAACATTTACCAGGTAAGTGCCCATTGTCAGTATAACGGTACTTAAGGTATAGAAGGACGTTACATGGATGTATATTCTACTTCTTACGTCAGCATCAACAATAGCTGTCATCGAAGTCGGACCATATCATTCGGTGATTTAAATATCTTAAAGGGTCACCGAGAGACACACAAGGCTATTGCTGGTTATTTTGTTACAATTTACTTTCGTCGATATGTGTCCCTTATCTCCCTTGCCCTTGTAAGCGGCCCATCCTGCGTTAGGTTGTAATGGGATCGGTATGCACTTAAGATCGAACGCCCACAGTGGCCAACGAGTTGCGTACAGGCAGACAAAGTGGTTTATAACTCTTAGGTGATTTACACTTCCAACGAGTACTCCATATCCATGTCACATCTAATACTGTTCATTGATGGGCGTGGCCCGTCCCGGGTGGGGTCGCAGAGTCAACTTCCGGGTTGTTGGTTCTTGAGGCGTTATCAGTGATATCATATCAGCACTGAAAAAGGCATGTGTGAGGATTATATGCAGGAACATAGCTCACTTGCCGACATTGTAATGCTATAACAGGTCAGTCCTCCAGCGATATGTACTTAGTATCTGTGTTCACTCACAAAAAGGTTTGTGTGTTAACAATCTTTTTATTTTTATCAGATTTTGTTTTCTCTGCCAACTGGGTGACGTACTTGTATACCCAGTAAAGCTTGACACAGCAGTCGAGGTTGGAGTTGACTCAAGGAGAGGGAGGTGTGTGGCAACGGTGTTTCACAAATCGTAGGGCTGTGGTTGAATATTGGTACATAGATAGAGATTATCATATTAACATGTGTGTCTTTCTGATTTTACGAAACGAGTGTCAGAATTCTTGTATTTCTCCAGCGCGAGAGAGGGCAGTACAAACATGTTTAAACGAGTTGCGAAAAATCAGTACGACACACATGCGAATGAAATATTTTCTTTATTATCCATTATTTCTCAATCCTTTTGAGCTCCCCTTTAGAAGATTTCACTGATTACGACCGCCGTCTTAGGAAACCAAAATTGTCGAAAGACGTCAACAATCTTCAGCTATCACGCCGTTACTTGTGTGACGTCATTCCTCGCGTCACAATAAGCTTACGTCCACAATGCCGTCCAGATGACGTAAAGACTACACAGTGATATTTAAGAAATAAACGAGAAGTGGGAGTTGTTTATTTCTTATACGAGATATTAACATTATGTACAGCTTTTTAAGTATGTTACTAAACGTACAAGCTTTGAAAATATTTACCCGTACTTTAATAATGATGGCTCCATCATTAGAATCCGACCTCGGCAATGTCCATTTTATGCACAGGTGGGTATTTCCCGCATATTTTCACAATCCTCACATTAATTACCTGTACCTTTTCTCCCAATACCGATTGTCATATCTCTCCTGCCTGTGGATACGATCGTTGAGCCCTCGCGTTAATCTGCATTGCCCAGCTAAATCTATGGGGAACAACTTACTAGACACTCCCTTCTCAAACATAACGTCCTCCAATATACGACGTCATCAAGTTGCGAGCGCATGTTCGAATCTCCAGAAATGGCGTCATGATAGAACCATGTTTTATCGTGAAATAAATCACACTTCGTTCTTCATTGTTCTTTGCGATTTATCCCGTAGATCTCCTATACTGTATATGCACATACTATTTTTAACTTGGTTATTTCTAACCCGATAGAAAATAAACGTATTTAAGCTGAGATGGCCTTGAAAGGAATTATCTGTTCCCGAAAATGATCGCAACAAATTGTTTGGTTTTAACATGGGTTATTATGATAATTATTAAATTCTGTGTCCGTCACATTTTTTTTTATTACTGCGATATGTTCAAGTTAATAGTGACAACAGAATATCTTCTATATTAGGTAGAAGGATTTAATTATATTATATTTAATTTTATAATTATTAATTACTGAGTAAATGTAAACATTGATGTACATTTATTTAACGTTACATTGATTTGCATATTGGTTATAATAATGAACTAAAAATACAAAGGCTTATATGTTTCATGTAGGTCTGGCGTTGACAGAAAGAAGTGACCTCCCAAACATTCATGCCATTTAAGGATTTCTTAAAGGAAGACAAATACTCGCAGAAATCAACCCGGCAATGGATAAGCGGAAGAAGCTAGTGATTGTGGGAGACGGCGCTTGTGGGAAAACATGCCTTCTGGTTGTGTTCACCAAAGACGAGTTTCCTGATGTCTACGTGCCAACAGTTTTCGAAACCTACATAGCCGACATCGATGTCAATGGCAGACAGGTAAGCATCAATGTGAGTGAGTGAGTGAGTGAGGTGCAACGACGCTTTGCAAACTAGGCATGGTGCTGACAGGCAAGGATTACAAACACTGCGAATCTGGATTCACTGGATTCTGTCATGTCTAGGGGACGCAACTCTGCACAGTAAATCCGCGCCCCACAAAGATCGGGACCCGTTTCTGTAATTGGTGTGATGTGCAAGCATATTTACTGAAAAATTTGGGGATAAGACGTTTAGGAAAGAAGATTGGATCAGTTGAGGTTCCCTCCTTGCTGACATGTTTCTGCATGTATATTGTTACCATGCGATTTCCAAACTGAAGGCTAACCCAGATCTCAGTTCGTACAGAACTTAATTTGAAATCCATAAATGACCACACAAATCACTATTTAATCCACGCATTATATAACACAAAGTTTTAGGGTTTACTATAAAAAAGGCAGTAAAATGGGTCATATATGTTTCAGCAGCAATTACAGACTCTTTAATTAATTGATTAGACCCGTGAACATCCGGGGTAGAATAGGTCTTCAGCAACCCATGCTTGCCGTAAATGGCGACTATGCTTGTCGTAAAAGGCGACTAACGGGGTGGGGTGGTCAGGCTCGCTGACTTGGTTGATGCATGTCATCGATCCCAATTGCGTGGATCGATGCTCATGATATTAATAACTGGATTGTCTGTTCCAGATTCGATTATTTACAGACCGCCGTCATATAGCTGGAATATTGCTGAGTGCGGCGTTAAACAACCAACCAACCAACCAACCAATTTATTGATTATATTGAAGGAAAATGGATGTTGTATAAAGAGAGAAACCTACCCCTTCATCAACCTAGAATAACATAGAATGAGAAAATGCTGGTTATCCATCTGCACACACACACACACACACACACACACACACACACACACACACACACACACACACACACACACACACACACACACACACACACACACACACACACATACTTCAAATAAAGCCGCGACATTCTTGTTTGTTAATTTCTGTCATTGATCATCGTCAAAACAAGTTATCAATAGTAAAAGTTCGATCCTTGATGATTTGATATGTTTTTTTTTTTTAGAAGAATGTTCATACTGGTAACGTTATTTCTTCCGGTTCCCACGTGTAGGTAGAGCTAGCGTTGTGGGATACTGCAGGCCAAGAAGACTATGATCGACTCCGCCCGCTGTCCTACCCAGATACTGACGTCATCCTCATGTGTTTTTCCATCGACAGCCCAGACAGCCTTGACAACATCCGAGAAAAGTGGAACCCGGAAGTGAAGCATTTCTGCCCAAGCGTTCCCGTCATCCTCGTCGGCAACAAGAAAGATATCCGTAATGACGACCACATCAAGGCTGAGTTGGCGCGAAACAAACAGTTTCCGGTTAAACCGGAAGAGGGTCGTGATATGGCAGAGCGAATTGGAGCAGAAAAGTATCTCGAATGTTCGGCTAAAATGATGGAGGGTGTGAGGGAGGTTTTCGAAACAGCAGCTCGTATAGCTCTGAACACGAAGATGACGAAGAAAAAGTCAAAGAAACAACATAAATGTGAAATCCTGTGAAGTAGTGGACCTACTGAAACAATATCATGACAGGAAAAGAAACATATTCATACAAGCAATAAGTAAACAGAATAGTGCTGGTCCGTTCAGAGGTTCTTCCACAAAATATCTGTGAGAGTTTCATATGGAATGAAACAATAATGATCAAAATGTATCACATGTCCTACCTATTTAATACTATAACAGATTTGGTAAATATAAGATCAAGATAAAACACGTTGTGATATATTTGATTTGATTTACCATAATGTCAGTTTTTTATTTACATTTGTTTGTTGTTTGACGCCGTACTCAGCAATATTTTTGTGAAAAATAAATCTAGTCTTGACCAGACAGTCTAGTCCACTCACTCACTCACTCAATTCTTGTTTTAACCGAGCCCGGGCTGGGCCATGGTCTTGACATTCCAGTACAAAACGTGCAATGGATTCAGGTTGATGGCAAGAGCATACATTTTTTGTGACCAAGTTTGAGGCGAAAGATGGCTACTTCAACTTTCCTTTCATTTGAGAATGAGTATGTTTTTTCTTTGAGGATTTTGGATTGAATTTTGTATGGTCATCTGCCGATCTTACCTTTTGGGCCATGGAGGCTTTGCTTTTGCTTTTTATCTCTTGTTTGCTGAAGGGAAAAGCTGTATATCCGCTGTGTCTTGAGCCAGCGTGTCTGCTTTTCATTTCCATGAATATATACGTGAGACGGGATCCAACACATCCCATGGCTCGACAGTTTTGTATATTCGTATAGAATATTATTGCCTGTGTCCTGGAGTTTGAGTTTCTGCCTCGGCTTGAGGCAGGGCTTGAAATGCACTTGGCGAGTCTGATAGGATGACTGCCTTTGCTTCCGGTAATTCAGGCATGAGTTTGAGTGCATGAAGAATTGCCTCCAATTCAGTAGTGAATACTGACTGACGTTAGGCCTAAAAGATAACTAAAAAACAGAGGGAATAGAACATTTAAGGCACGTAAGCAATTCATGGGATTACTTTTATCAAACCTGCTGGTGCAGTGTAGTTCCAGGTATCCAGTTGGATATGTTTCTTACTTCCAGAGCTTGTTTCTCTCATCTTACCTGTGTAAGGTCATTAAAACATCTTACCTGTGTAAAGTCATTAAAACATCTGGTTCTATAGAGGTCCGCGGTGCGGTGACCATTTCCAGTTTCGACTTTGACCTTATCCTGACTGAAATTATTGGTGCAGATATCAAAATGTGAATAATTAAGCAGACACAGATTGGGATTTGAATTACATGTCTCACACTGGCTAGGACTGCCTATTTCCCAGAGCCTTGTCTCCCTTTAAATCAACAGCATCTCAAAACAATGATATTTTAGGAAAGGTTTAGTTTATAGTTAGGTGTCACGTGATTCATTCTGAAGGCAAAATTAGGGGTGCCCTGTGAACCAAAGTGATCTGTGATAATGGCACCTCTGTGTCAGAATGTTGTTTGTAACGTTCATGTTGTGGATATGACGCTTTGTTTGTGTCAGTCCATATATCATAAACACTACATGTACAGTGTCTTGTGCAAGAGTACATCGATTATCTCCCTTGAATGGCAAATCTCACGTACACTGTGCATCAAGACATTTTATGTAACTTACACCTACAGAATGGCAACGTGCCAGGTAGATACAGAAATGACAGAGTATTGTCTACTCCCTAGGTTATCGCTCGTAAATATTTGTTGACATTTATTAAATGGAAAAGAGGTTTCACTCTCAGCCTGGACATATTTGTTCAGTGTAAATCAAATAGAGTAAACTACGGTTATAACGAACACGCTTATAACGAACTGACGGATATAACGAATTTACCTTTTTGTTCCTAAAATTTGCTGTAGTTATGCTGTATATATGCCTATAACAAACTACGGTTATAACGAACTAATATTAATGGTCCCTTTGAGTTCGTTATAACCGTAGTTTACTGTATCTGGTACATAAATGCCATATTCGAGTGTTATTTATGATTCTACCACTTTATATTTCTTTTTTTAATTTTTAATTTTAATTGTGAATGAAATCATATTGTTTTTTGTTCATGCACAGTTGTGTCATTTTTGGCTAGAAATTAATACAGGAGTTTGAAATTGGATCTACTACATCATACAGTTACCAACCTGTTGGTCATATGATCAGAGGTTCTCTCTGTTGCCAATAACAAGTATGGAGCAACATATTGGGATCAGCCTCCAACCAAAACTTTAACACCATTATGGATGCTGCCCATGCATGTGTCACAAATGGGCCCAAAGGGAAGAGGAACCTGTTGAATGTCTTTCATTGTGTGATATTGTCATTTGGAGAACGCACAAACTGAAACAGAGGCAACACAATCTGAAACAAACATATTCTGTCCCAGACAGCTGTCATAAAAAAGCTGGCTACCCTACATGAAAAAGTTTGTACTTATTACCACCGACAAGGCATTAAATAACATAACCGTTTTATGTAAGCATCTAAATAATGCTACATATAGGGCCTGTATGTTAACTGAGGACAAAAGCTGTCCAAATTAGTACTACTTGTTTCTTAATTTTAACCTGAAGACATGTCCATTTCTCTTTTGTACTGGATTCCAAAGCTACACAAAGATCCGCATAAAAAATGAGATATATTGCTGGGTCGAGCAAACGTACCACCAAATCCCAGTTTAAAAATCACACCATAATCCTAAATTCAATCAAGGGAAGATTTTCTACAGAAAATATTTGAAACAATTGGAATAAGACTTTCTCAAAACTCCAAAGATTTGCTTGATTTTTTTGCGATCTAAGAAAAGAACTTACTTCAATTTTCTCCAAAAGTTAGATTTTTCAACTGTATACACCACAATCTTTAATGACTTAAGGAAAAACTTCATTCCTTGATCCATAGGGCATTTGTCACTAAACGTGGTGATCGTAAATATAGTTGAACAAAATATTACATACATGTATCTATCTTCAGAGCTTCAGGACAATCTGTCGAAAATGAGAGCAAATGTCATCTGAGATGTTTACTGAGAAAATGTGTGAAATGATGGATTTCCTCATTGATAACATCTATATAAAGAATGGGAGTCAGATATTTAGGCCTCCATCCTTGCTGACATGTTTCTTTATGCATACGAATTGGACTTACTGCTCTGATTGGAATAATAAAAAGAAGAGAAGATGTTTTACTTAAGTTTCAGGTATTTCGATGATCTGACATAAATCAAAAACTGTCAAGTAGCCAATTCTCTTCCACCGAGTAGACTATCAACTAGAAATGAAAAGAGACCAGTGAAACCACCACATCTGTTTCATATTCAGATGTGTGTATTAAAATTCAGAGTGACAAATAACTCTCCACAGGACTGTATGACAAGAGAGACGATTTCAGCTTTCCAATAGCCAGAAGTACAATTTTTTCATCAAAGGTCTCAATGAGCGTCAAGCGACGCTTGCTCAAGTGTTGTTTGATCAGGGTGAGAAAAGTCCAGGTTAATGATACAGACGGAATGGTACAATCGGCTCTGTTTTTAGCAGAGATTACTTTTGAGTGTAGAAGGGGTTTTACTGTTGTTATTTGAATCTGACAAAACGTCTATTTCATGATTATGTTTAATCTTCCCATGTACACGGCAATCGGGGATCAGATGAAGCTTAAAAGATACACACCTCCACAACCTCAACAAATATGAGGGGCGGTCGGGTGGCCTAATGGCTACAGCGTTCGCTCGTCACGCTGAAGTCCCGGGTTCGATTCGCGACATGGGTACAATGTGTGAAGCCCATTTCTGGTGTCCCCCCGCCGTGATATTGCTGGAATATTGCTAAAAGCGGCGTAAAACCAAACTCACTCACTCACTCAACAAATATGAGTAACATTGAAGTTTACAGTTCTCAGCATGCATTGATTCGTGTTCCAAATATCCAACACTTGTATTATTTATTACTTAGCTAACAATGCACATAAATGATTGAATTGTATGTGTGACATACGACGTTATTATTACTCAGGGGGTAATGAAGCAGGTCCTTGAAACTAAATTCGCACGTCACGCAACGTTAATCTGGAGGTCATTCTGAAACTGTTTTTCATTCCTAGAAAATTACGATACTTCGTCGAGATGGATATGTACACTTATTAAACCAAACAAACACGTCACGTACAATACATCAATTACGTCACATAATTAGTCACAAGATCATTCGGAGGCCTAGTCTTTCAGGTAAATGCTACAATCTAGTGGAGTGCTTTTCTTGTTGCCCTGATAACAGAACCGTCACTGGTCGTCTTCAAGTCAAGAGTGAAGATCCATCTCTTTCCACGAGACGCCTACAATCAACCCTATAGGCTTAGTTGATATGTTTCCAAGCATCCCACGATTACAAGCTCTGAAATGACCTAAAAACTATAACTATAGATTTAGATCTAGATTTTTGAAACGATCTTAGCTAAGATAAATCTTAACAACTTACGTTCAAAGATAAGATATATTAAGGTTAAGATAAGATAGATTTTCGAAACTATCGTAAAGCTGTCGCAGATCGTTCAGAGCTACGATACCTATTGTAACTCTGACAGAGAACTCATTTTTGGTAGATTAAATAAGCGGGTTGTGTCCCCATGACGTCACGGGGATTTCCCAGCTGCTGACAATAACAACATAGAAAAGTGACACGGAATTCATGATCACATTGTCAGGTCACATTGTTTAACATGCAACTATTTGAGTGACATTCAGTATAATCCTACATACGCCCTACATGTAAACGTTTTGTTTTTATTATAAAAGATGCCTTGACTACCCGAATGCAAATATTATTCGTGTGGCATGCAAGGGCATTTTGCAAACCCAATAAGTGCAATAATCAATAAGTGTAGTGTTACCACACTATTGCTATTAGAATTGAACAAATGTGCTAAAAGATACTTCACTATTTTCCCTTCAAATGGTTCCCCTCGCGAGCACGCAGAGCTTTATGTTAACACATTGCGTACAAAGTCAAGGACGAAAGTAAGGGACTTTATTCTACATGACAATGCCCAGACCTTTGATCGAACAGCAGGCGTTATTGCGTTGAAACGAGCGCATTACAAGTGCTCTTCTTCTCATCTTCTTAATCACCATCATTATCATTATTAGTAGTGTACAATCGAGCTCAATAGATCGACGTTACATCCAGGAAACCGTTCGACGTTGATTGCTAAGGAGGGATACCGACAGTGTCAGTGGTCGACTGATGGTTCGAGAATCAATCTATCTTTTTCAGTGTCCTTGTGTACTAACTTGAATGACCATAAGATGAAGTTATTCTTAAATAACGATGTTTCTGCTACTGTCAAGTTTGCACACATACGAAGAAGGAGCACTTTGTTGATGCGTACCAATAGAAATCTTAGCGATGTCTATAACAGGGCATATATCAATATTCATGCAGAACCGGTTTCCGTTTTGGTCTGTTAAACCAAAGAAAATTGTTATTTATTTTAATTTTAATGCACCTATATCGTAGTTAAGAAACGAAATAAAACACGAGCTTTCGCTCTGTCAGATACGGTTGGAAGTCCTCTTCCTTCGTTAAAATTAATATCTCCATCTACTTCATGCCATGAACAATATATTGTTAAAAGTACCATTAGAGTACCATTACAGAATTTCATTCAAACCATCATCGAAACATTTGTTCAGTGTAAATTGACTTATGGTAAACGGATTCCACATTTAACGCTTCTATTAGGTTTATCATACCAAGATATTTTGATATACCATAAATTCTATTGGATTATACATGTATCTGCTTTTCTGAACATAAATAGAATGAAATACATTCTTGTGATTTGTATTTTATTAATGATCAAGGAAAAGATGTTTTTGATGACCAAAGAAACATACCTTCATACGTTTTTCAATTGATATATCTTAAAGAGCCGATAAAAAGACACATAACCACATATATAGCGATTCATGTTTGAATATTTTGCATGTGTGACAATCAAAATAACTTCATAAGACCCGACCAATCAACGTACATATTCTGTGGCCTATATTTAGCATCGAGCAAACGGCCTATATATATCCGCTAGGGCTGCTTGTGACATGTTCCCCTAGTCCATCTGAACATAGGTACACGGTGATCACAGCTATTCATAGGACGTGTTGTTCTACCTCTAGACGAGTACCAGGTAAGCACATGCTACTGTGTTAGCACCAAATAGTGTACACTCTTGTTCCTGGGAGTGCGAGAAGTGTCAACTTCCGGGTTGTCCTCGATAGATTTTCAATGAAATGAGAGGTATGTCTCACTACTGTTAGAGATACATGCATGATGTTGTTTTACGAAATGAAGAAACATTCACGGTTTAGCGTATATACACGCGTATCATAACACTATTAAGATGATAATCACCATTAACATTTAAAGTACATTCCTTGAGGATTGTAAAGAATATAATAATAAACAGTGTATTCATGTTTAAACACGCGAGATGTGTGAAACATATATTGCAATACTATGTAACATAAACATACTTTGGACCCTCTCAGGGAAAATATTTGCCCATAATCCACATTTTAAGAAACATTATTCAAATAGTTTATATTCCAGCCAGTATTCAGCAGGGAGAAACATACAGCTATCCGTTGTCGTATGTTCTCACCCCGAAGTCAGTCAAGCAGGGCCACTATATTGTGCAGTCCCTCATTCACGGCAGCTTTTATCTGGATGTTTTTCACCTGGTTAGGCCTGTTCCCATACAGGCGTCTATTGCGAGCTGCATATCGGCTCTTGTTGCACACAGCTGAAATCATTATACTGTGCATGTCAGCAACTCTTTATTCGCTCGTCTCACGTCTCAGATCCGGGATCAAATTCTCACATGGGTGATTGTGATGTGCATACCCTTTGCCCATATACTTCAGGTGACACGGGTGTCCTAGTGGTCAAATATACTGAACAGCATTGAAAACGCACCACCATGAAAATGGATGTATTTTTATCCGGGCTTAAGTCATGAAAATATATAAGTGAATGAGTAATATACGACGTTCTGGACGAAGCATGAAGAAGAACAGCTCGTCAGAACACATTCCTAATTTTTGTGTGAGCGAAATCGACAAAACGCAACAAATTGCGTGCACATCATGGAAAACGTGTTTTGATTCATGGGAGCATGCAGAATAGGGCTATAAAAGACAGACTTTTAAAAGCCACATCACTTGTTGCTGCAGACGTAAAGGGTACTGAAACAAGAAATGCCAAGATTAACAGCAGAGGAACCTGAACGTGCCTTGGGCATGTTTCAAGTTGGTACGTCAAGTAGAGTCGTTGCACAACGGTTTCAATGCCATCATTCAACAGTTCTCAGGCTACTGAGCAGATACCAGCAGACAAGAACCACCAGAGATCGACCACGTCCGGGTGTCATGGTGTGGGGCGGCATCAGTCATAACCATCGAACAGAGCTCCATGTTTGTCGTGGAAGAGTTAATGCCCTTTACTACATGTATAACATATTGGCAAATCACGTCATCCCATTCTTTCATCAGCACCACGATATGCACACCTTCCAGCAAGATAATGCAAGAGCACACACAGCACGTGTTTCAACACAGTACATAGTGAACAATAATGTGCCTCTGCTTCCATGGCCAGCCCTGTCACCCGATCTATCGCCAATTGAACATCTATAGGATTACCTGGTCAACGCCTCTCACGTCGTCCGCAAGAACAGAACCTGAGAGAACTTGAAGATACACTACGTCAAGAGTGGAACGCCCCAGAACACTATTCGCAGACTTATTCGATCAATGAGAAGACATGTCCTGTGTTGCTGTCAATAGCGGACATACCAGCTATTGACTTTTCATTTTAACCCTATGTGGCTTCCTTACACTGATGACGTAAATGTAATTACTGTGTGTTATTCCTTTTCCTTTGTCGTTTTTCTTAATAATCCGTCTATGTCTGTTCTAATCAAAATCGGTCATTGCTCAAGTTGCTTTTGTAATATTTCAAGGTTTATTGCTGGTGCGTTTTCAATGTTGTTCAGTATAGTTTAGTCACTTAGCCGTTCTTGTATCTGCTAATCGTGGGTTCAAATCCTGGATTCGCGTCAGCTGTTGTGCTTGGTTGGTCTGCACCATACCCTTTGCTTGTGGGATTCCCCACATTACTAAATGTCTACCTGCGTTCAATCGGTTTTCCTCTCAATTTAAGCATGCACGCTGTAACAACTAAAATGACGTTCAAAGCAGCAAAGTTAAATTTCAGGGGTTCCACGGGGCAATCAATGTCAAAACACCAAAAATCAAGACCACATTCTAAATCAAATTCTTGATTATCTGCAGTAAAGTCAAAGGTTTGGACAGAAAGAAAGAGAAAGTGGGAGAAGAAAAAGAATTTCATAAAAGCCAAAAAACCCAAAACTGTTCAAATCTAATGAAAAAAGGTTTCTCAGGCAATTAAATGCAACCAATGGCAATGAGGAAAGACCCACCATGGATTCCAGTGAAAGGTTTCGGAAACAGTTGTGTTCTATACCCGGCAACTGCATCCTCGACAACCCATGGGTAGAGGATAACAATAATAATGTACAGGACAAAATAAAGTCACTAGTGTTGTGTTTCATTACAACCGATTGCCTGAAAAGTGGGATATTGAAAGGTCAAAATCTAACACGGGGCCAAGGCCGGATGCTATGCTTCTTGTGTCCTAACACCATTTCTTCACTGTTTAAATTCTCTTGTCGATACGGGGGTTGTTCCGCCTTGTTTGTGCAAAGGTCGAACCATACTTCTCCCTGAAAAAGGTGATTTGACTGACCCTTGAAACTTCCGCCCTATTACTTGTCTGAATACACGGTGCAAAATATTCACAGGGTGTCATACAGATCTTGTGTCATCATACTACGCTTCCAATGACATTATCTACATGGAGCAGAAAGGAGCCAGAAAGGGATGTTTGGGTTGTAAGGATCAATTGCTCGTTCGGAAAATGTTCCTTGAAGAGGCTAAAACTTACCACCGTAACCTCACAATGTGTTGGATAGACCTAAAAAAAAGCTTATGATTCTGTACCTCACAAATGGATTTCGAAGTCACTGGAATGCATTAACCTCCTTGTTTTACTCAAGTTTTGAATCAATTGCTGGTCAACCCAACTTGAGATGAGGCGGCGACTTCGAAACTTATTTCTATTAGAAAAGGAATATTTCAGGGCGATTCTTTTAGTCATTTGCTTTTCTGTTCGTCACAAAATCCTATAAGCTCTTTGTTCAGCAAAGAGGAAGGTTATAATCCTGGACCCCCTCAGCACAGATCCCCACACCCCCTTACTCACCTCCTTTACAAGGATGGCCTTGAATTTATTGCCAAAGGAGGGTCCACACAAAAAGAAGAGATTCTCATTGTAGAGTCCTACTCGGCATAGTGATATCGGCATGTCTTCTGGACAAGGTAGACGAGGGAGGATCAGTCAATTTACTTGGTGGAGGAATTATAGACCATCTCGTAGAAGGTCAGGCCTATACATACATATGGATGCAGGTTAGGGACAAACTCCAGAATGCCAATATCAACGAAAAGCTTCGGACAGAGTACAAATGTAGACTTTAGAAAATCTGGAGTTCAGAGCTGAACGCTCGCAATAAAGTCAAAGCCACAAATACTTATGCTGTACCCGTTCTGTAGTATTCCTTTGGTGACGAAACAAGCACATTTATTTGTCTGATGATCCTCTTGTGAAGCATGTCAAGACTCATGATAAAAACAAGGCATTCCACAGTTTCTTAAACGAGCCAAGGACGTGGGACATAATCTCATTGTCAGTGTTGATTTTGTTGATGGTTCTGTACTGCTGGACGGTACACAAATGAATGTCAACCAAGCAAAGTGCCATATCAAATCGGCCAAGACTTTTTTCAAGGAGAGGCTATTTGAACAACCAGTCCTTTGCTTGGATGAAGTCGGATGGCCTAAAAAGTGAAACAGGAGGCTTTCTGTTTGCTGCTCAAGACCGGTCACTCCCCACTCGAAACAGTCAATGTGTGATTTTGCATCAAAATGTAAATATGAAATGTAGAATATGCAAAGAATTTAATGAGACTTTCCAACTCATTTTTAGTGGATGTCCTGCTTTGGCACAAACACGGTATCTTACAGGACATGATTGCGTGACTCGATCATTTTATTACCGTCTTCGACATGCTTGAGTGACTGTTGTTTGGCCATCAACAATCACTGTTTAGATATTTTATGTTTATGTTTTACTACCCTGGATCCAATTGTCACCACAGCTTTGTCTTGAGCCCGATTCGTTTCTACTGAGCGAGAGAAACGCTGTGCTCAGTAAGAGATGTAATCAATGGAAGCGGTAACATCACTTCCGAAAGGGTCCGGACTGTTTAGCATGATAGAACGGATATGTAATACCCTGGATAATCGAGAAACCCACCAACACGGATATGGTGCTAACAAACCTAGAAAAAAGTGATAATTTGTGATTCGAAACCCACGATCATAGGTATACATGCATGAAACTTGAATACTTTATGACTTAACTTCATGGAGATCAGTGCACACAGTAGTTGTATACAAATTAAGAGCTAATAAAAGGATTTTCATTCATTTTCAGGAAATCATAATGACGACCCAGAAGAAGCTAGTTGTTGTAGGTGACGGTGGTTGTGGGAAAACGTGCCTTCTGATGGTGTTCCGGAAAGACGAGTTTCCGGATGTGTACGTGCCAACAGTGTTTGAAAGTTATGCAAAGGTCGTCGAAGTAGACAATAAACTGGTAAATGTCTTTGGACTTATTGCTTTGATTTTTGTCGGTGCTAATTACCTAGCTGGCTTCAGTTTGTCTTTTGCTTTGTCCATTTTTTCACCCATCAGTGCTAATTGTCCCGGCCTCCCGTTTGCCCTTTGTCCATTACCTATTACTTATCTATGACACCTTAAGTACTGGCTTCCATACCTTCAGCGCCAACTAATGTAAAGTGCTTGCTTCCATTGTCTATCGCTTATCACCTATTAGCGCCAATCATCTGTTGGCTTCCTTTGTCAGTTTCTATCCTTTGTTATTTCCCACCTTTTCTTATCTTTTTAATTTCGTTGTCCTTACATGTACATATATATGCTCTCTGCCTCATGGCATTCATTCACCTGATGAAGGAGTAAGCATATACTCCGAAACGTTGTGTTCCTCATAAGAAAGAAGTTGACATCCATGTATTCTCTTCCTTATGTGTATCACTTCTAAATGCCTTTAAAAGACCCAAATGTCTTGGCGGTTTCTGTGATCAAGTGATATTTCCTAACTTTGGATTGCAGTAGTTGATCCTGATGACAGATTACAGCCAGTTACGATCCAGGGAAGCTGTACCTGGTAATACAGATGGCAATTTACGTCACCGCATGAACCGAAAATGGACATGTTAGCTACTAAACTGTGACATGCATAAATATCGATCATCGTTATGCTTTTACAGATGGAAATGATTCATTTTCGACTTTTCAATTTTACAGTCAAACATCGACATGTCTTGGCTGTTATTGCGTTCTGTATGACCTTATTTCTGTTGTAGATTAGCCTGACTCTGTGGGATACTGCAGGTCAAGAAGGATATGATCGACTCCGCCCGTTGTCCTACCCACGAACGGATGTCATCCTCATGTGCTTTTCCATCGACGTCCCCGACAGCCTTGATAACGTCCTCGAGAAGTGGAGCCCGGAAGTGAAGCATTTCTGCCCTAATGTTCCCATAATCCTGGTCGGCAACAAGAAAGATCTCCGCAATGATGACCATACCAAGGCTAAGTTG
The DNA here is from genome assembly GCF_022045235.1 of Haliotis cracherodii. Taxonomy (NCBI): domain Eukaryota; kingdom Metazoa; phylum Mollusca; class Gastropoda; order Lepetellida; family Haliotidae; genus Haliotis; species Haliotis cracherodii. The sequence continues at coordinate 21,282,334 of NW_027266319.1, forward strand.
GCACAATACAAACAATTTCCGGTTAAACCGGAAGCAGGGCGTAAAATCGCGGACAGTATAGGAGCTGTAACTTATCGTGAGTGTTCCGCAAAGACGAAGGAGGGGGTGACTGAGATATTTGAAACAGCATCTCGCGCAGCTCTGACGTCGAAGAAAAAGAAGCCCTTGTGTCGCATTCTGTGAAATCAAACGACTATAAAGTCAAAGACACTTTGACGTATCCCAGGCCACATTCATGTTTGTGAGTGCACAGAGCATTTTTTGCCTCGTGTTTTGCAATCGCCACTCTGTACTGTTATAAGAATAGCGATGCATATATTATATATATTGTTAAGCTTCATTATCATTTGTATAAACTATATTAATAACTGTGACCATTCCATTTATATATCTGAACACCAGTAGACTGGAATTGATTAATCATCGTTTCGGAAAGACGTATAAATTGCGATGAAAATGTCCATAAACACATTTAACTGAGTAAACAGGATACATAAAGTTTATATCCACTTTATTCCTTTATACGAAAGAAATAGGGATGCCTGATATTTTCGGTTTCTATCAGCTACACTGTCAGTATCCACAGTAGCAAAACTATGAGCTATAGAAAGAAAAGCTATAGAAAATAACAACTCCTCCAAAGGGTATGCACAGAATGGAGGCAGAGAAGAAATTGTAGGTTTTGTGTTGAATAGATGGGTATATACATACACCTCATGTTTGCAGCAGAGGCATTTTGGTTGAACATACAGTTGGGACAGTGACATATAGCTGCCCCTGTTCCACGTGTATTCAATTTCTTTATTTCCGTACTGATGGAGGCTACAGGCCTTAAGTACATTTATGAGTTGTACATTCAGACTAGTAGAGTCTATAACATAATATGTTTTCTGTGTCTCATTGCATGATAAATGTACATAGATACATTTTGTAAAAGTAAGTACTCAGAGTTGTTTAACAGAGATGAGAATTTAAAGAAATTGGGATTGACATGGTAATATTCAGGTATATACTTAGTCCTTAATGTTGTATAAAATTGGCATATACGAAGGAAGTGGTATTCATCTTCAATGTCTGTTATAATACCGATAAACACCTACATGTAGGTTCGTACAAATGACACTTTTCTTATTAAGTTTACGTTTCACGGGCCTTCAAAACACGGAGGTCCTACGCACCTTTGGCGCTTTGCAAGCCACGAATCGTTTAGAGTAAGCAAATTAATCGCTCACCCGTGGGTCTGCGAAAGCTGAAAACGCTTGCGCACTCTTCCAAAATGGCAGCGCAACTACCGCTGGGTTTGCCTTGCCCAAATGAGGATCGTAAAAGAAGAGACTCGAGGACGAGCCGATAAATTTAGGGTTACGTTGAAGATGTGGTGCAGACTGAGGATGTCAGCTGCCCTTGCCCATTGCCCAGTCGATTAAAAATCAAGAATTATTTGTTCGGCTGTGGCCGCCATTTTGGTTTGACAGGGAACCGATTGCAAGCGGCTGTTAGCGCCCCGTTGTAAGGCTAGTTGCTGTACATCGCTTGCATCGATTGGCGTTTTGCAACTCACCCATAATAGTAAGGCGCTCCATGATACATACCAAACAGTTGTCCGTTTGTCAAAAACAACATTGTTATATAAAAAGGAAAATGATAGTGTTCAGAGCAATATTTAAAATGCATATCGGTAAATGAAAGTGTTTCGAACCTTTTAAGACCGCCTTCGAGACCGCCTCCGTGATCTAGTAGTAGAGCGTCCGCCCGGAGAGCGGAAGGTCCGCGGTTCGATCCCTGGCCGCGTCATACCAAAATACCTTAAAATATAGTACTTGTTGTTACCCTGTCTGGCGCTCGGCATTAAGGGGCTAACACAAGGACTGCGGCATGGTATCTCAGTGAGCTAGCACTATAAATCGGCATCAGTCCGGACTAGTACAAGCAGCCACACAAACACGCACACGTACATGCACGTCGCTATATAAGTGCAATAATCTTGGACGCGACGTTAAACCCCATTTCACTTCACCTCACCTCGAACCTTTTAAAACGCCAGTATACCTGTTTATATCTTTATTGGTACAAAACGTCTGTCATTCATATGAATCAAGAGAAGCGGTCGAAAACGATATGTCCAGTGCAAGGATATAAAGAATTAGACATGTCTTGGAAAGAAGGATAAATCGCATCATACACTGGAGGTCGAAACTGCGCGAAGTGAACTATTATATCTTGAATGGATCACCAGTGATAGAAACATGTGACATTCACATTACTGCGCATTGCACTATTCATGTGTATGCACTACTAAATCTTAAAGGGGAATTGGGGTAAACAAGAGGTTAAAGCGTTCGCTCGTCACGATGAAGGCCCGGTTTCGATTCCCCACATGGGTCGAACATTTCTGGTGTCCCCCGCGTGATATTGCTGGTATATTGCTAAAGGCGGCTTAAAACCATACTCATTCATTCACTGACTGTTATGTCACGAAGTCATTGATATGAACGTCTACTTTGGAGTCCATTCGATGATTCACCCCTTTGGTAAAATGTGTGAAGTCAATTTCTATGTCTTCCGTGGCGATATTACTGGAATATTGCTAAAATCACTCACTGAATTACAGTTGACTAAGAGAGACTGTGAATCATTGATGTACTAGGATGTACCAGGTAGTGTATATGATGTACTAGGGACCAGGTAGTGTATATGATGTACTAGGGACCAGGTAGTGTATATGATGTACTAGGGACCAGGTAGTTAGTGTATATGACGTACTAGGGACCAGGTAGTGCATATGATGTACTAGGGACCAGGTAGTGTATATGATGTACTGGGGACCAGGTAGTGTATATGACGTACTAGGGACCAGGTAGTGTATATGATGTACTGGGGACCAGGTAGTGTATATGATGTACTAGGGACCAGGTAATGTATATGATGTACTGACCCCAGGTAGTGTATATGATGTACTAGGGACCAGGTAGTGTATATAATGTACTGGGGACCAGGTAGTGTGTATGATGTACTAGGGACCAGGTAGTGTATATGATGTACTGGGGACCAGGTAGTGTATATGATGTACTAGGGACCAGGTAGTGTGTATGATGAACTGGGGACCAGTTAGTGTATATGATGTACTAGGGACCAGGTAGTGTATATGATGTACTAGGGACCAGGTAGTTAGTGTATATGACGTACTAGGGACCAGGTAGTGTGTATGATGTACTAGGGACCAGGTAGTGTATATGATGTACTGGGGACCAGGTAGTGTATATGACGTACTAGGGACCAGGTAGTGTATATGATGTACTAGGGACCAGGTAATGTAAATGATGTACTGACCCCAGTTAGTGTATATGATGTACTAGGGACCAGGTAGTGTATATTATGTCCTGGGGACCAGGTAGTGTGTATGATGTACCAGGAACCAGGTAGTGTATATGATGTACTGGGGACCAGGTAGTGTATATGATGTACCAGGGACCAGGTAGTGTATATGATGTACTGGGGACCAGGTAGTGTATATGATGTACTAGGGACCAGGTAGTGTATATGATGTACTGGGGACCAGGTAGTGTATATTATGTACTAGGGACCAGGTAGTGTATATTATGTCCTGGGGACCAGGTAGTGTGTATGATGTACCAGGGACCAGGTAGTGTATATGATGTACTGACCCCAGGTAGTGTATATGATGTACTAGGGACCAGGTAGTGTAGATGGTGTACTAGGTACCAGGTAGTGTAGATGATGTACCAGGGACCAGGTAGTGTGTATGATGTACTAGGGACCAGGTAGTGTATATGATGTACTAGGGACCAGGTAGTGTATATGATGTACTGACCCCAGGTAGTGTATATGATGTACTAGGGACCAGGTAGTGTAGATGGTGTACTAGGTACCAGGTAGTGTAGATGATGTACCAGGGACCAGGTAGTGTGAATGATGTACTAGGGACCAGGTAGTGTATATGACGTACTAGGGACCAGGTAGTGTAAATGATGTACTAGGGACCAGGTAGTGTATATGATGTACTGACCCCAGGTAGTGTATATGATGTACTAGGGACCACCCTAGTGTAGATGATGTACTGGGGACCAGGTAGTGTGTATGATGTACTAGGGACCAGGTAGTGTATATGATGTAATAGGGACCACCCTAGTGTAGATGATGTACTAGGGACCAGGTAGTGTATATGATGTACTAGGGACCACCCTAGTGTATATGATGTACTGGGGACCAGGTAGTGTATATGATGTACTAGGGACCAGGTAGTGTATATGATGTACTAGGGACCACCCTAGTGTATATGATGTACTGGGGACCAGGTAGTGTATATGATGTACTAGGGACCAGGTAGTGTATATGATGTACTGGGGACCAGGTAGTGTAGATGATGTACTGGGGACCAGTTAGTGTGTATGATGTACTAGGGACCAGGTAGTGTATAGGATATCTATGTATCTTATCGGTGGCTGAGTGGGTCAGATCACTGACTTTGGTGCCTCACTCTGGCAGTATGGGTTCGAATCCCGGATTGGACTCAACCTCAAAAGGTACTAGAATCTGTACGACGAAAATGCTATCCAAAATATAACATTTGTTACCACATTCCTGACAACTAATCATTTTCAAAACACAATACTATGAACTGAATCTCAACAGAAATAATGAAATTACACTGCTTAACAATAAATTACACTTCCATATTACGATATGTCTGTGTGCAACGTTTTGAATCAAAAATGGTTCAGAAATATGGGGAACAAAAGATCATGCTGCCATAGAAAAAGTACATTGATCTTTCACCTGAAAAGTAATAATCTGTCTTACCAGACAAATAATTCATCTTGTTCTAAGAAGTTCATCACATAACTTCAATGTACTTATGTGTCGTGTTAATGCTGATATATGCACTAATTGTGACAGGGGTGATATTGAAGATGAATTCCTTATTTATATCATATTTAAGCTAAACAGGTATCACTACAGAGCTTTCTTTCTTAAGTAATGGTTATAAATCTGAAATGTTCATGATAAATGTAATCAACTCACAAAATAAACATGTTATCCTTCCGTGGCTTCTTATATGAGTCATGTTTTAATATCAGAATGTTGATATATCATAATATTCAAGATGCAATCGCTGTATATCCACGAGACAATATACTTTGAATTGGTACTTTAAGCCATTTGACCATAATACTGAGTAAACATGCCTGTCTGTCTGCAATCGATATTTCAAATGTGAGATTGCATCATCAGGTGAACATCCTTGCTCTGTGGCATGGTTGGTGTGAATGTCATCACGAACAAACAAAGGTTATTGTATTGAAAAGAGTATTCTCAAATAAAATGAGATGTGGTGATTAAATAAAGAAAAGCTAAGAACTCGTCTAACTGAGGGCAGTAGTACATCATGGGTAGTGCACGAGAGGTGAAGTGGTGAGGGTAGTAGTACATCGTGCGTAGTACACGAAAAGTGAAGTGGTGAGGGTAGTAGTACATCATGGGTAGGACACGAGAAGTGAAATGGAGAGGGTAGTAGTACATCATGGGTAGTGCACGAGAGGTGAAGTGGTGAGGGCAGTAGTACATCATGGGTAGGACACGAGAAGTGAAATGGAGAGGGTAGTAGTACATCATGGGTAGTACACGAGAAGTGAAGTGGTGAGGGTAGTAGTACATAATGGGGAGGACACGAGAAGTGAAATGGAGAGGGTAGTAGTACATCATGGGTAGGACACGAGAAGTGAAGTGGTGAGGGTAGTAGTACATCATGGGTAGGACACGAGAAGTGAAATGGAGAGGGTACTAGTACATCATGGGTAGTGCACGAGAGGTAGTGGTGAAGGTAGTAGTACATCATGGGTAGGACAGAAGCAGTGATGTGGTGAGGGTAGTAGTACATCATGGATAGGACACGAGAAGTGAAGTGGTGAGGGTAGTAGTACATCATGGGTAGTACACGAGAAGTGAAGTGGAGAGGGTAGTAGTACATCATGGGTAGGACAGAAGCAGTGATGTGGTGAGGGTAGTAGTACATCATGGATAGGACACGAGAAGTGAAGTGGTGAGGGTAGTAGTACATCATGGGTAGTACACGAGAAGTGAAGTGGAGAGGGTAGTAGTACATCAGGGGTAGGACAGCAGCAGTGAAGTGGAGAGGGTAGTAGTACATCATGGGTAGTACACGAGAAGTGAAGTGGAGAGGGTAGTAGTACATCAGGGGTAGGACAGCAGCAGTGAAGTGGAGAGGGTAGTAGTACATCATGGGTAGTACACGAGAAGTGAAGTGGAGAGGGTAGTAGTACATCATGGGTAGGACACGAGAAGTGAAGTGGTGAGGGTAGTAGTACATCATGGGTAGTACACGAGAAGTGAAGTGGTGAGGGTAGTAGTACATCAGGGGTAGGACAGCAGCAGTGAAGTGGAGAGGGTAGTAGTACATCATGGGTAGTACACGAGAAGTGAAGTGGAGAGGGTAGTAGTACATCATGGGTAGGACACGAGAAGTGAAGTGGTGAGGGTAGTAGTACATCATGGGTAGTACACGAGAAGTGAAGTGGAGAGGGTAGTAGTACATCATGGGTAGGACAGCAGCAGTGAAGTGGAGAGGGTAGTAGTACATCATGGGTAGTACACGAGAAGTGAAGTGGAGAGGGTAGTAGCCCATCGTAAGTTCAGTTGTCATTATTTACTCATGTTATCCCACTCATGTATGCAATTGTTTTTACTGTGAATCCCCCATCTACTAAATATATTCAGTCAAGGTTCCTCATTCAGTCTTGCTTGACAACGGTCTAAGGATATTACAGTATTAAAGAAGTTGTTATCCATAAATTGTGTCTACTAATGCTTATCCAACAAATCGTTTCGTCATAGATCATATACCCTTGCCAATCATGTTTTAAACATCAATCTGTGAATCTGTGAATCAAACACAATGCCACGATGAAGACGACAGAAATATACCCAACATTTCGTCGTAAAGTTAAGATGCCGATTCATTTAGTTTGACGTGCCTAGGAAGTTCAGATTGCTATCGTTATTTGGAACACAGAAGAAGAGAACCTTCTATGTGGTCTCTATATATGCCTTATTTATGGCCTTTGGTCATTACTAGTACTTTCATCAACTGCAGACAACTTTTATGGATCAAAAACAAAATCATTCGTGAATGGAATATCCTCTGGCCCCAACCATGATGCGCACGTAAAATCACTATATTCTGGCAGTTTACGTAGTGAGCCGAGGTGAAATGGGGGTTATCGCTGCGTTACAGATTATTGCGCTTACATAGCAACGTGTGTGTGTGTGTGTGTGTGTGTGTGTGTGTGTGTGTGTGTGTGTGTGTGTGTGTGTGTGTGTGTGTGTGTGTGTGTTTGTACTAGTTCGGACTTATGCCAATTTCATAGTGCTCGCCCACTGAGATACCATGCCACAGTTTAACATGAATACCCAACTCAAACACAGTATACTGACTCCGAGCCAACTAGTCCTTGTTTTTAGCCTCTTAATGCTGAGCGCCAGGGTAACAAATACCTTCTTTTGACGCATTTTGGTATGAAGCAGCCGGGCATCGAACCTACGACTCTCCGCTCTCCGGGCGGACGCTCTACCACTAGACCACGGAGGCGGTCCGTTAACACAGTGTCAGTCACGAATGTCAGCGCACGTGAGGCAACGGATAATACAGCAATGAATTATTCGGATTTTGTGTCGAACTTAATATTAAACAAAGGAACTGCTGGACTGTATAGTATCTGACTGTTTAATTTGTGTTTTCACCAGAAATTTATTTATAGCCTAAATATCATACGTATTCCCAACATCAGCGGCAGTTATTGTGTTGTTCATTGTAATATACTTTCTCAATTTCAAGAAATTTGAACTTGTATAATCAAACAATAGTTCGACAATCCACATGGCACGTATGGTGGAATTCAAAGGTTGCTTATTTGAAAGAAGCCCTAGTTACGCAAGTGACTGTATTGGTCCCAAGCTGAATATGCTTGTTGTGCCAGGTTTTGTTTTATTGTTTGTTTGTTTGTAGTTAAACGCCGCGATCAGCAATATTCCAGCTATATGATGGCGGTTTGTAAATAATCGTGTCTGGACCAGACAGTCCAGTGATTGACATCATGACCATCGATCCACTCAATTGGGATACGATGACATGCATCAACCAAGTCAGCGAACCTGACCACCCGATTCCGTTAGTCGCCTCTTATGGCAAGCATGGGTTGCTCTATCAAAAGTCAGAAGATATGCCAGGGAAACAAATGGATCAGGTGGTCAGGTTGCTCAGAAATTTGGTTGGCGTGGAACATTGCTCATAGCATCCCTGATCTTTCTGATCCAGATCTGATTATTGACAGGCCAACGTCTGAAGCTGAAATAACGCTAAGCCTCGCGTTAAACAACAAGCAAACAAATATGGTTATGGGGAATCTTTGCATGATAAATACTTAATCAATATATTCATAAGAAAAGTAAAATTATGTATTGAGACTGTAAGGCTGCAAATGTTTTTTTTTCTGCTTCAACTGCGAATGAATAGAATAGCTTGAAAAATTACAACCAAGTGATGATCTTTTCAGTTTATTTAAAGACAAAATATAACCTTCCAAGCATCAGGAAGGGGTAAAATTGAACTGTAACCATAGAATATGTCTTAATCTTAACCTATGTCATCACATATATGAAAATTGGTTGCTGTAAACATAAAATTGAAAAGTGCATTTGCACTTGGATAATTATTGTCCATGCCTGTGTTTATATTGCCTTACTATTAATTGTTATACACTCGTCATACAAAATGTACCTCAAATTTAGGTTTCACATATTTCATACTAAGCTATAGGTCGCAGCGCTACGAACGCTTTGTGCATCGGGGCCCAGGTTTCCTAAACCCTAACCAGAAGTAAACTTCCACTTCCACAAAATCCTTTCCATATCCATAACAAATCTCGGCTAAAAGCAAAGTCGGTTGTACAATTCCGACTACATCATCACGTTTATAAATTACTGATACTAGGTGTTCGCGAAAAGGTGAGCGTATCGAGCCCCACTGGCGGCACCAGTCACAAACACATGCAAAGGCAAGTAAATTGTTCATCTGAAAAAAGACAGGGGAATATATGGCACAAGTCAAAACAGTAATTGCATAGGACATTATAAAACATGTGAAGCTGTGTATATCGTGTATGTTGATATCGTGTATGTTGATATCGTGTATGTTGAATAAAGACAACTGCCTAGTAATATGACAGGGTGTCATAAGTGGACTGTGAACGATTTCACGCACCAGAAACGTTTAATTCAACGAATCCGACAGAATGGCCAGACTGGCGACAAGGTTTTCGCGATTTCGTATCGCCACAAAACTCAGCAAGGAGTCCGAGGACGTACAGACTAAATCTAGTGAAAAATGCGATGCTCATTCATTCCAAAGCGGTATTTCATTCACGAACGTGCCTAATTCTATCAACGCTCACGGAAACAGTGTGAATCAGCGGAAGCTTATATGTACAGTCAGTGGCAGAATTATTATGGGTATTCTTGAAAAGGAAGAGTCTGAGGAATTGCAGCTTAATCCAAAATTTAACATTTGAATTCCAAATAAATGGTCAGACAGTGTGGGTTGTTTCAATCAGAGATTAAGGACCAGGACACAGGAGGGAAAGATTTGCAGGTGCCAAGAAGTCGATCTAAATAACATAACTGTTCAGTCCTTCACAAGATTCACATGGTGGTGGTCAAACCCACTCTCCTGTGCTAAATATGATTGGAATATCGCCCATATCGATAGTCCAATCAGAGAACCTTTCCAAAAATCAACATCGTGTGAGTGATTTATCGCTGTTTGTCTTTGTTGACATGAATATGTCTTTTTCATCATATCCCCCCCCCCCCCTTCCCCTCCCCCCGACGATTTTGTGTCATGGATAATATAGTGAATGATTTCGTTATCTGATCGACTAGGTCGTCGCCTAAGTTAGTCGCCATCTTTGTGAAGCTATACGAGATAACAGTGATCTGATCGGATATAGCGTTTTCATTACAAGGGGCACAACTCGTGGTCTACGACAGGTTGGCGCCAGGGTCGAGCCAAGATTAGTGGCCTTGATGAGGCAAGGGTAGAAACCAGGCTTGGAAAACAGCTAGTTGACACGCTTGCCTCGGGAAGATGGGTTTCCATGACAATCTTGGATCAGTTGCAAGAGTGGTTACCAGAGTAACGGATACTTGAAGAGACAACCTACCGGAAGTGAACAATGAAATGTCCACGAAAAAAGGACAGGTATGGACATCGACACTGTTTCAGAGCATCCACTGGGTGATACTGAGTTCTTCCTTGGGGCTGTGGCCTCTGTTGACTCAAAGGAGTCAATGGTATATAAAACTTAAGATTCAAGAAACTCTGAAGACCGATACTGGAGCCGATACGACAGTGTCCAATGAGAGAATTTACAAGAAACTAAACATTGCACCACATTCGGAGAAGGAAACAAAACGACCCTTAGTTGGCTATGTCTTCTTGCAGCTGTGCAGGTTTTTACCGATTTGGGCTACAGGTGTAAGTCCCTCACAGTTGATCATGGAAAGACGGGACAAACTCGCTGACTTGGTCGATGCATGTCATCGTATCCTAATTGTGTGGATCGATGCTCATGATTTCAATCACTAGATTGTCTGGTCCAGACTCGATTATTTACAGACCGCCGTCATATAACTGTAATATTGCTGAGTGCAGCGTTAAACAAACTATGCGACAAACAGTAGTATTAATAGACAGCGGTACACGGAGCGGTGGTCGTTATATAAACAACTTTGTTCGTCTAAACGGTTTCTTGAGTTTCAAAATCATGTTGACAAATGGAATGGTGCTCTAGAGGAAAGAAATAGCAAACGATTCTGGAAAACTTTAAAACAAAAGACATACGTGGGATTTAGTCATATTAAGCCCTCCGAGTGGATTGATTATTTTCAGGATCTCTTCAAAGGGGTTCAAACTTCCCAGACTGAAGTTGAGTTCTATGATGTTGTAAAATCTTATGTTGATGCTATTGATAAAAATCTTGTTTTATCAACTGTAGATGATGACTTCCTTGACAAGGAAATATCTATCCAGGAGGTTACTGATGTTATATCTGGTATGCAGTCTGGTAAAGCCCCAGGTTTCAGTGGTATTAGTATCGAGTTTTTCAAGAATGCCCCAGAACAGTGTATATATATGCTACAGTTTCTGTTTAATGCAATTTTATATTCGGGCACGTATCCGTCTGACTGGACGTTAGGTGTTATATTACCTTGCATAAGAAGGGCAGTTCTAGTCTACCGGCTAATTATCGTCCTATTACATTATTGGAAGTTTCTGGGAAGATTCTTGCTAAAGTTATTAGTAATAGGTTGTATAGATGGGCAGAGCAGGAACAGTTTTTCACTCCGGAACAAGCAGGTTTTAGACGTGGATTCCAAACTACTGATAATATCTTTATTTTACACACAGTTATTAATAAATATCTCTCGTTGTGTAAGGGTCGCCTTTACTGTGTCTTCATTGACCTGAAAGCAGCTTTTGATTCTGTAGACAGGATAAGTCTTTTATTCAAACTCTGGTCATTCTTTGATTGTGCATTTGGCGTACGTCAAGGGTGCCAGTTATCTCCCTTTTTGTTTTCTTTTTTTATCAATGATTTGGTGGAATTTCTAGCCCTAGACGGTCAAAGATGTATAAGTTTAGACTTTATTGAGTTGTTTATTTTGCTTTTCGCAGACGACATTGTTTTGTTTGACAGTACACCATTGGGATTGCAAATGAGAATTAACAAACTATATTCCTATTGTCAGAAATGGAAGCTTAAAATAAATACTGATAAAAGTAAAGTTATTGTATTTAGAAAAGCTGGCAGATTGAGGAAATATGAGAAATTTTATTTGGGTAGAGAAAACCTAGAAATCGTTAAATCGTATAAATACTTGGGCGTTCATTTTTTTAGTTCTGGCAGTTGGTATATTACACAGAAAATATTAGCTGAACAGGCATGGAAAGTGTTATCATTAGCTAGATCATCAATTAAGGATTTCTATAGTTTACCACTTAAGGTCTTATTGCATATTTTTGATGTAAAAATTGTACCTATTTTGCTATATGGAGCCGAAGTTTGGGGTTTTCACTCTTCGCCTAATATTCTTAATGTTCAGGTTAAGTTTTGTAAACAAATACTAAGACTTTCTGTCTCGACTCCGAACATTGTAGCTCGTGGTGAGCTTGGCAGGCACTCTTTGAATGTCAATAAACACATTAAGATAGTTTAATATTGGATGAGGTGCATAAGTCAAAGGGAAAATATAATATTGTACAATGTATATAGATGTCAGTATAGTTTAGCAGAGAAAAATACAGATTGCTGGGCACTAAAAGTAAAAAATATATTGTTCACTAATGTTTTGGACAGGTATGGATGGGGCAGCGTGTTGTCAATGTCCAACAATTTCTAGTCGAGTTTAAACAAAGATGTATTGACATTGACGTTAAAAATTGGCTATCAGACCTTGGAAAAAATTCTAAACTTGAAATGTACAGACAAATTAAGGTGCAGTTAAGCGAAGAAGATTATTTCAATGTAATTAATGTAAAAGCTTATTGCATAGGGTTATGCAAGTTCCGCTGTTCCAACCACGACCTAATGATTGAGTACGGTCGACGTCTCAAACTTGACCGTAATAATCGCCCTTGTCCCTTTTGTGTAATACCTAATATTGAATCAGAACTACATTTTTGTCTTGAATGTCCATTTTATCAGGACTTAAGAGAAAGTCTTATTCTAGAATTTGATTAGAAATTCCCATCTAACAATAAGCTGATTTTATTATTCACATCACGGAAAATCACGGTCATAAATAATTTGGCTAAATTTATCTTTTTAGCTTTAAAGAAACGTAGTAAATATTTTGCATAATATGGATGTCCATCATTTAATATTTGCATAAGCAGAAACTGTAATCATATTATATTGCGCTTCAGCACTTATTATGTCAAGTTTCATGTATAATGGGCCGGTGGCCCCTTTACCGTAATGAACATACTCTCACACACTCTCACAAACAAACAAACGGAGGAAATTAAATCTCAAAGTGCCAAGTTCAAGCTGTTGTATTGAAACTATTATAACCAGATCTCACCAGTATTAGACACAACAAGACCGAGAATTTATCTGACTTCACCAGTATCGTTTTTCCCGAAGAAGAATCGGTACCACTTAATTATTGCAAATTAAATGACAATGATAGATTTGTAGGAATTTGTGTTATACCTTTGCTCTACATGTTCAAAGGGGGGTTTAACAAGGGGCCTTGTCGTTTGGAGATGACTACATCGATTACAAGTCTCCGGATTATTAATGGTGATGATACGTATTAAGGCGTGGATCAACAGTGTGTGCTTTAGACGATTCGATGTAGTAATTAGGTTCATTTGCGGTAATGACCCCTTGTGGCGGCGTTTCCTTTAATAGATAAATATATATAAGCATCGAACAATATTGTATTACATTCATTTCTGGCAAAATAACAACAATTTGAAAGGAATAAAGGAAGGGTTGCTGAGTACTAAATGTCAGAACATGTATACTTTAACAAAATCCCTTTGATAATTGGTTACCATTCAGAAACATGGGATAAATGTGTTTGTGGATAAAACAACCATACATAGAGAATACTACACTCATTCTCGTTAGATACCGTTTTTACGAAACGAGTGGACTTTCTACGGTATCTGGCCTAGCGATGAAATTTGATGATAAAAAAGAAAGCACATGACAATAAAACCGATCGCCTAAACGCATCAGGGCAACGGCCATGGTAACCTGATGCACGTGAGTTCCGTGCAAATTGAAATGCACATGTGTTCCCCCATTTCTTGCCCTATAAAAATCCACCCAGATTCGATAACATTCATTTGTTATTGAATTGCTACCACATGCCAAGATTGACAAGAAATCATAGACACCAAGCCACCACGTCATCGCCGGGGCCGTCTTCAGTGCCACCAGCAGTGGAGAAGAGTCCCCATCTAAGACGAGAGCCGTTACTCAACAGCAGATGGCAGAGAGAGAATCTGGCGACGCCATGGGGAACGTTATTCGGATGCTTGTGTTGTTGAGAGAGACTCGTGGGATGGTCCGAGCATCATGGTATGGGGTGGAATTGTTCTTGCACAGAGCGTCGGCCCTATGGTCTTCCACAACATTGGTCCAGGGAGAGGCAATGGTGTCACAACAGCTCGGTACATTGATCAAGTCTTGAGACCACACGCCATACCTCATTTGGCACGTCGCCGCAAACACGAGTTTCATCAATGCACATTGCGGACACACGAGATACTGACTTGTGATGCCATTTTCTCAGAGACTAGTGTTGTGTTTCACTTTAAGAACATGTGACACTTTAATTTCAACCTTGAAGATTAGTTTTGCCAAGTTTCATGTGGTTAATATGTCTCAAAGTATGTTTATAGTGTTTGGACAAAAAAGGTTTCTCATATAGCTATGCATGGTGACGTTTCTTTTGCGGTTCAGTATATTTGGCGAGTCTTACTAAAATTTACAACCTCCAATCACAATCTCTCAATTGACACTGGAAGATGGACAAAAATACATTCAACTGAAAGAAAATGTCAATTTTGAAAATCATTTGATTTAGGTGACGAGTTCCCCTATCTATATATCTATCTGTCTACTATTTCATGAGAGAAAACAGCTCATTTGAAAATATCTGTACATGTCACCAAATATGTACAAAATAAATTTGCTTTTAACAGTAAAAGATTAGGAATACTTAGAAAATTATCCAAATTTTGTTAAATTATGATGCTGCTATTTCACCCTATCAATATGTCTCGTAACTGAACTCTTTCCCATATCTTTATTTACAGAAGCCTATGCTCGGTAAGTCTGTTGATATATATTGTATATTTGTATATAGTGATGTATATGATGATGTATCAATGCTGTACCTCTAATGCGCTGAAAGCGGCATGATTGTAATACAGTTCAGTTGAGTTGAACGTTTCACACCAACATGCACTGGCTGCTTCAGAAAATGTGGATTTTATATGCAGACTGAATGTTTTTTTAGCTAGAGCTATAAACTATGAGCCTAAATACAAACCTTTAAAAACACACATTGCAACATTGTATTTTTTGCTCTTCTGAACAGTCTGAAGCATAACTTTTTCTCAAAAAAATTCGTGGACAATTAATTTCGTTCGCTTGTTTTATTTTGTACCAAACATGACATCAAAGATGAATGGCCAAGGTGAGACGAAAATGGCGGAAATGTTCGTCACGTCACTATGGGTAACACACACACACCTTCAAATTATTCGATTTGCATGTTACGAACATAACTATAACAAAGTTTTAATTGAATTTTCGGGAAAGGAAGTCCACCACAGTTGTGCAGTCGTTTGTGCAGTCGAGTGAGAAAGACTGGAATATCTGGCTGATCCCGTGAACATGGAACAATGGTCATCAACATGCCGCGCTGCGCATTGTGTAGGACTTAGTTCATGTTGTAAGGGGGCGGTCGGGTAGCCTAGTGGTTAAAGCGTTCGCTCGTCAAGCCGAAGACCCGGGTTCGATTCCCGACATGGGTACAATGTGCGAAGCCCATTTCTAGTGTCCCCCGCCGTGATATTGCTGGAATATTGCTGAAAACGGCGTAAAACCATACTCGCCACCATCTGTTGTAAGAAATATCGCTGATCGAGAGACGTCGCCTGTGTGGAGATTTGTGCATAATTAGAGATGTGACTATGTAAGTATTGAGATTTCCTATATGCTTAACCCTGCGTGGACACGTTTGACGCAGTTTGTAGACGAGAAGTGCAAGACGCTGCCACGTTTTCTGGAACTCGCTTTTGGAACAGCGTCTTATCAGCTGTGGTACATTGATTTACAGTTCTAGATGGATAGATTTCCAAAGTAAATAGAGGTTAGAAGTATCTATTGTACGTCACAGGCGTTTTCAGGAAGAGGTTCCTGAATTGAAGTAATCCGTAGTACGTAACATGCTTCCAAATATCGAAAAAGATATGGGAATCCCATGTTCACAATGAAAACCGCTAATTGCCATGAATATACTTCTGTCAGGGGATTGGCCGTTGACACTTAGTAATTTGACCCCTGCTGAAAACTGTATCAAGCTTACATAAAGAGGACGAATATAACCCAAATCCCGAAAAGTGTACAGCATGACCATGTTGCACATGTGGGTTTGGTGGCTGACCATTAGTAATTAGCAACTTGACCCTGCTGTAAATATTGAGATTTCGTAAAATGCATAGCTTTAGCGGTTAAATTATGGATATCATGTAAGTCCGTTTTGCCTATGATTTCATTTCATGAGGCGGTGGCGTGGTTCGTCTATAGTTAGTATTACGACCCCTATTGAAAATAATGGGAATCTTTATAATGTTTATGTTAAGCGCACTTGGCACGTACCTGGTCGGTTCATGGTTGGTAATTAAACCCTACTGTAAATAGAGTGGTTAGAAGGACTATATTTAACGGTTAAACTAACCTGTAGTAACTAACTTGCTTTTAATGAGGTTGGCGTGCGGCAGGGGTTTATATATTCCCGTTGTCATACCTACAGTCCTCGCGAGTATTTGAAGAAGTGATATCCCAAAAGAAGGTAATAATATGTGCATGTGCATGTGTGTGTGTGTGTGTGTGTGTGTGTGTGTGTGTGTGTGTGTGTGTGTGTGTGTGTGTGTGTGTGTGTGTGTGTGTGTGTGTGTGTGGCTGCTTGTATTAGTCCGGACAACTGACGATTTTCTAGTCCTGGCCCTCTGAGATACAATGCCGCAGTTAAACATGAATACCCCACTCTGAAACAGGAAACCGACTCCGAGCCGACCAGTCCTTGTTTTCGCACCTCAATACAGGATAACAACAAGTACCATCTTTTATGAGGCGTTTAATATAATCATCGACTGTTTTATTCTTGTCTTAAACTTGCGAGTTCATTGGAGTATGAACCTTCATAGAGTGAACTCACACAAAGTGAAATAAATTCTGAATTCGAAAACAACAACTAATTCAAACATATTGTAATCACCATCAAACACTGACACATTCCCCCCACTGCCACGGCAAAGGCAGTATTTAAGGGAATTATCTAAACTGAATAAAGCCTAGCAAATACATAATATCATACCACAGGTGTGTCTGCGATCGTTTACCCAAAGACGCTATCCTCATCGTCCAAGCTGCCAAGCCTCGTCACACAAGACGAAATCGTTTATTCTGTTACTTCATTAGAAGCTAATCATGGTTCGCTGGACTGTCATTATTCTTGATTATTTTCCTGAAAGAACTCTGTCCTCGCGACGTATGGGATCGCCGCTGTTTTAGTAGCATCTTGTCGCAGGTGTTTTGAAAGCTGTAATAACCACGGCACTCCTCCGAAGAGCACACATAACACATAGTGCAGACAATGTACGACCCTATAGATTCGACTGTTTGATGTTACATCTAAATCACTTTTGTTCCAGCTACATCAAGTCGGTATGTAATCGACTCTGTTTATATTATTTTGTTTCGCTCAAAGTGACGCGTAATTAATTCAACGAGTCTAAGCTTATTTATAATAATAGAGACTATACATTTTATTTATCAATATTGATATTTATTATCGTCTTTCCAAACTTTTATTTGTAATAATCTGAAGGAATACAAATAAAAGTAATATCATAATTAAAATGAAATTATTAATCCTAGACCGAAGTAGTCCTCTATGCTATACTCTATTGAATGAAGAAACCTATGAAAATATTAACTTTTTAACATACTGAGAATCACTTGTCACTACTTTCAGTAGAGAGAAGATTCATTTAAATGACAAGTGAAATTGTCACTGAGGCGAGCACATTTCTATTGAATGCATGTACATATTTTTTCCTGAGGATAAACTTTCCTGCTTTACATTTGATAGAAGTTAGATCAACAGTTGAAGTTAAGTTTTTGATAATAGCAAATGACAGTTTTCAATCGAACTTTCATCATCGCTTTAATTTCAGGATTCATTTTAGGCCAGTGGTCTACACTCGCATAAGTTTGGTGACAAATTTCATATTTACAGTATTCGTGAGGAATATTTAATGTGGGATCAACCCCATGATGGAGTAGATATGAAAGGGTCATTGTATCACTGGAATTCAGATATATAACCCAGGTACATTTCAATCTACAGAAATGTAGAGCCTTTAGCAGGAGGAGAGGGAATAATGAACATAGACTTGCTATGCTACTATTTTTATGGTACCCCCCCCAAATGTAGGATTAAACTGAAGTGATTTATATTTGCTGTTTATATATCCAAGTATGCTACATTGTAAAAATCTTGCGCCCCTGTGTCGGTGGAGGACGGGACTCTGGTGGTTGATGGCACTGAACCCAGGAACAGGTGTTCCTTTTGCCCAACACACCACTCCGACCCTTACTTCACCTAGACGGCTGGTAGAATTGGCCCAGTTCTTTCAATCGGAGGGTCACGCCATGTCCTGTGTGTGGAAAACATTCATGCTGAAATAATTTTGAATGTTGGGTATGCATATTATAAATGGAAATTATATACTGTAAATTACTGAGTCCCATGTCAGAAGGGATGGCTCATGGGCCAGTCGACCTCTGAATTCTGTGTCTCCTTTTTTGGTCATGGGCTGAAACCAGTCTGGCATTTTATTTTGTAGACAAATATAGCCATTCATATCGTCTTTACTGGTGTATACTGGTTGTATGTTGGAGATCCGGTGCACAATATCGTTGTTGGTGGGTAGAGAGCAGTGGTGCAGAATAATTTCTTTCATCATGGCTCACAATCACTCTGGTTCGAAATAAAGCAACAAAACCCTTTTCATATCCAAACGAAATCTCTGCATAAAGTCGATTGTATGATTACGACTATATTATGAGCATGTGTCAAATAGAATCTTACCAGGTGTTCACGTAAAGGTAAGCGTAAGTGTAAGCCATAAACACATGCAAAGGAAAGTCAATTGTTCACCTGAAAAAAAACCATGGGAACATGTGGTACAAGTCAAAATAAGGAATTGACATTTTTTTGTTGTCACGGATGCGTCAAATTTGGAAAAGAAGACATTCAGACACAAGTTCATCTGATATCCAATATCTACTACCTAATATATCTATTATCAATCAATAAATTTGCCAATATTGTCGTTGTTGTTTCTGAGCACATGACACTGACCTCTTCTCGTGGCATTGGTCGTGACTGAACTCGTTCCTTGGAGGATATGTCAGACGAGGAAATTGTATCAGAACTATAGCATCAAGGTGTTCAATCCGTTAAACGTTTTACTCGAAAAGATGAAAAATTAAACATTAAACAAACACTATTTACTTTTGCCCATGCGTCAGTCCCACAATCAATAAAAGCTGGTTGTGTTGATGGGGTTGATGTGTATGACCCCAATCCACTACTGTGCTATAGCTGCCAATAGCTTGCACATGGTTCAAAAACCTGTAACTATTAGGGCATGTATGGTCATGAAGACCTTAAAGGTACCAACTGTGGTGGCCAACACATGGCCTATTCTAAATACAGCCGGAAACTTAAAGTGCGAAAAACCATAATTTCATTTGCAGACACTAAACTTGTTTCCAGTCAGTCCAAAAAATCTTCTTACAAGTATTTTCTGACGAATTAAATAAAATATCTGATGAATGTATTCCTAAACCTCTACAAATCCTCACTTCCGTAAGCCATAGTTTAACAACGACATTAGCAAAACATTCCTCCTCTAACTATGTACCCAAATTCAAAAAATAGCTAAACAGCAAGAAAAGAAAAGTATTAATTTTAATTCAGACAATGGGGAAGATTATAACGAAAAAAATCAATGAGTTTCATACTGCTCTTGGACAAATTCATGATAATGCTGCAGGGGCTGTTAATATACTTTAAAAATTCTTGAAGAATTTTCCAGATCCATCTCCAGCACCTTTTGCTAATTTTTGATGAAATATGGACATCGGGTAGGTTTCCTTCTTCACGGCATGCTATATATATTCCATTACCTAACCAGGACGTGATCATACTGATGCCTCAAATTATCGTCCAGTTTCATTGACCAGCTGCGTTTGCAAAACTATGGAACACATGATCAATAATCGACTTGTTTGGTACTTAGAAACCAATAACCTAATTACAAAAATTCGATGGGGTTTCTGTAAAAACAAAAGTACAAATGATTTAGTCCGCTTTGAATCATTTGTTAAATATGCCTTTTTAAACAAACAGCATGCAGTGTCTATTTTTGTAATCTAGAAAATGCATACGGCACTACATGGAAACATAGTATTTTAAAAGATGTTACAGTACATGATCTTGGATTGCAAAACCGTTTGCCTTAATTCCTATCCAAGTTTTTAACTGGCAGGCCAATTTCAGTTCTGCATGAGTTAAACCCGGTCTGGTCCCTTGCTTTGCGTTGACAGTTTCACACCAACTTTGATAGAAAGTCATACACACATGTGATGACATAGCTTGAATCATACAATGAGCGTGTATTTCCACACGAGTCAGATTTTCCGCCATTAACAAAACGATAGGATGCGACACACATTTGGAAACCTGAGGCCTATTTCTGTGTAAGGATTGTTTATTATTCTCATAGAAAAGACACAAACACATTCTCATTTTCGAATTTCTTTAATACGAGTGATAACATTTCCTGCTACAATACAAATGTCTATGGCATGTACCAGTTCAGAATCCATATACTTCATCATGTCGTAAGAGTGTGTAACCTTTGATTTATTTGATTTATTTTCCCACACTTGATTGACTACTCTGTATGTGGTCTCTTACGTTCCTACAACGTACATATATTCACTAAAACACTTTTTGACAACATCAGCAACATCTGCTATAACACGTGTACAATCAACATCATTATATCACGATAGGGAATCAAACTGATTAAAAGTACAGTGCAAGAATTGTGCTTACTGAAATAGTCCAAAGATAAGCATTAATCTCTCCTTGAGAGTGATTCACATTGACACTGCTACTGATCAACAGGGTGGTACTGATATGTCTACTTTGTAACATAACGTGGGAACATATACAAATTAATTACTCCGCACAATGCAAACCCTACCTAAGGCCATTTATCAGAATCAGTTATTAGTCCCTCACTCAAGCATTCACTCACATCTGTCTTATGAATTTACATAACTGATGAAATTCCAATGGTGACATGTTCAACGGCAACGCAGTGTGCCATATCGATGGACTTTTAACGGAATTGTTACGTTCAGTAAAAACGTCCCATCAACGACGTTTCACTTTATATGACTAAATTTCAATATATATTTAGACTGATAAAACAACAGTTATGTTTTAGCGTTGATAAATGTCAGCATGATTGTGTATTACCTGATGGCGAATTGTAACTGAACAAAAATATTTTATCTGAAAGTAAACGCAGTGAATACAAGACTAACGTGAAAGAGATAATTAAAATTTGTACAATACAAACAAAGCAAACTTATTAGGGATGTGCTCACTTACTGTCACGATAAATATGCACCATTCTACTCAGACAGAATGCCCTCCTCTTTAGACTGACACAGGGTTCACAAAACTGAACGAAATCATTTCTTGAGATATCATATTGCATCCATCTAAGCTGTATTTGTATGGTCTGTCATTTGGCTTGTATATTTGCTTGGAGATTCGGCCTGCTTGATGTGAAGGATTCTGTAAAAGGTGGTCCGGAAACTGGTGCTGAGACAGAAATAGGCAACAAAGTCTGTAGACAGGCTCAAACTAAACGGTAATGTTGATAGATTATGTACCACAATAAACAAGTAGTAATTAGGCGTATTCGGTCCGAGCACGTCCGGGAAAAGGTTGTACACGATGGAGTTGGTTGACATTGGGAGGGCCAGGAATAGGAACACAAAACTGGAAGTGACGATCGTGATTGTTGTCTGCCTTTCTCGTTTTGCTGCTTTGTCTGTGTCTGTTGTAGTTGCCATCTGTCGTCTTTTCTTTGAATGGTGTTTCAGAGCACAGACCACGAGTACATTGAGGATAAGTCCTCCGATTAGGAGGGTGTAGACGAAAAGGACTTTACTAGCAGTGCTCATGCCTCGGAGTAAGGCCCGATTCTGTAGAAAGAGTTGTGATTGACCAATGGAGAATATGGTAGCATTTGTTGTTGGGTCTGTAGTGGCAGTGACCGTGTAACGGAGTGGACTGAAGATATGGAACAGAGCTGTGGTCAAAACTGCCATCATGATGATGGATTTGGGGCGTCTCATTAACACAAATTCTTTAGCTTTCAGAGGATAGACCACCACAATTAGTCTCTCAATAGACAACAGAAACACCAGACAGTTGATAATTCTCCGTAAGACAGGTTGCAAGTACAAACCACTGTAGACACCCATGATGTTGTGAAACAATGATTGGTAATTAGCCGTAACCATGATATAAATATCTCCAACAGAGAGACAAGCTGCATTCAGGATGCTCGCGACACTAATGGCAATGAGGTAGCAGTTGGTCGAACTGTGGTCCTGTAACAAGAACACCGAGATGTTGAGACTGTTTAAGATGAGGGCCAACGTATATAGAACGATATTCATTGGCTTGGTATAAGCCTTGACAGCCGAAGCTATCTCGGGTGAAATAAGCCATTGAACCGGTGGGTCATCCTTCACAGTTGTCACGTCCACATGATCTGATGAACAATTGAAGGTACTATTGCATGCATCATCGGATGTTGCTGTGTCTGTTGGCACTAAAGTTGTACTGTCAACGTGTCCGTTGGCTGTAACATTTAGAATATTACCGTTCACAGCTAGCTCATTTCTGTGGATGGAACAAAGCAACAAAATCACGCATGCGAGTTCTCCCGACATGTTGCCGTTTAATTGCGCAGTTCCTTCCGCAGCCTTTTAAACGTTCACGAAGCTTGATAATTATCTTATGGAAATCATTAAATCCAGGACTGGCGACAATGCACATACGTCACATCATATCGATGAATTATATACCAGGGAGTGTTTTCACATCGCCTTGATCATGAAGCAACACGAGTTCAGAACACTGTATTCTGATTGACAGCCAGCAATATCGATTCATCTGGACCATGACTTTGTCGAAATGACGAAATGATGTATTATGAAGCATTGTTTACGCAAACCCGATCGGAAGGCAATTTCAAATATAAATTTACTTAGTTAATGTTGCTGAAAACGTGTCAATGTTACTTAATGCCTAGGTAAATCATCTTAGACATTTTTTATAGAATACATTCTGGGGCAATTTTGAAACATGACACGTTGCTTTTCAACATGATGCGCGATGCGAGTTTTCACTACTAATTCACTGGCACTCATTATTTAAAGAATACTGTGAATTGTGGTTACTACTGGAAGAGCAGGACATGCCTACCGTTTTCGGGGAGACCTGATCACTGATTGTCATGTGATTGACATGGGTGTTTTGCCTTTAACTCCCACTGAATTTTGGTTTGGCAGATTTTTTAGACTGATTTTTTTGAGAAGACTAAAATGATGTATGATGCAATGGCCTTTTTTCAATAGTTCCATATGTTCCCGAGTTGCACCTGATGCCTTTGTATGTGTTTGTTATGGGTGACGCCAGTTGGGTAGGAAGAAAATACTGCTATTACAAATGGCTAACGAGAGTAAGATCAGAGATCTTCACTGCATGCTTGTGACGCAGCATTGTCGCGTCAATGATGGCCCAGAGGAAAAGCTACAGAGTTGGTCAGCATGAGTTTGTGCGGTCGTTTGGGCGTCGAGAAAATGGTGTTCGTTTCTAAATATTGGACGCAAGTGACACTTAATCAAAATAGTGAGAAAGACTGGAATATCTTGCTGAACCCGTGAACATGGAACAACAGCCATCAACATCCCGCGCTTTGCAGTATGTGAGGAGCCAGATGGACTAACTTCATGTTGGTAGAACTGTCACTGATCGAGAGGTGTCGCCTGTGTGGACATTTGTGCATAATTAGAGATGTAATCATTTTAGAATTGAGATTTCCTATATGTTTACGCCTGTGTGAGAAGCGAAGACGCTGCCACGTTTTCTGGAGCTCGCTCATTATACGTTTTCAGGTAGATGTGCGAGGTTCATGAATTGAAGTAATATATAATACGTAACTTGCTTCCAAATATCGAAAAGGATATCGCGACATCCCACGCGACATGTTCACAATGAAGACAGCTAATGATGAAATGTCTTGCCATGAAATATACTTCTGACCGTTGACAATTAGTAATTTGACCCCTGCTGAAAACGAGATACTGTAATATGCTTACATATAGTGAGCGAATGTAACCCGAATCCCGAAAAGTGAACAGCATGACCTTGTCGCACGTGTTGGCTTGGTGGCTGACCATTCATAATAAAGAGTGAGCGAGTGAGTTGTGTTTAACACCGCTTTTAAGAGTATTCCAGTTATATCGCGGCGTGTACATGTCAGCTTAATGTGGGAGGAAAGCTCGAAGTGATGCAGATCTCAGATGTTTACCACTTCGGTAAAACCCACGAGCACGGGTATGGTGCTGACAAACCTAGAAACATATTCGAACCTACAATCCTAGGTTTCTGGCGTGCCCAAGGGACGCAACTCTGCATAGCGATTCGTGGCACTTTAGACGACTGGGCCACAAATCTTTTCAAATCTTTTCGGGGAGTGGCCTCAAGATATCTGAACAATGTTGAGCCCGATCGTTGAGACGTTGCATACAGGGATTATTAAATTGGTTTGGGATATATCTTCTTCTTCTTACATATTAAGGCCCATAGTTTTAAGTAAACATTTTTCTGGTTTTGCAGATGAAGCTAAGGACATATCTCATCGCAATACAAATTCCCATAATTCCTCGGAAAACCCAACCCATGGTGGTACTTGAGATATAATTATATATAGACAGAATCAGAATTTAACAAGAGTTTTGGACATACTAATTAATTGTCCTTGTTGTAATTGTAGATACTAATTAATCGTACTACACTTGTAATTGTAATTTATTCATTAATGAGGAATTTCGAGAGACCTTTAGATCTCTTACACTGTTAGTGGTCATAAATTTCTTAAATTGGAACAGATTTGGATAATGAATAAATAATGAAACATATCTTCCATAAAAAATGAATCACAGAGTGGACACTTGCGGTCTTTCATGGCAATATTCAACCATCAATCACAATCAACGGGTAATCTTGATTATTAGTTCTGAATTTTGATATAGGAAAAGTACTGATTTTGAGAGTAATAGATATTTCTCAAAAATGAAGTTGACTCTATGGTAGTTGTAGTACGTCCGTTTGGAGGTTGATTCAGCAGTGGATTTCCAGTTCTGAAGGAATTATTTTCAATCAAGGAGGCCAGCCATGGCGTGGAACATACCGATGGGTTTTGAAAAACATTTGATAGACCACGGATACCTAATACATTCTTAATATATCCTAACCATGGGAAACTCTCAACTACTTTATAGATAGTATACATGTATTTGTAAAGTACTTTGAATTGTTTATTATACACTTCTGTAGAAGCAAGCTTATGCCAAAAGGAAATAAGACGTTTGTGAACTTTAGTACTTATTGGTTATGTTTTTCAGCCGCGTAGCTTATTTAAGAAAGTTTAGATGAACCGTTTCTGTTATTGTTAGATTTGCATGGGTCCAGATCTCGATACCATCTATACTACTCAAAATTTGATAAGGATCACTAGGTGATATGTGTGTAAGTTACCACAAACATAACAAAAGACATGACTCTGACTCAGAAACGTGTTTAATCATGTTATGAATGAAAATTCATGAACGGCATGAACTTGTATAAATATGGAATGTTTGAAATCTGCAAACACCAAAAGGCATTTCATTAAAAAATGTTAACAGCAAACAAGAGAAAGAATTACACAGTTATGAGGGATAGTCCATCATTATACTTAGTCGATGAAGTGTCAATATCGAGTATGACCTCCCCTTGCATCAATGACGGCCTGACAACGTCGAGATATGCTGTCAATAAGCACCCGGATGTTCCCAATGGGAAGGTTGTTCCACTCTTCCACGAGGGCATGTCCGAGCTCTGCAAAAGTCGTGGGTTGTGCTCTACGGCGTGAAAGGGCAACCTGCAGCATGTTCCAGACATGCTCAATCGGGTTCAAGTCCGGCGAGCGCGCTCGGACAATTGTCTCCTGCTCAAGGTACTGCTCAACCACCCTGGCGCGATGAGGACACATTGTGATGGTGTGGGGAGGGACTTGTGGCCTTATTAAACTGCATATGGTATATAGGTCTGGTTCTGCAAGCAGTAAAGAACGGTTGTTCTTTCATCTTAGAACAGCGACCACATGAATCTATATATCAACAAGACAACGAAACATCTTAAACGCTAATATCTTCCAGGACTCTCTCAGAGCGTGGTTCCTTACAATGTAGCTTAACGTTAGCCTGATTCTTCACCTATTGAACACGAAGATTACTTGGAAAACCCCTTTGACGATTCGTGTAAGAATTGGTCTTCAGCAAACCGTGCGTGTCGTAAGACTAACGGGATCCGGGGGCTCTGTGACATGGTTGTAGCATGTAATCTATCCCACTTACTTAGATGCTCATTATGTCAATCACTGAATTGCCTGGCCAAAACTCGATCATTTATAGATCGCCGGCATAGGGCTGTTATATCACTATTGTCATGATGTTTCCTGTATAATGGATTTGAAATTACAGTTTAAAAGATTTAAATCAGTCATCTTAACGAATTCAAAAAGGCATTTGATTTTGCAAATGGACCAAAATTACTGTATGTTTTACTTAACAATGACATCCATGGTATAAGTTTTACAAAATGTTGCAAATATGTATGTTCATGTTAATTCCACAGTATTATGTAACCTTTGGAAATAGCTTTCAGAATACTTTAGCTGACTTAGTGGTGTTATGAATCCGATATTATTCTCTCTGTTTATAAAGGAATTGACCCTGTATATGAATAAAAGTTTCCATGATGGGAGTTTTTATTTCGGCGGATATGTTTAATATCATAGCAATACTATTTGCAGTCAACATTATTGTCTCCGATTAGACTACTGGTCTACAGAACAGATTAAATGCTCTTCAACAATATTGTGATCAATGGGGAATGGAAGTTAATGTAGATAAAACCAAAAGTATGGTTTGTCTAGATATGAAAAACGGAACACTGTAAGCAGTCATAAGTATTTAGGATTGATGGTCACACCAAAATTAATATGGACGAAAGCTTGTGTAATACTTTCATAACAGGCCAACAGAGCCCAATTTCCATTAAAATCAATAATAAGGAAATTTGACATATCTTTGAATATGAACACCACAAATGGGCTTTACACATTGTACCCATGTCAGGAATCGAACCCAGGTCTTCGGCGTGACGAACGAACGCTTTAACCACCAGGCTACCCGACAGCTCCTGTCAGCATATGAGCATCTCAACACTTAGTCATGCCATGGTAAGCATGTTAAACTCTTAGAATGATGAGATCTTTGATACAGAAAAAAAATTGAAGCTCATGATTACGACACATATTGATGTGGGGATTATAATACATATGCAGCCACACCTTACATAATTTGTGAGTATCATGACTTTATGTGTACTATGGGTCTTATGGCCTTTCACCTCTTTATATCCTTGAATCCTTGAAAGGATGAATTTGAAAGTACAGTTTGAAAGATTTAAATCGTTCATCTTCTATAGTCGTGACTAATTGAAGAAACTGTCTAACCAGCGGATTACGCAAGGCATTTGTCCCATTCCTTGGAACCGCGAACCTGCCTAGCGTCATCCACGAATTGGGCACGCTCCATTGCGTAATCCCACGGAAAGACACCCACTTCCGTTGATGAACAAACATGTTTTAGTGTTAAAGTCCACCGCATTTGTTTACATGATAATGTAATACAAGTCTCACTTCTAAAATACCATACCTTTGAAGATTGGATAACATGCATAAAAATACACGATCAATACATTCATTTGTTGGCATTTCAGCAATTTTGGGCAGCTGTGACAGGAACAAGTTTATGATTTAAACCACGTACGTGTCTTGGTTGAGGATTGACCAGTCCAGTTACATTTTGCTATATACCAGGACTATCAAGTATGATCTTACCCATAAGACAGAATCACTGTTCACTTTTATCAGTAGACAAAATTCACAACACATGGGTAAGTGAATGAGTAGCTGCTCTGTGGGATCAGGAAACAAACAAGCACGTACTTTTTAGTTTCTATCTAAACAGTGTCAACTAGATGTGAGAGAAACTCCCTAAGGTGTGCAGATCTCAGACACTTTCACTTTGGTGAATCCCCCAAGCAAGGGTACAGCGCTGACAAATCCAGAAACATACTCCAGGTTTCTGGCATGCGTGAGGGACACACCTCTGCTAAGCCACATCAATCCTCAACATATGAAGGCTTTATTGTTTCGGACAAGCGCTAAGTGTTTGTAAAATTTGTTGAAATGTTTGTAATCATTTTTTTCTTGAAGTAGTCCTTACTCCCTTGTTAGGGGTTGAAAGCTTCAGACCAATTTTGATAGTGATTCATAAATACATGCTGCTGATATGGTTTTAATACGCCATGAACAAAACGATAGGATGTGACTGTGGGGTCTATTTCTATTTAAGGATTTTTGTATCTCTTTCCCAAAGAAAACACACAAACACATCGACGTTTTCGAATTCCTCTACGAGTGACAACATTTTCTGCCATAATGCAACGTTCAATAAAATGTACCAGTTTAGGAACCATATACTTCATAATTTAGTAAGAAAGTGCAATCTGTAATTTGTTTGCCATAACATCATCCATTAATTTTGTCCACTCTTGATTGCTAAAACACTCGCTCACGTGTGTGGCCGAGAGCCGACAAACACCGACAAAATAACACTGTTGCTATGTCCTTCAAACCAGAGAACTTCAAAGTAAGCAATCATTGTTACGATATTCTTCGTCGAGACCAGTAAACTACAAAGTAGGAAGTTATAAGCAAGTTCGGAGGTTAACACAGTTTAACCAGCGCTTTTAAATCGTTCACACTTCAATGAACCCATCCAAACTGACGTTCCATACGTAAGTAAATGTATATCGAGGCTAAACTACAAAATATGTCACTGTAGAACAATGTGAGCATACATAGGCTCATGTTTCCTCTCCTTTTGTAGAACTACTTCATTCCGCGGTATAGCTGGTTGTTGTATGGCTGTTAATGTACAGTAAGTCACTCCTACTGAATAAAAGTATGCACACCTCTACATCCTTCTAGGTTACATATCGTGATATAAAAAATGTAAGAAATTACTTTTCACTTTGTGGTAGTTCATTGGAGTATGAACCTTCATAGAGTGAACTCACACAAAGTGAAATCAATTCTGAAATCGACATGGCAAAGGCAGTGTTTAAGGGAATTATCTAAACTGAATAAAGCCTAGCAAATACATAATATCATACCACAGGTGTGTCTGCGATTGTTTACCCAAGGACGTTTTCCTCATCTTCCGAGCTGCCACGCATCGTCACACAAGACGAAATCGTTTATTCTGTTACTTCATTAGAAGCTAATCATGGTTAGCTGGACTGTCATTATTCTTGATTATTTTCCGACACAATGGATCATTTTGTTTGTACATTTCCGGACAACTGACGATTTTATAGTCCTGGCCCTCTGAGATACCATGCCGCGGTTTAACATGAATACCCCACGCTGACATAGGAAACTGACACCGAGCCGCCCAGTCCTTGTTTTCGCCCCTTAATACAGGGTAACAGCAAGTACCATCTTTTATGAGGCGTTTAATAGCATAATCGACTGTTTTATTCATGTATGTCGTACTGTTGTCCCACTCAAGGTGATGTGGAAGCATCATCATACACAACATCCTTTTCCATCTTCCTCTGATGTACGTTACGTTAACATGGAGGGGTCTTGTTGTGATAGTTTGCCCATAACAGACATGGTGTTGGGACCAAAGAATCTTCTTTTGTTATTTCAGACAATTGCGCAATTGTTCGATAGTTTTCAGTCCCTTCAACAGCTAAAATGACAGCTATGCTTAAAGCAGGGACTTTGGTTATCATAAACCATAACGACTACATTCACAAATCTAAGTAGAACAACATGCATAAAATACATTATCGTGTTAAAGAAATGATGATTTTACAAGGGGTGGCGTCTTTCCGTTTGAAATAAATATATCGAGTATATGTATTAGATTATCAACGGGTAAATGATACATATTAGTGAGTGAGTGAGTATGGTTCTACGCTGCTTTTAGCAATATTCCAGCAATATAACATCGGGGGACACCTGAAATGGGCTTCAAACATTGTACCCATGTCCGGAATCGAACCCGTGTCTTCGGCGTGGCGAGCGAACGCTTCAACAACTAGGCTACCCGACCGCCCTGATACATATTAAGACAAAGAACAAATGTGTATGTTTAAAAGGATTCTTCCTCTTAATTTGATTCATTTGTGATAATGACCACGTAAATAGTGTTTTTCTTTTATCGATAGATAACGCATCCAACACTCATGTGACCACACTTATCGTTTAACGATGTTCATTATATCGAACGAATGCCATGCTATTTACTACTGCTCAGCCCAAGGGAAAGGTTGCTGAGTTGAGCAGGTGCAAAATAACTCGTCTTACAGAGAGTTACCTGAGAAGTTTTACACTTTGACAAAAAACACTTTGATCATCTGTTATGAAACAAATGAGGAACAATATGGGGTAAACGCATTTGTGGGTAAAGAATTATTCATCTGTTTTTATTACTGAGCTTCTTTGAAATACTAAATCTGACGTCAAACATCGTATTAATGTGGTGCAAGTCGTAGGCATGTTCCACTTGAGGGAGCTCAGTAATATGGGAATTTTAGTGACAATTTCAACTAACGATCAGCGCAATATGACATGGCTCAAAGAACCAACATTTCCACAGTGATGTCCGTCATCGGCTACCCTGCAACATTTTCTGAAGATACTGGGATAGGAATAATATTCCATAAAACAAACAAGTATGTACGTCATGTTCCCTCGTGTAGTATCGGAATTGATCGGATGTTTGTATTACTTGTTTCTAGAATTTCAGATTCACAGAGGTTATGATTTGAAAGCTGTATTCTATCTACATTTTCTTTAAAAGTGGTTGTAACTGTGTATTGAATAGCCTAAACCTAATCCGTCCCCCATGAACTGTATTGAAGATCCTTCGTCAAGACGCTGAACATTGTTCGTGTCAGTCAATTCATTCGTGGTAGATAATCCGTAGATCATCGGTAGAACCACTTCGGCGAAACCCAAGATCATGGGTATGGTGCTGACAAGCCTAGAAACATAATCGGGGCGAACCGGGATTCGAAACCACAATCATAGGTTTCTGGCGTGCCCAAGGGACGACTAGGCCACCCGTGCCCCCTATGTCGCAATAGGCTTTTGACAGTGACATCAACGGCGTGAACAGCATTTGTTCAGCATATCAGCAGGTTCACTCTTTCGAGAAGAGTGGAATTCGGGCTCACAAATCTTTTCGGGGAGTGGCCTCAAGATACCTGGACAATGTTACGTTGAGCACGATCATTGAGCCCGATCGTTGAGACGTTGTATACAGGGATTATTAAATTGGTTTGGGATATATCTTCTTCTTCTTACATATTAAGGCCCATAGTTTTAAGTAAACATTTATCTGGTTTTGCAGATGAAGTTACGGACATTTCTCATCGCACTACAAATTCCCATAATTCCTCGGAAAACCCACCCACGGTGGTACTTGGACACAATGGCAGAATTTAACAAGAGTTTTGAACATACTAATCAATTGTCCTATTAATAATTGTAGATACTAATTAATCGTACTACACTTGTAATTGTAATGTATACATTAATTTAGGAATTTCGAGAGACCTTTTAGATTTCTTACGCTGTTACTGGTCATAAATTTCTTAAATTGGAACAGATTTGGATAATGAATAAATAATGAAACATATCTTCCACAAAAGATGAATCACAGAGTGGACACTTGCGGTCTTCCATGGGAATATTCAACCATCAACCACAATCAACGGGTAATCTTGATTATTAGTTCTGAATTTTGATATAGGAAAAGTACTGATTTTGAGAGTAATAGATATTTCTCAAAAATGGAGTTGACTCTTTAGGTAGTTGTAGTACGTCCGTTTGGAGGTTGATTCAGCAGTGGATTTCCAGTTCTGAAGGAATTAGTTTCAACCAAGGAGGCCAGTCATGGCGTGGAACATACCGATGGGTTTTGAAAAACATTTGATAGACCACGGATATCTAATACATTCTTAATAAATCCTAACCATGGGAAACTCTCAACTACTTTATAGATAGTATACATGTATTTGTAAAGTACTTTGAATTGTTTATTATACACTTCTGTAGGAGCAAGCTTATGCCAAAAGGAAATAAGACGTTTGTGAACTTTACTACTTATGGGTTATGTTTTCCAGCCGCGTAGCTTATTTAAGAAAGTTTAGATGAACCGTTTCTGTTATTGTTAGATTTGCATGGGTCCAGATCTCGATACCATCTATACTACTCAAAATTTGATAAGGATCACTAGGTGATATGTGTGAAAGTTACCACAAACATAACAAAAGACATGACTCTGACTCAGAAACGTGTTTAATCATGTTATGAATGAAAATTCATGAACGGCATGAACTTGTATAAATATGGAATGTTTGAAATCTGCAAACACCAAAAGGCATTTCATTAAAAAATGTTAACAGCAAACAAGAGAAAGAATTACACAGTTATGAGGGATAGTCCATCATTATACTTAGTCGATGAAGTGTCAATATCGAGTATGACCTCCCCTTGCATCAATGACGGCCTGACAACGTCGAGATATGCTGTCAATAAGCACCCGGATGTTCCCAATGGGAAGGTTGTTCCACTCTTCCACGAGGGCATGTCCGAGCTCTGCAAAAGTCGTGGGTTGTGCTCTACGGCGTGAAAGGGCAACCTGCAGCATGTTCCAGACATGCTCAATCGGGTTCAAGTCCGGCGAGCGCGCTGGCCAATCCATGCGGACAATTGTCTCCTGCTCAAGGTACTGCTCAACCACCCTGGCGCGATGAGGACACACTGTGATGGTGTGGGGAGGGACTTGCGGCCTTATTAAACTGCATAATGGTATATAGGTCTGGTTCTGCAAGCAGTAAAGAACGGTTGTTCTTTCATCTTAGAACAGCGACCACATGAATCTATATATCAACAAGACAACGCCACATCTTAAACGCTAATATCTTCCAGGACTCTCTCAGAGCGTGGTTCCTTACAATGTAGCTTAACGTTAGCCTGATTCTTCACCTATTGAACACGAAGATTACTTGGAAAACCCCTTTGACGATTCGTGTAAGAATTGGTCTTCAGCAAACCGTGCGTGTCGTAAGACTAACGGGATCCGGGGGCTCTGTGACATGGTTGTAGCATGTAATCTATCCCACTTACTTAGATGCTCATTATGTCAATCACTGAATTGCCTGGCCAAAACTCGATCATTTATAGATCGCCGGCATAGGGCTGTTATATCACTATTGTCATGATGTTTCCTGTATAATGGATTTGAAATTACAGTTTAAAAGATTTAAATCGGTCATCTTAACGAATTCAAAAAGGCATTTGATTTTGCAAATGGACCAAAATTACTGTATGTTTTACTTAACAATGACATCCATGGTATAAGTTTTACAAAATGTTGCAAATATGTATGTTCATGTTAATTCCACAGTATTATGTAACCTTTGGAAATAGCTTTCAGAATACTTTAGCTGACTTAGTGGTGTTATGAATCCGATATTATTCTCTCTGTTTATAAAGGAATTGACCCTGTATATGAATAAAAGTTTCCATGATGGGAGTTTTTATTTCGGCGGATATGTTTAATATCATAGCAATACTATTTGCAGTCAACATTATTGTCTCCGATTAGACTACTGGTCTACAGAACAGATTAAATGCTCTTCAACAATATTGTGATCAATGGGGAATGGAAGTTAATGTAGATAAAACCAAAAGTATGGTTTGTCTAGATATGAAAAACGGAACACTGTAAGTAGTCATAAGTATTTAGGATTGATGGTCACACCAAAATTAATATGGACGAAAGCTTGTGTAATACTTTCATAACAGGCCAACAGAGCCCAATTTCCATTAAAATCAATAATAAGGAAATTTGACATATCTTTGAATATGAACACCACAAATGGGCTTTACACATTGTACCCATGTCAGGAATCGAACCCAGGTCTTCGGCGTGACGAACGAACGCTTTAACCACCAGGCTACCCGACAGCTCCAGTCAGCATATGAGCATCTCAACACTTTGGTTAGTCATGCCATGGTAAGCATGTTAAACTCTTAGAATGATGAGATCTTTGATACAGAAAAAAAATTGAAGCTCATGATTACGACAGATATTGATGTGGGGATTATAATACATATGCAGCCACACCTTACATAATTTGTGAGTATCATGACTTTATGTGTACTATGGGTCTTATGGCCTTTCACCTCTTTATATCCTTGAATCCTTGAAAGGATGAATTTGAAAGATTTAAATCGTTCATCTTCTATAGTCGTGACTAATTGAAGGAACTGTCTAACCAGCGGATTATGCAAGGCAATTGTCCCATTCCTGGGAACCGCGAACCTGCCTAGCGTCATCCACGAATTGGGCACGCTCCATTGCGTAATCCCACGGAAAGACACCCACTTCCGTTGATGAACAAACATGTTTTAGTGTTAAAGTCCACCGCATTTGTTTACATGATAATGTAATACAAGTCTCACTTCTAAAATACCATACCTTTGAAGATTGGATAACATGCATAAAAATACACGATCAATACATTCATTTGTTGGCATTTCAGCAATTTTGGGCAGCTGTGACAGGAACAAGTTTATGATTTAAACCACGTACGTGTCTTGGTTGAGGATTGACCAGTCCAGTTACATTTTGCTATATACCAGGACTATCAAGTATGATCTTACCCATAAGACAGAATCACTGTTCACTTTTATCAGTAGACAAAATTCACAACACATGGGTAAGTGAATGAGTAGCTGCTCTGTGGGATCAGGAAACAAACAAGCACGTACTTTTTAGTTTCTATCTAAACAGTGTCAACTAGATGTGAGAGAAACTCCCTAAGGTGTGCAGATCTCAGACACTTTCACTTTGGTGAATCCCCCAAGCAAGGGTACAGCGCTGACAAATCCAGAAACATACTCCAGGTTTCTGGCATGCGTGAGGGACACACCTCTGCTAAGCCACATCAATCCTCAACATATGAAGGCTTTATTGTTTCGGACAAGCGCTAAGTGTTTGTAAAATTTGTTGAAATGTTTGTAATCATTTTTTTCTTGAAGTAGTCCTTACTCCCTTGTTAGGGGTTGAAAGCTTCAGACCAATTTTGATAGTGATTCATAAATACATGCTGCTGATATGGTTTTAATACGCCATGAACAAAACGATAGGATGTGACTGTGGGGTCTATTTCTATTTAAGGATTTTTGTATCTCTTTCCCAAAGAAAACACACAAACACATCGACGTTTTCGAATTCCTCTACGAGTGACAACATTTTCTGCCATAATGCAACGTTCTATAAAATGTACCAGTTTAGGAACCATATACTTCATAATTTAGTAAGAAAGTGCA
Organism: Haliotis cracherodii; assembly: GCF_022045235.1. Lineage (NCBI taxonomy): Eukaryota > Metazoa > Mollusca > Gastropoda > Lepetellida > Haliotidae > Haliotis > Haliotis cracherodii. Next base: position 21,318,155 of record NW_027266319.1, read on the forward strand.
ATCTGTAATTTGTTTGCCATAACATCATCCATTAATTTTGTCCACTCTTGATTGCTAAAACACTCGCTCACGTGTGTGGCCGAGAGCCGACAAACACCGACAAAATAACACTGTTGCTATGTCCTTCAAACCAGAGAACTTCAAAGTAAGCAATCATTGTTACGATATTCTTCGTCGAGACCAGTAAACTACAAAGTAGGAAGTTATAAGCAAGTTCGGAGGTTAACACAGTTTAACCAGCGCTTTTAAATCGTTCACACTTCAATGAACCCATCCAAACTGACGTTCCATACGTAAGTAAATGTATATCGAGGCTAAACTACAAAATATGTCACTGTAGAACAATGTGAGCATACATAGGCTCATGTTTCCTCTCCTTTTGTGGAACTACTTCATTCCGCGGTATAGCTGGTTGTTGTATGGCTGTTAATGTACAGTAAGTCACTCCTACTGAATAAAAGTATGCACACCTCTACATCCTTCTAGGTTACATATCGTGATATAAAAAATGTAAGAAATTACTTTTCACTTTGTGGTAGTTCATTGGAGTATGAACCTTCATAGAGTGAACTCACACAAAGTGAAATCAATTCTGAAATCGACATGGCAAAGGCAGTGTTTAAGGGAATTATCTAAACTGAATAAAGCCTAGCAAATACATAATATCATACCACAGGTGTGTCTGCGATTGTTTACCCAAGGACGTTTTCCTCATCTTCCGAGCTGCCACGCCTCGTCACACAAGACGAAATCGTTTATTCTGTTACTTCATTAGAAGCTAATCATGGTTAGCTGGACTGTCATTATTCTTGATTATTTTCCGACACAATGGATCATTTTGTTTGTACTTTTCCGGACAACTGACGATTTTATAGTCCTGGCCCTCTGAGATACCATGCCGCGGTTTAACATGAATACCCCACGCTGACATAGGAAACTGACACCGAGCCGCCCAGTCCTTGTTTTCGCCCCTTAATACAGGGTAACAGCAAGTACCATCTTTTATGAGGCGTTTAATAGCATAATCGACTGTTTTATTCATGTCTGTTGTACTGTTGTCCCACTCAAGGTGATGTGGAAGCATCATCATACACAACATCCTTTTCCATCTTCCTCTGATGTACGTTACGTTAACATGGAGGGATCTTGTTGTGATAGTTTGCCCATAACAGACATGGTGTTGGGACCAAAGAATCTTCTTTTGTTATTTCAGACAATTGCGCAATTGTTCGATAGTTTTCAGTCCCTTCAACAGCTAAAATGACAGCTATGCTTAAAGCAGGGACTTTGGTTATCATAAACCATAACGACTACATTCACAAATCTAAGTAGAACAACATGCATAAAATACATTATCGTGTTAAAGAAATGATGATTTTACAAGGGGTGGGGTCTTTCCGTTTGAAATAAATATATCGAGTATATGTATTAGATTATCAACGGGTAAATGATACATATTAGTGAGTGAGCGAGTATGGTTCTACGCTGCTTTTAGCAATATTCCAGCAATATAACATCGGGGGACACCTGAAATGGGCTTCAAACATTGTACCCATGTCCGGAATCGAACCCGTGTCTTCGGCGTGGCGAGCGAACGCTTCAACAACTAGGCTACCCGACCGCCCTGATACATATTAAGACAAAGAACAAATGTGTATGTTTAAAAGGATTCTTCCTCTTAATTTGATTCATTTGTGATAATGACCACGTAAATAGTGTTTTTCTTTTATCGATAGATAACGCATCCAACACTCATGTGACCACACTTATCGTTTAACGATGTTCATTATATCGAACGAATGCCATGCTATTTACTACTGCTCAGCCCAAGGGAAAGGTTGCTGAGTTGAGCAGGTGCAAAATAACCCGTCTTACAGAGAGTTACCTGAGAAGTTTTACACTTTGACAAAAAACACTTTGATCATCTGTTATGAAACAAATGAAGAACAATATGGGGTAAACGCATTTGTGGGTAAAGAATTATTCATCTGTTTTTATTACTGAGCTTCTTTGAAATACTAAATCTGACGTCAAACATCGTATTAATGTGGTGCAAGTCGTAGGCATGTTCCACTTGAGGGAGCTCAGTAATATGGGAATTTTAGTGACAATTTCAACTAACGATCAGCGCAATATGACATGGCTCAAAGAACCAACATTTCCACAGTGATGTCCGTCATCGGCTACCCTGCAACATTTTCTGAAGATACTGGGATAGGAATAATATTCCATAAAACAAACAAGTATATACGTCATGTGCCCTTGTGTAGTATCGGAATTGATCGGATGTTTGTATTACTTGTTTCTAGAATTTCAGATTCACAGAGGTTATGATTTGAAAGCTGTATTCTATCTACATTTTCTTTAAAAGTGGTTGTAACTGTGTATTGAATAGCCTAAACCTAATCCGTCCCCCATGAACTGTATTGAAGATCCTTCGTCAAGACGCTGAACATTGTTCATGTCAGTCAATTCATTCGTGGTAGATAATCCGTAGATCATCGGTAGAACCACTTCGGCGAAACCCAAGATCATGGGTATGGTGCTGACAAGCCTAGAAACATAATCGGGGCGAACCGGGATTCGAACCCACAATCATAGGTTTCTGGCGTGCCCAAGGGACGACTAGGCCACCCGTGCCCCCTATGTCGCAATAGGCTTTTGACAGTGACATCAACGGCGTGAACAGCATTTGTTCAGCATATCAGCAGGTTCACTCTTTCGAGAAGAGTGGAATTCGGGCTCACAAATCTTTTCGGGGAGTGGCCTCAAGATACCTGGACAATGTTACGTTGAGCACGATCATTGAGACGTTGTATACAGGGATTATTAAATTGGTTTGGGATATATCTTCTTCTTCTTACATATTAAGGCCCATAGTTTTAAGTAAACATTTATCTGGTTTTGCAGATGAAGTTACGGACATTTCTCATCGCACTACAAATTCCCATAATTCCTCGGAAAACCCACCCACGGTGGTACTTGGACACAATGGCAGAATTTAACAAGAGTTTTGAACATACTAATCAATTGTCCTATTAATAATTGTAGATACTAATTAATCGTACTACACTTGTAATTGTAATGTATACATTAATTTAGGAATTTCGAGAGACCTTTTAGATTTCTTACGCTGTTACTGGTCATAAATTTCTTAAATTGGAACAGATTTGGATAATGAATAAATAATGAAACATATCTTCCACAAAAGATGAATCACAGAGTGGACACTTGCGGTCTTCCATGGGAATATTCAACCATCAACCACAATCAACGGGTAATCTTGATTATTAGTTCTGAATTTTGATATAGGAAAAGTACTGATTTTGAGAGTAATAGATATTTCTCAAAAATGGAGTTGACTCTTTAGGTAGTTGTAGTACGTCCGTTTGGAGGTTGATTCAGCAGTGGATTTCCAGTTCTGAAGGAATTAGTTTCAACCAAGGAGGCCAGTCATGGCGTGGAACATACCGATGGGTTTTGAAAAACATTTGATAGACCACGGATATCTAATACATTCTTAATAAATCCTAACCATGGGAAACTCTCAACTACTTTATAGATAGTATACATGTATTTGTAAAGTACTTTGAATTGTTTATTATACACTTCTGTAGGAGCAAGCTTATGCCAAAAGGAAATAAGACGTTTGTGAACTTTACTACTTATGGGTTATGTTTTCCAGCCGCGTAGCTTATTTAAGAAAGTTTAGATGAACCGTTTCTGTTATTGTTAGATTTGCATGGGTCCAGATCTCGATACCATCTATACTACTCAAAATTTGATAAGGATCACTAGGTGATATGTGTGAAAGTTACCACAAACATAACAAAAGACATGACTCTGACTCAGAAACGTGTTTAATCATGTTATGAATGAAAATTCATGAACGGCATGAACTTGTATAAATATGGAATGTTTGAAATCTGCAAACACCAAAAGGCATTTCATTAAAAAATGTTAACAGCAAACAAGAGAAAGAATTACACAGTTATGAGGGATAGTCCATCATTATACTTAGTCGATGAAGTGTCAATATCGAGTATGACCTCCCCTTGCATCAATGACGGCCTGACAACGTCGAGATATGCTGTCAATAAGCACCCGGATGTTCCCAATGGGAAGGTTGTTCCACTCTTCCACGAGGGCATGTCCGAGCTCTGCAAAAGTCGTGGGTTGTGCTCTACGGCGTGAAAGGGCAACCTGCAGCATGTTCCAGACATGCTCAATCGGGTTCAAGTCCGGCGAGCGCGCTGGCCAATCCATGCGGACAATTGTCTCCTGCTCAAGGTACTGCTCAACCACCCTGGCGCGATGAGGACACACTGTGATGGTGTGGGGAGGGACTTGCGGCCTTATTAAACTGCATAATGGTATATAGGTCTGGTTCTGCAAGCAGTAAAGAACGGTTGTTCTTTCATCTTAGAACAGCGACCACATGAATCTATATATCAACAAGACAACGCCACATCTTAAACGCTAATATCTTCCAGGACTCTCTCAGAGCGTGGTTCCTTACAATGTAGCTTAACGTTAGCCTGATTCTTCACCTATTGAACACGAAGATTACTTGGAAAACCCCTTTGACGATTCGTGTAAGAATTGGTCTTCAGCAAACCGTGCGTGTCGTAAGACTAACGGGATCCGGGGGCTCTGTGACATGGTTGTAGCATGTAATCTATCCCACTTACTTAGATGCTCATTATGTCAATCACTGAATTGCCTGGCCAAAACTCGATCATTTATAGATCGCCGGCATAGGGCTGTTATATCACTATTGTCATGATGTTTCCTGTATAATGGATTTGAAATTACAGTTTAAAAGATTTAAATCGGTCATCTTAACGAATTCAAAAAGGCATTTGATTTTGCAAATGGACCAAAATTACTGTATGTTTTACTTAACAATGACATCCATGGTATAAGTTTTACAAAATGTTGCAAATATGTATGTTCATGTTAATTCCACAGTATTATGTAACCTTTGGAAATAGCTTTCAGAATACTTTAGCTGACTTAGTGGTGTTATGAATCCGATATTATTCTCTCTGTTTATAAAGGAATTGACCCTGTATATGAATAAAAGTTTCCATGATGGGAGTTTTTATTTCGGCGGATATGTTTAATATCATAGCAATACTATTTGCAGTCAACATTATTGTCTCCGATTAGACTACTGGTCTACAGAACAGATTAAATGCTCTTCAACAATATTGTGATCAATGGGGAATGGAAGTTAATGTAGATAAAACCAAAAGTATGGTTTGTCTAGATATGAAAAACGGAACACTGTAAGTAGTCATAAGTATTTAGGATTGATGGTCACACCAAAATTAATATGGACGAAAGCTTGTGTAATACTTTCATAACAGGCCAACAGAGCCCAATTTCCATTAAAATCAATAATAAGGAAATTTGACATATCTTTGAATATGAACACCACAAATGGGCTTTACACATTGTACCCATGTCAGGAATCGAACCCAGGTCTTCGGCGTGACGAACGAACGCTTTAACCACCAGGCTACCCGACAGCTCCAGTCAGCATATGAGCATCTCAACACTTTGGTTAGTCATGCCATGGTAAGCATGTTAAACTCTTAGAATGATGAGATCTTTGATACAGAAAAAAAATTGAAGCTCATGATTACGACAGATATTGATGTGGGGATTATAATACATATGCAGCCACACCTTACATAATTTGTGAGTATCATGACTTTATGTGTACTATGGGTCTTATGGCCTTTCACCTCTTTATATCCTTGAATCCTTGAAAGGATGAATTTGAAAGATTTAAATCGTTCATCTTCTATAGTCGTGACTAATTGAAGGAACTGTCTAACCAGCGGATTATGCAAGGCAATTGTCCCATTCCTGGGAACCGCGAACCTGCCTAGCGTCATCCACGAATTGGGCACGCTCCATTGCGTAATCCCACGGAAAGACACCCACTTCCGTTGATGAACAAACATGTTTTAGTGTTAAAGTCCACCGCATTTGTTTACATGATAATGTAATACAAGTCTCACTTCTAAAATACCATACCTTTGAAGATTGGATAACATGCATAAAAATACACGATCAATACATTCATTTGTTGGCATTTCAGCAATTTTGGGCAGCTGTGACAGGAACAAGTTTATGATTTAAACCACGTACGTGTCTTGGTTGAGGATTGACCAGTCCAGTTACATTTTGCTATATACCAGGACTATCAAGTATGATCTTACCCATAAGACAGAATCACTGTTCACTTTTATCAGTAGACAAAATTCACAACACATGGGTAAGTGAATGAGTAGCTGCTCTGTGGGATCAGGAAACAAACAAGCACGTACTTTTTAGTTTCTATCTAAACAGTGTCAACTAGATGTGAGAGAAACTCCCTAAGGTGTGCAGATCTCAGACACTTTCACTTTGGTGAATCCCCCAAGCAAGGGTACAGCGCTGACAAATCCAGAAACATACTCCAGGTTTCTGGCATGCGTGAGGGACACACCTCTGCTAAGCCACATCAATCCTCAACATATGAAGGCTTTATTGTTTCGGACAAGCGCTAAGTGTTTGTAAAATTTGTTGAAATGTTTGTAATCATTTTTTTCTTGAAGTAGTCCTTACTCCCTTGTTAGGGGTTGAAAGCTTCAGACCAATTTTGATAGTGATTCATAAATACATGCTGCTGATATGGTTTTAATACGCCATGAACAAAACGATAGGATGTGACTGTGGGGTCTATTTCTATTTAAGGATTTTTGTATCTCTTTCCCAAAGAAAACACACAAACACATCGACGTTTTCGAATTCCTCTACGAGTGACAACATTTTCTGCCATAATGCAACGTTCTATAAAATGTACCAGTTTAGGAACCATATACTTCATAATTTAGTAAGAAAGTGCAATCTGTAATTTGTTTGCCATAACATCATCCATTAATTTTGTCCACTCTTGATTGCTAAAACACTCGCTCACGTGTGTGGCCGAGAGCCGACAAACACCGACAAAATAACACTGTTGCTATGTCCTTCAAACCAGAGAACTTCAAAGTAAGCAATCATTGTTACGATATTCTTCGTCGAGACCAGTAAACTACAAAGTAGGAAGTTATAAGCAAGTTCGGAGGTTAACACAGTTTAACCAGCGCTTTTAAATCGTTCACACTTCAATGAACCCATCCAAACTGACGTTCCATACGTAAGTAAATGTATATCGAGGCTAAACTACAAAATATGTCACTGTAGAACAATGTGAGCATACATAGGCTCATGTTTCCTCTCCTTTTGTGGAACTACTTCATTCCGCGGTATAGCTGGTTGTTGTATGGCTGTTAATGTACAGTAAGTCACTCCTACTGAATAAAAGTATGCACACCTCTACATCCTTCTAGGTTACATATCGTGATATAAAAAATGTAAGAAATTACTTTTCACTTTGTGGTAGTTCATTGGAGTATGAACCTTCATAGAGTGAACTCACACAAAGTGAAATCAATTCTGAAATCGACATGGCAAAGGCAGTGTTTAAGGGAATTATCTAAACTGAATAAAGCCTAGCAAATACATAATATCATACCACAGGTGTGTCTGCGATTGTTTACCCAAGGACGTTTTCCTCATCTTCCGAGCTGCCACGCCTCGTCACACAAGACGAAATCGTTTATTCTGTTACTTCATTAGAAGCTAATCATGGTTAGCTGGACTGTCATTATTCTTGATTATTTTCCGACACAATGGATCATTTTGTTTGTACTTTTCCGGACAACTGACGATTTTATAGTCCTGGCCCTCTGAGATACCATGCCGCGGTTTAACATGAATACCCCACGCTGACATAGGAAACTGACACCGAGCCGCCCAGTCCTTGTTTTCGCCCCTTAATACAGGGTAACAGCAAGTACCATCTTTTATGAGGCGTTTAATAGCATAATCGACTGTTTTATTCATGTCTGTTGTACTGTTGTCCCACTCAAGGTGATGTGGAAGCATCATCATACACAACATCCTTTTCCATCTTCCTCTGATGTACGTTACGTTAACATGGAGGGATCTTGTTGTGATAGTTTGCCCATAACAGACATGGTGTTGGGACCAAAGAATCTTCTTTTGTTATTTCAGACAATTGCGCAATTGTTCGATAGTTTTCAGTCCCTTCAACAGCTAAAATGACAGCTATGCTTAAAGCAGGGACTTTGGTTATCATAAACCATAACGACTACATTCACAAATCTAAGTAGAACAACATGCATAAAATACATTATCGTGTTAAAGAAATGATGATTTTACAAGGGGTGGGGTCTTTCCGTTTGAAATAAATATATCGAGTATATGTATTAGATTATCAACGGGTAAATGATACATATTAGTGAGTGAGCGAGTATGGTTCTACGCTGCTTTTAGCAATATTCCAGCAATATAACATCGGGGGACACCTGAAATGGGCTTCAAACATTGTACCCATGTCCGGAATCGAACCCGTGTCTTCGGCGTGGCGAGCGAACGCTTCAACAACTAGGCTACCCGACCGCCCTGATACATATTAAGACAAAGAACAAATGTGTATGTTTAAAAGGATTCTTCCTCTTAATTTGATTCATTTGTGATAATGACCACGTAAATAGTGTTTTTCTTTTATCGATAGATAACGCATCCAACACTCATGTGACCACACTTATCGTTTAACGATGTTCATTATATCGAACGAATGCCATGCTATTTACTACTGCTCAGCCCAAGGGAAAGGTTGCTGAGTTGAGCAGGTGCAAAATAACCCGTCTTACAGAGAGTTACCTGAGAAGTTTTACACTTTGACAAAAAACACTTTGATCATCTGTTATGAAACAAATGAAGAACAATATGGGGTAAACGCATTTGTGGGTAAAGAATTATTCATCTGTTTTTATTACTGAGCTTCTTTGAAATACTAAATCTGACGTCAAACATCGTATTAATGTGGTGCAAGTCGTAGGCATGTTCCACTTGAGGGAGCTCAGTAATATGGGAATTTTAGTGACAATTTCAACTAACGATCAGCGCAATATGACATGGCTCAAAGAACCAACATTTCCACAGTGATGTCCGTCATCGGCTACCCTGCAACATTTTCTGAAGATACTGGGATAGGAATAATATTCCATAAAACAAACAAGTATATACGTCATGTGCCCTTGTGTAGTATCGGAATTGATCGGATGTTTGTATTACTTGTTTCTAGAATTTCAGATTCACAGAGGTTATGATTTGAAAGCTGTATTCTATCTACATTTTCTTTAAAAGTGGTTGTAACTGTGTATTGAATAGCCTAAACCTAATCCGTCCCCCATGAACTGTATTGAAGATCCTTCGTCAAGACGCTGAACATTGTTCATGTCAGTCAATTCATTCGTGGTAGATAATCCGTAGATCATCGGTAGAACCACTTCGGCGAAACCCAAGATCATGGGTATGGTGCTGACAAGCCTAGAAACATAATCGGGGCGAACCGGGATTCGAACCCACAATCATAGGTTTCTGGCGTGCCCAAGGGACGACTAGGCCACCCGTGCCCCCTATGTCGCAATAGGCTTTTGACAGTGACATCAACGGCGTGAACAGCATTTGTTCAGCATATCAGCAGGTTCACTCTTTCGAGAAGAGTGGAATTCGGGCTCACAAATCTTTTCGGGGAGTGGCCTCAAGATACCTGGACAATGTTACGTTGAGCACGATCATTGAGACGTTGTATACAGGGATTATTAAATTGGTTTGGGATATATCTTCTTCTTCTTACATATTAAGGCCCATAGTTTTAAGTAAACATTTATCTGGTTTTGCAGATGAAGTTACGGACATTTCTCATCGCACTACAAATTCCCATAATTCCTCGGAAAACCCACCCACGGTGGTACTTGGACACAATGGCAGAATTTAACAAGAGTTTTGAACATACTAATCAATTGTCCTATTAATAATTGTAGATACTAATTAATCGTACTACACTTGTAATTGTAATGTATACATTAATTTAGGAATTTCGAGAGGCCTTTTAGATTTCTTACGCTGTTACTGGTCATAAATTTCTTAAATTGGAACAGATTTGGATAATGAATAAATAATGAAACATATCTTCCACAAAAGATGAATCACAGAGTGGACACTTGCGGTCTTCCATGGGAATATTCAACCATCAACCACAATCAACGGGTAATCTTGATTATTAGTTCTGAATTTTGATATAGGAAAAGTACTGATTTTGAGAGTAATAGATATTTCTCAAAAATGAAGTTGACTCTTTAGGTAGTTGTAGTACGTCCGTCTGGAGGTTGATTCAGCAGTGGATTTCCAGTTGTGAAGGAATTATTTTCAACCAAGGAGGCCAGCCATGGCGTGTACTTTGAATGGTTTATTATACACTTCTGTAGAAGCAAGCTTATGCCAAAAGGTAATAAGACGTTTATGAACTTTAGTACTTATTGGTTATGTTTTTCAGCCGCGTAGCTTATTTAAGAAAGTTTAGATGAACCGTTTCTGTTATTGTTAGATTTGCATGGGCCCAGATCTCGATACCATCTAATAGTATAGGGACAGCAAATGCATCAAATGCAGGTAAATAGCAATCTAAAGGTGAAGTCACATTTTGATGGTGTGGGGAGGGACTTGCGGCCTTATTAAACTGCATAATGGTATATGGGTCTGGTTCTGCAAGCAGTAAAGAACGGTTGTTCTTTCATCTTAGAACAGCGACCACATGAATCTATATATCAACAAGACAACGAAACATCTTAAACGCTAATATCTTCCAGGACTCTCTCAGAGCGTGGTTCCTTACAATGTAGCTTAACGTTAGCCTGATTCTTCACCTATTGAACACGAAGATTACTTGGAAAACCCCTTTGACGATTCGTGTAAGAATTGGTCTTCAGCAAACCGTGCGTGTCGTAAGACTAACGGGATCCGGGGGCTCTGTGACATGGTTGTAGCATGTAATCTATCCCACTTACTTAGATGCTCATTATGTCAATCACTGAATTTCCCGTATAATGGATTTGAAATTACAAAGTGAAAGATTTAAATCGGTCATCTTAACGAATTCAAAAAGGCATTTGATTTTGTAAATGGACCAAAATTACTGTATGTATTACTTAATAATGGGATCCATTTTTTACAAAATGTTGCAAATATGTATGATCATGTTAATTCCACAGTATTATGTAACCATTGCAAAAAAGCTTTCAGAATATTTTAGCTGACTAAGTGGTGTTATGAATCCGATATTTTTTTCTCTGTTTATAAAGGAATTGGCCCGGTATATGAATAATAGTTTCCATGATGGGATTTTTTATTTCGGCGGATATGTTTAATATCATAGCAATACTATTTGCAGACGATATTATTGTCTCCGATTAGACTACTGGTCTACAGAACAGATTAAATGATCTTCAACAATACTGTGTTAAATGAGGAATGGAAGTTAATGTAGATAAAACGAAAAAGTATGGTTTGTCTAGATCTGAAAAATGGAACACTGTAAGTAGTCATAAGTATTTAGGATTGATGGTCACACCAAAATTAATATGGACGAAAGCTTGTGTAATACTTTCATAACAGGCCAACAGAGCCCAATTTCCATTAAAATCAATAATAAGGGAATTTGACCTATCTTTGAATAATGCATTTGAAATATTTGACAGAAAAATAAGCTTCATTTTATGGTTTCTGGGTATTCAGAAACATAGAAGAAGCAGATCTGTTGATGAAGGGAACAAGTTTATGTGCCCAACATGTAATGTACAATTTTAAATTGTCCTCTGTATTCAAAGATAAGAAGTAAATTTTTGTCACCATATGAGTGAGTGTGTGAGGTTTTACGCTGCTTTTAGCAATATTCCAGCAATATAACGTCGGTGAACACCACAAATGGGCTTTACACTTTGTACCCATGTCAGGAATCGAACCCAGGTCTTCGGCGTGACGACGTAGGCTTTAACCACCAGGCCACCCGACAGCTCCTGTCAGCATATGAGCATCTCAACACTTTGGTTAGTCATGCCATGGTAAGCATGTTAAACTCTTAGAATGATGAGATCTTTGATACAGCAAAGTACTTTTTTTATATGTTCTGTATAAGAAAAAAATTGTAGCTCATGATTACGACACATATTGATGCACTGAATGCGACAAGTGGGGATTTTATACATATGCAGCCACACCTTACATAATTTGTGAGTCTCATGACTTCATGTGTACTAGGGTCTTATGGCCTCTCACCTCAATATATTATTGAATCCTTGAAATAATGAATTTGAAAGTACAGTTTGAAAGATTTAAATCGTTCATCTTCTATAGTCGTGACTAATTGAAGAAACTGTCTAACCAGCGGATTACGCAAGGCAATTGTCCCATTCCTGGGAACTGCGAACCTGCTTGCGTCATCCACGAATTGGGCACGCTCCATTGCGTAATCCCACGGAAAGACGCAGACTTCCGTTGATGAACAAACATGTTTTAGTGTTAAAGTCCACCGCATTTGTTTACATGATAATGTAATACAAGTCTCACTTCTAAAATACCATACCTTTAAAGATTGGATAACATACATTAAAATACACGATCAATACATTCATTTCAGCAATTTTGGGCAGCTGTGACAGGAACAAGTTTAACCAGCGCTTTTAAATCGTTCACACTTCAATGAACCCATCCAAACTAACGTTCCATTCCTAGGTAAATGTATATCGAGGCTAAACTACAAAATATGTCACTGTAGAACAATGTGAGCATACATAGGCTCATGTTTCCTCTCCTTTTATGGAACTACTTCATTCCGCGTACAGCTGGTTGTTGTATGGCTGTTAATGTAAGTCACCCATACTGAATAAAAGTATGTACACCTCTACATCCCCCCCCCCCCCCTCCCAATTCAAACATATTGTAATCACCATCAAACACTGACACATTCCCCCCACTGCCACGGCAAAGGCAGTATTTAAGGGAATTATCTAAACTGAATAAATCCTAGCAAATACATGATATCATTCCACAGGTGTGTCAGCGATCGTTTACCCAAAGACGCTATCCTCATCTTCCAAGCTGCCACGCCTTGTCACACAAGACGAAATCGTTTATTCTGTTACTTCATTAGAAGCTAATCATGGTTCGCTGGACTGTCATTATTCTTGATTATTTTCCTGAAAGAACTTTGTCCTCGCGACACAATGGATCGCCGCTCATTTTGAGGGGATAAAGGCTGATTGTTTCAGTAGCATGTTAATGCACTCGTGTAAAACCGTGAAATGCAGTTCTCGTAACAATTGTTTTGAAAGCTGTAATAACCACGGCACTGTTCCATAGAGCACTCACAACACATAGTGCAGACAATTTACTACCCTATAGATTCGACTGTTTGATGTTACATCTAATTCACTAATGTTCCAGCTGCATCAAGTCTGTTCATAATATCAACTACTATTTTGTTTCGCCCAAAGTCCAACAGTGACGCGTAATTAATTCAACGAGTATAAACTTAAGCATAGAGACTATAATTTTATTTTCACTTCATCACTTCATCAAGTCTTTGCAAACTTGTATTTGTTATAATCCGAAGGAATACAAATAAAAGTAATATCATAATTAAAATTAAATTACTAATCCTAAACGGAAATAGTCCTTTATACTATACTCTATTCAATGAAGAAACCTATAAACATATTAACTTTTTAACATACTGACCTATCTTTATCAGTATTGTGCAACCAATTCAGGAAACAGTGGAGAACACCTAATATATCACAATAATATCTTCTTGGTACACGATACACAAAGGAATCACTTGTCACTACTTCCAGTAGAGAGAAGATTCATTTAAATGACAAGTGAAATTGTCACTTAGGCAAGCACATTTCCATTGAATGCATGTACATATTTTATTTCCCGAGGATAAACTTTCCTGCTTTATATTTGATAGAAGTAAGATCAACAGTTGAAGTTAATGTTTTGATAATAGCAAATGACAGTTTTCAATCGAACTTGCATCAGCCAATACTACATCATGGAATGCTAAGTCTACAGTCTTGGTTTTTTGTTTGCTGATTAACTTTTACAGTTCAAAGGCAGGGGCTATCCGCTTTAATTTCATGACTCATTTTAGGCCAGTGGTCTACACTCGCATTAGTTTAGTGACAAATTTCATATTTACAGTATTCGTGAGGAATATTAATGTGGGATCAACACCATGATGGAGTAGAACTGAAAGGGTCATTGTGTCAGTGGTATTATATAACCCAGGTACATTTCAATCTACAGAAATGTACCCCAGCCCAAACCAGAGCCTTTAGCAGGAGGAGAGGGAATTATGAACATAGACTTGCTATGGTACTATTTTTATGGTGCCCCCCAAAAGGTAGGATTAAACTGAAGTGATTTATATTTGCTGTTTATATATCCAACTTTGCTACATTGTTTAAAGTCTTGCGCCCCCGTGTCGGTGGAGGACGGGATTCCGGTGGTTGATGGCACTGAAGCCAGGAACAGGTGTTCCTTTTGCCCAACACACCACTCCGACCCTTACTTCACCTAGACGGCTGGTAGAATGGGCCCAATTCTTTCAATCGGCTGGTCACGCCATGCCCTGTGTGTGGAAAACATTCATGCTGAAATAATTTTGAATGTTGGGTATGCATATTATAAATGGAAATAATATACTGTAAATTACTGAGTCCCATGTCAGAAGGGATGGCTCATGGGCCAGTCGACCTCTGAATTCTGTATGTCGCCCATTTTTGTCATGGGCTGAAACCAGTCTGGCATTTTATTTTGTAGACAAATATAGCTATTCATATCGTCTTTAATGGAGTATACGACCCTTGTATCCCTGGCGTTTGCTCGTTGGAGATCCGGTGCACTACAACATCGTTTTTTGCACTCCATGGTGGGTAGAGAGCAGGGGTGCAGAATAATTTCTTTCATCATGGCTCACAATCACTCTGGTTCGAAAGAAAGTGACAAAACCCTTTTCATATCCAATAGAAATCTCTGCATAAAGTCGATTGTATGATTCCGACTATATTATGAGCATGTGTTTATGAATCACTATCAAATAGAATGATACCAGGTGTTCACGTAAAGGTAAGCGTATCCTGCCCCACCGATTACACTCGTCATAAACACATGCAAAGGCAAGTCAATTGTTCACCTGAAAAAACACGGGAACGTGTGGTACAAGTTAAAATAGGGAATTGACATTTTTTTGTCACCGATGCGTCAAATTTGGAAAAATAAGACATTAAGACACAAGTTCATCTGTTGAAGCTGAAACCAATATCTAATATCTATTAATCTATTATCAATGAATAAATTCGCTAATATTGTCGTTGTTGTTTCTGAGCACATAACACTGACCTCTTCCCGTAGCATTGTTCGTGACTGGACTTGTTCCTTGGAAGATATGTCAGACGAGGAGAAGGTGTTCAGTCCGCTAAACGTTTTACTCGAAAAGATGAAAAATTAAACATTGATCGAACAAACACAATTCACTTTTGCCCATGCGTCAGTCCCACATTCAATAAAAGCTTGTTGTGCTAACATTTGGGTTGATGTGTATGACCCCAATCCACTACTGTGCAATAGCTGCAAAAAGCTTGCACATGGTTCAAAAACCTGTACCTACGAGGGGATGTATAGTCATGAAGACCTTAAAGGTACCAACTGTGGTGGCCAACACATGGCCTATTCTAAATACAGCCAGAAACTTAAATCATGAAAGTAAAGTGCGAAAAACCATTTCATTTGCAGACACTAAACAGCTTGTTGCCAGTCAGTCCACAAAACTCTTCTTATTGACGTTCCAGACCATATAGAAGTATTTTCTGACGAATTAAATAAAATATCTGATGAATATATTCCTAAACCTCTACAAATCCTCACATCTGTAAGCCATAGTTTAACAATGACTGCAAACAAGATAGGAAAGCATGGAAAAAGGCTGAACGCTATTTCCGTCGGCATTCCATGGTACATAATTCAAATAAATTTATAATCTTAACTGCTAAGGCGTATGTTTAAACAAAATAACCGCCAATCTTGGCCAAATTATGTTCCGAAAATATATTCACGAACATCCATGTCCAAGGTATGGAACATGATACAGAAAATTAAAGGTAAGGGTTCTAAAGCTATCATCCACCATCTTAAGAACGTGGACGAACTATATATAAACTGATAAATCCGATATTGCAAACCAACTTGGGGAAACATTAGCAAAACATTCCTCCTCTATTTACCCAAATTCCAAAAATACCAAAAACAGCAAGAAAAGAAAAGTATTAATTATAATTCAGACAATGGGGAAGATTATAACGAAATATTTTTAATCCATGAGTTTTTAACTGCTCTTGGACAAAGTCATGATAATGCTACAGGGGTATTTAATATACTTTATAAATTCTTGAGGAATTTACCAGATCCATCTTCAGAAACCCTTTTGCTATTTTTTGATAAAATATGGACATCAGGTAGGTTTCCTTCCTCATGGCGTGAAGCTATAGTTATTATATTACCTTAACCGGGACGTGATCATACTGATGTCTCAAATTATCGTCCAATTTCATTGACCAGATGCGTTTGCAAAACCATGGAACGCATGATCAATAATCGACTTGTTTGGTACTTAGAAACCAATAACCTAATTACAAATATTCAATTGGGTTTCTGTAAAAACAAAAGTACAAATGATTTAGTCCGTTTTGAATCATTTGTTAAATATTCCTTTTTAAACAAACAGCATGCAGTGTCTATTTTTGTAATCTAGAAAATGCATACGGCACTACATGGAAACATAGTATTTTAAAAGATGTTACAGTACATGATCTTGGATTGCAAGACCGTTTGTCTTAATTCCTATCCAAGTTTTTAACTGGCAGGCCAATTTCAGTTCTGCATGAGTTAAACCCGGTCTGGTCCCTTGCTTTGCGTTGACAGTTTCACACCAACTTTGATAGAAAGTCATACACACATGTGAAGACATGGCTTGAATCGTACAATGGGCGTTTATTTCCACACTAGTCAGATTTTCCGCCATTAACAAAACGATAGGATGCGACACATATTCGGAAAACTGAGGCCTATTTCTATGTAAGGATTGTTTATTATTCTCAAAGAAAACACACAAACACATTCTCATTTTCGAATTTCTTTAATAACATTTTCTGCTACAATACAAATGTCTATGGCATGTACCAGTTCAGGAACCATATACTTCATCATGTCGTAAGAGTGTGTAACCTTTGATTTATTTGATTTATTGTCCCACACTTGATTGTCTACTCTGAATATGGTCTCTTACGTTCCTACAAGGTACATATTTTCAATAAAACACTTTTTGACAACATCAGCAACGATCCAGGCCGTCGGTGCACGATGACACCCTATAATCATCAGTTGGTTGATGGGGAACAAGCTAAACTTGGGGAACGGACTGGGGACCTGTTCTGTACCAGAATAACCACAGGGGCTTATCTGCTTTAACACGTGTACAATCAACATCATTACATCACGACAGGGAATCAAACTGATTAAAAGTACAGTGCAAGAATTGTGCTTACTGAAATAGTCCAAAGATAAGCATTAATCTCTCCTTGAGAGTGAATCACATTGACACTGCTACTGATCAACAGGGTGGTACTGATATGTCTACTTTGTAACATAACGTG
The DNA here is from genome assembly GCF_022045235.1 of Haliotis cracherodii. NCBI lineage: Eukaryota > Metazoa > Mollusca > Gastropoda > Lepetellida > Haliotidae > Haliotis > Haliotis cracherodii. The sequence goes on from NW_027266319.1 coordinate 21,335,836, forward strand.
GGAACATATACAAATTAATTACTCCGCACAATGCAAACCCTACCTAAGGCCATTTATCAGAATCAGTTATTGGTCCCTCACTCACGCATTCACTCACATCTGTCTTATGAATTTACATAACTGATGAAATTCCAATGGTGACATGTTCAACGGCAACGCTGTATTTGTATGGTCTGTCATTTGGTCTGTGCATTTGCTTGGAGATCCGGCCTGATTGATGTGAATGATTCTGTAAAAGGTGGTCCGGAAACTGGTGCTGAGACAGAAATAGGCAACAAAGTCTGTAGACAGGCTCAAACTCGACAGAATTGTCGATAGATTCTGTAACAATTGAAATACGTGGAAGTAGCGCGCACCCGGTCCGAAAAAGTCCGGGAACATGCTGAAAGCGATGGCGTTGGTTGCATGTGGAAGAGACAGGAGCAGGAATACGAAACTGGAGGTGATGATCGTGAATTTTGTCTGCCTTTCTCGTTTTACTGCTTTTTCAATGTCTGCTGTAGTTTTCATTTGTTGTCTTTTCTTGGAGTAGTATTTCAGGGCCCAAACCACAACGGAATTAAGGATTAATCTTCCGATAAGGACCATGTAGACAAACAGAAAATTACCAGCAACGCTCATACCACTGAGTAAGGCCCGATTCTGAAGAAAAAGTTGTGTTGGAACATAAGAGCACATGGTAGCATTCGTTGCTTCATCTATAGAGGTTTCAATCTTATAACGGAGTGGACTGAAGATGTAGTACAGGACAGGTATCAAAACCGCCAACATGATGATAGACTTGGGGCGCCTCATAAACACAAAATGTTTAGCTTTCAGAGGATAGACAACTACGAGCAGTTTCTCAATAGACACCAGGAACACACGAAAGAAGATAATTCTCTGCAGCACAGGTTTGAAGTACATGTCGACGGAGGCGGCCCAGGCATAACAGAATAATGTGTCCTGTTTACCCGTAACCGAGACATATATGCTTTTCATAGAGACACAGGCTGAATATAGGATGTCCATGACACTGATGGCTATGACGTAGGAATTGGTCGAGCTCCGGTCTTGTGACATAAACACTGAGATGTTGAAACCATTCACGATTGAGGCCAACATGTACAGAAAGATGTTAATTGGATCGACATACATGTCAACAGCCTTAAGATAATCTTTTGAAAGTATAATTTCGACAGGAGCGTCACCCTTCACGGTAGCCACGTCCGCATGACGTGCTGAACAATTGAAGGTACTATTGCATGCGCCATCTGAAGATGTTGTGTCCATTTGCACTAACGTTGTTTCGTCAGTGTGTCCGTTGGTGTTTAACTCCTTGAGCGTTGTACCAGTTCTTGTTATGTTGGCACCAGGTAAGATTGCGGTTGTAACATTCATAACATTTATTTTTGTTGTTGACATTTTTTATTCCTTTCAAAGGGTTGTACATCAGGTTCAGAGGTTACACAGTAGGTTTAGTCAACAATGGTCAATTGTAGTGAAAATACGTTACATGGATGTACATTTCTTGTGATACAAATATATCATGCATAATTGAAACACACACACACACACACACACACACACACACACACACACACACACACACACACACACACACACACACACACACACACACACACACACACACACACACACACACACACACACACACACACACACACACGCGCGCGCGCGCACACACACACACATGATATGCATGAAAAGTTGTATCGATAGTCAGATATAACTAAAACAATTATGATAGTATTGCTATTTGAGGCGTAACTGATGTATAGCCTTATTGTACAGGGCATGATTATTATATTAATTTGTGTAGGATTTTTTCCCATTTTCGTTCAAATTGTAATAGACCATTGTTTTATTATGGCAATGAATTTTTCAATACATCGCTGTATTTTCCTAAAATTATCAAAAATTGGTTTCTCACCCTTAATACTTGATATATATATATATATATATCTTTTACTGGATATTATAATATGATTAAGTAAAAGTTTATTTTTGTCGAATCCAAAAATAACTGAGTATTTGGTAAGTGAGATCCTAGTATTTGTGTCAAGGTTTAAATAGGTTTCCAGTTTGCTCCAAAAGTGTTTAACATATTCACATTCCCAATATACATGTATAAGGTTTTCGCCATTTAAGTCACAAAAGGAGCAAAAATCATTATCAACTAGTTTCATTTTTAGATAATTTTAGTGATTCTATAAATATTTTAATGTCCACCATTCTAAGACTACCATCAGCATAATTTTTTTTCAGATTTTGCCTTCTAATTTTATCTGGTTTATTATTCCATAGAAACTAAACAAAATTTTATTTAAGTTTGTAATAAAATCTTTTTTTTTGGTGTGTGTGTGTGTGTGTGGGGGGGGGGGGGGGGGGGGGGTGGGTTGGGTGTGTGTGTGTGTGTGGGGTGGTGGGGTGGCAGTGCCATAAAAATATGGACAAGAGTTGAGAGAGCCATTGACTTGATAACAGCAATTTTACCTATAAGAGTCAAGTTTCTTCTTCTCCAGTTTGCCAATAACCTATTTATTGTTTCAAGTCTTTTTCGGGTATTGATAACCCATAGATCTTGCAAATAGGGGTTGAGAATAATTCCTAACACTTCAAAAATTGCCTACATGCCAGTCTAACTTTAAGTCTTCACAAATATTTGTGGAGCTCCCTGCTTTCGACCCGATCCATATGGCTTTTGTTTTATCAATATTTATTTTAAGTCCAGACATTTTAAAGAAACAGTCAAGTATATTTATTGCTGCATACAGGCTTTCAGCCTCTCTGTTTAAGAATAATTGTGTGTCGTCTGCGTACTGACCTAATGTACTCTTTCTCATTCAATACAATTCCTATAATGTTTTTATTGTCTCTTATCATACAGCCTAAGATTTCCACAGCAAAAAGAAAAAGATATGGTGATATTGGGTCTCATTGTCTGCAACCTCTTTCATTAATAAAGAAAGAAAACATATGACCGTTTTGTATTACACAAGAGGATGCATTATTAGTTAGTAGGTGTATCCATTTTATCATATAAGGCACCAAACCATACTTTTCTAATGCCCTGGAAATAAACTGTCTTGATATTGTGTCAAACGCTTTCTCAAAATCAATCAGCAGCAACATTCCTGGTCTATTTAGTCTTTTACATTCAAACATAATGTCATACAAAAGTCTTGTGTTTTCGCTAATACATCTTCCAGGAATAAAGCCAGTTTGATTATCATGAATTAGGTCATCTAAAGTTATTTTCATTCTTTTTGCAATACATGTACTAATTATTCTATAAAGTGCATTCAGCAATGATATTGGACGCCAGTTTTTTAGGAATCTTCTGTCTCAACATTCATAACATGCTGGCCGTTTACAGTCAGCATATTTCTTTGGATATAACAAATCATGAAAATCACGGATGCGAGGACTCCCGACATGTTGCCGTTTAATGGCACAGCTCCATCAGGGGCCTTTTAAACGTTCACGAGGCATGGTAATCAGCTGCAGGAAATCGTTAAATCCAGGGCTCGGTACCTCATGCGATAACGCAGACTACAAGTTATATAAACTAATTTTAAGCCAGGGAATGTTGTCTAAGTTAGACCTTGATTTTGCTCATGAGCGCACTACCTCGAACGAAAATATACATTTTGAAGCACTTTTTTCGCTGAAACTATCCAGGGGCCACTTTCAAACATAAATCGTACTTTATTGGCGTTACTAGGTCACGTGCTTGCTTTTTTAAAATAAAGCCTGGGTCTCATCATCAAAGGCCTGGTCAAGTTGAGCGCCTCCGTTGTCTAGTGGTTAAGCGTCCACCAGGAGAGCGGAAGGCCGCGTCATACCAAAACACACGAGTGAGGATGCTTCGCATTCAACTGAGAAAAATGACAAAATCCAGGGATCGCGATATCGTGCGAAAAGCAATCGGCAAGTTATGTATGTAAAATAGTTTAAGCCAAAGAATATTTTCCATGGAATTGTGTGAGTGGCGGGTTCTGCCGGTAGATTAGGACATGCTTACCATTTTCGCTAACACCAGATGTCATCACTGATTTTTAATCATCCATTTTCACCGCAAGTTTGCCTTTTACGCTCAGTGGAATAATTTTCGTCGGAAAATCGACACTGGGGGGCAAGTCGTCTAAGGCGTTGCGATTCGCTGTGCAGAGTGCGTCCCTTGGGCACGCCAGAAACCTATGATTGTGGGTTCGAATAGAATCAGGGTTCGCCCTGATTATGTTTCTAGGTTTGTCAGCACCATACCCGTGCTCGTGAGTTTCACCGAGGTGGTAAATGTCGGAGACCTGCATCGGCTTTCCTCCCACATTAAGCTGACACGCCGTGATACAACTGCAACAATGTTAAAAGCGCCGTTCAACCCAACTCACTCACTATTTTCCTTCATAAACGTTACTTAGCTCCGATTTTTTAACAGTTTGGCCTTCACTCTATTAAGGTTCATACTCCAATGAACTCATACCAAATGAATTCTTTTGTATCAGTGTATCACTGAGGCTCGAGGAATGTATAATTACACAATTTCAGTTTGTACGTGCGACTTGATTTTTACACTGAAAGCCAAACAACAACCATCTGTAACGCGGAAGATAATAGTTAATCAAAAGGAAATTTGACATGTAAGCTCAACTTGCACTGCGGGAACATCTTTTGTAGTTTGGTTATAACAAATAGACCCATATAATATCGTCATGAGATGAAAAAGGTCTCTTTAAGAACTACCCCAGTAAGGTAGTCAAAGTACCAGCGCGTCGTAATACAGTTACATCAAATATGTGACGTCAATATGGCCGGCACGATAAACATGACGGGAGAGATTTCCAAAGTTGTTTATGAACCTGTGGCGACTACAAGTATTTGTCATCAATGATCAATTGGCAGACCATTGCAAGGTGATTATGAAGATGTGCTAAACAGATAGTGAGAGGTAACTTACTGTAGACCTGCACATGTCAGTCTAGACACGGATCGAGTCCATAGCCTAGATGTGCATTTCTTCGGTTTGTCCAACTCCCTGTCAAACTCTCTGACTTATCACTTATGAATCCTAAAGCATTAACTTAAAGATAAAAGGGTCTACATAAGATCAGAAACAACGCTTCTGTATTTATTCGTGCTTGGGAATTCCCAGGGGTTTCCCCAGGAAAGTGGAAGTAGTCCTCTCACCGGTTACGTCATATCAAGAATACAGTCTCCAGTTTCGTGAAAAACGTATTAACGTCAAAATTTGTGGTTCACACACACAAATGAACGTCAGTTTCACGGCCATATGGCCGACCTCTCGCCCAACGGAAAATCCGTATATCGTGTAAACTTCCCATAAAAAACATTATACCAGTTTATTCAACAGAGAAACATTAAAACGTTGGCGCGTGTTCTTAGATACATAACTTAAAGGATAAATAATCGGCAGAAGAATTGAGTGAGTGCGTGAATATAGCTTAAGACGTTGCACGAGAATATGTTTAAGCATCGACAAAAACAATAATATTTTTTTCTTCTTCTATAAATTTTGTTAAGTCAGTGTCCAATGAAATCTATTTACTATTGATGATTGTTTATTTACTATTGATGATGGTTTATATCTGGGTGTATATTGTTATTGAAACAAGTCGAGAGAAACAGAATATGTCAAAATTCTAACCTAATCAAGGATAAAAGGACGCATTCCTCCAACTACCATGGCAGAGACATAATTTCACTTTATAGAGCCTATCAATTAAATAATATCATTGCAGAGGTGTATCTGCGATCGTTTACCAAAAGATGCTAATCATCCAAGCTGCCACGCCTTGACGAAATCGTTTGTTCATCGATCAGCTACCTCATTAGAGCCTAAATCACGGTCCACTCATTTTGAGGGGATAAGAGCTGATTGATCCAGTAAGACTTTGAATTGCAGTTCTCGAAATGACTCTTCTGTTGAGCAAGCATAACACATAGTGTAGAAAATGTGCATTACAGATTCGTCTCTTTGATGATTTACGCGTAATTCATAAATTTTCCAACTATATCAAGCCTGTAGATATCGAATCTGGGCAAAACAAAATAGCAGTTGATAACGAGTGAGTGAGTGAGTTGGGTTTTAACGCCCCTTTTAACAGTATTCATGCTGACACGCCGCGATATAACTGGAATACTGTTAAAAGCGGCGTTAAACCCAGCCCACACACTCAGTAGAAACATACAGCGGTGTCAGTGATGATAATATATATTCACCCATCGGGGTGATCTTCATACGAAAGCATTAGCATCTAAATATAGTAACTTCCTGACGAGTGGTCATTGTCGAAACAGAATGCAATGAGCGTCTTCCGAATCCCAACAGAAACAACGTGACACAGTTACAATCATTGTTCAACCGTAAAATACACTGCCATATAACACTCTCCCCCTTCGGAGAAAGAAAGTTTGAACATAGTGAAAACTTTCTTTGCAAGTAGAAGTACAAAATCTTAAAGTATAGTACATAATAACAAACATTATACATGATAATTATGAGAAATGTTTCCAAAAAAAATGCAAATTATGTTGCAGTCAGAACTGATCACATTCAACCAACTCGAGACAAAACATCAGCAGTTGTCCTTGACATGCCTCAATAACATTCTTGCTCCAGAAAGGCTCCAGGCTTTGGGCGTTGGTTTATGTTCTTCATTTTATGCAGAAAACTCAGTGGATTGTGATCAGTGTACACTTGAAATTTAAGAAACAAAGTACTACCCATGTACGCTTCAAATCAGTTACAATTCTTGTCGAGGCACTGTTCGTGGCAGGGCTCGTTGTCTGAAGAACTCGCTTCAGAGTTGGAAGACCAGGCTTTTATTGCAGTTTCATGGTCATGAAGGAGGGTGTCATCACGAATACAAATACTTATCTCATGACGTTTGCCCGTACATCCCTTCCACAATTAATTAAAGCAGGTTATTTCATATCGGAGTGGATGTGTACGCCCCCAATCCGCTCCGATGCTACAAGGGCCAACATTTCGGTAATGGTTCCAAGTCCTGTCACGGCTCTGTGGCATGTCATCGGTGTGGTGACAGCCATGCTAGCACTGATTGCGCTAACTGTGCTGGTCCACCTGTTGCTTTCTCCCAATCACGCCCAGTGTGGCAAATGGAATCACAAATAATGAAACTGAAATGTGAAAGAAACATATCCTACATGGATGTAAAAAAACTATTAAAATATTAGACCACGACCCCATCACCTATTTCCTTCTCCGCTGTAGTCTCCTGTTCTGTTGCGACATAATCTGTTTCGTGTCAGACTGACATGGGTCAAGTCAGAACAACCTGTTGATACTGTTCAGCCTATTCCTGCCACAGTCAATCTAGTTCAGGATCTGGGATTCAGTCTGAGTGAGTGAATGAGTTTGGTTTTACGCCGCTTTTAGCAATATTCCAGCAATATCACGGCGGGGGACACCAGAAATGGGCTTCACACATTTTACCCATGTCGGAATTCGAACTCGGATCTTCGGCTTGACGAGCAAACGCTTTAACCACTAGGCTACCCGACCACCCCTTCAGTCTTAGAAACAATCTCAAATGACTGTCAAACAACCAGTCATTGTTCATTTGACAAAAAAAGGAAAAAAATAGAAATCGAGTAGAAGACAGCCGCCTATCGTCCCTTCACCTTCAGAGGTTCCCCCACAGAACTCATTTGGGCCTCTGGACATGGAGGTTACTCTGTCCTCACAGGACAGGCGGAGAAGTCGTTCCTCCTCACATTCACGCGAGTGATCTCCAATTGAACCATCATGACACAATTGTCCAATACAATGCAATGGAATTGCAGAGGACGTGGACACAAGTCAGTATTTTGTCTGTCACACTATTTAGTATCAAGACAAATAGTCTTTCATAAGATTTAAGCGATTCAGTAAATGGATCGCTGTTTGTGGATGATTTTAATATTTATTGTCGGGGTAAAAACATGCATGTTTGTGAGAGACAAATGCAATTGTGTCTGAATAAAATACACAAATAGTTGCTTGCCAACGGCTTTACATTTTCCAAAGATAAAACAAGACGCATACATTTCCACAGAAAATAAAGCCCGCATAAGGACCCAGAACTGTTTCTATCTGGCACTCCCCAAAAAGTTGGTTGGTTTTTGGTTGGTTTGTTGTTTAACGCCGCATATTCCAGCTATATGACGGCGGTCTTTAAAATAATCGAGTCTGGACCAGACAATCCAGTGATTGATATCATGAGCATCGATCCACGCAATTGGGATCGATGACAAGCATCAACCAAGTCAGCGAGCCTGACCAGCCGATCCCGTTAGTCGCCTTTTACGACAAGCATAGTCACCTTTTACGGCAAGCATGGGTTGCTGAAGACCTATTCTACCCCGGAATCTTCACGGGTCCCCCCAAAAGTAGTTGAGGAGGCCAAGTTTCTCGAACTTATTTTGGTCGTTATCTGACATTCCTACCACATTTTAAACATCTGAAAGCAAAATGCCTGAAAGCACTTGACTTATTGACAGTCGTATCAAACACTACATTGGGAGGGGATCAGAAGAGCCTTCTCCGTTTGAACAGATCACTTATTCGCTCAAAACTTGGCTATGGTTCCATCATTTAAATTTGATATCTGCGATTGTAAGTGGCTATACTCTCAAGTGGGTGACTGTAGCGTAAGACCACATCATTGATTATTTCTACCATAGTCCTAATCGTTGTATACTTGTAAATTTTAATTGTTGGCTTAACTTTCCAACAATCGCCAGTAGCCAGAGGGATAGTGTAAATCATTCTGGGTATCATGTAGGCAGCAGAAGTGCCGTAAGTCCCCATGGTCGCCAGTATAGTGGCCTAACTTTGGTCAACGTTGCTAGTGATCTCTCCCTATTTTATTTGTGTTGTTATCATTAGTTTTTTCATTTATGGTGACATGCTAGTTTTAGTTCTGCGTCTGTGATAATCTAGCTCTTTTACTGTCCTTCGTCGATAGGTTTAATAGTCCAGTTTTGTTTATCATTAATATATAACTTGATTTAGTCACGATATGGCTGAATATTGCCGATGTGACTATAAACCTTAACTCCGTTACACTGGTACATCTCGAGTTCACCGCGTGCCGGACACACCCTGACACATGAGACACAATAGGTGTTTTTTGATACGTCGTTAGAAGCGAACTAGGTATAATCTTTAACGCTTTCGCCTTGATGGAAGGTTATTATTCTTAATTATACTCATTACAAGGCTCTGTGAAACCACTCGCAGTTATACATAGTACATGAATTGACGAATGAAATTACCTTTGAGTACATGACACCACATTTGATTATTTGCGAACCATTATGTTATTTTAACAATGAATAGTTGTGAAAAACAAATAATCGAACGAAGCACTGAAGCTTATAGATGCATAACTCCCATGAACATTTCTGACTCGACAGAAGACGACAGACTCGACGACGTTATCAGAAATTTGATAACTGACCAAACATTCCCGTATTGTTTAAACATCTGGTCTAATGTTTGTTTGCACCGCAGTCAGCGGTATTCCCGCTACATCATGACGGCCTCGAGGTTAATAATTCTTCGATAATGGAAACAGTGTTTGGAGCGCTTCTGAGTGAGTGAATGAGTTGGGTTTAACGCCACTTTTAACAGTATTCCAGTCATATCACGGCGTGTCAGCTTAATGTGGGAGGAAAGCCCGAAGTGATGCAGTTCTCAGACGTTTACCACTTCAGATCAGTCATCCCTAAATGATTATATACAGCAAAGAAATAAATATACAAGTGTTGTTAGTGAAAAAAAGACAAAATCAAGAAGACCTCAAAAGCGCAATTGTTAACAATATACATCACGGCAAACTGTTCTTGTCTTCGCTGAAGCGTTTATCAAACACTCAGGGTCCTCCTAAACAGGACATTAACATAAACCAATGGTTCAAGTACTTTCATAGAACGGTTAAAACTAAATGTGATACTGATTCCGAAGATGAAAGTTTAAATACGAACACCGATCAGCTTGCTTAGTCTCTTCTTGACCCTCCCATTCCCCAAGAGTAAGTTTTGAACTCTATTACTTAAAAAAATGGTAAATTAGCTGGTGAAGACAAACTTATAGCTGAAATGATTGATACTGCACACTTTCCTTCTGCGTGGTCACAGGGAGCTGTTCCCCTCCATAAACACAGTAATACTAAAATACCAGCCAACTATTTATATAGGTATAACAATACTTGGTACTCTTAGTAACACATTAAATAAGAGATTGCAGTTTTGTGTTGAATCGTGTGATAAATTTGTCGAATCCCAGGATGGATTTCGCAAAGGCTACCCTACTATTGACAAGAATTTTTTATTGCAATCTATCATTCAACGATATTTAGGTAAAATCATTCGATTTTTCAAGACATTTGATACTTAAGAAGCAGGAACGTTGGATTAAATTTTGGGTTTAAATAAGTATAAAGAAATTGATCAGATCCATTTCTTTGCATTTAAGGCATTAAGTCTTCGAGAACCGAGTGCTGTAGATACCCTTTGTTCATTTCAGCCCATAAGCGTTGTTTTACTTAATGGTGTAAGGTTATATCTATGGCTAAAAGTCGTTACCCAAGCAGGAGCTTTAATCGTAAAAGTAAAAGTTGTAAATGAAAAGATTGGGTATCCAAGGTTGAAAGTACCTTATATGAATTTGGTTTCGGCTATATTTGGGAAAACCAATTATAATCTTTATATTTGAATTTGTGGCACGATGTAACTATATTCAAGAACAAGGATGGCATTCAGAAATTGCTAATAGTCATACAATGTGTACCTTTACCTTATTTAAATTAATTTTCTTTGTTGAACTATATCTTCTAAATATCAATATTGATAAATGTGTAAAAGGCGACTAACGGGATCGGGTGGTCAGGCTCGCGAATTGGTTGATGCATGTGATCGTATCCCAATTGCGTGGATAGATGCTCATGATATTAATCATTGGATTGTCTGGTCCAGACTCGATTATTTTACAGACCGCCGTCATATAGCTGGAATATTGCTGAGTGCGGCGTTAAACAACAAACAAACAAACAAACAAACAAACAAACAAACAAACTGATAAATGTCGTACTGCACTCTCTCTCTATGATGTTGTTCCTATGCACTCCATATTGAAGTGGGTAGATATCATGATGTCCCAAGAGACCAACGATATGTAACCTCCTTGATATTTGTCAATATACAATTCTCTGTTAATTTGTGAAACATTTAATAATCTTAGACTTAAATATATTCAAGGAAAATATTATCTCCAGCCTACGTTAATTTAGTTTGACATTGTGTTGTCACCATGCAAGAACAACCTTTCATTATATGTATTCCATGCCATGAATGCTAGAAGCTCTTTAATGTCCATTATGGACCTGACTACCTAAATGTACAATGGGCCGATTGCAAACACAAAGTTCAACTTCTTGGCCAAATTACCTTGTTCTGACTTTGCCAAGCCGAGATTAGCAGAATTCCGATTCATTATGCATAAAAACAAATCAGCAAAAAGGGGAGCACAGTTTGCGCTCGTGGGAATACCTACTTCTTGCCTTAATGTCTTACCCCCAAAATGTACATAGATGTTATCAATGAGGAAGTCCAGCATTTCACATATACTGGTGATTGTTTTTCTCAGTAAATTTTTAGATGACGTTTAGTGTTATTTTTACAAATCGAACTGAACCTCAGGAGATAGATACATGCAAGCAATAATGTTTTTGGTCACCGCGTCTTGTCACAAAAGCCGCATGCATATGGATCAAGGAATGAAGTCGTTAGTTAAATGTGTTCAAACTATTTCTTTCCCGAAAGAAAATCCAAGTCGGCGTCCAAGTGTTGAACGTTAATATTGTGAGATTTTACTGACGCTTCTCGAACATTTAAACACTGCTCCCACTTTGAAAGTATTGAAACTTGGATGAGCTTTTTCTTCGAGGAATCAAAATGTGCTTAATGTGATTTAAAATCTCAACTGGTTTTACCTGTGTTCAGCGCTATTCTCGCTGCGCGAAGCGAAGCGACAAATAACGGTTGGTTGAAGAATGAGAAGCCGTCTTTTTCTTTTGCAACTCAACTGACCATTCCTCTCTTCACCACATCTGACTTGGATTTATAACCCAATCTTAGATTAAATCAATCTTATATAAAGTTATTAACTGAGCATTAAGTGAATGATGACAAATACACAGATGCAGATTATACCATGAAACATGGATGACAAGAAGGGAGAAGTAATTGTTGTGTTCATGCAATTTGCTTGAAAAATATGGGTGTTGCTGTTTTCAGGACATTTCATTTTGACATTTTGTGTTGATGGCAATTTAACCAGGAATGCCCAAGCTGTGGCATAAGGAGCAGTTAATCATTATGTAGAGGTGTGCATAATCGGGTCGTTGGATCGGGTCCCAAATTCATCCTGATTATGATACTTCGTTTGTCGGGACCATAGCAGTGGTGGTGGTTTTCAGCAAAGCGCCGTTCGTCTCCCACCTGCGTCAATCTGGCTTTTCGTCAAGCAGACGCCCCTCTGTACTTGATTATAAGTCTATTCATGTGCAGAGCTCTTCATGTACACAGCTTTTTAGTACACATTTTTTTCATGTACACATCTATTCGTGTACACAACTATTCATATAGACAACTAGTCATGTACACATCTCTTCATGTACACGACTATTCATATAGACAACTATTCATGTACACATCTATTCGTGTACACAACTATTCATATAGACAACTATTCGTGTACACATCTATTTGTGTACACAACTATTCATATGGACAACTATTCATGTACACATCTCTTCATGTAAACGACTATTCATATAGACAACTATTCATGCACACATCTCTTCATGTACACGACTGTTCATGTAGACAACTATTCGTGTACACATCTATTCGTGTACACAACTATTCATGTGGACAACTATTCATGTACACATCTCTTCATGTACACGACTGTTCATGTAGACAACTATTCATGTACACATCTATTCATATAGACAACTCTTCATGTACACATCTCTTCATGTACACAACTATTCATATACACAATTATTCATGTACACATCTATTCATATAGACAACTCTTCATGTACACATCTCTTCATGTACACATCTATTCATATAGACAACTATTCATATAGACATCTCTTCATGTGCACGACTATTCATGTACACATCTCTTCATGTACACAACTATTCATATAGACAACTATTCATGCACACATCTCTTCATGTACACGACTATTCATGTACAAATCTCTTCATGTACACAACTATTCATGTAGACAACTATTCATGTACACATCTTTTCATGCACACAACTATTCATATAGACAACTATTCATGTACACATCTCTTCATGTACACAAATGTTCATGTCGACAATTATTCGTGTACACAACTATTCATATAGACAACTATTCGTGTACACATCTATTCGTGTACACAACTATTCATTTGGACAACTATTCATATACACATCTCTTCATGTACACGACTGTTCATGTAGACAACTATTCATGTACACATCTATTCATATAGACAACTCTTCATGTACACATCTCTTCATGTACACAACTATTCATATAGACAACTATTCATGTACACATCTATTCATATAGACAACTCTAAATGTACACATCTCTTCATGTACACATCTATTCATATAGACAACTATTCATATAGACATCTCTTCATGTACACGACTCTTCATGTACACATCTCTTCATGTACACAACTATTCATATAGACAACTATTCATGCACACATCTATTCAAGTAGACGACTGTTCATGTAGACAACTATTCATGTACACAACTATACATATAGACAACTCTTCATATACACATCTCTTCATGTACACAACTATTCATTTAGACAACTATTCATGTACACATCTCTTCATGTACACGACTATTCATGTACACATCTCTTCATGTACACAACTATTCATATAGACAACTATTCATGTACACATCTCTTCATGTACGCGACTGTTCATGCACACAGCTATAAATGGACGCAGTTATGGATGTACACAGCTCTTCGAGTACACAGCTATTTATGTACACAGATATTCGTGTACAGGTATTCATGTAGAGGTACACAGACATGCTCGATTAACTGATTGCACAAGGATACAATGAAAAAGCATTATGATCTTTTGTGAAAAATAATTTATTGTGACAAAGAAGAACAATAGGAATGGCTCTGTAAAATGGATGAATGAACGGATCCAGGGTAGAATAGGTCTTCAGCAACCCATGCTTGCCGTAAAAGGCGACTATGCGTAAGAGGCAGCTAACGGGATCGGGTGGTCAGGCTCGCTGACTTGGTTTGATGCATGTCATCGATCCGAATTGCGTGGATCGATGCTAATGATATCCATCACTCGATTGTCTCGTCCAGATTCGATTATTTACAGACCGCCGTCATATAACTGGACTATTGCTGAGTGTGGCGTTAAACAACAAACAAACAAACAAACAAATGGATGAATGAACAACAATGGTAGATAATCAGGAAGTTTCACCGAAGTGGTAAACGTCTGAGACCTGCATCACTTCGGGCTTTCCTCCAACCTGAAACTGACACGCCGTGATATAACTGGAATACTGCTAAAAGCGGCGTTAAACCAAACTCACTCACTCACTCACTCACTCACTCACTCAACGCCAGAGAATAACCAGTCTGGAATCAGATTCCATTGGGCGAAACTGCGATGAAAATTCTCTTTTAATTGAATATGTATTATGTTTAACTATTGATGGTCACGATATGGCTGAAATATTGCCGATGTGACTTAAACTTTAACTCACTCACTCACTAACTCACTCTTTTAATTAATCACTAACGATCATATGTCACTTCAACTATCGTCGGCGTTCAGTGGGTAGTGTCACCTTAGGGTTTCATGACAGATTTCATATTTGTTTTGACCTTATATGGTTATCATATACATATACATTATATTTCAGATCTCTCGAGGACTAAAAGGTCAAAGGTAAACATGTAGGTCAAGGGGTAAATTTAACGCTATTGTCTTGCATTTATTTACAAATATATTAGGATTGGCATATATGGTGGCATTGACATCATTTTTTAATAGTGATATCTGAACATGTATGCGTATAATACAAAGCTACTTGACTCGGGGATTCAACTCTAGTTATTCTAAAGCAGGGCACAACTTATGGCATAGCCTGTGGCTCGTGTTACGAAGAGACGGGGCCTGGTGACCACGGTAAAAGTTAGTTGTAACTCGCTGATCTTGAGGTGTTAGAAGATCACTAAAATCATCCCAGTATCAGGAGCCTGGAGTACTTCAATCAAAACTCAATGTTGTTTGGAGTTGATAATAATCTTGGTCGATACTCCTTTTTGGTTTTGTGGGATACAGATTTAAATCGAAGCCTGTCGTATAAGCTCTCCTCACTGTCACGAGACGTGTCGTCATTTCCGGAATCAAGTAACCTGACAACGGTTACGCCATAGCTGTCCCTCTGCCCTTGCACAGCACCGTGTCCTGTTTGGCTACAGGGACGACGAACAACGTCCCCAACGGATGCATCTCCTTCCACAATACGAAATGTCGTTCCTCTTGAAACTGTTTGTTCCGTTTCAGACTCCAGCACAAAATAGTCATTTCTGGGGAGATGGCGAGATGCTGTCGAGACGTTATCCCGGTCATCGGACTGGCTGTCACTTTGAGAAGCAAAGCTCCGGGAAGACGAAGAACAATTAGTAAATGTAGGATCTAGCTCAAAATAATCATTTCGTGGACTCCTCAAACTAACATCAGCTTCTATAGGGCGGGAGTGGGAGCTGAATCTCAGAGCATGTCCACTTGAAATATTATACACAGCTTCTGAAGAAACGACACTGATTGTATCAGGGGTTTCATTTGAACGAAAGCAGCCCTGGCGTTCTGGAAAGGACCTGACCCTTCTTCCACTGTCCACGCCCCCATGGCCACGCCCTCGCGGTATGCTGACGCACCTGTCCCCGTGTAGAGAGGACCTGAGGGAGCACGTCCGGATAGGGACAGGAGGCTTTGGACGTCGGTCGTTGCGGAGTTCGCAGACATCTTCCAGGACAAAGTACTCGTGCCCAACTGCTGGTACGAAACCTGTAGGTTCAGAAGCTGATTCTTTGTTGGAAGAAGCCTGACTGTTCGTAGGTGAAAGTCTACTGCGTTGTAAGCCTTCCATGTCGACTGCGAAGAGCTTCTTTAGAATCTGTCGCTGACTCAGACGTCGGACCAAGCTGTTGTTGTTACCGTCCGGATTGTCCAGACCATCTGAAGCTGACAAGTTCTGAGGACTTCTGTCCAAACGGTCATACCCACAGGACGGTTGATCAGCATCAACTTTCTTCAATTTTTTCTTTTCAGTATCCAAATCCCCATTTTCCCTGTTCAGTCTCTCTAGTTCCTGGAAACTCAAATGATCATAGATGAAGGGCGCAGCTTTAGATTCCTCCTTGGAAGTGTCCGAATTTTGTCTTGATCTTGACCATTCCTTGCCATCAAGTGTTTCGTATATGACTTCCTTTGCAGGGCCTGGGGTTGGGTAGGGTTTCACGTCCTGAACTTCAGCATATATGTTGTCAGCGGTGTCGTTCGGCGACATGGAATACGTCGACGTCTTCCAAAAGCAGAAACAGCAAGACGAACCCTGTGATAAATAATTGTTTTGTTAAGTTATCTTACAGTACTGAAACATATTTCTTTATCAATCATTGCACAAATCAGGCATGTTTCCTTTTTGGGAACATGCTCTGTTTTACGTGAAAGAAAACCCCTTCAAGATTATGATAAAAATAATTAGTATTGGCTATAGAATCCGTCCTGACATGGGTGTATATATAATAGTCACAGGTCTACACAATGTATATACAAAGTAAACATTTTGAATACAGCCACAAGGAATATTGACATTTTGCCTCAGCCACGCATTTACTCTGAAGCATTAGTAGTGTTCATGGATACTATATTTGCTTCTCTGAGTTTTAATGAAGAGAACATTTGTATCGATTAACTTGAGTGGAGATAACATTTTGTAGTTACACCACAACTCACTCTAGGTTCGATCTCAGAGTAGATGTCGGCGTCGACCAATGGCTTCTCCGTGTTACCAGCGGGGTTGTCTCCCTTGGTAGGGGAAACTTTACCCTTCCTCCTAGCAAGGGATTCGCAAAAATAATTAATAATAGTATTCATATATCACAACCTGTGTATATTTGATATAAGTAAATAGTAATCTTTTCTGAAACAAATCTTTCAATGGGCTAGGACATACATGTTAGGTATTGATAGATTTACTTAAATAGAGATTATGGAAAAAAGAACTTATTCAGTTTAAACTAAAATATATCTCACTTTAATTATCTATACCACCCTTAATGTCATGATGATGATCCTTGGGAGTCCATGTCAATATCAGGAATATTAGACTATAAATATCAGTGTTCTTAATATGGTCACAGGGGCGGTCGGGTAGCCTAGTGGTTAAAGCGTTCGCTCGTCACGCCAAAGACCCGGGTTCGATTCCCGACCTGGGTACAATGTGTGAAGCCCATTTCTGGTGTCCCCCGCCGTGATATTGCTGGAAGATTGCTAAAAGCGGCGTAAAACCATAGTCAGTCACTCACTAATATTGTCACAATGTTCTTCATATGTCATGTTTATACCAAATGTTAAAACGATTATTTGATATTAAAACATCGTTTTATAATAATAAAGATAATAATAATAATAACAACAATGATAGGCGCCCAGAACAAAGTGACTAAAACGAGGATCGGGTGGAAACAATATGTGCCTGGCTTATTGTGTGTCGTCGTTGACGTGGCCTGCGTCGGTGGTCATACTATCAACCACTGAAATGATAGATTTAAGGTTCCATACTATTCCGTATTACTTACTGCATTCTGGATCGTTTTTGTTTGAGTATGGCGGCCACAAGCACTGCTATTAAGATGCAGGAAGTGATGATGCAGCCCACAGTGATAGCTGTCGTCATGGTAACGCGGGGTACCGTCATTGACTGTCTTGGCTGCAGGTCTGTGAAAAAAGTGCACAGGTATTGGTCAATCATAATATCGTTAGCCTACACAATAATAATTGAGGGGAACATAGGGTAGACTAGGGTTTAACGCGTTCTCTCGTCTCACCGAAGGACTGGGTTTGATTCTCCTCATGGTACAATGTGTGAAGCCCCATCCTATGTCCTCCGTCGTGATATTGCTAAAAGTGGTTGATTGGTTGGTTTGTTGTTTAACACCGCACTCAGCAATATTCCAGCTATATGACCGCGGTCTGTAAATAATCGAGTGTGGACCAGACAATCCAGTGATTAATATCATGAACATCGATCCACACAATAGGGATTGATGACATGCATCAACCAAGTCAGCGAGCCTGACCATCCGATCCCGTTAGTCGCCTCTTACGCTAAATGTGGCCTTTAACACAACTCAATCACTCACTCGCCATTCATAATTTATGAATAATTTATAGTAATGAACACGCAGTTTGACTGTCTGTTCGATGGTTTCTAACGACTATGGAGTGTCGTGTTATTTTAATACATCGGTGTTTCACAGGGTGAAGTCAAATGGCGCAGTAGAAATATACTTAACCTATTTCTCACTGTACTTACCATAGTTTGGTGGGTTAAACGGAAGAAGCGGGATAGTTGGTGTTGTCATGTCTTTCTTGCCTGAAACAGCGGGCATTAGGGGTATCTCATTAATAAGATTTCATATATTGCCACGTACTAGAACTCATACCGTAACAAAGGACAGGGAAAGATAAGCAGGTGATAGACCACTGACAGAATGATTATAACATATTTACTATGTCAAGTTTTTGCATTAAGTTAAATATAAAAAAGCCGTGTAGAATTCATTAAGTAAATAGTTCTGAAAACTCGAATATACTGTATTATCCGATTAGTGGGTATAATACATATATCTGTGTGTGTGTGTGTGTGTGTGTGTGTGTGTGTGTGTGTGTGTGTGTGTGTGTGCATGCGTGTGTGATCTATGGTGATACCTTTCTTCCAAATATAACCCGAATACAATATCCGCAATTATGTTACATACACTCTTATGAATACCCTGTCATATATATGAGAGACTGGCAAATGTACATGTAGATAAACAATTTTTTCAACGTTTTGACCGAAAAATGATGTTGCGCTATTGCGCAGGTAGCATACCTGATGGTAAATGACCACTTACCTTCAACGTGGGTCCGGTCAGGCGATGATCGGTGATTATTCCTCGTTCGAGGACCTCTGATTATCCTCCCGTCGGCACCTACAGACAACCAGGTAAACATCTTATTAATGATAAATGAAAACAGCCTCCATCATCTTCAACAATAAAGGATGATGATTATGCAAAAGTTTCGAGACAAAAGAGAACTGTACGCGCCGACAAAAATAACCGAATTCCTGTCTCGATTTCATTCGGCGAGCTAACAAAGACCAAAGGTTCATGATCATGATGTCACACCTCAGACACGGGGCTGCCTCGTCGTCAAGTCAGTTCATTTATTACGGTCCTCAGTCAATGAGGTTAGACTGTTGAGCTTATTTCCTTATTGGGCCTCCACTGACGCCTGTTGAATACCAGGACGTGAGATACAGCGGACGCAGGGAGCTTATCGCGGGGAAGTTTCTATGCGGAGGATGCTCGTTAAGAGAGGGTGAAGGCTGGCAGCTAGTTACAAGGACAGAATCACGCAATGGAAAGAATTGTGAAATGTAACCCGAGCGAATGCGTCACTGTGAACTGCCACCTCTGCACGCACGGTCAGCAGACTCAGCACACGGGGGATTTTCGGTGAGAATAGAAATAAACAGGCTGTCATGGCACATATTGCCTTGTTGATTTTATGTTATGTTTACATAATGTGAAGAATGTTTAATGCGAATGATGACGCGGATGTAAAATTGGGCTGCTGCGTTTGTTATGAGTATCAATATGTAGGTCACATCCGTGCTTCCCCCCACAAGTCATGAGTCGTATCAGGAATGATTAATTTGTCAGTCTTTTCTTATTCTTGCTGTCCAACGAGATATTGCTGGATTAACTGCGACGAAAAACTCAATCACTCACTCACTCACTCACTCACTCACTGATGACGAGGATACTTTCCTTTATTTTTTCCAAAACCTTATGAGGGCTTATCGAAATAAATGTAAAGTTAAACAAACCTAAGAAATGTTTTTGGGAAATGTGTTAATGAAGGTCTGCACTTTGGTTTTTCATTACCGGCAAAAACCTCCCCAAAAACATCAAATCGTATTCCATATTTGGGTCTGCGAAACAGTGGAGAGCAATTTAAAGATGTTTCACTGTATATTTATATCACGAGTCTATTGTCCGATGAGACGCGTGGTGTAGGATATGAGTAATAACATCATGTGGAGATCCATGTCATTTCCGTGAGTTAAATACAATCTACCAGAGTCAAACATGAACCACGGACGGGTTTTACTAGAGAGCCATTCAATATTAATGTCAGTCTGTAATGCGATTTCTTTCTTTAACGGTAAATAAAGCGATAAAGCCCTTTCTATAATAATAAAGAGATCTGCTAAAACAGGGTCCATTGTAAGAGTCCAACTATATTAAAAACATGAGTTTAAGAATCGCATTAATTATATGAATAATAAAAATCCATATATGTGTCAATTATGAAATTTAAAACTTAAGGGAAAAATGAATTACTTTAGTTTTATCTAAATACTTCTCGTCATGACCATCTACATCATCCTCGAATTCATAATCATTATCTTTGGAAGTCAATAGCAATATCATTAACAGTAGAATTATGAGTAGTAGTTTTGGAAGTTTAGTAATATATTATTCATATTTTATTATACAAACTGTTGATATCAATATTTGATATCATAAATAGTTTGTTTGAATAATAATACCATCATCGTTGTATTAATAAACTCGTCACGCCGAATACCAGAGGCATTCATGGGTGCATTGCTGGTATTTCTGGTATCCCCCTCCGTGATATATAGTCCGGAATATTGGTAAAAGCGGCGTAAAACCATACCCACTCACTCACTTCCCTCATGGCGCCCAGACAGCGGAATGATCCTGCGCCCTATTCGCTTGACGGTGATGCATATGATATGACATTAATGCCGAAATGTACTGTTAGCGCACACGGAGAAATGAGCAGGGACGCTAACGGTGCAGCACATTGAACCCAACACTTACACGAGATGCTGTACAGCCTTGTACTCAAACAATAAAGAAAAAAACCCATCGACGCTATCACATCTGTCAGTTCAACACCGACAGGCAAATATTTGGGTAGTAGAAACCTCATGTTACTAAAAATGTATGTGATGTGACAAATGACTGCGAAAATTGTACGATGCGCTTTTTCGAATATGGTTCAGAACCAGAAGCTATTGTCCCAGTTGGATACTGCGATATAACTTTTTCAATGAACATAATCCCTACTTATCGGATTCATACCGCCTCAGCCTTCACTTCTCGCATTAAGCATCCACAAATAGCTAATTGTTCAGTCATCACTGAGTTAAGTCTTCTTGTGGACGCCAGATGGGTGAATGAGTGACTAAGTGAGTGTTGTTTAAATTTTACGCAGCTTTCAGCAATATTCCCGCATTATCACGGCTGGGGACATCAGGTACGGGCCACCGATTTGGAGTTCAGTACACGAAGTACAGAAACAAGTTCCTAGAGCGACACACAGTCTTGTCCACGGTTAAAAAAGTAAGTGAGTGAGTTGGATTTTACGCCGCTTTAGCAATATTCCATCAATATCACAGCGGTGGACATCGTAAATGGGCTTACCACATTGTACATTATTTGGGGAATCAAACCCGGGCCTTCGGCGTGACGAGACAATGCTTTAACCACTAGGCTCGAGATCAAGAAGCACCGTTTGTTGCTTAGAACATAATTAGACGCGATAAAGCAATCACGACCTGATACTACTTTCAAGTTCCATACATGGGGGGCACGGCCGCGATTCGCTGTGCAGAGTTGCGACCCTTGGGCACACCAGAAACCTATGATTGTGGGTTCGAATCCCGGTTCGCCCCGATTATGTTTCTAGGTTTGTCAGCACCGTGCTCGTGGGTTTCACCGAAGTGGTAAACGTCTGAGAACTACATCACTTCATGCTTTCTTCCTACATTAAGCTGATACGCTGCGATATAACTGGAATACTGTTAAAAGCGGCGTTAAACCGTACTCACTCACTCACTCAAGATCCATACATGGACAGTACAAGTAACAGTCCCTCAGTACGGTGGTTCATAAGGATTGAGTGAGTATGGTTTTACGCCGTTTTTAGCAATATTCCAGCAATATCACGGCGAGGGACACCAGAAATGGGCTTCACACATTGTACCCATGTCGGGAATCGAACCTGGGTCTTCCGCGTGACGAGCAAACGCCTTAACCACTAGGCTACCCGACCGCCCCGGTTCATAAGGAAAAAAGAAACTGAAAGAGTGTCCATGAAAAGGAAGGGCACTGACAACCTACAAGTCAAGACGCTTGAAATAGATTTAGTTTGCCAGAGTTGATAGACAGCTACATTCAGGTATAGGACAGGCACACAAAAGTATGTCCTTATCGCTGATAACATAATATCATATCGATACACGTTCCGGTTCCAAATTTGGAGTGAGTGAGTGAGTATTCATTTTCGCCGCTTTGAGCAATATTCCAGCAATATCACGACAGGGAACACCAGAAATGGGCTTCACACATTGTTACTATGTGGGGAATCGAACCATGGCCTTCGGCGTGACGAGCAAACGCTTTAACCACAAGGCTACCCCAATGTCCCTCCAAATTTGGATGATAGCAACAAATACCAACACGAGGGGGTAAATATATTGTCATCTTGTGCACTTGAAGGCTGTGAACTGATCGACAACCAGTTAGTCAAACCGTAGCAATGAATTTTCTGTCCCATTTGACACAAATGTGACTGACAATATTCAGGACAAACATGGCAAAACTGCGGACCTGACCTTCGAAATGTCACGCTTGCAGCCAAAATACCAAGTTATTCTCGGTGCCTTAGGTTTGGTACCTCCTAATTTGTTGACTGGCATTGGGAGAGTACCCTGGTTGATGACAATGGGTAATGCTGCAGTGTTGGGAGTCTTCACATTCTACTAAGAGTTCTGGGTGGGTTCGAAAAGGCAGCGCTTCCTGGGAGAAGTACCATTCGCTGTCTGGGCA
Organism: Haliotis cracherodii; assembly: GCF_022045235.1. Taxonomy (NCBI): domain Eukaryota; kingdom Metazoa; phylum Mollusca; class Gastropoda; order Lepetellida; family Haliotidae; genus Haliotis; species Haliotis cracherodii. Next base: position 21,359,143 of record NW_027266319.1, read on the forward strand.
GCGTGTAGAGGGGGCAAGGGCCCTAAGCTGATGATGAGCCTAACCAGACGGACTGTGCCAGGGTCTCCCAAAGCCCTCTTTGCTGCATTTTATATTTTAATATGTACATAATAATAATAATTTTACATACAATCTTGATCTTACACATTAACTTGATCGCACACATCAATCACATCCTTCACCTCAACCTCATTTTATATCTTCTTTGATAGGCATTTAGAAGTTGGAGTACTAAGTAAGGATAAGAATTTATGGATGAACAACTTCTTTATTACAACTTGTAATAAAGAAGTTGTTCATCCATAAATTCTTATCCTTACTCATTTTATATGTCAACTTCAACTTATAGCTAATCACCAAACTCATTCCACATTAAGTCTTATCTTACACCTCGGCCTGTCTCTGCACACCAGCCTTCTCCGACCCATTAGCTTCACTTTACAGAGAAGCCTCCACCTAACGTCATCCTAATACCACCCTACGCCCAACCATACACCTCCTTCTAACCCCTCAATCTCATTCTACACCTCAAATTTAATTCATCCCACGCCTCAGCCTCATGCCTCTACGGGGCGGTCGGGTAGCCTAGTGGTTAAAGCGTTCGCTCGTCACGCCGAAGACCCGGGTTCGATTCCCGACATGGGTACAATATGTGAAGCCCATTTCTGGTGTCCCCCGCCGTGATATTGCTGGAATACTGCTAAAAGCGGCATAAAACCAAACTCACTCACTCACTCACTCAAGCCTCTACACCAGCCTCTACTAATCTGTCAGTACAACGCACCATCTCACCAACCTCGATCTACACCTTAACCTCTGCCCATGTTCACTGCCCGCCTCAACCTGTAAAGATTGACACACTCAGTATCAGACCCCAGACAAGAGAGAGTACGGGCCATATATGAAAACCATGACAACAAACAGCTTCAGCGCGCTTTGCCTACTGACATTGTTTTCAACGCCTAACCTCATTTATCATTTATCAGTACCTCTATTAGATAACAAATGGACATAATTTAATCATAGTATTACTCAAAATAAACCATCTATCCGTCACATAACATTTCGTTCCAAAACCATCTAAATCATTATATACAATTTCAGGACAAAGTGTCAATAGCATTATGAGTCATACCTGTGAATGATGGGCACAATGGCACGCGACTTGGAAAGCGACCAGTGTTATACTAATTCTGTCCACTTGTTGCCGTGCATGGCGCTGATCTGTCCCGATCTGTACCCACACTCATCATACCGACGATGTCATAACCAAACAAACAGGATATCTCAGTGTCATAATTGAACTGTTCGACCGCTTTGGGTGAACGTCTGTCAAGGGACGCAGGGCGTGGTTGGACGCTACATACGTGCGCTCTTCTGGGAACGGCTTGGAGAAGCGCAGCAGATGTGTCCTTTTCGATGCTTATCACTCGTGAATAGAATTCCGGTCACATGATTAAATGTGCACTTGTATTGTGTACCAAGTCACGAAGCTTCAAGGATGATGTCATAATCATTATAAATAAATAACCTTAACAATCTTAGATGAGTCACTTTACTTTTATCTGTAATAACATATTTCAACAGATAAGCAAGGATCACACACACACACACACACACACACACACACACACACACACACACACACACACACACACACACACACACACACACACACACACAAATAATTTAAAAAAAATAATATACGTGATAGTTCTAAGTTATTTATCATTCACATCATCCATTACACTTGTAACCTCAGTCTTCCTCAGGCTATCAAGTCAGAGTATTACATTTCTAAGTAGCATGACCTATTTATGAGTTAAGTGGGTGTATTTCCAAATATTGTATGCATCATTTAGACAAAGGAAGAAGAAAGTTCATAAAAGTGATAGTTCTTGTACATTGAAAGTGAAAACATTTTGATCTGATAGTTGCATAGTTACGTAGACGGAAACACGGTAATTCTAATTAAGTACATAATGGTTGCTGAACAGTTTACCTACACTACCGCCTTGAAGTTCATTTTGGAGCGGCGGTCGGGTAGCCTAGTGGTTAAAGCGTTCGCTCGTCACGCCGAAGACCCGGGTTCGATTCCCGACATGGGTACAATGTGTGAAGCCCATTTCTGGTGTCCCCCGCCGTGATATTGCTGGAAGATTGCTAAAAGCGGCGTAAACCCATACTCACTCACTCACTCACTCACTCATTTTGCAGCAGAGGTGAAGTTCTAGGCGATATTTCCCTTACACGCGCTGAGAACTCAGTGTGAGGCGTGTTCAGTATCATTAATATTGTTATGGGATTTTATTTTTAATAAATGGTCCTAGAAGAGGATTGAAAACAAATAGTGCTTCAGACTGAAAAAACACCATAACGGATACTTTGACGAAGGATGCTTTTAGCGTTTTGCAGCGGTTTCTGAACATATATCCAATCTCCATACAGAAATCCCGGCGCGCACACGCACACACACACACATGTACACGCACAACGCGCGCACGCACACACACACCACACCACCCGAATATCGACTGGTCGATCCATTACGACAAGCAAGGCTTGCTGAAGACTAATTCTAACCCGGATCTTCAGGGGAGTCTTCCTGAGGTAACAAACAGGACATACTCAAGTACCCTAGATGTCTGCCTTCTGTGTCCTGCAGTATGTACACCACAGCCACACAGTTGACTTGTTTGTTGTGTCTCCTCCGTTTTTTTTCAATTAAATCTAATCCTGCAAATAAAACACCAGCTCTCTCTTCTGAATAAACAACCACCCCTCATGATCAGATCAGCAAATCCATGAAGAGCTACAGGGGACAAATGCTTTGTACAGGAATTACACCTCGATCTGACCCGTGAAGATCCGTGTCAGAGGCGACCTTGAAGAAGCCATGATTGTCGTGGCGTGGATCGTTGTTCACAGCCAAGACTGGACTACTCACAGTCCACCGTCATGTAGCTGGATTGTCTGGTCAAGACTGGACTATTCACAGTCCGCCGTCATGTAGCTGGATTGTCTGGTCAAGACTGGACTATTCACAGTCCGACGTCATGTAGCTGGATTGTCTGGTCAAGACTGGACTATTCACAGTCTGCCGTCATGTAGCTGGATTGTCTGGTCATGGCTGGACTATTCACAGTCCGCCGTCATGTAGCTAGATTGTCTGGTCAAGGCTGGACTATTCACAGTCCGCCGTCATGTAGCTGGATTGTCTGGTCAAGGCTGGACTATTCACAGTCCGCCGTCATGTAGCTAGATTGTCTGGTCAAGGCTGGACTATTCACAGTCCGCCGTCATGTAGCTGGATTGTCTGGTCAAGACTTGACTATTCACAGTCCGCCGTCATGTAGCTGGATTGTCTGGTCAAGACTGGACTATTCACAGTCCGCCGTCATGTAGCTGGATTATCTGGTCAAGACTGGACTATTCACAGTCCGCCGTCATGTAGCTGGATTGTCTGGTCAAGACTGGACTATTCACAGTCCGCCGTCATGTAGCTGGATTGTCTGGTCAAGACTGGACTATTCACAGTCCGCCGTCATGTAGCTGGAATAATGTGGCGTTAAACAACACACAATATTACCGTGGTCGATGGCAGAGGTATGCTGATCTTAGTAGTTTGTTGTTTAACGCAACACGCAGCGATATTCCAGCTATATGACGGCGTCTGTACATATTGGGGTCTGGACCCGACAATCCAGTTACTGACATCATGAGCATCGATGAACGCTATTGGGATACGATGACACGCATCAACTAACTCAGGGAGCATGACCACCCGATCCAGTTAGTCGCCTCTCATTATATTCAAGCAAAGGTTCCTTAGGACCTAGCCTAAACCGGAATCCCCAAGGCGATACACAAACCATGTTACAACCTATGCTATCGTTAACTTCGTAACTGACAGTACGAACTGAGGTCGACTCACCCGCGAACAGACAAGGTCTCCCTGTTGGCATGATGGTCAGTAGTTGATGACAGCCCATGCACTGCAAGACATATGACCACAGTGCAGACCTCGAGCCTCTGGTCCTCAGTATACTTAGACAACTAAAGGGGACAGGAAGAACAATCGGAAGTAACGGATGTTGACTTTGACTAGAGCCAAACTCCCTGTGTTATTCTCTATTAGGGATTGGCGATTGTAACATCAGGATGAATTGGACCGCCTACGTGGTCTGGTGGATAAGGCGTCTGCCCGGAGAGTGCTAGGTCGGTGGTTTGGTACCCGGCTATCCTACCAACATACGTTGAAAGACTTGTTGTCACCATGCTGGCGATAAGGGGATGATAAAACAAGGACTGGTCGGCTTGGATTCAGTAAACTGCGTCTGAGCGGGGCATCCATTTTAAACAGCGCCACGGTATCCCAGTTGTCCAGCACTCCAAAACCGGCATTAGTCCAGATTAGTGCAAGCAAACCCCCATACATACAGACACACACACGTGCATGCACATCGCCATAAGTGCAATAATATTGAACGCATTATTAATAATGTTTAATCCCATTTCACCTCACTAGGTCACTAAGGGATAGAGGGCAAATTATTCCGATAACCAATTTTGAAAACAATTTCGGTATCACACAGGATACCCGACTGCCATACTGTCAGATTTTTTCAAGTACGTACTGCTGATGACTGGAATAATTCTAATATAAATCGTCCTTACATATACAAATATAGGTATACAAAAACCATAACTGATACTACACTAAGTAAAGACGTAAAACAGCTTACCTCTAGCATATCCTCTTAAGGAATAAAAAATGTCTATGCGACTGTTGATTTATATACCGTTCAACAAGAACATAAACAACTTATGAAACACTTCACGACAGTCGAGATCTGATCAGAAACAATGGGCCTCGAATACATCCCATAATAACAACAAAAGCGCCAAGTGGGTGTGAACGTGATAACATCGACAACAAAGAGACGACAAGTAGTCGCAACGAGACCCACTCAACCCGTGTTCCTGTTCCAGCTTATCTCACCCTCAGAACTCTTATCCCGTCCCCCAGGCGGGCTCTGGTCGAGGGGTGCTCGTGGTGGGAATGTGTCCCTGCTGATAGAGGAGACCACAGACAGAGATGGCGTCGTGTGGCAGTTGCTGTGCAAGGAGGAACCACACAACGCCTCAACTTGTCCAGATGTCGCTGACGGTTGGATAATGGCTAGGGAAGTCAGAGGCCACTTACAATAATGCAATTAGAGTTATATTTAGTTATTTGGAGTGGGCTGTCAGTCGTTCCAAGCTACTCGATGTGGCGTTTTATATTCTGATAAACTTATCTATTAAATTGGCGTGGTTGATAAGCATATTTTATTATCTGAAAATGCTTGTTTGGTAATCTACATTTCGTGTGTTACATATCGTGTCAAGTGTTAAGTAAGGATACGGTATGTAGGGTTGTGCATTAACCTGTCTCACAGTCCCTGAATCATATTACCGTCCCTTGTACGGCGCTTTAATGCAGTATTGTTCCATCTGAAGCAAGTCTAGATTTTCCACAGATTCAGGTTGAAACTCCCATTTCACTGGGACTCCTTTTCAATTTAAATGCCGTTAATTTCTATATATCTGCAGCGTCTGAGCGTTAGTCTGAGCAGGACATGATCGCCTTCGAAAATATAACGTAATCATTGTATATTCACATCGTTGTACGTATATGTGAATGTGTCACCTTCAGGTTGCCTTCTTTTCATGTATCAGAGACAAGGATGTGAATACACACGGTGAACCTAAAGGTAAAACAAAACGAATGCAGCCAAAGATACATAATATGTTATGCCTGCTGACTGTATAGATGATACGAGTGGTGACTGTATAGATGATATGAGTGGTGACTGTAAAGATGATACGAGTGGTGACTGTATAGATGATACGGATGGTGACTGTATAGATGATATGTCTGGTGGCTGTATAGATGATACGAGTGGTGACTGTATAGATGATATGAGTGGTGACTGTATAGATGATATGAGTGGTGACTGTATAGATGATACGAGTGGTGACTGTATAGATGATACGAGTGGTGACTGTATAGATGATACGAGTGGTGACTGTATGGATGATACGAGTGGTGACTGTATAGATGATACGAGTGGTGACTGTATAGATGATATGAGTGGTGACTGTATAGATGATACGAGTGGTGACTGTATAGATGATACGAGTGGTGACTGTATAGATGATATGGATGGGAACACCGGGTGCAGTGGGTCGATCTTTCGCCGTGGGTGCTGACAGTATAGAGGGTTTAGCTAGTCTAGATATCAGTAGTCGAGTTGGTAACGCGGCAAATCCGTGCTTGACTTCCCGCATGCGTACAATGTGTGCAATGCATGTCTTGAAGACTATTTCAGTTACATCACGACGTGGCAGTTTGATGTGAGTGCTAAGAATGGTACGAACAACCAAGGGTCACATATAAGCCATTCTTGAACCCAAGCTCTCAGGATGATGGAGAACTTAAGGGTCCGACGACACGGCCATCCGTGCAGCAACATCCTTTAAAATAAATCAATATATGGAAACAGATGCGGTGGGACCTCATATCTGATATCTATGGGCAAATGTGTACCATGATGCTGAGACATTTGTATGCCTTATTTCAGAGACCGTGTCCATGTTAAAAGAAGCCATCGATCGATACAAGCCTCGTTTCAGGATTAACCAACGCTTGAAATAAGGATTGATGAGTACCTTTAATTAGGAAACCAAATTAGGCAATAACAACACACCACCGCATTGATACTTGAACAAGATAACACAGCACCACAAACAGAAGAGAGAGAGATATTGGGTCAATTTCCCATCAGGCCTTACCACTTCCGCTAACACATCCGGTTAAACTCAGTGACATGAACACTTACATAAACCAACACAGCTGGTATTATATCTGAGTCTATCACCAAATATCATTAAGGAGTAATTTTGATATAAATAGTTAGAAGTTATGCACTGTAACACGTGGAAGACTATTCAAACGTTGTGACGAAGATGTGAAAGCCTACCTCGCTATCTGCATTATGTCGATTTGCAACCACGTCAGTAACAACAACACACGTGTACTATGCTTTAACCTCTATTGGCTTGGTTTCTCGGCAGGATAACGCTAACGGATAAAAACGATATCCGTTGGGGTCATATGCGGATGGAGATGCAAGTATCAAAGGTCAAGTAGGGACTACTTACACTGTTTACAAACAAACATGGCATCGCCCTTGTCCTTCGGCGATCGTGTCAGAATTAACCATTGGGAATCTGGAGAAACTACTGGGATAATTGCTATCATTGTCAAAAGAATAGTTAAATATACTGAAAATCAACGTCTAATTACAACTGTGACGTAGCTAAGGCATTTTACAAGTTTCACAAGTGTATTTGGAACAAACACTATGTATTAAGCTCGCCAGGGCTTGCTAAATTCAATGTTTATTCCTAATACAGGATATTTTCCATTCCCAAACACACTCTCGTGATAATCTCTATGCATCACACAAAATATATAGAGGATATTTCGCTTGTCAGATTTGATGTTTTATATGTTTCAAACTTTCTCCTACACTATTCTGAGAATCCATCAGTTGTATTCACCTTATACGTTCAGCAGTCGCCGTTGTGAAGCCGAGCTGTGACAGTTGGGACCATTTCTGGTGTCCACCACCGTGATATTGCTGGGATATTGTAAGAGCGGCATAAAACCACACTCATTGACAATATGTTCATCAATGTGTTGTAGATGGTACAGCGATAAATACACCGTTCTCAATTTAGAGCGAGGCTGGCTACCCGCGGGTAGACTTAACCGCGCTACTTTGAATTTGGAACCGGATGCGCAGGTAACGTTGATCTAAAATGAAAACAACGCGTTTATCTCCTTTCTATCATGACAAAAATACCCTTAACTCTTTTGGGGGGTTAGGAAAGCAATTGAGTGCAGCGGCATGGGTTGTTGATTGGAATATAAGAAACACCCATAAAATCCTTGAAATAAATGGCGGTTCATGTTCTTTAACAGTATTGTTTTACATATTTATGCACCCGTGAAGATCCGGGTAGGAATAGGTCCGTGTTTGCCGAAAAAGGCAACTACGATTGTCGTAAGATGCGATTAACGGGATCGGGTGGTCAGGCTCGCTGATTTGGTTGACGCATGTCATCGTATACCAATTGCGTTGATCGATGCTCATGATGTCAATCACTGGACTGTCTGGTCCAGACTCGATTATTTACAGGCCGCCGTCATAGAGCTGGAATATGGCTGAGTGCGGCGTTAAACAACAAACAAAACATCAATATGCTTTACTCGCATATATGATACACATAGAAAGTGTGTAGCATAGCCAATTCGTACGCCACTCTACGTTAGCCGTCATGTAGCTTGAGTACTGCTGCGTGCGGCGTAAAACAACAAACACACTTAACCTCTCAAGTGAGATGACCTTGAAACCTAGAAACAATCAGCGTGAATCTTTGATTCATAGGTGGCCAGTACACCTAAGGGACGCAACTCTGCAAACTCCTTATACCACAGCGCAGTGAAGACTCGTAGAAAACAGAAAGGTATCACGTGTTTATTACATGTACGCGCACATAAACAAATAATTGACAAAGACCAAACAAAAACAACTACATATGAACGGTCATTCATTTGGTGAAGCAAATTGGGATTTAACGTGAATACGAAAAGTTAAGAGTACAGCAACCGTGTTTACCATTTTTACACGAAATGGATAAAAGTTCAGCTGAAATACTGAAAGATAATCATGGAACAGATGGAGAAACGAGTGTCCATTAAGCCCCAGCAGGACGGTCAAAGGATGACTCTAGCGATGTCCTCAGTGTACATGTGTGTGATGTCAGAGCAACGTTTAGTAGTGAGTGAGTTGGGTTTAACGCCGCTTTTAACACTATTCCAGTTATATCACGGCGTGTCAGCTTAATGTGGGAGGAAAGCCCGAAGTGATGCAGGTCTCAGACGTTTACCACTCGGTGAAACCCACGAGAACGGGTATGGTGCTGACAAACCTAGAAACATAATCGGGACGAACAGGGCAACGTTTAGTAAGATAGACTTGAGACATCGACTTATGATAAAGCAGGAATCGTATACCGTACAGTCTTATGATTATGAAAAGGTTTTTTTCGCTTATATGTTTGTTACGTTTTGATCTATTTTCTTGTTTACCAGTTTCGTTTGATGGGTCACAGGCAGCGGTGGCGTTTGCCAAGTGGTTCGATTCCCTAAATGGTTACAAGGTGTGACGCCATCCGTTGGTTCCCCTGGCGTGATATGGTTGGAAAATAGGGATACCTCAATCAGCAGCCCGCTGAGGATTCTGGCAACCAATTGCAAGTAAATTGTGGTCGTTATTGAAACAATCAAACAATCAGTTTATTACCCAAAGGTGGTACATGAGCATACAATAATCAATATAAATAATTGATAAAGATGATACCGTTAATGTGGTTACACTGTTTCATGAAGGACATTTTGTAAATGTACTGTAAAGAGTACCAGTTTCTTTACTGACTGGTGATATAGTTTTACATAGTTTAAGCAAATTTGACAAAGTTTGATATTCTATATATATAAACATCTGCACATCTAAATAAATGATGGAATTCATCTGCAATACTGTACATAAATTACAACGTCTATTTTCTTTGGGTATATTATGCCAACGACTAGTTTCAGTAGGGTCAATGTTGACCTTTGCAGCAGTAGCAGCGGTACATGTACGATTGTTCACAGGGCTCGATACCTCGGTTATATTGACACTTTCATAATTTTTCTGACGGTTATATTCTCCACCGGAGGACATACATAATAGGTGTAGGGCCTGTCCCGTATACCATTAACAGGGGTGGTGGCGGTGTTTGTTGTTTGTCGCGGCACTCAGCAATATTCCAGCTACATGACGGTGGTCTGGACCAGACACTTAGGTGATTGACATCATGAGCATTGATCCACGCAAGTGATTGACATCATGAGCATTGATCCACGCAATTGGGATACCATGACATGCATCAACCAAGTCAGCAAGCCTGTCCACCCGATCCCGTTTGTCGCCTCTTACGACAAGCATAGTCTCTTTTTACGGCAAACGTCGGTTGCTGAAGACCTATTCTAACCCAGATCTTCACGGGTCCCATTAACAATGAGATTCAACTCAAAGTGTTAGTCAAAGGAGAGCTTTGAGTATGGCGGTGTATCCGGCGTCTCTTCCGTTTTCTCTAAAACAAAATATTTATGATTTTGTCCCTTTCCCGAGTCCTCTTGTTCTATTGTGTAATACGGTGGGTCTTCAGCGCCTGTTGTGTCAGACGATTCCTGGCTGTTGTCCTGATGCGAAACATCTCCCACAGTTATGTCCCCTGCTACAACTGCATGATTATAATCATTGTTTATCACTTGCTGTCTTAATTTCAGCTTTGTTTTGTCTAGGTAGTCATACATATGTGTCGCCCCGTTCTTGGGCTTAACGTGGTCCCCCAGCCGGTCATATTCATCAACATCATTTGACGTCACTTCCGGTTCAGTCAGGTCAGAGGACGTTGCGTAGGGTGGAAGTGTGCCGATGACATCCGGAAGCTCATACGTGTGATATTCTGAACTGGCTGCGTCACTGTGTTTGTCACAGAGGGCACGTCGGTCCTGTAATATACAAAAGCTCATGCTATTCTTTGCTAGACGACCACCTCCGTGGTCTAGAAGTAGAGCGTCAAGCAATTGTAGAATGACAATTGTTACAGCAAGCAATTGTAGAATGACAATTGTTACGACAAGCAATTGTAGATTGACAGTTGTCACAACAATAAATTGTAGATTGACAATTGTTACAACAACATGTGTAGAATGACAATTGTTAAGACAAGCAATTGTAGATTGACAGTTGCTTTCATCTTAACTGTTGCGGCGCTTCGTTGCAGATACTAGCATCTTTATCAGACATGTGAGGTCTGAACGGCAAACAAAGACTGTAGATGTTGAGAAGAAATGCAAATTACACATTGATTTCCACAAAAGGCTTGATGAACAAGTCTCATCGAAACGTCGCATAAGTGTAAATAGAGAAGCTGTTATCCAAATAGGTGCTTGTTACACTTAAAGGGATGTTTTCAAGTCTTGACTGAAACTCAATTGAAACTCCGCTCTAAGTACATGCAAGAGTCATAGGTCAATTGTTTATATACTACTGGCAATCTGTTGACTCAAAAGTAAAAACTGGTAGTTTTAGGTATCGCCAAAGCGACAAGCAGCACTGAAACGTGCCAGTACTACCAGTTGGTTATTCATTGTCTAGAATCCCGTGAACATGATTATGTATACAATATACTTACATCTTCTTTGACCTTGACATCTGAAGACGTAACGTTTCCATTTGAAGACGCTCTGAAGGAACGAAACATATTATTTACTGTTATTTCAAGACAGACAAGACAGTTCATTACCTACTTTGTCATATATCGTAATCAGTGTCTCCTCCGATGAAAAAGACATTCAGAGGAAAGGTTAAGAATTCTAAAGAGGATAAGAAGACGTGAGGTCGTCACGAACTGCAAACGTGTCGGTACCATGTACATCCACGTTGGGATTCCCGAGTAGGATTGCTCCCTATGCTAGTTGTAAATCTCGACAAAGATGGATTGGACAACCAGGCTCTGTTCGGATTTGGTGTCATTGTACTCCGAATGCGTAGATCATGGTGTTCCTGGTCGATTAGTTAAAGGTGGGGTGAAATGGATTTAACGCCGCGTCTAAGAATATTGCTCTCATATAGCGACATGCATACACGTACTGACCAGTCATCATTTCGTGCTGTACCCCTGAAGTTCCGGGGTCTTCATCAACCAATGCTTGCCGTAAAAAGTGACTTTGCTTGTCGTAAGAGGCGACTAACGGGATCGGGTGGTCAGGCTCGCTGACTTGGTTGATGCATGCCCTCGTATCCCAATTGAGTGGATCGATGCTCATGATATCAATCACTTGATTGTCTGGCCCAGACCCGATTATTTACAGTCCGCCGTCATATAGCTGGAATATTGCTGAGTGCGACGTTAAACAAAAAACAAACAAACATGAGCACCACCAAGCAGGGTAACAACAAGTAACGCCTCTTCGTATGACGAAGCCCTTGATCGAATCGAAACCCTTGACTTCCGGGCAGTCGCTTTTATCCACCACACCACAGATGCGGTCTTTAATAAAAGGCCACCGTTACATAGTTACCATATCGCCTACGGCGGCGTTGAACAACATACGCTTATTCTAGACTACTTACTTCATTCGACGCCTGCAGAGACTCCAGAGGATAATAAAGGAAATGGTAAGGACCACGCCCCCTGCCACGCCCCCAATTATCCCACCCAACAGTTGACCATTTGTCCCATCCTCCAGTGCACTAACGGTGGTGTGTTCACTGAATGTAGTCCCTGTCAAGGTGAAAAAGAATTAGTCCACAGGTGTCAGACCGAGGTACATAAAAATTAGATAAGCAATTAAATTAAATCTATTTAATTTATGTGACAAAAACTGTAAGATTGGTTCCAGTAAATATCTATGGACACATATACACTTACATTTGGTTAGCTACCCCTAGTGGTTAGTAAAACACAAATTCAATGTTTTACGTGTCCCAGTTTCCGGGATTCTCTGGCCCTGAGTTTGTATCAGAGATTCGACGGGTAATGAGGTTTGTCACTATACCAACGTTCACGAGCCCGGTACACCCCCACACCCTGCGTCACATTCATCTATGACAGGCCGTGATACAACGGAATCACTTCTGTAGAGTAAACCCCTCACTCACCGTCAGAGGCCCGTGAAGATCCGGGGTAGAATAGGTCTTCGGCAACCCATTCTTGTAAAAGGCGACTATGCTTGTCGTAAAAAGCGACTAGCGTGATCGGGTTGACCGGCTCGCTGACTTGGTTGATGCATGTCATCGATCCCAATTGCATGGATCGATATTCATGATGTCAATGACTATATTGTCTGGTCCAGACTCGATCATTTACAGACCGCCGTCATATAGCTGGACTATTGCTGAGTGCGGCGTTGAACAACAAACAAACAAACAAACTCACGGTCAGAGGATGTGGTCATCTCAATGGCTCGGGTGTCCGTTCTGGGAGAGGAGGCAGGTGTATGTAACTCGGATGGGGTGCTGGTGGTTTGTGTTGTTGAAGATGGAGAGGTTGCACGTGTGGCCGTCGTAGTCGTCAAAGAATCACTGTCACCTTGAAAAGGATGCAAATAATACTGTAACAAAATCACTTTTCTCTCAAATAAAGATAACATAAACAATCTGACAGGATACATACCTATTTTTATTGTCTTAGCTGTTTCGGTCCAATATCTTAGATCAATGATCACCTTATATGCAAAAGTATTTTTAGCTTTGCTGCTAATTAGAATTAGACGACAAAATTCTAAGTTTACAAAAGTATAAGAAGAATCACAGCATTATATACTCACATATGTCGATCTTCAAGAATTGACATAACCCGATGATGAAACTGAAACACAAATGGTTCAATTATAAATTCAAGGGACCACGTTTTTCAGCAACCCATGTTTGCCGTAAAAAGTTTGTCGTAAGAGGCGACTAACGGGATCGGGTGGTCAGGCTTGCTGACTTGGTTGATGCATGTCATCATATCCCATTTGCGTGGATCAATGTTCGTGGTGTCAATCACTGAACTGTCTGGCCCAGACTCGATATTTGCCGATATTGCTGAGTGTGGCGTTAAAAAGCAAAAAAGGAAACAAACAAACAAACAAACATTATTCTATTCCATCAACGGTAAGTACCGCTCAAGGGGGGATATGATACTACAAGATAAAACTGTCCTCAACATTAAGATTTCTGTCAAAAATATCAAGGTCAACGCAATTCATCAAGAGAATTCACGTTTGCGATCATTAAATAATTATCACGTGTTACGTGTTAAATCATTTTGTGGAGTAAGAGCGTGTATGGTCGAAGTACCGCTGTGCGGCGTTAGGCAACAATCAATCATATTTCGGTCGGCGGGCGGTACCGGTAGAGTAGGCCTGCTTATTCTTTACGCCAACACCTGGTGTCCAAACATATTTTAAGTTATCCATACATATAATGTTCACCACTATGATCATCTTTTACGCACAACGGAATATACTATTTCGGGAGAAAGTCGATACTGTTTATAAACTGGCGTTGATGTTGTAGATATTACACTGAACCAATGCGTTCACTCTGACCTGTTGCATGTGGGCCTTTGTTTCCTACGCCTGGGCGGCGACTTCTCGCACGATACCGAGTCTCGATTACACTCACACTTAAACTCTGAAACCAACATCCAAGTATTAGTACAATCATGACGGGCTGAACAAAGAATGAGACTGGATCGCGATTGAACTCCCAAAATCGCATCTATTACAAACAAAGTCTGTGTAAACGTTTGTATTTTTTTTGGAACCGAAAAGCATAATTAACCCTGCCTATACAACGTGAGTGAGTGAGTGAGTGAGTGAGTGAGTGAGTGAGTTGGGTTTAACGCCGCTTTTAACAGTATTACAGTTATATCACGGCGTGTCAGCTTAATGTGGGAGGAAAGCCCGAAGTGATGCAGGTCTCCGACGTTCACCACTTCAGTGAAACCAACGAGCACGGGTATGGTGCTGACATACCTAGAAACATAATCGGAGCGAACCGGGATTCGAACCAACAATCATAGGTTTCTGGCGTGCCCAAGGGACGCAACTCTGCACAGCGAATCGCGGCGCCTTAGACGACTGGACCACCCGTGCTCCCCCCCCCCCCCCCCCCCCCCCCCACACACACACACACACACATCCACAAGTAGAACGGTTTAACGTGTCTTGTAGCAGGGGGTGGTCTTACACTCTATTAATGTGACGTATCTTTGAACTTGAACGATTTCAGATGTGTGTGCCACTTGTCTATTACGCTGAAAGCTTGTATTTGGTACCCCATCTCAATTCGGGCAACTGTCATGCCAATATCGTATGACTAATGTAATGTTGATATCGTTGAGATTTTGATCTTTTCAATGCATCTTACTTCGTGCATCTATCTTTTGTGGTTTTTAACTACAGTGATTTAAAACAATGGTAAAGTTTCTTCCGACCGTCAGGTCAGTTTTTAACTCCTTCCGAATGAAAAGAATAGTTTTGTTTGCATTATCTGCATTATCTACCGCTGCGACATGGTCTAGTGGATTGAAAGGCTACCGGAGAGCGGAGGTTTCCTGGTTGCATCGCACAAAAGGACGTGAAACGATGATATTTGATTTTACCCTGCCTAACGCTTGGCATCAGGGGAAATACATGCATACCACAAGGACTGGTCGGCTTCGAGTCAGTATACTGTGTCTGAATGGGGTATCCTTGTTGAACTGAGGCATGGTACACTATAAATCCGGGCTAGTACAAACAACCACACACGTGCACACGCGACGTTAACCTCAGTGCTGTTTATATTAATTCGTTTCCTTCTTTCAAAGTTTAATTTTGCGGATCTGTAAACCCGTCAAAAGTGACTAAGCGTTGTAAGACGGTGCCCCCAGGCATGTTGAACATCATGACATCACTTTCTCGTAGTCTCTGGCTTGTTATATCAATCACTAGCAGTCCCCTCCCACAAAAATAGATATATAAAAGAAGAAGATAAAATAAATAAATAAATAAATAAATAAATAAATAAATAAATAAATAAATAAATAAATAAATAAATAGTCTAACAAAAACAACAACAACAAAAAAACGAACATGTAAACAAAACCCAATTTTGGTACCTGCGTTGTCATAGTTTAAAGTGAAACTATTCCCGCACTCCTCAACAATGTCTTTCATTTTTGGGTCGTTCTGTCCCTCATCGAGATCCAGCTCACAGCTGTGCCCTCCACCCTTAAGGCAGAGTATGAAGCTGGAATACATAAAGTAGAAACAGCCTATAGTCACGTTCACATTATCCGGAACCCAAACAATATGGTTCATTCATTGTGCCTCAGAGTCAGTTCAGTTTAGTATATTTCTCAGAAAGACGCACCAACGGTGGTACATGAGAAAAATTATAATATTAATTCATAATATAATAAAAATATCAATATCAAGATGACAGGAGAATTGTGCAAATACATATGGGGATCAAAGGTTTCAATGAAAAATGATAGAAATAAAGTAACAAGAATCTTATACACGTTCTCTGACAGGTTTAACATTTCTAAAGATGGTATTGATGAATTTGAACAAGATTTTCAAATCATTTAATCTAATGCTGGATAAACATTTTTTTTCATTTTATACATGTTAGGCCATTCAGAGAAATCTTTAGGTATGTACATAGACCGCCACTGGAGAAGCGTGGTTCACATCTAAACAGGTAATGAAACTCGTCACCATCCTCGACCACATAAATTATACAAACGTTCAACTCTTGGGATATCAGACCGGCGTCCAGTTTCAATTGGTAAGTTATGGTTTGTGCTACTAAATGGTAAGATTGGGTTTAAACGTTTTGAGCCAGATAAAGATATTTTTCAAAGGTTATATTTTCTTAAAACATTTTATAGTACACACCTTTAGAACTATCAGTAATGGAACGTTACCAATTCTGCAGGAACTGGTCTTTCAATATTTCTTCAACTTTTAAAGCTAGCCATGAAAAACACATTAACGGGTTGTCAAATATTTCATCAGGGCCACCGTTGTCTAGTATTTTCTTGGCAATGTGGTCCATGGAAGTTTTTGACACCTTGAGATTCTATTGTTTTGTTTCTCGTTGTCATCATTATGTTATCACGGTTTTGAGTGAGTGAGTGAGGTTTTACGCCGCTTTTAGCAATATTCCAGCAATATCACGGCGGGGGACACCAGAAATGGGCTTCACACATTGTACCCATGTCGGGAATCGAACCCGGGTCTTCGGCGTGACGAACGAACGCTTTAACCACTAGTCTACCCGACCGCCCTCACGGTTTTGATGTGTACATAGTTGAAGTTAAGGATTCCACGTATTCCAGCTGATATACATAAAGATGACACTAAATTTGACGATGCTTATCAAAATCGACCCAAAGTATGATGTTAAACGGCATTAGGATAGTATAGCTGTAAACAATTTAACCCCAATTAACAATTTAATTTAAGGGGCCCGCGTCTTACAGACATATTGTCCAATATTCCTTCTCTATTCATTCATTAAGAACTAGCGCGATGAAAACTACCGGTCATCCTGCTAATAACATAAACTGCCTTTCTAGAGAAAGCATACAACTGAACATTGCATTTGACCCAAAAATTACAAAGGTTATCAAAACGTTACCGGGCTGAAACTGTGGACGAAACACAGCAAATTTTAGGTAAAAAACACGACAATGATTCCCGTATCAAATAAATCACCATCGAAAAAACATTTCTTGTTTGTTTAATTTTAGCCACCATCAACCACGGGTGTATACTGTCTTTTCACTGGCAGTTTAGATGTAATAAATTATCTTTTATTCATTGGACTAATTTCGCACTTGTTTAGATGTGTTATTATTACCTAATTGCTGTGTTTTCTAAGTCAAAATCTTGCAGTGTCATGGTGACCCCTTGTATAGCAGAGCTTCCGTCACTTGCCGGAGGGGCCACTGCCGTTGACGAGGAGGGGTAGATGAAAGTCTGGCGTCTGAGGAGCAAAGGTCATGCAGGTTACAAACAATTATCCCGTGTATAATTTGGAAGTTTTAACGTTGTACTACGGAGCCTCGTCTATTTCACAAAAATGTCCCCACGTTTCCATCATCATCATCATCATCATCCGAATTTCGAACAAATAGGACCCAAAGTTTCACTATTTAGTATTAATCACATTTGATAATCACTATTGATAATACTATTTGATGATAGCGTTACGGTTATTATAGCTAAAATTGATAGAATTTGTTATCAAATAAAACAACAATATTGGTTTTGAAACTTTTACTGCAATCAACACACAATGAATGTGACCAACCCACTTTCACAAATATGGAAACGTTTTAGCTATAAAATGTTTGAAGCCCATTTCTTGCGTCCCCAGCCGTGATATTGCAGGAATATTGCTAAAAGCGTCTTGAAAACCATACTCACCTATGCACTTTGATATACAGTAAACTACGGTTATAACGAACTCAAAGGGACTACTTATTTTAGTTCGTTATAACTGTAATTCGTTATAAGCATATATACAGTATAACAGCAGCAAATAGTCGGGACTAAAAAGTTAGTTCGTTATATCCGTTAGTTCGTTATAAGCGTGTTCGTTATAACCGTAGTTTACTGTAGGCGCATTTCACAAATTCCCAGGTAATATGGTGGTATTACATTTTGATTGCTTACCTGTTTCTGGGGTGTTGTGTTACTCCGGGGGAGGGTACCATAGAGGCCGGACCCCCAGGGACCTCGATACTCATAGCAGTGACAGGTCTCAGGCAGGTCATCACTGTTGGTACAAGGCTTAGAATAAATGCATGGGCAATGAGTTTTATTATATCACTAATATAAATGTCATTGATTATAATATGTGAACTATGGTATTTATTATAAGCTTGTTATATGACAAATGAGGTGAAATGAATTAGGACTGCATTTTTAATTTAGCATTGGTTGTTCATTCAATTTCACCGTCCTGCTCCGCGCATAGGAATATATTACGAATTTGAAAGAGACTAAGTGTTGCTACCATTGGGAAATTCGTTGTGCGCACATAATCTTGATTGAACTATCGGTAAATGAATGTGTTCAACTTTAAATCAAACATTTTATTGTAATCGTATTAAGTACTTTCGAGGGCATATGCTAAATTCAAAATTTGTCAATTTTAATCAAATATATGATTATATATGTAGGTATTATTTAAATGGTTAGCTCATTAGGCGTATATAATGAATGGTTCATTGGTGTTTAAGGGGAAATATGGTGATCACTGTTAGTCTGTTCACAGGGTACTATCTGGTTCCCACAAAACCTGAGATTGGCTGGTTTGTTGTTTTACGCCGCACTCCGCAATATTCCAGCTATATGACGGCGGTCTCTAAATAATCGAGTCTGTACCGGACAATCCAGTGATTGATATCATGAGCATCGATTCACACAATTGGGATACAATGACATGCATCAACCAAGTCAGCGAGCCTTACCACCCGATCCCGTTAGTCGCCTCTTACGACAAGCATAGTCGCCTTTTACGGCAAGCAAGGGTTGCTGAAATGGGCCTTCGTGGTTGTACACGTCCATGTTGGTACAGCGCCCTGGTGTTTCCGGTGAAGAATTCTATGCTTATTAGGAGAGCCTACGGAGCGGCGGAGTAGCCTAGTTGTTAAAGCGCTCGCTCGTTACGCCGAAGACCCGCGGTTCGAGTCCCACATGGGAACAATGTGTGAAGCCTATTTCTGGTGTCCCCCGTCGTGATATTGGTCGCATATTGATACGTGCGGCGTTAAACCGTACTCACTCAAGCACTCACTAAGAGAGCAAAATAGAGGATTGGTCGATCAGGATCGATGACTTGGTCGATTGTGTGTCATTGACCGTTGTTCATGCTCTCAGTCACTGGCTTGTTTGTCATGGGGATATAGCTGGAGTGTTGATGACTGCGGCATTTAACGACATTCACTCACTCTCTCACTAGCTTTGGATGCTTAGAATGAACAATTTATTGACGCCCCTCATTTACGTAATAAAAGGTTAAAATATATTCATATTTAGGACTTCATAATTAACAGGGTCACATTAATATCTCTGGCATAGTGAGTTTGGTTTAACGCCGCTTTTAACAGTATTCCAGTCATATCACGGCGTGTCAGCTTAATGTGGGAGGAAAGCCCGAAGTGATGCAGGTCTCAGACGTTTACCACTTCGGTGAAACCCACGAGCACGGGTATGGTGCTGACAAACCTAGAAACATAATCGGGGCGAGCGTTTCTGGCGTGATTAAGGGACGCAACTCTGCCCAGCGAATCGCGGCGCCTAAGACGACTCGGCCACCCGTGCCCCTCACACACCCGTGCCCCTCAACACACATACGTGTTGAATAGTAGTTTTACATGTGTCTTGATCGATTGAGAGACTTTTGGTTTATTGCTATTGCATTAGTTGAGGTGTCTTTAGTTGCCGTATACGGTGCCATATTAGGTTAGCAAAATATCCAATATTTTTTTTCTGGACACCTCATATGACAGGGTATTCGGCAACTAAAGACACTATCACGAATGTATTATGCCGAAAAGTTTACACTATCTGGTATCCATATCGCACATGTCATGTCAAAATGAAAACTTGACGCTTCTAACCATTGACGTTAAGGGTCAAAGAGAGACTACTATTCAAACCTTAGAGACAGACCTTGTTGATAATTTTGACTATTGCAAAGTAATGCAAAGGGTATCTGATTTTGTTTACATGTCTGTAAGTTTTCTATCGTACACTCATCACAGTGTACTTCTCACAGGCCTCCGTCATATCACGCAATATATGAAGGGCATTTCCCTCTTTTGACTTGCACCATATGTTTTAAGGCAAACAATTGATTTGCCTTTGCATGTGTTTGTGACGACTGTCACCGGTGAGACAGGATACGCTCACCTTTTCGAGAACACCTGGCATCATCACTATTTGAAAATGATTCATCATACAGAAGGAATCGTGCAATGGACTCGTATGATTATGGAACTTTTTTTATTAGCACATTGTCGAGTGCGGCTTTCAAAAACAAACAAACAATACTACAGGTATGTAGCTTTCTTAGTACAGTGAACAATTTTGAAAGTTCAAGGTTATTAAAGTTAGCTGATAGAGATCCAAACGATTAATGAGAACAATTTGCCCTTGAATGCTTTAAGAATATTATGTTATTTGAAGTGATGTATAAACGTAATGAATACTGCTATCGAAACAAAAACGATAAAACCTCAATAAGTATGTGTTTTAACGATCGATCATAACCCATTCCCCTAACTGGACGGGTCATGGAAACGACGTCGTTATCGCAATACACATGGTCACTGCCACGGGGGCTATGATTCAACACGGGACTGCGCATGCGTTTAACGGTACATATTCCCATATGCCCAGTGGCATAACGTGCTTGAAAAGTTATATGATAAAAACATTGAACACCACGCATCCAAAATTGTATATAAAATGTTACCCCCAAATGAATATCTGATTTAACCTAGATAACGCTTTCAATATGCGATTGTATTTGACAAAATCTTAATTTTCCCAAACATTGAAAGAAAAGTATTAAAATATTCTTTTTAAATCCTTAAGAATTTGTTTTAAGGAAATCAATAGTTTAATTTGTTAGTTTGATAAGTTCCTTGCACAGGAAATATGTGAATGAATATATATTTAAGAAACTAACATTTATATCATAAGTTGTATGCCTACCTAAAAAGTAAAAATGTGCTGGAGTAAAGTTCGTTTAAACAATTATCTTTTTTCAATATCAGATCTAGAGATGTATAAATACACTTCAAATTATACACGCAATTTAATACTGAAGATTCGCCACCGAAGCATCCATACCAACATGGGTGCTGTTGCAAACAGATGTACGGTGTCTGTGTGACCATAATTAATAATTCAATTATTAAAATTATTAATCAACTAGACACTTATTATTAGTATCTACACTATCGACGATATACAACTGTTGACACAATACAACTTTCCAGATTACAATAACAGCAAGACAAACGACATACATATGATTCTTAACTATTTGTTTAAGAGACTTCTTTGATAGACGTTGGAGTACTCAGTAAGGATAAGAATTTATGGATCACTTGCTTGATAACGGTGTTAGAACCTACACCGAAACGCCGCACTTAATTGTAATAAAGAAGTTGTTCATCCATAAATTCTTATCCTTACTGTTTAAGAGACGGTGAGGTTTAAAACTTAAAAAACTCAACTTTTAAGATGGAGGTGCTACAACACTTACAAATTCACTATTTTTTAAGTCAAAATTGAATGGTGAAGTACTTACGGCATATAAAGATACGTGGGTACATCTTTCCAATATGGTGTGTGGCGGAGTGTGACTGTGGTGCGCGAGTTCCCACTGGTGACTTCAAACAGGAAGTCCATCCCCGGAAACTCACTTCTCCCCCGTTGTTCTAACGCAGTGATTCATGTTTCTCGTGCCTCAATTCATTTACACACGGCACATTATTTCTTAAAGGTGTTAATTTTAAAACATTCAGTTTGAAAAAAAATTATGTATACTAGTATTTAAAGAAAAAGTTAATAAACCATCGCTTATCAAATCCCATTTATTTTGCACTGCATGAGTAAATTAATTGCTGTTGGTTATTTCATGACGAAAAAACAACTGCGTTCTGTTAAAGTTGATGTCAACATGATATTGTTCATTATCTAATATTTAGGTTCAAACGCACCGGAGGCATGACACGACATGATTGATGTCCAGACGTCACGATGAAATTGACAACCCATCGCCAGGAAATGAATATGATGTGTGCAGGTCACGTGATGCTATTGCCACCAGATACGGGACTGTCCTACGTGTGAACGCGTACTTTTGCGATAGCTCCGTCACTTGTTTGAAACTTACATGTTATGTTACATATAATGGCAAAGGAAGGTGTTTACGTAAGCTTAATAAGCGCCTTTCCTCACAGATGATTGACGTAATTGATTGTGTGCGCTGTTACGTAATGGATATATTGCTGATAAAAAAGGGTATATTACAAAAGAAGACTTACTGATGCGTTTACTGTAAAACACTTTTTTATGCATGCATTTAGAGATAAATGCTATAACTATGATAGATTCTTTCAACTTTCACTGCAATTACATTAAAAAAAGGAACTGCTTTCTGTCTGTCGCAATGACACAACTGCTTTCAGTCGAACTTCGTCACAGTGATGACCCAACATGTCTGTTTGTACACAAACGCGCTTCTCCTGCGTAGAGCAGAAGTCTTTGAGGGTGGGTTAAAAAAAATGAGAAAAAGTGTCAGCTGGAATGAGTGAGTGAGTTTGGTTTTACGCCGCTTTTAGCAATATTCCAGCAATATAACGGCGGAAGACACCAGAAACAGGCTTCACCTATTGTACCCATGTACGAATCGAACCCGGGTCTTCGGCGTGACGAGCGAACGCTTTTACCACTAGGCTACCCCCACAGCCCCCTTGTGGTCAAACTACGTTTAAGTGTTCTGTCAGGGTAAGGAGATTTCAATGACAAAACATAGGTACATACAATTCCTCATCTAATATACCAGCAACATAAAGACTACGTGCACAGGTTTGTTTGTTTGTTTGTTTGTTTTTTAACGCCGCATTCAGCAATATTCCAGCTGTATGAGGCCGGTCTGTAAATGATCGAGTCTGGACCAGACAATCCTGTGATTGACATCACGAGCATCGAGCCACGCAATTGGTATCGATGACATGCATCAACCAAGTCAGCGAGCCTGACCACCCGATCCCGTGAGTCGTCTCTTACGACAAGCATATTCGCCTTTTACGGCAAGCATGGTTTGCTGAAAACCTATTCTATCCCGGATCTTCACGGGTCCAGTGCACAGGTAAATGTCGAGGTAACCGACAAAAGATGACAAGATAGGATAAACTGCATGAGAGATTTATTGAAAAGATCATTAGGCACAGCAATAGGCAAAAGGTGCCCGGACGTGCCTGTCAATGTGTCAGAAGTAGTCTTATGGCGGGACGTCGTGGTCGAATCTCTCGCTGACGTAGGTGGTTCAGGACTGACTGAGTGGATTCTGCTGTGGTCTGGGCAGTGGTCACGGCGGTCTGGGGCCTTTTACGGAGATGGCGACACGCATCCACCGGTCATGTGCGGACATCGTCACACGTAGACGTCCGGGATGGGGACGGTCTTGACGTCACTGCTGATTCTGATTTTTCACATCGGCGGTGAAATGGCGTTTCTGTGCAGTAGAAACAGTTAACCAGCTACCTTGACATTCCAATGGCCTGATGACGTGTTTGTCGTGGTGTGAACGACGGAATGTCCAAAGAGTGGGCTTTTAAAAGGGAAAGAAACTGGTGGCCCGGATGAGCTGCCTCAGCTGGTGCGTGCCCCAAATACAACAATGGTTTCCATGTGCTCGTGTCGTTGTCCGTGACGTCACAAACTGATGGCCCGGATGAGCTGCCTCAGCTGGTGCGTGCTCCAAATACAACAATGGTTTCCCTGTGCTCGTGTCGTTGTCCGTGACGTCACAAACTGATGGCCCGGATGAGCTGCCTCAGCTGGTGCGTGCTCCAAATACAACAATGGTTTCCCTGTGCTCGTGTCGTTGTCCGTGACGTCACAAACTGATGGCCCGGATGAGCTGCCTCAGCTGGTGCGTGCTCCAAATACAACAATGGTTTCCATGTGCTCGTGTCGTTGTCCGTGACGTCACAAACTGATGGCCCGGATGAGCTGCCTCAGCTGGTGCGTGCTCCAAATACAACAATGGTTTCCATGTGCTCGTGTCGTTGTCCGTGACGTCACAAACTGATGGCCCGGATGAGCTGCCTCAGCTGGTGCGTGCTCCAAATACAACAATGGTTTCCCTGTGCTCGTGTCGTTGTCCGTGACGTCACAAACTGATGGCCCGGATGAGCTGCCTCAGCTGGTGCGTGCTCCAAATACAACAATGGTTTCCATGTGCTCGTGTCGTTGTCCGTGACGTCACAAACTGATGGCCCGGATGAGCTGCCTCAGCTGGTGCGTGCTCCAAATACAACAATGGTTTCCATGTGCTCGTGTCGTTGTCCGTGACGTCACAAACTGATGGCCCGGATGAGCTGCCTCAGCTGGTGCATGCTCCAAATACAACAATGGTTTCCATGTGCTCGTGTCGTTGTCCGTGACGTCACAAACCACTGATGGCCCGGATGAGCTGCCTCAGCTGGTGCATGCTCCAAATACAACAATGGTTTCCCTGCGCTCGTGTCGTTGTCCGAGACGTCACACAAGATGGTATGTTGAATCTGTTTGAGTCACACTTGTCTGTGTTTACATCACTCATCATTCCATATTTCCATCTGATATTTATTTCGATTTTTGATATCGACAGTTTCTTTTTGAGGCCGGTAAATATCATTGATGTAAATGCCGTAACTCTACAGCGTCACATAAACTCACCTGTGATATAAGATGTCACGCTCGGTCAAATGTCAAGGCCAATGTCCATAGCTCAAGGTCAGGATCGCCGAAGCAGCACGGCGATATCACGACAAGAAGATACCCGCTGAAGTTCGTTAAACATAAAAGGTCAACGCTGACCCCAAACCCGTTAATCCGGGATGTACAGCTCCCGATGAAATCGCCACGGAATGAACGACGTCATGATTATATTCGGAGGATTGGACTTGACATTTTAGACGTCAAAAATAATAATCCTCCGGAAAGCAGGATGTCCAAAATAACGGGTCCGGACATATGGAACTGAACTTAAATTGAATGGAATTGAATTTACATATATTGTAAGTGATTCCGTGACATTTGACCAAATAACTGTTTAGCCAAGCCCACTAACAGAGAACTGTTTCCTGATTGGCTGGTAATAGAATGGGCGGGGTGTTATTGCGCGGAACGATCTCACTGAGTTTGTACTGTAGTCTACAATATTTTGTTTTAAGCTTTTCATGATAAAATAAGCAGTCGGTGAAGGTAGCATTGCTGACGTATTTATATATAAGAATTGACTTTAATATGATGATGCGTTTAAGGAGTACATGTATGTTGTATAAGGTAACACCTGGTGTGCACACGCGTAAATATGTTCACAGGTCCACAGACGCCAACATCGGTAGAGAATATTAGTAGATATATGTTTACTGATGGCCTGATTTAGCTGTAATCGTAACCCGCCCGTGTACACTGTTTACACATGGTTGGGGGCCACGGGTGGCCCAGTCGTTTAAGGCGCCGCGATTCGCTGTGCAGAGTTGCGTTCCTTGGGCACGCTAGAAACCTATGATTGTGGGTACGAATACCGGTTCGCCCCGATTATGTTTCTAGGTTTGTCAGCACCATACCCGTGCTCGTGGGTTTCAACGAAGTGGTAAACGTCTGAGACCTGCATCACTTCAGGGCTTTCCTCTCTCATTTAGCTGACACGCCGCGATATAACTGGAATACTGTTAAAAAAACGTTAAACCCAACTCACTCACTCACTACACATGGTTGTTGTAGTGACGCACGCAAGCTCTACCCCCACCTACAGACACATACCGTCGTGGGGCACTTGACGACAAGTCTTACATGTTCTGTAGGAGGTGTGAAAACTCATGTAAAGGTTAAAGTATGTGATTATATCGCGCATTATGTTGAAAAGCTGACGTGTGATGTTTTGCGGGCTTGTAGAAGACAGTGCTTCAATAAAGATATGTTGTTTCGAGATGGTGCGGTCATCAACAAAATCATGGTATAACGTACCGCAGGTACCGGTGGTGGGCCAATCAGAATGAAAGATTCTAAAATCTCATGGTACCATGTTGTTTCCTGCTGACGGCGTTGTCAAAACATTCCCTGGCTAACAATTCATCTATATTATATGATGTTTTTGCGAAAAACGCGGGCCCTGGATTTAATGATTTCTCAAGCCTCGTTAACGTTTAAAAGACTGCGGAAGGAGCTCTGCAATTAAACGGCAACATGTCGGGAGTACTCTCATCCGTGATTTTGTTGCTTTGTTCCTTTCACAGAAATAACCTAGCTGTAAATGGTAGTGTCATAAATGTTCCAACCACAAGCCTACCTGGTGATAACAATGTTACAACCACAAGCCTACCTGGTGATAACAATGTTACAACCATAAGCCTACCTGGTGATAACAATGTTACAACCACAAGACTACCTGGTGATAACAATGTTACAACCACAAGCCTACCTGGTGATAACAATGTAACAAGAACTGGTAAAACGCTGAAGGAGTTAAACATCAACAGACACGTTGACAGCACAACGTCAGTGCCAACAGACACAGCATCCTCCGATGGTGCATGCAATAGTACCTTCAATTGTTCATCAGATCATGTGGACGTGACAACTGTGGAGGATGACCCATCGGTCCACTGGCTACTTTCTCCCGAGACATATAATGCTATTAATCCTGTTATCAGGATAATAAATACCGTTCTATATATGTTGGCCTTGATCTTAAACAGTTTCAACATATCGGTGTTCATGTCACATAACCGTTGCTCGATAAACTGCTACCTCATCGCTATCAGCCTTCTCGACATCCTGAGCGCTGTGTGTTACTCTGTTGGAATAATCTACATTATGGTTACTTCTGATGACACATCATTATTTTACAGAATCTTCAGAATCTGCAGTGGAATTTATTTCGGACCTGTCTTACAAAGAATTATCAACTGTCTGGTGTTTCTGGTGTCTATTGAGAGACTAATCGTGGTAGTCTATCCTCTGAAAGCTAAAGAATTTGTGTTAATGAGACGCCCCAAATCCATCATCATGATTGCAGTTTTGACCACAGCTCTGTACCATATCTTCAGTCCACTCCGTTATACGGTCACTGCCACTACAGACCCAACAACAAATGCTACCATATTCTCCGTGGTTCCATCACAACTGTTTCTACAGAATCAGGCCATACTCCGAGGCATGAGCACTGCTAGTAAAGTCCTTTTCGTCTACACCCTCCTAATCGGAGGACTTATCCTCAATGTACTCGTGGTCTGTGCTCTGAAACACCATTCAAAGAAAAGACAACAGATGGCAACTACAACAGACACAGACAAAGCAGCAAAACGAGAAAGGCAGACAACAATCACGATCATCACCTCCAGTTTTGTGTTCCTATTCCTGGCCCTCCCACTTTCAACTAACTCCATCGTGTTCAACCTTTTCCCGGACGTATACGGACCGAATACGCCTAATTACTACGTTTTTGAATTGGTGCAGAGTCTATCGACACTATTGTCGAGTTTGAGCCTGTCTACAGACTTTGTTGCCTATTTCTGCCTCAGCACCAGTTTCCGGACCACCCTTTTCAGAATCCTTCACATCAAGCAGACCGGACCTCCAAGCAGATAAACTGACCAGATAACGGACCTTACAAATGCAGTATATATGGATGCACGATGTCTCTTTGTGTGATTCCTTTGTGAATCTTGTAACATTCTAAAGAGGTGGACGTTTTGTGCGATAGTGCTTCTCAAGAGCGTATACTCGTGACAGTAAGTTAGCACATCCCTTGCAAGTTCAATGTAGTTTTGTTTGTACAAATTTCGATTATCGTTTTACTTGTCATGTATTCACTGTATTTACAGTCACAACCGGCCTCTTAGATTAGGATGCTATTCTGATACGTCCTTCAGCCAATGTCGTGTAATATATTTAGAACACACAAATTTCTCCTGTCTTGGGGTCTTTCTAGTACACATGTAGTTCATCGTGCTGCGACAGTAAGGGTGGTCCCGGTGGTGCGGAGGTGTGTTTTATTGAATTTATGTTCGTTGTCGAAACATAAAAACCCATAAAGACAGTTTCTACACAGTTAATACTGAAACGAAGAGTATTGTTTTACGCCAGAGATGGCACTTTCACATCTACAACACGCGGCTTTTTAAATAATCGAGTGTGGGAAAAGTGACGAATGATGTTGTGGCACACAAATCCCAGGCTGCACATTCTTACGACAGTACAGGGTACATGGCACACAAATCACAGGCTGCACATTCTTACGACAGTACAGGGTACATGGTACCTAATATGGTACAGGTCACAGAACTGTGTATTGTCGCAGAAAAGGTTGTCTCTCGTATTAAATAAATTTCAAAACGTTAAAGTGTATAATATGTTTTCTTCATGAGAATTCAATTAATTGTATTTATGGATACCGTTTTGTCCATTCTGTCACTCGCATTGAAGAAATTGCCAAACCGTTCGGTGCTTGACATGTTTTCCTGCTGAAAATGATAAACAATCCTTAACTGGAAAAGGCCTGTCTTTCGCATCCTATTGTTTTGTTTATGGCACAATATGTTGTGTTAAAATAAAGAATTTCGAAAACGTCAGTGTATTTCACATGTTTTCTTAATGAGAATGAAAATCAATCCTTGAATAGAAATAGGCCTGACTGCTCCGAATATGTGTCACATCCTATCGTTAAGTTTATGGCACAATATTTTCTCACAATTCCAAAACGCTAATGTGGTGATCTTGTTTTCCGGATGAAAATTCAATTAAAACTTTATTATTGATGAAAATTCGATTAAAACTTATATTTCACTTGGCTAATACAATAAAGCCTTCATAAGAACGCCTTGGGTGGATGGGCCCAGGTAGCCTCTATCTCATTGAAATCAGATCTTAGTTCTCGCTATCGTTTAAACAAAGATCTGAGGACATCCCATTACGGCCACGCCAGAACGACCTTTCATCTGACCAATCAAAGCGTCGCTTACGAGATCATGAAAGTGACAGTCGGAATGTGTTTTCTAATAAACGTTAACACGGGGAATTCCGAACGACAGTTACGGCCCGTTTTGAACGGAAGAGGCGTGGCACAGTACGTGTGAAGCGCCGCCAAACAATCTCAACCATATTTAGACATTCCGGAATGTTCGTTTGTTCAGTTTTCAAAATTTTAATCGAGAACTGTGTCAACATATTTTTCAAGCATAGTCTGAAATGGAAGTCGCCAGGTTGAAACGGGTGCCGTAAAGCTTTCTAATTGGCTGATGTCGACTTCTTGTTAGCCATTTTTAGTGGTCGGTCAAAGGTGACATGACCCGAAATGGGATGTCCTCAGATCATTGTTTAGCGGCAGCGAGAACTTTGATCTGATTTTAATGAGATTGAGGTAGCCCAGTCTTCGCCGCAATTCGTTTTGTAGAGTTGCGTGCCTTTGGCATGCCAGAACTTATTATCTTGGGTTCGAATCCCGGTTCGTCCTCATTATGTTTTTGGGTTTGTCAGCACCACACCCTTATATTTGGGCGTCACCATAGTGATAAATGTCTTATACCTGCCACCCTTCGGGCTTTTCTCCTATGTCTATAGTCCTCGCCACTTTAAATAGAATCACGAAATGTCACGATGATTAATTAATGAAGATAGCTTTTCAAGAAATATCCATTTGCCTGGCGATAAACATCATCACTGAGTTTTGATCACGTGTTTACAATCAAGGTATGAATCAGCAGTCAGATGACTGCGAGCGTTTATCTTTAGCAGTGAACTTTGTCAATAGCTCTTTACGTTCGGGTACATCTGGAGTTTTTATTATTTCAGTTCGTGCTGTAACCACGTGATCAAAAGAAAATGGAGATGTTTATTTCTAGCAAAATTAGTTTAAAAGCACACTTTAAAAATATTGTCATTACTGTTAGTAATAGTTCTTATCTGCGGAATGGCTTGTTTTCACTTCATAAGTATTACCATACAATCAGCTATCTTCGTTTATTAACAATCGCGATATTTCGTGATTTTATTTCAAGAGTGAGTGAGTGAGTATGGTTTTACGCCGCTTTTAGCAATATTCCAGCAATATCACGGCGGGGACACCAGAAATGGGCTTCACACATTGTACCCATGTCGGGAATGGAACCCGGGTCTTTGGCGTGACGAGCGAACGCCTTACCCACTAGGCTACCCGACCGCCCCTTATTTCAAGATGCGAGGGCTATAGCTGACACTGTTCAAAGCTGTGCTAAACCCATCTCTCTCTCTCTCTCTCTCTCTCTCTCTCTCTCTTTCTCTCCCCCCCCCTCTCTCTCTCTCTCTCTCTCTCTCGGGTATGGTGAATTTTGACGGATTCTGTATACATTCAAACTGTACTTTCAAATCCGTTATATGGGGAAACATCATTACAACTGGGATAATCAGTGTAACCAGTCTGTACATACAGCAGCCCCTGAAACACTGATACAAAATGTCTCTGTATACACGACATGGTGATGATAACCTTGCAGAACAAGGCTAGTTCACAGTCGACTGATTACTTCCAACACCAACAACGTCGTCAGTGACCACCTTGGGAATGAAGTCAAGCTTGACCATGACAGCTCAGACAGATTGTTGGTGCCTGATTATGATAGAGTCATCAGGGAAGCAGTGTCCCTCCTGAAATAATGCTAATTTAAGCTGGCGTAAGTTGGCGAGAGGACGAGGGCATCTCATTTGTCTTCCTAAGTATGTTGTTTAACGCCGCAATCTGCAATATTCCAGCTTGACTTGACTATTATTTGACCTCATCGTATCCCAGTTTTGTGGCTCGATGCTCGATGCACGATTATTTACAGAACTATATTATCACAGTTAAGCAACCAACAAACAAATACCATGGCCAGCTGTCGTGTGGGTCAGCTGTCTGAAATACAAGCCAGAGAAGGTCCGGTTGGCCATTGAAGTATTGCATTGAGGTTGAGTTACGCGTCATTGCAGACTTGACAATACATACACCGTCGGACAGTGATTCGCCTTTGGGTTAAGTGTAGAATCGTTTAACTTTATCAAGACTTGACCCGCGGACAGCGGCGTGTTATGTTGGCTGACTAACGCCTTATGGCTGGCTATAACCGTGCTATAACCATTGTGTTTTTTTACTTAACATCATGAAGTATAAGTGTTGTGGAGTATTAGATGGACTCGTATATTTGAAAAACAAACACCCCCATCCAATTTAATAATCGTGGAAAACGTCTCTCAGTTCGAGACTAATGTAACCTGGAATATTGTAAGCTCGAATTTCAGCCTTCTGATTATAGTGAAGCCGATGACGTCACTGTCAGAAACATTTCGAGACTTGGAAGGTGTGAATAAAACATGTTATAACATGTGGTATGGTGGCCCCATTTGCACCATACTGACAGATCCCTTCATGAACCACTCTCTCGTGCTGTCACCAATACGTTTTTTTAAAACATTTTCTTCATTAAAACACATGACTCTCGACAACCAGAAAATACTTTAAAATAATAAATGTATACTTCCGTAAATATATGTTTGCATGAAAAAACTAACTGTGCTTCCTTTAAAGCTTCATATAAAGATAATAACAACATAATATTTCGTTATTCGTCTTATCAATGTTTTATCATGACTAATTCATTGGCAAAACCCATGCAGTAGACAGAGCGACACGCCCTGAAAGAGGAGTGGTGTACGTCACTTGACAGTTTCGGGTGTGTAGATGCAGGCGAGACAGCGGTGGCGCATTGAAGACAGCCTGTGGGATATGGATCCAAGTGTCAACGAAATATTGGCCCATCTG
This sequence comes from Haliotis cracherodii, assembly GCF_022045235.1. Taxonomy (NCBI): domain Eukaryota; kingdom Metazoa; phylum Mollusca; class Gastropoda; order Lepetellida; family Haliotidae; genus Haliotis; species Haliotis cracherodii. Next base: position 21,391,422 of record NW_027266319.1, read on the forward strand.
AGCTAGCGTAACCGTCTGGTTCTGATCCTGTCGCAGGCGTCAACCTATCTCATCCCATACATGTTGTATTGGGAAGAGGTCTGGAGAAACAACTGGCCTTGGCGACACAGCAATATTATGTTGCATCAACACGTGCAACATGTGCGCGGGCATTATCCTGCTGCAATGTGACGTGACGTCCTGCATTTGCATAAAGGGTAGAACATGATTTCGAACGATATCGTCACAACAGCGTGCGCCATTTAAATGGCCATTAACAGTGATGAGGTGTGTTATCCCGTGAGTTGAGATGCCATCCCATACCATTACGTTTCCACCCCCACACTGACGACGGTAAGAAAACGTTCTCCTAGACGCCTGTAGACCCTTGCACGACAAACAGAGTGAGTGAGTGAGTGAGTTTGATTTTACGCCGCTTTTAGCAATATTCCAGCAATATCACGGCGGGGGACACCAGAAATGGGCTTCACACATTGTACCCATGTCGGGAATCGAACCCGGGTCTTCGGCGTGACGAGCGAACGCTTTAACCACTAGGCTACCCGACCGCCCCGCACGACAATCAGAGCCGTCCAGATGAAACCTGGGCAGTAAACCGTGTGTTGTTCACATTAAAAAGACACGTATGTCAGAACCATGCTCCCAACAGACATGCAAACATCCACATTAAAGTCGAGGAGATATCTTCATGAATATGTATTGAAAGATGCATTATTTATTTTCAGAATAGGGGCGGAGGGGTAGCCTAGTGGTTGAAGCGTTTGCTCATTACGCCAAAGACCCGGATTCGATTCCCCAGATGGGAACAATGTGTGAAGCCCGTTTTTTCGGTGTCATCCGCCGTGATATTGCTGACATATTGTTAAAGGCGACGTAAAACCATACTCACTCACTTTATTTTAGAATAATTATTTTACTGAACTTTATTTGAAGCACGGTAACCTTTTCCCTTTGTATATCTACTCTGCAAATAGAGAAACGCAAAAGAATTTTGATGTATATTTTATATATCACATAAATAATCAGCAGATGGTTATCGATTGTTCAACATTGACCCAGATTCCATATGGTACACATGGAATAGATTTTTTAGGTGAATTAAGGTGATCTGCTTTCAATATATTGTATAACCACCATTTGAGTCCAAAACTGACTGGCAACGTCGTCCCATGGAATCAATCAGATCCCGAATTGTGGCCTGGGGAATGTTCACCTACTGCTTGTGTCAACTACCCGTGTAGCGTGCCGTTAAAGTACCCAGAACCAAGTCAGTTCTACCAGTGTAGGAAATTCTACCCACATCATCACACTACCACCACCGAATCTGTCCACTTCTTGTATGGAGTTTCGTGCATAACGCGACGCCAGTGTAGACGGCGTCTTCCATTCCCACGGCAAAGCATAAAACGTTACTGAACCAAACTTGTCTCCAATAGAGTTGTGGCCATACTCTGTGACCTTGACACCATGGATGTAGAAGATGACACCTCAAATACCTTCAATGAGTAAACATTTCCTCATTGTCTGGGCTGATATCCTACGCAATCCTGGTATTGCCGTAGTTGTAGAGGTGGCCTATATATCTTCTCGTAAATAATTCCATAAAACAATGTATATATCTACAGTCCTGTGATATCCTCGCGTACCAAAAACCAGATTTAAACAAATGCATTCTCACATGAGATGCCCAATTAACACTTTCATTATCATCTTGTATGTTCAGCATTTTATAACAAGCATGTGGAAGTCGATTTGTATTCATGCGTATCAATCTACACCAATACCAAAACAGTCAGTGATAACACTGACCCGTCAACAAAAGTATTTTCTAAAAGCCATTGGCATAGTTGTGTATAGTTCTTCTCATTCAGGCCACCGAGCTAATGTTTGAAGTTCTTCAAACATCTCATTCAATGTGTCAAGAATGCTTTTGATATTGTGGCCTTTGACACACCAACTCTGTAGCTTAGATCCACGATTGGGAGATTACGTTGCAGTCTCGTGAGTGTTATAATGAGCTTCTGAAACTTGCACAGAGATGAATTCTTGTTCTCTCATTTCTGGAGAGAGAAGGCTAAATACATCCTTTAAAGTTAAAATATACTTAACCTTATCATCATCACTTTCAAAATCGTCTGGACGGTTAGCTTTCATTTTGTGTACACTATTTTTAACATTCCTTTTGTTTCCCGCAATTTCAAATTTTTGTTATTCGCAAATTCAAGTTCTGCACCAGATAATTCTGTACGTGTTGCACACGGTTAGAATGTACATCTTCATCCCCATTTGTCGCCCAGGTACAACAAGCTCATGGCAGCATCAGTGACTTTTTCTTTTTTTCTTTTCTGTAATCTGTTGCACCATAGTGCAGACGTAGATAAAGTCTTGACATCACCATGTCCCATATTTTTACCTGGTACCCAGTCTGGTTCGGAATCGCTATACAAATCAGCTGGGATTCCTGAAGAAAAAAGGTTCATCATATGTGTGTTCTTTACTAATTTACAGATATTAATCTCATTGTATTTTTAGAATTAAAAATGTATTCCAGAAGATTATTAAAATCTGTGTGATATTCATTACATGAAGTAGCAAGCAGGCAGGACTTACAGGCATTAATTTGCACATATCATTTGACCTTTATAACCACACGATTTGATAAAGTAAATATCATACTGGAAAATATATAAATTTGACCCTAAGACAAAAGTGGGACTCAACATAAATGCGACCACCCCATCCCACGTATACTAGTATATACTTACCATAACCGAACCTTACCTTAATCCAATCAAACATCAAATAGCATCGCTTATTAGATCACTTCCGTAAAAACATTAAACAATGTTTTCCTAAAAACAACACACAGTTTATAGGTTTATTCTGTTGACTGACATTAAGGAAGTTCAAAGGCAATAAAATCATTGAACCAACAACAGTTCACTGATTGGTATGAGCACAAGGTGACATCAAACTTGATGGCAGACAAAAAGACAAAGGCTGTAGATCTGAGGATAAGTGTGATGTAGCCTTTGGCTCAACGATCGATACCTAGTTTTACACGAGTGAGAACTCTTGACGCCAGCAACTCTTGACGTTTTTTTTAAAAAAAAACCACAGCTCATAATTTTGTGTAAATAAAAAACTCAGTCTCCATCTGGTTGAAAAAAATAATAACTAAGCCTCAATGAAAAGTCTCAATCACAATATGGACATCCTCATCAATACAGAATATTTCGTGAGCAAAGCCAAAATATTTGAGAGAAAGACATGCAGGAACAGTAACCTTGTAACCCTTATTAATCAATAATCATTTCAAATCTTTCATTTCAAGATGCCATAACAGTTGTTGACAGTGATGGGAAATGACCATTAAGCATCATTTACCCTTACTTGGAAACTGTAGAGCAAATGAAACGTTACCAGTCAACATTTGTTTTTTTCCTAAAAACAGAACATGTTACGCCATGAGAATCCTAAACTGTATCCGTTTGCATTTTGAGATGCGTCAATTGTGAGGATGAAGGGTTTGTTTTGGTCGGGATATGCAAGGATGGGGGCTGTTGTAAGGGCTTGCTTTAGCTTTTCGAATGCCTGTTGGCAATTGTTGGACTATTCGAAAGACACGTCTTTTTTCAGAAGGTTGTATAGAGTGGAGGTGATGCCAGAAAGGTTTGCTACAAATTGTGATAATTCGACGACTGAGTTAAGAAATGACGCACGTCATGGACGTGTTTTAAGGGAGGGATCTGTTTGACTGAATCTGTTTTGGAAGGATCGTAGGTTATGCCATTTTTGCTGAAGATATGCACTAAGTAGGTGACTTGTTTCGTCGCAAATTTACATTTGCTTGGTTTTAGTGTGAGTCCTGCTTCTTTAATCTTTCGGAATACTACCTCAAGGTGACTCAAATGTTCGAAAACCTTTTAGAAAATATTATGTCATCTGCATCTATATTATATAGTATGTAAGAGCAACTTATTTCTTTATAGCCTCTGAAAAGGTTTGCAGACATGCCATAAGAGCATTCTGTAGGCCAAATTGAGACGATTCCATCCAAAAACACCATCGGGTGTAATTCAGGAAAACTTCTGTTTTGCATCTGGATGCCAAAAAACACTAGCACAATCAGCATGATCAAGCACACTAAAAATATTGGCAGAGGTGGTACAGAGAAAAATATAGGTTTGTTAACTGCATTCAGGCGTCTATAATCTACAACAAAGCGGTAAGAGCTAACACGTTTTTGATCATGACATTTGGCGAGTGCCATTCTTAAGAACTTGGCTGAATGATATTGGCTTCAAACAATTCTTGCACCTGTCTGGAACATTCTTTCCTAATGGATGCGTTTTTCCCCAAAAAGGGAGTCTAATAGGTCTGGTGTCAACTGTTTCTAGTGTGTGATGATGTAAGTGAGTGTGTACTAATTCTGACCAATCTGGGGTCATCTTTGTGATTTGAGAAATGCCTTTTACTGTGCATTTGGACTTTCAATATTTAAAAAAAATGCTTTGAGGACAAAAGCTCCATGACGTGCAGGGGTATTGTTTTGGCACACATATCAGTCGTCTCATGAACGACGTTGACGATTAGGTATCAACCGTCTCCCGTCCATCCAGTGTGCCTATTACAGACCATCAGCCTGGTGATTGTTGTAAGGCTACAGCCAAAACTCCTTCCAACGTGGTCAGGGCGGTCGGGTAGCCTGGTGGTTAAAGCGTGTGCTCGTCACACCTAAAATCTGGGTTCGATTCCTGACATGGGAACAATGTGTGAAGCTGATTTCTGGTGTCCCCTGTCGTGATATTGCTGGAATATTGCTGAAAAACGGCGTAAAACTATGCTCACTCAATCCAACGTGGTTATCCGTTGCTTCTTGATGTATCATACCAATGGCCTGTTCTTTCAGTACCATTAATCGCAGCATGTTATTTGTCACTGTCCAACGGTTTGGGTGTGAATGAACAGTACATCGTTCCTTCTATATCCAGATCTTTATAGGCTGGCTGGCAAGTGCAGCAAAGTTTCACTTCAAACTCAAGTTCCACTGATCTGGGTAATGTAGCACGTGCATTACTCAGCAAACTGTTATGGTTGTGTTCGGGCGATTGATTCTCAACAATTTTTTAACACTATTCGGGGTTTAAATCCACTTTCAGTTTGCTAACGTTTCTTTTTTTTTGTCAGTTTACATCAAAGGTTGTGCTACTTATATCAGTCATCTACCACATCATCTTAGTAATTGGAAGGTACATTCCCCCAGTAGATGTGAGTACAAACATGTCAAGTTGACTGGGTTTTGCTACACATGGTTTTGTAAAAATGACCTTTTATTTATTAATTTATAAAATGCTTTATTATACTGCTAGTTTCTCTGTTCTGTTTTGGGGATAGAATAGGTCTTCAGCAACCCATGCTGTAAAAGGAGAATATGCTTATTGAAGAGGCGACTAATGGGATCGGGTGGTCAGGCTCCTGACTTGGTTGTTTGTGCATGTCATTGATCCCAATTGCGTGGATCCATGCTCAAGATGTAAATCACTGGATTGTCTGGTCCTGATTCGATTATTTACAGACCGCCGTCATATAGCTGAAATATTGTTGAGTGCGGCGTAAAACAACAAAACAACAACAACCATCACTTTGGACTCTCCTCCTACATGAGCCTGACTCGCCATTATATAACGGAAGTAATGTTTAAAGTAGCATTTACACAATTGACTCACTCGGCTCTACGGAAGCTATGTCTAACCTAGTTGCTTTGATAACGCCGTGGGACAGCGAGATGTGTCCAGCACGTGGCCGTCCACAGTGAACAATACTTGTGCTCACTTGAAGGGAGGTTTGCACAGTTGACAAATCACCAGAGGACATCGTGATGTATCCAGCACATGGCCGTCTACAGACCGGTGAAGATTCCGGTGCAGAATAGGTCTCCAGCAACCCATGCTTGCCGTAAAAGCGGACTATGCTTGTCGTAAAAGGCAACTAACGGGATCGGGTCGTCAGGCTCGCTGACGTGGTTATGCATGTCATCGTATTCCAATTGCGTGGATCGATGCTCATGATGTCAATCACTGGATAGTCTGGTCCAGACTCGATTATTTACAGACGGCCGTCATATGGCTGGAATGTTGCTAAGTGCGGCGTTAAACAACAACCCAAGTACAGAGAACAATACTTGTGCTCACTTGAAGGGAGATTTGCACCGTTGACAAATCACCGGGTGGGGGGTGGGGGTGGGGGGGGGGGGGGGTGGGGGGGGGGGTTGTATCCTTGATAAATCACTGAAATTATGTAAAACATTACTATGAGACAATGAAATATTATATCTAACTTTTATTCAGATTACGTGGAATGTAGAAGTTTATACAAATAACATGTCAAAACATCATATATATTTGTCAAACATTCTCGAAATTAGGAAATATAACTTAATCCAACAAAATTATCACTATTCAAAAAACAAATTCACGGACTTTTTGAGAATCTTGTCATGTGAAAATAATGACACGCAACAAATATCTTGAAACGCCGTGACAACAGTCTGTGTGGCCAAAGTAGCACTGCTTCCTGTTCTTACCCCTCTTGATATGTACAAACCACATATTCCTATAACCGACTTCACTTGAATAGCTGCAAACTTGTCCATGTTTTGATGAAAGGGGAATAATTCATAACATACCATGGACACACACATGAAAACAAATACCATATGTTTATTCGGTTTTCCACGTGTGCGGTATATCAAACCGTGGTACGGGCAACGTTAATAATGAGGTTGACAATATCTGTAGAATGTTATCAAATCATAAGAAACGAACATTAAAACGCACTTTTCTAAACATGGTGAATCCTACATGAACAAATATAATCCATGTTATGATAATGTTCCGCAGCTTCATTTGACGAGCATCCATTTGTACATTGGTCTCGAAGCCAACGTCAACCTACAGTGACGCCAGGTCATTATACCGCGCATAATTGCAAGCAACCAAATTGTCAGCATATTAGACCTATTCCCAATGTAATTCCAACTTTTAAGTAACCTATATTTTGGCAGGTACCAGTCACCAGATCACATGACTGATGTATGTATGTATATACCTCTGTTACGCCTCATTGCAGAGGCAAGCCTTTGGACTAAATGATGACCGTTTAGTACTTTGCAGTGGAAATAAAAACGTTGTTCCTCATACCATTGGTTGTCTTTTAGTCAGATTGTCATATGCAGACTTATCTCTCAGTCACGACGTATACGTTCACCTACAGCAAGTGAGTGAGTGAGTGAGTTGGGTTTAACGCCGCTTTTAACAGTATTCCAGTTATATCGCGGCGTGTCAGCTTAATGTGGGAGGAAAGCCCGAAGTGATGCAGGTCTCAGACGTTTACCACTTCGGTGAAACCCACGAGCACGGGTATGGTGCTGACAAACCTAGAAACATAATCGGGGCGAACCGGGATTCGAACCCGCAATCATAGGTTTCTGGCGTACCCAAGGGACGCACCTCTGCACAGCGAATCGCGGCGCCTTAGACGACTGGGCCACCTGTGCCCCACCTACAGCAAGACATGCACAAGTGTTAGATGGACACTCATGTATATTGTTCTACAAATCTGTTCTATCGTTTCACAGAAATTCTATGATTTCGAAATGCCCTTCAATCGCACCTTTGTTCTAACGTCGAGGTATATAAAACGATCCGTATGTCTTACATGATACAGGCCCTAGGCCAATATGCGTGCCAATGACAATCTTAATATCATGGGACATTGATGGTTTAATAATTAACGGATCGCCAGCGGAGAGTTAACCACGTCCCAAAGAAGTTAGGTCCGACAAAAGGTCCGACAACGTCAAAACGTCAAAAAAATGAAAAGGTTCAGAATACGCATGGTCAGGGACAACAAACTGAAATATTTCTGAAACTGATCATAAGGAAAACCTGTGTCATATTTACAATCTTTTTTTCTCTATATTTTGGCAAAACGAAAACACATAATTTTTTACATTGTTAACACTATCTGAAATCAATTACTATAATACCGTCATCAGCTATCTGAACATACCTGGCAACGAAACAGTCATCACTAAATCAGTGAAAGACATGTCGGTGTTAACAGGTAAATGTTTAGCGTTTAAGGATGATATGTTTCAGTTTCCACATCTTTGTGTGTACGGGGGCTGTGGGATAGCCTAGTGGTTAAAGCGTTCGCTCGTCACGCCAAAGACCCGGGTCCGATTCCCCACATAGGTACAGTATGTGAAGCCCATTTCTGGTGTCCCACGTCGTGATAGTGCTGGCTAAAAGCAGTTTAAACCATACTCACTCGCTCGCTCGCTCGCTCGCTCGCTCGCTCGCTCGCTCGCTCGCTCGCTCGCTCGCTCGCTCGCTCGCTCACTCACTCACTCACTCACTCACTCACTCACTCACTCACTCACTCACTCACTCACTCACTCACTCACTCACTCACTCACTCACTCACTCACTCACTCACTCACTCACTCACTCACTCACTCACTCACTCACTCACTCACTCACTCACTCACTCACTCACTCACTCACTCACTCACTCACTCACTCACTCACTCACTCACTCACTCACTCACTCACTCACTCACTCACTCACTCACTCACTCACTCACTCACTCACTCACTCACTCACTCACTCACTCACTCACTCACTCACTCACTCACTCACTCACTCACTCACTCACTCACTCACTCACTCACTCACTCACTCACTCACTCACTTTGTATACACGAAGAAATGTTCAGCTGAGATTCGGGGCTACGACACAAACGTATCCATCGTTGACATCTGTCAAAAGTTGAGAGCAACGGAATGAAAGTTATACCACCAGCAAGTCGATCCGGGTACCGTGTGTCCGAGTTACAGGTCCTACAGCAATACCTCTTCACCATAATCAGAAAAAAGACTGTATATATTGAGTATTTCTGACATATCCGTCTGGTCGCTGTTGTCGGACAAAATGGTGTAACGATTCTGACAAGATCTTGGAGACGTGTTTATGATTCACTATCCAATTGTGATGATTAGAGGTGTTCACGTATAGATGAGTGCGCCCTGTCCCTTCAGTGGTACACGTCACAAACACATGCATAGACAAGTCAATTGACAATTTATCAACAAATCGGGTTGAGCCTAGCAATACTAAGGCACATGTACACATACGATATGTCGAGGTATTTTTAAATCCGACATACATCAGGGCGCCACAGGGTGATATGCATTGTATATATGAGCCTTTGGGTTGGAGCCTGAGAATATACATGATGACATGTGTCAAGAATTGTAGGTGTTCAGGCACTCATACGTCGGAGATTAAGAATATGTCTCCGTTGGATGAGTGAGGTTTATCCCTGTTTTGAACATTGTTCTGACTCAAGGGAGCATAATCACTAATGGTTATATTCAGCATTGTAAGGCCTGATCGAAGTATTGGGTTCAGTCTGCAAACGCTGATATCGATTGTTCCCCATGACAAGCATAGTCACCTTTTACGGCAAGCATGGGTTGCTGAGGACCTGTTCTACCCCGGAATTTTCGAGGTAACTATGTTTAGGTCATAGGCAGAGTAAATACAGGATCGGTGTCATGGTTGTTGGTTGGTTGGTTTGTTTGTTGTCTTATGCCGCACTCAGCAACATTCCAGCTATATGGCGGAGGTCTGTAAATAATCGCATCTGGACCAGACAATCCAGAGACTGACGTTATGAACATTCCTCCGTCCCAGCAGAAGCCCTATCTCTTCCAGTAGACTTGATAACACCCTGAAGATGAACCACAGTGAACAAAGCATGGGCTCACTTGAAGGGAGGTTTTTATCATTGATAATCACTGAAAATACGAAAAACATAACTATGAGTCAATCAATATTATATCGAAAATTTATTCAAATCAGGTGGAATGTAGAGGTTCATATAAATAAAAAGACTTCATATGCATTCGTTAAACATTTTCCTTAAAGGGAATATAGATTAATCCGAAAAAACAGTAATCATTTTTGCGAATCTTGTCATGTGAAACGAATGATTTAACAAATCTTTGAGACGACGTGACAACGGTTTTCTTTGCAAAAGTGTTATTGCTTCCTGTTCTTAACCCTCTTTATATGTACCAAACCACATATTCCTATAACTGCCTTCACTTGAATAGCTGCAAACTTGTTCACAACGCGTAACGGATTACTATCCTTCACATTCACTCACTCATACAAAACATTTTTTTCATTAAAGGGGATAACATAACACGAACATCAATGTGAAAAAATACGATATGTCTTAGGTTTATTTGGTTTTCCATATGGTTCAAGTAACGTTATTGAGGATGATGACGATATCTGTAGAACGTTATCCAATCATATTCCGCTTCAACATATTAGACCTATTTCCAATGTAATTCCAACTTTTAAGTAATCTATATTTTGGCAGGTACATGTACCAGTCACCAGAGCACATGACTGGCGTATGTACACACGCATGTAACCCCTCATTACTGAGGTAAAGAACCTTTGGACTAAACGATGACTTGTTATAATTTTAGGTAGTATCTAAACAGACGTGACACACAAGTGTAATTAAGATTGTTGCTCATAATATTGCTTGTTTTTTTATTCAAGCCAAGGCTCGCTAAATACAATGTTGATTCCTATTACAGGATATTTACCATCCCCAAACACACTCGCGTGATAACCTCTATGTATCTCGTGATTACAAAACAAATCAACAAGTCAGTTTGATCCTAGCAATGCTAAGGCAATAAAGAATAATTTTGTCTCAGGTTTAACATACAACGATCGCTGATCATGCTGCATGTCCTAAACAATGTTGTGAAAAATTATTAAATTGTTTGGCCTTTAGAGCAAAAAGTATATGTTTTGAAGCAGTGACAGGAAAAATACACGTTGATTTCGCAAAAATTCCCTCCCCGCCCCAAGAATTTTAAATCCTCATGAAAATAAACCCATTAGCAATTTTCTTGACACTTCTTAGAAATCGGTTTTTATTTAATTAAATGAAAGTTCATGGAAAAGTTAAAGATCCCCATTTGTTATTTTCAGCACTGTTTGGCCGACCGAAGTCTTGGGTGGTGTCTGCAAGCGCTGATACGGATGGAAGAGGAACTATCACAGAGAGCACACGGACTATGACGACATCTATGACCACCCTGGCCCCCTGTGCTCATGTGGTATCAACCTGCATCGTCAATTTTATTTTTAAAAAAACAAACAGGTAAATTAGAAAACCCAGGTATACTATCATTCGCTCTCCCAATTAATTATGCCCATTGATCGTCTCTCTCAAACAGATTATGCGGGCCCATGACGACAAGGATTACACTGAGCCATGGAGAAACCAACCATGCATGGTAAGACAACCCAGGCATAGTGAGTCTCTAAAAAATATACGAAAGGGCTCTAAACGCTCATACACACGACGTGGCGTCGCCTTTTTCCGTCCTCGGGAATACGTGCGGATTTCTTATAACCTCTGAGTACGACGGTGGTGGGGCATCTGGCTCCACCTCTGGAACATATTTAGGGGGTGCTGTTGGGGTCAAATATATTGTAGATATAGGCCTGGTGTCGTGTTCACGGGTGGAGGAAATACTGGCACTGGTTCTGCCGATCCTGGACGCACTCCCGGTATTGTCCAAAGGGTAGGTGAAGTCGTTCCATGATTGGCTTGACTGCTTGTTTCGAGCTGCAACCAAACGACACAGCTTTACGATTTCGAAAAGAAGATATACTGTGTGGCATACACGCCTAACTTTATACAGTAAACTATGGTTATAACGATCACGCTTATAACGAACTAACGGATATAACGAACTTACTTTTTGGTCCCGACTGCTTGCTGTAGTCATGCTGTATATGTACTTATAACGAACTACGGTTATAACGAACTAAAAGTAGTAGTCCCTTTGAGTTCGTTATAACCGTAGTTTACTGTAACAGGAACCGATCACTGCTGTAGTATTCGATTTTCATCACTCGGTTCACCTCAACCCTATAAATATTATGTAGGTAACGAAATAAACTGAGTCTACCCACCAATGTGAGTGAGTGAGTGAGTATGGATTTACGCCGCTTTTAGCAATATTCCAGCAATATCACGGCGGGGGACACCAGAAATGGGCTTCACACATTGTACCCACGTCGGGAATCAAAGGTCTTCGGCGTGACGAGCGAGCGCTTTAACCACTAGACTACCCGACCGCCCCCTACCCACAAATGAACTAAATGATCCAAAAATGCAAGTTTAGGTGGATCATCGACAAAATAATAAAATCCTATCGCTTCAATCAGTAGTAGCCTTATAGATTTGAAGAACGTCAGCGGACGTTGACTGACTGCCATGGAGTGTGCGTTGCGCGTGAAGTTAATAAAGGGAGGTAACTCTAACTTTTGCATCTGCAGGAATGGCAGTAGATCTCCTTGCCAAGCTCAGTGTAGAACGACTTCACACAGCAGAACACACTGACAGCGATGATAGCCAAAATCACAAGGACACCCGCTGTTATGCCTAAGCCCAGCTGAAGAGCAACTCTGAAATATAAGAGAACAAGAAGCATTAATATCCCCGTCTTACGTTCATCACACACGTTCATTTTCTTATGTTATGAGTGGGTAAGTATGACTTGACGCCGCCCCTGGCAATATTCTGTCTACCTGGGGGCACGGGTTAACCAGTCGTCTGAGGCGCCGCGATTTGCTGTGCAGAGTTTCGTCCCTTGGGCAGTAATGGGCACGCCAGAAACCTATGATTGTGGGTTCGAATCCCAGTTCGCTGCAATTATGTTTCTAGGTTTGTCAGCACCATACCCGTGCTCGTGGGTTTCACCGAAGTGGTAAACGTCTGAGACCTGCATCACTTCGGGCTTTCCTCCCTCATTAAGCTAACACGCCCGGATATAACTGGAATACTGTTAAAAGCTCCACACTCACTCTGTCAACCTCTTGCTTGCCTTTTCAAGGTTTGAATATTTGCAGACGCCGCGATGCAGCTTGACTGAGACCTAAGACAATATTCATGCATAAATTTCAGTCCCCACAGTCCGAGTGTTTACTAACATTGATTAAAATTATATCATTTTCTGCTCCAGGATCTACCAACGTCTTCATTGACAATCTGAAACCCTCATAGAACACATATATTCTTTCGGTGTTACGCTTTAAGGAGTATATGTCATCGAATGAATAAATTATCAACAATATAATGGCGCGGCCTCTATTTGTCCCATTCGGAACTGCTCGTCATTGTCCCATTCGGAACTGCTCGTCTTTTTCGGAATACAGAAATCAGACATGCACGTTTGAATGCTTGGCTTACTCGAACCGGGAATTTAGAAGCCTCGACGCTGGTTGGCTGATAAGGAAAATTCACCTGTTGATGATCTCATGAAGCAATGGGGGAGGTGTGTGTGTGTGTGTGGGGGGGGGGGGGGGGTTGTCTTTCTGCAGTAAGTTATTGTATAAGAACAGACTGGGCACTCACTTGTCTCGATCACAGCAGTACTGCTTGTCGGCGTCCCCGCAGCATCCTCCTTCCGCGGCACAGTCGAACCGGGAGGTTGAGGTCCAAGTGCTGTATTTATTCGCCTTGCAGCAGTACTTGGCATACTCCTCTGAAACACAGTCACTGACGGGTACTGGTAGCAGTGGGTGTTTCGTCTTAATATGCAGGCAAATCATAATGGGGTTTACGTGTTTGAACCGGTCCAGAGTAACCTATCGTAAGTTGCGAGTTTTCAGGTTCGGTGACTTGAACGATTGTAACGGAATGGTGGTCAGGCAAACTGACTTGGTTGATGCATGTCATCGTATCACAATTGCGTAGATCGATGCTCATGATGTCATTGGAATGTCTGGACCAGACTCGATTATTTATTTGCCCGTTTCATATAGCTGGAATATTGCTGAGTGCGGCGTTAAACATAAACAAACAAACTTAAGCATGTGTGTGTTTTCGTAACCTCATACTATCGATCACTGGTTTGTCTGGTCCAGACCCGACAATATCAAACTACTGCTATAACGAAGTCGAATTTAGTGAACAGACGGTTTTATCGAAATCGCTTCCTATTTCTCGACTGGTAATTTACATTATTGGTCTTGTGAACTCCGAACTCCTGACATACATGAAGTTTGTTCTCATCCTACTTGACTGTAAACAGATATAATAATAATACTGAGAACCGTGAAGTCATCTGGGGCTTCAGTACTGACCCACACTGAATCAAAGTGTATAAACTGTGTGGCGAATGTGTGCCTGGTTACATAATACAGTGATGTGAATGAAAACCTGCAGGGGCCTCAGAGGTAGCTTTTGTTGTACACTGCCTAGGGAGTTGAGAATGTATCTAAATGTAAATTACTCCATTGACTGGGGTTGTAATGGTTGGTTGGTTGGCTGGTCGGTTGGTTTATTGTTTAACGCCGCACTCAGCAATATTACAGCTACATGACTGCGGTCTGTAAATAATTCGCTGTCTGGGCGGCGTGTAGAGGGGGTAAGAGCCCTGAGCTGATGACGAGCCTAACAAGCCTGACTGTGCCAGGGTCATCCAAACCCTCTTTGCTGCATTTTTTATTTTTTATCCGTAAATAATAAAAAATAATAAAAAAATAATAAAATAATAATATATTGCCCCACCATGAAGTTAATATAATGACCTGTACCCAGTAGCATATCATATGATAAGTGACGGAGACTGTGTTTCTTAACAGGTAAATTATGAAGTTCAAACTTTCGGCCGTGTCTTCCCTAGATTTTTGTTGTTTTCATATAGTATGTAGTGACGAAGCTATTTTACCTTGGTGGGTGTGATAATAGGTACTAGGCTGTGTGTAATACAAGTGGTATTGTCGACCTAACACTGACACACTACGGTACAGTATACGTACCTGCTGGTATATGAACTGGCCTCCCGTTGTTTATATAGGGGCTGTCACACGCCGCGCCACCATGGCTCTCTATAAATAACGCTGAGTTACATTGGAGTGTCCCACAAAAGTTGATAGGATAATATATCATAGGGAACAATATTATTCAAACACCGTGTTCATAACACAGTGACTGTATAATTACTCAGCAGGTATACAATAATAATCAGGCATAGTATAACAATCGTATATATTGACATTGAAAACATAATTACACACCATTGACACACGATATGACACATGGGGCAGGTCTAAACGCTACATCTATACACATTCTACTGAATCGGTTTGAAAAATAGGTCAAATACCCGCTGTCCCAGGTATGACATTATAAACCTTTTAAACTGAAGTAGCTCTATAGCAACATTATGTTCACGAGAACAGTAACCACTAACGGTGAAACAATGGCTTACCTGCTACAAAGTGTACAACCAGCAGAGATACAACGGGAAAAGTGAACGGTGAACTGAGTAGATATTCCATACACTTCCGTTTGAAAGTTGGACTATTATGTTTACTGAAGCGGTGCCTCGGGTAATAGCTTCCCGTGAAATATAAGACACATAGGTCAAGGGATGGGTCATTTCCTTTCTGGGTTAGTCTGGGGGCAACAGCTGAGAACACTTAACAAAGCGCGTCATTGTCGATTTATCCTATTACTAATTGAATCTTGTTTTTTTTGTATTGTACACTCATGTTCTTGTTTTAATTACCAGAATAATGAATTAACGCTCGATGCGCTTTGAGTCAAAAGGGATATCTTGTCCACACAAATATAAGAACGAGATATGGATAAATCGTTATGATGGTCTATAGACGACATAAGTTTTAAAACTTATGTACAACTGACATTATGTTTGACGACTAAAGCAGCTGATTCCCTCCATTCTTTATGTGCTTTCTAGGTATTCTATGGACCTCAATTAGCAATGGTTTGTTTGTTGCTTAACGCCGAACTCAGCAACATTCCCGCTATATGACAGCGGTCTGTAAATCATCAAGTCTGGACCGGACAATGCAGTGATTGACATCATGAACTTTGATCCACGCAATTGGGATTGATGACATACCTCAAGTCAGCGAGCCTGACCATCTGATCCCGTTAGTCGCCTCTTCCGAAAAGCATAGTCGGTTTTTTTACGGCAAGCCTGGGTTGCTAAGACCTATTCTACCCCGGGTCAGTGATGGCACTACATGTGTATACATATTGCAAGCAAACAGAGCATCATACATAAACTAAGAAACTGTTTCATTGTTTTTTTGTTTTTTTTAAATAAATTATAATTTACTTTAGTTTTTAAACTATAAAATTCCACGTTATCACTGCAATATATATCGTACCATTTCTGCAATATTCATCGTAATTATTTTAAAGGAATTCCCGGGAACAATTTATTTGTTTTCAATAAAATCCCAGCGGCCGATCCATCGAAGTGGTATGACGTGGCCGGGGATCGAACCCCGGACCTTACGCGCTCTCCGGGCGGACGCTCTTCCTCTAGACCACGGAGGCGGTCCCCAACTGATTTGAACAGAACAGAACAGAACTGTTTATTCTCTCCAAAGAGTACAAAAGTGCAAGCATGTAAACATAAAGTATTAATATGTGTCAAGATGACAGTATGTCATGCATGGATATGTTATATCTTTTCTGTTTTCTGACTGCTTTAAATATTTCATCAATAAATCTCGATAGGTTCTTAAGATCTCTAGTGTTTTGACTGGACAATAACCTCTTAAATGTTTACAAATTAGACCATTTATTCTGGTAAGCAGTTGGTAAGTATACACATCTATGTTTTGACAGTGAGTGAGTGAGTGAGTATGGTTTTACGCCGCTTTTAGCAGTATTCCAGCAATATCACGGCGGGGGACACCAGAAATGGGCTTCACACATTGTACCCATGTCGGGAATCGAACCCGGGTCTTCGGCGTGAGGGCGAACGCTTTAACCACTAGGCTACCCGACCGCCCCTATGTTTTGACAGAGCCTGGCATCTTAACAGATAATGAAATTCGTCTGCAACTGAAGGAGAGTTTCACAGTTTACATGCACGATCCTCTTTCTTTAAACTATTCCAACGGCCGGTTTCAATTGGTAAATTATGGTTTTATGATCTGAATTTTAAAATTGGAATAAGCATATTTTTTGTCATTGAAAGGTATCTTTCAATTATTTTTTTTTTTCTGTCAGATACTGAGAAGAGACATCACCAAATACTGAACGTGCTCACAGCTATCTGCCACAGGAACTACATCCATTTGTTTGGATCGATGCTCATGATAATAAATTATAAATCACTGGATTGTCTGGTCCAGACTCGATTATTTACAGACCGCCGTCATATAGCTGGAATATTTCTGAGTGCGGCGTAAAACAACAAACCAATCGATCAAAAGTTTAAATGTTTCACCAAGTACCACAGGCTGTGCAACATCACATTTGGTATCTTGCACCAAGACTGGAATAATACTATCATCAGTCCTGGGTTTCTTCTCTGGATCAAGCGATGGGGAACAAATGACTAGCAGCTTCACGCGTAATACAACTATCAACAAACACAACTACAAATATGACAGCACTAATGACCAGCCGTGCAAACCGTTGTATATTCCCAGTACAAAATGTTTTACCAAGTGTTACATTACTTTGATAAGCTATAAATTGGTGTAACCCATTTCTTCGCCGGCTAGGGTTAACGCACTAGGTTAAATTGGGAGTAAATGGTGTTAGGGATTACTTCCAAAAATATATTTAGTTCGTGTACGTAAATGATTAGTTCATTGGGAAACTATTGTATTTATAACTGTCACCAAGAAGAATTGACACGCCGCACTATAGAAATATTCCGGCTATATGATGGCGGTCTGTAAATAATCGAGCTTGGGCCGATGTATACCACATGTATACTTTTTATTTCATTTTAACTAAACAGTGTAAAACGCCAACGCCTATTCACCTTAACAATAAACCATCACGTTGTATACTCCCCAGGGAGCTGAGAATGAAAATCGAGTGCTCACAGATCCATTGACTGGGGTAATAATAGTGTAGCGCTATAAGCATCCACTTGGTGAATGGAATCTGGCGCATTATAAATGCACACTGTATTCCAGTTATATCACGGCGTGTCAGCGTGTGGGAGGAAAGCCCGAAGTGATGCAGGTCTCAGTCGTTTACCACTTCGGTGGAACCCACGAGCACGGGCATCGTGCTGACAAACCTAGAAACATAATCGGGGCGAACCGGGATTCGAACCCACAATCATAGGTTTCTGGCGTGTCCAAGGGTTGCAACTCCTGCACAGCAAATCGCGGCGCCTTAGACGACTGGGCTACCCGTGCCCCCGAACCTGCGTTGACTAAGGTATAACCCTAGTTAACCTTGGTTGACCAATGTAAGCTCATTTCAACTAATTAGGAGATAAACATACTTCGAAAGAAGTTGATGTAGCCCCTCTGTAGAGTAGGTACCTCTTATTTTAATTTGGAACCAATCACTTTAGCGCGAGGTTTCAAATGTATAAACAAAGGTATCTACTCTACGGTGGGACTACATCAAATTTCAAAACACATAGACTAACATATAGTCTCTGAAATGAACATATCATACAGAAAATAAAAATCTAATAAAAAGGGAGCCCAGTGATTCTCTTCATTTTCAGATACTGCAGTAATCTAGACTTGCCAAACATTATAGACTTGCATGGGCTGTAGTTGATTTAAATGTATCAGGGTCTGTAAGACAGACTACAAAACACAGTACATGTGTAAGTTTATCTCCATTCTACCGTGACGGCAAGATCACTTTGAATACTATGCTTTCTTGCACCGCATAATGACATATGGTTACTAAGATCCGCTATCTTAGAACATTACGAAAAGGGGTCACAGGTAGTAACAAATATTGACTAAACAAACACAAACAGAAACATTTCTTTGTGAGTTTTGGTGGCTTTTGGAAAGGAGGAGTGCTTTCTGATGGACATTCAAATCCCCTCCTGACAAATCCTAACGGTGGTTGACGGAGATGGCAGGACATATCAATCACAAAAAGGCTTGTAATCAAGATATTGTCATGAATAAAGTTTTTTTAAACACACTTTGATAATGTTTCGTTAGACTTTCATTATCGTTTGTTTCAATGAGAATTTACCTGTTACTCCCATAAGAGTTTCATAAACGTTACCGTTTCTATGCATTTTGTTTGTTTGTTTGTGTGTTGTTTAACGCCGCAAAGATATGTCTTCGTTAAGCGTTGTCATCTCATCGTCAAAGCAGTCAGAGTTACGGCCTAAGGACGTTAAAATAAAACACAAAAAAAATTAAAAAAAGACCCAGCGTCTAAAAGAGGAAATGCGGTATCAAGTTTTAATGGGTGATCGGCAGCCATTTTTTAAGCACGTTTTTGGTGTGAAATTGTTTTCACAAGAGGTTTAAGAAGGAAAAGGGACAATCAAGCATTCTTCGATGTCATGGTAGAATGTACGTCATACTTGCCCATACCCACTGAACACGTTGGGTGGGGTACTCTGGTTAACAGCCTCCAAGTGACGTCCTCGTTAAAGAAAATTAGTTTCATTGATTGATTAAAAAAATATAATTAACTAGGTATTGATAGTATATGCGTATTCTGAAATGCGTAAGGGAGATTTACCTTTCGTTTGTTGATATTAATACTTTAGAAGAAATACAAGATTGGTCCAAATTACATGGACAGGTAAGATTATCATAATGCAAGTTTAACAAGGTTGAATCGCCACCAGTGATTTTGTTGATTCGCCGCAATTGTGTTGATTCGCCACTGATTGCGTACAGCCAATTGTCAAGTTCAAGTTCATTTATTCTCAAAAACCACGTTTGGTGGTACAAGAGCATATACAGTATCCAAAGACAAATGAAAATACACAATGATGAAATACAGAATAAATAAATACAAGATATTATACAAGATGGCCGGAGTTAAAATTCTACTGTTCTTGTAAGAGATAATACCTTCGAGAGGTATTTTGACAGATTAATAATTTCTTTACGCCTTTGGTTGTAAATAATTTAACAAAGTCTGGTATACATGGATATTTTGTTATGAGAGATGGTAAGTACATTTTTTTTTGCTTCACAGAGAGTTTTACAGTAAAATATGTAATGAAATTCATCAGCAATAGAAAAAGATTTACAAAGATTGCAAGTTCTGTCACATCGTGGTAGGTCCTCCCAGCGGCCAGTTTCTATCGGTAGATTATGATTAGATGTAATAAATCTTTGGAAAGGATAGTGACACTTGACACTGAGTGAGATTTCTCAGTTCGCTTTACACGTCACTTATTAGTGGTAGATGGGCCTTGTGGGTGATCAGATATCAGTACGCTATATACGTCACTTATTAGTGGTAGATGAGCCTTGTGGGTGATCAGATATCAGTACGCTATACACGTCACTTATTAGTGGTAGATGGGCCTTGTGGGTGATCAGATATCAGTACGCTATACACGTCACTTATTAGTGGTAGATGAGCCTTGTGGGTGATCAGATATCAGTACGCTATACACGTCACTTATTAGTGGTAGATGGGCCTTATGGGTGATCAGATGTCAGTAGGCTATACACGTCACTTATTAGTGGTAGATGAGCCTTGTGGGTGATCAGATATCAGTACGCTATACACGTCACTTATTAGTGGTAGATGGGCCTTATGGGTGATCAGATATCAGTACGCTATACACGTCACTTATTAGTGGTAGATGAGCCTTATGGGTGATCAGATGTCAGTAGGCTATACACGTCACTTATTAGTGGTAGATGGGCCTTGTGGGTGATCAGATATCAGTACGCTATACACGTCACTTATTAGAGGTAGATGGGCCTTTTGGGTGATCAGATATCAGTACGCTATACACGTCACTTATTAGTGGTAGATGGGCCTTGTGGGTGATCAGATATCAGTACGCTATATACGTCACTTATTAGTGGTAGATGGGCCTTGTGGGTGATAAGATATCAGTACGCTATACACGTCACTTATTAGTGGTAGATGGGCCTTGTGGGTGATCAGATGTCAGTAGGCTATATCCGTTAGTTCGCTGTAGAGTTCGTTATGTACGTAAATTTGATATGATAACATATAGGAGATAAGTCGGGGATATTGTAACAGTTCGTTGTATCCGTTTGTTCGCTCTATCCGTGTTCTACTGTAAAGCATGTCATTTGATGTTCTTCGTGTTATTTAGAAGTTTCTTGTCTTTTTATACATTCATTAGATAAGAAACAATGACAGCTTGGCGTAGAAATGAAACACTTGTTACCTTCTCATGTGTGTGTTGTTGTGTTTCTCCCTCTCCTGGCAACCACCATTAAATCTAAGATTGCATTTAATACTTTTTATTTCGGTTATTGCCCTAATATACCATTGCTTTACACTGGTTAACCCAGGTTGAATCCAGTCACACACACAGTGGACACCATGTTATGTTGTTATGTTCGATATTTTACGCCGCAATCAGCAATATACCAGCTACATGACGATGGTCTCTAAATCATCGCGTCTGGACCAGACAATCCAGAGACTGGTATAATGAAAGTTCACTCGGCCCTATAGAAGCTATCTCATCCAATGGACTTGATAACACCCTGAAGATCATCATGATGAAGCCAGCAAGAGGCCGACTACAGTGAACAGTATTTGTTCTCGCTTAAAGAGAGGTTTGTATCTTTGATAAATCACTAAAATTATGTAATACATTAGTATGTGACAATCAATATTATATCGAAATTGTATTCAGATCATGTGAAATGTAGAGGTTTATACAAAACCAACATACACACTTCATATGTATTCGATAAGCATTCTCCTAAAGGGGAATATAGCTCAACAGAGTTTGTGTAAATGAATAAACTTGAAGATCAATTAATATTCAAAGACATCTATTTTCTCCGACAAGTGGGTTTCACACAATCTACCCATGTGGGGAATCGAACCCGGGTCTTCGGGTGACGAGCGAACGCTTTAACCACTAGACGTATCAACAGGTAAAGGTAATCGTGTCATTGTTTTGCACGCTGCAACACATGATATGGGGCTTATTACTGGTGATTTTCATAAGGAAATTATAGGAGGTGATGTGTTCATAGACTGGTTGGAACTTCAGCTGTTGCCCATTTTAAACAACATCAGTGTGATTGTCATGGTTAACGCCAGTTAATATAACGTCCGGGAATCAGGTAATGTCGCCCAAACCATGAGTAGTCTAAAGGAGACCATACAGGAATATATGACATTGGTCGACTTCAGACCATATGAAACGAAAGTTCAACCCATGGAGAAAATTCGGCTGAATAAGAATCCAGTAAAGTACAAGACATATGTGATGGCGGCACAACACGGTTACGTTGTCTTACGTACGGCAGTCGGACATTGTGAGCTCAACCCTGTTGTGTCTATCTTGGCTAAATGTACAGGGTTCGTGGCAAGACATAATACAACATTCAAAAGTACAGATTCATATACGCCATCAGCGGAGATGAATGCTATCTCAAGAAACCATCTGTAGAATACTCATCCAGTTTCATAGCTCTTAACTACTCCATCGTGTTTCCAAGCAAATATAATGCAGTACATATCCTAAATTGCTCCCTCATCCACGCATGTCAATTAAGTACAATAAGAGCAATATTTTGAGACCACCCCCAACTCGGTGACATTTGCACCTGGGAGAATGCACGGGAAGGTGTGAGGTCATCACCCGGGGACAGGTGTAAGGTAATTACCTCAGGTTATAGGCCATTTCATACATGCATGACAACACACGAATATTTTCTAAGTTTATCATCATTTTACCTGTAAAAGTACATTTTAAGGGTAATCACAGTGTCAGTTAGGAAAGGCTAGATTAGGGCAATTCGCGTTATTTTGATATATGCTCTTTTTATAGTCCTATGACTCGTATTTTTTAAATGAAGCCAGAAAAGCAGTTTTCTAACATTTCCGACAGTACTTTAGGAATTAATCTCCTTCACAATCGTACAAAAAAAAGTTGGGCAAAGGGGTAAACATTCATATATAACAGATGATAAACAAATACGTTATGTGTTACATTATTTGCCATTTAGAAATTACATACGGTGTATAAAGGAATGGTATGGATGGCATTGTTAATGAGCACTAGCACATAGTACTGGCCTGGGGCCTACATACGTGGCAATAGCAATATTAGTATTATCGAATGTAGATAACTTTGAATAACTTTGCCTCTCGCGATGGATAAAAAAACCATGCATCTCGTGCTCACAAAACAAATCGATAAAAACCTCGGTATGATTCAAGCTATGGTAGGGCATATGGGAAATACATCTTCTATATCTCCAGGGCTCGCCTTTCGGTAAACCTACACTCGACCCTGGCTCCATTCCGTGTGGTTCTCGCGATCTCAAATTACCTGCCCTTGATTTTCATTCACCAAGTTGATTTGCTAAGCTACTCAATCTAACTGACCAATGAGAATGCGAGTTACAAACCAGTAGCAATGTTGGATTGGCGATATCAACAGCATGGGGACCAGTCCCATTGGTTAGGATAAAGCTTGCCAGAAATTAAACATTGAAAACTGACTCAAAAATTTGTTTGATGGAGAGGACGTCATCGAGTCCTTTAAAACTGGCGGTGGCAAGTCCCATCTTCTTTTTCTTCATCTCGACGTTTGATAGGTCAATTCAAGTTAAACTGCCGCATGGTTTAGCTAACTCTATAAATACAATCGGCATAAGTCCGGACTAGTCCAAGCAGCCAGCCACACACACACACACACACACACACATACACACACACACACACACACACACACGTGCATGCACCAAGTGCAATAATCTTGCACGCGACGCTAAACCTTACCTCACCTCCTAGAGATATGGGACGAATTTTTCTGATATTTTCCCACAAACAGGCCCGAAAAGATAAAACTAACATACCTGTTTCTTCTTGAAATTCGAAATCAACATATTTTATAACATCAAGTACATCAGTGAGAAAAGTGAGAAATGCATTTCTTTCTGAAAAAAAGGTTTCACGATGTAAACTAATGAGTCTATTCGAACTTGGGATGTGATGACTTTCACACAAAGTTGAAATCAGGTCGACACTCCGGATACAGGAAAGCGTACTTCCAAACCACACGATACGTTAATTTCGTTTTATAACGGGACATGCTTGTGTTATTGAATACATTTGTGAGCCATAAATGATTTTGGTGTCACATATAGTATCATTAACAAGATTCCTGCATCTCAGTTTCGGAGGAAACACACCATGTGGGATATATGTGAGTCAGTGAGTGAGTGTTGTTTTACGCCGCTTGTAGCAATATTCCAGCAATATCACGGCGGGGGACACCAGAAATGGGCTTCACACATAGTACCCATGTGGGGAATCGAACCTGGGTCTTCGGCATGACAAGCGGAAGCAATGTGCGGGAGGCACTTGACCGCAATTACGTCGTGTTTGTCTGTAAAAGAATATCTGACCATTCATACAGACGTTGTGGCGTCGGCAGCATCGGTCCGAGGAAATATGTGCGGATTTCTTATAACGTCCGAGTAGGCCGGCGGTGAAGCATCTAGGGCAACATCTGGAACATATGTAGGGGGCGCTGTTGGGGCCATTGGTGTGATAGGCCCTGGCTCGGCGTCCAGTTCATGGCTGGAGGGTATACTGGATCGTGGTCGGACCATGTACGCATCTTGTGAAGTGGCCCCGGCCAGCGCCCTGCTTCTGTTGAGATTGATCCAATATTCGTTTGACCCTTTGTCTCTAACTGGAACCAAACGACACTCGTATCACATTTTAAGATTGTAATGCATTTAGCATAGAATCCGTTATTCACATCAAAATGTCATTAATATCATCATAACCCTGTGTTTAACCATGGACCCACATTTGTAGGTCCGTGGTTTAACTTGAGCCAGTGTTTGTTTTGTTTGTTTGATGTGTAACGCCGCACTCAACAATATTTCAGCGTCCTGTAAATATTGATATTGTGACACGATCCACGCCGTCAGGGTAAGCTGAGGCCCAATCAAGCAAGTCACCGGGCCTCAACCACCCGATCCATTAAGTCGCCTTGTACAACAAACAGTGGTTGCTTGTGACCTACTCTAACCCGGAATCCCGTGAGTTGAACGTGTGTCTGTGTCTTTGTGCATCTGTGAGTTCAGTGCATACATAATTCAACAACAGGAGCCGATCCCAATTAAATGAGCAGTTGCATGATACTGTGATTCCCGACATGGGTACAGTGTGTGAAGCCCATTTCTGGTGTTACCCGCAGTGATATTGCTGGAATATTGCTAAAAGCGGCGTAAAACAACACTCACTCATGGTATTAATTATACGTGGCTTATGGAAGAGAGAGAGAGAGTGTGTGAGTAATAAAGGGGGGTAACTCTAACCTCTGCATCTGCAACACTTGTAGCAGTAGATCTCCTGTCCTGTGCTACTGAGGACACACTTCACACAGCAGTACACGAGGACAGCGATAAAAGCCAGTAACACCAAGGCACCTGCTGCCAAGCCTAAACCCAGCTGAAGAGCAAATCTGAAAAACAAAGAGGACAAGAAGCATATTACAAGAATATACTTTCGTAATAATATATCTGTAATGAGTTGGTAAGTATGATTTTACGACGCTTCTGGCAATATTTCCGCCCAGTTACGGCGAGGTGGACGAGAATGGGCTTCACACATTGTACAGACGTTGGGAAACTAACAAAAAACAGAAAATAAGTCAGAAAAAGGTATTTATTAATAGATTTCAAATGCATTCAAAACTTTGCAATATATTCATAAAGGTAAATTTCGATCTGTCTACATGTACTCTGTTTATTACTAAAAACACGATGGCACATGTAACAACCTTGCCTGTGTTTTCTGCCTATCTATTCTTACTTGGGCCAGGCACTACCCTAGGTGTCAGGTCTTATCTGTAACAGGGACTCAGAAGTAAAGTGTCCATTACATAAAAGAATTCCAGTTTTCTAAAACGATTCGGCTTCATTTCATTACTTCCTTGAAAACCCATACGGAACACGAATATTCCCTCAATGTGACTCCGTTATAGGTATAGATGCCATGGCGCTCAGAAACGAAAGAGTCTTTAAAGTTGTCACATTATAATGACGCAGCCTCTGTTCACAATCGGAACTGCTTGTAAAAGCATTTTTCGAGATACAAAAATAAACAAGTATACTCAAAGGGGCCTCCAAGGGAGGGGTTGTTGATCTCCCTGCAGTAAGGTATTGTTTGGAAGTAACAGACTGGGCACTCACTTGTCTCGATCACAGCAGTACTGCTTGTCGACGTCCCCGCAACATCCTCCTTCCGCGGCACAGTCGAACCGGGAGGTTGAGGTCCAGCCTGAGCTGTATTTATCCGCCTTGCAGCAGTACTTGGCATACGTCTCTGAAAGACAGTCACTGACGGGTACTGGTAGCAGTAGATGTTTCGTCTTACAGGCTAATCTGGGTTCTTATGGGGATTACTTGTTTGAAGCGGTCCAGAGTAACCTATGCTAGTCGTAAGTTGCGACTTAAAGAGTCGAGGTTGCAGGTTCTGTGACTTGAACGATTGCGTGTCGCCATCATATTACTCAGTACGGCGTTAAATATCCAAACAAAATTTACATAAGGAAATTGGGAAATTTCGAAATAGAATTCAACGAACAGTTTTGTATCTTTCTAGGTTTGCTAGAAACGTAATTAGCCCGGTGAATAGCCCATCACAGCTGTAACGAAGTCGGACTTTTAACCAAAACCGTTTCGTATCTGCCTAAGCTACGTTTGTAATCGTTCTGAACAGGTTATAAGAGCACTTATGCAAAGTGAATGCTGCGCTATATAAAGGCAATTATTATTATTATTATTATTATTATTATTATTATTTACGTTTCTAGGCATGTGAAGTCAAATTCGGTAAACAGTCGGCTATACTAAAAACAATAGATTTGTTATAGACGTTGGCTACAAGCATGGCGAAGACTGAAAAATATGATCGAACCACGCCATCACGTCGCTTAGATACTGTGTTTGTGCCAAAGCAGGGCATCCAATGACAATGTGTTGGACAGTCTCATTACAGTCATTGCATATTCTATATTTCATATTTACATTTTGATGAAAAATCACACATTGACGGTTTCGAGTGGGAAGTGACTGGTCCTGAGCAGCAAACAGAAAGCCTTCTGTTTCACTTTTCAGGCCAGCCGACTTCATCCAAGCGAAGAACTCTGGGTTGTTGAAGTTTTCAACACACTGTGTACATAAACTCGATGCAGTGGTCGTACAGATTATTATTATTATTATTATTATTATTATTATTATTATTATTATTAGGTTGAGAAGTTAGGTAGACAATAGTTAATAACAGCAAAAAATGACAAACTGTGATTCCTTAACATTTAGGTAATGGTTAATACCCACAGCCTAAATAATCATGCGGTCTTCCATCAGAATTTTGTTGATAAAGCTGTTAGGATGCAGCGACCGTCCCTGCCGAGCTGTGATAATATAGGTATTATAGGCTGTGTGTGATACAAGTGGTATTGTGGACTTAACACTGACACACTACGGTACAGTATACGTACCCTCTGGTATATGAACTGGCCTCCCGTTGTTTATATAGGGGCTGTCACACGCCGCGCCACCATGGCTCTCTATAAAAAAACGCTGAGGTACATTTCAGTGTTTCACAAAAGTACATACATCTATGTATATGGGATAATATAGCACAGGGTTCAATATTACTCTTGCACCGTTTCCTAAACATGGCTATATGTAGTCATGATCAACATGAAAAGAAAGGCATTAAGAATATAATTACACCACTGGCACATGGTTTGACATAATCCTTGTTATTTTAGTTCTATATATAGTCACCTCCTCCTCCTGACACAGAACACGGTTTGAAAAATAGGTCAAATACTCGCTGTCCCAGGCGGGTCATTTCATACTTTTGAGTCTGTAGTAGCTCAGTAAAATCTGGATGTTTACGATACACCAGGAACAGATATCGGTGAAACAGCGACCTACCTGCTACATAGTGTACAAGCAGCAGGGATACAACAGGGACAGTCGATGGACTGCGTAGATAGTCCATACACATCCGCTTGTCGATTATCGTGTAACTGAGGCGGTGCCTCGGGTAATAGTTCCCCGTGAAATATGCGACAAAAGGTTCAAATGATTTTCAACTGAACTATAACTATGAAATGTTACATTTGGGATAACACTTTCTCAGAAAAGTACAGATTCTAGTACATTGGTGGTTGAGTCCCATCCGGGATTGGAACCCACACTGCCAGAGTGAGGCAGCTAATCGCCAGTACACAAAGTCAGCGATCTAACCCACTCAGCCACCGAGGCTTCCATAATCTTATTTGTCCCCCCGTGTCAAAAAAGAGTTAACTACGGCCTTGGTCTAAGTCCTTAATTAATCCTTTCTGGTTCTCCCATTCTGTCATACAGACCCTGAAAAAATATATACAATACAGCCCATGTAAGTCTATAATGTTTGGCTAGTCTAGATTACTGCAGTATTTGAAAAGGAAGAAAGTCTCTTGGCTCCTTTTTATTATATTTTAAAACTATAACTTAATAAAATAAATTCTGTAAAATATGTTCATTCTAGAGACTAGATGTTAGTCTAGGATTCTCCGTCCACATTAAGAAGACACTTCCTGATAAATGTAAACTTGATACTTATAAAATCGGAGTTAAACTCAATTCACATAAGGGTTTTACAAGTTCTCTGTGCTACAAGCCGCCCGCCTTAAGTGACATCGCTGACTCAGAACAGGATGGAACTGATGCGATTTTGTAAGAATTGTAAATAAAACCTTTCATAATGTCCCTGTTGAAATATGACTTTCATTGTGACTTAACAAACAACTCCATGTAGTTAAAGTAAATACTTTAATCAAAATAGTCAATGATACATACGTTTCATTCAATATACTTTGAAAATTTATCATGAACAAACAATCTGTTGGGGCTAGTCTTCAGACAGGCTATACAGATACATCTTCCCGAGGCAAGGGAGTTACCTGAGTATACGTCCAATTTTCACCTTGCCGAACTAGGCTGAAATTATGCAGTTATGTTTGGCTGGGCTAACGAGTCTATGCATAGTCAAATCAAAATCACGTAACGAAATCGACATCCGATTCGTAAACTGCCGCACAGAACGTTCGTTCAGCACAATGAGGCTGATCAAGACATAACTCAGGTCAACAATGACCAATGCGAAAATGAGCTCTCTGGCACTCCTCCACTTCCACAAGGACATTGACATTGACATTGAAATTGACTGACTACTTTACCGGAATTGCCCTATTTTTTAATTAGACCCGATTTGTAACATTTCAACATCAATTCAAAGATCAAGATTCTGCGATTCTGTTGATGGCTTGGTGACTTTGTATTTAGTGTTTATTTCATTGTTGTGATCAAGGCCAAAACGTGTGTTGAGTGTTTATTTCAAAGTTAGATAAAACATTAAAAAACCCAGCATTTGTTGTATATTGAGTTTATCTTGCAATGATATACCAGTAATGAGGTAACGAAAACTTTCGGGAATAATGTGAAGAAATACCTCTACGATAGAGTGTCTGCCCAGAGAACGGAAGGTCGGTGGTTCGATCTGCAGCCACGTCATACCAAAAGTTAAAACTTATACTTGTTCCCATTCCTGGCGCTATGTTCCCATTCCTGGCGAGTTATCAATGTTAAAGTGCGGCATGGTATATCGGTGGTGTAACATACATTATAAACCCGGCATTAATCCGTACGGGCACACACAGATACATGCACGCACGCACGCACGCACGCACGCACGCAAGCACACACACGTTTGTGCATGGAAGCCAAGTTTCGTCTGTCTTCCCATGTTTTGTTGGCGATGGGTGAGTGGTATAAGGGGAATAACTCTATCCAGCCTTATGGATCTCATTCCTTTGCTGATCGTGGGAGGCCGCTTAATGCATACGTAGAGATTCAGGGTGGGTAACTTGGTTGATGACACGCCAGATAACGGGAGTCCATGCTAACCAAGATTCTTCTGTTCTTTATTGATCTCTAGTTTGTGACTGCGAGATCATTCTTTTCTTTATTGACCTCTACTTTGTGACTGCATGATCCTTTGTTCTTTATTGACGTCTATTTTCTGACTGCGTGATCCTTCTATTCTTTATTGACCTCTAGTTGGTGACTGCATGATCCTTTGTTATTTATTGACATCTAGTTTGTGACTGCGTGATCCTTTGTCCTGTATTGACCTCTAGTTGGTGACTGCATGATCCTTTGTTCTGTATTGACCTCTAGTTGGTGACTGCATGATCCTTTGTTCTGTATTGACCTCTAGTTGGTGACTGCGTGATCCTTTGTTCTCTATTGACCTCTAGTTTGTGACTGCATGGTCCTTCTATTCTTTATTGACCTCTAGTTGGTGACTGCATGATCCTTTGTTCTTTATTGACATCTAGTTTGTGACTGCGTGATCCTTTGTTCTCTATTGACCTCTAGTTTGTGACTGCATGGTCCTTCTATTCTTTATTGACCTCTAGTTTGTGACTGCAAGATCCTTTGTTCTTTATTGACCTCTTGTTTGTGACTGCGTGATCCTTCTATTCTTTATTGACCTCTAGTTGGTGACTGCATGATCCTTTGTTATTTATTGACCTCTAGTTGGTGACTGCATGATCCTTTGTTCTTTATTGACATCTAGTTTGTGACTGCGTGATCCTTTGTTCTGTATTGACCTCTAGTTGGTGACTGCATGATCCTTTGTTATTTATTGACATCTAGTTTGTGACTGCATGATCCTTTGTTATTTATTGACCTCTAGTTTGTGACTGCATGATCCTTTGTTCTTTATTGACATCTAGTTTGTGACTGCATGATCCTTTGTTCTGTATTGACCTCTAGTTGGTGACTGCATGATCCTTTGTTATTTATTGACATCTAGTTTGTGACTGCGTGATCCTTTGTTCTGTATTGACCTCTAGTTGGTGACTGCATGATCCTTTGTTCTTTATTGACATCTAGTTGGTGACTGCGTGATCCTTTGTTCTGTATTGACCTCTAGTTGGTAACTGCATGATCCTTTGTTATTTATTGACATCTAGTTTGTGACTGCATGATCCTTTGTTCTGTATTGACCTCTAGTTTGTGACTGCATGGTCCTTCTATTCTTTATTGACCTCTAGTTTGTGACTGCATGATCCTTTGTTCTGTATTGACCTCTAGTTGGTGACTGCGTGATCCTTTGTTCTCTATTGACCTCTAGTTTGTGACTGCATGGTCCTTCTATTCTTTATTGACCTCTAGTTGGTGACTGCGTGATCCTTCTATGCTTTATTGACCTCTAGTTGGTGACTGCATGATCCTTTGTTATTTATTGACATCTAGTTGGTGACTGCGTGATCCTTTGTTCTGTATTGACCTCTAGTTTGTGACTGCATGATCCTTTGTTCTTTATTGACCTCTTGTTGGTGACTGCAAGATCCTTTGTTCTTTATTGACCTCTAGTTGGTGACAGCGTGATCCTTTGTTCTGTATTGACCTCTAGTTGGTGACTGCATGATCCTTTGTTCTTTATTGACCTCTTGTTGGTGACTGCAAGATCCTTTGTTATTTATTGACCTCTAGTTGGTGACAGCGTGATCCTTTGTTCTTTATTGACCTCTTGTTTGTGACTGCGTGATCCTTCTATTCTTTATTGACCTCTAGTTGGTGACTGCATGATCCATCAAATATCATATAAATATAAGACTGACCCGTGAAGATTCGGGATAGCGACCGGACCTATGCTTGCTGTAGAAGGCGACTAACGGGATCGGGTGGTCAGGCTCGCTGACTTGGTTGATACATGTAATCGTATCCAAATTGCGTGGATCGATACTCATGATGTCAATCACTTGATCGTGTGGTCCAGACTCGATTATTTACAGACCGCCGTCATATAGCTGTAATATTGCTGAGTGCGGCATTAAACACCAGACACTTTTTACACCAAGAGAGAATACATCATAAAAGATTATGATGAATACTAGTATTCCAAGCGGATTACTAAAAACATCTTTGCCGTGCGGCGTTAAACAACAAACAAACTAAATATAATCGGAGGGACCTTGTTTAACTCTTTTGAATGGCCTCCCCGTGGATTCTGGGTTAGAATTGGTCCCAGCCAAGCTATGCTTGTCGTACTAGGCGACCTAGTGAATCAGTTGGTCAGACTCGGTTAAGCGATTGACTGCGAGATATCGAACCCGGCTGCATGTGGCGTTGCTTTTCATATCAATCACTGTTAGATACAATTATATAAACCCCGAGTGCAG
The DNA here is from genome assembly GCF_022045235.1 of Haliotis cracherodii. NCBI lineage: Eukaryota > Metazoa > Mollusca > Gastropoda > Lepetellida > Haliotidae > Haliotis > Haliotis cracherodii. The sequence continues at coordinate 21,423,771 of NW_027266319.1, forward strand.
CGTAAAAGACAAATGTATGCTAGACGAAGTTGTATTCCCACTACTGGTTGTGCCAGAACGGCAGCCACACACTGATCGCAACACATCAACCACAGTTACAGGGCGTTAGGTTAGCCTAGTGGTCAAAGCATTCGCTTCTCATGCCGACGAGCCGGGTTCGACTTCATATTTCTGGAATATTGCCATAAAGCTTCGAACATGAAAAACGACGCGATAGCAACTACTTCAATTTCGTCGTGGATAATAATCAAATCAACGTCATTCTATACTACAAAGTCCAGTGGGGACTTAGTAGTAGTAGCCGCAGTAGGGTGGGTAGTAGTAGTAACAGCAGCAGTAGTAGTAGCCGCAGTAGGGAGGGTAGTAGTAGTAACAGCAGCAGTAGTAGTAGCCGCAGTAGGGTGGGTAGTAGTAGTAACAGCAGCAGTAGTAGTAGCCGCAGTAGGGAGGGTAGTAGTAGTAACAGCAGCAGTAGTAGTAGCCGCAGTAGGGTGGGTAGTAGTAGTAACAGCAGCAGTAGTAGCCGCAGTAGGGTGGGTAGTAGTAGTAACAGCAGCAGTAGTAGTAGCCGCAGTAGGGAGGGTAGTAGTAGTAACAGCAGCAGTAGTAGTAGCCGCAGTAGGGTGGGTAGTAGTAGTAACAGCAGCAGTAGTAGCCGCAGTAGGGTGGGTAGTAGTAGTAACAGCAGCAGTAGTAGTAGCCGCAGTAGGGAGGGTAGTAGTAGTAACAGCAGCAGTAGTAGTAGCCGCAGTAGGGAGGGTAGTAGTAGTAACAACAGCAGTAGTAGTAGCCGCAGTAGTAAATGCTGCATGTAGTAATAATAACAGTTGTAATGGGAGTAGCAGCAACAGCAGTAGTAGTTGTAGCAGCAGTAGCAGCAGTAGTAGTAGTAGTAGCAGCAGCAGCAGTAGCAGTAGCAGTAGCAGTAGTAGTAGTAGCAGTAGCAGCAGCAGTAGTAGTAGTAGTAGTAGTAGCAGCAGCAGTAGTAAATGCTGCATGTAGTAATAATAACAGTTGTTGGTTTGTTGGTTGGTTGTTTAACGCCGAACTCAGCAATATTCCAGCTATCTGACGGCGGTTTTTAAATAATCGAGTCTGGACCAGACAATCCAGTGATTAATATCATGAGCATCAATCGACGCAATTGGGATTGATGACAGGCATCAACCAAGTCAGCTAGCCTGACCACCCGATCCCGTTAGTCGACTTTTACGACAAGCATAGTCACCTTTTACGGCAAGCATGGGTTGTTGAAGACCTATTCATTCCCGGATCTTCACGGTTCCTTTCTCCATGTAGTTATGACTTTATAGGCCTATTCTCGAGCCTGATAATGTATGATTTGGCCATGCTTACCTAGCTTTGACATGTTTTTTTGTTTGTAATTAACTTTTTTTCAAACGACCCCGAATCTTCACGGGTCAATAGCAGTTGTAATGGGAGTAGCAGCAGCAGCAGCAGTAGTAGTGGTAGCAGCAGCAGCAGCAGCAGAAGTAGTAGTAGTAGTAGTAGTAGTAGTAAATGCTACATGTAGTAATAATAACGGTTGTAATGGGAGTAGCAGCAACAGCAGTAGTAGTAGTAGGAGGAGGAGGGGGGGCAGGCTCACTGATTTAGTTGATGCATGTCATCGTATCCCAATTGTGTAGGTCGATTCTCATGCAGTCAATCATTGGATGGTCTTGGCCAGACTCGATTATTCACAGAACGCCGTCATAAATCTGGAATAGTGTTGACTGCGGCGTTGACAAAACAAAAGTCGTCCCAGTAGAAGCAGCTACAGGAGGAAATAGTGATGAACACTTATGGTATCTTATATTGTGAGTCGTGAAGAGCTAAGCCTCGACAGTATAAAAGCAAAGACTGCCAGTGGTCCGTGTCTAGTGTATCTTAATAAACAAGACATGGGTTTGCTTTCACTAGGTAAGACTGGAATAACGCGTAATCCTATTCAGTGGGCTCCCGTCCGTCACACCGATTGTATTTCAAGCTGCCGCTGACATTGTTGATCGTAGCAACCAGTACATTTGCGTGCCCGGCTCTCGCCCCCGTTCATCCGTTAAGACGGTAGCGGATTAGAAAGGCCATGTTAAGGTTGCGCAGATATGTACAAGAGGTCCCATTCCATGTTAATCGTTTAAAGGGACATGTTAAATTATCCACTATGGTCAAAATAAATAACATAACACGATGATTTCCAAACTAAAGAGATTTTTTTTAAATCTAATGCAATCTGTATAGATTATTCAGCACATGCTTGATCAATTACAGGCAATAAGGAATCAATAATTATCAGTAGAAACCTGTAGCAGCAAGTTTTTCCCACAGTATAATCGATGCGTTAAATACAAACCAGCCCTTAAACAAACAGAACATGGGCTTACAGCTATATTATATTTTTAATAAGCAGGTAACATGTTAGTGATTTATCATTGACAATGTGTCTGATAACAGGCAGTGTTTACTACATTATAAGGATAGTAAAAAACCCCAGCTGAGTTATACCTGTGGCTGGATTCGCAGAGCAGCGCTAAGGTTCACCTATACAGGGCCTCTTCAATACTTGATAAGGCATTGTAACCACCACAAATCAAACAGGCAATCAAGCACTGGCAAACCAACACGCACATGTGCCAGCTGGGTTTAATTTGGTAGCCCACGCGAAGGTACCAGCATGGAACTGTTTTTAAATACATGTACTTTATGATGACACTTTGAAGGATCTCGGACTGTTCACGTGCAATGTGGAATCACATAATCCAAGCAGGTCGTTGATATGACAGATCCGAAACGGGTACAGTTTGAGAATGACGACTCGAACAGCCAAGTTGTAAGTACGGCGATTCGTTCAACACTGGTTGTATACAGTTGTTGTATATCACGTTGCGGTTTATGCGAGAATGGGACAGGAGATCTGATTTGTTTGTCAGTCATTTATATTAGTTTGTGTTACTGTCTACATGTCACATGTCTAATGTATACTTGAAGTATTAACTTGATAATGTCTCATTTTATTGCGGATTAGATACTTACAGGTGTCTTGTTGTGTCGGAGACTATGCTATATATGGACGCGCAAGGTGCTTGTTTTACTGATACAGCGATAGAGTGTGTAAACAAGCGTTATTTGTGTAGGGACGTTACCGCCATTGTTTCAAGTTCTTAAACATGATAGGATTAGATTTATGGGTTGGATACATAATGTAATGAACTATGTAAGCCTATATCTCCTATTTGTGAGAGTTTTTAAAACATATTGTAGTATACAGTCAGTAAATTACGGTTCAGGAAGCAATGTAAAATAGTGGTAGGTACACCCATACCAAGGATGACACGTATCACTTACTCTACTCACTGTCCGGATATATGTCACCTACTTGACACCCTCCCTCCCCACCACCCCCACTGTCTCTGTCTCTCTCCCTGTGTCTCTCGATCTCTGTCTCGATCACTGGAGTGTCGATTATATAGCCGAAATATTGCCAAGTATACAACTGGCACAGATCCCTATCTATGTCAGTGTGTGTATGTGTCTCTCTTCCTGTGTCCTGCCCGTATAACGGGATCTAACGACTCTGCCAGTGTATTCGCTACATGTTAACAGCCCAGCACAATAGGCCCGAGTCAGTGAACGTTAACACACCTGAATGAAAGCAGGCAACATGGCGTGAACAGAAGGTGTTAGTCGTTGTAAACAGTAGGCCTGTTTCCCGGATACAACGAAACAATATTTGTTCTTTTCTGAAGATAAGTGCGATAATATTAAAAAGGTAATTTAAATAGTAAATAAGTTGATTACCCTTTGTTATGCCATAATTTGGTAGTTGTTTAAACGACTTGGCTGTGCGAACCCAGGTGCGGTCGGGTGGTCTAGTGGTTAAAGCGTTCGCTCGTCACGCCGAAGACCCGGGTTCGATTCCCGACATGGGTACAATGTGTGAAGCCCATTTCTGGTGTCCCCCGCCGTGATATTGCTGGAATATTGCTAAAAGCGGCGTAAAACCATACTCACTCAGTCACTCAAGGTTCGAACCCTACACAAAAAGTCAACTACTAAGATCCTTGAATCTTTGAATTGCCGATATTTACAATTATTTTATCAAATAACTGATAGGATCTGTCATGGATATATTAAGCATATCTACTATCAAATAATTAGACTTGAAATGACCTCTTTATTGTTTCTAACCACATTCCAGAGCTACTTGACCCTTATTCAGGTGAATATCCTCCCACATCAAGCTGACACGCTGTGATACACCTGACATACTATTCAAAGTAGCATTAAACTAGCATGCAGGCGAAGCAAAAAAGATGTTATCCATAAACTTTTCATTCCTTTATGTTCTACCACCTTCCAATGGAAGCCACATAATATATAATACCAAACCATAACTTACTTATTTTCTGAAACGACCCGTGAAGATACGGGGTAGAACAGGTCTTCAGCAACCCATGCTTGCCGTCAAAGGTGACTATGCTTGTCGTAAGAGGCGACTAACGGGATCGGGTGGTCAGGCTCGCTAACTTAGTTGATGTATGTTATCGTATCCCAATTGCGTGGATCGATACTCATGATGTCAATCACTGGATTGCCTGGTCTAGACTCGATTGTTTACAGACCGCCGTCATATAGCTGGACTATTGCTGAGTGCTGCGTTAAACAACAAACAAACAAACAATATACTGAAACATTTTGTCTCTTGACAAGTAACAAGTAACTGGAAGTTGTCCGGGTATGACAACGTGAATGAGGATTCAAACTCAGACAACATTATTGCAATGCTGCATGCCTTCAGCCCGCACTAACTCATACCAATTACTATGTTTTCTGTCAGTTCGCTGCAAAGTATTTCCTAAATTCCACCATGCGTTTTCACAGTGTGTCAATATAGGTAAGCATAGCAGTAGACGTAACGCCCCGTGGTGTACGGAAGTGTCAGTGAGCCTATATGGCTACCCTATTTCACGCTTGACACATGCTTCGTCGTCTACCTGCATATTGTAGGCGATGCCTTGTGGGTCTCCTAGGCCAGCAGGGTGTATGTCTGTGTATCACGTAGACTTAAAGGAGATCTAGACACGGATTTATTGACAGCCCCAGCACATTTCGTTCAAATCCAGGTCTATCAAAGAGAACCAACAGAGAGCTACCAAATTATGGAATATACACACACATTCAATAGATATAGCCACACACGTAGTATTTATTACTCACACAAATTACTACGACACAATCCCCATAAAGTTTGCATCTTAATGGTAACAATTGCAATGAAATTGAACACAGTAAATTACGCAGCGTGTTACCATTTGTTGCGGTGTGCGTGATTGACTGTTTGGCTATTTCTATTTCAAGTGTGTACGCTTGGTAGGTCTCTGCTAGTTTTCTTTAGAAGGTCTGAAATTGTGAAAAGCCCACTTTCGCAATTTGCTGATGAATTTTTTTAATGTATTTATAATCAGTTACTAATTATCCTTATTACACAAGACAATGCCTCAATTAAACACAATTAATTACAATGTCTAGACCTGGACTGGAAAAGGCCACCAGGCCACTTAGCATACTTCCATTTAACGTTACATTGTATTCGAATGGTCGGAGAGAGACTGAAATGAAAACGAAAATTAAAAAACCCTAAACGTTTCACTTTAACATAATACATATATACATGTACATATTTCAGAGAAGATGTCATCATTTATTTCACAGGAACCACTTTATCGCGCATGTGCGCTGGGATCCATAGACGACATCCGGAACTTCTTTAACAGCAATCCTAAACTAGACGACCTCTTCTACGTAAGTAGTGGTCTCCTTCATCTGCAGTGATGCTGGTTCATGTCGTTAGTAATTCATCATTAGAGGGAAAGACGAAAAAACAACAACATATAAATATATTTGCTTGCAAAGAGTGAGTGAGTTAAAACAGTTCGCTGAGGTGTGCCAGCAACCTATGATCGTGGGTTCGAATCCAAAACTCACCCTGTTCATGTTTCCGTGTTTGTCAGCACCATGCACGTGCTCGTGGGCTTCGTCAAAGTGGTAAACGTCTGGGATTGGCACGTCTGGGATTGGAATTTGGGTTTCCTGCCACATCAAGCTGAAATACTTTCGAATCGGCGTTAAATGCCATGAAGTGCTTGCTAAAAGAATAGACGTAAAAGTAATATTACTCGTCATGACAGGGGGCGCGGGTGGTCGATTCGCTGTGCAGAGTTGCGTCCCTTGGACATGCCAGAAACCCATGATTGTGGGTTCGAATCCCGGTTCGCCCCGATTATGTTTCTAGGTTTGTCTGCACCATACCGGTGCTCGTGTGTGTCACCAAACTAGTTAACGTCTAAGACTTGCATCACTTTCCTCCAACATTAGGCTGAGACGCCGTGATATATCTGGAATACTGTTAAAAGCCGCGTTAAACCCAACTCATTAACGTAATATAAGAAAACATGTATTACGTCATCAAAGTCATCGTTTTATGACTGTCCCAGCAAAATATTTTTGTCGTACACAAGAAAAAGTGTCGGTATTCAGTTATACCAAACAGGATTGACAAATGCATCATGGACAAGTGTCTTATTCATTTTCTTATTGCATGACTTTTGTTGATACTAGGAAGGGTTGTCTCCCCTGCACGTTGCTATATTGAGTGACCGCAATGACGTCATCGATGTGATAGAAGTCCTCGTCAACAATGGCGTTGACGTGAATGCTCAGACTGAGACGAATAAAGACACAGCACTCCACCTAGCGGTAGAAAACGGAGAATTTCCTCAGAATTATGACGTCATAGTCAAACTAATCGACTGCAAGGCGGATGCTGAAATCCGCAATAAGGTGAGAGGAACTGTCGGCCTGGAGACGTTAGGTGGCGCTCCGCACGGACTATACAGTGTACCGTGTACCGAGTTGCGTCCCTTACACGTTCAAGAAACCTATGATCATGGTTTCGAATCCAATATTCGTTCTGATTATGTTCCTAGGATTGTCAGCATCATACACGTGCTCATGGGTTTTACAATGGTAATCAACTAGAACCACCATCACTTCTAGCTTTCCTCCAAAATCAAGCTGTAATAGAACTGAAATACTGTTCAAAGCGGCGTTAAACCAAACTCGCTCTTGCTGTACGTGACCACCTCCGTGGTCTAGTGGTAGAGCGTCCGCCCGGAGAGCGGAAGGTCCGGGTTTCTATCTCCGGCCGCGTCATACCAAAAGACGTTAAAAGATGGTACTTGTTGTTACCCTGTCTGGCGTTCGGCATTAAAGGGCTAAAACAAGGACTGGTCGGCTCGGAGTCAGTAAACTGTGTCTGAGTGGGGTATCCATGTTAAACTGCGGCATGATATCTCGGTATGCTAGCACTATAAATCGGCATCAGTCCGGACTAGTACAAGCAGCCACACACACACGTGCACGCACGTCGCTATATAAGCGCAATTATCTTGGACGCGACGTTAAACCAAATTTCACCTCACCTGCTTTACGTGGAGCCATCGAAATCTCCCCGTGGTTCATTTAGATATATCTAGGGAAGTTAACATCCCTTTGTATCCAGGGTTTCTCTAGCTATCGTCTCTCATTTCTACGACATTCATAGTCAACAAGGCCGCTACGTGTATGCACACTATTAAAACGCCACTGAGGGTCAACGCAGCCAAAATGTAATATTTATTGTAAATATCATTTCACGTACAAAATAGGTATCCATGGTTACAATTCATCACATGTTTGATGTAGATTGATGCCTTTAAAATGATGGACGCCATTGATTGCCAAGCAGATCATGGTCACTGACGATATTTTTCAGCGCCTTCGCTCCTCCTACGACTGTGCTTTAGCTAAAGGTCATGACCTCGTGGCCTCAACGCTGGACGGTTCCAAAAGTAGCAACGAGGTGCAGAATTCCTACCGTGAACGATATGGGGAGAAATATGCCGTGAGTTTTCATTCTTTTACCATGAGCATCCTCGATGAATGATGAATAACCCTTTTATAAACACCAGCATGACACATACTAAGTTTACCATTGTTCTGAAGAACTAGGGGCGGTCGGGTAGCTTAGTGGTTTAAGCGTTCGCTCGTCAAGCTGAAGACCCGAGTTCGATTCCCGGCATAGGTACAATGTGTGAAGCCCATTTCTGGTGTCCCCCGCCGTGATATTGCTGGAATATTGCTAAAAGCGACGTAAAACCACATTCACTCACTCTGAAGAACTAAAATTAGGGTGCCGATGTCTAGATTTAGAGCCGTGTTAATTTATGAAGAAATCTACCTATCGCTTAGCTCTCTTTCATCCCTAGATCGCCGTCGTGGTCTAGTGGTAGAGCGTCTGTTCCCAGAGCGGACGGTCGGTTTGATCCCTGGCCGCGTCATACGAAAATACGTTAAAAGACGGCACTTGTTTTTTCGCTGCCCAGAGCTCGTCACGAAGGTCATAAACCAAGGACTGGTCGGCTGGGAGTCAGTATACTGTGTCTGAGTGGGGTATTCATGTTAAAACCGCGGCATGGTATCTCAGCGGGCTAGTTCTATAAAACATATGCCCAGACTAGTAGAAGCAGCCACACACACACACGTGCACGCACGTCGCTGTTTATGTAACTTTAGAAGTGGCATTTAGAAGTTGGCATGTTGAACAAGGGAGATAATTCTATGGATAGAGTTCTTCGTTTGAACACGACGTTAAACCCCATTTCACCTCCCCTCTTCAATCCGTCCAGTCAGTGCAGTGTAATTAGTTTCCCGTTGCTGACGCCAGGTCCCTTATATCACCAGATTGCGTGAACCAGGCAATCAACTCCGGGTTGTTAGACGAGTCAACTGGTGTATTTATAATCTTGAATTGATTAATGCTCCTCCGGGATTGTTTCCCAGACAGTGTCCATAACCAATGAGAGCCCTGACTGACCATATTGCAACTGGACACGTTTAATCAGTCGCCGTACCAATGCCGATCAGAATGTGTTCTAAGTAACCTCTGATGTTCGTAAGACGCGGACCCGTGAAGATCCGGGTTGAATAGGTCTTCAGCAACCCATGCTTGCCGTAAAAGGCGACTATGCTTGTCGTAAGAGGCGACTAACGGGATTGGGTAGTCACGCTCGCTGACTTGGTTGATGCGTGGATCCCAATTGCGTGGATCGATGCTCATGATGTCAATCACTGGATTATCTGGTCCAGACTCGAATATTTACAGAAAGCCGTCATATTGCTGGAATATTTCTGAGTGCAAACAAACACACAAACAAACAAACAAACAAACGTACAACGCGGCGTAATGGATGGGATGGTCAGGCTCGTTAACTTCAAGCTGGTTGATTGTGTGTCAACGTCCCCGATTTTATTGATTCTTGCTCATGATATCAATTTCTGGATTGTCTGGTCCGACACGAATATTTACGGACTGGAATTTTGCCGAGCGCGGCGTGTAATCAGCCTGATTTCCTTGCCGTTTTTTTTAAACGAAGGGAACATATTGTTTTAGTTTCAATTATGAATAATTGAAAACAGGAATTTGCGTATGGAAACATTTTTCATCGAAAAGGTTCACATGAAAGGATAGTCGTAAGTGACTTCTAAAGAGAAGAATGAGGTGGACTCTCGGTTTAGGCCTCGTCATCCTTCACCGACGTCGTGGGTCGTTGTCCACGCTATCAACTACCGGTTACATGACCGAGGGTTTGTTATTTATGTGTCTTCACGACATAGCTTGAATGTAGTTGCCTATGGCGTAAAACAACATGCAGTCACTCACTGGCCTCCGTGTTTCAGCCCATCTTGAACAAGGCGGTGTTGGAGAGTGATGAAGATACCATGAAAGAGTTTATCAAGAAAGGTGCAGACCCCAACTACATCAACAAGGTACGCTTCCAAGACACAGCATCCATCACAAGGAGTAGGCTCAGGCGAGGCCTATACACAAGTTAGTGAGTGAGTGAGTTGGGTTTAACGCCGCTTTAAAAAGTATTCCAGTTATATCACGGCGTGTCAGCTTAATGTGGGTGGAAAGCCCGAAGTGATGCAGGTCTCAGACGTTTACCTCTTGGGTGAAACGTGCACGGGTATGGTGCTGACGAACCTAGAAACATAATCGCGGCGAACCGGGATTCGAACCCACAATCATAGGTTTCTGGCGTCCCCAAGGGACGCAACTCTGCACAGCGAATCACGGCGCCTTAGACAACTGGGCCACCCGTGCCCCCCTTTGTCAAAGACGTTGCAGTATTCAATATGAACGTAAATGGACAGTTCATAAATCCAATGATTGTGGCGTTTCCCTCTTTTATTACATTACTGCACAAGTATACAGCGCGCTGGCGCAGACTTATTTTTTCTAGGCTTACAATCAGAAGGGCAAGGTGACTCAAGAAAATATATTACGAGTCAAAAGAAATTTGTTTCAGTCAGAGTCTAGCTTTGTTGTTGATGTTAAATAAGAATGCTTCGTTCATGAGCCATGAAACGAAAGGTGAAAATAATCACACGCAATATGTGACTGTTTATAGCAGTATTAACTTAAACATTCTAATGTATGGCTTCTAACTATTGCTATAATCCTATCCGAAATGCATGTCTTCAGTTTGGCGCCGGCGCTATCCACTATGCACTCACTCGATGTACACTTCCTGTCATGCGCGTGCTGGACATGCTTATATCCGCTGGGGCGGATGTTGATCTCAGGGATGATGTAAGTATCATTAAAACTACCTGTGTTCCTGCTAAGCTGCAGGTCTTGATAATAATCGTACGGCAAGGCAAACACAAAATGAGTAAATGCTCTTTTCACTGGATTTTCTGGTCCATCACTTGATTGTCTAGTTTGTTTAGGTCGCCGTCGCACTTTACTGCGGACAATCGAGACTTGTTATTCTCTGATGTTGACGTTTTATGGTATATTGTATAACAGTTTTATCATAAAAACCTAACATATTTTGCTCGATCCTTTGTTTGTTTCACGACGAACTCAGAAATAGGCCAGCTATTTGACGGCGGTTTGTAAAAAATCGAGTCTAGACCAGACAATCCAGTGAATAACATCATGAACATCGATCCACGCAATTGGGATACGATGACATGCATCAACCGAGTCAACGGGTCTGACCACCCGATCCCGTTAGTCGCCTTTTACGACAAGCATAGTCGCCTTTGACGGCAAGTATGGTTTGCTGAAGACCTTTTCTATCCCGGATCTCCACGGGTCGCTCGATCCTTTGAATAAGTACTCAACTAAGAGCAAACTGTTTCCGACAAATGTCCTGTTGGAGGAGACGTGGTTGTCCCAATTGGCCTAAGAGACTACTAAGACTGCTATATTTTGTTTGTATTCCTTAGTTGTGTCCCTTTGTCATGTCAGGAGCCGGTGGTCTTGGGTTAAAGCCAAGATTTGAATGCTCCTCTCTCAATCTCAGCGGTCGAACTGAGACGTTGCTCAGACCTGTTTGTGGTTTAAAGTCTTTTTTTATGTAAATCGTACAGACCCCGAGTATTATATTTACCATATGAAGAGTAGGGTCTCCAAGTATTATATTTACGGTGTGTAGAGTAGGGTCCCAAAGTATTATATTTACCACATGAAAAGTAGGATCCCCAAGGGTTATATTTACCATATGAAGAGTAGGGTCTCCCAGTATTATATTAACCATGTGAAGAGTAGGGTCTCACAGTATTATATTTACCATGTGAAGAGTAGGTACTCCCAGTATTATATTTACCACGTGAAGAGTAGCTACTCCCAGTATTATATTTACCACGTGAAGAGTAGCTACTCCCAGTATTATATTTACCACGTGAAGAGTAGCTACTCCCAGTATTATATTTACCACGTGAAGAGTAGTGACTCCCAGTATCATATTTACCATGCGATGTAATCCCGAGATAATCGGAGACTTCTTTCAGGAAGGGGACAGCGCTCTTAACCTGGCCATCAAGAGCGAAGATCTCCGTAAGAGTGGCCAGATGATGCCAGTGGTCAACCTCCTCCTCGAATGTGGTGCCGATATCACCTTTAAAGATCTGGTAGGCTTTGCCCGAGCTGCATTATTTATATGCTCTGATAGGAATTGGTTATGTATGTGTAACTGTATTGAACACTGCAAAATTCGTAATAGTGTTGGGGGTGGGGTTAACGAAAGAATTTTGTGTTGGTATTTTTAGTGCAAGCAGTTACTAACAAGCGCACCTCCGGGTATTGTGTTATGATAAATCTATTTAGTACGAAAGTATCTGTTATTGTGTTGTCACTGGTGTGTCCTGGGGCTCACCTTTCCGTAAACACCTGGTATCATCACCATTTGATAGAGGTTCATAAAGAAATGCTTATGATATGGTCGGATTTAGCAGAGATTTCTTACGATTATTATTATTGTTGTTGTTGTTATTATTACAGGACGGCAAGGATGCACTCAAGCTGGCCAAGGAGAAACAATACAGCGATGTAGTTGCTGTGCTGACCAAGTCCCAGTCCGAACACCCCAGGGTACGTAAAACATGCAAGACCTTATGTTATTTTTAGTTAATTGGGTTATAGATTTGCCCCCAAACCGATAGTCGAAACAAAGTCAATATTTTAAAAATACTGCTTTCCTAAAACTAATGTTGTTGGAGCTAAATGAAAAAAAACCCGATAAATAAATGAAAAGTTGTTTTGGCTTTTTACTTTTCATTGGATGGTTTACAAACTGTTTGTCCAAAGCTCAATGTAGGTGACCAATCAATTCTTTTCGCATTGCAACATCAAACCTAACATACAGTTCATGAATAAAGAATAAACCAGTGTTAAATTGACAGGACGTTAAGCTCAGTGTTGGCACACCCACACCCACACATATTTGCAAGAGTCGAGAACACCAATCAGTGTGTCTACCTTGTGCTACCGTGTGTCCATTGTCAACTCCGGTAGTTTTAGAACCACAAGATTGTCCCTGGCAGAGGATTGGTCCCACAGATACATGTCGTTATTAATCACATGGCTCGCACGTTCCTGGGCGATACCCGATTGTGAATGAGGGGGCCCCAAACCTATTTTGTTCCTTAAAAGTTTTATTTTGTTGAAAATTATGTCGGTCGTTTTTTGTTGTCCAACTAATAAACTATAATATGCCTCAGAAAAATGTTTTAACGGTCTCGGGGGGACGAATTACGACATTTGTTATTTTCGGAGATCGACAGGTCCATAAACCAAGTTTAAAATTCCAAGTCCCCAAAATATGTCAGTTAAAATTATCTTCAGTTAGAAATTGTTGGATATCCTTTGTAATGAATGTGAACTGTGTGTGATATACTTCCTGTGACATAAGGTATTCACTAACACGGAATGTGCGGTCAACTCCAGTAAAATACATATTATACTGCATGCGTAATATAGGAAGGTGAACAAAACCCCGAGCCATCTCCGGAGAGTATTTCGGAGCCATCTCCGGAGCCAGGACCGGCGACCTCTCCGGTTCCAAAACCGGAAACAATTCCATCACCGGAACCGGAAGTGAGTATGGTGCAAGTGAATAACCGCCTGCGACGTCTAACCTCCTCTCTCTCCGTGTGATGTAATACATCGGGTTCTACTTGAAAGGGTGGCCACCGTTTGAATATTTCTCTTTAACAGAGTCATTAACACTTACTTAATACATGTATATTATGTTTTTGTTTTGTTTTAGTTGAAAACATGCCTTTATTTACAGTGTGATGCACTTTATTTTGTTTATATAGAAGTGATGCACATATCATTTATGCATGATTATATTTTATCTGTTATGTTATTAAAAGCATGTCTTACAGTGTGATGCACAGTGTTGTTATAAGTAGTGCACTTATCGTTTTTTGCATTATCTGTTATACTAACGCTTATTTGTTGATAATAATCCAATAAACAACTGTGATTGTTTTGGTAACCTTACCCTAAGATTCTGTTTGTTTTCTTAACTTATTCAAAAGGGCCACTAGCTCTGAATGTAATGCTTTTATATGATACCGCCATGTTTTACTCCGATTTGAATACCTCTTTGGAGCTTCATTCATGAGTGGACGTGTGTGACCGATGTGTGGCCGAGTGGTCTGCAGCGTCGCAGTTTGTTGTACATAATTGCTTCCCTTAAGCTGAACCGCTGGTCGAGGGCTCGAATCCCGACTATGATCCTTGGTATGACCCATGAAGATCCGGGGTAGAATAGCTTTTCAGCAACCCATGCTTGCCGTAAAAGGTGACTAACGGAATCGGGTGGTCAGGCTCGCTGACTTTGATTGATGCATGTCATCGTATCCCAATTGCGCGGACCGATGCTCATGATGTCAAATACTGGATTGTCTGGTACAGACCCGATTTTTCACAAACCGCCGTCATAAAGCTGGAATATTGCGGAGTGCGGCGTTAAACAACAAACAAACTAACAACAGTATAATACTCGTGCTCTTGGTTTCACAACAGCTGTACACATCTACGACCGACATCAAGCCCGGTTTCCACAGGAAGCTGACACAATGATATATCCTGAAATACTGTTCAAAGCTCACTCAAAGCGGTTGTCAACCCATATCTCTCACTCACCCCGAGTATGCTTGAAACAGTTTCCGTGTCCCGCCCTGATATACTGAAACCAAAAGTAATTCATCTGTAGCCCATTTTTAGGGTGATATACTGCCATCATATTTCAGCTGTGTAACGGGTATCAGTTTTTATCATATAATGGGTAAGTTTCTCGGCAGGATAAAGCCAACGGATAAAAACGATCCGTTGGGGTCGCCAAGGCTCGCTAAATACAATGTTTACTCCTAATACAGGATATGTACCATCCCCAAACACACTCGCGTGATAACCTCTATATCTTTCAAGGTCAATAAAATTGAATATCATTAAGGGTAATATTTCCGATGTAATCGATTGTCTGAGCACGATGATACTAAACGTCTTGAGCATTTTAGTTAGCCTCCGTCTTGCCACTTCAGAATATACTTAGACCATGTAAGTCATCTACACGATAAATGGCAAATCACACATGAATTTCACTTGCCGACGTTTGTAGTGACACCGGTGGACCGTGGAGATTCCCAGTAAGAACAGGTTCCCAGTAACCTATGCTTGTCGTAGGAGGTGGCTATATGGATAAGGTGTTCAGCCCGTTGTCATATAGCTGGAATAGTGTCGAGTTAAACAAATACAGGCAATCGCAGCCGCCCACGCGTATCAAACTAATTGTTTTAAATGGTGAGAAAAAAATAAATATGTGACCATGGTTTTAGAGATTTTTCTTAACATTTTACTATTAAATATTTCAGCATGTGGTCGTGGAAGCAGTGGAAGACACACGTGAAACTGATGGCAACGTGAACACTGCGAATGAGGTATGTCCAACAATCGCATCGGCGCTAAAAGGCGACTCAATTTATTTAATAGAGACGTTACCAATAGGAACTGTGTACACACATGGCATAGTGACGTTGTACCGTCGATGGCGAAAGATTGGCGTTGGACTTCCACTGGTGGCACAACCATGACGTTTGTTTGTCGATGTAACGTGGGGCCAACAACGGTTTGATGTAAACATGCAGCAGTAACTCTATGGTGCAGACTGGCCACACAACGGGGGATCGAAAAACTGGAGACGTAATAGAAATGTAATAGATGTTGGGACAAAAACTTTGTTGAAGGCTCAAGAGGCCGTTTGATTTCCGGGTAGAATTGGTTACCAGCAACTTCTGCTGGTCGTAAGAGGCGACCAAATGGATCGGGCGGTCAGGCTAGGTGACTTGGTTGACACCGTGTCATAGTACCCCGACGGCGTAGCATTTTTCACGATATCATTCACTGGATTGTCTGGACCAGTTTCGATTATTTACAGGCCGCGTTATATAATTTTAATATTGCGGCGTTAAACAACAAGAAAACATGCAAACAAAAGAAAGTAATTTGGATGGTTTCTTTCGGCATCACATGATGTTCACTTAAGGAAGGTCACTTAAGTTAAACTTACCTTTCTAAAATGGCGGATAAAATGTGGGAAAGGGCCAACATTGGTTGGCTACAAATATTCAGTTACAATATGTTGAAGGTCACAGAAACATCAAGTCGATAGTGATCTTTTAAATGATTAATTGTACTGTTGATCGGGTATATTCTGCCAACTGAAATGCCATAACTTGTAATCATTATTCGTACAATGTTAATGTCGTTTTATAAAACATATATCGTCATATCCACTCTCTCTTACAAGGGGGACAAGGGGGTTTTGTTTGTTTCTGTTTTGTGATTTATTGCAACAATATTTGTTTCATCATGCCCCAGCGCGAATTTCTATCAGATTTGACATTTTATTTCTATACACAAAATAGAAGAGCATTACGACACAGGCCCCATACCATAAAGGATGATGAAAAGATCATTCCCAATGTACATTGCAGGACGGACTGTACCCGATTCACCAGGCTGTGTTGAAGGACGATCCTGAAGAGAGGCAGAAGTTGTTGGAGACGTTGACGGAAGCAGGCGCCGATGTCAACGTTGTTGTTAAGGGGGTGAGGCATGGAGAACGCAAATATCTGAAAAATACATAAGTAGAGAAACGTCGTTCTCGGGTCCATAGAATGAATTCATGTTGAATTTTACTAGTCCGAGAAAAACAAATCTGATTCCGGAATGTTGGAAAATATGACAGACATCTTCAGCTGAAGAGTTGAAGTGTCCTTCGGCGTGTGGTAGTGTCATCTCTGTGGTCGCTCCTTCTTATTTCTAGGCGTTACGGCTTGGTTCGGCGAGTTGCGTCCCTTGGGCACGCCAGAAACCTATGATTGTGGGTTCGAATCCCGGTTCGCCCCAGTTATGTTTCTAGGTTTGTCAGCACCATACCCGTGCTCGTGGGTTTCACCGAAGTGGTCAACGTCTGAGACCTGCATCATTTCGGGCTTTCCTCCCACATTAAGCTGACAGGCCGCGATATAACTGGAATACTGATTAAAGCGGCATTAAACCCAACTCAATCACTCACTCACTTGGTTCGGAGTGGATATTTGATTGGTTTGGTTGCTCTCGGTTCTGTTATAGGATCAATACACGTGTTTCTGTATTACCATTCAATACATTCGTGGTTTACAAACTACAATACAGATACAATATGTTGCACCACGACGTTTTATTGGGACATATCCTACCATACTCTTTGATCTTTCATGTTTTTTTATCAACCGATGCATGATACACTAAGAAACTCAATCAGTCTTGTTACCAAATTGTTATGAGATTGGAAATGTTGCTCGCACATATTTACAAGTTATAAATGTTTTTGGAAAATGGGTATGGTCTGTAATTCATGTGTTATTGAAGACACGAATAAGTTGAATATGTGATTGAATCAGATTACGTCAAGAAAACCCCATGATTGTTTTTACGCTATTAGTAGCAGTATTTAATATATGTTCGACATGATTCTTTGCTAAAACGACACTACACATAGTTAATTAGTATGATATGATTCTATGGTAAACACTGGTATGCCAACATTCTATGATAAAGCTTAGCTTCATATGTTACAGCTTGGGACAACACCTCTCCATCTGGCCGCGGACAAGAATAGGGTCGACTCTGTGAAATTCCTGCTGGAACATGGTGCGGACAAGACTAAGAAGACACTGGTAGGTCTTTTTATAGGCAGATGTCAAACCACAGGCATTCCTCGCTGCATTTATATCGCCTATTCAACGGAACGGGCTTGTGGAATAGTTACTATAACACAAACTATGTTCTTACTACTATAGGGGGCACGGGTGGCCCAATCGTCTAAGGCGCCGCGATTCGCTGTGCAGAGTTGCGTCCTTTGGGCACGCCAGAAACCTATGATTGTGGGTTCGAATCCCGGTTCGCCCCGATTATGTTTCTAGGTTTGTCAGCACCATACCCGTGCTCGTGGGTTTCACCGAAGTGGTAAACGTCTGAGACCTGCATCACTTCGGGCTTTCCTCCCACATTAAGCTGACACGCCGTGATATAACTGGAATACTGTTAAAAGCGGCGTTAAACCCAACTCACTCACTCACTCACTCTTACTACTATATTCTTCCACTGGGAATATGAATGGTTGCGCATCATTTGTTGTTTAACGCCGCACTCAGCAATATTCCAGTCATATAAAACTGCGGCTTCTGTGCTTCGTGGGTGAGTGTGTGAGTGAGTTGCGTTCACCGCCGCTATTTTAGTTTAATCACGACGTGTGGGAGGAAACATGGAGTAGTGCAGCTGGTGGGTGCATGCCACTTTGGCGAAACCCACGATCACGGCATGGTGTCAGCATACCAATCATCATAATCATGGCCAATCAGGGATTCGAGAATTAGTATGTACCGCTGCACAGTCAAGACAATATCATGGGGTATGGGGAGTATTGCAGACCTTCAGGGCAACCGCAGGCTAAAGAAGTTAAAACAAAGAGCCATGTTTTAAGCATTTCATGTAAAGACGTCTGAGTGTAAACTGGACGAGTTTGAGCTCTTAAACTTTAAAAAGCTAGAATGCGGGTACAACCCTTCAATGGTAAATATAGACAAGTGCATTGTCAAACTATACACGGACAGTTGAGAACATGTTAAAATTGGTCTCCAGCAACCCGTGCTTGTAAGAGACGACTAACGGGGATCGGGAGAACAGGATTCGCTGACTTGGTTAATGCGTGTCATTGGTCCCAATTACATAGATAGGTGCTCATGATGACAATCATTGTATTGTCTGGTCTAGACTCGGATAATTTACTGACCGCCTTCATATAGCTGAAATATTGGGTGGCGTTAAACAACAAACAAACAAACAAACCATGTTTACTCCACTCTTTGATAACCCTGCAGATTGGCAAGACGGCGTTTGACATGGCGTCCGACAAAGAGCACACGGAGGTGATGGAGCTGCTCGGGGACCGCCATGACATCGTCCAGGACAAGTGGAAGAAGGGGGCCAAGAAGTCCAGCTCCTGCAGCATATTATGACCCGAAGACCCGCAACACGACGGCCTCAAGTGCAATCCCCATGCTCCACGTCCAGGGGCGTTTGTGATATTGAAGTGTGAGCCCCTGTTGCAGCACTAACTCTCATGTTTACAATATACTGCGTGGGAGTATACGGTCTGACGTACCCTCTGTGTAGCCGTGTACACCACTACTTGAAAACAAAGGATTCGAAGCCTTTGTTTGTAGCAAAATTTGCAGTCGAACTCCAGCTAAAATGTTTATGTTTAAGCATCTAAAATCAATGTTAATATACATCATGCGACGCCGTTTCGCTGAAGGGAGCTTAAATATGGCGGGTACAATTTCTTTCTGGTATTTTACATGGAAGGTAAGATAAGTGGTATTAAGTGGTGATTAAGTTGGGTTTGACGCGGCATTTTGCAATATTCCAGCAATATGGCGGTGATGGGTGTTGGAGGCCAGAAATGGCGATCACACATCGTACAAATGTGAGGAATCGAGTCTTGGCCTTTACTGCTTGCCTACCCCACCGTCCAGGATGTTAAATGAGGGTGGAATTGAGTGCAGAGCGTAGAAGGTGATAATAATTAGGACAATGAGTGCTCGTTGTTTGGCTGCGCTTTTAAGATTTGAAGAGAACTGACAAGCGATATAAATATCGTGTAAACAATCCAGCCAGCCTACTCCTCGATGCCAACCCATGAGTGGTTGTGGTGTTTGAGGCAGAGGACAAGCCTCTGATATACTGTTTTTTTTCGTCAATGACAATCCTGTGATACTTCATTATGTTGTTTGTTTGTTGCTTAACGCTGTACTCAGCAATAGTTCATCTATATGACTGTAAACAATAGCCTGGGCCAGACAATCCAGTGATTGACATCATGATCATCGATCTACGCAATGGGGATGCGATGACATGCACCCGATTCCGCTTGTCGCCCCCTACGACAAGACCAATTCTCACCAGGATCATCACGGGTCTATATTATGTAACTGGGGAGTTGGATCACCATTGGCTGCAGCAAACAGCAAAGACATTCATTCCACAGTTCCCACAATGCGTGCCGCTATTACATGGAAAGATGTACATGCGTCCATCTCGAGAAAGTTCCGATGACACGCCGCCAAGTGACGACAATGGGTCCTGTATACTCATTGTATATATTATATTTATTATACATATTAAATTGTAAATTATTTATACCGGTGTATGTTAATGTAAATAATTGTGTAAGGAAATAAATATTTTCCTCAAAAGTGGTTCTATCGGTATTTTGTTCCCGTTCTCATCCCTTACCGTATCTGGTATGATTTTGCAGCAGTGGGTGTGGGTGGGTGGGTGGGTGGGTGGGTGAATGGTCGGTCTTGACAAGGGTACCGTCGTTTTGTACCCAGCAACATATTGACATGTACCCAGCACACATCGAGTTTGTGGATAGGGAGGAGCAGGGGGTGTATATTGTTTGCTTCTTGATCTGGTGTGATTTGCAGGAAATCTGAGCCCTGTTCCACAAAGGCGCCAAGATAGTCGTAACTCCCATATTTTAACATAGACTTCGTAGCTAAGGTGACATTATGTTACTGGACCATGGTACACAAGGAAACATCATGGACAGCCCGTAAAAAATAAATATTTTAGCCTTAACTAGTGAGTGAGTTTGATTTTACGCCGCTTTTAGCAATATTCCAGCAATATCACGGCGGGGGACACCAGAAATGGGCTTCACACATTGTACCCATGTCGGGAATCGAACCCAGATCTTCGGCGTGATGAGCCAACGCTTTAACCACTAGGCTACCCGACCGCCCCTTTAGCCTTAACTTGGCAAACCAGTGAGGTTCAAACACAGGAACACATGGATCAGGTGACAGACGTCAACCAAACTGCCTGCCCACGTGTTCCTCGCGTCAGGTGAGATGAGGTAAAATGGGTTTTAAGGTCGAGTGCAAGAGTGTATGCACATGTGGGTGGGTGCGCGTGATTATACTGGTCCTGGCTTATATCGACTTTATTAGCCCACTATACAGCATTCCAGGGTTGTAACATAGAACCCAACTCAGACACTATATAAGGGCTCCGAGGCGGAGTCTTTTAATGTCTTTTGATATGACGCAACTGGGGATCGAACCACCTACCTTCCTCTGTCCGGACAGACGCTCTATCCACGAGACCACGGAGGTGGCCCTATTTACTCAGCTCTCGGGAGCAGGGTATACTGGGATTAGATTCTTCCAGGAAAAACTTCATATAACGAGAGTTAATCTGTCAGGCCATGACATGTTAACTATAGTAATGTGAAAGAATTGGGCGGTCCTTAACTTCTTTTGAATACGAGTCAAAATGAATGGTCAAAATGTTTCTAGCCCAACAATTGTGAAAATGTTTTAATTTTAATTTTCAACATAATCTCCCTACTTTTAAATACACTTCTCATATCGATAGTGAAGCTTTTCAATTCCTGTCAGGAAGAAGTTTTCTGAAGCCACCCTGAAAAACAAAACAACATTCACGGCAGCTTTGAGGTAATCGTTGTCGCCACAGATCTGTCCACGAAGGTGTTCTTTCAGTTTAGGAAACATGTGGAAATCACTAGATGTCAGGTCTGGCGAGTATACAGGGTGAGGAACCTCTTAGAAAACTCATTGTGGCACAGCAGCCTTTGCAAGTGGAGAGGTGTGTGAAGAGAGGCATTGAAATAGAACTTCAGCAGTCAGCATTCCTAACCATTTTTCTTTGGTAGAATCTCTCAGGCGATGACGCAAATCAGCATAGTAGGCACCGGTAATAATCTTTTGGCTTTCTAAGTAATCAACAAGGATCACACCCTTTGCATCCCTGAATACAGTGGCCATTACTTTCTTCACAGATCTTAGAGACTTGAATTTCTTTGGTGACGGAGAAGTGGAATGGTGCATTCGATGGATTGATGTTTTGACTTGGGATCATACTGGTAGACCCATGTTTCATCACCCTTTACTTATCTTTTTGAATTTGACGAAATCCTCCTCAATTATATCTAATTTTTCTCGGGCAATGTCAGTTCTTTACACCTTAAGATTAGAATTTAGAATCTTTGGCACCCAATGAGCAGATATCTTCTTCATCTGTAAATGTTCATCAAAAATAGTTTCAATGGATCCATGGCTTAGACCTGTGTCTTCCTCAAGTTCATTGGTAATACCTATGACAGTATAAGTTTTTCTATCTCCTTGATTGAATCTTCATTGATGGAAGCTGAGGGACGTCCAGACCTAGGGTCATCATCAAGGCTTGTTCTCCCAATTAAACGTAGCTGCCCAACGTTTAGCAGTGGAATAGCTAGGTCACTTATCCTCATACACTTGTGACATGTGGTCATGAACTTCTTCAGGAGTACTTTTCTCTGAAGTAAAAAAATTGATGGCTGCTCGGTACCGTTCTTTTCCATTTCTGTGTCCATTTGGACCCATCACCTTCAACTGGCTGTCACTAATATACAAACGGCTTCAACAGACCAAATACACTTGCAATGAACTACTCAAACAATGTACTTCATTGACTAAGTCACTTTGGTTATGGCCCATAGTTGAAAGTTAGTCAGGCTTAGAACTTTTTGACCAGCCCTCATATTACAGGTGCACAAGAATGAACAACAAGCCCACAGAGCAAGAAAGGTCACGTGTATATAACAGTGTGAAGTTTAATGTGGGAGAAAAGTATTGTAGGATGAGATCACACCTATCCACTTGACCCCATCTGTTGTCTGGGATGTTTGGGAGCTACACAATGCTTTGAACCCTGTCAGGATTCTGGGTTAGAATAAGTCCAAATGTATGGGTAGTCAGGCTCTGTGACTTGGTTCATAGTATCTTCATACGGCGTAGTTCGTTGCTCAAAACAATGTCTGCATTGTCTGGTCCAGACACCATTATTGAGACTGCCATCATATGGCTGGAATATTGCTAAGTGCAGTGTTAAACAAACATAAAAACAACAGTGTTCTGAACAGTGTCCGGCTGCTATGGGATAGTTCAGGTATATCAGAACAATCTAGGCCTCCAATCTAGGTTGATAGCATGAATAACAATTCATCCTATCCTGCAATCATCCAGGTCATATGTATGTTCATCTTCCTTGGGATATTTCAACAATGAGAACTGAGGATCGATTCTGCCCCCACAAAACAACGACTATCTGCAAACAAACGCTCCTTCTTTAATACTGTGAAAAGCGACGTTTCGGTATAGATCCTTATACCGTTGTCAAGCAAGACTGAATGGGGGACATAGTGCAGAATATATATAGTAGGTGGGGGATTAACAGTAGAGGATTAACAGTAACAACAATAGTATACATAAGTCGGATAACATAGGTAGGTGTGACAACAAAAGGATCTATACCGAAACGTTGCTTTTCACAGTATTAAAGAAGTTGTTATCCATAAAAATTGTGTCTATCTTGTCTTCCGTCAACTTCTAAGTAATGCCTTATCAAACAATTTAAACGCTCCTTGTTTCTTAAAAATAAAAGAAATAAAACCTTTACAGAATGGACTGTGAGATGCCTTTAATACACCTTGAAACAAAGAATGCATACATTTCGACATACTGACATGAAGTAAGCATGGAGTGTATTCATGATTATAAATATGACGGTGTGATGATGTTGACTTATGTACAAGTAACTTGGATCCAAGCACTAGATATTGATCACTCGACTCAGCTTCTGGACTCTGTTCAACAGGATGTCGCCTTGCTTGATGGTTGCCTGAAATGAATGTGTAAGTGAATGAAATTCATCCAACATCGCCAGCAATATTACTGACATATCAAAGCCTGTACATAATCGATTTTTGGTCTGGAAAACCAGTGTTTGACAGTAAAGGCAATAGGCTGTCCAGTAGACAAAACCTCTTGGCGTGTTAGAAATTAACAAATGTATAAGATATTCGTGAATTTAAATACACACTGATAAACTGATTGACCAAGGGTTGTAATTGCAGCCTTTTCAATCAGAAAAGGAAGCGAGTGATTGAGTTGTTTTGTTTACAGTTTACTTTTAACAGTATTCCAGTTATATCACAGCATGACAGCTTGATGTGGGAGGAAAGCCTGAAGTGATGCAGGTCAAAGACGGTTACCACTTTGATGAAACCCACAAGCACAGGTAGTGCTTACAAATCAAAAACATAAGCATGGCGAACCTGGATTTGCACCTACAATCAAAGGTTCCTGGCAGAGCCCAAGGGAAGCAACTATGCACTGCCATCACAAGCTGATAAACAAGAAGTAACCTTGTTTTGACAAGCAACAGCACAACTTGCTGACATGTCACAAGAAAACCTCAAACCATTTTAATTTGATGTAAGTTTACACTAATGTATAAGCCACATACATTGCATGAGGTACAGTCTTGTGATGAAGAGAAGTCACAAATTGTTATGTATGAAGTAAGAGGAATTTCTCACCTGGTACTGCCAGTTTTTACTGTCTGGCCTGTTGGTCTCAACAATCCCTCCTACTTTGTCGATCTTACAGTGAAGACGTCCGGCTGCTATGAAGCGTGCCAACTCCCTGTCAACACAATCAACACAATTACAGACTAGCTGACACAGACATCACTTCATGCAACTAAAAGATTAACTACTCCCCTACAAATTAAGAGGAATTTTTATTCAAGAAATACAATGAAGACTTATTTCAAACAGGAATCCTATTCCAAAAGGAGTATCAACAGGTAGGCAAGATCAGGGCTGATAGATTGTGTTTTCAAAATGTGAGATTACTTTACTCTCTACATAGAACATTCATCATGTTCATGTCTTGACAATATACCAGCGTTAGAAATTGGCACTAGTCCTGTAGTCCTTGCCAAACTGCCCAATAGTTAAGGTATCATAAGGACTAGTAGAAACGTGCCATTTTTAAGGGTTTTGCTATATGTTATCATTATAGTGAATGATCCTCTATCTCTGTATGGACTATTATCAGCTAGGCAAACCAGACCAAACCAACATTTACATGACTTCTTCGAGGGGAATTTAGAAGTTTTTTGGTGTGTTGAACAAGCCCAAGTTCTTATGGACAAGCAACTTCTTTACTGCAGTTGAGACGATGTTTCAGTGTAGATTCTAAACACCTGTAAGAACATGGTCACATGCTTTATCACTTGCTTTGGTAATCCCTAAAAAACGTGTGCTTCCTTTATTAGATTTGGGCTTCAGAACTGAAATTGCAGACCGATATACACTTCATGACCACAATGACAAGACTATATATCCAAACATGTGTACCTGTCCATGAAGTCTACTGTGACCCCGAAAGCATCAGCCATGTAGTCTAGAGTGAGACTGCGGTATGACTCAAGGAGCTGAGCATAGGCCATGATCCTCATCTCTCTCACGTAGAAGCGGAAGTGGGGACACAGGTACCGGTCACTCTTCATGATTTCTTCAACAGCAGCTGAAAATACCCAAATACATTGTTATTATGGCCTGATGTTTTGAGAGAAGGTGATTGAGAGAGTGTGAGTGGGTGAGTGAGTGAGAGGGTGAGTGAGCGAGTGAGTGTGACACATCTTCCTGAGGCAAGGGAGTTACCTGACTATGAAAGTCCAGTTTCCTCCCTTGCCGACTAGGCTGGAAATATCATTGGGTATACTTCTGAGTAGTAATCTTTACCATACAATATGATTATCCTGAAAATAATACAGAATATCTCACTTGGCAAGTTTCAGTGTGTGACAATATAAGCCCTTATAACCAGGTGACATAGTTAATAGCTCTAGAGTGCTGCTGTGCATCAAGATAAAGGGCAAGTGGTCCTACATATTGATACACTGTATTGCCACAAAGTATCTTCATCTAGATACAAACTGCTGAATAAAGACAGCCTACTGCATGTACTGTGACATGAAAGTTCTGCTTTTAACAATACATGTACCTAGATCAGCCATGTATAGTGACACCATTAATCACAATGGGACTGTTTTCCAGCAAAATAATTGGATAATCAGGATTAACATAATACACAATAATGTCCCTTTGTATTCATACAGACATTCCCCATTGTTTGTAAGGCAGGATTTTTAAGTGGGTTTACAAACTGGCACCAGAATATTGAAACAGGCAAGATATCATTCAACACAATGAACAAGAACAGCTATGGATAGACGACACATTGCTGATGCGGGTACAAAGATTATTCACTCACTATACATGCTATAACTCACAATTAACAAGACGTAAGTTGTGAGTAAACCATCATGCATAATATGAGCTGAACCTTACCCAAAGCCCTGAAAAAATCTCCATAATGGCAGTCGTAGAGGGAGAAGAGGTACGATCTGATGTCAGGCAGACTGTGGAGAACTTCTAATATCTCAGATCCTTTAACCACCTGCAGAAGAAGTAGCTTCAGTTTAATTTCCACGAAAACATGCAAACTTTAATGTGTTGTTATCAAGTAGTGCTGAAGTAGCTTAGTACATCAGTTTAAATGTTATCAATATCAGGTATCCATTAATCATAACTGAGTTGTCCCAATCAGTGAGTGAGTGAGTATTGTGTTATTATTCAGTGATAAGAAGGTGGCCTGTAAATGATCAAGTCTTGTCCACACAAACCAGTGGCTCATATCACAAACGACCTCTCATCCAGTACAGTTACAATGATTGCCAATTAACCAAGTTGCTAAGCCTGGCCACCAAATCTGTTTTAGTTGCTTCTTATGGCAAGCATAGGCTACTTTCAATTCTATCCAGAATCGTGAAGGGACACACTCCGTCGCAGTGGTGACTCAGCATAACATCACTGCCACAGGCTAATTTGCATATCACGTGACTGGACTTTTCTCGTTTGTAAACAAACGCGCTTATTCAGAAATCCGTATAGGACGGACTGATGCAAGTAATTGGTATATGCTTTACATATTGTTTTACATAATTATATAAATATACTACCACAATTGCAACAGTGAGTTGAATGACAATATATATTTATACATAAAAGTGACGTTATCGCTAGCTCTCCGTAGGGCTCCAATGACAGCACGTGGAGCCATACAACCAATGAAAACAAACGATAACTACGCAAAAGCAAGTAGATTTTCACGTTTTAGGATACTTTCTAAATGAACCGTAACCATTCTTTGACATTTGTTTATCACAATGTGTAAGCTTGTCAAAAATGAAACGGATGAAAAGCACATGCTATATCTTGAATGGACTGTGAAAGATGTGACGAATCATCACATGGCGCTGGCCTGTGGCAGAGGTACTATGCTGGCTGGCTGCCGGCCGCATGGAACTCTGGGTAGGAGAGTGGTGAAGGGAATGTCCTATCAAAAACAATTCCCCTTCAATCATGATAATACCCTGACAAAAATATTTTCTGACAGTGAAATTATTCATTAAACCGAGTTCGAAACCAAGCATGAAATCAAGGGATACTTGTCATAACCCTAATGTTCAAAGTTAAAGATTTCAGTTGCTCCCTTATTTAAATACTATAAACAAACTTAAGGACCCCCATTCCGCACTTAAGTTTAAACATCAAAAGTCCAATCATCTCATCATATTCAATAACATTTTCCCTCCATCAATTAACTATGAATCAAACATAAATACTTCATTCTCTGCATCACAATGATATTAGGGTAACCAAATTTTCTTTCTTAATGTGTGAGTTGGGTGTAACGCCACTTTGAAAAGTATTTTAGTCACATGACGATGTGTCAGCTTGATGTGGGAGAAAGCAGAAGTGATGCAAGTCTTGGACGTTTACCACTTCAGTGAACGCCACGAGCATGTGTATGGTGCTGACAAACCTGTAAACATAATTTGGTACGAACCCACGATCACAGGTTTTTGGAGCGCCCATTGGATGCAACTTGACAGCTAATAGCGGTGCCTCAGACTACCGCCCCTGTTCATCCTTAAGCATTCAGGATCAAATTAATATCACGAAGTATACAACTACTGAATGCCGGTTATGAAGGCAAGGAGTTGTCATAATAATAGTATCTCAATCTCATTAAAATCAGATCTTAGTTCTCCCTATCGCCAAACAAAGATATGAGGACATCCCATTACGGGTCATGTCAGAACGACCTTTCATCCGACCATTCAAAGCGTCGCTTACCAGATCATGAAAGTGACAGTCGGAATGTGTTTGCTAATCATGGAAACCTCGAAAACGTTAAAATGGGGTATTCCGAAAGACAGTTACGGCCGGTACGACTGATTCCATCAAAATTATCGTCTGTCTCTCCCTTCTGTGGGATAAACATTTGAACGGAGGACGCGTTGCACAGTACGTGGGAAGCACTGCAATACAATCTCAGGCATATATTAGACATTCCGGAATGTTCGTTTGTTCAGTTTTCAAAATTTAATCGAGAACTGTGTCAGTATATTTTTCAAGCGTAGTCTGAAATAGAAGTCGCCATGTTGAAATGAGTGCCGTACAGCTCGAGAAAGCTGCTTTCTAACTGGCTGATGTCGACTTCTTGTTTGTCATTTCAGCGGTCAGTCAAAGTTCGCGAAAGGTCGTTCTGACATGACCCGTAATGGGATGTCCTCAGATCTTTGTTTAGCGACAGCGAGAACTTAGATCTGACTTTAATGAGATTGGTAGTATCTTGTACCTTCTCCCTGAGGTCGGGTCTCTCCAAAGCAATCATGCTGCAGAAGACTGTGTAGGTTACAAACATGTGGTAGTCCATCAACTCATAGGACGTGAAGGTTGCTATTGTATCCAGGAACAAGTTGGCTGCATTCTTGAAGTCCCTGATTGACATGTTGTAGATACCACGATACACCTTGAGCCGATTGCGGCGATCCCAGTCACCCCCTTCATCTATCAAACTGAGACAACAGACAAAGTTTATGCACAATACTTTGAACAATGTTGAAGTTGTCATATTCAACATTAAAGAGTGAGATGCTTTAACTCAATATCTGACATAAGAAGGAAAATAAATCTTTCAGAGAAAGAAGCGACTGTAGTAAGAATGACATTGCCTATGGTATCATACAATATGGTGAACTATAAACATTGTAAAAGAATATTCTAATCACTTGACAAAGAACCTCACCATGCATGCTGACACAACTACAAAACATACTGATTACTTATGATTGTACCAAAGGCAATAAATATGTTAATATCAGGGCAGCGAGCTAATAATCTAGTCTGGACCAGACATCCTGTAAAATATCAAACTTTAATGGAATATCATTAATGTGCTCATGGTACATCATGTACATGTGTGTGAATGTTCTGTTACCACACAATCCTCCATTTCATAATTGGTCTTTTTGTTTGAAAATCATGCCTGCTAAGAACCTAATTCTGCCTCATAATCTCATGTGGGATATTAATATTTTGGAATGTTGTTCTAAATTAGTGATATACATATATCTGAGGACATCCCAGTAGGGGTCACGTCAGAACGCCCTTTCATCCGACCAATCAGAGCTTCGCTTACCAGATCATAAAAGTGATAGTCAGAATGTGATTTCTAATCATGCATCCTCAAAAACTAACACGGAGTATTCCGAACGATAGTTACGGGTTTAACGACTGAATCCATACAATCTAAACCATCTATTAGTAATTCCAGAATGTTCTTTTCTTCAGGTTTCAAATTTTTAATCGAGAATTTGTCAAAATATGTTTTGAAGCATAGTCGCCAATTTAAAATTAGTGCCGTAAAGCACGAGAAAGCTGCCTTCTGATTGGTCATTTCATTCGTCAGTCAAAGTTTGGACAAGGTCGGTCTGATGTGACCCGTAATGGGATGTCCTCAGACCTTTGTTTAGCGGCAGTGAGAACTTAGATCTGATTTTAAGACCAGTCCTAGTATCCCCTTAATGCCAAGCCCTAGGCAGGGTAACAACAAGTACAATCTTTATTATTTTTGGATATGACAAGGCTTGGGATCGAACTGACAACCTTCCACTCTTGGTGTCAATCTATCCACTAGACCACGTAAATGGTCTCATAAATTCAGATGGAACACATTCAGGTTTATCACAAAATCTAATGTGAAAACAAAATCAAGGATCACCTTTGTGCTTTTTCCAGATTCTTTGTGATGATATCGTGGTCCATGTAGAACAACCCTAGTCTAATGAGATGAAATACAATATCCAGTCTGTAGCCTAGTGTCACTGTCTTCTCATACGTCTTGCGGAATTGGGATAGACATTCATCCTGTAACACAGTACAAACTAGCTGTAACGACACAGGTACAACATACTGCTTGGTTGTAGAGTAAGGGTAAATTTGCACCTGATAATATGACACATGATCATGAGGATACGCCTACCCATATAACATTGCATAATGATAACATCTGTATCACTGTGTATTGCTCTCTAAAAAGTAATTTACAATGTTTTGCAATAACATGGGCTGATATATCTACTTGGGCTAGAATTATCTTACAACACATCACTAAACATGCCAAACAAAATGCGAAAACTTCTTGCATGATATACTTTGAACATGTTTAAAATTTGCCTCCATCAACCTGTTATACAAGTTAGACATAAAATCGTCGACAGCACAAACGTTGGGGACAAATAATCATAGTTGTAACAATAACATATGTACTGACCAGCTGCAGTGTCAACAATGGCTTCAAAATTCACTGCCTTTACAAGACTGTGCAAGTCCTGGTTGAAGAATGGTTCGCAGTAAAATAGTATTATTAATAGCTATGGCATAAACAGATTAACTGTGATCATGAATACTGGTTTCTATTATTGTTGTCACAGGAACCTTAAAATAACCTTGGTAATACAAAAACTGGTAATAATAGTTCAATAAATGTTAACACAAATCTTTCTTAAAAAACATCTGTTAACTATTGACTACCTTATCTCCAATTTTGCTTAAGTATTCAGCCTTCTCCAACATAAAGTCACGGATCTCTGTCTCGCCCAGATTCTTTTCTGCATCTTCAATAGCCTCATCAAGCTTCTTCAGTTTGTCGGTATTGGCTGCCTTCATTTGTTGAAGGAGCTTGCTGTCTAGGCTCCATCCCAACTCCTTACAAACCTCTTCATAGTATGGGGCCATATCTGAACAACAGATACTATTAATGCAAATAGCTGGTAAATATGTTGACTATGTAAACAGGCTTCAAAAATAGATTGCCAGAATAAATTAAGCAGATGATACAGTTCTTTGTAAAACATAAAATATAACATGCCTTTACAAATGAAACTACAAGTCAAATTACCTTTCAGAAGTTTACTATCATCATGATAATTTAATGACAATAATTGTATAACTAATCAAACTTATTGGGTTGACCCAGGCTTATAATAATAAAAGCGATATTTTTTTTCAAGTTTCATAAATTCGTAACTTGTTTTCAATCGGAGGGCGTTCTTACAAACTACAACGTTTTATATTGCTTAGGATAAAAAAATACTTTGCTGAACCAGTCTCTTATCAGACACTCGCAGAAGAATCATTATAAAGACGTGATGTCCATTTCAAAATATATATAGAGGACAATAAAGCTCCCACGATTTTATGGTACAATCTCTCTCAGTCTTCATAATGTGCGCACCATGAACATGACACATCAAAATTGAAGGTGCAAAATATGATCAACTCACTATCTGTCTTGATAGCTTCGAGCAATTTGTTCTGTATACTCTTATCATGTTTATGTTTATCCGATCCCAACAAAAACTTTAACTGTGCTAGCTCTAAATTTGGGTTTTTAGGTAAACCCTGCTCTTCTAAATTTTCGGCCGGCATTTTGATGAAGGAAGTGACGTCACGAAATGGATACGAGCTGAATACATTTTACATTAAAATACATCTCCATTATTATCCATGTACTGGTCAATCGGTTTCGTTATTTTGACTGGAGATTGCGTTATTACATTTTATCCGTTCCGAATCGGAAACCGATGCTATTATTAACAAATGAAATGAGTCTATTTTCACCGTTGCGACACGGAAAATATGTGTACTATTTTCCCTTCAACAAGTGACGGTAATCTGTAGTGAATAGGCGCATTCTAAAAGGCTGCACTCAAGTTTGATATATTTTGACCTTCGTCGAATTTAATAATGTCAAACGAATAGGGAGTGTGTCGCAGTCTGTTAGATTGACAGGCGTTGTTAAATGAAACGGGAAACAAGAAAATGTTGTGGACTTTTCTATGCGTATGAATATCTTTCTATATAACTAATTATAATCTATTATTTTTATCAATACCAAATTTGAAATAGAAAAGGCATTCGGCTTGGCGAAATGTATACTGCATTTACCAT
Organism: Haliotis cracherodii; assembly: GCF_022045235.1. NCBI lineage: Eukaryota > Metazoa > Mollusca > Gastropoda > Lepetellida > Haliotidae > Haliotis > Haliotis cracherodii. Next base: position 21,455,996 of record NW_027266319.1, read on the forward strand.
ATAGGAAGTTTGATAACAAGTATCATAACAATTACGGGTTTGTTGATTTTTCTCTGCAATCTGAGAATTTATCACTTATCACCGAGTATGGTTCTGATGTACGGTTCCTTTGTCAATTAGCACATGACATCATTTATAATCATAGCCTTCTAGTTTTGCGGGTTTTTTTTCGCAAGTACAGTACGGATGGCCCAGTCGTCTAAGGCGCCGCAATTTGCTGTGCAGAGTTGCGTTCCATGGGCACACCAGAAACCTATGATTGTGGTTTCGAATCCAGGTTGGCCCCGATGGTGTTTTTAATAGGTTTGTCATCACCATACTCGTGGTCGCGGTCTTCACCGAAGTGGCTAACGTCTGAGACCTGCATCACGACACGCCGTGATATAACTGGAATACTGTTAAAAGCGGCGTTAATCCCAACTCACTCACTAATTCTATATTGACCTCTAGTTTGTGACTGAATGATCCTTCTAAGTTGCTGTTCAAAGCGGCGCTAACTCACATACTAAGAAAGAACATTTAGTTACCCGAATATCATTGTGATGCAGAGAATGAAGTGTTTATGTTTGATTTCATACTCAGTTGATAGAGGGAAAATGTTACTGAATATGTTGAGATGATTGGGTCCTTAAGTTTGTTTCTATAGTATTTCACTCACTCACTCACTCACTCACTCACTCACTCACTCATGGATCTCGGTTTGAATGAACCCTGGTTTTGAATGAAAACATTCAGGTCACAATAACAAAGCATTTGGATATTTTTTACAAAAGGATTTACAGATGGTGATGTTTGATGTTCATTTGCTGGGTGGTGACATTTGGGGAAGCAGCAGGTTCTCTATCACGTCCGTAAATATACAAATGTTTGTTTGTTGTTTTACGCCGCAGTCAGCAATATTCCAGCTATATGCCCACGGTCTGTAAACAATCGAATCTGGAGATAACAAACCATGTGAAGTGACTGATGTTATATGATTTGTCTGTTTGTTGTTTAACGCCGCACTCAGCAATATTCCAGCTATATATGGGGGCACGGGTGGCCCAGTTGTCTAAGGCGCCGCGATTCGCTGTGCAGAGTTGCGTCCCTTGGGCACGCCAGACACCTATGATTGTGGGTTCGAATCCCGGTTCGCCCCGATTATGTTTCTAGGTTTGTCAGCACCATACCCGTGCTCGTGGGTTTCACCGAAGTAGTAAAGTAACAACTTAAATCATATAAGTAATTGCATCGTGATTGTTTGAGAAACATTCACTAAATAACAAACGCACATATCCCAGTAAGTGAGAGTAATAAAATCAAATAAACATCGAGCGATCGCGATGCATCATTAATTGCATATAGATTTGTCTTTCAAGCGATCCTTTGTCTTTCTTAGGGGGGTTGGGGTATAGCCTTTTTGTTAGAGCGTTCGCTCGTCAAGATGAAGGTCCGGGTTGAAGTCCCCACATGGATAAAATGTGTGAAGCCCATTTCTAGTGTCCCCCATGGTGATATCGTTGGAAAATAGCTAACTCACTTACTCTTGCCCTGGGGGCACAGGTGGCCCCAATCTAATTAAAATCAGACCTTAGTTCTCGCTATCGCTAAACAAAGTTCTGAGGACATCCCATTACGGGTCATGTCAGAACGACCTTTCATCCGACCAATCAAAGCGTCGCTTACCAGATCATGAAAATGACAGTCGGAATGTGTTTTCTAATCACGCAACCTCGAAAACGTTAACACGGTGTATTCCGAACGACAATTACGGCTCGTACGACTGATTATGTCAGAATTATTGTTTATCTCTCGCTTCCGTAGGATAAACATTTGAACGGAGGAGGCGTTGCACATGTACAGTACGTGGGAAGCACTGTCATGCAATCGCAACTATATATTAGACATTCCGGAATGATCGTTTGTTCAGTTTTCAAAATTTCATCGAGAACTGTGTCAACATATATTGCAAGCGTTTAGTCTGAAATGGAAGTCGCCAGGTTGAAACGAGTGCCTTAAAGCTTGAGAAAGCTGCTTTGTTATTGGCTGATGTTGACTTCTTCTCACTAACTTCAGTGGTCGGTCAAAGTTCGCGGAAGGTCGTTCTGACATGACCCGTAATGGGACGTACTCAGATCTTTGTTTAGCGGCAGGGAGAACCTAGATCTGATTTTAAGGAGATTTGGGTGGCCCAGTCGTCGAAGGCGCTGTGCAGAGTTGTGTCCGTTGAGCACGCAAGAAACCTTGGTTATGGGTTCGAATCCCGGTTCGCCCCAGTTATGTTTCTAGGTTTGTCAGCACCATACCCGTGCTTGTTGGTTTCACCGAAGTGGTAAACATTTGAGACCTGCATCACTTCGGGCTAAGCAGTCAAGTTTGTTAGAACTGTTCCTTGTATTTAGAGTGAGTGAGTGAGTATGGTTTTACGCCGCTTTTAGCAATATTCCAGCAATATCACGGCGGGGGACACCAGAAATGGGCTTCACACATTGTACCCATGTCGGGAATCGAACCTGGGTCTTCGGCGTGACGAGCGAACGCTTTAACCACTAGGCTACCCGACCGCCCCTTGTATTTAGAATACAGTTAGGAGTTTATATAAGCATGTGTTTACATTGTGTAATGAATCAGTCGTGGCTACACAACCGGTACCCGGAGACAACGCCACACTGTGTGGAAGTGTACAGTGGAATCAGGATTAGAGCGGTATCACGTCAACACGGCACCACATGAATTATTCGATTGGCATGTTGAAGTGAATATGGAGAGCAAACCTAATTTTACCATTCAACATGTGTATAATTTATTTCTTCAACATAAACAGAAAATAATCTCCGATATTTAACAAAATAGTAAACAAGGCATACATTTATTCAACATGGACAATATTCACCGATTTGTAACTCAATACAAACTATATGTTAATACAAACTATATGATATATTCATTTTTCGACAAAGACAATATCCTCCGTTTTTGACAACATACAAACAATATCTTGATGACCAACAGGGCTCTAACCTTGTCCGGGAAGCTAATTCATATACGTATTCGGCTGGAATACTGTTAAAAGCGGCGTTAAACCCAACTCACTCACTCATTTTTCTTCTAACGGATCTAAATGTGTGTTTTGTTTCAGACATCATAGCGACCATCGTTTAATGGCGACTACATGCATGAGTGCGGGTTACCGGCTTCTAATCCTTCACAGCAACATCGTTATGTTGTCCTTTGGCACAGAAGCTGGTTCAGGTATCATAGCAACGGATAGCAAAGAATTTGTCATCCATACAACTCGCTCGTTATTATGTAATTATTTATGCCTCGGAGGTTTGGGTTTAATCCCACATCTAATTAAGAACCAGGGGCATTCTCATTAAAATCAGATCCTAGTTCTCGCTGTTTAGCGGTAGCGAGTACTAAGATTTGATTTTAATGAGATTGTAACCAGTGGCATTTTGGAGACCGGGTGCCTATTAGATATCCTGCACCTGTTGGAATCCTGGCGTCTCTTGGAAACCCGGCGTGTCATTGACTCCCGCGTCTGCGTGAGATCACGAATTTGGGAAATACTCAAATCTGATTGGTCAGTCAGAGGTATCAAATAGCCACCTCCGAAATAGCCGATTTGACGACCGCATCACATCTTCCCGAGGCAAGTGAATTAACTGACTACAAAAGTCCAGTTTCCACCCTTGCCGAACTAGGCTGTTATTATGGAGTTAGATTTTGGCTGGACTAACGAGTCTATGCATGGTCCAATCAAAATCGCGCACCGAAATCAAAATCCGGTTCGTAAAGTGTCATGCAGATTTCGGTCGACTGCAGGATTTGCAAAACTTGTGCGCCGCTAACTCGTTGTCAACAGATATTTTCTAAATCTTGTCATGTTTTTAATCAAGGTGCTCACGCTGACTTCTTGACTGGGCGCAATCGTTTTGTTTGAAGCAAATGCAAGTGATACGAGAGGTTGAATCTGATTTGTCAATAGGAGAGGCATAGAAAGGACATAACTCGTAATAGCCACTGGTGGCGCTACGATCGAGCCCAGGAATTCCAGCCTAGTTCGGCAGTTAAAGTCAGTTAATTCCCTTGCCTCGTGAAGATGACCGCATCACGGCAGAAGATAATATGACTAGAAAAGTACTACATTGGCGGTAGGTATTATTTTGAATAATCATGTGTGCAATAATGGATTATCAAACTTTCAACACATTTTCATGAAGACACCCCCTCGACTTTAACGTCATGATTAACGATTTGCACGAGCATGTTCATGCACTGCGCACAATTTAGAGGTTTGAGTACTTGTTGGGAGAATGATACTCACACACGTGTTTTTGGATTGTTTGCCTATCAGAAAAAAAAAATTCTTATAAAAAAACCGTAAATTACGCTAAAGCAATGCAACGGCTTGCTGAAAATCAACGTATACGCGCCGTGGGTATGCTGCAAACAGGAATGACACAAAACGACGTTTCCAGTACTAATGACCTTCCACAGGCCGCTCGTCCAAGTGTGCCGTCACGTCAACAAGACAACCATATTCGGTTGGTGCATCTACGGAATCGATACAAAACTGCGCCATTAAATCCACCATGAATTGGAAAGTTATTCCATTCTGATAGTTCAACGAGAGGTCATCTTCCCCTGGCAAGAGTGTCCACTAGCCTATATCCCTACAGTTTCACCCTCACCCTTGCTTCCACCCCGCCAACAAAGTTAGCACATTCACCTCAGACAAGACACTTAAAAACATCCTACACCTTAACAATAATGTCCCACACCGTCCGCCCAAAACCCTAGGTGAGGTGAGGTGAGCACTTATATAGCGACATGCATGTGTGTGTGTGTGTGTGTGTGTGTGTGTGTGTGTGTGTGTGTGTGTGTGTGTGTGGCTGTGGCTGCTTGTACTAGTCCGGACTGATACCGATTTATAGTGCTAGCACACTGAGATACCATGCCGCTGTTTAACATGAATTCGCCACTCAGACACAGTATACTGACTCCGAGCCGACCAGTCCTTGTTTTAGCTCCTTAATGCCGAGCGCCAGACAACAAGTACCATCTTTTAACATCTTTTGGTATGACGCGGTCGGGGATCGAGAAGAGGAATCTATTGAAATCCAAAGAAAGAAGTCAGCCATTAACCAAGGCGTATACCTAACGTTTACAACACTGTGCTTTAATCACAATCACATTAAAATCAGATCTCAGTTTTCGCCATCGCTAGGACATCCCATTACGGATCACGTCAGAACGACCTTTCGCGAACTTTGACCGACCAATGAATTGACTGACAAGAAAACCACATTAGCCAATCAAAAGCCAGCTTTCTTGGGCTTTACGACACTAGTTTCAAACTTTCGATAACGCTTCGAAACATATTTTGACGAATTCTCGATTAAAAAATTTAAAACTGATCAAAAGAACATTCTGGAATGGCTTCTAGATTGCCTAGATCGTATGGATATACTCATAAAACCCGTAACTGTCGTTCGGAATTCCCTCTGTTAAATATTTCGAGGTTGCATAATCAGAAAACACACTCCGACTGTCACTTTCATGATCTGGTAAGCGACGCTATGATTGGTTGGATTAAAGGTCGTTCTGACGTGTGCCGTAATGGGATGTGCTCAGATCTTTGTTTAGCGGTAGCGAGAACGAAGAGATCTGATTTTAATGAGATTGCTTTAATCACACCTTCAACCACAAATGGACATCTTGATTGCGTTATTGTTAGTGTCACCATCGTCACCTCATGGTTATCACACCCAGCTCAATCCCTACACCTTCATTGTACGTAACTGGCGTCTCTCCTGTTAATCTCATTGGTAGCGTCAAATTATTGTTATCTTTGTACATTAAACCTACCTTGTGTGAAAGTTGGTATAGATATTCTTAATATATGAAATAGCAATAATTAAAAACAACAGGTTCAAACTACTTCAATGCAAAACAAATCGTCCAAACACAACAATGCTCTTTCGGAAAGTGAAACACATCCAAGGCACGTTTTTCTGTTAAGAATGTACGACAGCGTGAAAAGCACGTGACGCTTGGGCAGCCGAAACTTCACGTGCATTATATTAATGATACAGACGCCATGTGAAACACTGACACTGATAAAAAAGAAACACCACTGAAATTCAGCGACTCACACGGGAACAACGAGGGCGGGCCCTTGATATATGATGCAGATGGGAGCCACCCATGCCCACATTGTTAGAACTTTTGATTGCCCCCTGGTTGCTGTAACTAATGTGATGCAACGAGACAGGGCAGACATCAGACAGGCCAAGAACAGGCAAACCCAGGGTAACTACACCCAATGAAGACCGGTACTTGCGTACTTGGCATCTCCGGAATCGATCCTTGACAGCGACGTAATCAGCGACAAATGCCTTGTCTTATGGGTAATCGACAGACAGTGTCCAGAAGACTCCGGAATCTAGCAATTAGGGCTCACAGACACGGAATAGTTTTTGACAGCGCAACATCTTCACCAGAGATTGAGATGGGCCCGGACTGGCAGAGGGTCTTCTCCACTGATGAGAGCCGTCGGTTAGAGCTGATCGAAGACCGACGTGTTTACTGCCCAAGGGGGGATCGAACGTCGGCATGTTGCTTTCAGGAGGTCGTGCCGTGTGATGGCCGGGGTGTTATGATGTTGGGAGGAATTTGTGAGCAGGAGATCATTTCAATCACGAAAATTTAACAGCTTAGCATTAGATGGGTGACATTCTTTGTCCGATTGTCCTCGGTGTATTAGCGACCTGGCGTCTATAGATTGGAGAATTGATATCTATTGGAGATTCCGCGTCTATTAGAGGAAATACGGTATACATACAGTAACTGTCTCTCAACCTACTATTAATAGACTCTCTGTATCCACTTGTGCTGGGGCGTGATCAAACAAATTATACTGATCAATTTCATAAACTGTTTGTTGGAAAGATATTTATAAGAACGTTCTGCAATAAACTATTGTAAAACTATTACGAAACCGATAACTGCTAATCAGTAGTTCCACGGGAATTTGACAGAATAAACATATAGGGCAGTTCTTATTTGTATTTCACACAGAACCCTTTCTCACATACCATTCCTTTCACTAAAACAAACAACATGGGAAAGATCTATATGGCTCGAATTCGAATAATTTAATCATTACATCGTCATAACTATGTAAGTAATGCCTCTTTATAGACCTAAACAACTTACACAATAAACAGCACAGAAATAAGCTTTATTTTGTCGTTTGGAAATCATCAATTTAAACAAACAGGATGTCGACACGAAACACACACAACTGGGGTTGCCCATAGGATTAACCGTCGATTAGTTGTTTGACAAATAGTATGCGAGCAGTCGGCGGTAGAATGTCATGAAAACTACCGAAGACAGTAAACAACTGCGAGATATATTGCTCTCAAATAATAGTGCGGTAACAGTGGTCGTCTAACTGTGTCTGTTTCAAAATGCCGGACATAGAGAAGTTACACCTCGAAGAGGCACTGGAAGACAGCCCTCAGGTATTTAGTTTAATTGATTGAAATCGACATGCTACTGAGTGGGAGTCACCCCAACTCGTCGGTGCGGTTGTCAATATCCAGACCTGTCAGATTTACCCCTAAATGGAAGGAGGCCTTTGTACATATGTGTGCATAACGCCCGTAGCGGATATAATTATCTTTTCGGGCAAAATTAACTGAGGTATATTTCTTTCGGATCTGTATTTGCTTTCAATCCGTATAAACAGGTGCTCATTTCTTGACATAAACATTGGACTTCTCTGGAGCTAATCTGAGTCACCGGTACGATATAGGCCATTATATATATCAGCTGTCTCTCTTGTGTAAAGTCAGCATATGTGGGGATAAAGATTGTGTATGCATGGCTCATTGAACATGTAATTACATACAGTCACAACTATGCATGTGTTAGATGAGTCACAGGGTATCATCTTCAAAGTACCTCAATAATTCGTTGGTCCCATTCATCGATGACATACTGCAGGCATGCCATAAAGATTATTTATTACAGTACATGTAACCTCTGTCTATGATCATGATGATACAATTGAAGTAACATTTATGTAAATTTTATTGATTGATTCAAATGACAGCGTGGAGTTGCATTCCTCACTTCCTGACCAGCTTTGAAAGTGCATTTTCAACAATGCATTAATTCATGATGATTTGGTCTGAATATTCTGTGTGACTGTAACCACAGATACAATGTTGGTCTTACGTTTTTAGATATTTTTGATTATATACAAGATTTGTCTGAACGGGAATGTAAACTTTGGAGTTAATCTGGGGTCATGAAACTTTTTCAAGTTTTAAAGTGCATGTTTTTGTTGCAGTTAAAACAAATGTGGATTTAACGTAACATGAACATAGGCTCTACTTTTGTGTTTGAGTCATTTGACTTGTGAAAGAGTCTAAAGGTTGGTCTTGTGCTGATGAAGTCAATCCAACATTTGTTTCTTTTACCAGCAATGGTGACAGTTTCGCTCTGAGCCCTCTCCCTGTCAATACAGTTTTCTATTACCTTGATTGCTGGATAAGTATGTTACATGACTTCCTTCAAACACTTTTTCCTTATAACTATTTAACTATTGATTTTCCAACAGGAAACTGTCATGAATTATAAGTGAGAGAATACACTAGAGTCTACAGACATAATAACTTGTACAAGATGTTCCACATACTTATAGCGTTTAAAAAAAGGGACATTTACTCTTGAAAAATGTATAAATATGCTATATTAGACATAAAATGCATTTGACGTTGGGCTCTTGTGGGAATTCTTGGACTGAATAGTTAAGAGCTATAAAGATATGAATTGTCACATTATGATATATGTAATCATGGTAGTACCAACACTAGACTACCGCTTAGTCTCTGAAAATATATCATTTTGATAGAAACAACCAACTTCTTTAAAATTTAAAAGAGCCTCAGTGAGATGGGGGATTCAGCCTGTGGAAAATCTAGACTTGCATTATTTAGAGCCACTGCATCACAGTAAGGGCTGGGCGTTAGGGAAAATTCAGGAACTGAGAGACAGACTATACCAACAATAGAGGACTTGTTGCATTATGAAGTGGAATTATGAATAGAACGGCAACCAAACCATTTTAATTGGATCTGACTTTATTGACCAAAAAGTAGCTCGAGATTTTTTGTTGTCACTCAGCAGTATTCCAACCATATGACAACAGCCTGAAAATAAACTATTCTGGACCAGGAAATCCAGTAATTGATTGCTTGAGCATCATTCTACGCCATCAGGGTAAGATGACACGTTGTAAATCAAGTCGCAAGCCTGACCACCTGGTCCTCTAAATGTTTCCAGAACTCAGAATCCTCATGGGCTGTTGGCTATGGGTGAAACTAACAGTGGTGCATTGATATCTATTGATTGTTTTGTTCTGGAAGTAACATCTTGAATGAGTAGTGAGAGAACATGTTGACAACAGCTGTTACTTGTATTGAATTCACGCATTCCATTACAATGACAATCTTAAACACATATACTGTAAATAATAATAAAGCTGACAAGACATTCCACTACATTGACAAATGTTAGACATATATATGTATACATCTTCCCGGGGTAAGGGTGTTAACTGACTATAAAAGTCAAGGTTCCACCCTGCAGAATTAGGCTGGAATTTCTGGGTTTGATCATAGCGCCACCAGTGGCTATTACAAGTTATGTCCCTGCTATGCTCCTCCTATTGACCAATCAGATTCCAGCTAGCATATTACTTGCAAATGCTTCCAACAAAATGGAGGCGCCCAGTCCAGACAATCTGATCAATGATAAAGATCCATATTGTAATAAAATGGGTCTTACTTCGCAAAGTGCGTCAAATCATTTGAGCACCTTGATTAAAAGCAAGAAAAGATTTGGAAAATATCTGTTGATGCCCATTTGATGGTACACATCCTTTGAGAATCCTGCAGTTGACTGAAATCTGCATGTTGAAATCTGTGTTGTTTACGAACCGGATGTCGGTTCTGTCACATGATTTTGATTGGACTATGCATAGATTTATTAGTCCAGCCAAATATAACTCCATAAACTGAGCCTAGTTCGGCAGTGGCGGAAACTGGACTTTTACAGTCAGTGAACTCCCTTGGCTCGGGAAGATGATATATATAGAATCAGACTGACAACACATTCCACTACATTTAAAAACCTTACACATATTTAGTTTATAGTCATAAAATACAATGTACACTCAAGGTTCAGTGGAAAATTGAAAGAAGTATTGATATTACAAATCTGGAAGAAAAATGATTTATCTCCTATGTGCAGGGAATACTGCATTGGTCATTTCCAACTGGACACATTTTGCACTGGAGGTTTAAGTAAAATAACACGATTTTTGGAGAAAGCAACTAGTCCATGATTTTCCCTAGTGTGGTGAGGTGACTTTCAAATTAAGACACAAAGGTTAACCCAGAAATAGGTATGTAATACTATATTGTGAAAACAGTAAATAACCACACAAGATCAATGACTAATCAACAAAATCGATTGAAATACACAGTTTTAGGTTCACCGTCAAAACAGGCAATACAATGAGTCAAATGGCAGACCCTGGGATATGTTAGTGCAGTCATGAATGTCAACATGAAGTCACTGTCGAAAGTCTTGCAACAAGCTTCAAGCAATCAAGCCTGTCATGTTTGTCAACAACTGGGGACGGTAACTGATTTCTGCCCACTCGCTCCCTCTGACAGCCCATGATATTTTACTAGGGCTTCAATCATTTTCTGCCACTGACACAAAGACATGCAACAAGCTCTACTGCCTCATAACACAGACTACAATGTAGTAAACTTGTCTCCACTCTGTAGATGGTTCATTGTGAAAAATACTGGTACATTTTAACAGTGTTTCCGTTTACTGGTAATTACCAGTCTTTTACCCGTAGGCTTTGACCGGTAATTCTTGTGACTGTCGGTCCCTCTGGACTGGCAAAAAAGGTACCTCATAAATCTTTGTTGTTGTACAAAACATTATCAATAGTTAAACAAGTATATTTTTCGAACAAAGTCAGCTTGTCTGTTTCCTGTTGTCTATTTGTAGTGCAAGGAAATAATATTTTGCCTTGCTTCGAGGTTTAATATTTTTTTTTAGTGACTTCAATCAAAGTGAAATATTCAGATGAAAAGAGAAAATTGTGATTGAACTTTGTTTAAATGACTTGTAGATCTGAATAGGTTACTTCAGAAATGACGTCACTGAATTTATCAGCCATGAAAGTACACTGGTTTGAAATTGATGTTGAAAGAATTTAAACCAGGTAATTTTCATACCATTTTTGTTTGTTCAAAGTTTGGGACTGACAAATATTGGGTGGGACTGGTAAATTTTATAGTTAGCAGTTGGGACTGGCAGTTTCAATAGCCAGTGGGAACACTGATTTGATGATTTAGCCACCCGTGTTTATGTTTTTGTTGTGTTGCAGACACGGAGTCTCCTGTCAGTGTTTGAGAAAGATGCGATGATTCTGAAGAAGTACACCAGCAATTTGCACAGCTGTTGTCAGAGAGTTATGTCTGCCCAGGTGAGCTTCTTCACATTATATGTTAGCCAGTTGTTCCTGATTTATTTTCACTTCTGATAGGGGATGGAACTTGGAGGTACATGGGTAGCTCAATCATCTGAGGTACTGTTATTTTGCTGTGCAGAGTTACGTCCCTTAGGCATGCCAGGAACCTATCATTGTGGGATCGAATGCTTGATTTGCCCCAATTTCTTGGGTTGTGAGCGCCATACCCGTGCTCATGGGCTTCTGTTTGTTTGTTGTTTAGCGCCACCCTCAGCCATATTCCAGCTATATGATGCCGGTCTGTAAATAATCAATTCTGGATTGACATCATGGGCATCAATTCACGCAACTGGGATATGATGACATGCATCAACCAAGCCAGCGAGCTTGACCCCCCGATCCCGTTAGTCACCTTTTACGACAAGCATAGTCGGCTTTTAGGGCAAGCATGGGTTGGTGAAGACCTATTCTACCCCGGGTCTTCACAGGTCTCATGGTTTTGTGAAACCTGCATCACAACAGGCTAGTAGAAGTAGTCACATATACATGCGTGCATGTTGCTATATAAGTGCAATAATCTTGAATGTGACGTTACACCTCACCTCACCGCTTACACTGATAAGCCAATAACCTTGAGGCAACTACTAAACTAGCCTGAACGTGTTCTAGCATTATTTGTTTATATGTATTATGGCACATTTTACACTCAACATGTGGACTCTTATCATGTGGTAATCATTAGCCAACTGAAAGAAATACTTTCTACTTCTTGTAGACCTAGGGGCCTGTTGATAAGAAATGTCAATATTGATTTATTGTCTGATGACACTCTCGAGAGCATTACAGACAATATTTTATGGTACACAATACAATTTATGTATGTTAAATCATTGTAGCATGGATTGGATATCCTACTTTAATACAAGGACTTTCCACAAAAAACAATGTTGTTGACAAGATGTTAAATATTTTAATTAAAGTTGGCTTTAATGAAGATTATAATTCCAATGTGTAATTGTATTTGTGATAATATACCCTATTTGTGTATTGAGACAATTTAGATACATTCATGTTTTGTTCTGCCAGTGACAGCTCTTAGATTTTGTTTTGTTTTGTGTGTTTGTGGTTAATGCAATATTCCAGCTATATAACAGCGGCCTGTAAATAATCGAGTCTGGACCAGACAATCCAGTGATTGATAACATGAGTATTGATCCATGCAATTGGGATACGATGACATGCATCAATCAAGTCAGCGATAGCTCTTAGATGTTTTTGACGTATCCATGATCCCAGGGGCAATAGCTGGCCCAGTCGTTTATGATGCCACAATTGCTATGCAGAGTTGCCTCCCCCTGGTGTGCCAGGATCTTATGATCATTGGATTTGCCTGATCATGTTTCTAGGTTTGACAGCACCATACCTGTGCTTGTGGATTTTTTCAAGTGTTAAACATCTAAAACATGCATCACCTCCTTCCACATCAATTTGACACGCTGTCATATATCCCACTCACTCACTCACCCAGTCTTCTCTCTGCAGAATGAGCTGTGTGCAGCAACTCAAGCCCTCGCTCAGCAGCTCCGAACGTATGAAGTGCAGGTAAGTCAAATACTGAGGCCACACTTGGTTTACAGATTTTTAGTTAACAAATTAGATTGGGTCTCTCAAATAAATATAGAATTATATTAGTAAAAAAATAATAGAAATTCTGTAAAGTGCTGGAGTAAGGCCACACTTTTTTCACTTGCTTTACAGATTTGCCGGGTACATTTAGTTGCAATGGGAAAAAATAAATTCAGACTTTTCTCTTCTTTTTTTCCGCCCGATAAACTGAAAGCATATTGCACCTAAAAAATATTTCCTAATGAAGGACCCACTAATCTGTAATTCAATTTAAAAAAATGTGTGGCCCAACAAGGCTTTGGTCTCTTTATATATGTGTAACGTGTGGAGTGGTCAGAAACTATTATAATGCATTTTCTCAATATAATCAAACATTAAGCTAATATTTTATTTGGTTAATTTTTATGATTGAATGTTTTTCTTTTTCTTATCCATCAAAGCTAGTTTTTAGAGCAGCCATAAAACTAAAAATAAGTTAAACTATGTTTACTCTTTTTTTTTAATGTGACTTTTCAGATGAATTTGCAAACCAAAAAATAGAAAAGGGTCACCTGAATAGTTCAAATGTTCTCTTATAAGGGCTTAGTGATTTTTGAAAAAAACATACCAAATTCATCCTTGTCAATTTACCAAAAAATATCTAAGGAATATGCCATGTGTGCTCTTTCCCAAAAAATAGAGGCCCACAGAAGTGTCCCAGTCATCTATTATGTGCAGCAATGTTAGTTATGCAGAGTGGCCTCCCTTTGGCGTGCCAGGAACCTTTGATCGTGGGTTCATATCTGAGATTCACCCAGATTATGTTTCCATGTTTGTCAGCGCCATTCCTATGATACGTGTGCTTGTGGGTTTCCCAGGAGTGCTAAATTTGCAAGCTGACACTCTGATATAACTGAAATACTGCTCAATGTGTTGTTGATCCCAAATAAGTCACTCACACAAATTTGTGTATTGCATGTTTATGTATCATGATGTATATATTTCAGTTGTTTGTTTCAGAAATTCCCCCTGGAAAGTGAAAACAGTATTCTAACGACAACTCTCAATCAGTTTTCAAGCTACCTTGATGATGTGAGTTATGAGAATACCTGACAATGCTCAAGAATATACTGTAACAGTGAGGAAAAAAAATCACAATAAGTTCTGAAAAGCTTTAGGATTCCAGGTTAAACACGTCCCAAGCAACGACTAAACAGTTAGGGCGGTCATGCTCGATGACTTGGTTATTTTTTGTTTGTTTGTTTTTTCTGATAATGTCATACTCAGCAATATTCCATTTATATGACAGCAGTCTGTAAATAATCAAATTTAGACCTGACAGTTCAGTGACTGACATCATGGACATCGATCTACTCGACATGCATCTAAAAAGTCGGAGTGCATTCGGCACTTCTCACAGGCCAAACACAATGCCGACATGAAAACACAATGAGATAGTGGTGTGCCGACACAATGTGTGAGAGACCTGTATGGCATGATTTAGGGGCACTGGTGACAGGCTTAAAACCAGACAACACTTTTCTTTAGTGAAAACAGTAGTCCGAGGCTTGCCGAGGATTTTTGCCACTTTTTTCAACGAGTGTTGATAGATTTGATATCAAAAGACATTCGGGTGAGATTTTATTTATCATCCAACATCACTCTTCCAACTTTTTCAATTTGTAGACAGTAATTAGCAGTGTCTTCAGTGTAAAGAGTACTGCTAACAGCTTCAGTAGCAGAGCCATTAGTGATGTCCTTTGATTGTGACGCCTGGTAACCAAAGCATTATGATGTAATTTCATTGCAGCGATATCTACAGTGTAAAATACAAGGGATTTCGATCCCTGACCAATGTGACAGTTGGCACCTGAAACACTGTTTCTGTTCACACACTGGTGCAACTCAAGGTCACATGGATCCCAATTGCGTGGATCGATGCTCCTGATATCAAGCACTGGATTGTCTGGTCCATATATTTCATTGACCCGTGAAGATCTGGGGTAGAATAGGTCTTCAGCAACCCATTCTTGCCGTAAAAGATGACTATGCTTGTTGTAAGAGGCGACTAACCAGGTCGAATGGTCAGCCTCGCTGACTTGGTTGATGCATGTCATTGTATCCCAATTGCGTGGATCGATGCTCATGATGTCAATCACTGGATTGTCTGGTCCAGACTCGATTATTTGCAGACTGCCATCATAAAGCTGGAATATTGCTGAGCCTGGCCTTAAACAACAAACAAACTTTAAACAACGATCACACTCTCACAAATGTCAATGATGCCGTGAAAGAATCAAGAGTTAATATTCCATGACAACATTAATTCCTTGTTTTCACCAGTGAAGCAGCCAGTGTGTATTTGTGTTCAGATCAGTTCCGTGCAGCAGGTGTTAGCGTCTCAGTTCTCGGAGACCATGATGTACCCACTCAGCAAGTTCCTCCAGGCTGACATGGATGGTAGGTAGCTCTCATATTCCTGTCGATAATTGATTACTTTTCTCTTGTGAAAAGATAAGACATAATGCATCTGAAATGATGAAGTGTCACCAGAGCACTTTTGGCTGGTGAGATGAGATATGATTTCATGAACATTTACCCTGAAAAAAAGTCATAATTCATTATTTCTTATTTGTGTCTAATGAAAGATATACATACAGTGACAAAAATGTTATCCCACAGATTTTACCCCCAAACATGACGTCTCACAACAAACTGTACAGCCTTGCTTTCTTGAGTATGCATTTAGGCAACTTAATGATAATTTTGAATGCCCAGATTGATCGATTTATTGATTATTTGATCAATCACTCCATCACCACAAAAGGCAAGTGAAGGAGATACTGGCATCTTTGTTCAAGAATATTTCAGTCTGACACAAAATTGCTCCATCCTTGGTGCCATTTCATTGGAGGCACCCAAGAACCTGAAACTATATTTAACTGATGTTACCATCAAGTTTGGAACATGATGTTGCGAACACTGTGATACCTTGTTCATTATTACAGGATGCATCGTTGAAGTCGACATTTCTGGTTGAATGTATGAATCCACTTGGGTCTTTTGCAGCTGACCGCCTCCGTGGTCTAGTGGTAGATCGTCCGCCCGGAGAGCGGAAGGTCCGGGGTTAGATTCCCGGCCGCGTCATACCAAAAGACGTTAAAAAATGGTACTTGTTGTTACCCTGTCTGGCGCTCGGCGTTATAGGGCTAAAACAAGGACTGGTTAGCTCAGAGTCAGTATACTGTGTCTGAGTGGGGTATTCATGTTAAACTGTGGCATGGTATCTCAGTGAGCTAGCACTATAAATCGGCATCAGTCCGGACTAGTACAAGCAGCCACACACACACACACACACACGTGCATGCACATCGCTATATAAGTGCAATAATCTTGGACGCGGAGTTAAACCTCATTTCACCTCACCTCTTTTACATTTCTGCTGAGCTCAAAACAGAGATAACTCTATAGTTTCTAAGGCCCGGGGACTTTTGAGTTAACAACGTGAACAAAATTTCTCTAAATTTTCATACTGCAGATCATGATAATGAACATGGCAGCAAGATTATGAAGCCCTTTAACATATACGAGGGGCGTTCAATAAGTTTTGCAACTTCAATATAACCCCAAGTCGCAGAATATCTTTTGCACTTTTAGTTTTCAATATAATCTCCATCAACCTCAATACACTTATTCCATTTGTCCTTCAAGCTTTTAATACCACTTTTATAGAAATCCGCAGATTGGCCCTCTGACCATGCCTCTGTGGCAGCCTTTATGTCCTCGTCATCCTGGAAGTGTCTTCCACGTAGGACAGATTTCATTTGCTGGAACAGGAAATAGTCACTGGGGGCTAAGTCTGGGTTCGAACAGTGAAATCACCCACCCTACAGCCCAGACTTAGCCCCCAGTGACTATTTCCTGTTCCAGCAAATGAAATCTGCCCTACGTGGAAGACACTATTTCTGGACTGTTTTTGTAAACCCTTGTCTTATATCATTATGATAGTGTGTGTGCTTTATTCTAATTTTGTGATTTGTGTTTCAGAAATCAGCACAATGTTTGAAATGTTCCAGATCGCCTCTCATGGTAAGTGTGGAATGAGAGTTATCTCCCTTACATTACCATACCCCCAATTGTGACCACTACAGCAAATCAATTGTACCCTGTCTGCACCTTTAAAGTGAAAACATCCCCCAAGATTCATAATTTCAATGACATAGCAATTTACCAGGGTACTTCTTGTCTCAACTAGGATTACTAGAAACATGAAGAAGTGGGTACAAAGAGTTTGTTCAGACTTGGAGAACCAGTGTGTTTATAATGGTCAGATATTTGTCCGTTTTCACTATTGACTTCAGCTTTAACAGCTTCTATGTTGTGTTTTGTGTTCAGTTTTTTAACCAAGCTCCCTCCTAGCGAAATAAAATGGAAAAATGACAAACAGATCAAACAATTAGTTGGGAGAAAAAACATTCACTAAACATAACAGTCAGTCACCAAGCACAGTACGGAGCTGTGACTGGTGGCAGTGATAGAAAAGAGAGCTCTGCAAAGGGTTTTCTTAGGCACTGACCATTTGTAGTAGATGGTTGTCTGTAAGTAAACGTGTCTGGACCATTGCTAGAAAGTTGAATATTGATTTGGGGAGTTTTGTCTTATTATAGTTGCTAACAAGCATATTTGTATTGAATGAGGATGATTTTCTTTGCCAAAGACCCGGGTTCTGAACTTCAATTCCCCACATGGGTACAATGTGCGAAGCCCATCTTTAGTGTCCTCCGGCTTGATATTGCTGGAATATTGCTAAAAGTGGCGTAAAATCATACTCACTCACTCAATGAATCTTTAACTGGACCTTTCAGTAAAGTATTGACACCTGCTGTTTATTTCAGAACATGAGCAGGCTTTGATAAAATACATGAAACTGCCCAGCAAGAAAGACAATGAGAAAGCCCGAGTGGAGACAAATGAAGACCTCTATGCAATGAGGAAAAAGTTCCATCAGGTAGGCTCGTCTATAACCTCTTTATCTTTTATTATCCTTTAGGGGCACAGGTGGCCAAGTTGTCTTAGGCGTCACAATTGCCTGTACCGAGTTGCATCCCTTGGGCACGCCAGAAAACCTATGATCATTGGTTCTCCCTAATTATGTTTCTAGATTTGTGGTAAACATCTGAGACCTGCATCACTTTGGGCTTCATTCCAACATTGAGCTGACACGCCGTGATATAACTGGGATTATGCTGTTCAAAGCAGCGTTAAACCTAACTCACTCACTTTATCAGCATGTGTGGTTAAGAAAATTAATATATATTTTTACTAATCCTCAGAAATGATCTGTTCAGGAAGTACCCGCCGCCTTACGTGGTATTCCATAAAATATTACTTGTTCCTCCTGAATTTTTCTTGTCCTGACTTGCAGACTTATGTTAATATCGATCCCTAGGATATCAATAAACACAGAACTGATGGATTTCAACTGGATTTCACTTTAATGTTTCAAGACCACTACCTGTACCTTTGACCCAAGGGGATTCTGGGTAAGAATACAGGTCTGCCATCAACCTATGCTCTCGTAAGAGGCAACGCGATGATTGAGCGGTTAGGTTCGGTGACCTGGTTGATTGCACGTCATCGTACCCCGACAAAGTGCATCATTGCTTATGATATAATGACTGGATTGTTTAGTATAGACGCATTTTTTGACAGACCACCGTCATCATTACAGCTGGCAAAAACAAACTAGCAGTAAAATCATGCCAGTATACCTTCAAATAAGACACCTGAATGATACAAATACCTTATTCTAAATATTCATTTTGTTAATTGAAATGTTAATTCTTAATAATGCTGGCAGGTTTGCCTGTGTGACAATAAGATGAAACAAACAGTTTGTACTGGGCAATCAAACAACCTTTTGGGCAGGGGCCAGAGGGAAGTTATAATTATGAAATTCTCGGAAAGTGACTTTTTTGTAGGTAGCTGAAAGATGTCAAGTAAATGTTGGAGAAAAACAAACCCACAGTTCTTGATAATATGGGGTGGTGGGGTAAAGTGGTAAAACCGTTTGCTCTCTATGCCCAAGGCCAAGGTTTGATTCCTCACATTAAGTACAATAAGTGAAGCACTTTTCTGTGTCTCTTGCTGATACTGCTGGAATATTGCAGACAGCTGTGTAAAACCATACACTCACTCACTCGTTATATGGTGGCGAAGACGGTCGGTCCGCTTGTGTGCGGTGCCCTAAGCTATTTCCTACATACTGTGTCTTTCCTAAACAGTATCTTGGTTAAGGAAGAGAATTTATGGGTGTAAATGTTTTGAAGTATATACTTACTCCTTCATCAGGTGAATGAAAGATGATCAACTGATGAAGGAGTAAGAATATACTCCGAAACGTTGTGTTCCTCATAATGAAGAAGTTGACATCCATAAATTCTCTTCTTATGTGTATCACTTCTAAATGTCTTTCAAAGACTTGAGTATTTAGGTTATTGAGCAAATTAGACGTCAGATTTCTAAAATAATTTGACTTCCTTCTTCACCACCACAATTTGGAAATTTAAGTCTCAACAAAAAAACCCCCGAACAGAACACAAATAATCCTTACATCATGTACACGGAACTCCAGTTTGGGTGTAGATGGCATGGCAGTCTCATACCACAGAGTGTATCAGATATTCACCGTTAGGAAATGAATAAACTTGAGAACACTTCGTATTAGACACAGTAAAATGATAAGCTATCATGGGTTCCCAGTCGTGTCTACCAAATACACGTAGGAAACAATGCACACAAACACATCTCAACATTTGATTCTGACATGTGTTTAATTTGTGTGCGCAATATTTCAAATGTACTGACAGTAAAGCCTATTTCTCTATATTTTTCGTTGTTCCCTTATTCGTTTCCATCATTATGTATGAATTCACGTTTGGAACTGGTTGCATTGAGTTTCTTTTCAAGATACAGAAATCAGATATCATACTATTGATAGTCGCAGTGCTTTGTTTACTCGTACCAAGAATTTAGAGACCCATGAAGATCCGGGGTAGAATAGGTCTTCAGCATCCCATGCTTGCCGTAAAAAATGACTATAGTTGTCCTGAGAGGCGACTAACGGGATCGGGTGGTCAGACTCGCTATGTCATCGTATCCCAATTCTGTGGATTGATGCTCATGATGTCAATCACTTGATTGTCTGGTACAGACTCGATTATTTACAAACTGCCGTCATATAGCTGGAATATTGCTGAGTGCTGCGTTAAACAACAAACAAACAAACAAAACCAAGAATTTAGAAGCGGCAAAGTTCACCTGAAGCGACCTCCTATGGAAGTGTGACCAGATGTTCAAGCAGATATTTATCGTATTAGAATAACAGATCTGAATTTATGGATTGATGAATGAAAAAGTAACTTCTGTCGAGAGGATGACTTTATTTAAATACAAAAGCTTCAAAAGCTGACAGATGGCTTCATACAAGAATAAACATTGAAAACAGTAGCATTACAAATAACAAGTGATTTGTATGAAATTACACATCTTTGTAAAAATGTCCACACATGACATGAGCTTCCGGCAAGCTAAAATAATTGAATGCTGCTCACATGTGTAAGCTGAAGCTTAAGAATCACTGTCGAGATAGAGACATTGAGAAGTACTTCAAGGAATAGTCATAACCTGTCCAGTCCTTCCAGTAGATACCATCATAGTAGACCCCTGTTGGTTGGTAGCGGCCATAGTAGTAGTTCCCGGTCGGGAGCGCATATGTACAGTAGTTGTACCACCAGCCTACCTTCTGGTACACAGCGCATAAGTTCCGATCGGGGCGGTCACTGGTTGCAAACGGCATGCCGTTGTTGAAGCTGAGGTCGTCGGGAACCTGGCCGCTGAATCCCCCAATGTGCAATACGAAGTTGGTGGGGTCAAGTAGTTTGAACATGGAGTAGCGGGCATTTCGTGCTTGCCCGTCCCATGTCTGCATGTTGATAGTGAGGACATTGTTGCCTGCGGAGAGAACAATTAGGAGTTGCCTGTTAAGTGAAATAAGGATTGCAACATCAGTGGCTGTCAGGTTTTGTTTGTTTGTTGTTTTACCCCGCATTCAGCAATATTCCAGCCATATGACGGCGGTCTGTAAATAAACAAGTCTGGACCAGACAATCCAGTCATTGACATGATGACCATCGATCAATGCAGTTGAGATATGATGACATGTATCAACCAAGTCAGCAAGTCTGACCACCCGATCCCGTTAATCGTCCTTGCGACAAGTATCGTACAGTTTATCTTACAGTGAGTGGTTAGATCAATGGTATATGACAGGCACAAATGCAGTTATCTGTTTTTTACAAACCCTAAATTTGCACCATTTTATCATTGAATCGATGCATAGTTTTTCTATTCTCATGATTGCAGTGGCACATTAATACATAACCTGCTACTTATACCTCGTGTGACCCTCAACTAATTTCCACCATATCTTGGAATTATCAATGCGATGACAATAATCCAAACCAGATAAGATCAAAGAACATTTAATTGACACTCTAAAATCATAGACAGACGGAGACATAGGTGAATTCGACTGCAGCATGAGTTACTTATCATTTACAATCAGGAAAGTAGTCAGTCACTATGGAGGTGAGGTGAGGTGAAATTGGGTTTAACGTCGCGTCCAAGATTATTGCACTTATATAGCGACGTGCATGCACGTGTATGTGTGTGTGTGGCTGCTTGTACTAGTCCGGACTGATGCCGATTTATAGTGCTAGCTCACTGAGATACCATGCCGCAGTTTAACATGAATACCCCACTCAGACACAGTATACTGACTCCGAGCCGACCAGTCCTTGTTTTAGCCACTTAATGCCGAGCGCCAGACAGGGTAACAACAAGTACAATCTTTTAACGTCTTTTTGTATGACGCGGTCCGGGATCGAACCCTGGACCTTCCGCTCTCTGGGCGGACGCTCTACCACAGGACCACGGAGGCGGTCCAGTCACTATGGAGTAAGGGGGAGTAAGTCCAGGGGTTTATCTAGACCTGCTCAGAGGCTGATATGTGGGCCCAGGTCTTTAATTATTCCCAATTTAGAAACTAAGTATTTCCCAATTCATGTTCCAATGTGTCAGTATATGCACCCTTCATTATGGGCAATTAAATTCTGGAAAATATATCTGTCATGTATAATACACACAGACTTTTCTTTTGTATCATTTCAGGCTGTCAGTATAAACCGAAAAATTTACGATCTTTCAACTCACCCAAATTATATTCTAATAAGAGCCCACTATTTCTAATTTTGAGAGCAACCTGGACACTTATTATGTCGGTAATTTAGGCTGGAAATGACACATATCATTCGTAGAAGTTGCCAAAATGTATGTCATGAAAAAATGTTACATAAAAATGGTTACATTCAATGTGATGTCAGTGCATCAAAGTAACAGACATATGGGATTGACAAACAACTTTCTTTTGTACATAAATAGTTGTACATCAATAGTGTTATCGTCCTTCTCCACCACACAGCTCTGGCTGCTGAGGTTTGATTTCAGCTGCTTCACAATGAAAAGGTTTGGAAATCATGTTTCAGGTGGGAAAGTTTGTTAATTTTCTTGACTTATAGTTCCCGCCATATGTTGTATCAAATCGTTGATGTAGATAATCTTAACAATGAAACATGAGACAAGTGTATTATACACCTGTGAAGATCTGGGGTAGAATAGGCCTTCAGCAACCCATGCTTGCCGTAAAAAGGTGACTATGCTTGTCATAAGAGGCAATTACTGGGATCGGTGGTCAGGCTTGCTGACTTGATTGATGCATGTCACCTTATCCCAACTGTGTGGATTGTAGCTCATGATGTCAGTCCCTGGATTGTTTGGCCCAGACTTGCTTATTTACAAACCACCGTCATATAGCTTGAATATTGCTGAATGCAGCATTAAACAACAAACAAACAAACAAACAAACAAACACTTAGACAGTAGAAGCCGTGTCATGAGACAAGAAGTATTATAGGTGCTGGCTAGTGTGTAGGGAGGAGCAATATTTGCCTGTTAGAGAGATTTATGGTCAAGTTAGGAGTCATTTCATTAAGGGAAAATCCTGGCTACCAATATTAATCTCAATTTCCACCCAAATAAATCTCTGAGTTGACAGAGAACTTGCTTACCTGCATTTGTAAGATGGTACATAGTGATTAGTCCCATCCAGTAGTCACTTTGAGGATATCCAAAACCATAATAATACTCGTTGAACTTTCGCTGGAAGTGGACGCTGCCATCAGCCCGTTTCTGTATGACTGTGTAGGAATTGTCGGCAGTATGTTCGCAGTGCACCTGACAAAGGAAGCTCATTCTGACATTATATGGCATCTTTAAAAATATGCACCATACTAAATAAGAATGCAGCTTTACACACACTCATGGTGTTGATCATGACATACCCAGTATTACAAGATACCTATGCGATAAATCATGAAGAACAATGAAGAGCGAAGTGTGGTTTATATTGTTCTATCATGACATCATTTCTGGAGATTCCATCATGCTGTCACAACTTGATGGCGTCGTAAATAGGACAACCTTAATATTTAGAGGGAAGCATCTTGTGGGTTGTTCCCCATAGATGTAGCTGGGCAGAGAGACGCAATGGCCGAGCGATCTCAATCTGACCAGGGTCATGTTCACAGATGACACTGACAGAAGATAGACACTAGCTCTGTGCATAAGTATAATTATTTGACCTTCGGTCCATCTGAGCGTAAAAGGATTCAGAAAACTAACATCATTATCTTTATGTTACTGAAGTCAATTTAATGATGCATATATTTAGGATGTGTTATTTCAATGCAGAAAGGAAGTGAAACAATTCACGGGACACTGTGGTTGATGTCTCTGTGAAGCAAGTCACGAGACACTGTGGTTGATGTCTCTGTGAAGCAAGTCACGAGACACTGTGGTTGATGTCTCTGTGAAGCAAGTCACGAGACACTGTGGTTGATGTCTCTGTGAAGCAAGTCACGAGACACTGTGGTTGATGTCTCTGTGAAGCAAGTCACGAGACACTGTGGTTGATGTCTCTGTGAAGCAAGTCACGAGACACTGTGGTTGATGTCTCTGTGAAGCAAGTTGATTGTACCTGATATGGCCAGGAACTGTTGAGGTGAAGAGTATAGACTCCAGACACATTGTACCCTCCAGTGTGGCGCAGGTGATGACAGTCTGAAGGAAAGCAGTATCTTGTTAGGGAATGACTCAACTATTAGAGTGAGTGAGTGAGTGAGTTTGGTGTTTACGCCGCTTTTAGCAATATTCCAGCAATATCACGGCGGGGGACACCAGAAATGGGCTTCACACATTGTACCCATGTCGGGAATCGAACCCGGGTCTTCGGCATGACGAGCGAACGCTTTAACCACTAGGCTACCCGACCGCCCCCAACTATTAGAGGCACTGGGTGACCAGTCTAATGGAAAGCATATCTATTTGGTTGTCTCAAGTGACAAAGGAATTCGATCAGCTGAAGGACAGTAGTATCTAGTCAGTGGTTATATGCTATCAGCAGAACAAATACAGATTATTTTTTCTATTTCTACAAAAAGTTTCAGTCGGTAGATCCTTAAAGCAAGTATAAAGAAAGTGTTGCCTTACTCCTGCTTGAACAAGACAAACATGTCTACTACTGTGAAGTATGTTTACATTTTCTGTCAGTTTTATGCTGTTCAATTTGAAGAGATCATGAAGCATTTAGTCAGAACAAGTTCAGAATTATAGCCCCTTGAATGCTGCTTGCCAATGAAGACTCCCACTACTGAATTTTTTCTTGTCCTTAGCACAATTTAGTAGTCAATCAACAATAATCTTGAATAAAGATTGTAGGGCTTGGACGATACACCAACTCTGCAATGTGATACGTATCATGATACTTGCTCACGATCTTGCATGTACACTTTTCTGTGGTGCGTGAGCCATGTTTTTTATAGACAGGATGGACAAATACCTGGCACACAAATGATTTACAGTTGGCAGTGTCAAGTATGGGGCAATGGATGAAAATATTTACGTTTTCACTACTCATTTTCACCAGTAATTGGTGTTTGGTGTAACATTTATTAAAGAATACATTTAATGTAAGAATCGATACTTTTTACTTTGTGTGCGATTGTGATGGATACTTGTATCGAGAAGTAAAAAAATCGTGATCCACTGATGCATCGGTGTATTGTCCTAGTACTAAAAGATTGGTTGTTAAATTTAGTTGTCTTGGGCTAGCAGACTAGTGTGAATCTTGGCAGCTGGGCAGGCAGGATTGAGTGATACTTGTGTAATATTGTCAACTTATTGAATGGGGTCCTCCCATTTGTCAGACACCCAGTTGTCAGACAGTGGAATATTGTTTTACTACCACACCCCCTTTTACTCATATAATATGACCCAGACACTGACAATCTCTTTGAAGTTTTAACAGCTTGGTTAAACTGTAAATATGTTTCTTTTAACTGAAGTTTGCGAGATGGTGCTTACTGCTTGTTTTCACAAGTGAGTTTAATAGGCTTCGTTAACATAACCATTTTGTTTTCGCAAGTGAGTAGGCCAATTAAAAAGAAAACGTAACCCCTTTGAAGTGTATGTACATCATATTTTAATTTTCCACAGTTTGTTTTCACTGATATGTTCACCGAGTAGCGATATAATACAAGACACATGATCAGAAGAATGGACACCAGACCATGGCTGGAGCTGCAGTATGCCAATTTGCGTACGTCACATCCATCCGAGGATCACAACAGGTGCTGTTGGAAGGGTACTTGTACAACAAGATTGCTGTGAGGCAGACCTGTACACACTGGTGATAGGTGCGGAAGACTTGACCTGTACAGACTGGCGATGGGTGCGGAAGACTTGACCTGGCAAGTGCAGCACTGTTGGTGTTTACTTCAGCACAGGGCGGTCAGGTAGCCTAGTGGTTAAAGCGTTCGCTCGTCACACCGAAGATCCGGGTTCGATTTCCGACATGGGTACAATGTGTGAAGCCCATTTCTGGTGTCCCCCGCCGTGATATTGCTGGAATATTGCTAAAAGCGGCGTAAAACCATACTCACTCACTCACTACTTCAGGACAACTTCAGACCACAGTCATCCTCTAGAACAGCTTGAGAAAACGGGCAAGAGAAGAAACCCATATGCAGTCACTCTACAATGAGGAGTTAGCCATCCAAAACGAAGATCAGATTCCGTATCGACCACCATGACCCCAAAGTGAAGAAGTGGGTCTGAAGAGCAGCTGGTTTGGCCCTTCTCCCACCAGCCATGGTCCAAGACTTGTTGCTGGAAGCCATGAACTCCAACACTGACATGCCTCGAGATGTGCAGTTCAACGACTACATGGTAGTCAACTGGGTCGTCGATGATGCCAGATTCCGGATGCCAACCGACACCCCAACATCTATCATTTGATTAAAGTCATGAAGAATATTGAAGAAGCAGACAGAGCTTATCCAGGTTAACTTTGGTGCAGTGCTTCCAAGAATCAAGGGAACCAGCACTGAAAGAGAGCGGAGCCTCCTTCACCTGAAGTAACAACTGCGTCAGCGAGTAAAGACCCCAATGCAATTCCTGGATGCAGCAGGTTACATTCAAGTAAATATTACTATGTTCATAACGATTGATGGTCATTATATATTATGTATATGTTACGTATTATACTTCATGTATATAACGTAACACTCCTTTAACTTAGCAATAGACTCCAAAGTATAAAGCAATAATAAATCAAGCATAAACACTGATTTGTATAATTTTGTTTTCTTTTGTACTTGTTGTCAGACAGTTGTTGGTGACAAGACTAGTCTATTCGGATTTAGGGGAATATATCACACCTTAAAAGTTGTTGTTTTAGGCTGTCTGACAAATGAGAGATGACCCTATTGAATAAATGTCATATTGACCTGATAAACATCCTGGTTGGCAATGCCATGGTTGTGAACCAAGATGAAATATCACTGAGCTAATGTTTTGAATTTAAACTTAGAACTAGAGTACATTTAATGATTTGATTCATTAATGTCCATGTTGCTATAGCCATGATATAACTTTTCTTTGTGTTTCTCGATTCTGTTGTCTATTGCCTTAGGGACCGGTCATTTATAATGGGGCGGGGGTTGAGGAGTGGGGGTGTCAGAGGGAATCAGTTCAGTTGGAACTACTTCACCTGCACTCAACATTGCTATCAATATGCACATTTGATCATTTATGAAATACGCTTTATGGTATACCAGGGTAAACAAGGTATTCAGAAATAGTGCAAATACATAACATGCATAAAACAAAAATGCAATTAATTTAAACAGATCATGATAGTAACAATTTACTGCATATTGGTAGTGAATCTACGCACCATGCAGATGTGTTTACACATAAAGCGTTTAGAATATCAAAACTTCTGTCCCAAGACCATATCACAAACGTTTCAAAGTCAAGGCTATCTTAAAAATATAGTTGAGGATAAACTAAGTGATATCCAGTTGCAATCCTTGATGGCTGCAAGAGATAAATCTCCAAAAGGATCAATGTAAATAATTGTAATGAATGAAATTAAATTTTGAAAACTATTTAATTAATACAGATAGAAATGTATTGAGAATTTTTCTTAAGTTTAGAACCAGGATGTCCAATAACGATTTACTGGGTACCAGTTGAAACAGGCAAATGGAGGAAAAGAATTATCTGGAAGAAAATAGCCACTCTGCCAATTACAGGACATAAAGAGATGAATTTCACTACTTGGCTATATGTCCTTCATTTGAAAAGAGAGACAACAAGTCATAAAAAAATATTATCATATTTTACATGTTTAAAATGAATTTACGTTTACTAGCTCAAAAAACATAAAGAAAGTTATCTAAGTTGTGTAAAATAATCAAGGTAATGTTTGAATCTGGATAATTACATTTCATAAATGTTTGTAAAAAATTTCAGTTGTGTTCTGTACCTGATCTGACTGCTCAGAAAAGATTTTTATGACATTGTAATATTGTTTTCAGTTCTGTCGGAACTACTTCACCTGGACTATGCATCGATATCAATATGCACATTTCAACATTTATGACATTTTAACTTAACTTGCATTAATTGAACATTAACTACGGTGAATAAACAGTACCCGTTTTATTTGTGGGATACCGGAAGCGCCAAATCCTGCGACAGTGTACCATGTCTGGGCACTTGCTGGTCAGATATCAAATTTGGTGCTCCCAGACTAATACTCCCATTCCCCAACAGGGGTAGAAACTAACATATTTAGTCCACTGGTCCTTATAATGATAACATATTGCAAAACCCTTAAAAATGGCAAATTTCTACTAGTCCTTATCATACCTTGGGCAGTTTGGCAAGGACTACAGGATTAGTGCCAATTTCTAACGCTGCCCTACACTCAACCCCAAAATAAAAGACAGCTCCCTAAGCTCTAACCACTGCAATGGTTATTGTCAGTGAATTGAATAGAGCAAATGTCAAAGTCCCCTGATCACATAGAGTACAGTTGAAATAAATAAACCTGTGTGAAGTCAATTAAGGCACCCGTCTCACCATTGTACTCTGTTTTGTCATGCTTGTTTAGGGCCTCATGGCTGACAAACTTCAACCGGGTGTCCTTGTAAGTAGAGACGGCACTCAAGCCTCCACACAGGGCAAGGAGCAGACCAAGTGGAAGGTAGACAGTGGCCATGCTGACACAGTAGAGTGATAGACACAACTGATACACACTAGGGTAGACCTTGGTTCAAGAGTGTAGGGATTTACTTCCTCATCAGAAACAGCTTACTTGTCAACACCTGTGCATGGTCATGTGATCATGGAGGCTATAAATAGACTGAATAACTATCATGTGATTCTACTCGTGGTTGTTGCACAATACCTCCCAATCTTAGCTTCCCAGATTACTTGAAGTTATAAAAAGGTTGTTAATATGCATGGTTTGGTTGTCTTGCAATAGGGTGATAATAACATGACCCAAGCTGGGATTTTGAAGGCCACAATGTAAACTGCACATTGTGAGATATTTAGCTGGCTAGGTTCATGCCTTGTTCAGCAGATGGGTTGCTGCTTGTATATGTGTGTGTGTGTGTGTGTGTGTGTGTGTGTGTGTGTGTGTGTGTGTGTGTGTGTGTATATGTGTGTGTGTGTGTGTGTGTGTGTGTGTGTATATAGATATATATATATATATATATATATACAGTATATTTCTTGTGGAGATACTACATGATCATGTGTTGTAGAATCTCTTTTTGTTTGAAGATTATGTCCAAACTTTTACAGATGTGAAAAAATTAATTAATTCAAATACGCTTACTTTTATTTTGTTTGATTTTGTCAAACTTTTATTTCGAGAGATTTTATGTTTGTTTGTTTAACACCGCTCTCAGCAATATTCCAGCAACATAGCTGCGGTTTGTAAATAATCAAGTCTGGACCAGACAATCAAGTGATTGACATCATGAGCATTGATCTACTTATTTGGGATACAATGACATGCATCAACCAAGTATGTGAGACTGACCACCCGATCCTGTTAGTCGCCCCTTATGACAAGCATAGTCGCCTTCTATGGCAAGCATGGGTTGTTGAAGACTTATTCTAAACCGGATCTTCACCAGCACCGAGCGATTTTTGCATCAGGAAATCACATTAATGGTATAGCCTCAATTAAAATCTGACTTTGTTCCTTGAGCCTGCTTCATCGAGGTATTGATTGATCATGGTCTGAAAATCACGAAAAAAGTGGTCTTGGTGCCTTTAAGTGATGTTAATTCAATATTTATGGGATATAATTCAAGATGTAGGAAATTGATATGGTTGTTTTCATAATACCATAAAGGTGCCCTCCATGCTTAGAGTTTAAACTTGAGGTTAGATCAAGTGGGGAAAAAAAAACTTAGTTCAAATGCTTTTTATGATAAAAGATTAGTAGACAAGGTGGATGATTACAACTTTCATCGTATTTCATGTGATGTTGGCATTTTTTTAATATGATCACGTGTGATTTTCTTGTAATATAGAAAAGGCTTCTTTTCTAATATTTACAAAAAAATTAAAACTACATCCTCGCAGTATAATTATTGCATAGCATTTTTGAGTTTTATTTATATTAATATACATTTTACAGGAGGGTCCAGTTCCTAATTTTGACCACAGTCACGTTTTTATTATTCTGATTCATTGGCCAGATATATTCTCCCCCTCAAAAAAACGAATAGTAGTAAAATCGTACATAGCTGACAAGTGTCGTTGACATCCATACGAGATAAATACCCGAGTATGGGCACAACAGCAATGGAGATAAGTTTGGTTTAGGGATGTTTTATGCTTCGCCATGTGGATGATAGGCAACATGTTTTCAGGCGTCTAGTGATTGTTATGCACAAAACTGCATACAGGAAGTGGACAGAATGGGTGGTGCTAGTGTGATGATGTGGGCAGCCACCTTGTACACTGGTAGAACAGATTTGATGCAAGTTATGGGGAATTTAACAGTACAACGTTACATGGATGAGATTCTTCGGCCATATGTTCCTCCCATTATGCAACAAGGGGCGGTCGGGTAGCCTAGTGGTTAAAGCGTTCGCTCGTCACGCCGAAGATCTGGGTTCGATTCCCGACATGGGTACAATGTGTGAAGCCCATTTCTGGTGTCCCCCGCCGTGATATTGCTGGAATATTGCTAAAAGCAGCCTAAAACCATACTCACTCACTCTCATTATGCAACAAACGAATGTCATTTTCCAACAAGACAAAGCCTGACCTCACATGGCAGGACTGACAACAGCCACATTAATAATATTAATTTGTTGTTATTTTGTTACAGGTTGATGTAAGAAAAACACATCATATTATGTATAAATACATTAATAATCATCTTTGTAGCATCACATTTGAGACAGAGACATTGAGAGGAATTTCAAAGAGTATCCATATCCTCGCCAGTCCTTCCAGTAGATACCATTGTAGAATCCGCCGGTTGGCGTGTAGCTGCCTCCGGTGTAGTAGACTCCGTTGGGGAGAGCGTAGCTGCAGTAGTTGTACCACCACCCAGCACTCTGTTGGCTGGCACAGCTGTTTGTGTCAGGGCGGTCATATGTGGCAAAGGGCATGTTGTTGTTGTAGAAAAGATCGTCAGGGACAGAGCCAGAGAACCCACCAATGTTGAGTGTGAAGGTGTTCGGGTCTTGCAGACGGAAAAATGAGTAACGGACATTCTGAGCTTCCCCATCCCACGTCTGCATGTTGATCGTTAAAACATTATTTCCTGAAGAAAATAAAAGTTGCTAAACTCAGCTGTACAATGTGTGAAACCCATTCTGGTGTACCCCACCGGGATATTTGTGGATTATTGCTAAGAGTGGGTAATAAACAACAAACAAAACTGTTTGGTTGTTAAATTCCCCAAGTGGGAAAGTGTGTAAAACCCTTTTCTGGTGTCCTTGCTATGATAATGCTGGAACATTGCAAAAAGCTTCAAAAGTCCATTCTCACCCACCCACTGCAGGCATATGTAGTTCTAAAGCCCTTCTTGGATGCATAGTTTTACATCAGAAATGCCTGCATTATGCCAGTGAACTACTATCTAGAATTAATCAGAGGTAGATATTCGGCCCGGAGGCCGCAGCAAATGTCCGTAAATATTTTCAAAGTGTAATGAACTATTTTCTAGTGCCAATATTGTACAACTAACTTTATAGTGGTGACTTGCATGAACCAGAGCTGATAAATAGGAAGAGGCAATCTCATTAAAATCAGATCTTAGTTCTCCCTACCGCTAAAAAAAGATCTGAGGACATCCCATTACGGGTCTCATCAAACCGACCTTGCGCGAACTTTGACCAAGCAATGGAATGACCAATCAGAGGGCAGCTTTCTCATGCTTTACGGCACTATTTTCAATTTGGCAACTACGCTTCGAAACATATTTTGCTAAATTCTCGATTACAAATTTGAAACCTGAACAAAAGAACATACTGGAATGGCTATAGTGGTCTAGATGTATGGATTCAGTTGTTAAACCCATAACATCATTCGGAATACCCCAGGTTAAAGTTTTTGAGGATGCATGATTAGAAATCACATTCCAAGGTAAGCAACGCACTGATTAGTCGGATGAAAGGTCATTCCCTAATGGGATGTCTTCAGATCTTTGTTTAGCGATCGAGAACTAAGGTCTGATTTTAATGAGATTGGAGGAAGAGGCTTTAATACTTAGATTTATATTTTTTCATTGAATGCACTGCATTGTTAAAATACCTCTGAATTATAACCAATAGAACAATATAAAATACTAATTTTGAACAAAATAATCTTTTTTTCCCCCATTTTTTCTGTGCACTTAGTTTAGAATCCTAGATAAATCCCAGATAATAGTCTCCAGTACACCATTACCTGTGCTTGTGAGGTATAAGATCTGACTCAGCCCTGCCCAGTAGCTGTCCTGAACACTGCCGAATCCGGCGACGTACTCTGACCACTGCCGGATGAATGTGACTGCCCCGGACACTCGTCTCTGTATGACCGTGAAGGAGTTGTCTGCCGTGTGCTCACAATGTACCTGCATATGTACAGATTATGCTGGTGGAATGAGCAAAGGCATTTGTTCAACAAGCAGGACTGATCATTTGATATTCTAGCGTGCAGCCTGGGATTTTGTATGGAGGCTTGATATTTTTTTAGCTGCAGATGCAAAAACATATATTTTTTTTAATTACTACTTTGAGCCTCAATTGCAACAATTTATTTTATGTGGCCGACAATTTTTTTATTTTTCAAAAGTCTCGAGCGTAATTATCTTTTTCCATCATCCTGAGGGAAGGGAGTTAACTGATTCTAAAGTCGAGTTTCCACCCTTATCGAACTGGACAACTATGGAGTTGGCTGGAATAACAAGTCTATACATTTTCCAATCAAAATCGTGTAACAAAATTGACAATCGGTTCTTAAACAACATGGATTAAAACGGACCCTTGAAGATCCTGGTTCAAATAGGTCTCCAGCAACCCATGCTTGCAGTAAAAGGTGACTATGCTTGTTGTCAGAGACTTCAGGATCAGGTCGTAACGGGATCAGGTGGTCAGGCTCACTGACTTGGTTGGTGCATGTCATCGACTCCCAAAGGATCGATGCTCATGATGTCAATCACTGGATTGTCCGGTCTAAACTTGATTATTTACAGACTGCAGCCAAGATAGCTGTAATATTGCTGCATGTGGCGTTTAACAATGAAGAAAGAAGGATTAAAACATGCATATTTTGGTTGATTGTAGGATTTGCAAAGAATGTGTACCATCAACTGGGTGTCGACAGATATTTTCCAAATCTTTTTATGTTTTTAATCAAGGTGCTCACCTCATTTGATGCACTTTGATGAGACACGTTTTATTACAATATTGATCTTGATCTTCGACCAGATTGTCTTGATCGGGCGCTGCCATTTGTTTGAAGGAAATGCAAGTGATAGGAGTGGTGGAATCTGATTAGTGAACAGGAGAGACATAGAAGGTCACTGGTGGTACTTTGATCAACCCTGGAATTTCCAGCCTAGTTTGGCAATAGTGGGAGCAGTTGGGTAGCCTTGTGGTAAAAGCGTTCATTCGCCATGCTAAAGACCCAGGTTCGAATCTCAACATGGGTACAATGTGTGAAGCCCGTTTCTGGTGTCCCCCGCTGTGATATTGCTGGAATATTGCTAAAAGCGGCGTAAAACCATATTCACTGACTCTGCAAGGGGGAAAACTTGATTTATATTGTTAGTTGATTAAGATGTTTTGTTTTAAAGCATTATCTTGGAAGTGTTTTTCTATAAATTCCTGTCCCCCATCCCTTATGAAATGGCTAGTCCTTCAGTAAAAAATGCAATAATGTAAAAATATTTTTCATTTTATGAAAATATAATATTTTTACTGCAGTGAGAAAAATATTTTCTAAGGTACCAAATTCTGAAACTCCTTTTCACATCAATCTGAGAAATGCAAAATATTCATGGTAAAAATGTATAATGTCTGTATTATTTTGCTTTTTAAATAAATGTTAAATGCAAAAGAAGCTAATTTTAATGAATGAATGAATAAGCTGGAATCTTGATGTGCTGAGGAAACTTACGAACAGAAAATTGTAACAGAATATGTTTGATCCTTCACAAAATATATTGTGTACACAGTTGCAGTCATACCTGGAAGGAGGAGGTCTTGTTGATGTGCAGTGTGTACACTCCAGATACATTGTAGCCTCCCACCTTCCGTACCTCATGACAGTCTGAAAGCAACAGCATGTGTTGGTATACCGGACAAAAAAAGTTAGGGATCATGGGGCTATTTTTGTTGTTGTAAAGACGTAGCACATAATTTCATTTTATATATATATATTGGTACAAGATAATAATTGTGTGGGGCATGGATGGCCCAGTGGTCTGAATTGCAGCCGCTCATTGTGCAAAGTTGCTTCCCTTGCATGTGTCAGGATTCGCCGGTTGTGGGTTGAATCCCTGATTTGTCCTAGATATGATCTGTCAGCACGATGCCTATGTTTGTGGGTTTTACTCTCTAATCCCAATCGCTTGGATCGATGCTCATTATATCTCTGGATGGTCTGGTCCAGACTCGATTATATATGACCACCGTCTTATAGCTGGAATAATGCTGAGTGTGGCATTAGACAACAAACAAACTTGTGTGAACATCTACGATGTGTGTCTTTCATCTTACATTCATGCTAACATGTCATGATACTGAAATACTTATGATGAACCCATCTCACAAGCTCATGATTCCTTGTAAATAGTGATGGGATAGCATCATGACAGTGGAATGATATCACCTGTTCATGGACTTATTGAAAGAAAATAGAATCAACCAACAGCAACACTTAAATGTCTCCAAGTTAATTTTCTTCTGATATGAATAAAAAAAGAAACAAATTAAAAATAGATATGGACAGACCCAAAAAGAAAAAAAAAGGTCTTGTGAATCCTTAATAAAAGAAAGAGTGAGTGAGTGAGTTGGGGTTAACACAGCTTTTAAAAGTATTACAGTTATATCGCGGCGTGTCAGCTTAATGTGGGAGGAAAGCCTGAAGTGACGCAGGTCTCGGACGTTTACTACTTTGGTGAAACCCATGAGTACGGGTATGGTGCTGACAAACCTAGAAACATAATCGGTGTGAACCGGGATTCGAACCCACAATCATAGGTTTCTGACGTGCCCAAGGGACGCAACTCTGCACAATCTTAGACAGCTGGGCCATCAATGATAAAAGAAAGAAGCCCGCAGGCACGGTTTGATAAAATTCAGTACACTGAACCCTACCTTTGGTAGATCTCAGTTGATGTACTCATCTTAATAATCTCTTACCTCCATTCCATATGATCGTAAGAGTGTAGGGTTGCGACCGGGTATGAAAACTGAACACGAGTACCCAGCAGACAATACCCGAACCGGACTCGAGTACCCGTAGTTCAATGTTGTCCCACTTGTTTGTAATGCTTTTGCAAATTAAAGGTCATCAAACATCTATTGATCTATTCTAAGGTATTATGTTTTTTTTATTAAATGCCTGCATGGCTTACCTAAAACATTTGAACGTTTGTCCGCTTTGTCGTCCATTTTGAAGTGGCTTACGAGTTACGAAAGGAGATTAGAGTTATCTCCCCTGAACGGGTACTCGAGTCCTGAAAATTGGACTAAGCTACCCGACCCGTTATCGGGTACTCGAGTACCTGTCGCAACCCTATAAGAGTGGTCATACTCTGTCACTTGGTTGACTGAGTGTCATCATACACCGAAGGCATGGATCGGTGCTCATAACATCAATCACTGGTGAATATTGCTGAGCATGCGTTACACAACAAACAAATCTTACCTCCGTAGAGTAATTTGTCATGTTTGTTGAGTGCTTCCTGGTGATGCTTGGGGCTGCTGTATCGGCTCGGGGATGAGCTGACAAGGCTTCCCAACATCCCGAACGCCAGGAACAGTGAAACAGTCAACATAGCATGCATCATAACACAGGGATACTTACAAGTGGAGTGTTATCAATTATAGAACTAGAGGCTTTATACTTCCCTGTAAGGCAGCTGACATATTTCACAATATTGTCGTTCATTGTCCAGTCAGGATCTGAGATGGACAAAAGGAAATTGATACCCCCTGATGTGTTAGTACTCGCTAAATTGTGTACTTGAACTTTAGATAGCTGTATCTTATAAGACCTTTGGCAGTGGGATTGGGAATACCCTTGTGTGGATAAGCCTGATGTATTGTTTGATTTTAACCTTGATAGTCATGTATAGTGGGGATCTGGGTAGTCAGCTCACTTGGGTGATGTGGGATGGGGGGTGATGGATGAGGTGTCAGCTCACTTGGGAGGGATGCGTGGGGGATGGGTTGGGGGGGGGGGGGGGGGAGAGATGGGTGGGGGTGGCTGTGAGGGTGGAGGGATCATGACTATCTGTCACTGTGAGTTAGAATAGAACTAGTGTACGGCCTATCATGCTATCGTGCTCATGCTGTTAACCATAAGTTTGTCCTGATCAAGTTATGTACAGACCAATGTAATATATGGATGTAATATTGAGCTAACTAGGGCAAGGAACTACACTTACACTTCATACTCATATGTGAGGTGAGGTAAGGTGAAATTGGGTTTAACGTCGCGTCCAAGATTATTGCACTGATATAGCGACGTGCATGCATGTGTATGTGTGTGTGTGGCTGCTTGTACTAGTCCGGACTGATGCCGATTTATAGTGCTAGCTCACTGAGATACCATGCCACAGTTTAACATGAATACCCCACTCAGACACAGTATACTGACTCCGAGCCGACCAGTCCTTGTTTTAGCCCCTTAATGCCGAGCGCCCGACAGGGTAACAACAAGTACAATCTTTTAACGTCTTTTTGTATGACACGGTCCGGGATCGAACTCCGGACCTTCCGCTCTCCGTGCGGACTCTCTACCACAAGCATACTCATATGTACAAGATAACGTTGATCCAGGAGATAACACAGCACGGAGAAATTCTGTAGCACACCTTGTTGATGCAAGCATCGATACGGTCAGAAAGCTTACACATAGGTCTTCAGCAACCCATGCTTGCTGTAAAAGGCGACTATGCTTTTTGTAAGAGGCGACTAACGGGATCAGGCTCGCTGACTTGGTTGATGTATGTCATCGTATCCCAATTGCGTGGATCGATGCTCATGATGTCAATCACTAGATGGGCTGGTCCAGACTCGATTGTTTACAGACCGCTGTCATATAGCTGGAATATTGCTGAGTGCGGTTTTAAACAACAAACGAACAAAATCACACATGTAACCCAGAAAGTAAAACAAATTGTAATTTGCATGTGGTACCTTCAGAATCAGGAATGAGAACATGACACATTTGAGTTTAAATATATATGTAATATAAAAATAGAAAATGAATATATCATAAAAATAAAACTAGTAATATGTTTTCAAAACAGTGGCTTCCCATACCTTTAATTGTTATTAATTTTTATTCACTGAATGGACAGGCACAAAACCTTTTGTTGGCACATCATATGTCTGCAAGATGTTTTGTATGTCTAGAATTGAACAAACAATTTTGGCAGTGACACAATGGCTGGACGGAATGGCATATAAAATGTTTTGTATATCTACAGTGGTAAAGTTATTAATATTTTTCATGATTAATATCTACAGTGGTAAAGTAATTAATATTTTCTAGGGTTGGGAATTGGACCAAAAAGTGTATTGCGATATATTGCAATATTTCAAAAACATTTATCAATATTATTGCAATATATTGGGAAATAATTTCTACCAAGAGAAAAGCTTTTTTTCATATCCCTTTGACAAATATTAATATGAAAGCTGCAATGTTAACAATTTGGTCAAAATTATGAACCAATTTTAAAAAAATTGTACTATTATTTTTATCTACAATCAAATAAAGAGTATGAAGCATTTGTTTTGTCTTTGTTTTGATTTAATAAGGTAAGACTATACATCATGGCATATACATGTCAGTCACAGTCTCCAACCTTTATCAATCACATTTGAATAATGTTACTCTCTGAAACAGTTTGAAAAACAATGAAACATTAACATTAACATTAACATAAATTTGATAAGAATTATACATCATGACAAATTCCATGTCAGTCATTGTCTTTCATCAAACATTGTGTAAAAAATGTTAAAAGATACAACTGGTCAAATTTCAAATGTTTTACCACTACCAGTACTGTGATCACAATGAAATGTGTTTTTCTTTAGTATTCTGGATAGTGAACAGCCAGCAAAAACAAGTTAAACAAAGTAAAGTAACATCAAATCCTAGTCTTCATGATAGGTCATGTACGTGTGTGTGTTGGTGTGGCTGCTTGCACAAGTCCGGACTGAATACGTATTTTTATCAGATGGTGTTTAAATAATGAGGGAAAAACCGATACGCCAAAAACGTATCGCGATACGTATCGTGATGAATTTGTATTGCAATATACCGGTATACCGATAAAACCGCACATCCCTGATATTTTCCATAATTAATCTTTTCAAAGTAATAGTAACATTGTTGTTATAGTATTTTGAGATGAACAAGATCAGTGGAGACATGCAGATATTGTTAAAATTGAAACCCACAAAGTTATGAGTGTGTAATTTTTATATAATCATGAATCATACTTCTCTATGCGAGTTACCGACCTAATGCTTAGCGTACAGTATGTTTACTCCTGTAGCCTGACAAAAGTGCTCATACCTCCTACACAGAAACTGGGTCCACGTTTCCCGCCTGTCCCTGTGACAGAGGTTGTCTCCCTTTGATCAGTGAGCCCCACTAAAACAAGCGTGTTTTGTGTAATATTTTACAGTTAGAAATGTTTTAAAACATATTTTCATGATTATTTATGTGTTTCGTATGTAGACATATCATTATTCATGCGCGAGATAAAGATAAGGTTTCTTCTAAAAGTTTGTTTACATCTTTCAAACTGTTACTCATCTCACTGTGACTGTCTCAAACAAAATAAAATAAAGCATGGCGCATGATGCCATGCAATGACCCAGGTCAATGCATCGAAAGTTGATTCTATGGAGACAATATCTCTATTTCACATTGACCATGCTGATACAAGTCCAGTCTTCGAAATTGATTTTCATGCAGAGTTGCTTCCCTTGGCTTTGCCAGACTCTGCTTACGGTGGGTTTGAAACTTACAGGATATGCTCCTTGGTCTGAGCACCATGGCCACGCTTGTGTGTGTTGTGGTTAACGTCTAGGACCAGCATCACTTTTCACTCTAACCTGACATCATGACATGACTGCCATACTGTTCAAAACATCATTTACCCAACCAACTCACAGGACACAGCACAGTATCTAGATTTATCGGGTGGTCAGGCCTGCTGACTTGATTGATGCATGTCACCGTATCCGAATCACGTAAATTGATGCTCATGATGTCAGTCACTGGATCACATGGTCCAGACTTGATTTTTTACAGACCTCTGAAATTTATAGCTGGATTATTGCTGAGTGCGATGCTAAAACAACAAACAAGTAAACAAGAAGGCAATAAAACCTAGCAACACTTTTTGAAGATTTGACCTCTCTGTTCCAGACCTCACTTCACTACTACTCGAGCCTGAACGCAGTGCAGTACAAGCGGCGATGTTTCCTCCTCGAGCCCATCATGGGGTACCTCCATGCTCAGAGGTCCTTCTTTCAGATGGGTCAGGAGGCAGTCTGCAAACCAGAGATCGAAAACTTCCTCACAAACATAGCAGCAAGTGTTCAGAGGTACCGTATTTGTTGTCCTTTGCAGCAAGTTGAAGTGAATATGACTGTACAGCATAAGGCATAACTAAGTCCTCAAAATATTCTGCTTCAAAGGGTTCTATGTCATGCAGGGGCGGTCGGGTAGCCTGGTGGTTAAAGCGTTCGCTCGTCACGCCGAAAACCTGGGTTCGATTCCCGACATGGGTACAAAGTGTGAAGCCCATTTCTGGTGTCCCCCACCGTGATATTGCTGAAATATTGCTAAAAGTGGCGTAAAACCATACTCACTCACTCACTCTGTCATGCAAGTTCCATCTCTGAACTTAATTCGACTAGTTTTTTTTAAAAGGCATTTAGAAGTGATACACATAAGGAAGAAAATTTATGGATGTCAACGTTTTTATTATGAGGAACACAACATTTTGGAGTATGTACCTACTCCTTCATCAGGTGAATAAATGCTTACTTACTTACTTACTTACTTACTTTGGAGAATTAACGTGCGCTTTCCGACTGATGCGTATTTTGAATAAATGCTATGAGGCAGAGAACATATCTATGTACCTGTAAGAACAACACAAGCAATAAGATAACAAAAGGTAACTTAACAAGGGAAGCTAACAGATAATTGGCGCAGGTAGGTTATTAGCAATAGACAATGGAAGCCAACACTTTACAGTATTTAGTGATGATAGTTGCAACTGGAAGCCAGGCCTGGCTTAAATATCACTGATTGGTAATTGGCAATGGGCAATGGCAATCATGAGGCAGGGGGTAATTAGCACTGATAGGTAAAAGAATGGATATACCAATGGACAAATGGAGGCCAGCTAACACCGTATTCGTGCATGCGTGATTCCCGTGCAACCTTTCGAGTTGAGTTGATTGGTTCAACTACGCCATATGCTTACTTACTTCCTTTGGAGATTTATTGTAATAAATAATATTATCATTTGTTTTGATCATAGTGTGTTGAAAAATTTTGAAGGTCATGAACATGTGTGCATTGTCTAGCTTAATAGCTGAAATACTGTTCAAAATGCTGTTACACCAAATTCACTGACCTACTTTTGTTGACTTCTCACTACGTGGGTGTGTTCACATCATTTCAGTGTTCATCAGGAATTGTCAGCCGAAACTCAGAAGACGGTTGAGCTGATTGACACAATAGAGAAACAGAGCGCCCACCTCTACAATGCAGAACCACCGATAGATATGCCATTTATACCGCCCAACACAGCACTCACTCAGAAGGCAGGATATCTCTTTCAACGAATGTATGTACACAGTGGTCTCCTTTTTGATCACTTGATCAACATGCCCATGAAGATCCAGGGTAGAATAGGTCTTCATTCTTCAGCAACCCATGCTTGCCATAAATGGTGACTATATAATGCTTGTCGTAAGAGGCGACTATGCTTGCTGTAAACGGCGACTATGCTTGTAGTAAGAGGCGACTAACGTGATTGTGTGGTCAGGCTCGCTGACTTGGTTGATGCATGTCATCATTTCCAAATTGTGTAGATCAAAGCTCATGATGTCAATCACTGGATTGTTTGGTCCAGACTCGATTATTTCCAGACTGCCGTCATGTAGCTTGAATATTGCTGAGTGCGGCGTTAAACAACAAGCAAGCAAACTTTGATCAACAATGATTGGTTCACAAAACAAATACCTGAAAACCATGATTGACTATTTTCCAAATTTATTTGTTATTTCTTTGGGGAAATTTCAAGGAATGTTGCAGATGCAGTGATATCTTCCCAATAGACAGACATGCCAGTGGCAGAGATGCTATCCATTATGATGTTAAGCCTATAACTACACTGTTAGGATTTATTTCATCTTTATCCTCCTGGGGACTGACACTAGTAACTGTAGAAACTTACACAAAGTTAATCACCTTAGAGCTAAGAATGACTGCACATTTTAGCTATTACCTCAGATTGACACACCTCAAATTTGCGATTAAATTTGAGTTTGTCTACTGTCTAAAATTCAGAGGTAGCCAAATGACTACCTTGAAAAATATCTTGTGGTGACTAAATTCTATTGCTACACATCTATAGACACAAAAATAAATAACAGTGGATCTTGGAAAACACATCTGCTAATAATTGTACATGCAAATAATTCCTCCTAAAGTTGACAATGAACCAAAATAAATAAATATTAATGTAATTAGTACTTTATTTAAGTTGACAATGCTCAATGGATAAGCAAGGATATACCTATATAGTAAAGTAACATAAATTGTATCATTGTTTGAGTCACAAATAACAAAAATCAAGTACAGTTTCCACTTATATACAATTCCATGATGAGTGCTATAACTTGTACATGCTAAAATAGTTATTTGATAAAAGATAATTTCAAATGCTTTTGGTTACCCACAATATTGGCTTGTCTTCTTGATTTTTAACACTGGCTACCTGGAAAAAAAATACTTGTAGCCATATTGCTACTTGGTGAAAATTTAAACTTAAAGGCCTGAATGATCGTGGCGTGGTCAAAGAACACCTGACCCTGAGAAAACTCAGGTGATATTTGACAGTCATAGGCTCTGAGTTTTCCTTATTAAATCTTCAAAGATGAAACATAACTTCCTTCCTATTTCTGCTGAAATTGAAACAGTTTATAATAATTGGAGCCTCAGTTCCTGGTCACGTGATGTTAATCAAGGTGATCAAGAAATTGATTCAAGTATCTAAAACAGCAATGTTTCACTGTGGTACCCTTTTCCTGTTTGCAAGCATTGTAGGTTAGTTAGGTGATAAGTATGAATGAAGCTATAAACCTGATTAGCAATGATCCATTGCTACAGTAGGTGCTGTCTTAGTCAGTTTCACTGATAATAGGACCTGAGAAGAGCCAGGTTAGTATAGGTCTTCAGCAACCCATGCTTGTCTCCCGCAGTGAAGATCCCGGGTGAGAATAGGTCTTCAGCAACCCATGCTTGTCTTCCCCAGTGAAGATCCTGGATTAGAATAGGTCTTCAGTAACCCATGCTTGTCTCCCCCAGTGAAGATCCCGGGTTAGAATAGGTCTTCAGTAACCCATGCTTGTCTCCCCCATTGAAGATCCCGGGTTACAATAGGTCTTCAGCAACCCATGCTCGTCTCCCCCAGTGAAGATCTCGGGTTAGAATAGGCCTTCAGCAACCCATGCTTGCTATAATAGGCGACTATGCTTGTCGTAAGAGGCGACTAATGGGAATATTGCTGAGTGCAGCGTTAAACAATAAACAAACAAACAAACAAACACTGACAACAGGGTGAACGATTACTTGTCTGACATTTCTGACCAATAGGAGTGAACCCTGACAAACCCTGAGAACAAATACCTATACAACTGTTACAATAAACTTCTATACAGCCTCATTTCCTGCACTATTAACAGCATACCTGTTGTTACCTTGCCTGTTACGAGGGGGGGCACAGGTGGCCCAGTCGTCTAAGGCGCTGTGATTCACTGTGCAGAGTTGCTTCCCTTGGGCATGCCAGAAACTTATGATTGTTGATTCGAATCCCAGTTCACCCTGATTATGTTTCTAGGTTTGTCAGCGACATACCTGTGCTCGTGGGTTTCACCAAATTGGTCAATGCATTACATTGAGCTTTCCTCCCACATTAAGCTGACATGCCACGATATAACTGGAATAGTGTCAAAAGCGACCTTAAACCAAACTCACTCACTCATTGTTACGGTGCATTAAGGGGATGAAACTAAGGACTGGTCGTCTTGGTGTCAGTGTATTGTGTCTGAGTATCCATGTTAAAACTGTGGCATGGTATCTCAGGGGGCTAGCACCATAAAACCAGCATTAGTCCTGACTAGTACAAGCAGCCACAGACACATACCCCTGCACTTCCCTATATAGGTGCAACAATCGTGAACACATTACAGCGTCAGAAATTGGCACAAGTCCTGTAGTCCTTACCAAACTGCCCAATAGTAAAGGTATCCTAAGGACGAGTAGAACTTGTCCCATTTTAAGGGTTTTGCTATATGTTGTCATTATAAGGACTAGTGGACAAAAACTGTTAGTTTCTATCCCTGACATTATTAAGCCCCTCACCTGATGTTGTCTATTACAGCAAACAAGCCCTCATCACCACTAAATGGGATCGCGTGTATTTCTTCACACAAGGCGGCAATCTGATGAGTCAGGCGAAGGAAGAGGTAGGTGTCCCAGAGTGCTGTACATCTCACAGTGTTGGCAGTGATCAACTCTAGCATCTAAGTAACACTAATCACTGACCCTGGTGTTGTTGCTTTTGTTGATTTCACTGTCTAACTTCTCAAACTGACAAACACCATGTGAATTCCTATAGTTGTAACATAGCATGACTTTCAGTGACAACACTGGTATTCTAGAGTAGGTGCTTACACTAATCTCTGTGACCAACTTTTCTAAGTTCCTTTGAGTTTCTTACCCTTTATCCTTGATAATTCATTATAAGAAGATCTAATGTGTCTTATTAACACATCTTTAAAAAGGTTGTCACTTTGTGATTGAAAGTTTGTCATATATTTTATTCCTTGTGAGAGGATGCAGATTCTATTTGTCCTTGAAATTTGCTTGCCTGAGGTTGCAGTTTCTGATATAACCTTGACCTTCTCTTGCTCTGTTGACCTCTCTA
This sequence comes from Haliotis cracherodii, assembly GCF_022045235.1. Lineage (NCBI taxonomy): Eukaryota > Metazoa > Mollusca > Gastropoda > Lepetellida > Haliotidae > Haliotis > Haliotis cracherodii. The sequence continues at coordinate 21,500,623 of NW_027266319.1, forward strand.
GGTCAGTAGCGTAGGCTCTGTCGATGTAAGTACATGCTCTAGTCAAGGATTTCATTTCAACCCTCCCTGTGCTTGCTAGACATTAATAGCTGAACTGCAATTTGAAAAAACATATAACTTCTCTGTATATAAAATATTTTTTGTGAGAATTTTTATGTCATTTCAAAATTTTATATTTCTCAAGTAACTGAAATGTTTACTGAAATCCAATCATATGTTTAGAATGGTTACACAAAGAAGACATGAACCTTTATGGATGACGTCTTTGTTATTTTTGATTCACCGGATGAAGCGGGCAGGAAGTATAGCCCTGAACATCGTTGCAACAATAAGGAAGTTGTTATCCATAAACATGTCATGTCTTCATCCTCTTCCAACTTCTAATTCCCCATCGATGACTCAGTCACACAATGAGGGGGAGACAGAATGGCTTGGTTGAGTTAGAATGGCTTGGTAGAGTTATCTCCCTTCTGTTACTGAAGTTTCCTTTTTCAGATTATATTATTACGATATACATGTAGTTGATTTCATAATCAACTTATATGACTTCTAAAGATATCATTACCCTTTGTATATTATTGGCAGTTCAACTCTTAATGATTTTCCCAGAGTTACCACAGACCAAATAGTGTTCATTTCAATATGATTTCCTATGATCATTAATCATAGTTAATATTTATGTCAGAATGCGTAATTATTCTTTATTTCAGTGGCGTTTCATTGTATTATTGATAATTTGATAGATGCATGCACATTGAAAAATTATTTCAACAATTGAAAATGTGTAATTGATTAACTATTTTGACCATTTGAACTCTGAGGATATTTATGTTCATGTAAAGATGTTGATGTGTCATCAGTCATCAGTGACTTGTGAGTTGTCAGCAGTATTGTGTGAAGTCTTCCTGCAAGTGTTCACCCCCATTTCCCACACAGTGCACACAATAAAACCATGGCAACTGGTAAACTGGTAAACAAGCTGTGAAAATTGCTTTTCTTTGCTTGGTAAATAGTTCATGATGCTAGTGTAACCTGCAGCACAGTCCGCTCAGTTGATAGGGACATTAATTGCAAGGTGCACTGTATTATCACCAATTCAGTGTACTGGTAAATGCAGAGCAGTCCATTTAGTTGAAATAGGGAGATCAAGATGTAGAGCAGTCCATTCTTCTGACATGGGGATATCAATGTGAAGAGCCATCCATTTTGATGACATGGGAGATCAAATTTTGAAACATTCTATTCTGTTGACATAGAGAGATCAAATTAGGGAGATGGAGAGCTGTCCATTTTGGGGGCGATTTGGGGGGCATGGGAATACTTAGTCATAGAACTATCCATTCAGTTGACATTGAAAGATCCAAGTGTATTAAAAGTAGCATGAAATATCTGCATGATCTGTTGCAGGTTTGATTTTTTTCAAAGTTTGTTTCCCAGTAAATACCATGAGTGCCTTTGTTCCCTACTATGCAGAGGAAATATTTCAACTTGGTTTCTAAGTGTTATTACAAAGAGTAAGAAGGATTAAAAGATTTGTAATATATGTGATGTGAAATGCTTGAAATTGTTGTGTTGACATACATTGAAAAGACAGGGCTTTATTTTTGTTTCTGTTTACTTAGCATGCACATATAGTGTAACCATGGTAATTTGTCAATGTACAGTGTTCTCTTTATCAAAGAGTTACATAGAATTCTAGGTATGCGGTGAGTGAGTGAGTAAGTGAGTGAGTTGGGTTTAATGCCGCTTTGAACAGTATTCCAGTCATATGACGGCGTGTCAGCTTAATGTTGGAGGAAAGCCTGAAGTGATGCTATTCCCAGACGATTACCACTTTGGTGAATAGTGCTGACAAACGTAGAAACATAATCTGAGAGAACCGGGGTTTGAACCAACGATCTCAGGTTTTGAGCATTCCAAAGGGACGAATTAGGGCACCTTTGATGGCTGGGCCGCCTGTGAGACTAGTATTTTTGCATGTCATGTCAGTGTTAACAATTGAGAACATCCTGCTTTCATTTTTAAAGTAATTGTTATAAAGGAAATCAAAACTGAATCCTTTCTGTTTGAAGTAGGAAAGTTCTTAAATATATACTGGGTTGAATACATCAAGCACCTGCTAGATACAGGACGATTATGTGCAGTGACACTCTGTGATCCCAACTGTCTCAGTGATGTCATCTACCATAGATTACCACTTTTATGCGTCATGGATATTGAATTAAATCTCTCTGTAGATATGTATATTCCAGAGGGTAATCATACCAGGGTTTGTGTTACATTTAAAACAGGATCCAGATTTATCACGTTTCACTGTAATAAGTAGGGCTAAAAAAGTTTGTTTTGTAAAATCAGGACTCTCCCATATCAAACAGTTTACAATTAAGCATTTGAGATCTTTTATTAGGTTAGAAAGGGAACCATATTATTCAAGGCTAAGAAATTCACACTAGCCTGCTAGCTCGAGACTACTAAATTGTGCTGAGGACAATGAAATTTCTGTTGATGGTAGTCCTCATTTGCTAGTAGCATTTAAGGTCAGTAATTCTGAACCAGTTCTCAATGCTTCAGTTTTGCTACAAATTCGGACTGAAGAAAACTGACAGAAAATGTAAACATGGTAAACAATCAAGACTAGCTTCAAACTCTGAGGAAACAAAATTTCTAAGACTGTTAGTAGCATATTTTCACACTGAAAATAGAGAAGTGAGTGAGTGAGTGAGTGAACTTAATGCTGCTTTTAGTTGTGCTGGCAATAATACAGATCATAGAGATAGATAATCGTTAACTAAATATCGATCAATATTCGATAAATATTTGAGAAGTAACTTGGAGCAAATAGGCAAAGCAAATTCCAAAAGAAATCAACATATTTCACTCCTCTGGTGAGTGGTAGCACATTTATGCAGGGACTACTTTGTGGACATTTAAGATATGACAAAAACAGTTTCTTTCCATCTTCAGCAATTGACGTTATTGACAATAAGAAGTCTGTTTTCGTAAATCTAAACGTTATTCCATCACAATGATTTATGTAAGATGTTATCGATGACACAATTTTCATATCGATAATCGTTGATATTTCTTCCCATCGACAATAATTCTGATTATCGATTTGTTTTGCCAGCCCTAGCTTTTAGCAATATTTCAGTTATGTCACACCATGTTAGCTTGATGTGTGAGGAAAGCTGGAAGTGATGCAGGTCTTTGATCTGGTTTTCAAGTTGGTAAAACCAACGAGCACAGGTATGGTACAGACACACCTAAAAACAACCCAGAATACACAGGACTCAGGTTATGGGTTTCCTGCACGCATAGGGGATGCAACAGCGAGAGTGAGTGAGTTTGGTTTAATGCTGCTTTTAACAAAATCCAGTTATATGTGGGAGGAAAGCCTGAATCGATGCAGGTGTCAGACGTTTACCAGTTCGGTGAAACCCACGAGCACGGGTATACTGCAGACAAACCTAGAAACATAATCGGGGTGAACTGGGATTCGAAGCAACAATCATAGGTTTCTGCCATGCCGAAGGGGCGCAACTCTGCACAGCGAATTGCGGCGCCTTAGACGACTGGGCCTGCCGTGCGCCCACCTTGACTTCATGATTTGGCTACCAGTGGCTCCTTTTTCACTAAGATTCCCTCTATGCCTCCATCATGGTGGATGACAATGCCACATCTTTCTGTGCCGGGTGACATCATTGTTTGTAAGCTGGAATCCCTTTTGATTATGACCCTTGGTCTGTCAGCACTGAACCTGTGCTTGTGTGCTTCACTGAAGTAGTTAACATCTATGGTCTGCATCAGTCTGGATTTGATGCACACATGGTGGTTCTGTTTACAGCACATGTCAGAAATCAGGTGAAGTTAAGCAACTTTTATCGTCTGAGTGTCCTTGGATGGGTGACAGTGTTTGGCAGCTTGGCTCCTGAGCGTTTCTAGGGCTTTTGTTCTGCCCAACACTGAAGCATATGTAACACATGTGGTGTCTCCTTGGGCAAACGACTTTGTTCGAAATGTGCCTCTGTTCACCAAGCAGTAAATGGGAACCTGGTTGGATGAGATTTTAAGGTGACTCTTAACATTCTAGCTCCTCACAGGCAGCTTGGGTTGTATTCTCCCCAGGAAGCTGAGAATGAAAATCAAGTGCTGATACATTTCATGCAATATTAATGGGATCATTATTATTGTCTTTTTAGATTATTCATTTGCTAGATTGTTTATGTGATTATTAATGAACTTTAGGACATGCATAATGTCACATTGTAAGTGCTAATGCCCAGGCTTAAATGCTAGAAGCTGAAGTTGAGAAATATGATCCAGGATAACATTGATTTCATTGAAAAACTCTTGTTTCAACCATGACAGGGTTGACTCATGTGCCATTGAGAAGCTCTTGTTTCAACCGTGACAGGGTTGACTCATGTGCCATTGAGAAGCTCTTGTTTCAACCGTGACAGGGTTGACTTATGGATGTCAACTTCTTTATCCTTATCGGGGATGTAGTGGCTTCATGTAAATCACGGCTATTTTCTGTAATAAAAATACCCAAATCTGCAGCTGAAATCCATGTTGTTTATGAACTGGAAGTCTAGATGTTGGTTGGACTATGCATAGACTTGTTAGTCAAGCCAAAATGTAACTCTTGAATTCCAGCCTAGTTAGGCAAGGGTGGAAACTGGACTGTTATGGTCAGTTCACACCCTTGCCTCGGAAAGATGTGTCACTCCTGTCACGATTGATTTTATTTCCACTATTCTCAAATGAAACTGTTTCTGGTCCTGTCCGACTTATCAAGGGGTTTGTATTTCAGTTTGCTGGTAGTCTTGTTATTGATCTCAATGAGGACGGTGTGATGGCTGAGCCGGCGAATTCGGACGATCGCAGATTTGTGTTTCAAGTTGTCAGTCAAGGCAGCAAGAAGTGAGTGATATTAGTGACGATTGCAAGTTCAAGTGATGCATTTTCAGGACTAGAATTTGGTGTTTAAAACACAGGCCATCAAGCTCATAACAGAATAAAACCTCTCTGATGTGTTGAATGTTTGGTTCACATCGTGGTCATGGTATTTACATGAAATGACTGCCTCTGTGGTCTGGTGGATAAAGAATCTGCCCTGGGAGTGAAAGGTCAGGGGTTTTGTTCCCCAGTTGTGTCATACCAAGAATCATAATGAAGTGGTACTTGTTGCCCTTCCTGTCATTCTGAAGTATGGGGACAGACTAAAGACTGGTCGGGTCAGAGTCCGTATAATGTGGAGTTTGGATGTTAAAATTGCTGGGGGAGCCAAAGGTCAGGGGTTTGATCCCCAGCTGTGTTGGACCCGTGAAGATTCAGGGGTAGAATAGGTTTTCAGCAACCCATGCTTGTCGTAAAAGGTGACTATGCTTGTCGTAAAAGGCGACTAACGGGATCGGGTGGTCAGGCTCGCTGACTTGGTTGAAGCATGTCATCGATCCCAATTGCGTGGATCGATGCTCATGATATTAATCACTGGATTGTCTGGTCCAGACTCGATTATTTACAGACCGCTGTCATATAGCTTGAATATTGCTGATTGCGGCGTTAAACAACAAACCAACCCAGCTGTGTTATACCAAGAAACGTAATAAAGTGGTACTTGTTGTTGCCCTTCCTGTCATTCTACATTAACAGGATAATCTAAGGACTGGTTGGCTCAGTCAGTGTAATGTGGGGTATTGATGTTAAAACTGCGGCATAGTATCTCACTGGGCTAGCCCATGGTACATCACCTTCATAGAATTGCTGGAATTTTTCTAACAGTGGTGTAAAAATATTATATAAAAATATGGCTGTATATTAAACATATTATAACCTTGTTAACCTTGATTCTGATGGATCATGAGTTGTATCATCTTTAAGAGGATGTATTTAGTTAATGGAGAATTAATTCAAATTTCAAGGTAGACACAATTTTATGGATAACAACTTCTTTAATACTGTGAAAATCGACGTTTCGGTATAGATCCTTATACCGTTGTCAAGTCTTGCTTTTCACAGTATTAAAGAAGGCTTGTCATCCGTCAATTTCTAAGTAATGCCTATCAAACAATTTATAATTCAAATTTATTTCTTGTCCGCCATAGTTTGCTGTTAGGCAGTCTTATGAACAGAGGAATAAAAATTTGCACTTTGTAGAGAGATTTAAAACATTTTCAGCGGATCAAGTCTTAGATTACCTGGAACACCTGTGTTGCCAGCAATGTGGTGACTTGCATTTTAATACCTGTCCTTTTTTCTCAGAGCTGTTGTTCTTCAAGCAGAAAACTTTAGGGAAAGGGATGAGGTGAGTAGACAGATGAAGATGTGTACTGAAATTTAAAAGGAAGTGTCTTTTATATCTCTTTCCATATCTTACAAACCCTTTTGAATTATAAGCTTGATTAGATACTATTCAAAAGAAGTTAAAGAAGACCTAATTCTTTCATATTATTACAGTTAATCTGTCGTGCCATGACAGATTAACAACAGAAATATGACAGAATCAGTGTTCTTTAACTTCGATCTCTATAGTACTGAAAGCACCCAGGGTATTGCAACAAATCTGGACAATTTCAATGCATAATTACAGTGTTTGAAATTAAGCATGAAAGAATTCCTTGTCATATCCCTTATTAAGATTTAAGAGGTCCTTAAATTCAAACACCATGAGAGAAGAACTCAAGGACCCTGGGACACCCTTTAAGACTGGATAGACCCGTGAATTTCCGGGGTAGAATAGGTCTTCAGCAACCCATGCTTGCCGTAAAAGTATGAAGCCCATTTCTGGTGTCCCCCGCCATGATATTGCTGGAATATTGCTAAAAGCGGCGTTAAACCAAACTCACTCACTCAATTGCCGTAAAAGTCGACTATGCTTGTCGTAAGAGGCGACCAACGGGATCGGGTTGTCAGGCTCACTGACTTCGTTGATGCATGTCATCGTATCCCAATTGCGTGGATCGATGCTCATGATATCAATCCCTGGATTGTCTGATCCAGACTCGATTATTTACAGACCTCCATCATATAGCTGTAATATTGCTGAGTGCAGCGTTAAACAACAAACAAACAAACTGAATTATCTCCAATTTTTTGCATCTTTGTATTCCCTAAATGCTCCAACAACAATATCTTCCAAATCATGAAATGTGATTATATGAAAACCATGTTCATCCTTTCCTTCAGTGGATTGCAACAATTAACAACATTGTAAAAGACAGCGGATATGTCCGAGGCAAAGCTGCTTCTAAAAAAAAGGTAAGCCATTTAACATTTTGATGGCAGTGATTAATTCTTCAGCACTAATAGATATTGTAACATAGGATCTTTATGGCCAGACTCACACATGAGCTTACCGCCTCCTCGGTCTAGTGGTAGAGCGTCTGCCCGGAGAGCGGAAGGTCCGGGGTTCGATCCCCGGCCCCGTGATACCAAAAGACGTTAAAAGATGGTACTTGTTGTTACCCTGTCTGGCGCTCAGCTTTAAAGGGCTAAAACAAGGACTGGTCGGCTCGGAGTCAGTATACTGTGTGTGAGTGGGGTATTCATGTTAAACTGCAGCATGGTATCTCAGTGAGCTAGCACTATAAATCGGCACTTGCATGCACGTCGCTATATAAGTGGAATAATCTTGGACGTGACGTTAAACCCAATTTCACCTCACCTCACCTCACCTCTAATCCCATTCAGCAAAGTTTCTCAACCAATAACATTGCAGCATACATACCGTTCATCTCACAATTCTTTTTTTTCGTTTCGTCTATCTCAGGAGCAACAAGCCGTGCTGACCAAGGCCCAGTCTACAGATTCGGCTTCAGCTCAAGAGAAATCAAGTCCTGTTCGGTAGGAATAATAATTACCATTGTTCTTCTGAAGATCATTTAAATCATGTTGCCTTCTTTGTTCAAAATTTCTTTCTTTTTACATCTCACACAGCTGCAGTTATGCACACATTTTGATGTTTTATTTGACTTGATCAAGATCCACAAGTAGTCCATCCGCGTTGTCTTGTACATCAGAGGTGTAACAACACGGCAGGTCACAGCACGCTGGGTGCGATACGATTCGTATCCCCATACAGTACTTGTATTTCCTATGTTGGTATTCTTTCTTTTTGCAGGTGAATCCCAACCCCATATCATTTGTTTCTTAATTTCAGAAATCAAAGAGGGGTATGGTAGGGCAGAAACATATAGGCTAGAGGTCATTGTGAATGTGATGCGTTTTATAGCCAACCAGGAAATACTACAGAATCGGCGTAAGCTGGTTGTTCAGGGGTTGTGCAGGGGTTATAAATGTATGTATTGTATCATGGACCTTGTATCAGGATACAGTTCTGTATCGCCGTATCGTTACACCACTATTGTACATGCCACAAAGCGATACAAAACTGTCATGTGATTGAGCTGGTTTGACTATTGTGATTCTATTGTAAGTCTTGTCAGTGTTGGGGATAAATAGATCTGTTATTGTGGAAATCCTGAATGTTATTGGGAAATATTGCTAGATTTCCCTCTGCATGTGTGGTGTGAAGTTTGTGTCCTTGTAAGGTCAGTAATGTTTTCAGGAAAATGTTATTTGGATGTTGAATTGTAAATTCTTATACCTTCATACCAAGTTTTGCTTGATATAGAATCAATCACTTAACATCATTTTACATAGATGCTTTACATTAATCCTGTTCAAATATCTTTCAGCATTAATATTTTTAAAATAAAGCATTTATTCTCATAAATCTGTCATCAGAAATATTTGAAGACGTTTTCGCAAATGAAACAAAGGCAATGGTTTCATTGCTGTGATTTTTGAAATTATTTTATGGAATATTTATTATTATAGCTACCAGAAGACTAACTGCATGAATTCTTTTGTTGTGTGTTGTAATTGTAGCGCTGATTTTAGTCTTTTATTTCATTTCTGCCAATCAGTGCCAATCATTCCCAATCATCAACACCCGCTGCCACCCCGACGGACAATTTTGTAATCGACACCCCCATACAGTTTGACTTGGTGTCACCTTCTGATGAGAATCGCCAAGTTACATCGCCCCAAACCGGTCCGCCAAAGTTAGTATTGTTAATGACTTTACTTCTCACACCCTGGTATGGTTTGTATGGCAACAATGTTGATCTGACAATATCTGTGTCACGAACTCATGTTTGTATTTGTCTTAGATTTAACAAGTGTCTTTTTGTTTTTGAGGATAAGGTTTTATGAGCACCATTTCTAAAATTTTAATTCTAAAATTTTTAAAATGCAATTTTGCAATTATGTTTATTGCATGTGTAGTCCCGGTGTTATGTGATGTCGATGATCAGCTGATAATGTTTTTTGAGATGGGGAAAACACTGTGTCATTGGAAAACTTGAGTTTATTAGAAATGGAGGCAAATTTTGGGAGCCATGCTTTACTGCGCATGAGGCGCCTAAACGCCAGCACACAATCACTAGATCGCTGACTTTGTGTGTTGGCTCACTCTGGCAGTGTGGGTTCGAATCCTGCATGGGACTCAACCACCAAAAAATATGACAATCTGTACTTTACTAAGAAAGTGTTATCTCAAATACCATTATAACATTTGTTATATTCCTGAAAATCTATTAATCACTTAATAGTCTGCAGCAATTGAAATGTTATGTCATGGCCGTTATCTTACTTTCAAAGGAGGATTATATTAGAGAAGACTATTATTTTGTTACGGTGTCACACAATGTTCATATGTACGAGATACTACAAGACATGATGTATCTTCCCTGATCATCTGAGAGTACCAGAGATGGAGGTGCACTTCATGCTTCCCCTGTCAGACTACAGGCTGTCAGAGGACAGGCTGTCTTGTACTGTCCAGTGAAGTGTGTGTGTAGCGGTCTTGTCTTCTAGATTTTGTATTTTCAGTGTGTGTAACTGCCGCAGAGCTGTAAAACTCAGTGTGCTTTGTATGGTACAAATAGGATGTCTTTATGTGGTGTTTAGGCATCCCACACAATTATTTTAAATGTGATTTAGATACACACTTTTCAACTGTTTATAAGCATGGTACAAGGTTAGAAAACAAAGACGGTATTAACCCAGAATCTCAATGATGTGTCAAGTTTTGGATATTAAATATTTTTGATACAATGTTATATCAAATAAAACATTCAGATTATATCAAATGAAACCAAGGGATCGTTAATTTCATGTTAGTAAAATTTGATATTTGTCGAAGATGTGTCTAACATCAGTGACAAAATACATTATGTAAACTTACAGTCGGCGAAGAGATTTGTCTATATCAGCCAGTGTAATGTGCTCTCATGTTCCAATCTCATTCAAATCAGATCTAAGTTCTCGCTTCTGCTAAACAAAGATCTGAGGACATCCCATTACGGGTCACATCAGAACGACCTTTCACGAACTTTGACCGACCACTGAAACGAATAACAAGAAGTCGATACCAGCCAATGAGAAAGCAGCTTTGTTTCAACCTGGCGACTTCCATTTCAGACTATGCTTGAAAAATATGTTGATGCTGTTCTCGATTAAAATTTTGAAAACTGAACAGACGAACATTTCGGAATGTCTAATATATAGTTGCGATTGTATGGCAGTGCTTCCCACGTACTGTGCAACACCTCCTCTGTTGAAATGTTTTCCCGCGGAAGTGAGATATAGACGATAATTTTGATGGAATCAGTCATACAGTCGGTAACTGTTGTTCGGAATACCCGGTGTTAACGTTTTTGAGGTTGCATGATTAGAAAACACATTTCGACTGCCACTTTCATGATCTGGTAAGTGATGCTTTGATTGGTCAGATGAAAGGTCGTTCTGACGTGACCCATAATGGGATGTCCTCAGATCTTTGTTTAGCGATAGTGAGAACTAAGATCTGATTTTAATGAGATTGCCTCATGTACACACATGTATCTGTTGAATCATGACAGGTTAAGTTTGAGGCTCAGCTAGAAACAGTAAAGAAGTAGGTCTGTAAATGAACATTATATGAGACCCTCCAGGAGAAAAGGGAACTTTTGGGTGATAGGATACAATTGTGGTATGACGTCATAAAGGCGTTTGGCGTCAACTTTCTTCAGTGAATATAGCCATGTGTACACTGTACAGAAACACCTTATTTTTCTCTAATTAGTTCATAATGTAATAAAAACATTACTTCAAGACCTTTCAGCAGGCATATCTACTTTCAATTCATCAGACATTATGTCTAAAAACTGCAATTATTGCATAAACAGTTATTAGTTGGAAAATGAGTCCAAATGTTTGACGTCATGTATCTCTGTATTTTTGTGTTCCAAAGATACTGTAGTTTTTAAATATAATGAAAAGTCAAAATCTGATTTTTCACCCATAGGTTCCCTTCATTCCTGGCCAGTCACAAATGATGACATCACAGTATTTCCTGTTTGATTAGTGGCCAGTTCTGACTTGTATTAGTGGTATTACAGTAAAGGTAGAGCCGCGGATATCCCTGGAACCTAGAGCAGAACACCAATATTCAGCTTGATGGATTCCATCGGCCGAGTCATTTTTGGAATCACTGCAAGTTTTCGCACCTCCACTTGTTTTTGCTTGAAGGTTCACAGATTTGGAGGAGTATAGGTGATAACATGCGGTGTGATGTATGGTTCGGTTTCATCAAAGTCATACAGTTCATCATGCTAATCAGGTTCCTAAGTAGTTTTGAAAACAGTACTAATTTTAGACCCCATCCCAGATATTCTTAATTGTTTCCCTTGGAGGTTGGCATCTCTCCAGATGGTCTTAGACACCACAATTCACTGTACAGACTGGCACCACAGTTCACTGTACAGATTGGCACCACAATTCACTGTACAGATTGGCACCACAATTCACTGTACAGATTGGCACCACAATTCACTGTACAGATTGGCACCACAATTCACTGTACAGATTGGCACCACAATTCACTGTACAGACTGGCACCACAATTCACTGTACAGATTGGCACCACAATTCACTGTACAGACTGACACCACAGTTCACTTTACAGATTGGCACCACAATTCACTGTACAGACTGGCACCACAATTCACTGTACAGACTGGCACCACAATTCACTGTACAGATTGGCACCACAATTCACTGTACAGATTGGCACCACAATTCACTGAACAGATTGGCACCACAATTCACTGTACAGCCTGACACCACAATTCACTGAACAGATTGGCACCACAATTCACTGTACAGACTGACACCACAGTTCACTTTACAGACTGGCACCACAATTCACTGTACAGACTGACACCACAGTTCACTTTACAGATTGGCACCACAATTCACGGAACAGATTGGCACCACAATTCACTGTACAGATTGGCGCCACAATTCACTGTACAGATTGGCACCACAATTCACTGTACAGATTGGCACCACAATTCACTGTACAGATTGGCGCCACAATTCACTGTACAGACAGGCACCACAGTTCACTGTACAGATTGGCACCACAATTCACTGAACAGATTGGCACCACAATTCACTGAACAGATTGGCACCACAATTCACTGAACAGATTGGCACCACAGTTCAATGTACAGACTTGCACCACAATTCACTGAACAGATTGGCACCACAATTCACTGAACAGATTGGCACCACAATTCACTGTACAGATTGGCGCCACAATTCACTGTACAGATTGGCACCACAATTCACTGTACAGATTGGCACCACAATTCACTGAACGGATTGGCACCACAATTCACTGTACAGATTGGCGCCACAATTCATTGTACAGATTGGCGCCACAATTCACTGTACAGATTGGCACCACAATTCACTGAACAGATTGGCACCACAATTCACTGTACAGATTGGCACCACAATTCACTGTACAGACTGGCACCATAGTTCACTGTACAGATTGGTGCCACTGGGTTGAAACCATGATTCTAGATGGGTTCTATTCCCAGAGTTTCTAATGACCTGGGCACTGGAATCTTCCTTTCCAGTCTTCTGGTTTGCCTTAAAACACTCACTCACTCACTCACTCACTCACTCACTCACTCACTCACTCACTCACTCACTCACTCCAATGGAGATCTGGGCAACTGCGAGAGGCTCAGGGTTGTTGTTGTGCTAGTTGCTAAATAAGTCAACATATACTTTATACTTGGGGAATTGTCTTGAAAATACCTGTGTAGCTGCTGTTGAACCAGTTTAGCATTTGGGGCTGTGGGATTACTAGTTTAAATATTTCTTTTCCAGGAGAATCAACCCATTTGACCAGTCGTCAGTGGATGTGTTAGACTCTCCTGTGGACAATGCAGCTTTCTCTCAAGCATTCACTGTCCGATTCCTGGGATCAATGGAAGTGAAGTCGGACAGAGGTAATATCACTCCGGGAGACGGCTCAGAATGATGCTTGGAGAATAACAAGTCATAAGGAATTATGGATTACTGTAAAACAGGAAATTAATGCGAGCAGAATATTAATGTGAAAAATGCAAGTGACGGAAGGTCGTATTAATTTTATGTGCATTAATTTTGTACCATCAAAATAAGGAAACAATCAACAAACGAAATAAATCACTTCAGTATTATTTACTAGTATTACATCAAAAACAATGATATCAGATCATTACAAGTTGATAGCATCCACTGACAACAATCAGTCACAAAGGTAATAGATAAATAAATTACTAGACAAAATAACAAAGTTACCTACACAAAGTGAAGTTGAGTAGTGGTCAGTTCACATCCTGTCAAGCAGCCCAGATTGGCGCCAGCCACGAATTATCCCATCAGTGTCCTTTACAAGCTTGTCAAGAGCAGACACGAGCCAATGCGCATGAATGGGTTTCATGACATGTATATACTAGTACCAACAGACTGTCAACTAAAACAACACTAACACAATGATAGCTGCAAGGAAACCATTCTCACGCTTGGCCATCAAACATACGCGCAATTAGCTTAAATAATATTAAAATAAGGAAGGAATCTCACACTGAAAAAACATGGACAGGGGATTTAATGTGCACAGTTATTTTATTTATCTCTTGTCTACTCACAGTTCCTGCTCAAAACGTCATTTACAACAAATGAAGCGTTTTCAGGTAAGGCTTTTGTTTACGTAGGTTACCTTAATTACAATAACAGAGAGCATAAATCCAGCGCATAAATTTTTAGGCAAGGGTATGGGCACTCGCATTTTTAAAATGCGCATTTATGTCTAAAATCAAGAGCTCGCATTATTTTCATGTTGCATTAAATTCCTGTTTTACAGTATCTGACTGATTGAATGGCAAAGGACTTACAGAATACTTTCATGAGAAGCAGATAATGCTTAATTCTGAGTTTAGAGTAGGTTATTCAGTCGTAATAACCTGCAAATGAGCCCATGGCATTTGATTGGATAACTTTTATGTTTAGACCTCACCCACTAGTGGACCACACCACAGTTTTCGGATTGACTGATAATTGAATGGGAGGGGCTTGTGTTACCCATATAGAATTGGTTAAACCGCATGACTAATGTGATGAGCTGGTGCTGCTCACGTGGCAACATTATCAGATAACTTAAAATGATAGTATGAAATGTTGGATATATGTTTTCCCACCTACTGACCAGAATTTTTAACAAAGATATCTGTAGACCGAATAACCTCTTGATATGAGGAACATAATTGCTGTCTGAGACACACATGCTTGTTGTGTGAATCATCTCCATGTCTTGTTGCCAGGGGAACAGCTGGTTCACGGTACCATGCGACAGATACTGGCCGCCCGGGCAATACACAACGTCTTCAAGATGACGGAATCCAGGCTGCTTGTCACCAACGAGTGCATGAGGTCGGTGGACCATCTTGTCATCCCATGAATGAGATCCCTGCTTCAGCTGTTTGCAAGGATGATCCTTGTTCAAAACTTCTTCTTTCTTAGTACAGTTTTGTCACCATAGCATTTGTTTTGAGTTATTTTTCTAAACCATGTCCTCAGTTTATGGTGGTACATGTATATTGATGAAGTGTATACAGAATTCTCAGAATTGCAAACAAGTTTCTGATTTTAACTATAGAAATTGATATAATTATGATATTTGGGGATACCTCTGATAGTTACCCCAGTAATATATAGTTTGCATGCACTGACTCTTCACTCTTCATGATACTTTGTTTCAGATTAATCGATCCCTCCAACAACACAATTCGGGTAGAGTTTTCTCTGCCAGACATATCATTCTGGTCTGTCCATCAAGATAATCCAAGGTACTCAACTGCTACTATAACTCAATGTTCAAGAGTCATAGCTTTAAGGTTGCTTTGTGCAGGTCTGCCCTGTCTGTCTCCTATCAGCAGTGTGTATACACACACGTCACACACTTCAATGGTATTTTTTAAGCATAAGTTAAGAATCTGTATGCCCCCTGTTGTTCTTTATAAAGTCATGCTTGTCATATGGTTCAGATAAGGCCACACAAATTTTTGTTTGGATTTGGGGTTTCACCAAAGTGGTAAACATTTGAGATCAGCATCACCTTCATCACATTTGACTTTCCTCCCTCATTTACTTGAAAAGCTGTTTCAATGGGAGTCAAGTTTGTTTTGTTTGTTGCTTAAGGCAGCACTTGGCAATATTTCCAGGTATATTGCGATGGTCTTTAGATAATTAGTCTGGACCAGACAATCCAGTGATTGCAATTTTGAGCCACATTCGATTTTGTCTGGCTATGATGACATGCAGCCAATCAAGTCAGTAAGCCAGACCGCCGGATCCGTTTAGTTGCCTCACACAAGCGACAGCATGCTGGTATCAATTCTAACCCAGGATCTTACTTGTGATAAGCACCTGTGAAAATCTGGGTTGGGATTGATCTTTAAAAAACCTATCCTTGTCGTAAGAGGCGACTAATGGGATCGGGTGGTCAGGCTCGCTGACTTGCTTGATGCATGTTATTGTATCCCAATTGCAATTATCGATGCCTATCATACTAATCCTTGGATTGTCTGGTCCAGACTTGATTATTTTAAGACGGCTGTCATAGAGCTGGAATATTGCTGGGTGAGGAACTGTTAAACAACAAACAAACAAACCCACTTGTGAGGATTGGTGGAGACATTGTGTAGGCTGCCTGTAATACAGCTAATATTGCTGACTGTGCATAAAACACTCATGTATTTACTTTGGTTGTGATATAATGTTGTGAGCTCCAACTGATTGATTTCGGTCTTCTGTGCAGGTTGTTTGGGTTTATAACACGGAATCGATCTGAAGGCGGAGGTGTGACGTTCGCCTGTCACGTGTTCGAGAGCAGCAACTCTGCGGAAGAGGTATGACGTGTTCACTAGGGAGCAGTTCTAAAATTTAATGTAGGATAAGACATAGATAGATAGAAAACTGTAAAGTTCCCCCTTCTACTTAAGGAAATATGATTGCTTCCATATATGGTTATAAAAGTAAAATTCAGTTAATAGGTTTATGCCATCATGATGACATCACACTGTTGTTTTTGGAGTTGATTCTGAGCCAGGAATTCACTGGCCATTCTGAAACATGCATTTTGTACAAGTAAAACTGACACAATTATAGGCCATGATGTAGAATTATAGAGAAATTATGTATCAATTATAACATGGTTTAAGTTGAGAAATCACTCCAATCTGTTGATTTCAGAAGTAGAATTAATAGATTCTCATGATTTCTCCATTAATATGTAGATAAAAGTAAAGGATTTAACCCTTTATAAGCTTTCTGTTCGGACAGGTACCTCCAGGCCATGTCATACTCTGATTATACCGTATTTTCTTGAGTGTAGTGCACACTTTAAAAAAAACCCCAAAACACTGCTGTGTAGAAGGGGGTGCGCATTATACATGCCATAATGAGTTTTGATGTTTTTTACCCCCAACGCAAAGACATTACTGTAAGTAGAGATATAGGTTTCATGGTGATGACCCTGTGAACTGAATAAGATTACAAATTAAAACATAATTCAGATGATATGATTTTAATAATAAAATAATAATTTCATTCTTCTTATGAGGTTGCATCATGATGTGACTAGAGGCAGTGGGGTAGCCTAGTGGTTAAAGCATTTGCTCGTCATGCCGAAGACCGGGGTTCGATTCCCCACATAATTACAATGTGTGAAGCCCATTTCTCGTGTCCCCCGTTGTGATATTGCTGGAATAGTGCTAAAAGCCGCATAAAAAACAAAACCATACTCACTCATGATGTGACTAAATTCTGGTGAAACTACTGAGAATGGTTACTATTGGTTGCATGAATCAATCTGTCTACTATAAAGAAACTGTGCCCTTCACATACACATGCTTAGGCACGGGTGGCCCAGTCTTCTAAGGCGCCGCGATTCGCTGTGCAGAGTTGCGTCCCTTGGGCACGCCAGAAACCTATGATTGTGGGTTTGAATCCCGGTTCGCCCCGATTATGTTTCTAGGTTTGTCAGCACCATACCCGTGCTCGTGGGTTTCACCGAAGTGGTAAACGTCTGAGACCTGCATCACTTCGGGCTTTCCTCCCACATTAAGCTGACACGCCGCGATATAACTGGAATATTGTTAAAAGCGGCGTTAAACCCAACTCACTCAGTACACATGCTTACTGTGGTTACTTCTGTTTCAGATATGCCAGGCAATCAGTACAGCAACTAAGATTGCATTCCAAGCTATCATGGTGAGTAGCTGAACTCCTTTCTGTCCCTTGTCTACCAGACACACACACATAAACACAGACAGTCAGACACCGACAGGCACATAAACACAGACATACAGGCAGACATGTAGACACACAAAAACATAAGCTCACAGAATTGCACATACAGAGACATGCAGACAGACAGACAGACAAGCAAACAACAGACATGCTGTCAGACAGGCATACAGGCAGACTACAGATAAGCAGACAACAGACATGCTGTCAGACAGGCAGACTAAAGATAAGCAGATATGCAGACAGACAAGCAGACAACAGACAAGCAAACAACAGACATGCTGTCAGACAGGCAGACTAAAGACAACAGACATGCAAACAGACAGACAAGCAGACAGACAAGCAGACAACAGACATGCAGACAGACAGACAAGCAGACAACAGACATGCAGACAGACAAGCAGACTACAGACAAACAGACTGACACATATGCTTGTTTCTGAGCTGACTCATGAGAACGATGTGGTCAGGCTTTGTGATTTAACTATTCAGTATCATGTCATAATGTGATTATTGTCCATGTCATCAGTTCCTGGTTTGTCTGGTCCAGATTACGTTTACAGGCAGCTGTGGTGCAGCTGGAATACGGCTGACTTCCGGATTAAACAACATTCACTCACTCACTCACACATTCATTGAGTCAAAAACTACAATTGTGGACAGGGTGAGGCAGTTGAAACAATCCAAACTCCAAAGACCTATTACTTTGGGGACTGATTATTTTAATGTAGAGTTCAAGTTGATGAGATCCAGGAATTTGAACTGATGCTTTCTGTGTTGACTTTCAGGAGAAGAGGAGTGGAAAGAAGCCCTCCATTAGCAAAGAAACAGACAAGAATAAGGAGAAGGTGAGTGACATCATCACACTTGTGTGTTTCCAACTCACGTGTGTCTAGCTGTATTTACAATAATACGTTACACTCATAGCCGGAAGTGTCTTGCAGAGATTCACAGCGGCGCCGACTATTCACTATTCTGGAATGGGGTGCCTGGGAATTTCAGAGCCATTACGATTTTGGTATAATAGTTATGAGTCTAGGCCTAGAATGACTTGTTACACTTGTCCTCTACCCATATAGCAATTTTTGTACTTTTTTTCACAAATTATTTACACTCGTAAAATATCTCGGAGAGCAAATTGTTAATGCTCCGGTGACATGAAGCATTCTACAGCGAGACTGTGCTGACCAATGAGAGCCATGCCTTCTTATTACATACCGGTAGTGTTAAAATATCCATTACTCACTGATACAGGGTCTCTGATTGGTTGTTATGTTAAAACACACTCGCATCATTGATTGATCGACCTTTGGAAGGGTAGACAGGGAAATAATTGCTCGTACACAGATATTTCTTCAGAACTCAAAACACCACATTGTTCTAAAAAAAAGTTCCTGAGAGTCACATGGTGATTTTTATGAATGTGATGAGCTGTGATCACATGTTTCACTTACGTCTAGGCATTACAAAAATGTTGAAGCAAAATCCCTGCATCATTGTACTGTTAACATTACTCTTTTTTACATGAAATTATGCTCTTTTTACTCTACTGATTACTCTAAAGCTTCAATCAGTATTGGCATCTCTAGTATTTGTTCAAGACAGAATTATTTCTCTGCCACTGCTTCAAGACAAAGCGGCCAAGTGTGTTTCGTTATTATTTCTGCATTAATGATTAACATGTAGAAGAATATTCTCTAGACTAGCCATGCAATCAGTTTTCTTTCAAGCTATGAGCTGTGTACAACTTGATGGTGAAGCTGTCTAGTAGTTCTTAGTGTTTCTTTGTTAAAGATAACTCTCTTTTTGAAAACTTTGTTCTTTCTTTGTTTTTATGTATATTTTCAGTTTCCAACTCTGGTACTTTTATCTATTTCTAGCTTGATGAGACTGAGGTGATACTCTTCTTCTTTTCACATCAGGGATGGGATTTAGAAAACAAATTACATATTACTTCAAACGTATAAATAATCTTGATAATCCCATCCCTGTTAAGGCTATATCTTAAATTAACTACCGGTACCAATTTTACAGTGGTTGTACTGTATATCTTATACCTTCCACTCAGCTTACTACTGGTATGGGACTATATATACGCTATACACCCCTTCTTGTGTCTAATGGTATCATCTGATGATACCTCAACTTGTAATTGACACTCCCTGATCTTTGAGGTGGGTCACACTATTTCATATATTAGGGGTCACAGATTGAATATCATTGACTTTCACTTCCTATTTCCAGAGTGATAGTGAGTGAGACCTTGGATTCGCACTGGAACAGTGGTACTTTGCTTGCACATCTTTATACATGAAATATCCTGCATATACCTGTTGCTAACATACGTCTCCCTCACATCATTAACTGGTGTTGTTCCTTTTCTGTATAATAGTCTCGTCTCCTTAACTTTTGTTCATGTTATTTCTGATTTTTTAAAGTTCTGTTTTTCATTAGTATACAGAACAAGGAAGTTAGGGATCATGGATTTTTATATTTTTTTGAAGTGAAGACTGAGCACACAATTTTATAAAATTATTATCCCAAATATTCATGATCCCTAACTGTTATTTTTTTCAGTGTATACGAGGTGTTATTACTGAATCATTATTGACTGGAGTCCATGGGTAGGAATTAGCTGATGGTGTTTGTAATGAAACATGTACTGGCTGTAGCTGATGTAGCAGGTGCTGCAGGTGCTGTGTATGTCACTGTCCCTCCATAGGACTCCCCTGTGAAGATCCGGATCAAAATTGTTGTAAGAGACGACTAACAGGATCAGGTGGTCACTAATGCTGACTTGGTTCATGCATGTCATCATTTACCAGTTGTGTACATTGATGCTCAGGATGTCAATCACAGGATGGTCTGGTCCCGACTCAATTATTTACAGACTGCCATCATATAGCTGGAATATTGCTGAGTGTTGTGTTAAACAACAAACGAACCTATTTGCCAATGGGGGACACATTCTGCCAACTTCAGGTTTTGCCTATGGGGGGCATATATTTCCAGCACCATGTTATATCAAAGGTTTTATTTGTCCACCTGCACACTTCTCCCTTCTTGTGATACCTCTATTTAGAAGATATGTTACATTGCATGTATTACTACTTGGTTGTATATCTGTCATCTTCTTACAGATAACTACAACAAATCACATTCCTTCAAGTAATCTTTTCAGATTGAAATACACAGGCTGAAATACTCAGGCCTTTTTCAAAGCAATGTGTGGAATAATGCATTATCTATGTCAAGACATGACTGTTAAATGATATAGGTTTAGGCAGGGGTTCGGAAAAATTTAAAATCCCAATCTGACATTTGCATTTAGGCCACACCCCCTTCAAATAGCATATCTTCGTAAGACTCACACTAAAAGTTGTTACGTACAGTGTTCCCTCGTTATTGAGTGCTTCGGTAAAGCATGGCTCCCTAAATTTACTAACATTTTTAGTAAACTTAAGTTTTCCAATGACACAATGTTTTCCCCCATCTCAGAAAACATTATCAGCTGATCACCGCGATCACGTAACACCGGAAATACAAGTCAACAAATCCGAACTGAAGGACGCAATTTAATCCTATCATTATAATATCTGGTAATGAAAAAAATTGTTCACTGTTTATCTGGACTAGAGTTTGCAATATGTTTGGTTAATATTATTAAATATTTCATTCAATAATTATAATAATGTTTACAATAATTTCGGCAAAATCGTATGCGAAGTGATCAGTAGATCGCACAACTCACCATTATTTACAGCAACCGCGGTCAGATCACCGCTATTGACGCCTTGAAACAAACTTTAGTTGCAAGAGAATGGATACACATATCATAAATGCAGTACCATGACTCGCTAAAAGTCATATTTGAGGCAGTTTGACTATAAATTGTCAACATATCGTTTTCGCATTCCAAATACATGTAGTCCCTACAGTGACTGGTCAAAATCGTTCCATAAGTCAAAAAATATCCTGCATACCATCTGTACCAAAGTGCTACGCTTATGGTTCTTATAATTTTAAGTATATATGGTGGAAGCTGCGACTAAAAAACACGATATTGGAATATATTCTTCCTGATAAAATAATAATTTCAGCTACAATTTCTTCCCACCATTGCATCAAAATTCTTTAAAGTGGTATCACTGGGTATGTTTTAACTGAATCACCGGTAGATTGGGAGGAAACGTGTGCACAGCTGATTGCTATTTCTGGCTTAGTTTACGAGAAAATACACACGGTAATCTAATCTCTGCATATGTAACCAGGAAATACATTTTAAATGGTAAAATCGTCATGTCTAGTGATTATATCAAATTTCATACTTTATTGACCAAGTTTGTTATGCTTGTTTATTCACCCGAAGTCGATAAAGGGATAAGATAATGCTCATCAATTATTTGGACCCCGAAGGTAGCGTTGTTTGTTTTTTAAAATGTCAGGACAGAAAAATTTATATGTCCGGTAAGCAATATTTTAAATTGGACATTTGAGATTCCCAATTGGACATGTCCGGCGCATATGACCGTTTCCGTAGCCCTAGGTTTAGGGGTCCCTATGTTGAAATAAGATAGATAACATCCTCAAGTCCTCCATGACGTTCTTAAATTTCTAACACTGTAATTTAAAGTCACGAGTGTGTCCCAGGTCTCTGTACAGTACAAATGTCCTTTGATCAGTTTGTGAACTTTGACATCAACTGCATCTTGACCTTTGGTCACCGTGTTTGTAACAGTTGAAATAATACATTGATTGTTTTCCTTCCTGCCCTCTTATCTGAATATTTATGAATTATCATCAGGCTAACTTATGAGACTTGATTAATCAAACTAGGTTTGAGATTTGTTACAGTAGCAGTTTTAGTGGCAGACTGTTTTGTTCTACTGGTAAACAGGTGTATCATATAATGGGTAGGTTTCTCGTCAGGATAAAGCCAATGGATAAAAACGATATCCGTTGGGGTCATATGCGGATAGAGATACAAATATCAAAGGTCAAGTAGGGACTACTTTCACTGTTTATAGATAAACATGGCGTCGCCCTCGTCATTCGGCGATCGAGTCAGAATTAACCATGAGGAATCTGGATAAACTACAGGAATAATTGCTATCATTATCATTAAAAGAACAGTCCATTATACTGAAAATCAGTGTCTAACTGTGATATAGCTAAGGCATTTTATAACTTTTGGCAACTTTGGAGATATAAATTTCGAAACAATTTTGCGAGGGCACAAGGACTAGCCAAGCAGTAGCCATATCTGTGTACACTTCTGTGGCTTGAAACCTTCTCCACAAATTAAAATAGTTGGATTTGGCCGAAATATGTTTGAATTGTTACCTTGTTTCGTTTTCTCGCTGTGTGTACATCTGACCACACTTCTTAACGTTATGACAGGACAGACCGACTGTCAACAACGTCTGACCGTGGCCATGACGTCTCATAGACTAGGGTTAGAGTAGCTTCCCTTTTACAAAGGGCAGTTACTCTAGCGGACAGACTGTATTAGGAATAAACACTATGTATTTAACTCGCCAAGGCTCGCTAAATACAATTTTTATTCCTAATAGAGGATATTTACCATCCCCAAACACACTCGGGTGATAACCTCTATAGATCTGGTCTGAAAGCTGTAGCCCACCTTGATGTAGAGTTTTTGTTCTACAGGAAGACAGGTAGATCTGGCGTGAAAGCTGTAGAACCATGATGTAGAGCTTTTGTTCTACAGGTAGACAGGTAGATCTGGTCTGAAAGCTGTAGTCCACCATGATGTAGAGTTTTTGTTCGGCAGGTAGACAGGTATATCTGGTGTGAAAGCTGTAGTCCACCATGATGTAGAGTTTTTGTTTTACAGGTAGACAGGTAGATCTGGTCTGAAAGCTGTAGTCCACCATGATGTAGAGCTTTAGTTCTACTGGTAGACAGGTAGATCTGGTCTGAAAGCTGTAGTCCACCATGATGTAGAGTTTTTGTTCTACTGGTAGACAGGTAGATCTGGTCTGAAAGCTGTAGTCCACCATGTTGTAGAGTTTTTGTTCTACTGGTAGACAGGTAGATCTGGTCTGAAAGCTGTAGTCCACCATGATGTAGAGCTTTTGTTCTACAGGAAGACAGGTAGATCTGGCGTGAAAGCTGTAGAACCATGATGTAGAGCTTTTGTTCTACAGGTAGACAGGTAGATCTGGTCTGAAAGCTGTAGTCCACCATGATGTAGAGTTTTTGTTCTACTGGTAGACAGGTAGATCTGGTCTGAAAGCTGTAGTCCACCATGATGTAGAGTTTTTGTTCTACTGGTAGACAGGTAGATCTGGTCTGAAAGTTGTAGTCCACCATGATGTAGAGCTTTAGTTCTACTGGTAGACAGGTAGATCTGGTCTGAAAGCTGTAGTCCACCATGATGCAGAGTTTTTGTTCTACAGGTAGACAGGTAGATCTGGTCTGAAAGCTGTAGTCCACCATGATGTAGAGTTTTTGTTCTACTGGTAGACAGGTAGATCTGGTCTGAAAGCTGTAGTCCACCATGATGTAGAGTTTTTGTTCTACTGGTAGACAGGTAGATCTGGTCTGAAAGCTGTAGTCCACCATGATGTAGAGTTTTTGTTCTACTGGTAGACAGGTAGATCTGGTCTGAAAGCTGTAGTCCACCATGTTGTAGAGTTTTTGTTCTACTGGTAGACAGGTAGATCTGGTCTGAAAGCTGTAGTCCACCATGATGTAGAGCTTTTGTTCTACAGGAAGACAGGTAGATCTGGCGTGAAAGCTGTAGAACCATGATGTAGAGCTTTTGTTCTACAGGTAGACAGGTAGATCTGGTCTGAAAGCTGTAGTCCACCATGATGTAGAGTTTTTGTTCTACTGGTAGACAGGTAGATCTGGTCTGAAAGTTGTAGTCCACCATGATGTAGAGTTTTTGTTCTACTGGTAGACAGGTAGATCTGGTCTGAAAGTTGTAGTCCACCATGATGTAGAGCTTTAGTTCTACTGGTAGACAGGTAGATCTGGTCTGAAAGCTGTAGTCCACCATGATGCAGAGTTTTTGTTCTACAGGTAGACAGGTAGATCTGGTCTGAAAGCTGTAGTCCACCATGATGTAGAGTTTTTGTTCTACTGGTAGACAGGTAGATCTGGTCTGAAAGCTGTAGTCCACCATGATGTAGAGTTTTTGTTCTACTGGTAGACAGGTAGATCTGGTCTGAAAGCTGTAGTCCACCATGATGTAGAGTTTTTGTTCTACTGGTAGACAGGTAGATCTGGTCTGAAAGCTGTAGTCCACCATGATGTAGAGTTTTTGTTCTACTGGTAGACAGGTAGATCTGGTCTGAAAGCTGTAGTCCACCATGATGTAGAGTTTTTGTTCTACTGGTAGACAGGTAGATCTGGTCTGAAAGCTGTAGTCCACCATGATGTAGAGCTTTAGTTCTACAAGTAGACAGGTAGATCTGGTCTGAAAGCTGTAGTCCACCATGATGTAGAGCTTTTGTTCTACAGGAAGACAGGTAGATCTGGTCTGAAAGCTGTAGTCCACCATGATGTTGACACACCATGATAAAATGGAAATACTGTTCAAAGCAATGATAAACCAAACTACTTCACTCACTCTAATTTAGATTTTGTTTTGAACAGTCACTTCATTGACATCATACAGAAGATTGTGCATTCTGCTGTTCCACGAACCACAAAGACAAACCTATCATATTACTGGATGTTAGAAACAGATCCATCTCATGATTTTTTTAAGACTGCAGGTTTTTTCTTGTATTTACCACAAGAAAGTTATAACTTGTGCATTAACTATTTTGTCTTGTCTCTAAAAGTTACAATGATTCACTGGCTTTGAGGGTACAATGATTGTTAACCAGAGAATCAGTCTATGAGTTTATAAATACCTACTTGCAAAGAAAGATTATTGATTGAACATTCCATAAACTCATTAACTGGTGGTTTCCCTTTTCAAGAATTTCTTTCAAATATCGTTGCTTCCTTTGCCATATGGTAGCCATATGTTTCGGACATATGAAACTTCTGTTGCTATCCATAAAAAAAGGGTCATGTATTCATTGTCTCTTCATTCTAAGCAAGTTGTACTTTCATCGTTTGGTGTTGGTGAAGTAAGACTGGAGAAACCTGACCAAATGTAAATAAGTCTGATGGATAGAGTTAAATTCATTCAGAAGCTGAAATTGAATGAAGCCACTGGGGATAGCTATGGAGGATTGCGGGATGGGTGGGGTAGATGTAGGGGGAGGAGAGGATGCAGGGGGAGGAGAGGATGCAGGGGGAGAGGAGTGGGAATGCAAAGAGGATGAGGATGTAGGGGTGGGGGGTTGGTTCAGAGACCTTACATCTTAACTGCGCCTTGGCCAAGTCACTTCATAACTTGATGTACACCCCCTTTTTCAAAATCCAGAATCCGCCCCTGGTCCCTATCTGCGTCATCAGTGCGTGATGGGTGTGTTGACAATGTGTTCCTCCATCACCTGCAAGGACATAGGGCTGATATGTGCTGTACTAGTGGGTTTGTTTTCAGTTAAGTAAAGAAATGAGGCTGTGTAGACCTCACACAAGTAAAATGAACCCGACTGCGCATGGAATTTGTGTGAACCATACTGTTGTCTGATATGCAGTGTGTAGAGTAGATGTCCACAAGACTGTGGCACATGTTCAAGCAGGGTTAGAACAATTTTCGTCCACTAGTCCTTAAAATGATAACATATAGCAAAATCCTTAAAAAGGGCAAATTTCTACTAGTCCTTATGATACCTTAACTATTGGGAAGTTTGGCAAGGACTACAGGACTAGTGCCAATTTCTAACCCTGATGTTGCATGAGAAATATTGCCGTTTGTGAGATGTGATCCAAGCGCTCATTGGTCTCAACACTCGCTGGTACCAGGTTGAGGCTTGCGTTGTTACAAATACCGTATTCGACGTAATAAGGGCCCAGGGCGCTCTCAAAATTAGAGAGTTAAAAGATAAATTTCGTGGTTTATGCTGACAGCCTGAAATGTTTATGCAGTTAATTGCCTATAATTAAGTATGCATATAACACACGAGTGCGTATTATACACGATTATATAAGTCTTGTGTACATTGATCAATCGAAAGGGGTGCTAATTAGGATTGTTCACTGGCCAATATATAAGCAAATATCTCTGTTGGCGCTTATTACAGCGGGGCGCTTATTACGTCGAATACGGTAGCGACTACAACGCAGCCAACTGTACGTAGTCCTGAGTGATGGAGGAACACAGTGAATACAAACCTGTGGGGTACTGACGCTACCCTAACTGGTGTTGGTGTCTATTTATGACAATATACATATCATATTTATTAATATAGATAGCTACTTCCCCCTGGTTTGGCATATACCATATATTATCCACATCTACCTGCGATTCTTGTATTACTTTATAATATGAAAATTTTATAAATATTCAGCATAATGCAATAAACAAGTGGTATTGCTTTTGGCAATAAAAAGTTTACAAATAGTTTCATCAGAAAGATGGACATCATTCGTCCTTCTAAGTTGAGTGCATATTTTGAATTATAACCACTAGTTTTTAAAGAATTAATTAATAAGGAAATTATTCTTTGAATAATTAACTGTTCATCTTTGAATAATTAATTATTCATAGCATGAAATGGAATGATAAGCATGTCGAGTACTCAATATAATACCCCGTAGTGAAAGCTCTGGATTATTTCCTTACACAATGTATGCATGACATTAAGATTTCACACTGAAAATAACCAACAGAAATCACCCGTACTGAAATAATGAGATCTTTAAAAGCTTAAAGACTCTATTGTTATTTTATGCTTTTAATGTTGATCCACTGTGTCAAACGATAATAATAGTCCATTTTTATGGCTCTGGACCACATGAACCAAATATTCTGTTGATGAAACGTGTGGTATAACTGAGCCAATTTGATAAAAAAGTTTTATCATCAAGTGTTATGCTTCTATATACAGCTTCTATTGATTTTAGTTCATGTTACATGTCAGGATTTGCGGAAGTTGAATATTATGATAAATATTATTATATCATGATATTTGATAAATTATTGTTTAAGTTTATGTAGGAATTTATGGAATTATGTTTATGTTGTGGCATAGTCTTGGATGTGTTTTGATTGTTAATTGAAAGTTTCAATAGTATAACGACATCTTCCATCTTTCAGCGCCTGCTACTTGAGAACATACAACGAATGGACGACCATGACTCAAGCCAACTGCCACTCAGTCCAGATGGGAAATTCCTTATTCTGTCCAATCCTGACCAATCACAGGTCGGCCAGATGTCATCTGACCCAAACCCACCAATCACCCAGCCCTCTGGTGAAGGAGAAGCTGAGGTTGAGGGAGCCGAGTCAGAAGCATGAACAACCACGGCAACCTTGATTGGCTAACGTATGCAGCCATGTTGTAATTTGATCTATTTGAACAAGATATCATTCTGTGATAGAGACAGCATTGGATGCTGACAATGTAATGAATCGACACTATATTCAAATGATAAGGCAACACATCAAGTTACAAATCTTTTCCATTTTCTCTAAGTACATTATGTTTAGATCCTTATTAACTTCCGGCTGTTTTAAGGGGTTAGAACCTAATGGTAGCCTCCTAGCCCAGAATTTAATTAAAATCAGATCTTTAATCCGATATGATACCTCTCTGTCTGAAGATCTGAGAACCACGCCGTAGAAGGTCGCATCAGGTGGACCAAGTGTGAACTTTGACTGCCCAATCTAAATAAAGGATGCATGGGTTCTGGAGTCAGTCAGATGTCTTTTCTGAATCAGCTTCATTGCTATATTGCCTCAGTTTCGTAAAGCATTAACTCACTCACTCACTCACTATTGCCTCAGTTTGATAATTTCAGTTGTATCATAAGAAAGCCCACTGAGAACACATGTGGATGCCATGGGATTGAGAAACAGCAGGTTGTGTAGTATATCCTTTATTATTTACATTTGGCAGTGCTTGTTTGAATTTTTTTTGAGATACAGAAATCTGATATGCTGATCTGAGGGCTTTGCTCACCCATACTGAAAATTCAGAAGTTATTGCTGATTGTCTGATGGGCAGGCTCATCAGATACATCCTTCTATTTTCAGAGTGAGTGAGTGAGTTGGGTTTAACACTGCTTTTAACATTATTCCAGTTATATCACGGCGTTCTATTTTCAGATCTTCATTTAGTGAGGTATATTTAGTGAGCTGGATTATTACCTGGCTTGTTTTCATTTTAAAATGCATACTGTATTAAGTCAGTGTTTGTCACAATAAAGAACAGAAAACTCATATTATCAGTTTTCAGTGAAGAAAGTAACAAAACAAATGGCAAGATCATGTTCAAGAGGGCTAGGAAACTACTGACCCATATGGCTAATGAAGCTGTGTACTTCTTTCTGAAGCTGTTTTATTATTCCTGGTGTGTATTGTTGCCTACCACACTTACAAATTGTTTCCCTATCATGTATTAGAAGCTTTGTGTTGAAGACTAACTTTACACCGCCATCACTGATATGTGGTTCTGTTGATAACACTATGATACTTTCGTTATCAGATTTTAGTGGGTTTTGCATCAGCGATCCAGTCGAGAAACGATGACATCTGACAAGAATAGTTTGACAACTTAAGCATCAACCATTAAATTTTCTATGCAGGAAACAATACAATTAAACCTTGGATAAAATTTGGATCATATGATGAATGTAAACAAACATTCTCTACCTTATGATAGGTTAGTTTGTTTCAGCTATATTATGGTGGCCTGACAGTCAAGTCTAGGGCAGACAGACTATAGGTTAATAGCAAGATCAACTTCTCTCGCCTTTTTGGTGTGAGTCAGTCACCCAAGGCACAGGGCATAGCCACCTGATCCCTAAAGCACAGAATCTAGCCATGTGGTCCCCAAAGCACAGAGGTCTAGCCATGTGGTCCCCAAATCACAGAGGTCTAGCCATGTGGTCCCCAAAGCACAGAGGTCTAGCCATGTGGTCCCCAAAGCGCAGAGGTCTAGCCATGTGGTCCCCAAAGCACAGAGGTCTAGCCATGTGGTCCCTAAAGCACAGAGGTCTAGCCACCTGATCCCTTAAGCACAGAGGTCTAGCCATGTGGTCCCAAGAGCACAGAGGTCTAGCCATGTGGTCCCCAAAGCACAGAGGTCTAGCCACCAGATCCCTAAAGCACAGAGGTCTAGCCATGTGGTCCTCAAAGCACCGAGGTCTAGCCATGTGGTCCCCAAAGCACAGAGGTCTAGCCACCTGATCCCCAAAGCACGGAGGTCTAGCCATGTGGTCCCCAAAGCACAGAGGTCTAGCCATGTGGTCCTCAAAGCACCGAGGTCTAGCCACCTGATCCCAAAAGCACAGAGGTCTAGCCATGTGGTCCCCAAAGGACAGAGGTCTAGCCATGTGGTCCCCAAATCACAGAGGTCTAGCCACCTGATCCCCAAAGCACGGAGGTCTAGCCATGTGGTCCCCAAAGCACAGAGGTCTAGCCATGTGGTCCTCAAAGCACCGAGGTCTAGCCATCTGATCCCAAAAGCACAGAGGTCTAGCCATGTGGTCCCCAAAGCACAGAGGTCTAGCCATGTGGTCACCAAAGGACAGAGGCCTAGCCATCTGGTCCCCAAAGGACAGAGGCTAGCCACCTGATCCCAAAAGCACAGATGTCTAGCCATGTGGTCCCCAAAGGACAGAGGTCTAGCCATGTGGTCCCCAAAGCACAGGGCATAGCCACCTGATCCCAAAAACACAGAAGTCTAGCCATGTGGTCCCCAAAGCACAGGGCATAGCCACCTGATCCCTAAAGCACAGAGGTCAAGCCATGTGGTCCCAAAAGCACAGATGTCTAGCCATGTGGTCCCCAAAGGACAGAGGTCTAGCCATGTGGTCCCCAAAGCACAGGGCATAGCCACCTGATCCCTAAAGCACAGAGGTCTAGCCATGTGGTCGACAAAGCACTGAGGTCTAGGCACCTGATCCCAAAAGGGCCAACATGGGCCCTGGAGAACTTTACTGACTCAGAACGTTAATGACAAATACAGATACATTCGAATATGAGTTCAAAGAATGACCGAAACTTGAAGAAGATACAATGGTTGATCACTTAACTTGTGGAAGAGTTACCACAATTACTGTATTTGTTTCTGTTTTTTATTAATGAACCACATACCGTATTTGAGGTAATAAGCACCCCGCTCAAATAATCGCTCATGGCGATATTTCTTAATATATTGGCTAGTGAACAATCCCAATTAGCACCCTTCCGATCGATCAATTTACAAAAGACTTATTTATTCGCGTATGATACACACTCGTGTGTTATATGCATCCTTAATTATGGGCAATTAAATTCTGGAAAAATATATATGTGGTATATAAACATTTCAGGTTGTCAGCATAAACCACGAAATTTATCTTTCAACTCTGTTTTTTTCACCAAAATATTATTCTAATAAGAGCCCCCTATTTCTATTTTTGAGAGCCTCCTGGGAGCTTATTACGTCGAATACGGTAGTACTAATATCTTATATGTAAGTTAAATGATAGTTGTATTAATAATGACTGTGATAGACGTTGTTAGAGTTTCTAAATTGTATTTCTGCCTTTGAAACAAAATAAAAAAGTGCATTTTTTAGAAAAGAATTGATTAAATTTCACGCAGAGAAGTAACTATTGTATGAATATGTACATACCATTTTAAGAAAACCATTTCTAATGCTCAAAATATTGACAAGGTTGCGAAAGTGAGGCCAATTTACCGTTTATTGGGAGTTGTCTCCCCTTGATATTTTCGCATGATGTATGTTTTTGACACCACGTTTTGGTTCTCATGAACCAGATCTATAGCAATCAACCAAGATTTATGCAAGACATGGAACAAATTAAACATTGTACTTTTGTTGGTGTTTCACAAGGTCACTTAAGTGTTGTCACTGGGAATTTGAAAACTCGTACAGTATTACATTTGTCATAATCATAGCATGCCCAGAGTGAGTAGTTTGAGAAACAACAATCAAATATTTTAGAATTATTTACAGTGAATATTTTAAGTCTTAGGTTCGACAGCTGGAACCTTTGTACAGTTGATGTGTAGATACAAGTTTTGAAATTTTGATGCAATATATCATTATTAAATTGAGAATGGACGGAAGCACTAGTCAAAATGTATTTCAAATTAGATAACATGTTGATGAACAGAGGCGGATCCAGGATTTTGAAAAACCGGTGTGCATGTTCTGCCCAAATCACGAAATGCGCAGTTAAGGTGTCTGAAAAAAGGAGATGCGCACCTCTGCACCCCTCCTCTGCATCCGCCAGAAGATATTCTCAACACCAGATGCATGATATGATTAGTATATGAGAAATATGTCAGTTATATTCTGTAAACTTACAGAGATGTTATATGCATTTATGAATTTATGACACTTGTTTGTGTAAGTGGTTTATGACAATGTTAAAAAGGATGGGATGTTTTCTATGAATCTTTACTCTAGACTGATTGATTTTTTATATATGTGTACATGTTGAATTTCAAAAATTGTAAAATATTTAGTAAATGAACCTGTTGAGAAAGTACTGCACAACTGAACCGACTTGTAGTGTATGTATTCATATGCTGTGTGTATGTATATATGTAGAATGTGATATAGAAATATATACCTACCTTCTGTTGACTGCTGTAGTGTACGAAAGTGAGCAGCAGCTTTGTATATTCTTGTTTTGTAGTGTTGGTGTGTGTTTGCAATAGTTGTTATTTATTAACGAAGTAGTTACTACATGGCAATTTTTAACTGCAGATTTTTCTGTTTATGATGGACTTGTTTAGTTGTTTATTTCTGCCTTGATCAGTTTTGCGTTTACTTCCATTGGTGAGATGTCAGTTGAAGTGCATGAAGTAGAGAGATTATGATATGGAAGGTATATAAGACTATGATATGATAGATAGTGTTATCTAAGCGATAAACAGATGTGACGAATCGTCACATGGTGCTGGTCTGTGGCAGAGGGACTATGCTGGTCGCATGGAACTCTGGGTAGGAGAGTGTGATAACATCTGCATGCTCAGTAAACTACTGACGAATGATGCCAATAAGTTTAGGTGTTTTCCGATGTGTGGGTGATTATGTGATCATTTGGCACTATATCACGCAGACACTATTCATACCTAGTTTAAATAGCTACTTCATTGAGGAAACTTAAACATCCATTATTTTAAGAATTACATTGTATTACACAGATGTTATTGCCATTGTGTTTATCATAAATATCAACTATTAGGATTACAAAATATGTATTATACTTGGCAAATGCTTACATAATCCAATTTTAATTCCTAATGATATTTATGATATGGAAACACCCTCAGGTAATAATATCTATATATCAGCTTTATTATAGACCGTTACCTCATCTAGTGTGTTCAACCTGTGAACAGTGTGGTACTTTTATAAAGTTTAAAAAAAGAAGAAGCAAAATTAATATAAAAAGTGGCTATCAGGTGTACTTCAACAAATCTGAAAATGCTCCCTATACCAAGGTGATCTGAATATTTCAGATAATACACCTATTCTATCTATAGTATGTATGTCATGGAGAATAGGGACTGATAGATTTGCATTTGGGTGAAATGTGTTGCTTTAAAATGCAGCAGCATTACTTCATATAGAAGAAATAGTGACAATTGACTTAAATAGCATGTATCTTTTCAAGTGAATTAGAATGTGATGTCTGGTAGTCATTATGAATATAGAGGGTTGGGTTCTTCACGATGAGAAACACATGAGTAGACTGTGGAGCTGTGTCAATATATACCTGGTACTCTGGATACCCGTGCATAGCTGTTAGGAGACATGTATTATTAAAGGAAGATAACTCTATTCGCCTGATTTGCTTATCTGGCAGTTTCTCTCAGAACGGTACCGTCCCGATTATCAGGGCTTCACTGTACATGAGTTTGTTACTAAGTTTTGATATGGAGTTGTCAGCTCTTGACCTTATTGAGTGGGTGTCTTTTTATCTGCTCATGTCCACGTCTTGCCAGGAATCAGTCATGAGTGAAACATGACAGGCTAGATAACGGTGTTAAAACCTACACCGAAACGGCGCTCTTAATTGTAATAAAGAAGTTGTTAATCCATAAGTCTTATCCTTACTTATGACAGACTTTATTGAGAAAATATTTTTTTTAAGGTAATGACAAGTGGAGATAGAGAAAATCTCATAAAATAACTTAATAAGGCATTTGGCACACAATATGTATAAGTGCAATAGGTTTCAGTTGTCTTGATGATGAGGCAGATGTAACTAACGCTATACACATAGCAGTCATTTTGATTTTCCACCTACCGACCATGATGTTTCACAAAAAATGTTTTGATCAAGGCATTAAAAAAAGACTGGAGTATGAGGTTTAAAATTGTTTTCTGACTCGGTTTGCATCCACTCAAGTGTCCATCCGTCTTTCCATCCAACTATTTCTTTCAGGGGCATAAACCAAAACATTAACTCCCACATGTTATACTTGGAATCAAGATGGACTTGCACTAACTGATGGATGGGGTTAGCTTCTGCAGCAGGACTGCTATACCATGGAATATTCTTTTGCAAATTTAGCACACGTATCATGGTAGTATTTTGAATATTTTACATTTGTTTGTCATTTCAAAGGAAATGTAAGTTGTACCCTTTTTACTCTCAACTCACCCGACAGTGATAACGATGTGGTAGAAGAAGGTTTGATGAAATGGGATCCCAGTTTATGCTTAGTTTAGTTACTATATAAAATATTGAGACATCAGATAAGTGGATTTTATCAGTTGGAAAACTTGTTGGGCCGTTACCCCACAACCCCTAAACAAAAGAAATTACGATTTTTATCTGAAATGTAACTTTTGAACTGGTCCCAAAGCTTGAAAAGACATGATTTAAAATATCGTGGAATAGGGAATACTGTATTTCTATTAGATGCCTGGTCACCTGCTGTTGTCCAGGCATGTATTTGAGGCCGGGTGTCTATTCTGTTCTGAAGTCGTGTAACCTTGACGTACCGTTTTCTAAAGACACGTGGAGATACCGAAAGTGATAGGGAGTAATTGTTACATGCTTTGAATTAATGTGATAGGGATAATCAATTTCAAGAAACGACTTACCGGGCGTCTGGGACAGCTTGTATTTTTGTTAGAGCATATGACCTGGCGTGTATGTGTCTAATATACTGCTGTTGTGCATGATTTGCTATGTCTTGACTATAAACTGTATCATTGGTACAGGGTACAGAGGGCTGCCAACAGAAGGCGTTCTGTGACACTGGGATAACAGATGCACCATTATCATAAAGTTCAACATGCACTATTTTGAATAAGATTATTACCATTTACTACAAATTGAAATTGCATTGTAACCATGGTTACATGATTGGTAAAATATCTTCTTTCCTGTTTTAAAGGAATTGTGAAAGCACATTTTTTTGTGATCTTTATCTCAAGTTGTGATGCCTAGAATCGGCAGTATATAGTAGTGAATGCACAAAAAACACATTTTCACTCATTACAAAAAAACCAAAACATTGAAAACATAAAATATTAATCTGTAACATATATTTCTGTATTTTGCTTCCCGGTAATGGCACTTATTGCAAGCTAAAATGGCATAATAAGTTAGGGACCAAGTATGTGATGTTCTTGGTTTCGAGTGTTGATTTGTGATTTTTTTTAATAAAATATAAATTCATTGGATCTACTGAAAACAAAAGTGCAGTGTGAGGCCATATATTTTATCGACTTGTGTTGATATCAAAAGAAATGAGGGTAACATTTTTTTTATCATCAAAAATAATTCCGCCAAGTTTTTCAGTTGGTAACCGATGACGTCACAATGGCCTGCAAAGCATTGTGATGCAGTTACATTTCAGCATTTCCTAGGTGCTTGATCTCACCCATGCATATCTCCTGTGGAAGCCAGTTTTGGGTGATCAATGACCATTGTTACAAGGTGTGTTTGTTATGTTTCCATGGAAACAATGCTCATCTACATGGTGACTACTTTAGTTGAACCAAATAATTTTGGGATTGAATTGTAAAAGATTTCAAGACTTGAATGTCTCAAAAGTTTCTGTATTCATTGCATGAAGTACAGATCCAGCTTTGTCACATTATCTGATACATATGCCATGACAATGATAAGAAACTAGCAACATATTCATGAAGTACATTTGCATTTGCAGTGCTTTTGTTTTGCTTATGTAATCCTGATAGTGTCTTCTCTGTCCCATGATGAGTGCCGCTGAACAAAGATTAATTAAGATGCATGGGTCCCTTTGACACACCTGAAACCTTTGATCGTGGGTTGAATCACGGTTCACACTGATTTAGTTTCCAGGTTTGTCAGCACCACACAGTCAAGTCTCGTTAATCCGACACTCGTTAATCCGACTATCGGCTGTATCCGACACTAATGATGGGAACCGATTAAATCAGTGCTATTAAGACCCGTTAATCTCGACAGTCTCGCACTCTGACTCTGACACCCCTAATTTGCAACGAATTACCGAAATCACTCATTAATCAGTCTCGTTAATCCGACACAGTGATCAGCGTACTCCATGGTCATCTGCCCGCGAGTACACAGCCCCGTGTTTTGATGCTAGACGACTCATCGAGTAGCTGCATATCTCAACGGCTCCAGAGATAAACTTGCTTAACAAAAATAATTTTCGATCACGAGCATTGATACTACCTTATTTGTTTATCCGACATACTCGTTAACCTGACATAATGATATGCAACCAACAATGTCGGATTAACAGGACTTGACTGTACTTGTGTTCCTGGTTGTCATCAAAGTGGCTAATTTCTCAGACCTTCATCACATCAGGCTCTCCTCCCACATCAAGCCGACACACCGTTACATAACTGAAATACTGTTCAGAGTGTCATTAAACCCAACTCACTTCACTAACATGCATTTACTTCTGTAGCTGTCAATGTAAGTGGGTGAAGGGGTTGATGTTGTTACACACTTCAGTCAGCAGTATTAAATCAATGTCGCAACAGTCTGTTAATAACATATGGACCAGGCAAAACCTCGGGAAGCATGAGCATCCACGCCATGGTGACCAATGACACACAATCAGCCATGTCACACAGCTTGGGTGTGGTGTTGGTAGCCTAGTGGTTAAAGCGTTCGCTCGTCACGCCGAAGACCCGGTTTCGATTCCCGACATGGGTACAATGTGTGAAGCCCATTTCTGGTGTCCCCCGCCGTGATATTGCTAAAAGCGGCGTAAAACCATACTCACTCACTCACCTCAGTCATGAGGACACATTTGGACCTGGAATCCCATCAGGTTTTCAAATTCATGTTGAATTTCAAAAGCATTAGGCATACCAATCACAAGGAAATTACACTGTGGTAACGAATCTTCCTTGGGTGTTATTTCTTGGTGTTGTAATACTTATATTGCTCTTTCTGTTCTTGTCTAACAAGTAGTGAGCTTTACTTATTATTTTAATGATGATTTTTCTGATGTACATTTTTGTCAAGGATACATAATTTATTGGTATTTCAAGGTTCTCAGATTGCATTTTAGAATGAAATGTGTGTACTTTTTGTGATCTGTATATTGTGTAAATTCAAATATGTAAATTCTCAAGCTAAAAGTCTTTTTTTCCCCATTGTATGGCATCTGGTCTGCTTTTCTGAAAATAAAATTGAAAATATACTTACTTACCTTTTGTTGTGTGCAACCTATAAACTATTGAATCTTACCAGACCATCCAGTGATTGATACTATGAGCAGCGATCCATGTCGTTCGGATATGATGGCACACTATCAACCAATACACTGAGGATGGCCCTGCCCCAATGAATTAGTGGGCACGGGTGGCCCTGTCATCTAGGGCACTGCGATTTGCTATGATTGTGGGTACAAATCCCAGTTCGCCCTGATTATGTTTCTAGGTTTGTCAGCACCATACCCGTGCTCGTGGGTTTCACCGAAGTGGTAAACGTCTGAGACATGCATCACTTCGGGCTTTCCTCCCACATTAAGATCACACGCCGTGATATAACTGGAAAACTGTTAAAAGCGGCGCAAAACCCAACTCACTCACTCACACTCCTCAATGACTTAAGTAGGCTCCTACAAGCAGTATATGAATGGCCATGGGACTGTTAATAAGTATCCAACATCCAGGCATTTGCTCGAGTTAATAGTTTCAATAACAAGATGTTTTCAACATACACAGTACACACTGATCGTAATATCGTTTTAAAGAGTATGTACGAGAGATCAAGTTGCAATGCAGGCAGAGCCAAGTACAAAGTTAATGAGAGAGACATTACAAATTTGCTGACCTGTATTTGATAGTAATGAGAGGTGCGATGAACTGTGTGCAGAGGTGATGACAGCAGTGTTCGAAATAGTGGCCTGCCCACAAGCTAAATATTAGTGGCTTTTAAGTTGGGCAAGTAATTTCCGTAAAGCTGGCCTGACTCCAGTTGAATATTCTCGTAAATACTTATTTATTTCTAGTATATTATACAAATCATCAAGTCAGTTAAGCTGTAAATGGCAGCCTCCATAGAATAGAGCTGTGTACAGAAAGGATGAGAGTAACATGAGCTGTGTACAGAAGTAATAGGAGTAACATGAGCTGTGTACAGAATTGACGAGAGTAACATGAGCTGTGTACAGAAGTGATGAGAGTAACATGAGCTGTGTACAGAAGTAATAGGAGTAACATGAGCTGTGTACAGAATTGATGAGAGTAACATGAGCTGTGTACAGAAGTGATGAGAGTAACATGAGCTGTGTACAGAAGTAATAGGAGTAACATGAGCTGTGTACAGAAGTGATCGGAGTAACATGAGCTGTGTACAGAAGTGATGAGAGTAACATGAGCTGTGTACAGAATTGATGAGAGTAACATGAGCTGTGTACAGAAGTGATGAGAGTAACATGAGCTGTGTACAGAAGTAATAGGAGTAACATGAGCTGTGTACAGAATTGATGAGAGTAACATGAGCTGTGTACAGAAGTGATGAGAGTAACATGAGCTGTGTACAGAAGTAATGAGAGTAACATGAGCTGTGTACAGAAGTGATGAGAGTAACATGAGCTGTGTACAGAAGTGATGAGAGTAACATGAGCTGTGTACAGAAGTGATGAGAGTAACATGAGCTGTGTACAGAAGTGATGAGAGTAACATGAGCTGTGTACAGAAGTGATGAGAGTAACATGAGCTGTGTACAGAAGTGATGAGAGTAACATGAGCTGTGTACAGAAGTGATGAGAGTAACATGAGCTGTGTACAGAAGTGATGAGAGTAACATGAGCTGTGTACAGAAGTGATGAGAGTAACATGAGCTGTGTACAGAAGTGATGAGAGTTACATGAGCTGTGTACAGAAGTGATGAGAGTAACATGAGCTGTGTACAGAAGTGATGAGAGTAACATGAGCTGTGTACAGAAGTGATGAGAGTAACATGAGCTGTGTACAGAAGTGATGAGAGTAACATGAGCTGTGTACAGAAGTGATCGGAGTAACATGAGCTGTGTACAGAAGTGATGAGAGTAACATGAGCTGTGTACAGAAGTGATGAGAGTAACATGAGCTGTGTACAGAAGTGATCGGAGTAACATGAGCTGTGTACAGAAGTGATGAGAGTAACATGAGCTGTGTACAGAAGTGATGAGAGTTACATGAGCTGTGTACAGAAGTGATGAGAGTAACATGAGCTGTGTACAGAAGTGATGAGAGTAACATGAGCTGTGTACAGAAGTGATGAGAGTAACATGAGCTGTGTACAGAAGTGATGAGAGTAACATGAGCTGTGTACAGAAGTGATGAGAGTAACATGAGCTGTGTACAGAAGTGATGAGAGTAACATGAGCTGTGTACAGAAGTGATGAGATTAACATGAGCTGTGTACAGAAGTGATGAGAGAAACATGAGCAGTGTACAGAGGTGATGAGTGAGTGAGTGAGTTGGGTTTAACGCCGCTTTTAACCAGAGGTGATGAACACATATGGAAATATCGTTTTCACCCATATGATGGCGACATTTTACGCATGTAAACTGATGCAAAACTGTCTCTAAATGTGCACACATACTTGATATCTGACTTAAACACGCTGAAAACTTGCTGAAAATTATTGAAAATTTATTTGTTACTCATTGCGTAGCCATTTCTTCATGCTTCATTATGTAGTTCATGCTTCATAATGTTCAGTAAATATGTGGCATGCACCACACCAATAACTATGCAACCCATTACAATCAGTACAATACAATATTGCAATATGGGGTGCTGACCAACAAGCCTTTGTGAATAAAGCCGATTAAAAAAGTGCAATACAATACAATACAATACAATACAATACAATTTTGTGTGTATTGTTCTTAACTTCAACCTTTGCCCTTCATGACTGTCAATTATGAATCAGTGAGTAATGTATGCAGTGAGGACGTTATTTCTGTAGAGACTACTGTTATTTCTTTTGTATATTCTCACTGACTTGTATTTGGTCCCCCTGGTCCCGTTATGCTATGAGGGTATCCGTGTCGTTTTGTAGACATTACTGTCTGGTTACTTTCCATTATTACTCTGTAAACTTTTATCTCCTCTCCTATCTGTGATGATAGCATTCATGGAGAAATAAGGCTGGCTGTATGTGCCGACGCCCCTTGCCCTGATCCAATTACTTCACAGATGCAAGATCACATACTAACCCCCCCCCCCCCCACACACACACACACACACACACACACATCTCCCCCCCCCCCCCCCAACCCCCAACCCCCAACCCCCACACACCCCACACTCGCTATTGTTATATTTCCGCATTAGAAGGAAAGTGATAACCACTTGGCGATTCACTCGGCGCTCTGCAGTATACTGTAAGTTTTTTGTTGCCATTATATAGATATGCATAATAATATATCTAATGGTAACGAGAGCGTTCTATTTAGGTGACTAACAAACGTTTTCTCTGTATATTGTCGTATTGAAATGTGTCGATTGTGAAACAAACGTCTGTGTATCTACTACTATCTATAAAATATCAAGCAGCATTGTCATATAAACTGTGTCGATAGTCAACAAACGTCTGTGTATCTACTACTATCTATAGAATATCAAGCAGCATTGTCATATGAAATGTGTCGATAGTGAAACAAACGTCTGTGTATCTACTACTATCTATAGAATATCAAGCAGCATTGTCATATGAAATGTGTCGATAGTGAAACAAACGTCTGTGTATCTACTACTATCTATATAATATCAAGCAGCATTGTCATATGAACTGTGTCGATAGTCAACAAACGTCTGTGTATCTATTACTATCTATAGAATATCAAGCAGCATTGTCATATAAACTGTGTCGATAGTGAAACAAACGTCTGTGTATCTACTACTATCTATAGAATATCAAGCAGCATTGTCATATGAACTGTGTCGATAGTCAACAAACGTCTGTGTATCTACTACTATCTATAGGATATCAAGCAGCATTGTCATATGAAATGTGTCGATAGTCAACAAACGTCTGTGTATCTACTACTATCTATAGAATATCAAGCAGCATTGTCGTATTGAAATGTGTCAATAGTCAACAAACGTCTGTGTATCTACTACTATCTATAGGATATCAAGCAGCATTGTCATATAAAATGTGTCGATAGTCAACAAGCGTCTGTGTATCTATTACTATCTATAGAATATCAAGCAGCATTGTCATATGAACTGTGTCGATAGTCAACAAACGTCTGTGTATCTATTACTATCTATAGAATATCAAGCAGCATTGTCATATGAACTGTGTCGATAGTCAACAAACGTCTGTGTATCTATTACTATCTATAGAATATCAAGCAGCATTGTCATATGAACTGTGTCGATGTCAAACAAACGTCTGTGTATGCACTACTATCTGTAGAATATCAAGCAGCATTGTCATATAAACTGTGTCGATGTCAAACAAACGTCTGTGTATCTACTACTATCTATAGGATATCAAGCAGCATTATCATATGAAATGTAACGATAGTCAAGCAAACGTCTGTGTATGAACTACTATCTATAGGATACCAAGCAACATTGTCATATAAAATGTGTCGATAGTTAAACAAACACAATGTCACAATTCATAAATGTACCATCCACGGGAATTTTATAGTTTGTTTCATAACATTGTTAGCTCACCTTGCCATCGTTGCCAGATAATTTTGAAGGAATGCGATACCATAGCGAGAGACGGGAACATTATTGCGAAGGAACGCGTTACTATAACTAGGGACCGGAGGATTACTGCGAAGGAACGCGCTACTGAAAATAGGAACAGGAAGATTATTGCGAAGGAACGCGCTACTGAAAATAGGGACAGGAGGATTATTGCGAAGGAATGCGGTACTATA
Source organism: Haliotis cracherodii (assembly GCF_022045235.1). NCBI lineage: Eukaryota > Metazoa > Mollusca > Gastropoda > Lepetellida > Haliotidae > Haliotis > Haliotis cracherodii. The sequence goes on from NW_027266319.1 coordinate 21,542,760, forward strand.
ACGAGGGAATCTGAAGATTACTGCGAAGGAACGCGGTACTCTAGCGAGCGAACCGGGAGATCATTGCGATGGAACGTGGTACAGAAGCCAGGAAATTGGAAGATTACTGAGAAAGAAGCCGTACTATAGCAGGGGACGGGATGATTATCGCGAAGAAACGCGGTGCAATAGCCAGGGAATCAGAAGATTATTGCGAAGGAACACGGTACTATAGTGAGGGAACGAGAAGATTATTGCGATGGAATGCGGTAATATAGCGAGGGTCGGGAAGATAATTGCGAAGGAATGCGGACCGGACGATTATTGTGATGATGCGCGGTAATATAGCAAGGAAATCAGATAATTATTGCGAAGGAACGTGGTACTATAGCGAGGGACGGGGAGATTACTGTGAAGGAACGTGGTACTATATCGAGGGAGGGGAAGATTATTGCGAAGGACCGCGTTACTTTAACAAGGAAATGGGAAGATTATTGCAATGAAACACGGTACTATGATGAGGGAATCGGAAGATTATTGCGAAGGAACGCGGTAATTTAGCGAGAAAATTGGAAGATTATTGCGAAGGAGCGCGGTACTTTAGTGAGAACCAGAAGATAATTGCGATGGAACGCGGTAATGAATTTATGCCTCAATGTGCAAACTGAGGATAAGACATCCAGGCAAGTAAGAAGTTTCCCCATGGGCACCATCTTTCCGAGGCAAGGGAGTTAACTGACTATAAAAGTAGAAACTGGACTTTTAAAGTCAGTTAACTCCCTTGCCTCGGGAAGATGCATGGGCACCAATTGTGTTCTCTGTTGATCTGTTTCTTTACGGGTTCTATTTCTGTTTCCAATTTTTGTTTCAATGAGGGTCAAATTATCAAGTCTTAAATACCTAAACAATACCTTCAGGTCGAAAGGCGACCAGCGAGAACGCCTCGTCTGTTTCATACTTAGATCCCTTCGGGGCGGTCGGGTAGCCTAGTGGTTAAAGCGTTCGCTCGTCACGCCGAAGACCCGGGTTCGACTCCCGACATGGGTACAATGTGTGAAACCCATTTCTGGTGTCCCCCGCCGTGATATTGCTTGAATATTGCTAAAACGGCGTAAAACCATACACACTCACTCACTTAGATCCCTTCATGAAGATTCAGAGTGACAAAAGACTCTCTACAAGACTGTATGAAAATAGGGATGACTTAAAGTTTCCTATAGTTTACGTTCCCTGTGAGCAATATTCAAGCAGTTCAAGCCTTTGGTGTCTACATTTCACAACAGGGGTACAATCGAGTATGCTCTTTCTATGAATACTGGTATTTAAAAAAAACCATCATGCGACTCGATCAAGGTTAAAATATTGATACCTTTCAAAAGGTTTTGTGGTAGACATTTCCAAATTTGACGCATCAGTGACAAAATTGATGCTCGATGGAATTCCCTATTTTGACTTAACACTGATATGTTCACGTGTTCATTATTGACTTTCCTCTGCATGTGTTTGTGACGGGTGCCACATGTGATGAGGGATACGCTCACCTTTTCGCGAACTCCTGGTAAGATCACTGTGTGATAGTGATTCATAAACACATGCTCATGATATAGTCGGAATCTCACAATCGACTCATATGAACCGGTATATCTGCTCCGATAAGAAAACGACGTACAACGTCATGGTTAACAACTTCTTGTTTATTGCATATAGCGACTTCTTGTTTATTGCGCATTGCGGCTTCTTGTTTATTGCATATAGCGGCTTCTTGTTTATTGCATATAGCGGCTTCTTGAGTATTGCATATAGTGACTTCTCTTTTTTTTGCACATAGCGGCTTCTTGTTTATTGCGTATAGCGGCTTCTTGTTTATTGCATATAGCGGCTTCTTGTTTATTGCGTATAGTGACTTCTTGTTTTTTGCATATAGCGGCTTCTTGTGTATTGCATATTACGGCTTCTTGTTTATTGCATATAGCGGCTTCTTGTTTATTGCATATAACGACGTCTTATTTATTGCGTATAGCGGCTTCTTGTTTATTGCATATAGTGACTTCCTGTTTATTGCATATAGCGGCTTCTTGTTTATTGCATATAGTGACTTCTTGTTTTTGCATATAGCAGCTTCTTGTTTATTGCGTATTGCGGCTTCTTGTTTATTGCATAAAGTGACTTCTTGTTTTTTGCATATAGCGGCTTTTTGTTTATTGCGTATTGCGGCTTCTTGTTTATTGCATATAGCGGCTTCTTGTTTATTGCATATAGTGACTTCTTGTTTATTGCATATAGCAGCTTCTTGTTTATTGCGTATTGCGGCTTCTTGTTTATTGCATATAGCGGCTTCTTGTTTATTGCATAAAGTGACTTCTTGTTTTTGCATATAGCGGCTTCTTGTTTATTGCGTATTGCAGCTTCTTGTTTATTGCGTATAGCGGCTTCTTGTTTATTGCACATAGCGGCTTCTTGTTTATTGCATATAGAGGTTTCTTGTGTGTTGCATATAGTGTCTTCTTGTTTTTTGCATATAGCAGCTTCTTGTTTATTGCGTATTGCAGCTTCTTGTTTATTGCATATAGTGACTTCTTGTTTATTGCATATAACGACGTCTTATTTATTGCGTATAGCGGCTTTTTGTTTATTGCATATAGTGACTTCTTGTTTATTGCATATAGCGGCTTCTTGTTTATTGCATATAGTGACTTCTTGTTTTTGCATATAGCGGCTTCTTGTTTATTGCGTATTGCGGCTTCTTGTTTATTGCATATAGCGGCTTCTTGTTTATTGCATAAAGTGACTTCTTGTTTTTGCATATAGCGGCTTCTTGTTTATTGCGTATTGCGGCTTCTTGTTTTTTGCGTATAGCGGCTTCTTGTTTATTGCACATAGCGGCTTCTTGTTTATTGCATATAGAGGCTTCTTGTGTATTGCATATAGCGGCTTCTTGTTTTTTGCATATAGCAGCTTCTTGTTTATTGCGTATTGCGGCTTCTTGTTTATTGCATATAGCGGCTTCTTGTTTATTGCACATAGCGGCTTCTTGTGTATTGCGTATTGCGGCTTCTTGTTTATTGCATATAGTGACTTCTTGTTTATTGCATATAGCGGCTTCTTGTTTATTGCATATAGCGGCTTCTTGTTTATTGCATATAGCGGCTTCTTGTTTATTGCGTATAGCGGCTTCTTGTGTATTGCGTATTGCGGCTTCTTGTTTATTGCATATAGCGGCTTCTTGTTTATTGCATATAGCGACGTCTTATTTATTGCGTATAGCGGCTTCTTGTTTATTGCATATAGTGACTTCTTGTTTATTGCGTATAGCGGCTTCTTGTGTATTGCGTATTGCGGCTTCTTGTTTATTGCATATAGCGGCTTCTTGTTTATTGCATATAGCGACGTCTTATTTATTGCATATAGCAGCTTTTTGTTTATTGCACATAGCGGCTTCTTGTGTATTGCATATAACGACGTCTTATTTATTGCATATAGCGGCTTCTTGTTTATTGCATATAGTGACTTCTTGTTTATTGCATATAGTGACTTCTTGTTTTTGCATATAGCGGCTTCTTGTTTATTGCGTATTGCAGCTTCTTGTTTATTGCATATAGCGGCTTCTTGTTTATTGCATATAGCGACGTCTTATTTATTGCGTATAGCGGCTTCTTGTTTATTGCATATAGTGACTTCTTGTTTATTGCATATAGCGGCTTCTTGTTTATTGCATATAGTGTCTTCTTGTTTATTGCACATAGCAGCTTCTTGTTTATTGCGTATTGCGGCTTCTTGTTTATTGCATATAGCAGCTTCTTGTTTATTGCATATAGTGACTTCTTGTTTATTGCGTATTGCGGCTTCTTGTTTATTGCATATAGCGGCTTCTTGTTTATTGCATATAGTGACTTCTTGTTTATTGCATATAGCAGCTTCTTGTTTATTGCGTATTGCGGCTTCTTGTTTATTGCATATAGCGGCTTCTTGTTTATTGCATATAGTGACTTCTTGTTTATTGCATATAGCAGCTTCTTGTTTATTGCGTATTGCGGCTTCTTGTTTATTGCATATAGCGGCTTCTTGTTTATTGCATAAAGTGACTTCTTGTTTTTGCATATAGCGGCTTCTTGTTTTTTGCGTATTGCGGCTTCTTGTTTTTTGCATATAGCGGCTTCTTGTGTATTGCGTATTGCGGCTTCTTGTTTTTTGCATATAGCGGCTTCTTGTTTATTGCGTATTGCGGCTTCTTGTTTATTGCACATAGTGGCATCTTGTTTATTGCATATAGAGGCTTCTTGTTTATTGCATATAGTGTCTTCTTGTTTTTTGCATATAGCAGCTTTTTGTTTATTGCGTATTGCGGCTTCTTGTTTATTGCACATAGCGGCTTCTTGTGTATTGCATATAACGACGTCTTATTTATTGCGTATAGCGGCTTCTTGTTTATTGCATATAGTGACTTCTTGTTTATTGCATATAGTGACTTCTTGTTTTTGCATATAGCGGCTTCTTGTTTATTGCGTATTGCGGCTTCTTGTTTATTGCATATAGCGGCTTCTTGTTTATTGCATAAAGTGACTTCTTGTTTTTTGCATATAGCGGCTTCTTGTTTATTGCGTATTGCGGCTTCTTGTTTATTGCATATAGCGGCTTCTTGTTTATTGCATATAGCGACGTCTTATTTATTGCGTATAGCGGCTTCTTGTTTATTGCATATAGTGACTTCTTGTTTATTGCATATAGCGGCTTCTTGTTTATTGCATATAGTGTCTTCTTGTTTATTGCACATAGCAGCTTCTTGTTTATTGCGTATTGCGGCTTCTTGTTTATTGCATATAGCAGCTTCTTGTTTATTGCATATAGTGACTTCTTGTTTATTGCGTATTGCGGCTTCTTGTTTATTGCGTATAGCGGCTTCTTGTTTATTGCATATAGTGACTTCTTGTTTATTGCATATAGCAGCTTCTTGTTTATTGCGTATTGCGGCTTCTTGTTTATTGCATATAGCGGCTTCTTGTTTATTGCATAAAGTGACTTCTTGTTTTTTGCATATAGCGGCTTCTTGTTTATTGCGTATTGCGGCTTCTTGTTTATTGCATATAGCGGCTTCTTGTTTATTGCATAAAGTGACTTCTTGTTTTTTGCATATAGCGGCTTCTTGTTTATTGCGTATTGCAGCTTCTTGTTTATTGCATATAGCAGCTTCTTGTTTATTGCACATAGCGGCTTCTTGTGTATTGCATATAGCGGCTTCTTGTTTATTGCATATAGTGACTTCTTGTTTTTTTCACATAGCGGCTTCTTGTTTATTGCGTATTGCGGCTTCTTGTTTATTGCATATAGCGGCTTCTTGTTTATTGCATAAAGTGACTTCTTGTTTTTGCATATAGCGGCTTCTTGTTTTTTGCGTATTGCGGCTTCTTGTTTTTTGCATATAGCGGCTTCTTGTGTATTGCGTATTGCGGCTTCTTGTTTTTTGCATATAGCGGCTTCTTGTTTATTGCGTATTGCGGCTTCTTGTTTATTGCACATAGTGGCATCTTGTTTATTGCATATAGAGGCTTCTTGTTTATTGCATATAGTGTCTTCTTGTTTTTTGCATATAGCAGCTTTTTGTTTATTGCGTATTGCGGCTTCTTGTTTATTGCACATAGCGGCTTCTTGTGTATTGCATATAACGACGTCTTATTTATTGCGTATAGCGGCTTCTTGTTTATTGCATATAGTGACTTCTTGTTTATTGCATATAGTGACTTCTTGTTTTTGCATATAGCGGCTTCTTGTTTATTGCGTATTGCGGCTTCTTGTTTATTGCATATAGCGGCTTCTTGTTTATTGCATAAAGTGACTTCTTGTTTTTTGCATATAGCGGCTTCTTGTTTATTGCGTATTGCGGCTTCTTGTTTATTGCATATAGCGGCTTCTTGTTTATTGCATAAAGTGACTTCTTGTTTTTTGCATATAGCGGCTTCTTGTTTATTGCGTATTGCAGCTTCTTGTTTATTGCATATAGCAGCTTCTTGTTTATTGCACATAGCGGCTTCTTGTGTATTGCATATAGCGGCTTCTTGTTTATTGCATATAGTGACTTCTTGTTTTTTTCACATAGCGGCTTCTTGTTTATTGCGTATTGCGGCTTCTTGTTTATTGCATATAGCGGCTTCTTGTTTATTGCATAAAGTGACTTCTTGTTTTTGCATATAGCGGCTTCTTGTTTTTTGCGTATTGCGGCTTCTTGTTTTTTGCATATAGCGGCTTCTTGTGTATTGCGTATTGCGGCTTCTTGTTTTTTGCATATAGCGGCTTCTTGTTTATTGCGTATTGCGGCTTCTTGTTTATTGCACATAGTGGCATCTTGTTTATTGCATATAGAGGCTTCTTGTTTATTGCATATAGTGTCTTCTTGTTTTTTGCATATAGCAGCTTTTTGTTTATTGCGTATTGCGGCTTCTTGTTTATTGCACATAGCGGCTTCTTGTGTATTGCATATAACGACGTCTTATTTATTGCGTATAGCGGCTTCTTGTTTATTGCATATAGTGACTTCTTGTTTATTGCATATAGTGACTTCTTGTTTTTGCATATAGCGGCTTCTTGTTTATTGCGTATTGCGGCTTCTTGTTTATTGCATATAGCAGCTTCTTGTTTATTGCATAAAGTGACTTCTTGTTTTTTGCATATAGCGGCTTCTTGTTTATTGCGTATTGCGGCTTCTTGTTTATTGCATATAGCGGCTTCTTGTTTATTGCATATAGCGACGTCTTATTTATTGCGTATAGCGGCTTCCTGTTTATTGCATATAGTGACTTCTTGTTTATTGCATATAGCGGCTTCTTGTTTATTGCATATAGTGTCTTCTTGTTTATTGCACATAGCAGCTTCTTGTTTATTGCGTATTGCGGCTTCTTGTTTATTGCATATAGCAGCTTCTTGTTTATTGCATATAGTGACTTCTTGTTTATTGCGTATTGCGGCTTCTTGTTTATTGCGTTTAGCGGCTTCTTGTTTATTGCATATAGTGACTTCTTGTTTATTGCATATAGCAGCTTCTTGTTTATTGCGTATTGCGGCTTCTTGTTTATTGCATATAGCGGCTTCTTGTTTATTGCATATAGTGACTTCTTGTTTATTGCATATAGCAGCTTCTTGTTTATTGCATAAAGTGACTTCTTGTTTTTTGCATATAGCGGCTTCTTGTTTATTGCGTATTGCGGCTTCTTGTTTATTGCATATAGCGGCTTCTTGTTTATTGCATATAGCGACGTCTTATTTATTGCGTATAGCGGCTTCCTGTTTATTGCATATAGTGACTTCTTGTTTATTGCATATAGCGGCTTCTTGTTTATTGCATATAGTGTCTTCTTGTTTATTGCACATAGCAGCTTCTTGTTTATTGCGTATTGCGGCTTCTTGTTTATTGCATATAGCAGCTTCTTGTTTATTGCATATAGTGACTTCTTGTTTATTGCGTATTGCGGCTTCTTGTTTATTGCGTATAGCGGCTTCTTGTTTATTGCATATAGTGACTTCTTGTTTATTGCATATAGCAGCTTCTTGTTTATTGCGTATTGCGGCTTCTTGTTTATTGCATATAGCGGCTTCTTGTTTATTGCATAAAGTGACTTCTTGTTTTTTGCATATAGCGGCTTCTTGTTTATTGCGTATTGCGGCTTCTTGTTTATTGCATATAGCGGCTTCTTGTTTATTGCATAAAGTGACTTCTTGTTTTTTGCATATAGCGGCTTCTTGTTTATTGCGTATTGCAGCTTCTTGTTTATTGCATATAGCAGCTTCTTGTTTATTGCACATAGCGGCTTCTTGTGTATTGCATATAGCGGCTTCTTGTTTATTGCATAAAGTGACTTCTTGTTTTTTGCATATAGCGGCTTCTTGTTTATTGCGTATTGCAGCTTCTTGTTTATTGCATATAGCAGCTTCTTGTTTATTGCGTATTGCGGCTTCTTGTTTATTGCATATAGCGGCTTCTTGTTTATTGCATAAAGTGACTTCTTGTTTTTGCATATAGCGGCTTCTTGTTTTTTGCGTATTGCGGCTTCTTGTTTTTTGCATATAGCGGCTTCTTGTGTATTGCGTATTGCGGCTTCTTGTTTTTTGCATATAGCGGCTTCTTGTTTATTGCGTATTGCGGCTTCTTGTTTATTGCACATAGTGGCATCTTGTTTATTGCATATAGAGGCTTCTTGTTTATTGCATATAGTGTCTTCTTGTTTTTTGCATATAGCAGCTTTTTGTTTATTGCGTATTGCGGCTTCTTGTTTATTGCACATAGCGGCTTCTTGTGTATTGCATATAACGACGTCTTATTTATTGCGTATAGCGGCTTCTTGTTTATTGCATATAGTGACTTCTTGTTTATTGCATATAGTGACTTCTTGTTTTTGCATATAGCGGCTTCTTGTTTATTGCGTATTGCGGCTTCTTGTTTATTGCATATAGCAGCTTCTTGTTTATTGCATAAAGTGACTTCTTGTTTTTTGCATATAGCGGCTTCTTGTTTATTGCGTATTGCGGCTTCTTGTTTATTGCATATAGCGGCTTCTTGTTTATTGCATATAGCGACGTCTTATTTATTGCGTATAGCGGCTTCCTGTTTATTGCATATAGTGACTTCTTGTTTATTGCATATAGCGGCTTCTTGTTTATTGCATATAGTGTCTTCTTGTTTATTGCACATAGCAGCTTCTTGTTTATTGCGTATTGCGGCTTCTTGTTTATTGCATATAGCAGCTTCTTGTTTATTGCATATAGTGACTTCTTGTTTATTGCGTATTGCGGCTTCTTGTTTATTGCGTATAGCGGCTTCTTGTTTATTGCATATAGTGACTTCTTGTTTATTGCATATAGCAGCTTCTTGTTTATTGCGTATTGCGGCTTCTTGTTTATTGCATATAGCGGCTTCTTGTTTATTGCATATAGTGACTTCTTGTTTATTGCATATAGCAGCTTCTTGTTTATTGCGTATTGCGGCTTCTTGTTTATTGCATATAGCGGCTTCTTGTTTATTGCATAAAGTGACTTCTTGTTTTTGCATATAGCGGCTTCTTGTTTTTTGCGTATTGCGGCTTCTTGTTTTTTGCATATAGCGGCTTCTTGTGTATTGCGTATTGCGGCTTCTTGTTTTTTGCATATAGCGGCTTCTTGTTTATTGCGTATTGCGGCTTCTTGTTTATTGCACATAGTGGCATCTTGTTTATTGCATATAGAGGCTTCTTGTTTATTGCATATAGTGTCTTCTTGTTTTTTGCATATAGCAGCTTTTTGTTTATTGCGTATTGCGGCTTCTTGTTTATTGCACATAGCGGCTTCTTGTGTATTGCATATAACGACGTCTTATTTATTGCGTATAGCGGCTTCTTGTTTATTGCATATAGTGACTTCTTGTTTATTGCATATAGTGACTTCTTGTTTTTGCATATAGCGGCTTCTTGTTTATTGCGTATTGCGGCTTCTTGTTTATTGCATATAGCGGCTTCTTGTTTATTGCATAAAGTGACTTCTTGTTTTTTGCATATAGCGGCTTCTTGTTTATTGCGTATTGCGGCTTCTTGTTTATTGCATATAGCGGCTTCTTGTTTATTGCATAAAGTGACTTCTTGTTTTTTGCATATAGCGGCTTCTTGTTTATTGCGTATTGCAGCTTCTTGTTTATTGCATATAGCAGCTTCTTGTTTATTGCACATAGCGGCTTCTTGTGTATTGCATATAGCGGCTTCTTGTTTATTGCATATAGTGACTTCTTGTTTTTTTCACATAGCGGCTTCTTGTTTATTGCGTATTGCGGCTTCTTGTTTATTGCATATAGCGGCTTCTTGTTTATTGCATAAAGTGACTTCTTGTTTTTGCATATAGCGGCTTCTTGTTTTTTGCGTATTGCGGCTTCTTGTTTTTTGCATATAGCGGCTTCTTGTGTATTGCGTATTGCGGCTTCTTGTTTTTTGCATATAGCGGCTTCTTGTTTATTGCGTATTGCGGCTTCTTGTTTATTGCACATAGTGGCATCTTGTTTATTGCATATAGAGGCTTCTTGTTTATTGCATATAGTGTCTTCTTGTTTTTTGCATATAGCAGCTTTTTGTTTATTGCGTATTGCGGCTTCTTGTTTATTGCACATAGCGGCTTCTTGTGTATTGCATATAACGACGTCTTATTTATTGCGTATAGCGGCTTCTTGTTTATTGCATATAGTGACTTCTTGTTTATTGCATATAGTGACTTCTTGTTTTTGCATATAGCGGCTTCTTGTTTATTGCGTATTGCGGCTTCTTGTTTATTGCATATAGCAGCTTCTTGTTTATTGCATAAAGTGACTTCTTGTTTTTTGCATATAGCGGCTTCTTGTTTATTGCGTATTGCGGCTTCTTGTTTATTGCATATAGCGGCTTCTTGTTTATTGCATATAGCGACGTCTTATTTATTGCGTATAGCGGCTTCCTGTTTATTGCATATAGTGACTTCTTGTTTATTGCATATAGCGGCTTCTTGTTTATTGCATATAGTGTCTTCTTGTTTATTGCACATAGCAGCTTCTTGTTTATTGCGTATTGCGGCTTCTTGTTTATTGCATATAGCAGCTTCTTGTTTATTGCATATAGTGACTTCTTGTTTATTGCGTATTGCGGCTTCTTGTTTATTGCGTATAGCGGCTTCTTGTTTATTGCATATAGTGACTTCTTGTTTATTGCATATAGCAGCTTCTTGTTTATTGCGTATTGCGGCTTCTTGTTTATTGCATATAGCGGCTTCTTGTTTATTGCATATAGTGACTTCTTGTTTATTGCATATAGCAGCTTCTTGTTTATTGCGTATTGCGGCTTCTTGTTTATTGCATATAGCGGCTTCTTGTTTATTGCATAAAGTGACTTCTTGTTTTTGCATATAGCGGCTTCTTGTTTTTTGCGTATTGCGGCTTCTTGTTTTTTGCATATAGCGGCTTCTTGTGTATTGCGTATTGCGGCTTCTTGTTTTTTGCATATAGCGGCTTCTTGTTTATTGCGTATTGCGGCTTCTTGTTTATTGCACATAGTGGCATCTTGTTTATTGCATATAGAGGCTTCTTGTTTATTGCATATAGTGTCTTCTTGTTTTTTGCATATAGCAGCTTTTTGTTTATTGCGTATTGCGGCTTCTTGTTTATTGCACATAGCGGCTTCTTGTGTATTGCATATAACGACGTCTTATTTATTGCGTATAGCGGCTTCTTGTTTATTGCATATAGTGACTTCTTGTTTATTGCATATAGTGACTTCTTGTTTTTGCATATAGCGGCTTCTTGTTTATTGCGTATTGCGGCTTCTTGTTTATTGCATATAGCGGCTTCTTGTTTATTGCATAAAGTGACTTCTTGTTTTTTGCATATAGCGGCTTCTTGTTTATTGCGTATTGCGGCTTCTTGTTTATTGCATATAGCGGCTTCTTGTTTATTGCATAAAGTGACTTCTTGTTTTTTGCATATAGCGGCTTCTTGTTTATTGCGTATTGCAGCTTCTTGTTTATTGCATATAGCAGCTTCTTGTTTATTGCACATAGCGGCTTCTTGTGTATTGCATATAGCGGCTTCTTGTTTATTGCATATAGTGACTTCTTGTTTTTTTCACATAGCGGCTTCTTGTTTATTGCGTATTGCGGCTTCTTGTTTTTTTGCATATAGCGGCTTCTTGTTTATTGCGTATTGCGGCTTCTTGTTTATTGCATATGGTGACTTCTTTTTTTTCCATATAGCGGCTTCTTGTTTATTGCATATAGTGACTTCTTGTTTTTTGCATATAGCGGCTTCTTGTTTATTGCGTATTGCGGCTTCTTGTTTATTGCATAAAGTGACTTCTTGTTTTTTGCATATAGCGGCTTCTTGTTTATTGCGTATTGCGGCTTCTTATTTATTGCATATAGCGGCTTCTTGTGTATTGCGTATTGCGGCTTCTTGTTTTTTGAGTATAGCGGCTTCTTGTTTATTGCATATAGTGACTTTTTGTTTATTGCATATAGCGGCTTCTTGTTTATTGCGTATTGCGGCTTCTTGTTTATTGCATATAGTGACTCCTTGTTTATTGCATATAGCGGCTTCTTGTTTATTGCATATAGTGACTTCTTGTTTTTGCATATAGCGGCTTCTTGTTTATTGCGTATTGCGGCTTCTTGTTTATTGCGTATTGCGGCTTCTTGTTTATTGCATATAGCGGCTTCTTGTTTGTTGAATATAGCGACTTCTTGTTTGTTGAATATAGTGACTTCTTGTTTATTGCATATAGTGACTTCTTGTTTATTGCATATAGCAGCTTCTTGTTTATTGCGTATTGCGGCTTCTTGTTTATTGCATATAGCGGCTTTTTGTTTGTTGAATATAGCGACTTCTTGTTTATTGCGTATAGCGGCTTCTTGTTTATTGCATATAGTGACTTCTTGTTCATTGCATATTGCGGCTTCTTGTTTATTGCATATAGCGGCTTCTTGTTTATTACATATAACGATTTCCTGTTCATTGCATACAGCGACTTCTTGTTTATTACATATAGGGACCGTTATCAAGCTAGAGTGAGTTATTGAGTTCAAATTTATCGTCGCATCTGCATTATTTTCTGCCCTTTAGCGACGAAGCTAGAGGCAAGAGAGTTACTTGCATATGTTATGATAAGCAAATTGACATTAACAACACCAGGTAAAAGCTAAGAGGTAGCACAGTTTATCTACTGTTATCTAATATATGTTGTTGTTAACGCTAATAACAAGACAAACAATCGAAATCGGCTATACGGAAGCATTTGTCCTTTCTGTAGTTTCTATCGGCTTTACACAGTCAACTTACGGAACACGAATCCGGATTTTATAATAAAGCCGTTTTTATCATGATCGTGATGTCGTCTGCGTGGTCTAGTGGATAGAGCGTCTGCCCGGAGAGCGGAAGGTCGGTGATACGCGTCATACAAATACGTAAAAAGATGGTACTTCTTGTTTCCTTACCTGGCGCTCATCATTATAAAACATGGACGGCTCGGAGTCAGTGTCTGAGTGGGGTATCCATGTTTACACGCGAGAGGGTCAAGCAGCAACACGCACACACACACACACCATGCACGCACGCACGTACTTTGCACTCACGCACGCACATACCACGCCCCTCGCAATATCATAAGTACAACAATATTGCACGCGACGTTAAACTCGATTTCACCTCGCCATGATCTTGATACCCCGAATCCATTGAACTTCTCTACATGCCAATGGTCAAATTCTAAAGATTGGCACCATTCATGAACTCGTGACAAGCAATCCGAGAATTCACCGTAGTTCATTATTTATTTCTGTTTGACGCCAGCACAGATGACCTAGTGATATACGGCACCACGAGTCGCGTCTCTTATCAAACATCTGATCCCAGGATTCAGTCTTCGTGCTGATTACAATTCTTGGCCTGTCACCGCAAATGTCCTGCTCCGTCAAACGTAGTAAACGTTTGAGATTCGCAGCACCTTGGCCGTTCATCCATCACTAAGCTGACACGTCTGATAGAACTGAAATACTTTTAAAAGCGGCGCTGAACTCACTCACTTACTCACTCACTCACTCAAACTAGAGTAAAGGGATTAAATTGGCATATTGACGAAGGGCGGATCCAGCATTTATAAAAGGGAGGTGTCCAAAATGTCCCATATCCCCCAGTCCACCCCCACCTCTTTTCATCCGCCTAGGTTGACCAATTATACGCTAGTTCTCCCTTGACTGAAGTGGGGTGAATGAGTTTGGCACGAACAGTTTTATTAGCATGTTTATATCTTTGCTTGTTTGTTTGTTTGTTGTTTAACGCCGCAATAGTCCAGCTATATGACGGCGGTCTGTAAATAATGGAGTCTGGACAAGACAATCCAGTGATTTACATGACATCATCCACACAAATGGGATACGATGACATGCATCAACCAAGTCAGCGAGCCTGACCTCCCGATCCCGTTAGTCGCCTCTTACGACAAGCATAGTCGCCTTTTACGGCAAGCATGGGTTACTGAAGACCTATTCTACTCCGGATCTTCACGGGTCGTTTTATATCTATGTTTTCTGTTACTTTCAGGTCAATCTATGACAATGAATACATTCACCTGTGTGCTCGTGATCGTGTGTGCTGTGAAGCTGCACTTGGCTTCTCTTCAATCAAATCTCGTTCCTTGTGCGGAGCATTGCAAGTGCCTGTACCCAACCAGAGACACCCCAACACAATATATGGACTGTATCAACCAAAGCCTAACTTACTTTCCAAAAGAAACAAAGCTGAAAACAACCGTGCCAACTTACATATTCTTCATAGACAACAATCTAACAGTTGTAAACAGTGCAACATTTCGAAACATATCCAGGCTACGGGTAGTGTTTCTGAGACTGCGCAATAATGGTATTAAGAACATATCCAGGGACGCATTCAATACTTTACGCTTTCTGCAACATTTAGATTTAAGCTATAACAGCATCAATCTCCAACAGCTGAGGAGTTCATTTAGATCTATCAGAAGCATCAGCTTTCAGAATCTGAACATGAGCCACATGAGCATCGAGGCCATCCCAGAAAATATGTTTGAATCATTCGAGAACCTATCTGCAGTCAATATTTCACTTGCCTTCAATCATCTTACATTATTCAATACAAAAGTGATTGAAACTGTTCCTGGTTTGAAGTTTCTTAATCTTGCCTGGAATAAACTCACCAATTTATCAATGTGGGCGAACTTTTCAAGTAATATGAAACGATTAAAACTGGACAATAATTACTTGTATGATGTTCCCAATTTCTGTAAGAACAATAGCCTATCTTTCTTTCCTGAACTTGTAATACTCAATCTGCAATTCAATTTTATGAGAACTATAATTCCAGAACACTATAGCTGTTTAAGCCAACTGAGGAGATTTTATCTCAATGGAAATTTGTTTCAGACTTTGAAAACGAACATGTTTGCCGGTCTGCACTCAATTGTAAGAATCACGTTGTCGGAAACATTTGCTCTGCGGAAAATCGAAAAGGCTCCGTTTAATAACACCAGTCTTAAGAAGGTATTTTTCCGAAAAAATGCATTATACACAGAAATGCACAGGGGTCATCTCAACATTTTCGAAGGTTGTACATCGATGGAACTGTTAAACATGGCTGACAACATTTTCGATAAAACAAGCGAAGCACAGTTTGATGAGTTATTTAAACCGTTAGGAAATTTGACGATCTTGATTATGGGGGGCTGTCGACTGACTCAAATCCCACGGGCAGTTACCAAATACCTTCGTAATCTTCAAGAACTTGTACTCTACAACAACAGGATCGGTTCCTGGCCAGATGGGACGCTGAACAGTCTGGTTTATCTGCATACAGTCTATATGAGACAGAATGTGATATCTCTTGTTTCTGAACTGTCTTTTCCTCCAGGATTCAGAAGAAGAGCCAAGAAGGTGGATTTGTCAGATAACGCGTTTCAGTGTACGTGTGAACTGAAGTGGTTTATCCACTGGATGAAGAAAGAGCCTCAGGTATTCAATGTTACCGATTTTCACCAGTACTATAAATGTATGTCTCCTTCTTCCGTTCATGGTGTTGACCTCGCGCACATTATACTGTCCAAAAACATATGCATGCTCGACCTTAACTCGAAAATAATCACGTTGACATGTTCAACGTTGTTGGTGGTGTTTGTTGTGGTCGGCTCAGTTCTATATCACCTTCGATGGCATTTGCGATATCTTATATACATGATGAGATACAACAACCGCCACGAAGTAGACACTGGTCACTATGAATATGACGCATTCATCGCTTATGGTCAGAACGACAGACCGTGGGTTATTAAGACACTCATGCCTATTCTTGAAGGTCAAGGTCAACTGAAACTATGCATCCATGACCGTGATTTCGAGGTAGGCAAACTCATTGTTGATAATATTGTGGATTGCATTGACAATAGTCGCTGTTTGGTGATTATTCTATCAAATAGTTTTGCCGAAAGTGGTTGGTGCCAGTTTGAACTGGCACTTATTCAAAGATATATACTTGAGAATGGCAACCGCCCCCTGGTGGTGGTGATGCTAGAAGAAATCAACACTCGTCACGTGACCAAAGCTATGAGGGCAATGCTGCAGACGACAACTTACTTACTGTGGGGCGAGGAAGACTATGCCAGGAAAGCATTCTTCAATCGACTGCGTCTGTTGCTGCATAGGCCTACACACAAGGCTAGGACAAGAACAAATTCGGTGTGAACTGGAGTGGGGTGGCTTAGTGGTTAAAGCCTTCACTTGGTATGCTAAATACCTGGTTCGAATCTACACACGTGGCCATTAATAGTGTCTCCGCTTTTTGCATGAAAATCGGCGCAAATACATGCTCAATCGGTGTAAACCTGGCATATCTGTGAAACTGGCCACATCAGGCTGTAGACATACAGAACCTACACTGAACTGCCTGAAACACCAACGAATGAAAGCTATTGTCATGATTTCTTGTACTTTAGTCTATGCACTCTGATTTATACCCTGCTCTGTCAATCAACGTACATAATATCAACTATAGTTTCTTAATGTATTGATTGTTGTTTCATTATTACTTTTGGCAAGCATTGCATACAACCACTGGTAACTGAGCTAATGGCATATATGCTGCTGGGGAATTCACACAGGAAGAGGAGTCACTGTATGACCCATGATCCCCAGTATTAATTTGTTTGTTTGTTGTTGTTTATAGTCTTCCAGTTATATGACGGCGGTCTGTAAATAATCGAGCCTGGACCAGACAATCCAGTGATTGACATCATGAGCATCGATCCACGCAGTTGGCATACGATGACATGCATCATCAACCAAGTCAGCGAGCCTGACCATCCGATCCCGTTAGTCGCCTCCTACGACAAGCATAGTCGCATTTTACTGCAAGTATGTGTTGCTGAAGACCTATGCTACCCCTGATCTTCACGGGTTCAATGATCCCCAGAAAGGTGGTCTAGGCTTGGTTGCGTCTGGTCTATAACTTGTTTATAACCTATTCTATTAATACTATTAAACAGTAATGTGATTCAAATATGATTTGTTTTTTTTTGGTACTCAGATGTGATATGTTACTTACCGTTTAGCTGTTCTTTTGTTGACAGAGTAGAACAATTTATGGATAACAACTTCTTTAATTACTGTAAAGGCGTTTAGAGCAATTTAAGAAGTTGTTATCCATAAATGGTGTCTACTTTGTCATCGGCCAACTTCGAAGTAATGCCTATCAAACAATTCTTTGTTGACAGGTGTTTAAAAATGATTACCTCCTTCTCATCGCGATATGGCTGCAATACTGCCGGAGCTTTCAGTATATTTGCAGACAGAGGATGAGGAGCTTAAAGCAGGTAACGCCTCTATTCGGTCGAAACCATACTGTAACCAGAATCTCGACAGTGCATCTGTTAGATCATACATATTTTTAATTCGTTTGTTTTATGTACATATGTTGTAATCTTATGCGGGGGCACGGGTGGCCCAGTCTTCTAAGGCGCCGCGTTTCGCTGTGCAGAGTTGCGTCCCTTGGGCATGCCAGAAACCTATGATTGTGGGTTCGAATCCCGGTTCGCCCCGATTATGTTTCTAGGTTTGTCAGCACCATACCCGTGCTCGTGGGTTTCACCGAAGTGGTAAACGTCTGAGATCTGCATCACTTCGGGCTTTCCTCCCACATTAAGCTGACACGCCGCGATATCACTGGAATATTGTTCCAAGTACGGAACCAAAATGTTTTTTTACCATAATTTTGTAATGTTCCTGTGTATATTATTGTTGTTGGTGAAAGACTTGTTCGTGTTCAAATATTTGGAAACACTTATTGAAAACCGCTAAAATCAGCCATTTGACACATTAACGCTAACTTATGCATTCAATGTTGTCAAAGGTCCAAAATATGCGGCTGTTGAAATGGACAAAGTTTAGATTTTATCTAGTTGGCCAAAAAGGGCATATTTCCTACCGTGGCCTTTACATGTCAAGGGGCCCAAAGGCGACCCGCATCAGATCACGTCCTTTGCGAATATCCTAAATATATAACAATATGTAACAAAATCGTATCCCAAGGATTTGCTTCTCCTTCATGTGTGGGGGCACGGGTGGCCCAGTAGTTTAAGGCGCCGCGAATCGCTGTGCAGAGTTGCGTCCCTTGGGCACGCCAGAAACCTATGATTGTGGGTTCGAATCCCGGTTCGCCCGATTATGTTTCTAGGTTTGTCAGCACCTTACCCGTGCTCGTGGGTTTCACCGAAGTGGTAAACGTCTGAGACCTGCATCACTTCGGGCTTTCCTCCCACATTAAGCTGACACGCCGCGATATCACTGGAATATTGTTTAAAGGGGCGTTAAACCCAACTCAGTCACTGTAATCTTATGCATTGTATATCCTAAATTTCTTATAAACTATGAGCATTGCTTGAGCACCACCAGATACAAAATCCAATTTCGGAATATAATGACAAAGCCTGATCTGAGCTAGAGACCCTCGCTCCAGTTCAGAACTTGAACGAATTGACGAAGGCACAGCACCAGGAATGGCTCGGATTTTAATGATGAACATCATACGTCTGACCAGCTGCGTGAGGCGCCTCGCGAACGTCATCAGTGAGAGTGATGCATTTCAGTTTGCTACTTCTTTGAATCCTTTACAAGCATGAATCACACCAGCCTCTTTATAATGTAAAACATATCCGGAAAAACTGGGTGGTCCTTAATTAATGCTCATTTGCATACATAGGAACTAAGAGCTGTTATATTGGTACAGATACAAGTGACAAATTGATGAATTGTGCAAGTGATAATACAAACAGGAAGCTTTCATCAACAATCCTAACAGTATAGAGAAATAGACCCAAGATACCAAGATGGCTGCCGAATTTCAAGATGGCAGCAAATTGTCACACTAATTATCTATTCGTAACATAGAAATTCATAGAACTAGCCGATTGTGGCGATGTTAGTGTTGCTCGCAATGTGTTTTTGACATAGCGACTGGGTTTAGTTCTCTAGAATTTCGCAGATAGTTCTGTTCATCATTCAAACATAGACCTTTCATTTATACATAGACCATCGGTGCCCTGTATTGATGACATACTCTGATTTATATACTTTCTTACAGATCGTTGTTGATGGTGAAACCTGTAAGAGAAAGCTCCTCCAGGATTAAGCCTGATTTTATATGGTCGTTGGTATACCAGAACCACATACGTGCTCGTATATTCTGGAGGTGAGGTGAGGTGAAATGGGGTTTAACGTCGCCTCCAAGATTATTGCACTTATAAAGCGACGTGCATGTACGTGTGTTTGTGTGGCTGCTTGTACTAGTCTGGACTGATGCCGATTTATAGTGCTAGCCCACCATGCCGCAGTTTAACATGAAAACCCCACCCAGACACAGTTTACTGACTCCGAGCCGACCAGTCCTTGTTATAGCCCTTTAATGCCGAGCGTTAGACAGGGTAACAACAAGTACCATCTTATAACGTCTTTTGGTATGACGTGGTCGGGGATCGAACCCCGGACCTTCCGCTCTCCGGGCGGACGCTCTACCACTAGACCACGGAGGCGGTCTGTATATTCTGGAAACGTGGAAGTGGAAAACGTCTAACATGCTTACAATTCAGGCTCATTTCTATGGTATGTGTTGGTTTGTCAGTGGGTCATTTTAACGCTATGAAGAGGAGTGTTTAGTCAGCAGAATACAACAGAAAGGTTACCAGGTATAACAGTCTACCAACTCACCTACCTTGCGGAAATTACGTGTTTCTCGTTAAGATAATGTTCATGAATATTACACGTGGCTTTCTGACATCGCCTGTTGGACGGTTGGACATGGTAGGAGGTGTAGGGTGATACTCCTACAGGAGAATACAAACTAACATTATATATAGGACATTAAACAGAATTATCAAGCTAGTGCTGCCGTAACAGGGTAAATATTAGTTTGACATTGCTGAATATCTGTAATTATTGTTTGTATTACATTACAATGAGTGCGTGAGTGAGTTAGTATGGTTTTACGCCGCTTTTAGCAATATTCCAGCAATATCATGGCGGGGGACACCAGAAATGGGTTTCACACATTGTTCCCATGTCGGGAATCGAACCCGGGTCTTCGGCGTGACGAGCGAACGCTTTAACCACTAGGCCACCCGACCGCCCCCACATTACAATGAACAACCAGCACATGCCATGTGTGTGATGGGACGGAAGTTTGTAAATATTGTACAGAGTTGAGTTTATAAAATTGGCTGAAGCTTCATTAGTATTTTCCTTCTTTTATTTCAATATAAAGACCTCCTCCGTGGTCTAGAGGTAGAGTGTCCGCCCGGAGAGCTGAGGGTCGTGGGTTCGATCCCCGCCTGCATCGTACTAAAATACGTTAAAAGATAGAACCTGTTGTTATCCTGCCTTGGCGTGCAAGACAAAACAAGGACTGGTCGGCTCGGAGTCAGTATACTGTGTCTGAGTGGGGTATTCATGTTAAACTGCAGCATTGTATTTCAGTGGGCTAGCACTATAAAATCGGCATTAGTCCGGACTAGTCCAAACAGCCACACACACGTCGCTATATAAGTGCAATAATCTTGGACGCGACGTTAAACCACATTTCACCTCACCCACTTCATCATAAAAAAGTATTACAACAAAGTAATAATTATTTGAAAATTTTGAAATTTTTAATTATAAACAAACATTTACTTTACCACTGTTGATATATCGATGTCAATAGCATCATGTATATCACTATGATTATGTCAACTTGATAGCCCTTGTTCCTTAAAAACAATAACGTGCTTCAGGAAGTCATTGTAGTGACAGCAGTGTTACCATTTGTGTTTTCACAATGTTTACATAAATATTTTTACTGAAACGTGCTTTATTCTCTTTCTTGATTCTAAAGGTGCCACATGGAAATAAGTAAAATCACAGATCTCCGATGACTGTAGCATACATCTCAAAACCGACATAACACAGGGATAAGTAATATAATTTGGTATATAAAACAAAGAGATACTGAGTTTGTTCAAAGATTGATGTTGTGTGGCCAAGTAAGCGTTAGTCTAACACAAATATGCATTTTTGGAACATTCACTTTGGTGCATGTTAGCTTGCATTTTTCAATAAAAGGTTGCACTGGTGCATGTTAAATGCAGCTAAATCGATCCCTGCTTTGGTATTGAGTATATCATCAAGCTCTATCTTAGCACATTATAAATAACCTGGGCCCTGTTCCTCAAAGCGATCCTAGCGCTAAGGTGATCGTAAGTCCCATACTTTAATATAGGCTTACGATCATAGTGCTAAGATCGCTTTGAGGAACGGGGCCCAGAACAGAACTAGCTCCGAGATTTATCCTAACTAATTAAAATTTATGTGGAAATGAATTTGATGTTGATTTCTTTTGTTCTCCACTTCTTATGTTAATTCATATCGTGCAAACTTTGCTGCTTTGGATTTTTTATAAAACTTAATATAAACATAAGTTACAATAATTATTCCAAAACAAATTTAATTTATTTACTCAATGTGAAGAAAGCGGATGTGTCAAAACTGCCACTTTTGGCAGATTCAGCCAATCTCGTTTTTGCTGTCGAGGTGATGTTGAAAGTTTACCTGGGGCGTACCTCTCTGCGATGTAATATAACAAACTTAACTCTCTGCAAACCTGCTATGTTTGTGACAAATTCAGATATCTCTAACAATACATGCACATTTAAGTAAACACATGTAAATGGACAAAACTCGGTATTCCCGCAAGGAGCTGATGTGAGAAAATACACATTAAAGTTGTTTTCATGATCAAATGGTTCATTATTTTGAACTATACGTGTAGAGGATAAAAAAAACAACATATTAAATATTTTACCCATGCCTCAAACGCCTATATTCACTTGATCACATTAATGCAGAGGACTAAGTCTATTTGGATTAGTCTATTACCGTTTATTTTCTACTCCACTGTCTTACAACCGGGGTTTTCTGACAAATGGGGTGTCTGACAAATGGGGTGTCTGACAAATGGGGCGTCTGACAGATGGGTTGTCTGACAAATGGGTTGTCTGACAAATGGGGTGTCTGACAAATGGGGCGTCTGACAGATGGGGTGTCTGACAGATGGGGTGTCTGACAAATGGGGTGTCTGACAAATGGGGTGTCTGACAAATGGGGCGTCTGACAAATGGGGTGTCTGACGAATGGGGCGTCTGACAGATGGAGTTTCTGACAAATGGGGTGTCTGACAAATGGGGCGTCTGACAAACGGGGTGTCTGACAAATGGGGTGTCTGACAAACGGGGTGTCTGACAAATGGGGTGTCTGACAAATAGGGGTGACCATTCTGTACAGCCAGTAGCAATGCCTTGAACCTCTGGGCCATCCATGCCCCCTTTAATTGTGCAAGGGTACTCGGTGCCCCGGTTGCTCAATATCTTTGTGTAGATAGTGTAGAGTGTCACGTGATACACAGAGCAGTTACCCACCCACGTGATATGTAGTTATGACCTTAGCCATGTACGGAGGCGGTACGCGCCCGGTGGATCCCTGTACGGGATCTTTGTACAGAGACGCACGGTATAAATAGCTTGAAATGTGATAGTCTTCTTATGTCTGTTGACGGTGCGATATAACGCGCTTGTGAGTCATACTAGCAATTGACTACGACATAATTAACGTGTTTCAGCGAAACCATGCTTCCTGCTCTTTATCGGGAAAATGAGTGTCTTGCTGATTAGTCACCTCAAACATTTTGTCAGGCATGTCATATTATTGTCTCTGTGGACGTTATGGGTTATACACAGGATGTATTTAATAACAATAGGCCTCTGTTGATGATAATACTTGTATGACTAAAGTAGACTAGGAAGTTTTATATGTAATGAGGGAATATATTCATATTTATGATTTGGAATATTAGGGAAATTCAATCCGACATATAATATGTTCTCATATACACTCCACACACACACACACACTCACGCACGCACGCACGCACGCACGCACGCACGCACGCACACACGCATACATACATACATACATACATACATACATACATACATACATACATACATACATACATACATACATACATACATACATACATACATACATACATACATACATACATACATACATCATTTGTTCTTTGGTTGCAAATAAGCAACAACTATGTACGGTCGTGAAAGTCAAGTGTCTATGCGTTTATCACAACCATTAAGAAATAAAAACTAGATTTCCATTTAAATGCGTATCTCAGGTAGATCAATGGCGTCCATACGGTACTTCAAACTATTATAATCTTGACCTCGAACCACTTTATCACACGACAGCCTTGCTCACCGCTGTAGACGCTCGTCGAGTTGGGCACACACACGGAGGTGACTGTGGACTAAGCGTACACGAAAGCCGTGGAGATTGTATTGTGTCTTGTCTAATACTCTGTTTGTAATAAGAAATATGTGCTAAAAACAAAATCGATGGTACGATTCGGACTGTACTATGAGCATATGTTCATGAATCACTTTCACACAGAAAAAGGGACAGTTGGTTTTCACTCAATCATATCAAACCTTAATATTTACATGCTAAACGCCCTTGGTTAAATCAACCTAATCTAACATATATTAGCCCTGTGTTATCTCCAGGTTCCAGAAGCGGTTAATCGTGTGTGATTTGTCAAAGCCCATTCAGAACTCCCTAGAATCTCTGACGAGTATAAGTCTTTCTATCTAAACTACCAGGCAAAAGAAAGTATACACATTACAAACGTTATGGAAACCTTACACGGCTGAAAACAGTCACCGAACCACTGCAAACTTTAAGTCCAAAACACAACCACGATACCAATATCAAATACATCACCATGGAATATATATGTGTCTGTTTCTTTCTTAACCACCATTAAACATGGGCGCATACTTTCTTTTGTCCGGGAGTTTATGTCACAATGACCTGTTAACAGTAGAATCTAGTGTACTCATGCCAGTGGCAGATAGTGTGCACAACGAACAACGTCATTTGGGGACAATACGACTTGCCCAGACTCACACACTGTACGCATCCGAAACCCATTTAGTGGGACAAACATGAGGGACAAGATATACTGGGCGAGTCCAACATTACCGTATATAATCAAAAAACAAACGAACCCATTAAGGTGATGTCAAAAATTGATTAAACCAATATAAAGTAGGGACCCTGTCTCCTAAGATTTGTAACGCATTCGGAACACAGAGACGAGTTGAATATATACCGAAGGGTTTTTATATGATCTTTAGATTCGAAAGGGGACTGCTCCAAGTCTAGCACACTACATTGACCCAGTTTCTGTTCAATGTTTATCTTAGGAGGAGACCTTGCTGTTGACGCATAATGTAACCAAAGCTATTGTACCTTATTTGTATTGCCCGAGAAGACAGCTTCCGTGGTCTAGTGGTAGAGCGTCCGCACAATTTTATCGGCACAATTACATGATTACTGAACGGAACGCAAATTTACTATGTAACAAAATACACTCCACCTCCATGCTTGCAGTGTGTCATAATACCCCAACGACATTCTCATGACATCTCATGTTTGTTCGTCCTACCAAGATTCTATTATTTTCAGATAACCTTGATTTAACTGGACTATTTCTTT
Organism: Haliotis cracherodii; assembly: GCF_022045235.1. Classification (NCBI taxonomy): domain Eukaryota; kingdom Metazoa; phylum Mollusca; class Gastropoda; order Lepetellida; family Haliotidae; genus Haliotis; species Haliotis cracherodii. Next base: position 21,567,378 of record NW_027266319.1, read on the forward strand.
AAGTGATGTTTAGAAGTTGGTATGTTGTACAGGGGAGATAGTTCTATGGATTACAACATCTTTCTTACAATGAAACCCTTGAAGGTCCGGGGAAGAATTGGTCTTCAGCAACTCATGCTTGCCGTAACCGGCGACTGCGGTTTTCGTAAAAGGTGACTAACGGGATCGGGTAGTCAGTCTCGCTGACTTGGTAAATGCATGTCATCGTATCACAGTTGTGTGGATCGATGCTCATGATGTCAATCAGTGGAATTCTGGTCCAGGCTCGATTATTTATTGACCGCCGACATAAAGCTGTAATAACGCCAAGTGCGGCGTTCAACAACCAACCAACCAACAAACAAATATTACAAGTAATGCGACGTGAAGACAATAACACCGTTAACACACATCACTTGTTTGATAACGGTGTTAGTATCTACACAGAGACGTCGCAGTCATAACTAAAGAAGTTGTATATCCATATCTCTCTTGTTTAACTAGAATATTGCTGACTGTGTGGTATAACCAAATCCACCAATCATGGATATCGTCCTTTAAAAGATTTTGTGTCATCTTATTTTTCTGTAAGGCAAATTAACAACCTGTGCTGATCCTGAAAGGCGACTGACAGGATCGGGTGGTCTGGGTCGGCGACTTGTTTATTACGTGTCATCGTACCCCAGCGTGTCGCGAGTACACCCCCCACACCCGACAATCAGGTGAGCACAGACAGCACTCAGCATCCCAATGATTTTATGTGAATTCATCGTTCAGCCACGATTGATTTGATTGGACGGCCGCCCACCCTGTTTGGAGCCTCGTTCTGGCTAACTAGAAACAAGTTCAGAGTTCAGTTGGGAGCGTTATTTTGCACTCACGCGTTTCACTCTCCTTGGAGGCCCGAAGCTACAATTTAAACAACCAACATGAAGGGGGATATGCTTGCAGCTGTGTTCATTGCGGTTTTATGTGGTAAGCATTTCTTTACAATGAACATATTATTAATAAGTGTATCGACACCCTTACATCATGTTCCAAGGTCTTAAAGTCAATCATCGAAGCAGTGTTACTGAACCTGCACGCATCACTGATTAGGTAGGGCATCTACCATCTGGTCTCGCCAATAGAAGTACTTCTATAGGCCTTTATAATTTCAGTTATCAAGGCATAATGGTAGAATATGCTTGTTAGATTATTTTAACATAGATAAGATAATTCTAAAAGTGTGCGTACTGTTTTGTACTTACGAAATGTAGGCCTGACACGCTATTTGCACATGCATATATGGGTAAAAATTGTATATGTTTGCAAAAAAGCTCACATGAAACATATAGATAACGAGATCTAATATGCAATAACTGTCATGTTGTCACCACGCATCAAGTATGGGTAGGGCACATGTGTAGAACTGCATTAATACCATTGAGTATTTGTTTTAACATGACATGTCGAAGTATCGATATTCATCCAGGCTTTACCGGCGTGGCCAGGTGAGTCATGATTTTAAATATTTCAAGGACGCCCTAGAGCATGTGTTTTTAGATGGTGACCATGACAACATTTTCACGTCTCACTTGGATGCACGAAGTGAATGCCGGTTAGCTTGACTTAAGACGAGAGTATTCTGTCACATGTGAATGGCTTTGCCGGGCTCGTTGTTTAGGTGCATAGCTTTTTCAAATCGTATTCACATCCTAATACGGTTTTATATTCGTCAGCAGTTTATTGCAACCGATAAAGGATGGCATTGCAAATCCTAACATTCCAGCTGACAGCTTGCATTTTATGTTTCCAAGGGAGTTGAGAATGCTAATTAACGCACGATGACCCGTAATAATAGGTCATTGCATTAGCAGTATCTGGGAAGGAATATCGCTTATAATATATAATTTATTTTGAATTACGTCAAACTCATAATACATGGATTGAATATATTTGCACATTTAATCGTATTAGGGACCGACCATTTGATATTCTGGGGGTGTAGGTGTGGGTGTGGGTATGGGTGTGGGTGTGGGTGTGGGTGTGGGTGTGGGTGGGGGATGTGATTCCCTATGGAGTCTAGATATTTTTGCAGCTACAGCTGGAAAACCAGATATTTTTTTTAATCAGGTCTATTAGCCTAAACATTTAATCAGCTTTATTGGCCCCCAACACCGTGTGGGTAGAGGGTTACAACGTTGTCAGCTGTGTGGGCCTCCCACAAGGTGTGGGTAGAGGGTTACAACCTTGTCAGCTGTGTGGGTCTCCTACAAGGTGTGGGTAGAGGGTTACAACGTAGTTAGCTGTGTGGGCCTCCTACAAGGTGTGGGTAGAGGGTTACAACGTTGTCAACTGTGTGGGTCTCCTACAAGGTGTGGGTAGAGGGTTACAACCTTGCTAACTGTGTGGGCCTCCTTCAAGGTGTGGGTAGAGGGTTACAACGTTGTCAGCTGTGTGGGCCTCCTACAAGGTGTGGGTAGAGGGTTACAACGTTGTCAACTGTGTGGGTCTCCTACAAGGTGTGGGTAGAGGGTTACAACCTTGCTAACTGTGTGGGCCTCCTACAAGGTGTGGGTAGAGGGTTACAACGTTGTCAACTGTGTGGGCCTCCTACAAGGTGTGGGTAGAGGGTTACAACCTTGCTAACTGTGTGGGCCTCCTACAAGGTGTGGGTAGAGGGTTACAACCTTGCCAGCTGTGTGGACCTCCTACAAGGTGTGGCTAAGGGTTACAACGCAGTTTGCTATGTGGGTCCCACACGAGGTATGGGCAGAGGTTACAACGTTGTCGTGTAATGAGATACAGCGTCTTCATATGCGTGGGCTACATTCATGATTGTTCAGATGCGTCAGGAATGTGGACTTAGTCACTAGTCGGCCTCAGCTCCAAGCACAGGGCTACACCACACAACTGGATATAGCCAACTCTCTGTCCGTTATTCTCAACAGTGATTTCTTTACGTGAATGATATCTTTAACACATACTTCAGACCCAGATTGTTTGTTGGGCAATCCTTCTGCTGTTTGTCATGAATGCTACCCGGTTCTAGGACAAACTCTGACTGGCAACTCCCTCGCCAACTCATGGAGCTTGCTCAGGCTCGTCAATTGTCCTACATTGAATCATTAAAGAGGGCCGCTTTATAAAGAATACAAATTCAGCACCTTGGAGGTTATGTCCCTGAGGCTCTGCGGAGAGTCGTTATCACACAAGGCAGGAATTAGAATTTTATGGCTCTTAGGACAAAACATATGCGTGGTCTTGTGTGTTAGCTCCGTCGACACGAAAGCGAGTTAGCGTAACCCACACGCCAACAGCTTTTGCTGAATTGATCAAGTTATGTTTGAACATTTCATCGTCAACTGAGTCCTGCGTCTTCAGAAAAAAGATTACTATCACCAGTGCGTGATACAGGTTTGAGGCACACATCCCGCAGTCACATAACCTGGCGTTGTGCTAAATACATGTACATAAAACTACAGCTGCTACAAAAAAGGTTTCCCACTGTTTATCATCTGTCTAAAAATGGAACTCTTATTGAAGTTTCAGGATTATATATGTGCAAATACATACCCAATTAACATTGATCATAGCGTTTAAAAATGGTTATAACATTCTAAAGAAATGATACACGAAAACTAGTTTAAGGTGTCCTGTTCAAAATGAAATTAACACTCATGAATGAAAAATCATATATGTCAGTGTAGGAGTTGCTTTTATATCCACTCTCATGTACACACCTAGGTCGTGTGTGTTTGTAACACTGTATGTTGTCTGATGCACTGTCTATGTGGAAATGTATAATTATTAGTATGGCTAAGCCAATGCATACTCTCAACTGCAAATGCATGAACTATGATATGGCCACGTTTGATGTGAGATGAGATCGAATGCATGCATTCACCAGAGATCATATAATGGTATATGGTCTCTGCATTCATCTGATAATGTATAATACAAATAAGTGTGTGAGTGAGTGAGTTGGGTTTAACGCCGCTTTTAGCAGCATTACAGTTATATCACGGCGTGTCAGCTTAATGAGGGAGGAAAGCTCGAAGTGATGCAGGTCTCAGACGTTGACCACTTCGGTGAAACCCACGAGCACGGGTATGGTGCTGACAAACCTAGAAACATAATCGGGGCGAACCGGGACTCGAACCCACAATCATAGGTTTCTGGCGTGCCCAAGGGACGCAACTCTGCACAGCAAATCGCGGCGCCTTAGACGACTGTGCCACCCGTGCCCCCTAATACAAATAAGGGGTGGTTGGGTAGCCTAGTGGTTAAACCTTTCGCCCGTTACCCCGAAGACCCGGGTTCGATTCCCCACATGTGCACAATGCACGAAGCCCATAAATGGTGTCCCCCGCCGCGATATTGCGGAAATATTGCTAAAAGCTACGTAAAACCACACTCACTCACTCACATTATGTATGATACGGTAAAACAAATCAATACATGTACTCAACTGGAAATACGTAAGCATAATAAGGCCAGGCCAATAAGTGGTATTGCATTATGTTTATTGTGTGAATTTGACATGTAAACAAATACAAATACTATTGCATTACTAACTAAAAAAAATACCCGTGAAGATTACGGGGTAGCATAGGTATTCAACAACCCATGCTTGCCGTAAAAGGCGACTGTGCTTGTCGTAAGAGGAGACTAACGGGATCGGGTGGTCAGGCTCGCTGACTTGGTTGATGCATGTCATCGTATCCCAATGGCGTGGCTAGATGCTCATGACATCAGTCAATGGATGGTCTGGTCCAGACTCGATTATTTACAGATCGCCGTCATATAACAAACAAACAATTAACAATTACAAAAAAATGTTGTAGTCAAATGTAAAGAATGTTTTACAAAATATGTTTGTATACACACGAACCCCGATATCCAGTACAATGTTACATGTGTTTCTGGTATTTCAGGGGTGGCAGTTGACGCAGTGTGCGACTCCACGACCCCTTCAAAGGTAAAGAATTGTGTCCTTGAGTCGGATCTCTTCCAGGCCCAACCACTACCAAGGAATCTGTCGACAGTTATTGCATTTTGCAGGTAAGTCTCATGAAGAAGCTTATGCAGTAACTAACACCCCTCGCCGTGTAATATGGCTATATCTTGCATCAGGCACTAGCATCCGATCCCCATGTAATATGGCCATAACTTGCATCGGACGCTAGCACCCCCTTCCCGTGTAATTTGGCCATATCTTGTATCAGACACTAGCATCCTCTCCCCATTTAATATGGTCATACGTTAAAAGATGGTGCTTCATGTTACCCTGCCTGGTGATCAGAATTGGTGGGATAAAACAAGGACTGGTCGGCTCGGTGTAAGTATACTGTGTCTGAGTGGGGTATTAATGGTACTCTGCGGCGTGATATCTCGGCATTATTCTTAAACTAGCATCAGCAGCAATTCCGACACACACGGACACAGACACACACAGACACAGACACAGAGACAGACGCACACAGATACATACAGAAACACATACACACAGACACTGACACACAGAGACGCAGACACAGAGACAGACGCACATAGATACACACAGAAACACATACACACAGACACTGACACACACAGACGCACACAGAGACAGACGCACACAGATACACACAGAAACACATACACACAGACACTGACACACAGAGACGCAGACACAGAGACAGACGCACATAGATACACACAGACACATATACACACAGACGCACACAGACACTGACACACACAGAGACGCACAGACACTGTCACAGATACACACAGACACACATACACACACATACACACACAGACGCACACAGACACAGACACAAAGAGACGCAGACACACAGAGAGACGCACAGACACAGTCACAGATACACACAGACACACATACACACACAGACGCACACAGATACACACATTCACACATACATGCACACACAGTCACACAGAGACACAAACACACACTGACACACACATACAGACACACACAAAGACACAAACACATTCACATACAGATGCACATCAATACACATTGACACACACAAAGACACACAGACATACATACATACCCACGGAGAGACACAGACACACCCATATACACAAAGACAGACACACATACAGACACATACATACACCGAAGCAGACACACCCATACACACAAGCACACACACATACATACATACACAAAGACACATACAAAGACACACATACATACAAACACGTACATGGACATCGCAATTTAAGTACAGTATCTTTGAGCGCAACAGTTTAACCCATTTCACCTCACCTTGTCGTATCTGGCTGTAGTATACATGGTGCGACATCATGTACACTTGGCCCAACAGCTCCTTCTCTTTCAGCGACACCGCATGTGTGGTAGATAACGTTAAGGAACCCGTGTTTCTGTTTCAGGGACCAGGATGCAATGTTGATGCATATGTGATAGATATCATGTTTCTGTTTCAGGAACCAGGATGCAATGTTAACTGCATATGTGATAGATATCATGTTTCTGTTTCAGGGACCAGGATGCAATGTTAATTGCATATGTAATAGATATCATATTTCTGTTTCAGGAACCAAGGTGCAATGTTAATTGCATATGTAATAGATATCATGTTTCTGTTTCAGGGACCAGGATGCAATGTTGATGCATATGTGATAGATATCATGTTTCTGTTTCAGGGACCAGGATGCAATGTTAATTGCATATGTAATAGATATCATGTTTCTGTTTCAGGAACCAGGATGCAATGTTGATGCATATGTAATAGATATCATGTTTCTGTTTCAGGGACCAGGGTGCAATGTTAATTGCATATGTAATAGATATCATGTTTCTGTTTCAGGGACCAGGATGCAATGTTGATGCATATGTAATAGATATCATGTTTCTGTTTCAGGGACCAGGATGCAATGTTAATTGTATATGTAATAAATATCATGTTTCTGTTTCAGGAACCAGGATGCAATGTTAATTGCATATGTAATAAATATCATGTTTCTGTTTCAGGGACCAGGATGCAATGTTGATTGCATATGTAATAGATATCATGTTTCTGTTTCAGGGACCAGGATGCAATGTTAACTGCATATGTGATAGATATCATGTTTCTGTTTCAGGGACCAGGATGTAATGTTAATTGCACATGTGATAGATGTCATGTTTCTGTTTCAGGAACCAGGATGCAATGTTAACTGCATATGTGATAGATATCATGTTTCTGTTTCAGTACCGGCCTTCGAACTTTGTCTGGTTGTTTGGCGGAGAAAGTCAACGAATGCGAGGATGACGATAAGCAGAAAATGCTGGTCAAGCTGTTGATTGACAAGGAAGAGATAATGAATGGCCTCGGGACCATGTGCAACGGCTCAGATGCATGTGAGTCCCCCTGGTTTGGTACCCTTTAGAATGCTGCAAAATTAAGTCTACGTTAGACCCTGATTGTTGTGATGACTGCATCACTTGCGAAGAAACCCCATTTGTTCAGATTTCTCTAACCCGTCAAATAATGATGGTACTAAAAGGCCTTAGATATTTATTTGAAGCCAACGCTTCAAGGCATTTCTCTTTTTTCTAAATATTCAAAACACATTATTTTCAAAGTAAATCTTTGATAAGTGTTATTGAATGTGCGGTAAATTGAATTTAAACAAGTCAATGTCAAACAGAGGAGTTTTATCCGAATTTATGTCCGAATCTACGTTCAAAATATCTTATTTAAATTGGCACTATATTTTACTTTCTTATATTCCCCGATATCAGAATCCCTGTTCCACATCAGTCAAAATCCTACTTTTGTCATGACGCCCAGCCTACACCATCTTTAATGCTATTCCCGATGTCGTTTGAACTTGGAACAAGATAGTTTGAAACGATTACCAAATATAATCTTAAAATTGAACAACTGATAGGACAAGTATGTTCTCACTTAATGATACGCGTGTACGTGTACGGAGAAAGGTACGGTAGATGATAGGTTAGTGAACATTGATTTGAGAAGTGAAACCTATCATGAAGTGTGTTTCCATACAAAATGTATGCGGATGCTAATACATACAGGAAATCACCACTTAGTCATCAATAGATGTTCCATACGGATTAACACCAGAATATGCCATGTCCGCAGTTAATGATATAAAAAGTGTTCTTCATTCAGTTAACAACATCACCTTAAACAATCCCCACTTTTTTTTACAGTTGCTCAAAAACCGGATTGCCTTCCCAAACTCTCGACTGATCCATTCATCAGCTGTGTGGGAAGTGCAGAAGCCGACCTCACTAACGCTGGTGACACCAGCAGCCTCAACATGTCACTCGACACGATGTGCACGTAAGTGTTACTCTTTTATTTCAGGGTGAGAGTGCTATTTAAGGTTATACTGATTTCCAACGCTCTGTGATATTGATGACGTGATGCTTGTACCATGATGATTATGGTCGAGATACCGCAAGCGGCATTGATGACGTCGCAACAATACTGACGCCACAGCGTAGTTTTGTCGATGTAAATTCGACATTGTCAGCTTCAAGAATTCGATAAAGCAGTCGCATATTTAACACTGCTAATTATGAGGTGAGGTGAGGTGAAATTGGGTTTAGCGTCGCATCCAAGATTATTGCACTTATATAGCGACGTGCATGCATGCATTTGTGTGTGTGTGTGTGTGTTATGTTTTTGTACAATGTAAAACAATGTGTGAAACACTTAAATTGATTAATCATAACCCCGATTTAGCAATGGAAAGTATGATTATTAATCGAAAAGAAGATCAGCTGTACACCGACAAATTTCGTGGAATAATAGCATGGGCTCAACACCTCTCTGAACAGTAGTTGTCATATTAAGGCGTGAAGCGTGGTCCGAATCCCAGTTAGTCCGATTATATTTCTAGGTTCGTCAGCACCATACCCGAGCTCGTGGGTTTTACCAAAGCGGTAAACGCTTGAGACCTGCAGCAATTCGGGCTTTCCTCCCACATTAAGCTAACACGTCGTGATATAACTGACTGGAATACTGTTAAACCCAACTCAAATTACTCGCTCGGGAAATAAATCAGTTCTGGCACTTGTGACGTAACATAACAAGGGTACATTATTCGCTCCTTCATTACCGGGTGGTTGAATCCCGTTGTTATAGGCCTGTCGAACGAGAGGACGGACACAGTACTTGATGGTCGCAATGACCGTTATAAAAGTACCACGTTTACAGATGAAATGCTTCCAAATCACTTACATATTGCTTGATTTGTATCACCACTCCATCTTGCCTCATGGCTGTGACATACAAATTTGTATGTACCGGATGCCTGTCCTTCTAACTAGACTATGGAACCAATATGTATAAATATTGTTTAGATCTTGAAGTTACACTCATGTATTGTATCTCATCCAAACAGGTTCTTCGAGGCCTACAACTCATGCTTCTCCAAACTAGATGGTGACTGCAATGACATCGCAAGCTTCTACGATAAAGGCATCACTGCTGTAGAATACCCATACTGTTCCATGTCTCAGGTTGCGAAACGGCAAGCTATAGATGATTACCAGAATTATGTCTCCAGTAGTGCGGGGTTGGTGGGTAGCATCATGTCCATCACCGCTGCCTTTGTTGTCGCCAAGATCCTTTAAGTCTTACTCTTGTTAAAGTTCTATTGCAGTTTGCATATTAAATGGTTTTGTCAAAACAAACGTTGCAGCATTTCATAGACAAGCTTTTACAGAAATGGTCCAATAGCTATTCCACTGAATTCAACCCGACATTTTCTTTCCGATCGTATCTGTTCGTGTTAGATGGCTTTACCTTTTTAGATTAAAAGCTTGGACGTTTTTCATGCATGACGTTTCTCTGCATTTGTACCGACTCGGATACAATCTCAGTAATATACTATGCACGGTTTGCAATCGAGGCCAACCTTTACACCTGTCTTGGAATGTATTGTAAACTGTATAGTATTACACTACACTGTATGGCGGCATACCTCGTGATGACGGGCTCATGAAGTTTACTGCTCTTCGTCAGGAGTAAACAGAAACCCTTCCATATGTATCATCAGTAGCACTGAATTTGCCTTAAGCTTGCTTGTAGATAAGCTATTTTAAAAAAAAGATTTGCATTAACTGAAACATTACAACTTTAGTCATTTTATACACGTGGACGTTCCTGTGATTTATATTTTGACCATCGATCATTATCAAATCTTATTCGCCGTTGAATTAGATACTAAGCCGTGCAATAAAAGATCACCCATCCTTTTGGAGACTGTTATTATTAAACAGTGTTATATAGTGTCCATGTTAAAGTCATATAAAAGAGAGAACTAAATCTGCATCCAAATGACTCAATGGTATATCATCAGTTCAAATCATTCCTCCCTCATGGATCTGTGATCATTTTGTTCTTTAGTGTTCGTGTGCCTCCAATGTTTTTCTTTGTCCATTAGTTGTTAATTAATCACTTGTGTTAATTATTGTTTAATATTATCTTTGCTTACATGTAAGTTTTTAATAAATATTCTGAAACTGTAGCTGTTTTGTTTTCTAGACTACCTGAGATTTGTTTGTTTGTTTGGGGTCGGGTAGCTTTGAGGTTAGAGCGTTCGTTCGTCACGCCGAAGACCCGGGTTCTATTCCCAACATGGGAATAATGTGAGAAGCCTTAATGTGTCCCTCGCCGTGATGTTACTGGAATATTTCTAAAAGCGGCGTAAAACCATATTTATGGTGGTAGTCTGTTAATAATCGAGCCGGGACCAGACAATTCACTTATTGAAATCGTGGACATCGATCTACGAAATTGGGATAAGATAGTATGCATCATCCAAGTTAGCGAGCCTGATAATCGGATCCTGTTTATCGGCTCTTGTGACAATCCTAGACTGCTGAAGACCAGTTAAAACCCTTATGTTCACTAGGGGACTACCAATGGACACACAGATATTTTAATCAATTTGACCCTGTAGAGATTTCAGTTATTTCCATTGCCAAATCATTCGCTACGTTTCTAGGATCGAGTGGTCATAATACTCGTTTCTGACTGGCTGTTCAATTCGCTATATTTTCCCATGTACCCGGCAGTAGCATCTTTGCGTATGTAGTTTAATAACCGTTACATATGATATTCACCCTTGATATGAAGAGGGGGCGGGGTGGGTGTAGGGGTGGGTGTGTGGTTTTTTTTTTGCTTGCAGTGTGTCATAATACCCCAACGACATTCTCATGACATCTCATGTTTGTTCGTCATACCAAGATTCTATTATTTTCAGATAACCTTGATTTAACTGGACTATTTCTTTAAGTGATGTTTAGAAGTTGGTATGTTGTACAGGGGAGATAGTTCTATGGATTACAATGAAACCCTTGAAGATCCGGTCTTCAGCAACTCATGCTGGAATTCTGGTCCAGGCTCGATTATTTATTGACCGCCGACACATAGCTGTAATAACGCCAAGTGCGGCGTTAAACAACCAACGAACAGACAAACAAATATCACAATTAATGCGACGTGAACATACTAACACCGTTAACACACATCACTTGCTTGATAACGGTGTTAGTATCTACACAGAGACGTCGCAGTCATAACTAAAGAAGTTTCATATCCATATCTCCCTTGTTTAACTAGAATATTGTTGACTGTGTGGTATAACCAAATCCACCAATCATGGATGTCGTCCTTTAAAAAAGTCTATTTGTGTCATCTTGTGAGTCCAATTAACAACCTGTGCTGATCCTGAGAGGCAACTGACCGGATCGGGTGGTCTGGGTCGGCGACTTGTTTATTACCTGTCATCGTACCCCTGCGTGTCGCGGGTACATCCCCCACACCGACAACCACGTGAGCATAGACAACACTCAGCATCCCGATGATTTCATGTGAATTCATCGTCCAGCCACGATTGATTTGATTGGACGGCCGCCCACCCTGTTTTGAGCCTCGTTCTGGCTAACTAGAACCAAGTTCAGAGTTCAGTTGGGAGCGTTATTTTGCACTCACGCGTTTCACTCTCCTTGGAGGCCCGAAGCTACAATTTAAACAACCAACATGAAGGGGGATATGCTTGCAGCTGTGTTCATTGCGGTTTTATGTGGTAAGCATTTCTTTACAATGAACATACAGAAGTACTTCTATAGGCCTGTATAATTTCAGTTATCAAGGCATAATGGTAGAATATGCTTGTTAGATTATTTTAACTTAGATAAGATATTTCTAAAAAGTGTGCGTACTATTTTGTACTTACGAAATGTAGGCCTGACACGCTATTTGCACATGCATATATGGGTAAAATTGTACATGCTTACATTAAAGCTCACATGAAACATAAAGATAACGAGATCTAATATGCAATAACTGTCATGTTGTCACCATGCATCAAGTGTGGGTAGGACTCATGTGTAGAACTGCATTAGTATCAAGTATTTGTTTTAACATGACATGTCGAAGTATCGATGTCCGGTCTCTACCGGATCAGGTGAGTCATGATTTTAAATATTTCAAGGACGCCATAGAGCATGTGTTTTTGATATAGATGTTGACCATGACAACATCTTCAGGTCTCACTAGGATGCACGAAGTGAATGCCAGTTAGCTTGACTTAAGACGACAGTATTCTGTCACATGTGAATGGCTTTGCCGGGCTCGTTGTTTAGGTGCATAGCTTTTTCAAATCGTATTCACATCCTAATACGGTTTTACATTCGTCAGCAGTTTATTGCAACCGATAAAGGATGGAATTGCGAATCCTAACATTCCAGCTGACAGCTTGCGTTGTATGTTTCCAAGGGAGCTGAGAATGCTAATTAACGCACGATGACCCGTAATAATAGGTCATTGCAATAGCAATATCTGGGAAGGAATATCGCTTATAATATATAATTTATTTTGAATTACGTCAAACTCATAATACATGGATTGAATATATTTGCATATTTAATCGTATTAGGGACCATTTGATATTCTGTGGGTGTGGGTGTGGGTGTAGATGTGGGTGTGGATGGGGTGTGTGATAACGTATGGAGTCTAGATATTTTTGCAGCTACAGCTGGAAAACCAGATAAACCAGGAAAATCAAATCTATTAGCTTTAACATTTAATCAGATTTATTGGCCTCCCAACACCGTGTGGGTAGAGGGTTACAACGCTTTTAGCTGGATGGGTCTCCTACAAGGAGTGGGTAGAGGGTTACTTCGCTGTTATCTGTGTGGGTCTCCAACATGGAGTGGGTAGAGGGTTACAACGCTGTTATTTGTGTGGGTCTCCTACAAGGTGTGGGTAGAGGGATACAACGTTGTTGACTGTAGGGGGCTCCAACAAGGTGTGGATAGAGGGTTACAACGCTGTTGACTGTGTGGGTCTCCTACAAGATTTGGGTAGAGGGATACACCGTTGTTAACTTTGTGGGTCTCCTACAAAGTGTGGGTAGAGGGATACAATGTTGTCAGCTGTGTGGGTCTCCTACAAAGTGTGGGTAGAGGGATACAACGTTGTCAGCTATGTGGGTCTCCTACAAGGAATTGGTAGAAGATTACAACGTTGTTGACTGTATGGGTCTCCTACAAGATGTGGGTAGGGGGATACAACGTTGTCAGCTGTGTGGGTCTCCTACAAGGTGTTGTTAGAGGGATACAACGTTGTTTGCAGTGTGGGTCTCCTACAGTGTGTGGGTAGAGAGTTATAACGTTGTGGGCTGTGTGGGCCTTCTACAAGGTGTGGGAAGAGGGTTACAACGTTGTTACCTGTGTGGGTCTCCTACAAGATGTGGGAAGGGGGATACAACGTTGTCAGCTGTGTGGGTCTCCTACAAGGTGTTGTTAGAGGGATACAACGTTGTTTGCTGTGTGGGTCCACTACAAGGTGTGGGTAGAGGGTTATAACGTTGTCGGCTGTGTGGGCCTTCTACAAGGTGTTGGTAGAGGGTTACAATGTTGTCAGCTGTGTGGGTCTCCTTCAAGGTGTGGGTAGAGGGTTACAACGTTGTTAACTGTGTGGGTCCACTACAAGGTGTGGGTAGAGGGTTATAACGTTTTCGGCTGTGTGGGCCTTCTACAAGGTGTGGGTAGAGGGTTATAACCTTGTTAACTGTGTGGGTCGACTACAAGGTGTGGGTAGAGGGTTATAACGTTGTGGGCTGTGTGGGCCTTCTACAAGGTGTGGGTAGAGGGTTACAATGTTTTTGCTGTGTGGGCCTCCCACAAGGTGTGGGTAGAGGGTTACAACGTTGTTAACTGCGCGGGTCTCCTACAAGGTGTGGGTTGAGGGTTATAACCTTGTTAACTGTGTGGGCCTCCTACAAGGTGTGGGTAGAGGGTTATAACGTTGTCAGCTGTGTGGGTCTCCTACAAGGTGTGGGTAGAGGGTTATTCCGCAGTCACGTAACCTGGCGTTGTGCTAAATACATGTACATAAAACTACAGCTGCTACAAAAAAGGTTTCCCACTGTTTATCATCTGTCTAAAAATGGAACTCTTATTGAAGTTTCAGGATTATATATGTGCAAATACATACCCAATTAACATTGATCATAGCGTTTAAAAATGGTTATAACATTCTAAAGAAATGATACACGAAAACTAGTTTAAGGTGTCCTGTTCAAAATGAAATTAATACGCATGAATGAAAATCATTTTTGTCAGTGTAGGAGTTGCTTTTATATCCACTCTCATGTACACACCTAGGTCGTGTGTGTTTGTAACACTGTATGTTGTCTGATGCAATGTCTATGTGGAAATGTATACTTATTAGTATGGCTAAGCCAATACATACTCTCAACTGTAAATGCATGAACTATAGTATGGCCACGTTTGATGTGTGATGAGAGCAAATACATGCATTCAACAGAGATCATATAATAGTATATGGTCTCTGCATTCACCTGATACTGTATGATACAAATAAGAGGCGGCTGGGTAGCCTAGTGGTTAAACCTTTCGCTCGTCACCCCGAAGACCCGGGTTCGATTCCGAACATGGGCACAATGCACGAAGCCCATAAATGGCGTCCCCCGCCGCGATATTGCGGAAATATTGCTAAAAGCTACGAAAACCACACTCACTCACTCACATTATGTATATTACGGTAAAACCAATCAATACATGTACTCAACTGGAAATACTTTAACATAATAAGGTCAAGCCAATAAGTGGTATTGCATTATGTTTACTGTGTATTTTGACATGTAGACAAATACAAATACTATTGCATTACTAATAAAAAAAATACCCGTGAAGATCCGGGGTAGAATAGGTCTTCAACAACCCATGCTTACCGTAAAAGGCGACTATGCTTGTCGTTAGAGGAGACTAACGGGATCGGGTGGTCAGGCTCGCTGACTTGGTTGATGCATGTCATCGTATCCCAATGGCGTGGCTAGATGCTCATGACATCAGTCAATGGATGGTCTGGTCCAGACTCGATTATTTACAGATCGCCGTCATATAACAAACAAACAATTAACAATTACAAAAAAATGTTGTAGTCAAATGTAAAGAATGTTTTACAAAATATGTTTGCATACACACGAACCCCGATATCCAGTACCATGTTACATGTGTTTCTGGTATTTCAGGGGTGGCAGTTGACGCGGTATGCGACTCCACGACCCCTTCAAAGGTAAAGAATTGTGTCCTTCAGTCGGATCTCTTCCAGGCCGAACTACTACCAAGGAATCTGTCGACAGTTATGACATTTTGCAGGTAAGTCTCATGAAGAAACTTATGCAATAACTACACCCCTCGCCGTGTAATATGGCTATATCTTGCATCAGGCACTAGCATCCGATCCCCATGTAATATGGCCATAACTTGCATCGGACGCTAGCACCCCCTTCCCGTGTAATTTGGCCATATCTTGTATCAGACACTAGCATCCTCTCCCCATTTAATATGGTCATACGTTAAAAGATGGTGCTTCATGTTACCCTGCCTGGTGATCAGAATTGGTGGGATAAAACAAGGACTGGTCGGCTCGGTGTAAGTATACTGTGTCTGAGTGGGGTATTAATGGTACTCTGCGGCGTGATATCTCGGCATTATTCTTAAACTAGCATCAGCAGCAATTCCGACACACACGGACACAGACACACACTGACGCAGACACAGAGACAGACGCACACAGATACACACAGAAACACATACACACAGACACTGACACACAGAGACGCAGACACACAGAGAGACGCACAGACACAGTCACAGATACACACAGACACACATACACACACAGACGCACACAGATACACACAGACACACATACATGCACACACAGTCACACAGAGACACAAACACACACTGACACACACATACACATACAGACACACACAAAGACACAAACACATTCACATACAGATGCACATCAATACACATTGACACACACAAAGACACACAGACATACATACATACCAACGGAGAGACACAGACACACCCATATACACAAAGACAGACACACATACAGACACATACATACACCGAAGCAGACACACCCATTCACACAAGCACACACACACATACATACATACACAAAGACACATACAAAGACACACATACATACAAACACGTACATGGACATCGCAATTTAAGTACAGTATCTTTGAGCGCAACAGTTAAACCCATTTCACCTCACCTTGTCGTATCTGGCTGTAGTATACATGGTGCGACATCATGTACACTTGGCCCAACAGCTCCTTCTCTTTCAGCGACACCGCATGTGTGGTAGATAACGTTAAGGAACCCGTGTTTCTGTTTCAGGGACCAGGATGCAATGTTGATTGCATATGTAATAGATATCATGTTTCTGTTTCAGGGACCAGGATGCAATGTTAACTGCATATGTGATAGATATCATGTTTCTGTTTCAGGGACCAGGATGCAATGTTGATGCATATGTGATAGATATCATGTTTCTGTTTCAGGAACCAGGATGCAATGTTAACTGCATATGTGATAGATATCATGTTTCTGTTTCAGGGACCAGGATGCAATGTTAATTGCATATGTAATAGATATCATATTTCTGTTTCAGGAACCAAGGTGCAATGTTAATTGCATATGTAATAGATATCATCTTTCTGTTTCAGGAACCAGGATGCAATGTTGATGCATATGTGATAGATATCATGTTTCTGTTTCAGGAACCAGGATGCAATGTTAATTGCATATGTAATAGATATCATGTTTCTGTTTCAGGAACCAGGATGCAATGTTGATGCATATGTAATAGATATCATGTTTCTGTTTCAGGGACCAGGATGCAATGTTAATTGCATATGTAATAGATATCATCTTTCTGTTTCAGGCACCAGAATGCAATGTTGATGCATATGTAATAGATATCATGTTTCTGTTTCAGGGACCAGGATGCAATGTTAATTGTATATGTAATAAATATCATGTTTCTGTTTCAGGAACCATGATGCAATGTTAATTGCATATGTAATAAATATCATGTTTCTGTTTCAGGGACCAGGATGCAATGTTAATTGCATATGTAATAGATATTATGTTTCTGTTTCAAGGACCAGGATGCAATGTTGATTGCATATGTAATAGATATCATGTTTCTGTTTCAGGGACCAGGATGCAATTTTAATTGCATATGTGATAGATATCATGTTTCTGTTTCAGGGACTAGGATGTAATGTTAATTGCATATGTGATAGATATCATGTTTCTGTTTCAGGAACCAGGATGCAATGTTAACTGTATATGTGATAGATATCATGTTTCTGTTTCAGGGACTAGGATGCAATGTTAACTGCATATGTGATAGATATCATGTTTCTGTTTCAGGAACCAGGATGCAATGTTAATTGCATATGTGATAGATATCATGTTTCTGTTTCAGTACCGGCCTTCAAACTTTGTCTGGTTGTTTGGCGGAGAAAGTCAACGAATGCGAGGATGACGATAAGCAGAAAATGCTGGTCAAGCTGTTGATTGACAAGGAAGAGATAATGAATGGCCTCGGGACCATGTGCAACGGCTCAGATGCATGTGAGTCCCCCTGGTTTGGTACCCTTTAGAATGCTGCAAAATTAAGTCTACGTTAGACCCTGATTGTGTTGATGACTGCATCACTTGCGAAGAAACCCCATTTGTTCAGATTTCTCTAACCCGTCAAATAATGATGGTACTAAAAGGCCTTAGATATTTATTTGAAGCCAACGCTTCAAGGCATTTTTCTTTTTTCTAAATATTCAAAACACATTATTTTCAAAGTAAATCTTTGATAAGTGTTATTGAATGTGCGGTAAATTGAATTTAAACCAAGTCAATGTCAAACAGAGGAGTTTTATCCGAATTTATGTCCGAATCTACCTTCAAAATATCTTATTTAAATTGGCACTATATTTTACTTTCTTATATTCCCCGATATCAGAATCCCTGTTCCACATCAGTCAAAATCCTACTTTTGTCATGACGCCCAGCCTACACCATCTTTAATGCTATTCCCGATGTCGTTTGAACTTGGAACAAGATAGTTTGAAACGATTACCAAATATAATCTTAAAATTGAACAACTGATAGGACAAGTATGTTCTCACTTAATGATACGCGTGTACGTGTACGGAGAAAGGTACGGTAGATGATAGGTTAGTGAACATTGATTTGAGAAGTGAAACCTATCATGAAGTGTGTTTCCATACAAAATGTATGCGGATGCTAATACATACAGGAAATCACCACTTAGTCATCAATAGATGTTCCATACGGATTAACACCAGAATATGCCACGTCCGCAGTTAATGATTTGCTTGCCGCCGCGAGTGTAGCTGGAAAAGAGCTGATTGTGACGTTTAAAGGAAAAAAACCCAATAAAAAGTGCTCTTCATTCAGTTAACAACATCACCTGAAACAACCCCCACTTATTTTTACAGTTGCTCAAAAACCGGATTGCCTTCCCAAACTCTCGACTGATCCATTCATCAGCTGTGTGGGAAGTGCAGAAGCCGACCTCATTAACGCTGGTCACCCCAGCAGCCTCAACATGTCACTCGACACGATGTGCACGTAAGTGTTACTCTTTTATTTCAGGGTGAGAGTGCTATTTAAGGTTATACTGATTTCAAGCGCTCTGTGGCATTGATGACGTGATGCTTGTACCATGATGATTATGGTCGAGGTACCGCAAGCGGCATTGATGACGTCGCAACAATACTGACGCCACAGCGTAGTTTTGTGGATGTAAATTCGACATTGTCAGCTTCAAGAATTTGATACGGAGGTCGCATATTTAACACTGCTAATTATGAGGTGAGGTGAGGTGAGGTGAGGTGAAATTGGGTTTAACGTCGCATCCAAGATTATAGCGACCACGGAGGCGGTCTCTAATTATGGACGGATCGAACCCCGGACCTTCCGCTCTCCGGTCAGACGTTCTACCACTAGACCACGGAGGCGGTCTCTAATAATGAACTGGGGGGAAAAAGGGATTGTTACATTCATATACTTGTAACCTATTGATCAGTAGGAGGATGTGTAGCCTAGTCATCTAAAGTTGCAGAGTTGCGTCCCTTGGGCACGCCAGAAATCTTTGAACGTGGTCCGAATCCCAGTTAGTCCGATTATATGTCTAGGTTCGTCAGCACCATACCCGAGCTCGTGGGTTTTACCAAAGCGGTAAACGCTTGAGACCTGCATCAATTCGGGCTTTCCTCCCACATTAAGCTAACACGTCGTGATATAACTGACTGGAATAATGTTAAACCCAACTCAAATTACTCGCTCGGGAAATAAATCAGTTCTGGCACTTGTGACGTAACATAACAAGGGTACATTATTCGCTCCTTCATTACCGGGTGGTTGAATCCCGTTGTTATAGGCCTGTCGAACGAGAGGACGGACACAGAACTTGATGGTCGCAATGACCGTTATAAAAGTACCACGTTTACAGATGAAATGCTTCCAAATCACTTACATATTGCTTGATTTGTATCACCACTCCACCTTGCCTCATGGCTGTGACATACAAATTTGTATGTACTGGATGCCTGTCCTTCTAACTAGACTATGGAACCAATATGTATAAATATTGTTTAGATCTTGAAGTTACGCTCATGTATTGTATCTCATCCAAACAGGTTCTTCAAGGCCTACAACTCGTGCTTCTCCAAACTAGATGGTGACTGCAATGACATCGCAAGCTTCTACGATAAAGGCATCACTGCTATAGAATACCCATACTGTTCCATGTCTCAGTTTGCGAAACGGCAAGCTATAGATGATTACCAGAATTATGTCTCCAGTAGTGCGGGGTTGGTGGGTAGCATCATGTCCATCACCGCTGCCTTTGTTGTCGCCAAGATCCTTTAAGTCTTACTCTTGTTAAAGTTCAATTGCAGTTTGCATATTAAATGGTTTTGTCAAAACAAACGTTGCAGTATTTCATAGACAAGCTTTTACAGAAATGGTCCAATAGCTATTCCACTGAATTCAACCCGACATTTTCTTTCCGATCGTCTCTGTTCGTGTTAGATGGCTTTACCTTTTTAGATTGAAAGCTTGGACGTTTTTCATGCATGACGTTTCTCTGCATTTGTACCGACTCGGATACAATCTCAGTAATATACTATGCACGGTTTGCAATCGAGGCCAACCTTTACACCTGTCTTGGAATGTATTGTAAACTGTATAGTATTACACTACACTGTATGGCGGCATACCTCGTGATGACGGGCTCATGAAGTTTACTGCTCTTCGTCAGGAGTAAACAGAAACCCTTCCATATGTATCATCAGTAGCACTGAATTTGCCTTAAGCTTGCTTGTAGATAAGCTATTTTAAAAAAAGATTTGCATTTACTGAAACATTACAACTTTAGTCATTTTATACACCTGGACGTTCCTGTGATTTATATTTTGACCATCGATCATTATCAAATCTTATTCGCCGTTGAATTAGATACTAAGCCGTGCAATAAAAGGTCCCCCATCCTTTTGGAGACTGTTATTATTAAACAGTGTTATAAAGTGTCCATGTTAAAGTCATATAAAAGAGAGAACTAAATCTGCATCCAAATGACTCAATGGTATATCATCAGTTCAAATCATTCCTCCCTCATGGATCTGTGATCATTTTGTTCTTTAGTGTTCGTGTGCCTCCAATGTTTTTCTTTGTCCATTAGTTGTTAATTAATCACTTGTGTTAATTATTGTTTACTATTATCTTTGCTTACATGTAAGTTTTTAATAAATATTCTGAAACTGTAGCTGTTTTGTTTTCTAGACTACCTGAGATTTGTTTGTTTGTTTGGGGTCGGGTAGCTTTGAGGTTAGAGCGTTCGTTCGTCACGCCGAAGACCCGGGTTCTATTCCCAACATGGGAATAATGTGAGAAGCCTTAATGTGTCCCTCGCCGTGATGTTACTGGAATATTTCTAAAAGCGGCGTAAAACCATATTTATGGTGGTAGTCTGTTAATAATCGAGCCGGGACCAGACAATTCACTTATTGAAATCGTGGACATCGATCTACGAAATTGGGATAAGATAGTATGCATCATCCAAGTTAGCGAGCCTGATAATCGGATCCTGTTTATCGGCTCTTGTGACAACCCTAGACTGCTGAAGACCAGTTAAAACCCTTATGTTCACTAGGGGACTACCAATGGACACACAGATATTTTAATCAATTTGACCCTGTTGAGATTCCAGTTATTTCCATTGCCAAATCATTCGCTACGTTTCTAGGATCGAGTGGTCATAATACTCGTTTCTGACTGGCTGTTCAATTCGCTATATTTTCCCATGAACCCGGCAGTAGCATCTTTGCGTATGTAGTTTAATAACCGTTACATATGATATTCACCCTTGATATGAAGAGGGGGCGGGGTGGGTGTAGGGGTGGGGCTAATTTACTATGTAAACAAATACACTCCACCTCCATGCTTGCAGTGTGTCATAATACCCCAACGACATTCTCATGACATCTCATGTTTGTTCGTCATACCAAGATTCTATTATTTTCAGATAACCTTGATTTAACTGGACTATTTCTTTAAGTGATGTTTAGAAGTTGGTATGTTGTACAGGGGATATAGTTCTATGGATTACAATGAAACCCTTGAAGATCCGGTCTTCAGCAACTCATGCTGGAATTCTGGTCCAGGCTCGATTATTTATTGACCGCCGACATATAGCTGTAATAACGCCAAGTGCGGCGTTAAACAACCAACCAACAAACAAACAAATATTACAATTAATGCGACGTGAACATACTAACAACGTTAACACACATCACTTGCTTGATAACGGTGTTAGTATCTACACAGAGACGTCGCAGTCATAACTAAAGAAGTTTCATATCCATATCTCCCTTGTTTAACTAGAATATTGTTGACTGTGTGGTATAACCAAATCCACCAATCATGGATGTCGTCCTTTAAAAGAGTCTATTTGTGTCATCTTGTGAGTCCAATTAACAACCTGTTCTGATCCTGAGAGGCAACTGACCGGATCGGGTGGTCTGGGTCGGCGACTTGTTTATTACGTGTCATCGTACCCCTGCGTGTCGCCACACCGACAACCACGTGAGCATAGACAACATTCAGCATCCCGATGATTTCATGTGAATTCATCGTCCAGCCACGATTGATTTGATTGGACGGCCGCCCACCCTGTTTGGAGCCTCGTTCTGGCTAACTAGAACCAAGTTCAGAGTTCAGTTGGGAGCGTTATTTTGCACTCACGCGTTTCACTCTCCTTGGAGGCCCGAAGCTACAATTTAAACAACCAACATGAAGGGGGATATGCTTGCAGCTGTGTTCATTGCGGTTTTATGTGGTAAGCATTTCTTTACAATGAACATACAGAAGTACTTCTATAGGCCTGTATAATTTCAGTTATCAAGGCATAATGGTAGAATATGCTTGTTAGATTATTTTAACATAGATAAGATATTTCTAAAAAGTGTGCGTACTATTTTGTACTTACGAAATGTAGGCCTGACACGCTATTTGCACATGCATATATGGGTAAAATTGTACATGCTTACATTAAAGCTCACATGAAACATAAAGATAACGAGATCTAATATGCAATAACTGTCATGTTGTCACCATGCATCAAGTGTGGGTAGGACTCATGTGTAGAACTGCATTAGTATCAAGTATTTGTTTTAACATGACATGTCGAAGTATCGATGTCCGGTCTCTACCAGATCAGGTGAGTCATGATTTTAAATATTTCAAGGACGCCATAGAGCATGTGTTTTTGATATAGATGTTGACCATGACAACATCTTCAGGTCTCACTAGGATGCACGAAGTGAATGCCAGTTAGCTTGACTTAAGACGATAGTATTCTGTCACATGTGAATGGCTTTGCCGGGCTCGTTGTTTAGGTGCATAGCTTTTTCAAATCGTATTCACATCCTAATACGGTTTTACATTCGTCAGCAGTTTATTGCAACCGATAAAGGATGGAATTGCGAATCCTAACATTCCAGCTGACAGCTTGCGTTGTATGTTTCCAAGGGAGCTGAGAATGCTAATTAACGCACGATGACCCGTATTAATAGGTCATTGCAATAGCAATATCTGGGAAGGAATATCGCTTATAATATATAATTTATTTTGAATTACGTCAAACTCATAATACATGGATTGAATATATTTGCATATTTAATCGTATTAGGGACCATTTGATATTCTGTGGGTGTGGGTGTGGGTGTAGATGTGGGTGTGGATGGGGTGTGTGATAACGTATGGAGTCTAGATATTTTTGCAGCTACAGCTGGAAAACCAGATAAACCAGGAAAATCAAATCTATTAGCTTTAACATTTAATCAGATTTATTGGCCTCCCAACACCGTGTGGGTAGAGGGTTACAACGCTTTTAGCTGGATGGGTCTCCTACAAGGAGTGGGTAGAGGGTTACTTCGCTGTTATCTGTGTGGGTCTCCAACATGGAGTGGGTAGAGGGTTACAACGCTGTTATTTGTGTGGGTCTCCTACAAGGTGTGGGTAGAGGGATACAACGTTGTTGACTGTAGGGGGCTCCAACAAGGTGTGGATAGAGGGTTACAACGCTGTTGACTGTGTGGGTCTCCTACAAGATTTGGGTAGAGGGATACACCGTTGTTAACTGTGTGGGTCTCCTACAAAGTGTGGGTAGAGGGATACAATGTTGTCAGCTGTGTGGGTCTCCTACAAAGTGTGGGTAGAGGGATACAACGTTGTCAGCTATGTGGGTCTCCTACAAGGAATTGGTAGAAGATTACAACGTTGTTGACTGTATGGGTCTCCTACAAGATGTGGGTAGGGGGATACAACGTTGTCAGCTGTGTGGGTCTCCTACAAGGTGTTGTTAGAGGGATACAACGTTGTTTGCAGTGTGGGTCTCCTACAGTGTGTGGGTAGAGAGTTATAACGTTGTGGGCTGTGTGGGCCTTCTACAAGGTGTGGGAAGAGGGTTACAACGTTGTTACCTGTGTGGGTCTCCTACAAGATGTGGGAAGGGGGATACAACGTTGTCAGCTGTGTGGGTCTCCTACAAGGTGTTGTTAGAGGGATACAACGTTGTTTGCTGTGTGGGTCCACTACAAGGTGTGGGTAGAGGGTTATAACGTTGTCGGCTGTGTGGGCCTTCTACAAGGTGTTGGTAGAGGGTTACAATGTTGTCAGCTGTGTGGGTCTCCTTCAAGGTGTGGGTAGAGGGTTACAACGTTGTTAACTGTGTGGGTCCACTACAAGGTGTGGGTAGAGGGTTATAACGTTTTCGGCTGTGTGGGCCTTCTACAAGGTGTGGGTAGAGGGTTATAACCTTGTTAACTGTGTGGGTCGACTACAAGGTGTGGGTAGAGGGTTATAACGTTGTGGGCTGTGTGGGCCTTCTACAAGGTGTGGGTAGAGGGTTACAATGTTGTTTGCTGTGTGGGCCTCCCACAAGGTGTGGGTAGAGGGTTACAACGTTGTTAACTGCGCGGGTCTCCTACAAGGTGTGGGTTGAGGGTTATAACCTTGTTAACTGTGTGGGCCTCCTACAAGGTGTGGGTAGAGGGTTATAACGTTGTCAGCTGTGTGGGTCTCCTACAAGGTGTGGGTAGAGGGTTATCCCGCAGTCACGTAACCTGGCGTTGTGCTAAATACATGTACATAAAACTACAGCTGCTACAAAAAAGGTTTCCCACTGTTTATCATCTGTCTAAAAATGGAACTCTTATTGAAGTTTCAGGATTATATATGTGCAAATACATACCCAATTAACATTGATCATAGCGTTTAAAAATGGTTATAACATTCTAAAGAAATGATACACGAAAACTAGTTTAAGGTGTCCTGTTCAAAATGAAATTAATACGCATGAATGAAAATCATTTTTGTCAGTGTAGGAGTTGCTTTTATATCCACTCTCATGTACACACCTAGGTCGTGTGTGTTTGTAACACTGTATGTTGTCTGATGCAATGTCTATGTGGAAATGTATACTTATTAGTATGGCTAAGCCAATACATACTCTCAACTGTAAATGCATGAACTATAGTATGGCCACGTTTGATGTGTGATGAGAGCAAATACATGCATTCAACAGAGATCATATAATAGTATATGGTCTCTGCATTCACCTGATACTGTATGATACAAATAAGAGGCGGCTGGGTAGCCTAGTGGTTAAACCTTTCGCTCGTCACCCCGAAGACCCGGGTTCGATTCCGAACATGGGCACAATGCACGAAGCCCATAAATGGCGTCCCCCGCCGCGATATTGCGGAAATATTGCTAAAAGCTACGAAAACCACACTCACTCACTCACATTATGTATATTACGGTAAAACCAATCAATACATGTACTCAACTGGAAATACTTTAACATAATAAGGTCAAGCCAATAAGTGGTATTGCATTATGTTTACTGTGTATTTTGACATGTAGACAAATACAAATACTATTGCATTACTAATAAAAAAAATACCCGTGAAGATCCGGGGTAGAATAGGTCTTCAACAACCCATGCTTACCGTAAAAGGCGACTATGCTTGTCGTTAGAGGAGACTAACGGGATCGGGTGGTCAGGCTCGCTGACTTGGTTGATGCATGTCATCGTATCCCAATGGCGTGGCTAGATGCTCATGACATCAGTCAATGGATGGTCTGGTCCAGACTCGATTATTTACAGATCGCCGTCATATAACAAACAAACAATTAACAATTACAAAAAAATGTTGTAGTCAAATGTAAAGAATGTTTTACAAAATATGTTTGCATACACACGAACCCCGATATCCAGTACCATGTTACATGTGTTTCTGGTATTTCAGGGGTGGCAGTTGACGCGGTATGCGACTCCACGACCCCTTCAAAGGTAAAGAATTGTGTCCTTCAGTCGGATCTCTTCCAGGCCGAACTACTACCAAGGAATCTGTCGACAGTTATGACATTTTGCAGGTAAGTCTCATGAAGAAACTTATGCAATAACTACACCCCTCGCCGTGTAATATGGCTATATCTTGCATCAGGCACTAGCATCCGATCCCCATGTAATATGGCCATAACTTGCATCGGACGCTAGCACCCCCTTCCCGTGTAATTTGGCCATATCTTGTATCAGACACTAGCATCCTCTCCCCATTTAATATGGTCATACGTTAAAAGATGGTGCTTCATGTTACCCTGCCTGGTGATCAGAATTGGTGGGATAAAACAAGGACTGGTCGGCTCGGTGTAAGTATACTGTGTCTGAGTGGGGTATTAATGGTACTCTGCGGCGTGATATCTCGGCATTATTCTTAAACTAGCATCAGCAGCAATTCCGACACACACGGACACAGACACACACTGACGCAGACACAGAGACAGACGCACACAGATACACACAGAAACACATACACACAGACACTGACACACAGAGACGCAGACACACAGAGAGACGCACAGACACAGTCACAGATACACACAGACACACATACACACACAGACGCACACAGATACACACATTCACACATACATGCACACACAGTCACACAGAGACACAAACACACACTGACACACACATACACATACAGACACACACAAAGACACAAACACATTCACATACAGATGCACATCAATACACATTGACACACACAAAGACACACAGACATACATACATACATACCAACGGAGAGACACAGACACACCCATATACACAAAGACAGACACACATACAGACACATACATACACCGAAGCAGACACACCCATTCACACAAGCACACACACACATACATACATACACAAAGACACATACAAAGACACACATACATACAAACACGTACATGGACATCGCAATTTAAGTACAGTATCTTTGAGCGCAACAGTTAAACCCATTTCACCTCACCTTGTCGTATCTGGCTGTAGTATACATGGTGCGACATCATGTACACTTGGCCCAACAGCTCCTTCTCTTTCAGCGACACCGCATGTGTGGTAGATAACGTTAAGGAACCCGTGTTTCTGTTTCAGGGACCAGGATGCAATGTTGATTGCATATGTAATAGATATCATGTTTCTGTTTCAGGGACCAGGATGCAATGTTAACTGCATATGTGATAGATATCATGTTTCTGTTTCAGGGACCAGGATGCAATGTTGATGCATATGTGATAGATATCATGTTTCTGTTTCAGGAACCAGGATGCAATGTTAACTGCATATGTGATAGATATCATGTTTCTGTTTCAGGGACCAGGATGCAATGTTAATTGCATATGTAATAGATATCATATTTCTGTTTCAGGAACCAAGGTGCAATGTTAATTGCATATGTAATAGATATCATCTTTCTGTTTCAGGAACCAGGATGCAATGTTGATGCATATGTGATAGATATCATGTTTCTGTTTCAGGAACCAGGATGCAATGTTAATTGCATATGTAATAGATATCATGTTTCTGTTTCAGGAACCAGGATGCAATGTTGATGCATATGTAATAGATATCATGTTTCTGTTTCAGGGACCAGGATGCAATGTTAATTGCATATGTAATAGATATCATCTTTCTGTTTCAGGCACCAGAATGCAATGTTGATGCATATGTAATAGATATCATGTTTCTGTTTCAGGGACCAGGATGCAATGTTAATTGTATATGTAATAAATATCATGTTTCTGTTTCAGGAACCAGGATGCAATGTTAATTGCATATGTAATAAATATCATGTTTCTGTTTCAGGGACCAGGATGCAATGTTAATTGCATATGTAATAGATATTATGTTTCTGTTTCAAGGACCAGGATGCAATGTTGATTGCATATGTAATAGATATCATGTTTCTGTTTCAGGGACCATGATGCAATTTTAATTGCATATGTGATAGATATCATGTTTCTGTTTCAGGGACTAGGATGTAATGTTAATTGCATATGTGATAGATATCATGTTTCTGTTTCAGGAACCAGGATGCAATGTTAACTGTATATGTGATAGATATCATGTTTCTGTTTCAGGGACTAGGATGCAATGTTAATTGCATATGTGATAGATATCATGTTTCTGTTTCAGGAACCAGGATGCAATGTTAATTGCATATGTGATAGATATCATGTTTCTGTTTCAGTACCGGCCTTCAAACTTTGTCTGGTTGTTTGGCGGAGAAAGTCAACGAATGCGAGGATGACGATAAGCAGAAAATGCTGGTCAAGCTGTTGATTGACAAGGAAGAGATAATGAATGGCCTCGGGACCATGTGCAACGGCTCAGATGCATGTGAGTCCCCCTGGTTTGGTACCCTTTAGAATGCTGCAAAATTAAGTCTACGTTAGACCCTGATTGTGTTGATGACTGCATCACTTGCGAAGAAACCCCATTTGTTCAGATTTCTCTAACCCGTCAAATAATGATGGTACTAAAAGGCCTTAGATATTTATTTGAAGCCAACGCTTCAAGGCATTTCTCTTTTTTCTAAATATTCAAAACACATTATTTTCAAAGTAAATCTTTGATAAGTGTTATTGAATGTGCGGTAAATTGAATTTAAACCAAGTCAATGTCAAACAGAGGAGTTTTATCCGAATTTATGTCCGAATCTACCTTCAAAATATCTTATTTAAATTGGCACTATATTTTACTTTCTTATATTCCCCGATATCAGAATCCCTGTTCCACATCAGTCAAAATCCTACTTTTGTCATGACGCCCAGCCTACACCATCTTTAATGCTATTCCCGATGTCGTTTGAACTTGGAACAAGATAGTTTGAAACGATTACCAAATATAATCTTAAAATTGAACAACTGATAGGACAAGTATGTTCTCACTTAATGATACGCGTGTACGTGTACGGAGAAAGGTACGGTAGATGATAGGTTAGTGAACATTGATTTGAGAAGTGAAACCTATCATGAAGTGTGTTTCCATACAAAATGTATGCGGATGCTAATACATACAGGAAATCACCACTTAGTCATCAATAGATGTTCCATACGGATTAACACCAGAATATGCCACGTCCGCAGTTAATGATTTGCTTGCCGCCGCGAGTGTAGCTGGAAAAGAGCTGATTGTGACGTTTAAAGGAAAAAAACCCAATAAAAAGTGCTCTTCATTCAGTTAACAACATCACCTGAAACAACCCCCACTTATTTTTACAGTTGCTCAAAAACCGGATTGCCTTCCCAAACTCTCGACTGATCCATTCATCAGCTGTGTGGGAAGTGCAGAAGCCGACCTCATTAACGCTGGTCACCCCAGCAGCCTCAACATGTCACTCGACACGATGTGCACGTAAGTGTTACTCTTTTATTTCAGGGTGAGAGTGCTATTTAAGGTTATACTGATTTCAAGCGCTCTGTGGCATTGATGACGTGATGCTTGTACCATGATGATTATGGTCGAGGTACCGCAAGCGGCATTGATGACGTCGCAACAATACTGACGCCACAGCGTAGTTTTGTGGATGTAAATTCGACATTGTCAGCTTCAAGAATTTGATACGGAGGTCGCATATTTAACACTGCTAATTATGAGGTGAGGTGAGGTGAGGTGAAATTGGGTTTAACGTCGCATCCAAGATTATAGCGACCACGGAGGCGGTCTCTAATTATGGACGGATCGAACCCCGGACCTTCCGCTCTCCGGTCAGACGTTCTACCACTAGACCACGGAGGCGGTCTCTAATAATGAACTGGGGGGAAAAAGGGATTGTTACATTCATATACTTGTAACCTATTGATCAGTAGGAGGATGTGTAGCCTAGTCATCTAAAGTTGCAGAGTTGCGTCCCTTGGGCACGCCAGAAATCTTTGAACGTGGTCCGAATCCCAGTTAGTCCGATTATATGTCTAGGTTCGTCAGCACCATACCCGAGCTCGTGGGTTTTACCAAAGCGGTAAACGCTTGAGACCTGCATCAATTCGGGCTTTCCTCCCACATTAAGCTAACACGTCGTGATATAACTGACTGGAATAATGTTAAACCCAACTCAAATTACTCGCTCGGGAAATAAATCAGTTCTGGCACTTGTGACGTAACATAACAAGGGTACATTATTCGCTCCTTCATTACCGGGTGGTTGAATCCCGTTGTTATAGGCCTGTCGAACGAGAGGACGGACACAGAACTTGATGGTCGCAATGACCGTTATAAAAGTACCACGTTTACAGATGAAATGCTTCCAAATCACTTACATATTGCTTGATTTGTATCACCACTCCACCTTGCCTCATGGCTGTGACATACAAATTTGTATGTACTGGATGCCTGTCCTTCTAACTAGACTATGGAACCAATATGTATAAATATTGTTTAGATCTTGAAGTTACGCTCATGTATTGTATCTCATCCAAACAGGTTCTTCAAGGCCTACAACTCGTGCTTCTCCAAACTAGATGGTGACTGCAATGACATCGCAAGCTTCTACGATAAAGGCATCACTGCTATAGAATACCCATACTGTTCCATGTCTCAGTTTGCGAAACGGCAAGCTATAGATGATTACCAGAATTATGTCTCCAGTAGTGCGGGGTTGGTGGGTAGCATCATGTCCATCACCGCTGCCTTTGTTGTCGCCAAGATCCTTTAAGTCTTACTCTTGTTAAAGTTCAATTGCAGTTAGCATATTAAATGGTTTTGTCAAAACAAACGTTGCAGTATTTCATAGACAAGCTTTTACAGAAATGGTCCAATAGCTATTCCACTGAATTCAACCCGACATTTTCTTTCCGATCGTATCTGTTCGTGTTAGATGGCTTTACCTTTTTAGACTGAAAGCTTGGACGTTTTTAATGCATGACGTTTCTCTGCATTTGTACCGACTCGGATACAATCTCAGTAATATACTATGCACGGTTTGCAATCGAGGCCAACCTTTACACCTGTCTTGGAATGTATTGTAAACTGTATAGTATTACACTACACTGTATGGCGGCATACCTCGTGATGACGGGCTCATGAAGTTTACTGCTCTTCGTCAGGAGTAAACAGAAACCCTTCCATATGTATCATCAGTAGCACTGAATTTGCCTTAAGCTTGCTTGTAGATAAGCTATTTTAAAAAAAGATTTGCATTTACTGAAACATTACAACTTTAGTCATTTTATACACCTGGACGTTCCTGTGATTTATATTTTGACCATCGATCATTATCAAATCTTATTCGCCGTTGAATTAGATACTAAGCCGTGCAATAAAAGGTCCCCCATCCTTTTGGAGACTGTTATTATTAAACAGTGTTATAAAGTGTCCATGTTAAAGTCATATAAAAGAGAGAACTAAATCTGCATCCAAATGACTCAATGGTATATCATCAGTTCAAATCATTCCTCCCTCATGGATCTGTGATCATTTTGTTCTTTAGTGTTCGTGTGCCTCCAATGTTTTTCTTTGTCCATTAGTTGTTAATTAATCACTTGTGTTAATTATTGTTTACTATTATCTTTGCTTACATGTAAGTTTTTAATAAATATTCTGAAACTGTAGCTGTTTTGTTTTCTAGACTACCTGAGATTTGTTTGTTTGTTTGGGGTCGGGTAGCTTTGAGGTTAGAGCGTTCGTTCGTCACGCCGAAGACCCGGGTTCTATTCCCAACATGGGAATAATGTGAGAAGCCTTAATGTGTCCCTCGCCGTGATGTTACTGGAATATTTCTAAAAGCGGCGTAAAACCATATTTATGGTGGTAGTCTGTTAATAATCGAGCCGGGACCAGACAATTCACTTATTGAAATCGTGGACATCGATCTACGAAATTGGGATAAGATAGTATGCATCATCCAAGTTAGCGAGCCTGATAATCGGATCCTGTTTATCGGCTCTTGTGACAACCCTAGACTGCTGAAGACCAGTTAAAACCCTTATGTTCACTAGGGGACTACCAATAGACACACAGATATTTTAATCAATTTGACCCTGTTGAGATTCCAGTTATTTCCATTGCCAAATCATTCGCTACGTTTCTAGGATCGAGTGGTCATAATACTCGTTTCTGACTGGCTGTTCAATTCGCTATATTTTCCCATGAACCCGGCAGTAGCATCTTTGCGTATGTAGTTTAATAACCGTTACATATGATATTCACCCTTGATATGAAGAGGGGGCGGGGTGGGTGTAGGGGTGGGGCTAATTTACTATGTAAACAAATACACTCCACCTCCATGCTTGCAGTGTGTCATAATACCCCAACGACATTCTCATGACATCTCATGTTTGTTCGTCATACCAAGATTCTATTATTTTCAGATAACCTTGATTTAACTGGACTATTTCTTTAAGTGATGTTTAGAAGTTGGTATGTTGTACAGGGGATATAGTTCTATGGATTACAATGAAACCCTTGAAGATCCGGTCTTCAGCAACTCATGCTGGAATTCTGGTCCAGGCTCGATTATTTATTGACCGCCGACATATAGCTGTAATAACGCCAAGTGCGGCGTTAAACAACCAACCAACAAACAAACAAATATTACAATTAATGCGACGTGAACATACTAACAACGTTAACACACATCACTTGCTTGATAACGGTGTTAGTATCTACACAGAGACGTCGCAGTCATAACTAAAGAAGTTTCATATCCATATCTCCCTTGTTTAACTAGAATATTGTTGACTGTGTGGTATAACCAAATCCACCAATCATGGATGTCGTCCTTTAAAAGAGTCTATTTGTGTCATCTTGTGAGTCCAATTAACAACCTGTGCTGATCCTGAGAGGCAACTGACCGGATCGGGTGGTCTGGGTCGGCGACTTGTTTATTACGTGTCATCGTACCCCTGCGTGTCGCGGGTACATCCCCCACACCGACAACCACGTGAGCATAGACAACATTCAGCATCCCGATGATTTCATGTGAATTCATCGTTCAGCCACGATTGATTTGATTGGACGGCCGCCCACCCTGTTTTGAGCCTCGTTCCGGCTAACTAGAACCAAGTTCAGAGTTCAGTTGGGAGCGTTATTTTGCACTCACGCGTTTCACTCTCCTTGGAGGCCCGAAGCTACAATTTAAACAACCAACATGAAGGGGGATATGCTTGCAGCTGTGTTCATCACGGTTTTATGTGGTAAGCATTTCTTTACAATGAACATATAGAAGTACTTCTATAGGCCTGTATAATTTCAGTTATCAAGGCATAATGGTAGAATATGCTTGTTAGATTATTTTAACATAGATAAGATATTTCTAAAAAGTGTGCGTACTGTTTTGTACACGCTATTTGCACATGTATATATGGGTAAAATTGTACATGTTTACATTAAAGCTCACATGAAACATAGAGATAACGAGATCTAATATGCAATAACTGTCATGTTGTCACCATGCATCAAGTGTGGGTAGGACTCATGTGTAGAACTGCATTAGTATCAAGTATTTGTTTTAACATGACATGTCGAAGTATCGTTGTCCGGGCTCTACCGGATCAGGTGAGTCATGATTTTAAATATTTCAAGGACGCCCTAGAGCATGTGTTTTTGATATAGATGTTGACCATGACAACATCTTCAGGTCTCACTAGGATGCACGAAGTGAATGCCGGTTAGCTTGACTTAAGACGAGAGTATTCTGTCACATGTGAATGGCTTTACCGGGCTCGTTGTTTAGGTGCATAGCTTTTTCAAATCGTATTCACATCCTAATACGGTTTTACATTCGTCAGCAGTTTATTGCAACCGATAAAGGATGACAATGCGAATCCTAACATCCCAGCTGACAGCTTGCGTTGTATGTTTCCAAGGGAGCTGAGAATGCTAATTAACGCACAATGACCCGTAATAATAGGTCATTGCAATAGCAATATCTGGGAAGGAATATCACTTATAATATATAATTTATTTTGAATAACGTCAAACTCATAACACATGGATTGAATATATTTGCACATTTAATCGTATTAGGGACCATTTGATATTCTGGGGGTGTGGGTGTGGGTGTAGATGTGGGTGTGGATGGGGTGTGTGATAACGTATGGAGTCTAGATATTTTTGCAGCTACAGCTGGAAAACCAGATAATTTTTAAATCAAATCTATTAGCTTAAACACTTAATCAGATTTATTGGCCTCCAACACCGTGTGGGTAGAGGGTTACAACGTTTTTAGTTGGATGGGTCTCCTACAAGGTGTGGGTAGAGGGTTACAACGTTGTCAGCTGTGTGGGCCTCCAACAAGGAGTGGATAGAGGGTTACTTCGCTGTTATCTGTGTGGGTCTCCTACAAGGAGTGGGTAGAGGGTTACATCGCTGTTATCTGTGTGGGTCTCCTACAAGATGTGGGTAGGGGGATACAACGTTGTCAGCTGTGTGGGTCTCCTACAAGGTGTGGTTAGAGGGATACAACGTTGTTAATTGTGGGCGCCTCTTACAATGTGTGGGTAGAGGGTTATAACGTTGTCAGCTGTGTGGGCCTCCTACAAGGTGTGGCTAGAGGGTTACAACGTTGTTGACTTTGTGGGTCTCCTATAAGATGTGGGTAGAGGGTTACAACGTTGTCAGCTGTGTGGGTCTCCTACAAGGTGTGGGTAGAGGGATACAACGTTGTTAACTGTGGGCGCCTCCTACAAGGTGTGGGTAGAGGGTTATAACGTTGTCAGCTGTGTGGGTCTCCTACAAGGTGTGGGTAGAGGGTTACAACGTTGTTGACTGTGTGGGTGTACTATAAGATGTGGGTAGAGGGTTACAACGTTGTCAGCTGTGTGGGTCTCCTACAAGATGTGGGTAGAGGGTTACAACGTTGTCAGCTGTGTGGGTCTCCTACAAGGTGTGGGTAGAGGGATACAACGTTGTCAGCTGTGTGGGTCTCCTACAAGATGTGGGTAGGGGGATACAACGTTGTCAGCTGTGTGGGCCTCCAACAAGGTGTGGGTAGAGGGTTACAACCTTGTCAGCTGTGTGGGCCACCTACAAGGTGTGGGTAGAGGGTTACAACCTTGTCAGCTGTGTGGGTCTCCTACAAGGTGTGGGTAGAGGGTTACAACGTTGTCAGCTGTGTGGGTCTCCTACAAGATGTGGGTAGAGGGATACAACTTTTCAGCTGTGTGGGTTTCCTACAATGTGTTGTTAGAGGGATACAACGTTGTTAACTGTGTGGGCCTCCTACAATGTGTGGGTAGAGGGTTATAACGTTGTCAGCTATGTGGGCCCCCTAAAAGGTGTGGCTAGAGGGTTACAACGCTGTTAACTTTGTGGGTCTCCTACAAGGTGTGGGTAGAGGGTTACAACGTTGTTAACTGTGTGGGTCTCCTACAAGGTGTTGGTAGAGGGTTACAATGTTTGTTTGCTGTGTAGGTTTCCTACAAGGTGTGGGTAGAGAGTTATAACGTTGTGGGCTGTGTGGGCCTTCTACAAGGCGTTGGTAGAGGGTTATAACGTTGTTGACTGTGTGGGTCTCCTACAAGATGTGGGTAGAGGGATACAACGTTGTCAGCTGTGTGGGTCTCCTACAAGGTGTTGTTAGAGGGATACAACGTTGTTTGCTGTGTGGGTCTCCTACAAGGTGTGGGTAGAGAGTTATAACGTTGTCAGCTGTGTGGGCCTTCTACAAGGTGTGGGTAGAGGGTTACAATTTTGTTTGCTGTGTGGGTCTCCTACAAGGTGTGGGAGGAAGGTTACAACCTTGTTAACTGTGTGGGTCTCTTACAAGGTGTGGGTAGAGAGTTATAACGTTGTTAGCTTTGTGGGTCTCCCACAAAGTGTCGATAGAGGGTTACAACGTTGTTAACTGCGCAGGTCTCCTACAAGGTGTGGGTTGAGGGTTATAACCTTGTTAACTGTGTGGGCCTCCTACAAGGTGTGGGTAGAGGGTTATAACGTTGTCAGCTGTGTGGGTCTCCTACAAGGTGTGGGTAGAGGGTTATCCCGCAGTCACGTAACCTGGCGTTGTGCTAAATACATGTACATAAAACTACACCTGCTACAAAAAAGGTTTCCCACTGTTTATCATCTGTCTAAAAATGGAACTCTTATTGAAGTTTCAGGATTATATATGTGCAAATACATACCCAATTAACATTGATCATAGCGTTTAAAAATGGTTATAACATTCTAAAGAAATGATACACGAAAACTAGTTTAAGGTGTCCTGTTCAAAATGAAATTAATACGCATGAATGAAAATCATATATGTCAGTGTAGGAGTTGCTTTTATATCCACTCTCATGTACACACCTAGGTCGTGTGTGTTTGTAACACTGTATGTTGTCTGATGCAATGTCTATGTGGAAATGTATACTTATTAGTATGGCTAAGCCAATACATACTCTCAACTGCAAATGCATGAACTATAGTATGGCCACGTTTGATATGTGATGAGAGCAAATACATGCATTCACCAGAGATCATATAATAGTATATGGTCTCTGCATTCACCTGATAATGTATGATACAAATAAGAGGCGGCTGGGTAGCCTAGTGGTTAAACCTTTCGCTCGTCACCCCGAAGACCCGGGTTCGATTCTCCACATGGGCACAATGCACGAAG
Organism: Haliotis cracherodii; assembly: GCF_022045235.1. Lineage (NCBI taxonomy): Eukaryota > Metazoa > Mollusca > Gastropoda > Lepetellida > Haliotidae > Haliotis > Haliotis cracherodii. The sequence continues at coordinate 21,604,215 of NW_027266319.1, forward strand.
CCCATAAATGGCGTCCCCCGCCGCGATATTGCGGAAATATTGCTAAAAGCTACGAAAACCACACTCACTCACTCACATTATGTATATTACGGTAAAACCAATCAATACATGTACTCAACTGGAAATACTTTAACATAATAAGGTCAGGCCAATAAGTGGTATTGCATTATGTTTACTGTGTATTTTGACATGTGGACAAATACAAATACTATTGCATTACTAATAAAAAAAAATACCCGTGAAGATCCGGGATAGAATAGGTCTTCAACAACCCATACTTGCCGTAAAAGGCGACTATGCTTGTCGTTAGAGGCGACTAACAGGATCGGGTAGTCAGGCTCGCTGACTTGGTTGATGCATGTCATCGTATCCCAATGGCGTGTCAATGGATTGTCTGGTCCAGACTCGATTATTTACAGACCGCCGTCATATAACAAACAAACAATAAACAATTACAAAAAAATGTTGTAGTCAAATGTAAAGAATGTTTTACAAAATATGTTTGTATGCACACGAACCCCGATATCCAGTACCATGTTACATGTGTTTCTGGTATTTCAGGGGTGGCAGTTGACGCAGTATGCGACTCCACGACCCCTTCAAAGGTTAAGAATTGTGTCCTTCAGTCGGATCTCTTCCAGGCCCAACTACTACCAAGGAATCTGTCGACAGTTATTGCATTTTGCAGGTAAGTCTCATGAAGAAGCTTATGCAATAACTAACACCCCTCGCCGTGTAATATGGCCATATCTTGCATCAGACACTAGCACCCCGTCCCCATGTAATATGGCCATATCTTGTATCAGGCACTAGCACCCCATCCCCATGTAATATGGCCATATCTTGCATCGGACGCTGGCACCCCGTCCCCATGTAATATGGCCATGTCTTGTATCAGGCACTAACACCCCCTCCCCTGTAATATGGCCATATCTCGTATCAGACACTAGCACTCTGCGGCTTGATATCTCAGTGGGCTCACTATAAAATCGGCATTATTCCTTAACTAGCATCAGCAGCAATTCCGACACACACGGACACAGACACACACAGACGCACACAGAGACAGACGCACACAGATACACACAGAAACACATACACACAGACACTGACACACACAGACGCAGACACAGAGACAGACGCACACAGATACACACAGAAACACATACACACAGACGCACACAGACACTGACACACACAGACGCAGACACACAGAGAGACGCACAGACACAGTCACAGATACACACAGACACACATACACACACAGACGCACACAGATACACACAGACACACATACATGCACACGTAGACACTCAGAGACACAAACGCACACTGACACACACATACACAAACAGACACACACAAAGACACAAGCACATTCACATACAGACACACATATAGATGCACATCAATACACACTGACACACATACATACCCACGGAGAGACACAGACACACCCATATACACAAAGACAGACACACATACAGACACATACATACACCGAAACAGACACACCCATACACACAAACACACACACACACATACATACACAAAGACACACACAAAGACACACATACATACAAACACGTACATGGACATCGCAATTTAAGTACATTATCTTTGAACGCAACAGTTAAACCCCATTTCACCTCACCTTGTCGTCTGTAGTATACATGGTGCGACATCATGTACACTTGGCCCAACAGCGGCTTCTCTTTCAGCGACACCGCATGTGTGGTAGATAACGTTTAGGAACCCGTGTTTCTGTTTCAGGGACCAGGATGCAATGTTAACTGCATATGTGATAGATATCATGTTTCTGTTTCAGGGACCAGGATGCAATGTTAATTGCATATGTGATAGATATCATGTTTCTGTTTCAGGGACCAGAATGCAATGTTAATTGCATATGTGATAGGTAGATGTTTCTGTTTCAGGGACCAAGATGCAATGTTAACTGCAGATGTGATAGATATCATGTTTCTGTTTCAGGGACCAGGATGCAATGTTAATTGCATATGTGATAGGTAGATGTTTCTGTTTCAGGGACCAGGATGCAATGTTAACTGCATATGTGATAGATATCATGTTTCTGTTTCAGGGACCAGGATGCAATGTTAACTGCATATGTGATAGATATCATATTTCTGTTTCAGGGACCAGGATGCAATGTTAACTGCATATGTGATAGATATCATGTTTCTGTTTCAGGGACCAGAATGCAATGTTAACTGCATATATGATAGGTAGATGTTTCTGTTTCAGGGACCAGGATGCAATGTTAACTGCATATGTGATAGATATCATGTTTCTGTTTCAGGGACCAGGATGCAATGTTAATTGCATATGTGATAGATATCATGTTTCTGTTTCAGGGACCAGGATGCAATGTTAACTGCATATGTGATAGGTAGATGTTTCTGTTTCAGGGACCAGGATGCAATGTTAACTGCATATGTGATAGATATCATGTTTCTGTTTCAGGGACCAGGATGCAATGTTAACTGCATATGTGATAGATATCATGTTTCTGTTTCAGGGACCAGGATGCAATGTTAACTGCATATGTGATAGATATCATGTTTCTGTTTCAGGGACCAGGATGCAATGTTAATTGCATATGTGATAGATATCATGTTTCTGTTTCAGGGACCAGGATGCAATGTAAACTGCATATGTGATAGATATCATGTTTCTGTTTCAGGGACCAGGATGCAATGTTAATTGCATATGTGATAGGTAGATGTTTCTGTTTCAGGGACCCGGATGCAATGTTAACTGCATATGTGATAGATATCATGTTTCTGTTTCAGGGACCAGGATGCAATGTTAACTGCATATGTGATAGATATCATGTTTCTGTTTCAGGGACCAGGATGCAATGTTAACTGCAAATGTGATAGATATCATGTTTCTGTTTCAGGGACCGGGATGCAATGTTAATTGCATATGTGATAGATAACGTGTTTCTGTTTCAGGGACCAGGATGTAATGTTACCTGTCTATGTGATAGATATCATGTTTCTGTTTCAGAACCGGCCTTCAAACTGTGTCTGGTTGTTTGGCGGAGAAAGTCAACGAATGTGAGGATGACGATAAGCAGAAAATGCTGGTCAAGCTGTTGATTGACAAGGAAGAGATAATGAATGGTCTCGGGACCATGTGCAACGGCTCAGATGCATGTGAGTCCCCCTGGTTTGGTACCCTTTAGAATGCTGCAAAATTAAGTCTACGTTAGACCCTGATTGTGTTGATGACTGCATCACTTGCGAAGAAACCCCATTTGTTCAGATTTCTCTAACCCGTCAAATAATGATGGTACTAAAAGGCCTTAGATATTTATTTGAAGCCAACGCTTCAATTTCTTCCTCTTTTTTCTAAATATTCAAAACACATTATTTTCACAGTAAATCTTTGATAAGTGTTATTTAATGTGCGGTAAATTGAATTTAAACCAAGTCAATGTCAAACAGAGGAGTTTTATCCGAATTTATGTCCGAATCTACGTTCAAAATATCTTATTTAAATTGGCACTATATTTTACCTTCTTATATTCCCCGATATCAGAATCCCTGTTCCACATCAGTCAAAATCCTACTTTTGTCATGACGCCCAGCCTACACCATCTTTAATGCTATTCCCGATGTCGTTTGAACTTGGAACAAGATAGTTTGAAACGATTACCAAATATAATCTTAAAATTGAACAACTGATAGGACAAGTATGTTCTCGCTTAATGATACGCGTGTATGTGTACGGAGAAATGTACGGTAGATGATAGGTTAGTGAACATTGATTTGAGAAGTGAAACCTATCATGAAGTGTGTTTCCATACAAAATGTATGCGGATGCTAATACATACAGGAAATCATCACTTAGTCATCAATAGATGTTCCATACGGATTAACACCAGAATGTGCCATGTCCGCAGTTAATGATTTGCTTGCCGCCGCGAGTGTAGCTGGAAAAGAGCTGATTGTGACGTTTAAAAGAAAACAAACCCATAAAAAGTGTTCTTCATCCAGTTAACAACATCACATTAAACAACCCCCACTTTTTTTACAGTTCAAAAACCGGATTGCCTTCCCAAACTCTCGACTGATCCATTCACCAGCTGTGTGGAAAGTGCAGAAGCCGACCTCACTAACGCTGGTAACCCCAGCAGCCTCAACATGTCACTCGACACGATGTGCACGTAAGTGTTACTCTTTTATTTCAGGGTGAGAGTGCTATTTAAGGTTATACTGATTTCAAGCGCTCTGTGGTATTGATGACGTGATGCTTGTACAGTGATGATTATGGTCGAGATAACGCAAGCGGCACTGATGACGTCGCAACAATACTGACGCCACAGCGTAGTTTTGTCGATGTAAATTCGACATTGTCAGCTTCAAGAATTCGATAAAGCAGTCGCATATTTAACACTGCTAATTATGAGGTGAGGTGAGGTGAAATTGGGTTTAGCGTCGCATCCAAGATTATAGTGCGTGAGTGAGTGAATGAGTTTGGTTTTACGCCGCTTTACGCAATATTCCAGCAATATCACGGCGGGGGACACCAGAAATGGGCTTCACACATTGTACCCATGTCGGGAATCGAACCCGGGTCTTTGGCGTGACGAGCGAACGCTTTAACCACTAGGCTACCCGACCGCCCCCCAAGATTATAGCGATGTGCATGCATGTGTGTGTGTGTTTGTGTGTGTGTGTGTTTGTGTGTGTGTGTTTGTGTGTGTGTGTTTGTGTGTGTGTGTTTGTGTGTGTGTGTGTGTGTGTGTGTGTGTGTGTGTGTGTGTGTGTGTGTGTGTGTGTGTGTGTGTGTGTGTGTGTGTGTGTGTGTGTTTGTGTGTGTGTGTGTGTGTGTGTGTGTGTGTTTGTGTGTGTGTGTGTGTGTGTGTGTATGTGTGTGTGTGTCTGCCGAGCGCCAGACAGGGTAACAAGAAGAACCATCTTTTAACGTCTTTTGGTATGACGCGGCCGGGGATCGAAGCCCGGACCTTCCGCTCCCCGGGCGGACGCTCTACCAATAGACCACGGAGGCGGTCTCTAATTATGAACTGTGGGGGAAAAGATATTGTTACATTCATATACTTGTAACCTATTGATCAGTAGGAGGATGTGTAGCGTAGTCATCTAAAGTTGCAGAGTTGCGTCCCTTGGGCACGCCAGAAACCTTTGATCTCGGTTCGAATACCGGTTTGTCCGATTATATTTCTAAGTTCGTCAGCACCATACCCGAGCTCGTGGGTTTTACCAAAGCGGTAAACGTTTGAGACCTGCATCAATTCGGGCTTTCCTCCCACATTAAGCTAACACGTCGTGATATAACTCACTGGAATACTGTTAAACCCAACTCAAATTACTCGCTCGGGAAATAAATCAGTTCTGGCACTTGTGACGTAACATAACAAGGGTACATTATTCGCTCCTTCATTACCGGGTGGTTGAATCCCGTTGTTATAGGCCTGTCGAACGAGAGGACGGACACAGAACTTGATGGTCGCAATGACCGTTATAAAAGTACCACGTTTACAGATGAAATGCTTCCAAATCACTTACATATTACTTGATTTGTATCACCACTCCACCTTGCCTCATGGCTGTGACATACAAATTTGTATGTACTGGATGCCTGTGCATCTAACTAGACTATGGAACCAATATGTATAAATATTGTTTAGATCTTGAAGTTACGCTCATGTATTGTATCTCATCCAAACAGGTTCTTCGAGGCCTACAACTCGTGCTTCTCCAAACTAGAGGGTGACTGCAATGACATCGCAAGCTTCTACGATAAAGGCATCACTGCTATAAAATACCCATACTGTTCCATGTCCCAGGTTGCGAAACGGCAAGCTATAGATGATTACCAGAATTATGTCTCCAGTAGTGCGGGGTTGGTGGGTAGCATCATGTCCATCACCGCTGCCTTTGTTGTCACCAAGATCCTTTAAGTCTTAATCTTGTTAAAGTTCTATTGCAGTTTGCATATTAAATGGTTTTGTCAAAACAAACGTTGCAGCATTTCATAGACAAGCTTTTACAGAAATGGTCCAATAGCTATTCCACTGAATTCAACCCGACATTCTTTCCGATCGTATCTGTTCGTGTTAGATGGCTTTACCTTTTTAGATTGAAAGCATGGACGTTTTTCATGCATGACGTTTCTCTGCATTTGTACCGACTCGGATACAATCTCAGTAATATACTATGCACGGTTTGCAATCGAGGCCAACCTTTACACCTGTCTTGGAATGTATTGTAAACTGTATAGTATTACACTACACTGTATGGCGGCATACCTCGTGATGACGGGCTCATGAAGTTTACTGCTCTTCGTCAGGAGTAAACAGAAACCCTTCCATATGTATCATCAGTAGCACTGAATTTGCCTTAAGCTTGCTTGTAGATAAGCTATCTTAAAAAGGATTTGGATTAACTGAAACATTACAACTTTAGTCATTTTATACACGTGGACGTTCCTGTGAATTATATTTTGACCATCGATCATTATCAAATCTTATTCGCCGTTGAATTAGATACTAAGCCGTGCAATAAAAGATCACCCATCCTTTTGGAGACTGTTATTATTAAACAGTGTTATATAGTGTCCATGTTAAAGTCATATAAAAAGAGAGAACCAAATCTACATCCAAATGACTCAATGGTACATTATCAGTTCAAATCATTCCTCCCTCATGGATCTGTGATCATTTTGTTCTTTAGTGTTCGTGTGCCTCCAATGATTGTCTTTGTCCATTAGCTGTTAATTAATCACTTGTATTTAATTATTGTTTAATATCATCTTTGCTTACATGTAAGTTTTTAATAAATATTCTGAAACTGTAGCTGTTTTGTTTTCTAGACTACCTGAGATTTGTTTGTTTGTTTGTTTGGGGTCGGGTAGCCTTGAGGTTAGAGCGTTCGTTTGTCACGCCGAAGACCCGGGTTCTATTCCCAATATGGGAATAATGTGAGAAGCCTTAATGTGTCCCCCGCCGTGATGTTACTGGAATATTTCTAAAAGCGGCGTAAAACCATATATATGGTGGTAGTCTGATAATAATCGAGCCGGGACCAGACAATTCACTTATTGAAATCGTGGAAATCGATCTACGAAATTGGGATAAGATAGCATGCTTCATCCAAGTTAGCGAGCCTGATAACCGGATCCTGTTTGTCGGACAATCCTAGACTGCTGAAGACCAGTTAAAACCCTTATGTTCACCAGGGGACTACCAATGGACACACAGATATTTTAATCAATTTGACCCTGTGGAGATTCCAGTTATTTCCATTGCCAAATCATTCGCTACGTTTCTAGGATCGAGTGGTCATAATACTCGTTTCTGACTGACTGTTCAATTCGCTATATTTTCCCATGTACCCGGCTGAGTGATAAGGTACATATCTCATACACCCCGTTATGTCTCCATTATCTCGAAACTGAACATACATCAAGTGGTGTTTAGCGAACTTGACCGACCATATCCGATTGTAATGCAAGGGCGACAACTCTGAGGGTGTTTACGTCATCTGCTAGCTGTCGGTGAATACTGTTGAAAATAGAAACTCATGAAAACATTTTAGATGAATAAACATCATGCGGTTAAGATAAATTGGCTGTTTATCTGTCCCTCGAGGTATATGGTGTGATGTAGCCTATGTGCTTGCCTCTGTACCTCTCGCCTACTGGCTGTGCCACAGTCTGATAACATAGGCTCCCTCACAGGATACACAATATACCCATCGCGACCCGTCGGCTGTTGATTGTGTATAGTGGTGGCATCAAGTGAATCGTTTACTATGGTAGCAACCTCTGGTTTGCCTGATCCAGATTCAAACACTTATATGTCGTCGTGATGTAAGTGGAATAGCGCTAACTGTGACCAGTGCCGTAGCCGGGGTGTGGGGTGGTGTGTGTGTGGGTGTGTGTGTGTGTGTGTGTGTGTGAGAGAGAGAGAGAGAGAGAGAGAGAGAGAGAGAGAGAGAGAAAGAGAGAGAGAGAGAGAGAGAGAGAGAGAGAGAGAGAGAGAGAGAGAGAGAGAGAGAGAGAGAGACTTAAAACAACATCCCCCGCTAATGGGGGGCATCTGGTGATTGAATGTCGCAGACTCGCAACTACATTTTTAGTTTAGTTTTGTTGTTTAACGCCGCACTCGGCAATATTCCAGCTTTATGACGGCGGTCTGTAAATAATCGAGTCTGGACCAGACAATCCAGTGACATCATGAGTATCAATCCATGCAATTGGGTTACGATGTCATGCATCAAGCAAGTCAGCGAGCTGATCATCCGATCCCGTTAGTCTCCTCTTACCACAAGAATGGGTTGCTGAAGACCTGTTCTACCCGGGATCTTCACGGGTGGTCGAAACTAAAGATGCAAGTATGCAAAAGTCATGTAGGACCTTTATCAGGAATTTGGACCGGCCATTGTATAATGCTTCAAGACGCTTGTCACTTTCGCTGAAAACAATTTCTTTTTCACAACACATTTTCATAGGACCCTAAGCATTTGTTTTCTCTTGAAAAACCGGACGAATATTATTTTTTTCAATAATATTTGTAACCGATTTTTTCACTCTGAAAAATGCAAACCGGAAGGTTGTTGGTTCGCTCTCCTGGCCTGTCGGTTAGCATTAATATGATAAAACAAGGACTGCTACCAGGAATACAGCCCTTCTGACAATCTGGGTAATGCAGAAGGCTGCAGTGTAGGGGATTCTTCACATTCTCCGTAAAGTTCTGGGTGGGTTTGACTAGGCAGCGCTTCCTTGGAGAAGTCCCATTTGCTGTCTGGGCTGCGTTTAGAGGGGGTAAGGGCCCTGAGCTGATGATGCGCCTAACCATCCTGACTGTGCCAGGATCACCCAAACCCTCTTTGCTGCATTTTTTATTTTAATCTGCAAACAAACAAACAAACAAACAAACAAACAAACAAACAAACAAAAAGACAGACAGACTCATCGACTGACGACTGACGACTGACGAATGGGCGCATTATTAAAATGTTATGCATTTTAATAAACTAAGCGGCAAAAGAAAGTATAGGTTGGCAATTTGTAATTTTTTCCTTTCCTAACTAGTGGAATGTGGGTATTGGGAATATGACTGCCCAGAGAGAGACAGAGAGAGCCATCGGTATGGCCGAAATGGGGGCAACGCAGGTCCAAATTGCCAGAAGGCTTGGTTGTACACCATTGACAGTAGCCAGACTGATTCAACGGTACAGACAGACAGGGAGGACACAGGACAGGGGCTAGAACCTGACGACCCCGAGTGACAACACCACTGGAATATGGTCAGATACGGCTCATTCACCTGCGAAACAGATTCGTAACGGCGACGGCAGCAACAGCGTTGGGACATCCCATTAGCCAACGTACAGTACTACGACGACTTCGTGTTGTTGGAATCCGAGCGTATCGTCCTTTCCGAGGAATGGTACTGACTGCTCAACGTCGACGCCTGGGACTGCGATGGGCGAGGCAGGTTCGACGCTGGCAAGTGAGAAATTGGCGTCGAGTGATGTTTACTGATGAAATTCGGTTTCACTTGTTTCGAAATGACGTCAGAGAACGAGTTTATCGACGCAGAGGGGAACGTATATTCGAGAGGTCCATCCATTCGGCGGGGGAGGTGTCATGGTGTGGGGCGGTATTTGTGGAGACCAGAAGACTGATTTGGTGATTATACAGGGAAATCTGAACGCTGTGCAGTTCAGAGACCAAGTGTTGCAGCCAGTTGTGCTTCCGTTCTTACACAACCAACAGCAGGGGACATTGTTTCAACACGACAATGCCAGGCCCCATACTGCAAGACTGACTCAGAACTTTCTAAACCAGCAGGACGTTGACGTTTTGCCCTGGCCTGCCCACTCACCCGATATGATTCCTATTGAACATCTGTGGGACCATCTTGACAGGCAGATTAGAGCACGCCATCAGCCTCCCGTCAACAGACAAGAATTACAGCAGGCCCTGAGAGATGAGTGGCAACGGATTCCAGTCCACGTCATCAGAAGACTGACGTCATCGATGAGGCGCCGTATTACAGCATGCATTAAGGCAGCTGGAGGTCATACATGTTATTGAAGGCAACTGTGTCGACAGTGAACTTGTAGTGTGTCTGACAATTTTTTGGTGACATTTCAGACTACTTTTGAAAATGAACTTTCTTACCCCACCATTGTTTACCTTTAGCTTACATTACCTGTGATTGCACAATTTCATTCAAAGTGTGGTTGATCAATCATTTGTTACCCCTCCCTAGATTATATTATAATTCACAACAAAACCTCTTCTTGCTATTTTTTTTATCGAACATGGAACTCGACCTATACTTTCTTTTGCCGCCCAGTTTACGAGAAAGTGACAACATGCTCTAACCGTAAATATGCCTCGAGACCTTTTTTCGTTTAGAAATGTGCATTTGTAAGCGTTAAACATGTCACATGAGTTTCAGACATCCGCGACACCCATATAAAACGAAGCAGGTGCCCGTGTGGCTGTATTAATACTGCGACGATTACAGCTGATAGTTGTAGTCAAGTGTCAGACGGTTTGCAGGATGATGTTGGCTGCCTTGGTGCTCCTGTGTCTCGTCGGGTATTCCTATGCTCTGTCATGTCTAAGTTGTGAACATGTTGCTTGCCCGGCAGCCTATCCACCATGCAAACCATCGGAATACGTGTACAAGCCCTGTGGGTGTTGCCCACTGTGCCCCCTGGAGATTGGACAACCATGCGGAAGCTTTACACAAAGGTAGTTATGTTTTTGTAGAATGTACACTGTCTGAAAGACTTAAATTGATTAATCATAACCCCTATTTAGCCATGGAAAGTATGATTATTTCATCGAAAAGAAGATTAGCTGTACACCGACATATTTCGTGCACAAATAGCAGGCCTACCCGGGGATTGGTTCAACACCTCTCTTAACAGTAGTTATATTAAGGCGTGAAGCAAATCCTGAACTGACGCACAACTAAGTTATTACAGGTGAGGTGAAATGGTGTTTAACGTCGCGTCCAAGGTTATTGCACTTACATAGCGACGTGCATGTACGTGTGTGTGTTTGTTTGGCTGCTTGTACTAGTCCGGACTGATGCCGATTTTAGTGCTAGCTCACTGATATACCATGCCGCAGTTTAACATGAATACCCCACTCAGAAACAGTATACTGACTCCGAGCCGACCAGTCCTTGTTTTAGCCCCTTAATGCCGAGCGCCAGACAGGGTAACAACAAGTACCATCTTTTAGGGTCTTTTGGTATGACCCCGGACCTTCCGCTCTTCGGTCGGACGCTCTACCACTAAACCACGGAGGCGGTCCTCAGATATTACAACTTCGGGGAAACACATTGATGGTTAGGGTACTGACAAACACATATTTTCCATCGGTGCGACTCTTGGATTCGGACCCGGGACCAAGATATCCTGACACGACCAAGGGACACAATACTACGCCCAGAACTGTGTCTCCACACACACTTTACCAGATCTAGCTTTCCCCCCAAAAAACCCTTCCCCAATTTGTCAGTCAGCATGTTCAGGTACATAAACAGACGGCCAAAATAATGTTTACCCTAGTTTTAACTCACTTTGGTTTAAAAAAACACAAAAGATAGATGCATGAAGTACAATGTATTGAAAAAAAATCAAAATCTCAGTGACATCAACGGTTACAAATGGCAGTCATACAGCATCCGATATTGGCATGATAGTTGCCCGAATTGAGGTTGGGTAGCAAAAACAGGCGTTCAACGTAGTGGACAAATGGCACACGCATCTAAAATCGCTAAAGTTCAATGACACGTCAAATTAATAGCGTGTATGACCACCCCCTGCTATACGCAAAAACGGTCTGGCGCACCACAAAAAGACATCATGTGGGATACGTCGCCATTCTTTGCAGAGAGCCTGGATCAGTTCTTGTCGTTTTTGGCTTGAGGAAGTGGTCACTGTCGAATAGGACGACCTATAACATCCCAGAGGTGTTCTATGGGACATGTCTGGGGAGAGTGACGTTGGTATTGAAGACTGCAAGGAAGTTCTGAACGATTCGGACAGTATGGGGCATGGATTTGTAATGCTGATAAAGGACACCACGTGGCAGCTGCTGTAGTTCCTCCCCACACCCCAGTACTATAACTGTCCCCTGTGAGGTGTGTAAACCCTAATTCCTTGAGTTTTGAGTCGCCTGGCCATTGTGTGTTGACTAACCTTATTCCCGAAGGCATTCGTCGCTGATGACGCCAGTGTCAGCTGCAGGAATCGATTTCTAAACTACGCAAGTACCGGTCTTCATTGAGCGTAGTTACCCAGGGTTTGCCTGTTCGTGGCCTGTCCGATGTCTGCATCAAGTTAGTTACAACAACACGGGAGCTACCAAAAGTTCTAGCAATGTGGGCATAGGTGGCTCCCCTCTGTATCATACCCAGGGCCCGCTCGCGTTGTTCGGATGTCAGTCGTGGCATTTGTGTAGTGTTTTTTCAGAGTGGCTGTGAGTGTCTGACAACATGCCGTCTGAATCATACCTTTATTGCACATGTAATTTCGGCTGCACAAGCGGCACGTGTTTTATATGTTTTCGCATATTCTACGTATCACTTCCTGCATAGAGCATTGTTGTGGTTGGGCGATGTGCTTTGCATTGTTTGAACTCGTGTTATAAAGTTTTGCAATTTCATTTTTAAAATGGCAAAGTTTCTTTTGGCCGTCAGTTTATATCTATCATGCACAAACAATACACTGAAGCCCATCTGTAAATGGCAAGGTATATTTTCCAGTTGCCAGTTTGGCCTGTGGTGCTTGAAGAAAAATGGGAACAAGTTAGCAGCTTATAAAGACCCGCCATGGCATCTCTTTTTCAAGGGCGTGTGCGCCAAGGTCGACGTCTGTACAAGCTAAAACTCCCCTGGTCTGTGTAGATCAACGTAAGTGGTCATTGATGAGTGAATGAGTTGGGTTTTTCGCCTCATTTAGCAGTATGTCAGTTACATGACGGCGTGTATAGTTTGATGTGGAAGAAAAGCCCGAAGTGATGAAGGTTCTGTACGTAACAGTAACCACTCTGCTGAAACCCACGATCTTGGGTATGGTGGTGGCAAATGAAAAAAGCAATACGAACTCAGAACCTTGGGCACATGTCAGGGACACGATTCTCCACAGCGAACTGCAGCGCCTTAGACACAAGAAGCTGTAAGCGTGTAGCAGGTTTTCAATGTAGAAATATGTTCCGTTTCCGGAGTTATGACAAAAGTTAGAGGCGCACTCTTTGGTGTTAGCAAAGACCGCCTCCGTGGTCTAGTGGTAGAGCGTCCGCCCGGAGAGCGGAAGGTCCGGAGTTCGATCCCCGGCCGCGTCATACCAAAAGACGTTTAAAGATGGTACTTGTTGCTACCCTGTCTGGCGATGGGCATCAATGGGCTATGACAAGGACTGGCCGGCTCGGAGTCAGTATACTGTGTGTGAGTGGGGTATTCATGTTAAACTGCGGCATGGTATCTCAGTGAGCTAGCACTATAAATCAGCATCAGTCCGGTCTAGTACAAGCAGCCACACACACAAACACACACACACACACACACACACACACACACACACACACACACACACACACACACACACACACACACGTGCATGCACGTCGCTATATAAGTGCAATAATCTTGGACGCGACGTTAAACCCCATTTCACCTCACCTGGTGTTAGTAAAGATGTGTGAAGAATTATGGGAAGATTTCATTGATTTGAGATGGAACAAAGAAACAACGATAATAGCCTACGATAAAAAGGCTAGTATATACTAGAACTCAAACATTGACTTTTACATCAATAAACTTTGCTCGCATATGTGAGACACTGAACCGTTCACGTTACGTTTAGAGGACCATCTTGAAGGTCAAGTTTTAGCTGTACATCGCGCATCGCTATAGTGATGTCACAGCATTCAACACAGTGAAATGACGTCACAGTCCGAGCTAGTGAATCGCCACATTTCAAGCACTCTGGTATCTCTACAACGTATAGGTTGATATTCATTGTATTCATATGCTAGCCATTCTTTGAATGTTCTCGGAACTCTGAATTTTGTAGCTTAAATATGTATGATTTGTAAAATCATGATCATAGATAATCGTGATCACTAATGTGCTATTTGAATCCTCCGAGTTAAGATCCGATAATTTAGATTGTATAGCACATACGAAATAAATATCATGAATGGTGAATTTGAAAAATGTCAAAACTTCGCGATGCTTACGATGTACCTAGGTTTAGATGTCGTTTTCAGTCATTTTGCTTTGCCTGAAATGACTGGACTTGATCTCAACAGAACAGAGAATTTCGAACCAAATGTAAAACGTCGAAGCGTGTTTAAGTAGGTGATGTAGTTTCAGTTTTATTCAACTTCATAGTGAAGGCTGAAGAGGAGGGACAAATATATTTTTATTATTTGGTTTCTTGAACTCCTGATTTCTAGTTTGTGTTTGGTCCTATCAAGGGTACAATATCAGGATAATGTATTTTTTTTTCAGAAACAGACACTTATCACGTGAAGGGAACAAGCCACCTGACAACGGGGACTATTTCACGCAGCCGCATGATATACATGTAGTAATACATACATGTGAAATGTATTTTATGTATACGCTTCACGTTTTTCTTGTTTGTTTCTTTTCGTAATATTGTTGGTATTCCTAATCAAATAAGTCACCGGTACGACATGCTTTTCGGAAGGGCAGACTTCAATGTGTGTCGGGTTAACAGGCTCCTCTGTGGCGTTTCTGTTACTGGTCCAGACTTGAGTATTGTTCACAGGCGGCGGTGATACTGCTGGATAAGCCCTGCGTCACTCAACAGCATTCACTAACACAGGCATGTACTGATAAAGTCGTGAGAGCTGTCAAACACAGGAACATTATGCTGAGTGAGTGAGTGGGTGGGTGGGTTGGTGGATGGGTGAGTGAGTGAGTGTGTGCGTGGGTGGGTGGGTGAGTGAGTGAGTGAGTGAGTGAGTGAGTGAGTGTTTAATAAATGAAAAGATAACTTGTTCCCGAAAGTACTCTCAAAAAGACATTCCGATTTGAAAAAAAACAACCTATTGTTTGGCTGTGATATCCGACGGGAATGTGTTTTTCATATGAAACGTCAACGCCAGATAATAGTGCGTCTTAATTATCTGCCGACACAGATACCACTGGGCGTAAAAAGGAAAACAGCGACGAACTTTACATGGATGGATCACTGAACATCATTAATGACGCCAGGCATTCGCGAAAAGGATAAACATTGCGCGAGTCCTTTTAGAGAAAAAAACTGTACGCCTCGTAGCAGAGACCCAAAATATACCCCGTCTTAAATAAAAAAAACCCTGTCCCCCAAGGATTGGAAATGATTGGAGATGGTGTTCTGCAAGGGGCCGCCACTCACCACCAGTGTCACCGCGTGTATGGCTACTTGATTCATAGTCATCACATTGCCTTGGTGTCCTCTCGATTCACGTTCTCTAGGAAGGATTTCGTCAATTGTACTGCTCTATCGATGACTTGTTATAACTGGTGTGAAAACTATTTTTCATTAATTGTACAGAGAAATATTACACACCAACACAACTAAACACACATTTCACATATGTAAAGACTCTTCTTGTAATCATGAGCGAAGATCAACGTCACACTAACGCCTTTTCAGTCAAGGACAATTAGAGAATCTCACCCGAGTGTCTTTTGATATCAAATATATCAACACGAGTTGATAAAAGTGGAAAAAGTCCGAGGCTTGCCGAGTGCCACTTTTATCAACGGCGCTGTTAGCAATATCACGGCGGGGGACACCCATCATTGGCTTCACACATTTTACCCATGTGAGGAATCCAACCGGGGTCTTCGGCGTAACGAGCGAACGCCTAAACCACTGGGCTACCCCGCCGCCCCCTAGTTGGGGAAGTAAGATACCGTAATATAGTTGAACATTGTCGCCGTTATGTACCTGTCATGACGCAAGAACGCATTCGAAGTGCAGTCTGGTATACAAGTCATATGAGTAGCTGGTTCATGGTAGGTCCAGCCGTCTACGGCATCGAAATTTGCTGTTTCGTCCTTTGACTGTGTCAGAAATCGTATTGGCACGAATCCCACATTTGTCTTTCTGATAAGTCCTGCATCACTTCCGGCTTTCCTCCATCATCAAACCGACTAACAGCCTGTCATACAGACCCTGAAACAAATATATCCAATACAGCCCATGCAAGTCTATAATATTTCGCAAGTCTAGATTACTGCAGTATGAAGAAAATCTCTGGGCTCCTTTTCATTGTGTTTTATAACTAAAATTAAACAAATGTCTTTTTCAGTATATTTTCATGTCAGAGACTAGACAACCGTGAGATACGTGTAAATGAAATGTTAAGTCAATCATTGTAATGAATTAGGGGGCGGTGGGGTAGCCTAGTGGATAAAGCGTTCGCTCGTCAAGCCAAAGGCCCGGGTTCCATTCCCCACATGGGTGAAATGTGTGAAGCCTATTTCTGCCGTGTTATAGCTGGAATATTGCTAAAAGCGGCGCGAAACCTCACTCACTCACTAATGAATTAAGCCGTGCAACAGCTTGAATATTGCTGTCAGCAGCGTACAAAACCAAACAGACAAAGGTTAATGATTTCAAACATGAAAGACCGCACTCTGTATGTATCAAGTTTCCGGTATTAATAATCAGGTAAACTGCTGTAAAATAGTGCTTGTGACTATACACCCATTTACCTATGCATCACAAAGAAATGGGTCGACATGTGTCAAATATATGAGGTAAAATGTCTAATAGAGAAAGACAAAATATATGGTAAATGTCACTTAAATTTTGTATTTTTTAATCAAGATTAATTCATTATCATAAAACGCATACATTATAGGACATTAAAAGTGCCATTGTTGACACACTTCCGGCTGGAGACGGATGTCTATCTTTCACGCGAGGCTCGAGATCAGTGTGTCAAGTACCCACTCTGGCATAAAGTACATGTCTTCCATAATAAAGTTGTTGACGGAGTCAGTATACTGTGTCCGAGTGGGATATTCATGTTAAACTGCGGCATGGTATCTCAGTTGGCTAGCACTATAAAGTCGGCATTAGTCCGGACTAGTACAAGCAGCCACACACACACGTACATGCACGTCGCTATATAAGTGCAATAATCTTGGACGCGACGTGGCTAGCACTATAAAATCGGCATTAGTCCGGACTAGTACAAGCAGCCACACACACACGTACATGCACGTCGCTATATAAGTGCAATAATCTTGGACGCGACGTGGCTAGCACTATAAAATCGGCATTAGTCCGGACTAGTACAAGCAGCCACACACACACGTACATGCACGTCGCTATATAAGTGCAATAATCTTGGACGCGACGTGGCTAGCACTATAAAATCGGCATTAGTCCGGACTAGTACAAGCAGCCACACACACACGTGCATGCACGTCGCTATATAAGTGCAATAATCTTGGACGCGACGTGGCTAGCACTATAAAATCGGCATTAGTCCGGACTAGTACAAGCAGCCACACACACACGTACATGCACGTCGCTATATAAGTGCAATAACTTGGACGCGACGTGGCTAGCACTATAAAATCGGCATTAGTCCGGACTAGTACAAGCAGCCACACACGCAAACACTCACGCGCGCTCAAAGACACGTGAATGCACGTAGGTGCCTTAATCTGGTGCGTTGAACCCCATTTTACCTTACCTCACCTCACCAAAAATATTATTTGCATTACATACCAATATAAGTTATATACCAAACTTGGTTTGAGTCCCACTGACCTTTGACCTCATGACATAGGGCAACTGATTATTCTTATCATTCGCATAATGTTTCGTAACTTGGCTATTTGATTTCTGAAAACAAGTTGTTTAAATACCATAAACACGACCTCTTCTTTTGTCTTTCTAATTTCAGGAAATAATGTTAAAACGTATCATGGAGACAATAAAACGGAGCAATTTTGCTCGCTTTATTCTGTGAACGTGAACATAATGCGATGTGATCTAACGTTAAACTACATTTACTTTCACCCTAAGGTTCAATTCTTTGTAGGTCTTGAGAATAAAACTTTATAAAGACCTTTTAACTTAACGTTGAAAATATCCCAGAATTAATCAAGCCAACCACACAACAACGTGGCTATTTCTTTGCGTTCTTGATAACAGAAGGCACAAAAGCATTACATGACCAAAGTCGCCGACGTCCATTACTGGTACATATATGAAAAGTCAGGTTTTCGTTTTCCGTAAATTTTCCGGATATCTTCTCACTTTGAATTCGGACGGGAAACATTCCGGAAACCCAAACAAAATGTCAACAAATTTGGGTTTGCATTTTGTTCAATCAATAGTGAAACAGAAATATATCTGCAAAGTCTCAGTCTATGATCTTTAATAAAGATCTTAAGGATTCAGCCCACCGCCATCTGGTTGGTAGCCTCTGCATACTTTTCAGCACTTTTGTCATCCTTTGGAAACAATACAGACTGGCGATATGGCAAATCCCGTGAACGTTCCGTGTGTGAACTGTATATAATCACCGTGTTGTAATAGCAGACTGAAATTGTCTTCCCCAAATTAATCTATCTGGAGTTCAGCTAAATCATATGTTGCTCGCTCTAATTGTAATTTCATGAACATGCATTTCAAAAGTGCAAATTTCCCCGAATGCATCACAAAAATACCCGAATGCCTGAATACATATACTCAACAACAAAGGTTCCTGTGACACCAATATTTTAGTGTATTTTTTAAACAAGTAAAGTTTGGTTTTCAATATTGTAGTACATGTATGGAATCAAGTCACAAAAACGCAACTGCTACAGAAAAGCATGCATTCCATGCAAAACTTGACTTTTATGCAAGCCCCATGCATTTCACTACCCAAGAATGGGTATAAAAACATGTGCGTTAACGGGATTCCATCTGCATTGTTTAGCATCGTGCTGACAACCACTCAGAAAAACAACAAAATCAAGCAATTATTCAGCATAACGAAATGCCACGCGAGCCATGAGATTTTTGCGAGCCATTGGTATGCTTGAAGCAGGATCAAGTCAACGTGATGTTGCAAGAGAATTTAACGTCCACATAAACACCATTTGGTGTTTATGGCAACGCTGGCAACAGACGAATGCAGTCACAGACCATCCTCGGAGTGACATGCCACGCGTAACCAATAATCGACAAGACAACTGGATTCGAACAACACACCTACGAAATCGATTCCAGCCAGCAACAGTGACTGCAAGAAGCATCCCTGGCCTTCGACGAATATCTTCATAAACCGGGATTGTCGCCAGAAGACCCGCCAGACGTCCCATTTTGACAGGAAACCACCGTCAAGCACATCTTCAGTGGTGCAGACGGCGTCTACACTGGATGGCCATGCAGTGGAGACAAGTTCTATTCACTGACAGTGATAGTGGTAGAGGGAAATCTCAATGGACAGCGCTACCGCGACAAGATCATCGGCCCTGTTGTTCTACCGTTTTTGCGTCGTCATGGCCCAGGCATTACCTTGCAACATGACAACGCCCGGCCTCATATTGCTCGACTTGTTCAAGACTCTCTTCAACAAAACAACGTGAATGTCATCCCCTGGCCGGATCGCTCCCCTGATCTCTCACCAATCGAGCACATGTGGGATGAGATGGATCGGCGCCTTCGACGTCAACCACGTGATCCACAGACACTCCAGGAAGTTTGAAACATGCTCCAGCAGATATGGACAGATATCCCACAGGACTTTGTGCGACGCCTGGTCCATTCCATGAGACGGAGATGTGTTCCTTGCTTTGCTTGCATCGCAACCAGAGGTGGACACACACGCTAATGATTTGTAAATTGACATTTTGGCATGTTCATGTTTTTTTTATGAAATCACGCATTTTCTGAAGTCAGTATGGCAAATTAAACCATTTGAACACTTACAGGAGTCTTTTATCTTTTACAAACCGAAATTGTTTCAGATTTGGTAAAAAACATAACTTTGCATTAAATCTAGGAACTTTTCTTGTTCAGTATATTTGTGTTTTTGGTTACCGTCACCCACGCTCTTCGTGCATGTCTATCAAATCACAGTATAACATAAGCTACCCGCTCCATCAGGACAAATGTCTCACGTCATTCAGTTTAAGTATGAAACATCAAGTAAACGCGAACCTTAAGTGACAACATGACAAAATCCTCTACATTTGTGAGTTAAAAATGCAACGAACTTTGCCCTCCAGCTTTGGACAGATGTATAAAGCTGACTCGTCTTCATGGGACTACCAGACAAGTATCACATGCAGGGGAACCACCACAAGCAGCATCATCTCTCTTCCATTATGAAGTTGGAAGTTGTTCTGATCCTGCTCAGTCTGGCAGTGTCTACAAATGCCCTTACGTGTGTAGAGTGTGACCAGACTTGTCCATCACTAGTGTGTGATGAGTTCTCCTTCCGACCATGTGGCTGTTGTTCCGAGTGTTCCTTGAAGGTCGGCGATCCCTGTGGAAGTTTCACACAAAGGTTTGTAGAGTTTATACATACTACTCAAAAGAAGTTAAGGGCCTCCTGATTCTTTCACGTTTCTATTGTTCATACCATGACAGATGAACTATTAATAGTAGTAATATGAAAGACTCGGGTGGTCCTTAACTTCTTTTAAGTAGTATATATAAATGAAATTCCGTAAAGTACTCATGGTCAGACAGGACGATGACTACTATTTGGTTTTTACCAATCATCGCTAGGACGATGGCTTCCAAATGACATTGTTCCAAACACTGCCCAATAATTAAATTTTCGTTATGTTCATTGTAATTCCTGCATTCGAATTAAATGAGTTGTTATTGCATTCATTTCACAATGAATGTAAAAAAATAAGCAAAGCCCAACGAAAGGAATACTTTATTACTACAGAATGTCGGGAATTACAATATTACCGTCGAGGGAATTCCCTTTCTGCTAAACTGTATCGTCATGCACAGGACCTTTTAGCGAAATTCATGCATGTTCAAGGTCAAATCTACCCTTTGAGGCTGAAGGCCGAATAGGAATGAAAGCTCGCTCGCCTGTCGTTGTTTTTTCCATAAATTTCATGTGTTCGGGTTAGATTTCTAACCCCTTTTTTCAATCTGTGTCTCAGGGAACTAATGTTTGAATCTGGCTGTAATGGAATATATCATTTGAAACAGCCGCCTTCTCCCGGACACATGTGTTCCGGTTTGCGACTGTTGCAGTTCTTTGTGCCTATGAACTTTGTTTTGATCCTTCTCTCCCTTGATTGGCTACTGATTGTGTGGGCGTGTCAAGTTATGTGCATAAATTAAACAATCACCCGATTCGAGTCACGCCACAGTATGTATTCCTATGCCTAGCATGCTTATCAACCTCGACATTTTTGTCTCGTTTGATTTATATAACTGTTTTTGATTAAACTATTAAAGTTAACACATGTTTTCGTTGTCGAATTTAATTCATCGGTTCATTGAGGTATGAATTGAAAAACTGATATAAAAATACAGATTGCACCTCGGATTTTCACTCGATATATAATTCACCCCACTACAGCAACGTTTCTCTAAGCGTGTGTATCCATCCAGTGATCCTTTACTTTTACATAGATGCATTGAATTATTATATTTCACAACGAATCTATAAACGAATACACGAATAGTAAAAACCAAAATAAACGAATGAACATGTTCGATCGATCCTATGATGGTATACGCAGCATATATACATTGTATAGATATTACAGCGTTTGACGCCTATCAAAAGGACGCTCACTCACTCACTCACTCCTTCAAGGCTGGATATCGGTGTAATGTTGCTGAGATAGGCCTAAAAAACATCGCACTCCCCACAGTGGTGTAAGGTGGCACACAAGGTCGAACACTATGTAATCTGTCTAATGAAGCGTGCTATAAAACAGAAGGTGTATACGCTGTGAAAATCACCGGAACAACGTCCATAAATCTGATTTTCATTTGTCCCGTTTTTACCTTTCAGCTGTGAGAAGGCTCTCTGGTGCACGAAGAAAAGTCCGGGTAAAATAGAAGCGTACCAGAACCCTCCGTTGTGGCTCAATTTCACGGGGTTGTGCGCGCAGATCGACATCACTACAACTCCCTGATGACAGGATAGATGTTTGTAAGTATCTTCATATAAGTGTACTGGTGGTACTCATTGGCGGTACTCGTTACAGACCCGTGAAGATCCGGGGTAGAACAGGCTGAACAGCAACCCATGCTTGCCGTAAAAGGTGACTATGCTTGTCGTAAGAGGCGACTAACGGGATCGGAGGGTCAGCCCGCTGACTTGGTTGATTCATGTAATCGTATCCTAATTGCGTGGATCGATGCTCATGTTGTCAATCACTGGATTGCCTGGTGTCTAACAATTGTCTGCCAAAGACATCTAAGGGCCCTAAGGATACCTTAATCATTGCTAGAGATAAGGTGGTGAGGTGAAATGGGGTTTAACGTCGCGTTTATTGCACTTACATAGCGACCTACATGCACGTGTGTATCTGTGTGTGTGGCTGCTTGCTCTAATCCGGAATGTCACTATATGGCTGAAATATTGCCGATGTGACGTAAAATTTTAACTCACTCACTCTAATCCGGACTGATGCCGATTTATAGTGCTAGCTCACTGAGATACCATGCCGCAGTTTAACATGAATACCCCACTCAGACACAGTATACTGACTCTGGGCCGACCAGTCCTTGTTTTAGTCCCTTAAAACGAGTGCCAGACAGGGTAACAACAAGAACCATCTTTTAACGTCTTTTGGTATGACGCGGCCGGGGATCGAACCCCGAACCTTCCGCTCTCCCGGCGGACGCTCTACCACTAGACCACGCTGGCGGTCCTGCTAGAGATAACACTGTAGGATGTAGGGTCTAGGAAAATGGCTCATCTACATGCTGGTGATGATGGAAATGAACCGGAATCACTGGTGTGTCCGGTCCAATCCATAGTATGGGCCGTCTGGAATATCACCGGGACATGACTGCGGGGGAAAACAACATGAATCACTTCTGTCCTTATTCTTATCACATTATCGAACCTGTTTTCGAAAATTATCGAACCTGTTTTCATTCATCTTTTGTTGCAGGGGAAGCATTCTGGGATGTGACTACTGCGAATAAAGAATATGAAACCTTTATCGTATTATTCTTGTGTTTTGACTACCAATCTACATAAGGTTACCATGCACATGTACTCAGATTGTGCCTGATAAACACTTGCCACGTTTTGGTACCATGGCAGCAGCTAAAAAACGCGGCGAAAAACCATACTCACTCACTCAATCTATACGCATTTAATCGTCTTCAAACATTGAACGACAGCAAGCCATGAAGTGCATAGTGTGTGTCCCAGATTTTATGACCGCTTCTTCCCTATCGACGCGCATGTGGTGGCACATAAAATTGTCATATACATTTGGGTGAGTGAGTGAGTATGGTTTTACGCCGCTTTTAGCAATATTCCAGCAATATCACGGCGGGGGACACCAGAAATGGGCTTCGCACATTGTACCCATGTCGGGAATCGAACCCGAGTCTTCGGCGTGACGAGCAAACGCTAGGCTACCCGACCGCCCCCATATACATTTGGAAGATGTCGCGCATATGTTAAACATATATATCCACGTAACGTTCTTCATATATAGTGTACCTACGGCCTGACAGCAGATTTCAGATTACATGGTCCTCTGACTCTAGAAATAAGTTCACATTATCCTCTGACTCTAGAAATAAGTTCACATGATCCTCTGACTCTAGACATAAGTTCTTGTGGTCCCCTGACACTACAAATAAGTTCACATTATCCTCTGACTCTAGAAATAAGTTCACATGATCCTCTGACTGTAGAAATAAGTTCTTGTGGTCCCCTGACACTATAAATAAGTTCTTGTGGTCCCCTGACACTACAAATAAGTTCACATTATCCTCTGACTCTAGAAATAAGTTCACATGATCCTCTGACTGTAGAAATATGTTCTTGTGGTCCCCTGACACTACAAATAAGTTCTTGAGGTCCCCTGACACTACAAATAAGTTCTTGTGGTCCCCTGACACTACAAATAAGTTCTTGTGGTCCCCTGACACTTCAAATAAGTTCTTGTGGTCCCCTGACACTACAAATAGGTTCTTGTGGTCCCCCGACACTACAAATAAGTTCTTGTGGTCCCCTGACACTACAAATAAGTTCTTGTGGTCCCCTGACACTTCAAATAAGTTCACATGATCCTCTAACTTAGTATTTGTGGTTGAAGCATTTGGTTACATCTTGTGATGTGTTGTGAGTTGGGTTTAAAGCCGCTTAGACCAGTATGTCATTTTGATAAATAAGGTAGGAAAACCTGAAGTCACGCTGGTATTAGAGCATTCTCTTTAATCTTTCACCATATACAAACATGTTTAAAAATAGAAGGATTGTTTTCTTTCCCACTAGCCGGCATTCTGAAAGAAGATGATGACATAATCACATCTATGTCCACATTTGGGTATCCTCTAAAGGGAGTGAATTGTTAAGTCACGTTTCTGTTATACTGGACAAAATAAACAGCGATCATGAATAGTTTTGGGGATATTGTATATGAACGTGTGTGCTCCGTCTTCACTCAACAAATATCCCGCAAAATATTCGTGAATCCTTAGTTTTTTGTTCAGTATTCTTCAGCCTTAAAAACATTCAAAACAATCTTTAAGAGTATAGATTCATATTTATTATTTGATTATCTTTCATAGTATTATAACTGATGACAACCAGTCGCTATTTCAAATATCTGATGTATTGCTATTATTCCCTGGACAATGATCCAGTATGCCAAGATGGAAAAGTAAGTTCTTTGATCATCTATGATATCTTTGACGTTGATTATTTATCACGGAACACCAGGTGTTCGCGAAATGGGTGACTTCGTCCTTATATCAAAGCAAGTGTGAAACAAGACGTCAGTTGAATTACTTACCTTTGTCAATAACTTTGGCAACGTTGGTATGATTTGTGACGGTGTTGCAGTAGATGGAAGGAGGCCCGAGGGTAGTATGCATTTCCCCACGAGACCGGTCCAGTAGGGGGGACGACCGTTGTAGGCGCCGTTGTTAGTCAGACACACTAAATTGGCATTACATCTACAAGAAGGACATAATCACAAAGAAAAACGAGATTGTACAAGGCCTGTGTTGCCCTGAAACGAAAATGAACAATCCTGATATACCTTATTCCAGGTATATCACAGCTGTCAGCTTGATGTAGGAGGAAAGCCCGAAGTGATGCATGTTTCTGACGTTTACCACTTCGGTGAAACCCACGAGCATAGGTATGGTACTAACAAACCTAGAAACATAATCGGGGCGACTCGTGATCCGAACCCACAAACATAGGTTTCTGGCGTCACCAGGGGACGCAACTCTGCCCAGCGAATTTCGGCGCTTTAGACGACTGGGCCACACGTGCCCCACAAAAGTTTTGATTGGTGTTGAAGGACAAGTTTGTGCAACGTTTTGATGTCGGCATAAGTTTGACGTCTGTTCGGTTGATTTATCACGTGTAGTAAGTCAACATATATTCCCATTTGTACTTCTTTATCAGGCTCTATCTTTAACTAGATTATTATGCAATATACATTATCTGCTAAAGGATAGAGGTCGCCTGACACACCTTTAACGTTTCCAAATGGTTGACACCATTTTTATATCTCGTTTCCCATTAACGACTTTTTTTATTTTTGGTGCTTACGTTTACTCATACATTTCCACAGATTTATACGTTGGTCAGTACTGTTATTGGCATAGATAAGAAGTGATTATCATAAACTTTACACGACCTTAATAAAAATGCATGTATTTTATTCTGTATATATTTCCACAATAGAGATAAAACTTTGGTTTCAACGTCACTTTGCTTTTAGCAGAAATGTCTTATGACTATAGAAATGGTTTTTGTCGCTTTTGCATATTTGAACATCATTTGAGTCGCGTGTCAGTTTAATGTGGGAAGAAAGCCCAAAGTGATGCAGGTCTTAGACATTTACCGGTTTGGTAAAACCCACGAGAACGGCTGTGGTACAGACAAACCAGCCAACATATCAGCGCCAATCATGGATTGGAATCCACGATCATCTGTTTCTGGCAAATGTAAAGTTCATGGTTCCCTAATATTGGTTAAATGGCTGATGACCAATAATGAGTTATTAGATTATACTTAGAAGATGACAAAATTATGGTTTAATGTGTTATCTCAAACACTTATAAAATACTCGTTTGAATAAGAATATAGAAATACGACTTGACCTACTCGACTGAGAATGGTCCACATTCACCTCCAAGTCCAACTCTGCATTCCAAACAACAGGAGCACGGCCGCTGACCAATCTCACATGTCGGGGGTGGGGGTATGCAGGTGGCGTTCTCACAGCTGACACACTCTAACGCTGATGACAACTGCATCAACGACGCTAGCACCACAGCGACGTAGACTATGTTCATCGTGACTGGCATACGCTACCTACAATGCCTGATTTGCAGGCAGGTAGGTCAGGTGGCGCGTTCAGGTCAGAGATAAGAATTAAGGAATGGTCTGTAGGAAATATGTATCTATATATAAAAATGTCAATGAGCATTTGGTGACGTATTGACATGTTGAGATAAGACGTTTTGATAAACAATTATATTATTATGTCACATTCGACAATTACGGGGAACTTTAATATGCTGTCGTTACGCTGGTCTTTGATTGACATTCACATAATATGAGGGACTTTAAATGCGATGTCATAACATGTTAGCTATGTTTACACTTTTGCAACATTTCGGTGCAAGTAGATAAGAAAACAACATTCGTTTTCGCTTAAAAATAAACATGTAAATACATAACCTCAATGCCAGAAAATCATCGTCTCGAGTATCCCTCGAAACAGATTCTATTGAGCGAAAAACCCTGTGAATTCTTTGACTGGATCACTGAAAATCAATAAAGACACCATGAGTTCGCGAAGAGGGTACGCGTATCTTGCTCTATTGGTAGCACCCGCCACACATACAATTTCAAATTAAGCATTTTAAATTATTTCAAATTAAACATTTCAAATTGTAAATAATATCACATGTCATAGCAGAAATGATTTTTTTTATAAAAAGCCATTAATGATGCACATACATTTCATACCCTGGTATTAATCAACGTTACAATATTGATCAACATTCTAACATCGCAACACACGCACACTAACCTGGACACCCTAATGTATGGTATATGACTGTAAATGGTAATGATATTCGACAGACGGTGCGTCAAAACGCAACTATGGTCGCTTTGCAATGTCGTAAACGGCATTTTTTTCTCACTTGTTGAAACATGTCATGGAGGAAAACACTAAAGCAAAATGCACGTGGAAGTTATGGCATTCGTAACTCGTGGTAGTGGCTATAAAAAGGCAAACATAAGTCAATAATTTGTCATTCGCTTGTCAACATGTTTCAAGTTCGAAAATGCCGAAACTCAGCGCTGCCGATCGGAACATCGTATCCAAAGAGGGGAATCGCAGTCTTCTGCCACTTCAACGTCAACCACAACGCCATTTGCCGCCTTTGTGACCGATACACATAGTTCCATTCCACTGCAGACCGTCCGAGAACCGGCCGACCAAGAGTTACCTCCCCTGCACAGGATCGCTACATTCCACCTACGTCATCGCAATGCCACAGCTACGGAGAATTCAGAACGCATCCTTGGTTTGAGGAGGATATCGGACCAGACTGTCAGGAACCATCTTCGCGAGGCTGGAATCCGACCCAGAAGACCAGTTATCGTCCCTGTTTTGCAACAGATCCACCGACAGCGACCCTTGCGTTGGTGCATACCTTACAGTCT
Source organism: Haliotis cracherodii (assembly GCF_022045235.1). Classification (NCBI taxonomy): domain Eukaryota; kingdom Metazoa; phylum Mollusca; class Gastropoda; order Lepetellida; family Haliotidae; genus Haliotis; species Haliotis cracherodii. The sequence continues at coordinate 21,632,142 of NW_027266319.1, forward strand.
TGGAATTTGAGACACTGGAGACGTGTGTGGTTTAGCGATGAATCACGATTTCTTCTTCATCGTAATGAGTGTTTTGCCCAATATTATGTACATGAATTCGACAATTCCGGTGGCGGTAGTGTCATGGTGTGGGAAGCAACATCCTCCACCATGAGATCTGACTTGGTTATGGTTCAGGGAAAGTTGACAGCAAATCGCTGCGTGAATCAAATTCTTCAACTTCACCTTCTTCCAATCATTGACCGCCAGAGGGAGTTGTTTCAAAAGGACAACGCTCCACCGCACACAGCTCGTGTCACGGTAGACTACCTTTAATAATGCCAACATCAACGTCTTGCCCTAGCCGTCGAGGTCTCCAGATCACAACCCAATCGAACACCCCTGGGATGAACTCGATCGACGTGCACGTCAACGTCAGAACACGCCGTAGACACTACTCCCACAACTGTCCAACGCGTTACAAGCAGAACGGCGCAGAATTCGTACACTTATCCAGTCAGTGCCGAGGAGATGCAGAGCCGTGATTGCTGCCCGGAGCGGTCACACGAGATACTGAGTTCATCGCAACCTTGTGGTCTTATGTGACATGACAATGAACAGTTTTCAATGCCTTTGTACAACGACAACATGTAACTATCGAGCTCCAAAATCTCATATTTGTATCTATGACATTAAATTAATATATCGACTTTATTAGGAACAATAAATTTACTAAAAATCTACCTGTGCGTTTCTTTTTTTAGGAGTGTATAACAATTAGACCTAGATGCTGTCCATGTGAAGGTTGATGATTTAGAGTACCGTCTGACACAGTAGACATTAAGATGAGACAAATTGAAATAGAAACGAATAAAATGGACACCTTCTCAAGAAAAAAACAACAACGTCATATTCTTGAATCTGCCGGCGAGACGTTTATGGAATGTTGGAAAGTTATTGTAGAAAGTGGTTTCCTCGGGGTCTGGAGAGGTCATTTGGGTTAGGGCAAAGGTCAGGAGACCGAGAAGGACCTCGCCCACGAGATGAGGTGAGGTGAAATTGGGTTTAACGTCGCGTCCAAGATTATTGCACTTATATAGCGACGTGCATGCACGTGTGTGTGTTTGTGTGGCTGCTTGTACTAGTCCGGACTGATGTTGATTTATAGTGCTAGCTCACTGAGATACCATGCCGCAGTTTAACATGAATACCCCACTCAGACACAGTATACTTACTCCGAGCCGACCAGTCCTTGTTTTAGCCCCTTAATGCCGGGCGCCAGACAGGGTATAAACAAGTACCATCTTTTAACGTCTTTTGGTATGACGCGGACGGGGATCGAAGCCCGGACCTTCGTTCTTCGGGCGGACGCTCTACCACAAGACCACGGAGGCGGTCTCGCCCACGAGGACGACAGTATAAGTATAAACACTTAGCAGTCACCCTATACATGAACTTTAGGTATATTTTTTATGCTTAATTCATTATTCTATATGAATATGTTCATCATGTACCTCCGCAGTCTTTGACATTTTATGACAATCAGAACAAAATGGTACCAATCCTTTACGATATATCATTTTTAATCTGTAGAAACAACCCTTGCATCATATTAGGAGGAGGATTAAATGCTGGAATTGGGAATGCGTCTGATTACTACAGAGATGGTATTGCTGGGGAGAACGAAGATTATTTTGATATACCCCGTACATCAACAGATGCTGTTGTTAGCAAATGTAATTATTGTTTAGCTTGGAAGTTAAATGCTTAAAGACCCGTGAAGATCCGGGGTGGAATACGTCTTCAGCAACCCATGCTGAAAAAGGCGACTATGCCTGTCGTAAGAGTCGACTAACAGGATCAAGTGGTCAGTCTCGCTGACTTGGTTAATGCATGTCATCGCATCCCATTTGCGTGGATCGATGCTCATGATATAAATCACTGGATTGTCTGGATTCCATAATTTACAGGCCGCCGTCATATTACTGAGTGTGGCGTTAAACAACAAACAAACAATAAATGTTAACATGTCGAAAACTAAAATGATTGTTTTTCGTTAAGGTGGAATTGTTAAACAATGTGAGAAATGGTATTAGTGTAATGAAATTGTACAAGCTGTATCAGAATATGAGTACCTTGGACCAATGACTCCATCTTTATATTTAATGTCACATTTGGCGTTAAATGGGTAAAAGTGACGAGTAAATGTTTTTAAATTGGTTTGGATAAATGGAAAAATCTCACTACGAACATATTTCAAAATATTTGATTCAAACATTAAACCCATCCTTCTGTATTGATGCGAAATATGGGGACATCAATGATTGTCGGTCGTAGAAAAGGTCTAATATCGAGCATGTAAATGTTATCTTGGTGAAGCAAAACATTCCCAATGTAATCGCATTAGGGGAATGTGGAAAGTACCCATGGTTTATAAACAATTCGGTGAAATACATTTTGCACTGGCTAAAACTACTTCATTTGCCATCTAATAGACTCCAGCGTAAGGCATCGAAATGCTATTTAATATTGATACAGTAGGTCGACAGAACCTATTCTGTTTAGTGACGGTCGTGGCTTTGTTTGAGTTGAGACATTGGATGTATAGTTAGTTTTCTTAACCTTTTCCAAGCCAGATTAAAATATATGTACAGCAAAGAATGCACTAATATATTATGTCCTAGCACTATATATGAATGTAAACCACTTAAGCCTAGAAGCAGAAACATATTTAAAATATTCCATCCTTGTGTAAATTTGCTACCGATTATGCTCGTGCTCGAGTTGGATGTACAAGGATTATCGATACCGAAAGACAACACAAAATCCCAAATCTGAAGGATTATGTACATATTGTAATCTAAACAATAGTGAAGATCTGTATCATTTCATCTTTCTATGTCCATCCCTAAAACGTATTCGAAAGCAAAGCATACCAGTAAATATGTTATTCGTCCGTCAGTCCAACAATTCATTCGCCTTAAGGCAACCTCAAATCATCAAGATTTAACCTATGGTATGTTTTGTTTCAAGACCAGAAAGGTACTGAAATGAATCATTTGAATCGATTTGTAAAATGAACCTGTACTGTATTTCAAGCTCTTCGCGTATTTGGGTCTGTGGCCCTTCACACAGTAAACATTTGAATTTAAATTACACAGTCTTGTTAAATGCTGCCATTATGTACACATTGAAAATTGAAAATAATTATACAGCGTTTATCATGTACCATCGTGGGGGGTCTTTCTGAGAAATGAATGAATAAGTAGCGATTTGCCTTGATTATGTTGCGATGTTTGTCAGTTTCAAGAAAGTGGTAAATATCAAAGACCTGCTTCACCCCAGGCTTTCCCACATCATGCTGTCAGGCTGTGATAAAGATGACATATGGGTGCACACAATCACTCGATAAAGGGATATGGCTCCATAATGCTTACCAGGAGAATATTGTGTTGTAGCTTCATAAAAACAAAATCCTTTCAAACCAAGTATCGATTAATATCGATAACACCGCCAGCCACACCTATCAGGTCTTGGGTTACAATAACTCAATTCGTGCATTAATTATTCAAGTATATAACTAAACTATACATCATTCCATAAATACCACCATGGTTCCTTCCTTTGTAGGACTATGTCTTAAGCTGCTGACGTTGACACGTATAGTATTGTTCTACACCAGCTGTTGTTTGCGCCTCCTTTGGCCGCTGATTAAGACGGATGTATAATTTAGCCCTGCAATTTAGTGGCTGTCACTGTTAATTCTATATATCTATATATGCTGACAGTGTGGTATTGGCACTTTGCAAAATGTGGCTTTGTTGTCAGTTAATAAATCACCACATTGATAAAGCCATTATTCGGTGGCCATTATCATTTTAAATGAATATATTTGCAACAGCTGATGTTGTTTTCGTCACATTCTATTCGGTGTTTATTGAGTCTTCAGTGATTTCATGCAACATGCAAGTCAGCATATGGAAATTGCTGATGGAAAAGAAAAATATGGTGAAATCGGCTACATCACGTCTACGTGTTTCATTCCTGACACTTTGGCTCAAACGTGACTATGCCAACTTAGAGACAAATCCACATATTCCCTCACGAAACAGACTGATGGACAACGTCAATCAAACCTGCAATTCAGCCAATAAGAACCCCGTATTGGTTATGTTACCTTGACCGAGTTTACAGAAACCAGGGATCGTGTTTAGCGAGGGTAATCAGCAGGTGATTTTTTACGCTTCTATTTATTTGAACTCCATTACTGCACGAGGAAAAACAATAAATTTCAGTTATATGTTTTATTATAAAATATATATGACTATTCAAACCCTAAATGCACGAAAATGTTGTCATGTAATAGTCATACTGAAGGTGTACAGGGCTCCATCCTGTTGCTATCAAGTGAATGCAGAAGGGGCTAGCTCGAAATCATCACAAACCTGCAACTTAATTATATTCTCTGTAGGCGTTATCATTTGGCCATTTCACAGACGTGATCGATTACTTTTGTCAGGATTCAATTGTATGCGTGACACATTTGCCGTGGTTTCTGTAAGCCTTTATGTAGTGAAACAGCTGATCTCTCAGCATTTGTATAGCAAGAATCATTGCATGGTCGTTATGCCTACATGAACGAGTGTCTGACGTTAAAGTCATGATCAACTGACTGTAAACATGAGAAGAAACGAAAATTAAAACGCACTTTTCTAAACATGGTGAATCCTTCATGAACAAATATAATCCATTTTTTATGATAATGTTCCGCAGCTTCATTTGACGAGCATCCATTTGTACATTGGTCTCGAAGCCAACGTCAACCTACAGTGACGCCAGGTCATTATACCGCGCATAATTGCAAGCAACCAAATTGACGAAGACATTAACATTTGCCATTAGAAAAGGTAGTATTGATTTTATAACCGATATACATTTCAAATCATGTATTATGACTGTATAATTGTTGCTGATATTTTCCATCTGGTCTTAGAAGTAGATGATGGGCGGCGACTTTAAAGATTCGTAACCTGTCTGTAGAACGGGAACCGCCTCCGTGGTCTAGTGGAGAGTGTCTTCCCGGAGACCGGAGGGTCGGTGGATCAATCCCTTGGCCGCGTTATTTGTTGCCCTACGTGGCGCTAGGCTTCAATGTGAAAAATCAAGGACTGGTCGACTCGAAGTATGTTGTGTCTGAGTGGGGTATTCATCAAATATCTAGGTGCTCAGTGACGCCTGTCACTTATGGCACCATATATATTACCTATCTATCCCAGGGCACGGATGGCCCAGTCGTCTATTCGCTGTGCAGAGGTGTGCCCCTTAGGCAAGCCAGAAACCTATGGTTGTGGGTTCGAATCCTGGTTCGCCCCGATTATGTTTCTAGGTTTGTTAGCACCATACCTGTGCTCGTGGGTTTCACTGAAGTGGTAAAGGTCTGAGACCTGCATCACTTCGGGCTTTCCTCCCACATTAAGCTGACGCGCCGTGATATAACTGGAATACTGTTAAAATCGGCGTTAAACCCTACACACTCTTTCACTTACTACCTATCTATCCGAAAAGCAGTCAACCATTTGAGTATGGAAATAAAGAGTGTGTTTATTACGGTAGAGGGGCCACCGGCCCATAAAACATGAAACTTGACATAATAAGTGATGAAGCGCCATATAATATGATTACAGTTTCTGTTTATGCAAATATTAAATGATAGACATCCATATTATGCAAAATATTTACTACGTTTCTTCAAAGCTAAAAAGATCAATTTAGCTAAATTATTTATGACCGTGATTTTCCGTGATGTGAATAATAAAATAAGCTTATTGTTCGATGGGAATTTATAATAAAATTCTAGAATAAGACTTTCTCTTAAGTCCTGATAAAATGGACATTCAAGACAAAAATGTGGTTCTCATTCAATATTAGGTATTACACAAAAGGGACAAAGGCGATTCTTACGGTCAAGTTTGAGACGTCGACCGTACTCAGTCATTAGGTCGTGGTTGGAACAGCGGAACTTGCATAACCCTATGCAATAAGCTTTTACATTAATTACATTGAAATAATCTTCTTCGCTTAACTGCACCTTAATTTGTCTGTACATTTCAAGTTTAGAATTTTTACCAAGGTCTGATAGCCAATTTTGAACGCCAATGTCAATACATCTTTGTTTAAACTCGACTAGAAATTGTTGGACATTGACAACACGCTGCTCCATCCATACCTGTCCAAAACCATAAGTGAACGATAGTTTATTACTTTTAGTGCCCAGCAATCTGTATTTTTCTCTGCTAAACTATACTGATATCTATATACATTGTACAATATTATATTTTCCCTTTGACTTATGCACCTCATCCAATATTAAACTATCTTAATGTGTTTATTGACATACAAAGAGTACCTGCCAAGCTCACCACGAGCTACAATGTTCGGAGTCGAGACAGAAAGTCTTAGTATTTGTTTACAAAACTTATGCTGAACATGAAGAATATTAAGCGAAGAGTGAAAACCCCAAACTTCGGCTCAATATAGCAAAATAGGTACAAATTTTACATAAAAAATATGCAATAATACCTTAAGTGGTAAACTATAAAAATCCTTAATTGATGATCTAGTTAATGATAACACTTTCCATGCCTGTTCAGCTAATATTTTCTGTGTAATATACCAACTGCCAGAACTAAAAAAATGAACGCCCAAGTATTTATACGATTTAACGATTTCTAGGTTTTCTCTACCCAAATAAAATTTCTCATATTTCCTCAATCTGCCAGCTTTTCTAAATACAATAACTTTACTGTTATCAGTATTTATTTTAAGCTTCCATTTCTGACAATAGGAATCTAGTTTGTTAATTCTCATTTGCAATCCCAATGGTGTACTGTCAAACAAAATGTCGTCTGCGAAAAGCAAAATAAACAACTCAATAAAGTCTAAACTTATACATCTTTGACCGTCTAGGGCTAGAAATTTCACCAAATCATTGATAAAGAAAGAAAACAAAAAGGGCGATAACTGGCACCCTTGACGTACGCCAAATACACAATCAAAGAATGGAGTGTAAACCTTTTCAAGCGAGACACATGACTTTACTTTTTCATACATATTTCTTAATAAATTATACATGCCTTTAACATTACCAGACCAGGGTTTGAATAAAAGACTTGTCCTGTCTACAGAATCAAAAGCTGCTTTCAGGTCAATGAAGGCACAATAAAGGCGACCCTTTTACAACGAGAGATATTTATTGATAAATGTGTGTAAAATAAAGATATTATCAGTAGTTTGGAATCCACGTCTAAAACCTGCTTGTTCCGGAGTGAAAAAACTGTTCCTGCTCTGCCCATCTATACAACCTTTTACTAACAACTTTAGCAAGAATCTTCCCAGAAACTTCCAATAATGTAATAGGACGATAGTTAGCTGGTAGACTAGAACTGCCCTTCTTATGCAAGGGTAATATAAACACCTAACGTCCAGTCAGACGGATACGTGCCCGAATATAAAATTGCATTAAACAGAAACTGTAGCATATATATAGTATTACACTGTTCTGGGGCATTCTTGAAAGACTCTATACTAATACCACTGAAACCTGGGGCTTTACCAGACTGCATACCAGATTTAACATCAGTAACCTCCTGGATAGATATTTCCTTGACAAGGAAGTCATCATCTACAGTTGATAAAACACAATTTTTATCAATAGAATCAACATAAGATTTTACAACATCATAGAACTCAACTTCAGTCTGGGAAGTTTGAACCCCTTTGAAGAGATCATGAAAATAATCAATCCACTCGGAGGGCTTAATATGAATAAATCCCACGTATGTCTTTTGTTTTAGAGTTTTCCAGAATAGTTTGCTATTTCTTTCCTCTATAGCACTATTCAGGTTGTCAACATAATTTTGAAACTCAAGAAACCGTTTAGACGAACAAAGTTGTTTATATAACGACCACGCCTCCGTGTACCGCTGTCTATCAATACTACAGTACTGTTAGTCGCATGAAAAGCACGGAGAAATCGACGAGCCTCACGACGAGCCATATCACATATCCCTATCCCACCAATTACCTCCCTTGCCAAGATGACAACCAGTAGAAACAACCGTCTTACAGTGATGAGCACAAGACTGCATTATTGAATGAAACAAACTTAGGGCTTCGGATAAATCACCATTGTTTACAAACAAATAAAATTGATCTATAACTGCAGAAGAGACATCATTCCATCTCGAGACAAATAAATCTTTACCTTCAGTTCTCCAATCATATTTAATTTTTGGAATCAGAATATTGTCTTCATCAGAGTTGCTTTTATCTTCATTAAAAGAAAGTGAATAAACAATAGGTAAATATGAAGATTCAACCTGGTTACCAACATCAAAGCCAGCAAACAACTGGAATGAGTTATTTGTACATAAAACGTAATCAACGACACTGTCCGTTGTTTGCTATACATGTAATTTTACCAATACCTTTATCATAAAAAAGACGACCATTACATATTTTAAGACTATTATCTTTACAAAATTTCAACAAATCATAACCTCTTTTGTTTATCATACAGTCTTGAGACACACGTGGTTCAAAGTTATCATCACTTTGATAGTTCATATCATCGTCGATTTGGAGATGGGTTGGGTCATCACTTTCAATAACATCAGAGTTAACACCATTGCCAGTCCTAGCGTTGAAGTCACCTAGTATAATTATATGACAGTTCGGATCATTCAATCGAAAATTTGCAATGTTGTCTTCCAGTAAGTAAAATATTTGTTCGTCAGCGTGTGTACTCGATCCTGCAGGTGAATAGTAAACAATACCAAAATACAACACTGAAACTAAATCTGGAAATTGAATGTTCAACCACATTATATCATTGCAACAGCTTGTCAACATTGTCATGAGATTTAAAATATTGTTCTTAACAAAAACTGATATTCCACCAGAATTGCGAAATGCACCAGGGGATTTTTTTCTCACCTGACTAAACTGTGTAAAATTAGGAATGTTAAAGGTGTCCTCAATACACGCCCAAGTTTCAATAAGACCTATAACACTGAATGATTTCACAAAATCTATAAAGGATGTATGGAACTTATGTTTAAGTCCCTCAACGTTCCAAAAAGGCACATATGGGTTGCTGTCCGTGGAGGCTGGACCTTGACCACACCCCTATTTATAAGTAGACTGGCGAGTAGAGTAAGGAGCTCTCTTCCACGATTTCAGGGTAGAAACTAGCTCGATGTCGTCTCCCGCGTCGTTAAGTTTGTACATCTGGAAATAATGGTATACTCCTTTGATATATATATACAAACTGAAAAGTTACTTCTTGTAGTTGTACTCGAAGATGAAACTTTAAAATGTTGGGTGATCAAGGTTGGTTGGTTGGTTGTTTTACGCCGCACTCAGCAATATTCCAGCTACATGACGGTGGTCTGTAAATAATCGAGTCTTGATAGTATTGATACCAGATGTTCGCAATAAGGTGAGTGTAACTTGTCCCAGTTGTCTAAACTTAAGCTTGTTCGTTTGTTGCTTCACGCCACCCTCAGCAATATTCCAGCTATATGACGGCGGTCTGTAAATAATGGAGCCGGGTCGTTTCGACCTTGGTGATATGCCATTGCTATAGCACTGCCGTTTACGTGAGACATCCAAGTCTACTGATCATGAATTGTTTGATAGCATTACTTAGATGTTGCCGGGTGACAAAGTAGAGATAAGTTTACTGTAAAGGCATCAATCGTCCCTACTTTATCAAAGTCTACTGATCATACACTAATAGCCATCTATTTCCCACATTACATGTAACAACAACCAAAACGAAACACTATTTTACGAAAGAAGTGAAACCCTATTTATCATATCTAAATAATTTTTTTATTATTCTCAGTATTATCGGCGTGGGAGATGATCGCAACATAGTCTCTGGGTCGTTCCTCGCCTTCCTTCGCGGATTGTTTGAGCTACTTGTTTCCACATGAAATCTGGGGGCACGGGTGGCCCAGTCGTCTAAGGCGCCGCTATTTTCTGTGCAGAGTTGCGTCCCTTTGGCAAGCCAGAAACCTATGATTGGGTACACCAGAAACCTATCAGCAATATCAATCGGTCGGCAGGCACAACGCCATTGTTTCATTTTCATAATATTTTAAGTTTTTGAAAGCATCATAAGCATAAATTGTGCAGGTTTACCAGTCCAATTCAGTTAATGTGTTTGTTTGTTTGTCTGTTGCTTAACGCCCAACTCAGCAATATTTCAGCTATATGCCGTCGGTCTTGAAATAAATGAGTCCGGACCAGACAATCCAGTGAGTGACATCATGATCATCGATCCCCCCAATTGGGATACGATGACATGCATCAACGAAGTCAGCGAGGCTGACCACCCGATCCCGTTAGTCGCCTCTTACGCCAAGTACAGTCGCCTTTTGCGGCAAGCCTTGGTTGCTGAAGACGTATTCTATCCCGCATCTTTACGGGTCAGAATATGTGTAATCATAAAAAGGTTGTACGTTGAGAACGAATTTTCTATAATTCACCCGAATGCAATGAATCACCAACTAGGAATCTTTATAAGGTGACATTAACACATAAACGAGATCACTTTTACCTGGTAATATTGATAAAAATAGTGCATGCATATATACAATCTCTTTACACTAATATGAAGAAAAACTGCTTTACATGTTTAAGCCAGCAGTAAAAATGACGACTGCCATCCATATGATTAGCATTGCACAATATCGTGTCCAGTTCCACAGACATCTCTGCGAATTGCTGCGATTCCAGACAAGGTAATTCGGTATCGTTGTCACAAAGGACGTAACTTCAGATAAGATATTATACCTTATAATATTCGGTGAAGAAAGGATCTTGTACGCTGTTAATATTGTCGCTGGCATTATCAGCCATGAATGTTCAGTAGGGCCACACACAGAGTTAAAGTAAGAAGGAAGATGTTTCTCGGCAGGTCGCTGGAACGAGCTCCTTCTTGTCTTGCTCATTCCTCCTCACCTATTTTAAATACGCTTTCGCAATTCTAGATGATATCCTCATGGTTAACAGGTGATTTCATTCTTTTTGTATATGCTACTTTGTAGAATTCATTATTGTAGAATTAACTATGACCATTTAGCTATTAGCACAAGGCAGTTGACAGTCTCATTTCGGCGCACTAATGCGTTTTAATGTGAAGCGGGGATAAATGAAATGGAACATTATGAGATTTCCGAACAGTATTTCTAAAGTGAGATAACGTTGTTTTTTAAAATTTTAATTTAATATACATCAAATGTAAACTATATGGTTGTTATTGTCGGTGTCCTGTTGGTGGAACACGTCAATGGCCTCGTCTGTCCAAAGTGTTCCCGCAATAAATGTGCAAGGCCTAAAGGATGCGCAAAAAAGTATTTAATAAAGGACAGGTGTAAATGCTGCAATGTTTGTCCCACTAAAAACGGAAAACCCTGCTCTGGATTGACACCAAAGTGAGTTCTTCACATACAGTAAACTACGGTTATAACGAACACGCTTATAACGAACTTACGGATATATCGAACTTACTGTTTTGGTCCCGACTATTTGCTGTAGTTATGCTGTATATATTCTTATAACGAACTACGGTTATAACGAACTGAAATTAGTAGTCCATTTGAGTTCGTTATAACCATACATTACTGTATGATCTCCGAGTAGTTATGCCCACCAAGGGTGAAAAATAATAAAAATGATAACAGATATTATTACTCTGGACTAACAAACGTGTTATCTCACAATTTCAAAGAGGTATCATTTCCTTTCTTAGATATGTAAGTTCTTTATCTTAGGCCTTTCCCTTTTCAATAAGGTCAGATTGGTATTGATGGATTCCGTCCAATTTAGTCATATTGTTTGCAAGCATGGGTCCACCAACACCGTGCTGTACGTTTAAATACAGAACGCTAAGTATCCTAGCCTGAGTACCCTATCCAATTATTCGCGACAAGCAATATATCCCTTGTGACCTATTCTAATCCGGAATTCCGCGGGAGTCATGGTACGTTAAGACATGTCAAAATCGTAAATAAGTCGACGACGAAAATGTCTTCATTACCCCAAGACAGAGGCTGTTTGTATTAGATTAATAGATAAAAAATGTTATGAGAACATAAATGAATGAACAAATGGTTTTAGTAAACTGCGTCCAGGATACTCTTGATATGATTGCAAATGTTAATTAGATTAAAGATTAAAACCTTTAAGTAGAAGAGGACGCAAACTATTATCGACTTTTATCAACGCGAACATTTACATAGGAAGGATGAACCTTTTATTATCAATTTACTGTATTATTACATATGGTGTACTGAATTAGATTTCTTACTATTTCCCCTTGTTGATTGTTACCTAAGTTTACAGTCGAGCCAATGTAACCTTGTTACATCATTGTCGTGTGATATTGGTATTAATTGTTCTATGCTTATGTCCCCCACCATCCTATTCCGAGTAATAATACGTTCAAGTTATATTTTGAATCAGGTGCGAAAAGAATCTCTGGTGCATCAAACGACAGAAGAACTGTGCCGAGGCAAGGAAAAACTTGTTCTTCGGCGACACCTTCCAGCGACACCTTGTGGGAGAATCCTTATTCCTAAATCTGCCTCGTAAAGTACGTCTGTCTTCAGCTATTTCAAACCGCACAATGGTATCAATCCTTATTTAGTTCTAATGGAAATATATTTCAAGACACGTTTGAAGAAACTGCAAGGTGTTGCATAAAAATGTTTTATTGGCATCACAGAAGTTGGCCAGTAAATATACAGCTACTGTTTTATTGCATTAAGTGATTTCGATGTAGATTCTTAAACTGTTGTCCAGCTGAAGTAACTTCAGCCAAGTGATGAGAGGTTTACATATACCTGTATGTACACAACAACAGGTAATAAATAACAATATCACACAGAGAAAAAGAAATAACAGACAAAACTTTGGTCATGAAGCTAGATGAACGGTAAGGCTGATTTGAAAATTGTAACAAGCTGATTGGATCCTAATTTAATTAATTTTTTAAGCATTACGTATTTTTGTATTTCCAGTGCCACACAGTGATTGGATTATATGACATACGCGACTGATTAACCAAACGGCAAGCTGCGCCTTTAACAATAAACACAAATTAGAAGTGTCTCGTGTCTCTTTTATTATTTCCACAATATAATTCTTTCTACTGTTGAGGCATCAAGCAACTACATATACTGTTGACTGATATCAACCGCCCAGGTTGAACTGCTGCCTTTGTTCTGATACCCCCTTCAGATATATCATTCGTTTGTTTGTTTGTTTCTTTGTTGTTTAACGCCCCACTCAACAATACGATGACATGCATCAACCACGTCATCGCGCCTGACCCCATTGTCCTGGTATGATTTTACGAGATCGTGATACGCTCGCGATATACATCTCAACAGGATTATACTGTGGGTTTGTTAAGATACTGAAGTGAGCTTGGCTAAAGTAGATGATTACACAATTAAGCATCATGAGCATAGATCCACGCAACTGGGATCGCTGACATGCATTAACCAAGTCAGCGAGCCTGACCACCCGATCCCGTTAGTCGCCTCTTACGACAAGCATAGTCGCCTTTTACGGCAAGAATGGGTTGCTGCAGACCTATTCGTCACGGGTCAATTACTATGAAGAAGAACCATGGCGTACGTAGGTCCTACAGAAGGAAAGTCCTTGAATATTGCTGCATAGTTACTGCTCCGGATCCACCAATCAATCCGTCATAATATTGCTGAGCACACCGTATATCCAATACCGAAAATTCAGCAAAGGTGCTTTAACTATATAACGCAACAAGCCTCGATGATACGACGAAACAGATTCTTCTGGGCACGAAAGGGCAAAACAGCGGTAGTGGTACTTCAACTCATGCATTGCAAGGGAAATATTTATCTACTCAATTAAATCAAATAACTACATGACAAACGAAATGACAAACGAACTTTAAACAAATGTCCTTTAAAGCGGAATTAAAATTATAAGGAAGTCATCCAGGAGCACATAAAAAAAACAAAGCAAAGCTGCAAAACATACTTCTTGAATTATATTGTAAAGAAACTCTTTTGGATCACCCTGAAATTGCATTTGCGAGAAACATTCCATCGGTGAAACAGATGTTACCTGATTCAAACCGTCATGATATTTATGCGACTAAGCTGATTTGAGTGATATCGATGCCCGTGCAAAGGTATTTGTGCCTTGTCTCTAAATTAACCTGAAAGATCCTCAAGCGCATTTTCTTTGGAACCACGGTTTGACTTAATGATGTTAAATAATTCTCTCATAATCAGTAAATTCAGACTTTTCCTCAATTAGACTGACAGAACAACGACATGTCCTATGCAACAACCAAATCGGAGATTGAGTCATATAGAGTTGAAAGTCTTGTTTCAAAATACACCAAGAAGATAAATATAACCCGCCACATGTACAATAATCTCATTTATAATATTCTGGGGGAAAATAAGGCCACGAAGCAGTAAGCTTTATACATTCCTCAAACACATTTGCTTGACTTTCCAGAAGTGATAAGATGGTGGTTTCCTGATGGGATAGTGCTTATGTAATCAGCCGTGGGTGAGTTTAACTTGAACGTCACATAGGTATTATTTATGCGATATGGCGACGATCTGCAGCCAAGGCTGGTTACATCAGCACTCACTATATCATTAGTGGAGCGGTTCACTGACACTTTATATTCTTATCGTATCACTAATAAGGTATGATAAGATAAGATAGCACTTCACTGAGGAAATTTAGGTTACATCAGCACAAGATCTCCGATAATTGACAAACACACATACAAATACTTAAGAAAGAGATCATTATATATGGATGTCAACTTCTTAATTTATCATACATACATACATGCTCTTCATTAAGCGTATCACTTATAAATACCATTCAAAGACTAAATAAATACAAGTATCACAAACATAATTAACATTAAATATAGCACTAGCGAATAATTTATCAACAATTATTGATCACAACACTTATATATAAAATCTGGTACTGGCTGGTATGAATGAATTCCGGGCCCTGTTAATTCTCAACATCGGCAATCGTAGTCGGAGACCAAAAGGAGGAAGCCATTTTATGCCATGTATTAAAAATACAAAATATGTATTACGCTCGCCAAGGTCTCGTATAATACAGTTTTAATTTCGATTGTTAATATATAATATTTGCCATTCCAAAACACACTCGGCTAAAAACTCTATTTACACCGAAGAGAAAGTCGATTCTGAGATCTGATATTACAAGTATGCATTGCCCTTGTCCTGCTCCAAAGCAAGCACACATCTGCGTCCCTTGGATCATTTGATTAGAGCTTGAGTGTCGTCGCACCCATGTCAATACATATATAGTGACAACAATGATAGTGGGCGTGGTGGAAGTATTCCTTTGATGCAATAGCGACACTGTATACAATGAATGTATGGTTGCTATAGATCCGTCTAACACTGATCACCAACAGTTAAAGATCAGCAGTAAGTGAGTGTATCTCCACTCTCACTTATCAAAGAGTACACGGGAAGCTGTCGAATAACTCTGTTATTTCTGCTATTTTGTCCCATACATTCGTAAGGAAGAACAGTCAGCAATGCGATATATCCTCCTAGCTGTGGTGGTCCTAATGATACTGGTGGACCAAACCAATGGCTTACGATGCCAACCGTGCAATGCTCAGAAATGTGTGAAGCCTAGTGGATGCAGAAGAAGGAACTACGTAAAAGACCTCTGCAATTGCTGTGATGTATGTCCCACTAAATTCGGGCAACCTTGCTCTGGACTGAAACCAAAGTAAGTTCTTCACATATGATTTACAGAAGTACAGGGATAATTATTAGGTTAAGAATGATAATTATCAGCTGCTTATCATCAATGCTTTTCTTAAACATAACCGGAGCCCCATTTCAAGATAATAGTGTTAGTATTAAATATATTGTTATGACATATCAAAGGGTTTTATAGTAAGATAGTAAGAACCTTGAAAACGGTATTGACATGATGATTAGTCCATTCAGGAGCCTTATGAAAAGAACAACGCAATGCTTCATAAATTTACTTCTTAAGTTGTACAAAAACTCTTTTGGGTGGTATAACCTTGAAAATGGCATTTATCAATGGCAAAATACATAACATGCAATACTCACCGTGATGTCCTAGAGATGTATCATGGTTTCAAAATTGTTACCCTACGCTAATGCATGAAACACTTAACTCGGCAGTCAATATCAGGTGGCATAATAAGATGTAGACCTGGTATGTAGACCTTCTAAGTTAGGTAAAGAATGATAATTATCAGGCGTTAACATGGCTTTTCTTTTTACAACATTACCGGATCACCATTTCTGGATTATGGTACAAGTATTAAATATATTATTTTAAAATACTAATTTGTTTTAAGATAATGTTACATGCACAGGTGAGTTAGACTTGCTGTTGTCTTTCTAAAAAAACGTCATCGATATTCAGTGTTGTAATTAGGGACCAAAGCTCCTGAATTGTATGACAAGGTTTCCTTACAATTTGAAACAAATCTTCCGTTTCCTATTTTGAATGTTAACATCAAGTCAATATGAAATGTTTGATGCCACCATACTTCATGCCTTCCAAAGTTCTGTGTGGTTGGAGGGGCGGTCGGGTAGCCTAGTGGTTAGAGCATTTGCTCGTCACCCCGAAGACCCGGGTGCGATTCCCGACATGGTACAATGTTAGAAGCCCATTTCTGGTGTCCTCCGCCGTGATATTGCTGGAATATTGCTGAAAGCGGCGTAAAACCATATTGACTGACTGAGTGTGTGGTTGGACTCAACAAAACCCTTTCCATAATCTCTCCTTTAAGTACGATTCCAACTAGATTCATACATGTGTTAAAATAAATAAACGCAACTAGTATTGAAACCAGATGTTCGCAATAAGGTGAGTGTAACTTGTCCCAGTTGTCTAAACCTAGGCTTGTTCGTTTGTTGCTTCACGCCACCCTCAGCAATATTCCAGCTATATGACGGCAGTTTGTAAATAATGGAGTCGGGCAAAGACAATCCAGTGACTGATGGCGTTAGCATCGATCCAGGCAATTGGGATACGATGACATGCATCAACCAAGTCAGCGAGCCTGACCACCCGATCCCGTTAGTCGCCTCTTACGACAAGCATAGTCGCCTTTTACGGCAAGCCTGGGTTGCTGAAGAGTTATACTACCCCGGATCTTCATGGGTCAATTACTATGAGGAAGAGCCATGACGTACGTAGGTCCTACAGAAGGAAAGTCCATGAACATTGCTGCATAGTTACCTAAGCTGATACATATCAAACACTGTAAGGCACCAGAAGTTGGTAACATTTGAGACCTAATAGGCACAGCAAGCTTTCCTGCGGTTGTTTGTGAGATCATGTGTGACATGTAATCCAGTGTTTTAATTTATTCAGCCAATACGATAATATTATGTTTAAACAGGTGCTCAGGGAATATGTGGTGTATCAACATTGAGGAGAATAAAGCCGAGGCCAGGAAGAACTTAGTTTGGAGTGACAGCTTCCGTGGTGTGTGTGGA
This sequence comes from Haliotis cracherodii, assembly GCF_022045235.1. Lineage (NCBI taxonomy): Eukaryota > Metazoa > Mollusca > Gastropoda > Lepetellida > Haliotidae > Haliotis > Haliotis cracherodii. Next base: position 21,649,745 of record NW_027266319.1, read on the forward strand.
AGAATTAGACTCCCAAGAATGCAAAGACCTGCTTGGTAAAGTAAGTAATGGAATAAGCGTAGACATATATATCTTAAGCTATTTCCAACAACATCAACATCATCCGAAAAAATCAATCTAGATTATCTGCCGAAAAGATTACATTGGGCGTAAAAGGCAAAATGGTGATGAAAATTAAATGAATGTATCACTTAAAATCCGTGATGACACCAGGTGTTTGCGAAAGGGTAACCATGTCCTGTTCTACCGGTAGCAGCCACCACTCAAAATTTGCATAAAAACGTGTTTGTTTGTTGGCTTAACACCGTACATCAGTGTTCATGCCGCTCTATGACGGTCTCCAAAAGCACAAGGCATTGGCAATGACAGAGCGTTTACTGATTGTTTTTAAGATTATAACTTGTTGTTACTCTGCCTGGCGCTCGGACTTAAGGGGATAGAACACAGACTGGTTGGCTCGGAGTTAGTATGCTGTGTCTGAGTGGGGTTTTCATGTTACAACTGCGGCATGGTCTATGCGTATCTCAGTGGGCTAGCTCTTTAAAATTGGCATTACTCCGGACTAGTACAAGCAGCCTCTAGTACCTCACCAATCCAGTGAATGACATCATGCGCATTGATCACAACTGGGTTATGATGACCAAGTCACCGAGCCTGACCACCCGATCCCGTCAGTCGCCTCTTACTACAAGCATTATGAAACTGTTTCAAGGAGAGAAAGATGTAATTTATTTATATACATTTTTTCCAGGTTGAATCCAGTTCTTGGGCAATATGGAAGGACCGTCTTACCATGTAAACAACACACTACTAAATATTGAACGAAAATATTCAGTAAACTATTTCAGAATCTCTCAAGATTGTTTTTTGTCTTTCTTGCTATTTTTCACAGTTACTTGTTTATCGCTACCATCACATCAAGTTGGATTGTGGCTTGAAACAAATTTCATGGGGCGTGAAATAGTGGTGAAAATGGTATGAATAGATTTATATTAATGAATCAGTGAAATATTTTGTTTGTTTGTTTGTTGTTTTGCGCCGGAATCGAGTCAGGACCAGACAATCAAGTGATTTACATCATGAGCATCGATCCACGCAATTGAGATCGATGACATGTATCAACCAAGTCAGCGAACCTGACCACCCGATCCCGTTAGCCGCCTTTTACGACAAGCATAGTCGCCTTTTACGGCAAGCATGGGTTGCTGAAGAGCTATTCTACCCCGGAATCACTGAACATTATTGATGACACCAGGTGTTCGTGAAAACGGTGAGGATGCCCTGCTCTACCTGTAACACCCGCCACTTAAACTATATTCATTCAAAAAGTAAGTTCGATCGAGTAAGGTGTGAGAACTCCAAAAGAACATACCAACCTGATCCCTCCCTGAGCTTACATCGCGCATAATGTTGATGGCAAGCGACGTGTCACATGTGGTAAATATGATGTCGACTACGCAACTGTTCAATGTTTGTCCACCATGCAGTGTTTTTGTTTGTTTGTTTTTAACGCCGCACACAGCAATAGTCCAGCAATTTGACGGCGGTCTGAAAATAATAGACTCTTGACCAGACAATCCAGTGATTTACATCAAGAACATCGATCTACGAAATTGGGATACGATGACATGCATCAACCAAGTCAGCGAGCCTGATGACCCGATCCCGTCAGTTGCCTCTTACGACAAGCATAGTCGCCTCTTACAAAAAGCATGGGTTGCTGGAGACCAATCCGAGGACAAAAAGTACAGTATATGATTCAATAGTCATGTACAACAACCATCCCCTTTGAAATGTACTGACCTATTGTCTTTCAGTGAGATGAAATAAACGATAAATTGAGGTCAATTAGCAATTTGCATAGGATGTCCATGACACGTCGAATCTTGTCAGATTCATTATCTTCATTAGGGTATTCACACACGATAGTGACTGAGTGAGTTTGGTTTATACGCCGCTTTTAACAGTATTCCAGTTATATCACGGGGTGTCAGCTTAATGTGGGAGGAAAGCCCGAAGTAATGCAGGTTTCAGACGTTAACCACTTCGGTAAACCCACTAGCACGGGTATGATGCTGACAAACCTACAGAAACCGGGAACCGGGATTCGAACCCACAATCATAGGATTGAGGGTTTTCAACACACACGCCTCCAAGGCGATGAAACATCGTTGTCGGTGTTTGCATAGCCAGGAACGGTTATAAAACGCAATTTGGAAGCCCAGTTGATGACATTTCTTCTAACGAGTAAATGACAGTGTGCTCTGAGGAGGGAGTGAGTGAGTTTGGTTTTACACCGCTTTTAGTAATATTCCAGCAATATCACGACGGGGGACACCAGAAATGGGCTTCACATATTGTACCAATGTCGGGAATCCAACCCGTGCCCTCGGCATGCAAAACAGAACCATTCAGCTTCACCTTCACAGTCAGATGAGCTGTAGCTGGGAAGTCAGAATCAAGTCTGGGTGAGGTGAAAAAGGGTTCATTCATATAAATCGGTGTGCAAGCAAGTGCGTGTTTTGGGTTGCATGTGCTTGTGTTAATGCATACTATTGCCACTTTTATAGTACTGTAGTAGACCACAGAGATACCAAGGCGTGGTTTAAACATTGATATCCAACTCCGAACCCACCAATGCTTGTTTTATCCATTAATGCCTAGAACCTGGCAGGGTAACAAGAACGACAATCTTTTAACGTATTTTGGTATGATGCGTCCAGGGGATTGAACCAGCGACCTATCGCTCTCCGGGAAGACACTCGAAGAATATCGCACGCACACGCACGCACACACACACACACACACACACTACATTAGAGAGAGAGAGAGAGAGAGAGAGAGAGAGAGAGAGAGAGAGAGAGAGAGAGAGAGAGAGAGAGAGAGAGAGAGTTGCATCAGTATATTAACCATATCATAACGACGCAACAACAGTAATGGGTTTCACACACTACGAAGTATAATAAGGAGGAAAATAAATTTATTCGGCGCCTTCGGAATAGGCACGACACCTTCTCATTAGAACGACGTCCGCCGCAACAATCCGTCGGATGCGAACTCGCGACCCGATTGGTAGCCCGACAGCTAACCGACTGTGAGGTACGTAATAAATATTTAATTAAAGTTATGCCTAAGCAATGAAGGGCTCTTAAAAAGGTTACATGGTAGGTATGACATTGTGATGCCCGTTGGCTCACTTTTCCCATTCCATATTCGATACCTATTGGTGAGGAATGAGGCGTTAGACGTCGAATACACGAGTATCATGAATCAATGACGTGGTATGTAATAATTCGTTGGGCGACTTTGACAGAACAGAGGCGGGGGAACAACACGAAGGATGATGTGGATCATAGTAAGGAACGAGGACGGTATAGGCATGGCTAGTGGCGCCACAAGGGTGAGTGGGCTTTTGAATCATTACTGAACAAATGTAGCGAGTGAAACTAAAGGGGCCTTAAGTACCAGACAGTTTCAAATAGCCAAAATATTCGACTCTAAACCATTTCATCCTGCTCTCACGGCGTGTGTGTGTGTGTGGAGAATACCAACAAACAACATGTGACCATTAAATTAGTCGGTTATAAGGAGAGTAGCAGATCAAAACCAATCTCAGTAAATTCAGATCTTAGTTCTCGCTATCGCTAAACAAAGATCTGAGGACATCCCATTACGGGTCATGTCCGAACGACCTTTCTTCCAAGCAATCAAAGCGTCGCTTACCAGATCATGAAAGTGACAGTCGGAATGTGTTTTATAATCATGCAACCTCGAAAATGTTAACACGGTGTATTCCGAACGACAATTACGGCCCGTACGACAGATTACGTCAGAATTATCGTCTATCTCTCGCTTCCGTAGGATACACATTTGAACGGAGGAGGCGTTGCACGGTACGTGGGAAGCACTGCCATGCAATCGCAACTATATATTAGACATTCCGGAATGTTTGTTTGTTCAGTTTTCAAAATTTTAATCGAGAACTGTGTCAACATATTTTTCAAGCGTAGTCTGAAATGGAAGTCGCCAGGTTGAAACGAGTGCCGTAAAGCCCGAGAAAGCTGCTTTGTTATTGGCTGATGTTGACTTCTTCTAAGTAATTTCAGTGGTCGGTCAAAGTTCGCGAAAGATCGTTCTGACGTGACCCGTAATGGGATGTACTCAGATCTTTGTTTAGCAGCAGCGAGAACCTAGATCTGATTTTGAGGAGATTGATATCAAAACTGGAACGTCACAAAATCACTAAAACAAATTCATTGTCCCAAACAACACACTCGCGCATGTGATCCATGTGGTGTACGGTCACAGCCTGGCATCATCGTCTGATGCGCCCAATAAGTGTCTGGGTGTTTGCCAAGGGAAAATTGTACCACACTTTAGTAAGAGTATTACCGAGTCTTGTGACCGGACTGGCCACTCCATGCAGACAATGGTCTCCTGCCATAGGCATCAACGACCCTGGCACGATGAGGCCGCCCCTTGTCGTCCATAAAGATGAAGTCCGGTCCCGATTGCACCAGCATACGGTCTCATGTACACATACAGAATTTCATCCCTGAGACGTACACCTGTCATCGTGCCCCGCTATACTTCCACCCCAAATCATGATTGAACCCCCTCCACAGCGGTTATTTTTGGCTACGTTAGAATCCTGAAATCTTGTCTACGGCACACTAGGAAGTGAAGTGTAGACAGTATCTTTGATTCATCAGTGATAAGTACTGGAGCCCGGTCCTGGTCTGTCTAAATGAGTTGATATTCAGCCCAGTCTAAAAGTGCCAGTCTGCGATGACGGGGCAGTCGGATGCAAATACAACGATACATTCCTCTTGCATGACCCTTTCGTTCAATGCATACCAGGATATTTCAAACATCATCTATTGGATCAAAACTTAGTCCTTCGCAAACTTTGAGTAGTTTATTTAACAACAAACAACATTGGAAAAAAAATGTGTTCTTTTTCCCTATGCCTGGCCAATATGTTCTAGTAATATTGTGAGGTTTTGGACATACTGCCAATTCAAAACGACCAACACCCGAGACATATGCACACATTTTAAGTTACAAATCAGAGATAATAGTGGTGCATTGTTGATGACCAGATTTGAAGCAACAACTTTGTATTAGATAGGACACATGCACTATATAAAACTCAACGATTTATTGACTGAGAAGGTGTTTTGTCAGAGGGAAATGTATTTGAATGTATGGGCGTGGTTAACGTACAACCTGCTTTAACTGTATTGCATACATTGATTGTGTGGTGGATATAGACTCGCCTAGACACATACCCCATCCCACCCATCCCACTGTGTCTATACCGAAAGCAGTATATAAGTAATGTTTAGAACTAAAACGTTTCGTCTCTTTTGTGATAGCCAAGCGTTCATCAGTAGAATAAGAAACAGATAGATATGAGATATATCCTCTTGGTTGTGGTTGTCCTTGTGGTGCTTGTAGACCAGGGGAATGGTCTCTCCTGTTATCCATGTGCCGGAACGAAATGCGCGGCGCCCATGGGATGCAGAAGAAAGAACTACGTAAAAGACCTCTGCAATTGCTGTGATGTATGTCCCACTAAATTCGGGCAACCTTGCTCTGGGCTGAACCCAAAGTAAGTTCTTTTCATAAGATTTACAGAGATACAGGAATAATTATTTGGTAAAGAATGGTAAATATCAGCTCTTTCCATTGCTTTTCTTACCAATGTTTGGATCACCATTTTAGGTAAGTGGCGTTAGTATTTTATAATATATTGTTGAAATACGAAGGTGACTGAAACAAATGTACGTTCTTCAACTCGAATAGATCAACACGCGGTTCTCCGAACGACAGTTACGGTGCGTACGAATGATTCCGTAAAAATCATCGCCTGTGTCTCGCTTCAGTGGGATAAACATTTCAAACGAACAATACTGTCCTAAGCCCGTGAAAATTTTGAATCGAGAACGAGGTCAAATTCTTTTTCAGAGCGTTTTCTGGAATGGAAGTTGCCAGTTTGAAATTAATGCTGTAAAGCTCGAGAAATCTGATTTTATGATTGGCTAATGTCGGCTTCTTATTGGACCTTTTATTGGTTGTCAAAGTTCCCCAAAGGTCGTTCAGACGTGGCCTGTAATGTTATGTCCTCAGATATTTGTGTAGAGCTCTGAGATCTGACTTTAATCAGTTGTGAAATGACGGACTTCCTTATAGGTAAATATTTGTGAAATGTGGCAATATGACATGTCGGCAAGAAGAAGGCATTTCCATGGACACAAGTTGTGCTTCCCTCCTTGCTGATCTGTTTCTTTATGCATACGAGTAAGAATGTCCGTTCGGATTGGCAAAATCACCCTCTTGTTACACGACCTCAGTACATGGATGACAATGCCAGACCTCATCGTTCGCATGGATTAAATAAGGGCCAATGCAATAACGACTTTACCCTGACCAGCAATGAGCCCAGGTTTGAACCCCCTTGAACATGTTTTGGATATTCTGGATGGGCGCATACAGGCACGTGATCCTCCTGTACAGGGTTTACGCCATTTGGAAGCAGCATTGCATCAAGGGTGGTTGTTGTTGACCCATCAACAGATCCATCGTCTGACCAGAAGCCTGAGACGTAGGGTGGAATGCTTCACCCGGGCACGTGGCGGTTATATCCGCTACTGATATGTTTCACGTGTCATGTCAAGTAGAGACTTTAAGGAACATTTTCACATGAAGCAGCAAACGTAACTCGTTTAATTAATACTGCCACGCCATACTTTTTGAGGTACCTGTGTTACCATGATGTTTTTGTCAGTAAATTTCAATCACAACTCACCAATATCTTCTTTATTTGTTGTCAAATGTTTGTTATATCCGATGCTCCTATGGTCAGTCATCCCATGCCATGATTTCTGCCATTAGTCATGGTTCAGAAGTAGGGGTGTGCGTAACATTTTTCTTTGTGTTTATAACTTCAAATATGATTTCACTTTCAAACCTTGTTTACACGTGAGATCTTATATTTTAAGCGATAGTATATACCTTTTTGCAACTTTCATGTTTGTCATGTAAGTGGTGATTTAAGTAAACAATTTATCATGATAATGTCCTTTATAAACAGGTGCGCAAAGGACTTGTGGTGTATCAAGATTGATGGGGATTCCGCCGAGGCCAAGAAGAACTTACCAGCAGTCTGTGATGGATTCGAAGGCGTATGTGGAAGAATTAAAATCGAAAGAAAGGAAGGACCTCAATCTTAGAGTAAGTCCTGAAAGCCACAAAGCATTCGACAAACTACACGTATTTCCAAACACAAGTTTGTTTCATTCTGCATACATTTCTCAAATGTGTATAAAAGATCATTTTAAGACCCCTCCGCTGAAGCTGTGTCAAAGTAAGAAAAGATATATCTATGTAATATATATCATATAAAACATATTTTGCATTGTTTTCAGGTTGTATCCAGTTGTTGGCCAACATGAAGGGGTTATCTCGCCTGTAAACAACACACTACTTATTAAATGTTGAGCAAAATTATTCAGTAAACTATTATAAAATCTCTCAAGAGTTCCTTTGTCTTTCTTGCTTGTGTTGAATGTCTGACGAAATATGGCCCAGTCGTCTAAGGCGCCGTGATTCGCTGTGCAGAGTTGCGTCCCTTAGGCTCGCCAGAAACCTATGATTGTGTGTTCGAATCCCGGTTCGCCCCGATTATGTTTCTAGGTTTGTCAGCACCATACCCTTGCTCGTGGGTATCACCGAAGTGGTAACCGTCTTAGACCTGCATCACATTAAGCTGACACGCCGTGATATGACTGGAATACTGTTAAAAACGGCGTTAAACCCAACTCATTCACTCACACACTCTGACGAAATATGGATTTCATATGGCAATACATGGTGGAAAGAAATGGTATGATTTGATCACTGAAGTCAGTGAGGACACCAGGTGTTCGGGAAAAGGGTAAGGATGCCATGCTCTCTCTATAGCATCCGCCACGCAAATAATGTTCTTTAATAAAGTCCCAGTGAGTAATTAAGAAGTTGTGAAAACTCATAACCAAGAAAATCGCACATAATGTTGACAAATGATGTGTCATATTTTGTATATACCTTTAAATGTACCGCCTCGGTTGTCTAGAGGTAGAGCGTCCGCCCAGAGAGCAAAAGGTCCGGGGTTCGATCACCGGCCGCGTCATACCAAAAAGACGTTAAACGATGGCACTTTTTGCAACACTAATTTATAGACACATTCTTTATACTATGCAACTTATAGATGTTTGTCTACCATACAGTGATAAACAGAACACAACATAATTAACATTCATGTGCATCATCCACCACCATTTACATGTTCTGAATACTAAGGGCCTATCAATTGAGTCATTTAATACTTTTGATAAACTATTTATTTTTATACTAAACAATGTGACAGACAAAATACTGCCCTGTGGAACCCCCTGATCCTGATTATAATGATCAGACAGGGTTGAACCAACACGAACTTGAAATTGTCTGTCTGAAAAACTGTGATACAAATTGAGGCAAGCGGCCTCTTAAACCAAAGTCCTGTAAATCTTTTAAAATACCATGCTTCCAAGTGGTATCATAAGCTTTTTCAAGATAAAAAAGATAGATACAGCATGTTGTTTATTGACAAAAACATTTTTAATAAATGATTCTAAACGAACCAAATGGTCAATTGTACTTCGGTTTTTACAGAAACCGCATTGGATATTACTAATCAGATTATTGGTTTCTAAAAACCAAACTAATCGATTATTTACCATGCGCTCCATGGTTTTACAAACACAGCTAGTTAACGAAATAGGTTCTATAATTTGATGGATCTGTATGATCCCTGCCAGGCTTTGGTATGGGTATAATTATGGCATTTCGCCACGAAGGAGGAAAATGTCCTGTTGTCCAAATATCATCCAAAAGATTTAGTAGTGTTGTGAGGCAAGATTCAGGCAAGTGTTTTAAGAGCTGATAATGAATATCATCAGCACCAGTTGCAGTATCATGAGCTTGTACTAAAGCAGCGTGTAGTTCATGTAGTGAAACAACTTCATTATAGTCTTCGCCATTGTCAGAATTAAAATTAATTTTTTTCCTCAATTTGTTTGCAATGTCTGATTTTTAGGTCAATAAGTTATTGTCATCTTTGAGATGATGAATACTAGTTTTAGAACCTTTGCCTTTGATTCTTTGGATCATGTTCCATACCTTTGACATAGGCGTGCGTGAATTTATTTTAGTCACATAATTCTTCCAATACTGACGTTTATTGTCTTTAAAGGTTCGTCGAGCCTTGGCAGAATTGATTTTCACATTGTTTAAATTATGAACGGTAGGATGGCGTCGAAAGTATACTGAACCAAATTAAAAACTTCACAATCCTAAAAAATTTGACCAGTTATCATTGTTGGCCCTTACTGTGTATTTGAACAGTAATGGCCACGTATTGTCTTCAGATAACACCCGTTTTTGTGCAGGTGAATCGATCAAAATAATGTGGACAGCTCTATAGTGGCAAAAGTGGTTTTTCACGTGCAACTGGTCACGTGGCCATAAGACCTCACGTGTTTCAGCCATACTTGTTAGCAGTCATTAAGAAAAAAGAAAAATACAAGAAAACAAAAGTCTTTACGGCCATTTGTCATGCCATGCCTTTCAAATGTGCAACGTGAACATGCCATCGGCATGTTGCAGACGGGAACGTCCGTAGCTGAAGTCGCAAGGACGATGAGTTGTAGTCGACGGACTGTTTATGATTTACAGACGCGTCTACAGCAAACGGGTACCACCGCTGATCGCACTCGCCGACCACTTGTGACGTCGCATGCAGAGGATCGTCAGACTGTCTTACGTCACCTCCGTAACCGAATTTTGACGGCTACATCAACCAGAAATGAACTTTTTAGGGATGGACTGCGTGCGCAAACTGTTCGAAACCGTCTGGGAACTGCTCAACATCAAGCACGACGGCCATACTGCGGGCCGATTCTGACTCAATTACACAGACGTCAACGTCAATTGTGGGCACAGCGACACTTACGATGGACTCAGAGGAATTGGAATCAAGTCGTCTTCAGTGATGAATCCCGATTTAATCTTCGATTTGCTGATGGTAGGGCGAGGGTGTGGAGGCGCCGCCATGAACGTTACGCTCAGTGTTGTGTACAGGAAGTTGACAGATTTCGAGGCGGAAGTGTCATGGTGTGGGGTGCTTTCTGTGGCAATGCATGTTCAAGGCTTCTTGTCATCCGTGGCAACCTCAACGCTGCTGCTTACCGCGACCAGGTACTGGCACCAGAACTTCTGCCTTTTATGGCAGCCCATGGACCCGGTCATGGACTGGCCGTCAAGGTCTCCCGGCCTCAATCCCATCGAACACGTCTGGGATGCACTTGGCAGAAGTCTCTGCACTCTTCAGAACCAACCACAGAATTTGCAAGATCTTGGCATCATTTTGCAGCAACGATGGCGTCGTCTTCCCAATCATGTGTTCACAAGCATCACAAGGTCCATGCGGATGCGTTGTGTGGCAGTTGTCAACGCACATGGTGGCCATACACACTACTGAACTTGTGTGCCATCAGATTCTCGTGCGTGGGACTTATGATTTAAACTGTTGATGTTACCGAATACCGTAGGTGCTTTGGAACAAATTATGGTTACCACCGTTGATTAAAATCCCTCTTTGGACATTAATTATTAAAAATGAAGTTTTTAATTTGACTCAGTATATTTCTCTGCCTTCTTCCTACGCTTCCTAGCTTGTTTGCATTCGTCATTAAACCATGGTTTTCGAATATGTGGGTTCACAGAGGACCTAGGAATAGTTTCATCAGCTATGATTTGGGTCATGAACATCTATAAAAAGGTTTGGTTTCAATTTGTCAGCACATATGGTTTGATATAATGGCTATTTTGCCTTGGAAAAATTCCATCGTGTTGAAGGTGGAGCATCAGTGGGATTTACAGCAGTAATTACAGTCGGAAAATGATCACTTCCACAAAGGTCATCGTGGACTGACCATTCAAATTCAGTATATATGTTAGAATCAGTGATCTGCAGATCTAATGCAGAATACGTATCACCTGGTGGTGAGAAAGAATGATAAGAATTGTACTGACGCAATTCAAATTTATCAGTTGGTTGAAGATATGTTTCTTGCAAACTAAATACTGATGTTTTGTTATCTTGTGCTAATAACTGTACTTCATTAAAATTATTCCAAAGTCCTCTGCAATTCCACTGAATTAAATAAGGAGATTGGCTTATGGCGGTTCTATCGGGGATCTCTCACGTGCACGTGAGGAAGATGGACTCCTGTGTCTGTGTTCTGAAGATGGAGTCACCTCCATCTCCCGAAGGTCAAAGGTGTTATGGATTTCAACCTTGACATGTACCTCTGAAGGTGAGGGTATCTTTGATGAGAGAGAGAGTTGCATCAGTATATTAACCATGTGATAACGACGCAACAACAGTAATGGGTTTCACACACTACGAAGTAAAATAAGGAGAAGAAAAAGTTTATTCGGCGCCTTTAGAATAGGCACGACACCTTCTCATTAGAACGACGTCTGCCGCAAGAATCCGTCGGATGCGAACTCGCGACCGGATTGTTAGCCCGACAGCTAACCGACTGTGAGGTACGTTTTAAATATTTAATTAAAGTTATGCCTAAGCAATGAAGGAAAAGGGTCGCCTAGGTTACGGACACTTAAGCAAGTGCGTGTTTTAGGTTGCATGGGCTTGTGTTAATGCATACTAATACCACTTTTATAGTAGTAGACCACAGAGATACCAAGGCGTGGTTTTAACATTGATATCCAACTCCGGGCCTACCAGTGCTTGTTTTATCCCTTAATGCCTAGAACCTGGCAGGGTGACAAGAACTACAATCTTTTGACGTATTTTGGTATGATGCGTCCAGGGGATTGAATCAGCGACCTATCGCTCTCCGGGCAGACACTCTCACCACCAAACCGCGGAGGCAGTCAAGTCTTGAGGAGACATTCCATTGAGCCACGATGATATGTAATAACCCAAGTCGCCGAGCCTAACCAACTTTATCGGCTTACATGACAAGCATAGGATATTGGGGACTTATTCTTCCGAGTAATCCCCACAGTTTCACATGATCAATCAAACATTGCACATATGTTGCATGTATTGAACTAACTTCTCCCGTTCACTCTTTAACAGCATAAACTACAAACAGAAAAATGTTGTCAACATTTCGTGTATACAGCGCTTGGAGTTCAGTTTGACGCAGATTAATAGATGGGGGAACATAAAGAGAGCACAAAGTAAAAACAATGTGCATTGTGACAGGTATAGCAACAGCTTGGAGAGGGGTAGTAAGAGGAACAGGACTGTGAATGATGCCCTGCCTCACTACAACATCCCCCAGTAGCTTTATCACCTGGACGAGAAAAGCAATGATATGAATTGTAATGTCGAATATCTAATTTATCCGTTGTCTTCAGGAAAGTTTCTTGCAGGCAAAATGCTGATGGCCTGTAGTCTTGAATCAATACTTGTAAATCATTAAAATTATTTTTAAGTCCTCTACAATTCCACTGTATGATGTGATTAGAACTCATGGAGGTTCAATGGGCGTTCTAGAATGGGAGGGAGGACCACTCCCAGACACTGGTCGAGAAGGAGTAACCTCCATCTCTAGAGGTTCAAAAGGATTATGAACCTCCACAGTGATTGATGAAGAAGGAGGCACCTCCAAATGTTGGAGAGCCCTGGCCTTTTTCTTCATTTGTTTTTTTTTCGTTTTTGTCAACGGGGCAACTCCCTTGAGTGTTTTGACTTGTTTTTCTGACATTTGGTCAGTTTGTACGAACTCTGTTTGTGAAGAAGCAGACATTGGAGTAGGGGTTCTGAGCTAGCTGAGTTTAGTAGACTCGTCTGAAATGATCCGCTGATCATGTATCCAAGATATGTCTGTTTGGCATTGTGTTGAAGTTGTGAGAACAGTCTTGACTGGAACTGGAGTTGAGACTGCGGCGGAATAAGATTTTGAAACAGTTATTTGAGACGGGGACTGAATGAATTTCCTGGCTTCATGATAAGTTATGTTTTGAGTGTATTTAATTTTCAGAATTTTGGATTCATGGTGAAACATGGCACATGATTTAGAGGAGGCAACATGTTCACCATAACACTTGTTACATTTGAGTGTTACATTAGTGCACTCAGAGCGCTCATGAGCCCCTGCACAACGTACGCATACAGTTTTGCGAGTGCATGATTTCGCACCGTGTCCAAATTTCTGGCACTTAAAGCATCGGAGTGGGTTAGGCACATACACCTCCACTCCGATGTTAAAGTATCCAGCCTTGATTGACTGTGGTAAATTCTGAAGGTCAAAAGTGACAAGATATGTGTTTGTTTTAATGATTGATTCATCTTGTTTTCTGGTGAAACGCTTTACAGCAGGAACACCTTGGGATCTTAGCTCCGCCACAATCTCTTCTTAACCCATGTCAGCCAGACGACGAGCATAATCTCTAAGGATGCCCCGACACGAATTCAGTGTCCTGTGCACCGAGACAACAACCTTGGTGTTAACAAACTGCTGCATATCCAGCAGATTAACTGATTGTTGTCGCCGTGCACATTCAACTAGAAGTGAACCGCTTCGCAGGCGTGTGACATTTTTAGCAGTTCCACAAATACTTTCAGTACCTTTGGAAATAGCAAAGGAATTTAATTTTAATGGGTTACCATCAGCAGAAGTAATAACTAAGAACTTCGGCCAAGAATCATCATTTTGAGGTACTGCTTCTTCATCAGAAGAAACAGAGTCTACATGTCGACGTTTGTTGGTCTTGGATGAACCAGATTGAGTGTGGTGAGTCATGGTGTAAATGATAAGATTCGGCATCCCTGTTTCCCACCCGCCACCGAGTGTCAACAAGGACGGTGTTGCAGTGGAAGCCAGTCTGCAAGGGTGCTATACTCCAGAAAATACAGACTTGAAAAGCTGTGATATCTAAAAGAATACATGCCAGGCTGGTTCGGCCCATGACACATTTCTAAAGAATACAGAAAACAGAGGTCTATATCACCAGATTGGCCCATGAGCCACCGCCTTCAGGCATAGGACTCTAGGCGAACTTCATTATATCATAATTTAGATGATAATAATCCTGACTAAAAGCTATTTGGAATATTGATGGTCTTGTGAAATTCAAATTTCCATGCACAGGGCATGACGTGACCAGCCGATTGATAGAATCAGGCCAATTCTACCACCCGTCTAGGTGAAGTTAGGGTCAAAGTGGTGTGTTGGGCAAAAGGAACACCGGTTCCTGGCTCCAGTGCCCTCAACCACCAGAATCCCTTCCTCCACTGACACATGGGCGCAACCCACGGCAAACAGGTTGCCCAATTTTGTCGCCTTGTACGACAAGCAATGGGGTGCTGTGGATAAATTCTACCCCGAGTCCACACAGGGGAAGAGCATTTAGCGCTATCCAGCACTCACCACGAGGAGGTTGCTCTTCACGAGTGCCTCGAATACACGAGTATCATGAATCAATGACGTGGTATGTAATAATTCGTTGGGCGACTTTGACAGAAAAGTGACGTGGGAACAACACGAAGGATGATGTGGATCATAGTAAGGAACGAGGACGGTATGGGCATGGCTAGTGGCGCCACAAGGGCGAGTCGGCTTTTGAATCATTACTGAACAAATGTAGCGAGTGAAACTAAAGGGGCCTTAAGTACCAGACAGTTTCAAATAGTCAAAATATTCGACTCTAAACCATTTCATCCTGCTCTCACGGCGTGTGTGTGTGTGTGGAGAATACCAACAAACAACATGTGACCAATAAATACGTCGGTTATAAGGAGAGTATCTGATCAAAACCAATCTTAATAAATTCAGATCTTAGTTCTCGCTATCGCTAAACAAAGATCTGAGGACATCCTATTACGGTCATGCCAGAACGACCTTTCTTCCAAGCAATCAAAGCGTCGCTTACCAGATCATGAAAGTGACAGTCGGAATGTGTTTTATAATCATGCAACCTCGAAAATGTTAACATGGTGTATTCCGAACGACAGTCACGGCCCGTACGACTGATTCCGTCTGAATTATCGTCTATCTCTCGCTTCCGTAGGATAAACATTTGAACGGAGGAGGCGTTGCACAGTACGTGGAAAGCACTGCCATCTAATCACAACTATATATTAGACATTCCGGAATGTTCGTTTGTTCAGTTTTCAAAATTTTAATTGAGAACTGTGTCAACATATATTTCAAGCGTAGTCTGAAATGGAAGTTGCAAGGTTGAAACGAGTACCGTAAAGCTCGAGAAAGCTGCTTTGTTATTGGCTGATGTTGACTTCTTCTTAGTAATTTCAGTGGTCGGTCAAAGTTCGCGAAAGATCGTTCTGACGTGACCCGTAATGGGATGTACTCAGATCTTTGTTTAGCGGCAGCGAGAACTTAGATCTGATTTTGAGGAGATTGGATCAAAACTGGAACGTCACAAAATCACTAAAACAAATTCATTGTTCCAAACAACACTCTCGCGCATGTAATCCATGTGGTGTACGAGCACAGCCTGGCACCGTCGTCTGATGCGCCCAATAAGTGTCTGGGTGTTTGCCAAGGGAAGATTGTACCACTCTTTAGTAAGAGTATTACCGAGTCTTGTGACCGGACTGGCCACTCCATGCAGACAATGGTCTCCTGCCATAGGCATCAACGACCCTGGCACGATGAGGCCGCCCCTTGTCGTCCATAAAGATGAAGTCCGGTCCGATTGCACCAGCATACGGTCTCATGTACACATCCAGAGTTTCATCCCTAAGACGTACACCTGTCATCGTGCCCCGCTATACTTCCACCCCAAATCATGATTGAACCCCCTCCACAGCGGTTATTTTTGGCTACGTTGGAATCCTGAAATCTTGTCAACGGCACACTAGGGCACGACGACCCGTGAAGTGTAGACAATATCTTTGATTCAACAGTGATAAGTACTGGAGCCCGGTCCTGGTCTGTCTAAATGAGGTGATATTCAGTCCAGTCTAAAAGTGCCAGTCTGCGATGACGGGGCAGTCGGATGCAAATACAACGATACATTCCTCTTGCATGACCCTTTCGTTCAATGCATACCAGGATATTTCAAACATCATTTATTGGATCAAAACTTAGTCCTTGGCAAACTTTGAGTAGTTTATTTAACAACAAACAACATTGGAAAAAACATCTGTTCTTTTTCACTATGCCTGGCCAATATGTTCTAGTAATATTGTGATGTTTTGGACATACTGCCAATTCAAAACGACCAACACCCTAGACATATGCACACATCTTAAGTTTAAAATCAGAGATAATAGTGGTGCATTGTTAATGACCAGATTTGAAGCAACAACTTTGTATTAGATAGGACACAGGCACTATATAATACTCAACTATTTTCCGTCACCTGCATATGTCCACGTGAATTGCAATCACACAGCTGCTCATGTCATTGTGAGGAAGTATGAGTTTTGTCACGCTAAAATGTTTATGCATACGTGAATATTGACTGAGAAGGTGTTTTAACAGAGTGAAATGTGTTTGAATGTATGGGCGTGGTTAACGTACCACCTGCAATAACTGTATTGCATACATTGATTGTGTGGAGGATATAGCCTCGCATAGACACCTCCCCGACCCCACCCATCCCACTGTGTCTATACCGAAAGCAGTATATAAGTAATGTTTAGAACTAAAACGTTTCGTCTCTTTTGTGATAGCCAAGCGTTCATCAGTAGAATAAGAAACAGATAGATATGAGATATATCCTCTTGGTTGTGGTTGTCCTTGTGGTGCTTGTAGACCAGGGTAATGGTCTCTCCTGTTATCCATGTGCCGGAACGAAATGCGCGGCGCCCAGGGGATGCAGAAGAAAGAACTACATAAAAGACCACTGCAATTGCTGTGATGTATGTCCCACTAAACTCGGGCAACCTTGCTCTGGACTGAAACCAAAGTAAGTTCTTTACATAAGATTTACAGAGATACAGGAATAATTATTTGGTAAAGAATGATAATTATCAGCTCTTTCCATAACTTTTCTTACCAATGTTTGGATCACCATTATAGGTAAGTGGCGTTAGTATTTTATAGTATATTGTTGAAATACGAAGGTGACTGAAACAAATGTACGTTCTTCAACTCGAATAGATCAACACGCGGTTCTCCGAACGACAGTTACGGTCCGTACGAATGATTCCGTAAAAATCATCGCTTATGTCTCGCTTCAGCGGGATAAACATTCCAAACGAACGAGACTTTCCTAAGCCCGTAAAAAGTGCTTCCTTACAAACTTGGCCATCTCTTAGGCAGTCCAGAATTTGCTTGGTTGGTTAGTTTAAAATTTTGAATCGAGAACGAGGTCAAAATATTTTTCAGAGCGTTGACTGGAATGGAAGTTGCCAGTTTGAAATTAATGCCGTTAAGCTGGAGAAATCTGATTTTATGATTGGCTAATGTCGGCTTCTTGTTGGTCCTTTTATTGGTTGTCAAAGTTCTCCAAAGGTCTTTCAGACGTGGCCTGTAATGTTTTGTCCTCAGATATTTGTGTAGAGGTAGCGAGCTCTGAGATCTGACTTTAATCAGTTGTGAAATGACGGACTTCCTTATAGGTAATATATTTGTGAAATGTGAAAATATGACACGTCGGCAAGAAGAAGGCATTTCCATGGACACAAGTTGTGCTTCCCTCCTTGCTGATCTGTTTCTTTATGCACACGAGTAAGAATGTCCGTTCGGATTGGCAAAATCACCCTCTTGTTACACGACCTCAACACATGGATGACAATGCCAGACCTCATGACATGAGGGCCAGTGCAATAACGACTTTACCCTGGCCAGCAATAAGGCCAGGTTTGAACCCCCTTGAACATGTTTGGGATATTCTGGGGCGGTGCATACAGGCACGTGATCCTCCTGTACAGGGTTTACGCCATTCGGAAGCAGCATTGCATCAGGAGTGGTTGTTGTTGACCCATCAACAGATCCATCGTCTGACCAGAAGCCTGAGACGTAGGGTGGAATGCTTCACCCGGGCACGTGGCGGTTATATCCGCTACTGATATGTTTCACGTGTCATGTCAAGTAGAGACTTAAAGAAACATTTTCACATGAAGCAGCAAACGTAACTCGTTTAATTAATACTGCCACGCCATACTTTTTGAGGTACCTGTGTTACCATGATGTTTTTGTCAGTAAATTTCAATCACAACTCACCAATATCTTCTTTATTTGTTGTCAAATGTTTGTTATATCCGATGCTCCTATGGTCAGTCATCCCATGCCATGATTTCTGCCATTAGTCATGGTTCAGAAGTAGGGGTGTGCGTAATATTTTTCTTTGTGTTTATAACTTCAAATATGATTTCACTTTCAAACCTTGTTTACACGTGAGAACTTATAGTATATACCTTTTTGAAGCTTTCGTGTTTGTCATGTAAGTGGTGATTTAAGTAAACAATTTATCATGATAATGTCCTTTATAAACAGGTGCAGAAAGGACTTGTGGTGTATCAAGATAGATGGGGATTCCGCCGAGGCCAAGAAGACCTTATTCTGGAGTGATGGATTCGAGGGCGTGTGTGGAAGAATTAGAATCGAACGAAAGGAAGGACCTACATATTAGAGTAAGTCCTGAAAGCCACCAAGCATTCGACAAACTACATGTATTTCCAACCACAAGTTTGTTTCATTCTGCATACATTTATCAAATGTGTATAAAGAGATCAATTTTTAAACTTATCCTATATCACACTATGCATTTCTCTTTCTTCTTTCGATTCTGAGTGGAAACATATCTGAAATAAAAGTTTCCAGCTTCTAAAGTTAATTAACCCTGTCATACCTCA
Source organism: Haliotis cracherodii (assembly GCF_022045235.1). Classification (NCBI taxonomy): domain Eukaryota; kingdom Metazoa; phylum Mollusca; class Gastropoda; order Lepetellida; family Haliotidae; genus Haliotis; species Haliotis cracherodii. The sequence continues at coordinate 21,668,634 of NW_027266319.1, forward strand.
CATCGTCACGGTCACCTCCCAGATCTGGGTCATGCGCGCTGTGCATGCTGGTTGACCTTCTTGCACTGATCACGTGTCTATCCCAGTCAACTCATTCTCTTTCAAATCGCCACGCAGTGGTGACGTGTTGTTATTACAGGAATCCATTTTGGGTTTTTCTTTTCGCTTGCAAGCGATCTTCATATTTTTGTCGTCTAATTGCCTGCAAATTTACTTATATCCCTGTTTGGGATAGTTATTCATCATAATGGACGAGCATTCCACACGGAGACCTGTCTGCACTTTGTGCCGACATGTTTTCTCTCCGTCTGACCCTCATGCCCAATGTTCGGATTGTCGTGGATTATGCAGTTTTTTAGAGCGCTGAGAGCTCTGCTCCGATCTACCAGATGAATACTTTCAAACTGTACTTGCATAAATGTCGGCGTCGGGTGTCAGATCGTCTCTCTTAGACTGCAGAAAAATCCACGAAAGCCAAGAAAACACCGGTCAAGAAAGCGAGATCGGCCCGATCACCCTCACAGGCGGGCCAGAATACTAGGGATCAAACTGGTCCCATGATTTCGTTAGACGATGAGGGGGTCTCTGACTCTTTTCTCACAGACGACATGTCTAAGGTATCCACGAATCCACTTTCAAAGCCGAACCTACCCTCCACATCCCGAGACTCGGACATTCGACGAGTCCTCTCGTTAGACACGAGTGTTGATGACTGGCTTACGTCAGCCAACGTATCGAACCCGACCGAGGTTCGTACTTTCGACTCGTCGTGTTCTACGACTAACATGGAGCTCGCTCCTGTTTTACCTTCGAAGGGTACACATGGTACTGGTACCTCGGTCGACCCTATAAGTTCGGTCCGTCGTTCGAAATCTCCCATACGACGATCTTCGCAGGATCAATCCTCTTCAAGACCAGGAGTCGTATGACGACTCATCGGATCAAGGTTCACGAACCTCCCATTCCCGAGAGGATTCACAAGACGATAGACATTCGTCCCGGGATCGACTATCATCGACAGTCAGTGCACTTTATTCAGTGCAATCATCGGGGGATCGGCATTCAGACGTGGACCAACGGACTTCTCACTCTCAAGATCGAGATGATTCACCGAACATCCCACCATCGAAGGTTCCTCGTACTTCCGAACCTCGAACTTCCGAACTTGGACCCCCGAACCTCCGAACCTCCGAACCTCGAACCTACGAACATCGGGCCTCCGAACCTCGATCCTCCGAACTTCGAACCTCCAAACCTCGAACCTCCAAACCTCGAACCACCGAACCTCATCGCACCTCCGAACATAACCGACCCTCCGAACCTCGTCAAACATCCGAACCTCGTCGAACATTCGAACATCGTCGAACCTCCGAACGTCGCTGTACTCCCGAGGTGCGACAGTCACGTTCGAATCGTACAAACAAAAGAGATTCGAGCCTCGTCGAACCTCTGAGGTTCAACGAACATCATCGAACCGAACTTCGAAGGACATACGGACTCTTAAGTATCGACACACTTCAAAGGAGGTTCAACGGGACACGAGAGTTCATAAAACCTCCAAGGAATGGATACATTCGAGAGACTCCCCTAATATGCGACGTTCAACTACAGATCGTTACTCATTTTATGACAGGCGAGCGGATTATCGCTCATCCCCTTATCATGTCTCACGAAGCGACTATTCAGACCCATCACGTCTAGGCTCGGAGGATGAACGCTACAACGAGTCTATTAGCCATTCATCCTACATGTCTCGATCTTCTCCTTCACTCACCCATCCGGAGTTTCGACTAAGAGATTACCCTCACACTTTTGATTTTCATCAACGTGGTGATTACCCATGGAACACAACTTCATATAGTGCCTACGCACATGAGTTGGAACGACACCCACACTACAGGGATCCCCACCCTCCATGGCATGGGTATCCTCATGATCCAGATTACAGACCTTCTCAGTCAAGCCACATTTCCTCTTCTCGTCATGAGGATTCTCCTCGGCGACATAGAGATAGACCACTCAGATCAGCTACCGTTAGTAGATGTCCTTCACCTAAAGATAGGCAGAGTTCTACTTCACCTACTCGTCGTACCGGCTCCCCATCGCCACCTCCGGTTCGACGCCCTCCTGTTTCCTCTGAATCACAGACTCCTGCAACATCACAAGCTCCATCTCAAGCTATCCCTACATCATGGATCCCTGCTTTTCCAGCAGAACAGATTCGTTCTCTGTTACAGGCTGTAACAGCAGCATGTCTTCCCCAACTGGCACCTGCATCTGCATCGACACCCATTACATCCCTTTCAGTGGATCAACCACCAGAATCAGAGTCATCAGACCACTATACCTCCCCAGCTTCGTCTTCTGGGAGCTTCGACATAGCGGATCCGATCACTGTACTTATCTGGATAGCAGATAAGTTACAATTGTTAAAAAGCACTTCAACGGAGAACACTTTATCATCATTTGTTGTGCCTTCAGCCTCGTCGCCAAACATCACACTCCCTCCGAGACCAGTCCTACAGGATATGGCCACCAATTTAGACAAAGCATTTGGATCCTTTCGCCGTCTTCGTGATCGGCTTCAATCTCCACGCTTTGTATTGGCGGATGCAGGGACTCATGGCTTGTCTACGATTTCTCCCGAACTAGATGGTGACATCGCAACATTAGCTCCTAAGCGTCCGTACTCAGCTTCTTCAGTGGATGACAGGGACCTCGTTCACCTCGACACCACTGTTCGAAGGACCCTCCCGTTGGTCTCCACTATTTTATCAGCAACTGAAGCACTTTCGTCGGCTCTAGCTCATGCATCTTCCTCGGAAGAATTCTGTATTCGAGGTGCTGTGACCCTCATCCAGGATAAAACGACAGCTATACTAGACCTCCTTGCCCACCATGCGGGATCTATCACTTCTCTTCGTAGACGGGGGGTGTTACAACATTGCTCATGGGATGATCAATTTAAGAACAGGCTGTACCAAATGCTATGGTCAACACCCTCCCTTTTTGCTGGGCGCATACAGGAGGTCACCCATGAAGTCCAAAGAGACACTTCCCTGCAAGTCACTGTTGACTTACTTCGTCTCCAGAAAAATCAACTGGAAGAACAAAGGAAAGACCGAAGACGACCAACCTTTACTCCTTCTCAACAAGACCTTAGAGAAGTTTTGAGTAATAGGTCTGCTTCTTTTCGTGGCCGTGGCCGAGCACGCCAACATCAGAGAGGAGGGAAATCAGGCGGACGCACCGTCTCCTTTTCAGGGACTAAAGCAAACACTAACTCTCCTAAGCCAGGAGACACTAACCACAAATGACTCACTACAACAGCAGAACGACTGGGACCTTCCGACTCCAGCCATTCCGATTTTCTCGTCTCTCGTAAGCGGAAGACTAGGCACGTTCGCTTTAAACTGGACCATCCTAGACGACCCATATGTGTCTCGTCTCCTACAAACAGGTTATCCTCTACCTCTTGCCACCACACCTCCGACGACGTGCAAACCGCCTCAACATCTGTATCCAGCAAAACAACTTCCAGTTCTCATAGACACCATAAACACGTTACTTGTAAAGAATGCAATAGAGTGTCTGGGCACTCAGCCAATGACACCAGGGTTCTATTCTCCAATTTTTCTGGTTCCCAAGAAAAACAGTCCTCAACTACGTATCATCTTCGTCTTGAAAACCTTCAACAAACTATACCTAGAGACTCCTCCACACTTTCGCATGACATCACTCGCTCTACTACGAACGATTATTCATCCCGGCGACTTCATGATCAGCCTAGATATACAAGACGCGTACTTACACGTCCCTATCCTGCCAGAGCACCGCCATTTTCTTCGGTTTGTGTTCCTAGGCCAACACTACCAATGGCGAGTGCTCCCATTTGGAATTTCTTCGGCCCCGTGGCTATTTACTCGCCTCACAAAACCCATCGTCAAGTTCCTACACACTCGAGGCATCGTCTTCGAAACGTACATCGACGACTGCATTCAAGCCAACAAGGATTCGAACACTCTACTTCATCACCTCGATTTCTCTCAACGCCTACTTCATCAACTAGGTTGGATCATCAACCCAAAAAAGTCCGAAACTATTCCAACACAACGTCTCCAGTTCATCGGAGCCCTCTTCGACACGGGTCTGGGCAAGATGTTTGTACCCCAAGATCGTTGGGAGGAAATCTAACGCCTCGTTCCATTGGCACTCAAACAGCCAATTTCCTTACGTCAATGGCAACAACTTCTCGGTCTCCTAACATCAGCACAAGCCCTCACCAAGAGAGGTCAACTTCACTTATGGCCAATCCAGTGCTTCCTCAAGCCCTTCCTTCAGGACGACGATTGTCAGGTTCTAATATCTCTTCCAAACCATCTACACCCACACCTCAAATGGTGGTTAACTCCATCAAATGTCTGCAAAGGAGTCTCCTTGCAACCATTCAGCCCGAAACTCCACCTATTCGTCGACGCCTCAACCGTCGGATGGGGAGCTCATTGCCAAGACCTACAAGTGGCAGGGCGGTGGTCATTAGAAGAAAGCCAGCTTCACATCAACAATCTAGAATTCAAAGCAGTGATTCTGGCAGTGTCTCATTGGTCAACACTCCTTCAGTCCTCCACACTAATGATTCAGTCAGACAACCTATCGGTCGTGTGGTACATAAACAAGATGGGATCCACCAAGTCAACGTCACTTCTATCTCTAGCACTCGACTTCTTCAAACTGATCGACTCACTCAACATTCAAGTTCGAGCGAGACATATTCCCGGCATCGCCAACGTCATAGCCGACTCCCTGTCCCGACCCGACAAACCATCTCCCACGGAATGGCGTCTACATCCCGCTTCAATACTCAGCTATCCCGGTTCGTATCTCCTATCCCAGACCCCCTAGCCTGGGACCACGATGCATTAGCAATCCCATGGGAAGGACTACATGCTTACGCATTTCCCCCAACCGGCATTCTACATCGGGTTCTACAGAAGATATCAACGACCAATCGCCTCACTCTACTTTTGGTCGCGCCCTACTGGCCAACACGCAGTTGGTTCATAACGCTCATTCGTCTCGCAGACAGAAAGTTTTACCATCTACCTCTAAGGGACGATCTTCTGCATCAACCACACTCTCAGCTCCGTCATCCGTCGCCAACAGCCCCCAATCTATGCGTTTGGCGCATTTACAGAAATCATTGATAGCTAAGGGTTATTCTGGACGAGTGGCAAAGACCATTGCGGGGGCGCACAGGTCATCTACTAAAGCACTATATGACCAAAAATGGAAGGCATTTGAATCGTATTGTCATTCACATGACATTTCCACACCTGCCACGGCATCCCCGCAACAAATTGCTGAATACCTTCACTATCTTCGATCATCTCGTAAACTAAAAGGTTCGACTCTAGCTACCTATTTAGCTGCGATCAATTCTGTCATCGCAACTACAACAGGCACTAAGATTTCAACAATCACCGAATTACAATCATTGATCAGATCGTACAAGTTGGCGGACCAAACATCACGTTTTCGACCACTAACTTGGGATCTAAACATCATACTTCGCCATCTAACGTCGGCCGAGTACGAACCTCTCGCCGAGAAAGATTTCGAACACATTTCTTTGAAGACAGTTTTCCTTCTGGCCCTTGCAACGGCGGCTCGAGTGAGTGAAATTCACGCTTTAGACGTCAACAGAGTGCGTTTCGAACGAACTGCACATGGGAAAGTATTTTTGGGACTACGATGGGATTTCATCGCCAAAAATCAACTCCATGGTTAACCCGATCGACTATTCAGTATCCCACCGTTGACTGCCCTCTTAAACCCTGACGTAGACATATCGTTGTGTCCGGTACGTGCACTTCGAATCTATCTGGAAGCGGCGAAACCACTTCGTCGATTACGTAAGAGGTTATTCATCCCGCTCGCTGCGGCAGCTACTACGGAGGTATCCCGTACCACAATCTCGTTTTGGATACGCTCAGTGATCCTTCGAGCCTACACCTTCGCTGGCCTACCTGCTCCAGTCGCATCTAATCCTCACGAAACCCGTGCTGTCGCTTCCATCATGGCACTTCACAGTAATTGCTCCTTGACCGCAATTATGGAGGGATGTTTTTGGAAATCCGATACCGTGTTCGCATCCCATTACCTCCGAGACATCTCAGTGACGGACGTTCAAGGCCTTCACCAGTTTGGACCCTTGGTACTCGCACAACAGATCTCCAAGACACACCTGCGCAGATAGGGAGATGTATAACCAGATTTTCATTACAATACATCCATCTCTATTTATAATAAACATTTGTCATGATTATTGGTGTTTATTGTATTCATTCGGGCTTCCCAGACTGAGTATCCGGTTGGAGGGTATAATCACTCGTCTGTAGAGACCTTGGTCTTCAACTTGAAGTCGTCATTAGACGCGGCCGATTTCGGTGTCCCGATCCCTTATTTCAAACACCTCTACTTTAGGTATGTGTGTTGACTAACGGTTCGATGATCCTTTTGTGGATATTGTTGATGGTTTCCTCTTCTCGTTTTTTACCCATCGATTCAATCACTGACATGATTGAGGGTTCGACGAAGCGATAAAAGAGATGCCGAGCGGGTCCAACCTATCGTCCTCTGGAGATAGGAATATCCCGTCTTGTAGATTCGACGACTGGATGTATACTCTCTCGAATATAAGTCGTACTCGTTCGTTTTAGACATGCGATTACGCTTGATTACGTTTGAACATGTTACACATGTTGTACCCGACTTATTGTGTTTCAGTTGTTCACGTATCAGGATCTCAGCATTCTTTGAGAGTGTTCTTCTTATCCTGTCTACGAGTTGTTGTTTTTGTGTTTTGTTTTTTTGTTTTTTTGTTTTGTGTCCTACGACACTTAACTGTGTTACTGTATTAAGTATTGTAGCACTGTTAAGTTCCAGCTTCCTCGTAAATATCCTACGGTTGTGATCTATAGACAAGGGAGTTGCGCCCCACCATCCAACCGTTGGATAAAATGCCTAGTGTGAGATAGGATAAGTTTAAAAATTTGAAAATTTTATTATAAATTGTATATTTATATACTTATCCTATCTCACACGTTATATGCCCACCCTTCCATCCCCACATCGCAATTCCTTAGTCTATATGCTCTTGAAAGAGAATGAGTTGACTGGGATAGACACGTGATCAGTGCAAGAAGGTCAACCAGCATGCACAGCGCGCATGACCCAGATCTGGGAGGTGACCGTGACGATGTGAGGTATGACAGGGTTAATTAACTTTAGAAGCTGGAAACTTTTATTTCAGATACGTTTCCACTCAGAATCGAAAGAAGAAAGAGAAATGCATAGTGTGAGATAGGATAAGTATATAAATATACAATTTATAATAAAATTTTCAATTTTAAAAACCCCTCTGCTGAAGCTGTGTCAAAGTAAGGAAAGATATATTTATGTAATATATATCATATAAAACATATTTTGCATTGTTTTCAGGTTTTATCCGGTTGTTGGCTAACATGAAGGGTTTATCTCGCCTGTAAACAACACACTACAAATTAAATGTTGAGCAAAATTATTCAGTAAACTATTTCAAAATCTCTCAAGAGTGCCTTTGTCTTTCTTGCTTCTCTGACGAAATATGGCCCAGTCGTCTAAGGCGCCGCGATTCGCTGTGCAGAGTTGCGTCCTTTGGGCTCGCCAGAAACCTATGATTGTGTGTTCGAATCCCGGTTCGCCCCGATTATGTTTCTAGTTTTGTCAGCACCATACCCGTGCTCGTGGGTTTCACCGAAGTGGTAACCGTCTTAGACCTGCATCACATTAAGCTGACACGCCGTGATATGACTGGAATACTGTTAAAAACGGCGTTAAACCCAACTCATTCACTCACTCACTCTGACGAAATATGGATTCCATATGGCAATACATGGTGGAAAGAAATGGTATGAATTGATCACTGAAGTCAGTGAGGACACCAGGTGTTCGGGAAAAGGGTAAGAATGCCATGCTCCCTCTATAGCATCCGCCACGCAAATAATGTTCATTGATAAAGTCCCAGTGAGTAATTAAGAAGTTGTGAAAACTCATAACCAAGATAATCGCACATCATGTTGACAAACGATGTGTCATATTTTGTATATACCTTTAAATGTACCTCCTTCGTGTTAGAGGTAGAGCGTCCGCCCGGAGAGCGAAAGGTCCGGGGTTCGATCACCGGCCGCGTCATACCTAAAGACGTTAAACGATGGTACTTTTTGTTACCCTGCCTGGTACTCGTCATTAAGGGGACTGGTCGGCTCGGCTCGGAGTCAGTAATCTGTGTGTGAGTGGGGTATTCATGTTAAACTGTGGCATGGTATCTCAGTGTGCTAGCTCTATAAATCGGCATCAGTCTGGACAATCAGCCACACACACGTGCATACACGTAGCTATATAAGTGCAATAATCTTGGACGCGACGTTAAACCCAATTTCACCTCACCTCACCTCCTTTGAATGTCTACCTTAACCATTTCTGTTTACAAACCACTTGTCTAAAGCAGTGGGATATATGAGACTAATAAGTTCAATTGACTGCAGTACCAGAAATTCCCCATCAACGAAGTAGGCCCTCCAGATTTCATTAGAAACGTTAAAGGTCGCTTGGCAAATGTATGGTACGTGGAAAGCACAGAAGTTACAGAAACCATCAGCTGTAGTGTTTTTCCCCAAATACGATACTGTCCTTTGGAAATATATCTAGCAGTACTTCTTGTTAATCCCACCGTGTGACAATATGCAACACTAATTTATAGACACATTCTTTATACCAAGCAACTTATCGATGTTTGTCCACCACACAGTGATAAACAGAACACAACATAATTAACATGCATGTGCCTCATCCACCATCATTTACATGTTCTGAATACCAAGGGTCTATCAATTGAGTCATTTAATACTTTAGATAAACTATATATTTTATACTAAACAATGTGACAGACAAAATACTGCCCTGTGGAACCCCCTGATCCTGATTATAATGATCAGACAGGGTTGAACCAACACGAACTTGAAATTGTCTGTCTTAAAAACTGTGATAAAAATTGAGGCAAGCGGCCTCTTAAACCAAAGTCCTGTAAATCTTTTAAAATACCATGCTTCCAAGTGGCATCATAAGCTTTTTCAAGATAATAAAAGATAGATACAGCATGTTGTTTATTGACAAAAACATTTTTAATAAATGATTCTAAACGAACCAAATGGTCAATTGTACTTCGGTTTTTACGGAAACCGCATTGGATATTACTAATCAGATTATTGGTTTCTAAAAACCAAACTAATCGATTATTTACCATGCGCTCCATGGTTTTACAAACACAGCTAGTAAACGAAATAGGTCTATAATTTGATGGATCTGTATGATCCCTGCCAGGCTTTGGTATGGGTATAATTATGGCATTTCGCCACGAAGGAGGAAACTGTCCTGTTGTCCAAATATCATCAAAAATATTCAGTAGTGTTGTGAGGAAAGTGTTTTAAGAGCTGATAATGAATATCATCATCACAAGTTGCAACTTTTTTCCTCTCTTGTTGTTGTTTATACTTCTGAAATTCTGAGAGAGAGAGCAACAACAGTAATAGGTTTCACACACTACGAAGTATAATAAGGAGGAAAAAAAGTTTATTCGCCGCCTTCTGAATAGGCACAACACCTTCTCATTAGAACGTCGTCTGCCGCAACAATCCGTCGGATGCGAATTCGCGACCGGATAGGCAGCCCGACAGCTGACCGACTGTGAGGTACGTTTTAAATATTTAATTAAAGTTATGCCTAAGCAATGAAGGAAAAGGGTCGCCTAGGTTACGGACACTTGAAAAGGTTACATGGTAGGCATGACATCTTGTGATGCCCGTTGGCTCACTTTTCCCATTCCATATTCGATACCTATTGGTGAGGAATGAGGCGTTAGACGTCGAATACACGAGTATCATGAATCAATGACGTGGTATGTAATAATTCGTTGGGCGACTTTGACAGAACAGAGGCGGGGGAACAACACGAAGGATGATGTGGATCATAGTAAGGAACGAGGACGGTATAGGCATGGCTAGTGGCGCCACAAGGGTCAGTCGGCTTTTGAATCATTACTGAACAAATGTAGCGAGTGAAACTAAAGGGGCCTTAAGTACCAGACAGTTTCAAATAGCCAAAATATTCGACTCTAAACCATTTCATCCTGCTCTCACGGCGTGTGTGTGTGTGTGGAGAATACCAACAAACAACATGTGACCAATAAATTAGTCGGTTATAAGGAGAGTATCAGATCAAAACCAATCTCAATAAATTCAGATCTTAGTTCTCGCTATCGCTTAACAAAGATCTGAGGACATCCCATTACGGATCATGTCAGTACGACCTTTCTTCCAAGCAATCAAAGCGTCGCTTACCAGATCATGAAAGTGACAGTCGGAATGTGTAATCATGCAACCTCGAAAATGTTAACACGGTGTATTCCGAACGACAATTACGGCCTGTACGACAGATTACGTCAGAATTATCGTCTATCTCTCGCTTCCGTAGGATACACATTTGAACGGAGGAGGCGTTGCACGGTACGTGGGAAGCACTGCCATGCAATCGCAACTATATATTAGACATTCCGGAATGTTTGTTTGTTCAGTTTCCAAAATTTTAATCGAGAACTGTGTCAACATATTTTTCAAGCGTAGTCTGAAATGGAAGTCGCCAGGTTGAAACGAGTGCCGTAAAGCCCGAGAAAGCTGCTTTGTTATTGGCTGATGTTGACTTCTTCTTAGTAATTTCAGTGGTCGGTCAAAGTTCGCGAAAGATCGTTCTGACGTGACCCGTAATGGGATGTACTCAGATCTTTGTTTAGCAGCAGCGAGAACCTAGATCTGATTTTGAGGAGATTGATATCAAAACTGGAACGTCACAAAATCACTAAAACAAATTCATTGTCCCAAACAACACACTCGCGCATGTGATCCATGTGGTGTACGATCACAGCCTGGCATCATCGTCTGATGCGCCCAATAAGTGTCTGGGTGTTTGCCAAGGGAAAATTGTACCACACTTTAGTAAGAGTATTACCGAGTCTTGTGACCGGACTGGCCACTCCATGCAGACAATGGTCTCCTGCCATAGGCATCAACGCCCCTTGTCGTCCATAAAGATGAAGTCCGGTCCCGATTGCACCAGCATACGGTCTCATGTACACATACAGAATTTCATCCCTGAGACGTACACCTGTCATCGTGCCCCGCTATACTTCCACCCCAAATCATGATTGAACCCCCTCAACAGCGGTTGTTTGGCTACTTTGGAATCCTGAAATCTACGGCACACTAGGGCACGACGACCCGTGAAGTGTAGACAATATCTCGATTCATCAGTGATAAGTACTAGAGCCCGGTCCTGGTCTGTGTAAATGAGGTGACATTCAGCCTAGTCTAAAAGTGCCAGTCTGCGATGACGGGGCAGTCGGATGCAAATACAACGATTCTGTCACGATACATCCAAACACAGTTTTTCAAGCACATCTTACATGCCTCTTGCATGCCCCTTTCGTTCAATGCGTACCAGGATATTTCAATCATCTATTGGATCAAAACTAGTGCTTAGCAAACGTTGAGTACTTTATTTAACAACAAACAACATTGGAAAAAAATCTATTCTTTTTCTTTTTTAATGCCACTGATTCGTTATTTCTATGCCTGGCCAATATGTTCTAGTAATATTGTGATGTTTTGGACATACTGCCAATTGAAAACGACCAATACCCGAGACATATGCACACATTTTAATTTACAAATCAGAGATAATAGTGGTGCATTGTTGATGACCAGATTTGTAGCAACAACTTTGTATTTGATAGGACACAGGCACTATATAAAACTCAACGACTTATTGACTGAGAAGGTGTTTTTTCAGAGGGAAATGTATTTGAATGTATGGGCGTGGTTAACGTACAACCTGCTTTAACTGTATTGCATACATTGATTGTGTGGTGGATATATCCTCGCATAGACACCTCCCCGACCCCACCCATCCCACTGTGTCTATACCGAAAGCAGTATATAAGTAATGTTTAGAACTAAAACGTTTCGTCTCTTTTCTGATAGCCAAGCGTTCATCAGTAGAATAAGAAACAGATAGATATGAGATATATCCTCTTGGTTGTGGTTGTCCTTGTGGTGCTTGTAGACCAGGGGAATGGTCTCTCCTGTTATCCATGTGACGCAAAAAAAATGTGCGAAGCCCATTGGATGCAGAAGAAAGAACTACATAAAAGACCTCTGCCATTGCTGTGATGTATGTCCCACTAAATTCGGGCAACCTTGCTCTGGACTGAAACCAAAGTAAGTTCTTTACATAAGATTTACAGAGATGCAGGAATAATTATTTGGTAAAGAATGATAATTATCAGCTCTTTCCATTGCTTTTCTTACCAATGTTTGGATCACCATTTTAGGTAAGTGGCGTTAGTATTTTATAGTATATTGTTGAAATACGAAGGTGACTGAAACAAATGTACGTTCTTCAACTCGAATAGATCAACACGCGGTTCTCCGAACGACAGTTACGGTGCGTACGAATGATTCCGTAAAAATCATCGCCTGTGTCTCGCTTCAGTAGGATAAACATTTCAAAGGAACAAGACTTTTCTAAGCCCGTGAAAAGTGCTTCCTTACAAACTTGGCCATCACTTAGACAGTCCAGAATTTGCTTGGTTGGTTAGTTTAAAATTTTGAATCGAGAACGAGGTCAAAATCTTTTTCAGAGCGTTGACTGGAATGGAAGTTGCCAGTTTGAAATTAATGCCGTTAAGCTGGAGAAATCTGATTTTATGATTGGCTAATGTCGGCTTCTTGTTGGTCCTTTTATTGGTTGACAAAGTTCGCCAAAGGTCTTTCAGACGTGGCCTGTAATGTTATGTCCTCAGATATTTGTGTAGAGGTAGCGAGCTCTGAGATCTGACTTTAATCAGTTGTGAAATGACAGACTTCCTTATAGGTAAATCTTTGTGAAATGTGGCAATATGACATATCGGCAAGAAGAAGGCATTTCCAAGGACCGAAGTTGTGCTTCCCTCCTTGCTGATCTGTTTCTTTATGCATACGAGTAAGAATGTCCGTTCGGATTGGCAAAATCACCCTCTTGTTACACGACCTCAGTACATGGATGACAATGCCAGACCTCATCGTTCGCATGAATTACATAAGGGCCAATGCAATAACGACTTTACCCTGGCCAACAATAAGCCCAGGTCTGAACCCCCTTGAACATGTTTGGGATATTCTGGATGGGTGCATACAGGCACGTGATCCTCCTGTACAGGGTTTACGCCAATTGGAAGCAGCATTGCATCAAGAGTGGTTGTTGTTGACCCATCAACAGATCCATCGTCTGTCCAGAGGCCTGAGACGTAGGGTGGAATGCTTCACCCGGGCACGTGGCGGTTATATCCGCTACTGATATGTTTCACGTGTCATGTCAAGTAGAGACTTAAAGGAACATTTTCACATGAAGCAGCAAACGTAACTCGTTTAATTAATACTGCCACGCCATACTTTTTGAGGTACCTGTGTTACCATGATGTTTTTGTCAGTAAATTTCAATCACAACTCACCAATATCTTCTTTATTTGTTGTCAAATGTTTGCATGTTATATCTGATGACATTGGTATGGCCCAGCTCCTATGGTCAGTCATCCCATGCCATGATTTCTGCCATTAGTCATGGTTCAGAAGTAGGGGTGTGCGTAACATTTTTCTTTGTGTTTATAACTTCAAATATGATTTCACTTTCAAACCTTGTTTACACGTGAGATCTTATATTTTAAGCGATAGTATATACCTTTTTTCAGCTTTCATGTTTGTCATGTAAGCGGTGATTTAAGTAAACAATTTATCATGATAATGTCCTTTATAAACAGGTGCGCAAAGGACTTGTGGTGTATCAAGATAGATGGGGATTCCGCCGAGGCCAAGAAGAACTTACCAGCAGTCTGTGATGGATTCGAGGGCGTATGTGGAAGAATTAAAATCGAAAGAAAGGAAGGACCTCAATCTTAGAGTAAGTCCTGAAAGCCACAAAGCATTCGACAAACTACACGTATTTCCAAACACAAGTTTGTTTCATTCTGCATACTTTTCTCAAATGTGTATAAAAGATCATTTTAAGACCCCTCTGCTGAAGCTGTGTCAAAGTAAGAAAAGATATATCTATGTAATATATATCATATAAAACATATTTTGCATTGTTTTCAGGTTGTATCCAGTTGTTGGCCAACATGAAGGGATTATGTCGCCTGTAAACAACACACAACTTATTAAATGTTGAGCAAAATTATTCAGTAAACCATTTCAAAACTCTCAAGAGTTCCTTTGTCTTTCTTGCTTGTGCTGAATGTCTGACCAAATATGGCCCAGTCGTCTAAGGCGCCGCGATTCGCTGTGCAGAGTTCGCTTAGGCTCGCCAGAAACCTATGATTGTGGGTTCGAATCCCGGTTCGCCCCGATTATGATTCAAGGTTTGTCAGCACCATACCCTTGCTCGTGGGTTTCACCGAAGTGGTAACCGTCTGAGAACTGCATCACCTTAAGTTGACACGCCGTGATATGACTGGAATACTGTTAAAAATGGCGTTAAACTCAACCACTCATTCACTCACACACTCTGACGAAATATGGATTCCATATGGCAATACATGGTGGAAAGAAATGGTATGATTTGATCACTGAAGTCAGTGAGGACACCAGGTGTTCGGGAAAAGGGTAAGGATGCCATGCTCTCTCTATAGCATCCGCCACGCAAATAATGTTCTTTAATAAAGTCCCAGTGAGTAATTAAGAAGTTGTGAAAACTCATAATCAAGAAAATCGCACATCATGTTGACAAACGATGTGTCATATTTTGTATATACCTTTAAATGTACCGCCTCGGTTGTCTAGAGGTAGAGCGTCCGCCCAGAGAGCGAAAGGTCCGGGGTTCGATCCGAGGCCGCGTCATACCAAAAGACGTTAAACGATGGTACTTTTTGTTACCCTGCCTGGTGCTCGTCATTAAGGGGACTGGTCGGCTCGGCTCGGAGTCAGTAATCTGTGTGTGAGTGGGGTATTCATGTTAAACTGTGGCATGGTATCTCTTTATACTACGCAACTTATAGATGTTTGTCCACCACACAGTGATAAACAGAACACAACATAATTAACATTCATGTGCATCATCCACCACCATTTACATGTTCTGAATACTAAGGGCCTATCAATTGAGTCATTTAATACTTTTGATAAACTATTTATTTTTATACTAAACAATGTGACAGACAAAATACTGCCCTGTGGAACCCCCTGATCCTGATTATAATGATCAGACAGGGTTGAACCAACACGAACTTGAAATTGTCTGTCTTAAAAACTGTGATAAAAATTGAGGCAAGTGGCCTCTTAAACCAAAGTCCTGTAAATCTTTTAAAATACCATGCTTCCAAGTGGCATCATAAGCTTTTTCAAGATAATAAAAGATAGATACAGCATGTTGTTTATTGACAAAAACATTTTTAATAAATGATTCTAAACGAACCAAATGGTCAATTGTACTTCGGTTTTTACGGAAACCGCATTGGATATTACTAATCAGATTATTGGTTTCTAAAAACCAAACTAATCGATTATTTACCATGCGCTCCATGGTTTTACAAACACAGCTAGTTAACGAAATAGGTTCTATAATTTGATGGATCTGTATGATCCCTGCCAGGCTTTGGTATGGGTATAATTATGGCATTTCGCCACGAAGGAGGAAAATGTCCTGTTGTCCAAATATCATCCAAGAGATTTAGTAGTGTTGTGAGGCAAGATTCAGGCAAGTGTTTTAAGAGCTGTTAAAACACATCTGTGACGTCATTCCATTGTTTGAACGCTCCATTATTTTTTCAGGAATGGAGAGTTGCTTGTCAACTGTACATTATCTTGAAGCAAAATTTGAATTAATTTCCACTTGGAACAGACGGAACTATTTTTTTATTTACTATTAAATACTTTCACAATTTTGCATAAGGCTTAAAAGCTCAAAATAATATGTATATATTTTGTGTTAGAGCACGTTAGCCACAACAATGTTCATATTTATAGATAGTTAGATAAACCTTTGACGAGAAAAAACAAATAATGTAACATAAATATCGCTTGTTCGAGGCTCTATATTTCCAATTATACCCATCAGCATGTGTTAACAATGTGCAAGCGATTGATAAATTCTAGTTTAGGACCCAACACAATTATGAAGAGTCGTGTACCATGCATTGTAAATGTCAACTCGCCACGGAGCTTGAAAATATTTTCAAATACAGAATATTTTGTCAAAGTGTAAAAGTAGGGATGAGTTTTAAGTAGGGGAATATCCTCGTAACTCTCCATTCCTTAAAAATAATGGGCCTCGGCCCCTGCGGGGCCTCTGCTCCATTATTTTTAAGGAATGGAGAGTTACTCGGACATTCCCCTCTACATAATGAATATCATCAGCACCAGTTGCAGTATCATGAGCTTGTACTAAAGCAGCGTGTAGTTCATGTAGTGAAACAACTTCATTATAGTCTTCGCCATTGTCAGAATTGAAATTAACTTTTTTCCTTTCTTGTTGTTGTTTGTACTTTCGCACAATTTGTTTGCAATGTCTGATTTTTAGGTCAATAAGTTATTGTCATCTTTGAGATGATGAATACTAGTTTTAGAACCTTTGCCTTTGATTCTTTGGATCATGTTCCATACCTTTGACATAGGCGTGCGTGAATTTATTTTAGTCACATAATTCTTCCAATACTGACGTTTATTGTCTTTAAAGGATCGTCGAGCCTTGGCAGAATTGATTTTCACATTGTTTAAATTATGAACGGTAGGATGGCGTCGAAATTATACTGAACCAAATTAAAAACTTCACATTCCTAACATTTTGACCAGTTATCATTGTGGGCCCTTACTGTGTATTTGAACAGTAATGGCCACGTATTGTCTTCAGATAACACCCGTTTTTGTGCAGGTGAATCGATCAAAATAATGTGGACAGCTCTATAGTGGCAAAAGTGGTTTTTCACATGCAACTGGTCACGTGGCCATAATACCTCACGTGTTTTCAGCCATACTTGTTAGCAGTCTTTAAAAAAACCACAAAAAACACAGAAAAACAAAGTCTTTACGGCCATTTGTCATGCCATGCCTTTCAAATGTGCAACGTAAACGTGCCATCGGCATGTTGCAGAAGGGAACTTCCGTAGCTGAAGTCGCAAGGACGATGGGTTGTAGTCGACGGACTGTTTATGATTTACAGACGCGTCTACAGCAAACGGGTACCACCGCTGATCGCACTCGTCGACCACTTGTGACGTCACATGCAGAGGATCGTCAGACTGTCTTACGTCACCTCCGTAACCGAATTTTGACGGCTACATCAACCAGAAATGAACTTTTTAGGGGTGGACTGTGTGCGCAAACTGTTCGAAACCGTCTGAGAACTGCTCAACATCAAGCACGACGGCCATACTGCGGGCCGACTCTGACTCAATTACACAGACGTCAACGTCAATTGTGGGCACAGCGACACTTACGATGGACTCAGAGGAATTGGAATCAAGTCGTCTTCAGTGATGAATCCCGATTTAATCTTCGATTTGCTGATGGTAGGGCGAGGGTGTGGAGGCGCTGTCATGAACGTTACGCTCAGTGTTGTGTACAGGAAGTTGACAGATTTCGAGGCGGAAGTGTCATGGTGTGGGGTGCTTTCTGTGGCAATGCATGTTCAAGGCTTCTTGTCATCCGTGGCAACCTCAACGCTGCTGCTTACCGCGACCAGGTACTGGCACCAGAACTTCTGCCTTTTATGGCAGCCCATGGACCCGGTCATGGACTGGCCGTCAAGGTCTCCCGACCTCAATCCCATCGAACACGTCTGGGATGCTCTTGGCAGAAGTCTGCGCACTCCAGAACCAACCACAGAATTTGCAAGATCTTGGCATCATTTTGCAGCAACGATGGCGTCGTCTTCCCAATCATGTGTTCACAAGCATCACAAGGTCCATGCGGATGCGTTGTGTGGCAGTTGTCAACGCACATGGTGGCCATACACGCTACTGAACTTGTGTGCCATCAGATTCTTGTGCGTGGGACTTATGATTTAAACTGTTGATGTTACCGAATACCGTAGGTGCTTTGGAACAAATTATGGTTACCACCGTTAATTAAAATCCTTCTTTGGACATTAATTATTAAAAATGAAGTTTTTAATTTGACTCAGTATATTTCTCTGCCTTCTTCCTACGCTTCCTAGCTTGTTTGCATTCGTCATTAAACCATGGTTTTCGAAGATGTGGGTTCAAAGAGGACCTAGGAATAGTTTCATCAGCTATAAATTGGGTCATGAACATCTATAAAAAGGTTTGGTTTCAATTTGTCAGCACATATGGTTTGATATAATGGCCAATTTGCTTTGGAAAAATTACATCTTGTTGAAGGTGGGGCATCAGTGGGATATACAGCTGTAATTACAGTCGGAAAATGATCACTTCCACAAAGGTCATCGTGGACTGACAATTCAAATTCAGTATATATGTTAGAATCAGTGATCGACAGATCTAATGCAGAATACGTATCACCTGGTGGTGTGAAAGAATGATAAGAATTGTACTGACGCAATTCAAATTTATCAGTTGGTTGAAGATATGTTTCTTGCAAACTAAATACTGACGTTTTGTTATCTTGTGCTAATAACTGTACTTCATTAAAATTATTCTAAAGTCCTCTGCAATTCCACTGAATTAAATAAGGAGATTGGCTTATGGCGGTTCTATCGGGGATCTCTCATGTGCACGTGAGGAAGATGGACTCCTGTGTCTGTGTTCTGAAGATGGAGTCACCTCCATCTTCCGAAGGTCAAAGGAGTTATGGATTTCAACCGTGACATGTACCTCTAAAGGTGAGGGTATCTTTGATGATCGTTTACGATTTAGGCGTTTACGTTGTTTTTTCGACATTTCGACCGGAACTTCAACATCAGCAGCTGCTTGAGAGAGTGAGAGAGAGAGAGAGTATATTAACCATGTGATAACGACGCAACAACAGTAATGGGTTTCACACACTACGAAGTAAAATAAGGAGAAGAAAAAGTTTATTCGGCGCCTTTAGAATAGGCACGACACCTTCTCATTAGAACGACGTCTGCCGCAAGAATCCGTCGGATGCGAACTCGCGACCGGATTGTTAGCCCGACAGCTAACCGACTGTGAGGTACGTTTTAAATATTTAATTAAAGTTATGCCTAAGCAATGAAGGAAAAGGGTCGCCTAGGTTACGGACACTTAAGCAAGTGCGTGTTTTAGGTTGCATGGGCTTGTGTTAATGCATACTAATGCCACTTTTACAGTAGTAGACCACAGAGATACCAAGGCGTGGTTTAAACATTGATATCCAACTCCGGGCCTACCAGTGCTTGTTTTATCCCTTAATGCCTAGAACCTGGCAGGGTGACAAGAACTACAATCTTTTGACGTATTTAGGTATGATGCGTCCAGGGGATTGAACCAGCGACCTATCGCTCTCCGGGCAGACACTCTCACCACTAAACCGCGGAGGCAGTCAAGTCTTGAGGAGACATTCCATTGAGCCACGATGAAATGTAATAACCCAAGTCGCCGAGCCTAACCAACTTTATCGGCTTTCATGACAATCATAGGATATTGGGGACTTATTCTTCCGAGTAATCCCCACAGTTTCACATGATCAATCAAACATTGCACATATGTTGCATGTATTGAACTAACTTCTCCCGTTCACTCTTTAACAGCATAAACTACAAACACAACTTCAGAAAAATGTTGTCAACACCGTTATACGAATATTGAATTCATTGAACACACACACACACACACACACACACACACACACACACACACACACCACATATATATATATATATATATGTTACATGAGAGAGAGAGAGAGAGAGAGAGAGAGAGAGAGAGAGAGAGAGAGAGAGAGAGAGAGAGAGAGTTGCATCAGTATATTAACCATATCTTAAGGACGCAACAACAGTTATGGGTTTCAAACACTACGAAGTATAATAAGGAGAAGAAAAAGTTTATTCGGCGCCTTCGGAATAGGCACGACACCTTCTCATTAGAACGACGTCTGCCGCAACAATCCGTCGGATGCGAATTCGCGACCGGATTGGTAGCCCGACAGCTAACCGACTGTGAGGTACGTAATAAATATTTAATTAAAGTTATGCCTAAGCAATGAAGGAAAAGGGTCGCCAAGGTTACGAACACTTAAAAAGGTTACATGGTAGGCATGACATCTTGTGATGCCCGTTGGCTCACTGTTCCCACTCCATATTCGATACCTTTTGGTGAGGAATGAGGCGTTAGACGTCGAATACACGAGTATCATGAATCAATGACGTGGTATGTAATAATTCGTTGGGCGACTTTGACAGAACAGTGACGGGGGGAACAACACGAAGGATGATGTGGATCATAGTAAGGAACGAGGACGGTATAGGCATGGCTAGTGGCGCCACAAGGGTCAGTCGGCTTTTGAATCATTACTGAACAAATGTAGCGAGTGAAACTAAAGGGGCCTTAAGTACCAGACAGTTTCAAATAGCCAAAATATTCGACTCTAAACCATTTCATCCTGCTCTCACGGCGTGTGTGTGTGTGTGGAGAATACCAACAAACAACATGTGACCAATAAATTAGTCGGTTATAAGGAGAGTATCTGATCAAAACCAATCTTAATAAATTCAGATCTTAGTTCTCGCTATCGCTAAACAAAGATCTGAGGACATCCCATTACGGGTCCCAAACAACACTCTCGCGCATGTAATCCATGTGGTGTACGATCACAGCCTGGCACCGTCGTCTGATGCGCCCAATAAGTGTTTGCCAAGGGAAGATTGTACCACTCTTTAGTAAGAGTATTACCGAGTCTTGTGACCGGACTGGCCACTCCATGCAGACAATGGTCTCCTGCCATAGGCATCAACGACCCTGGCACGATCAGGCCGTCCCTTGTCGTCCATAAAGATGAAGTCCGGTCCGATTGCACCAGCATACGGTCTCATGTACACATCCAGAGTTTCATCCCTAAGACGTACACCTGTCATCGTGCCTCGCTATACTTCCACCCCAAATCATGATTGAACCCCCTCCACAGAGGTTATTTTTGGCTACGTTGGAATCCTGAAATCTTGTCTACGGCACACTAGGGCACGACGACCCGTGAAGTGTAGACAATATCTTTGATTCATCAGTGATAAGTACTGGAGCCCGGTCCTGGTCTGTCTAAATGAGGTGATATTCAGCCCAGTCTAAAAGTGCCAGTCTGCGATGACGGGGCAGTCGGATGCAAATACAACGATACATTCCTCTTGCATGACCCTTTCGTTCAATGCATACCAGGATATTTCAAACATCATCTATTGGATCAAAACTTAGTCCTTCGCAAACTTTGAGTAGTTTATTTAACAACAAACAACATTGGAAAAAAAATCTGTTCTTTTTCCCTATGCCTGGCCAATATGTTCTAGTAATATTGTGAGGTTTTGGACATACTGCCAATACCAACACCCGAGACATACTTTGTATTAGATAGGACACAGGCACTACATAAAACTCAACGATTTTCCGTCACCTGCATATGTCCACGTGAATTGCAAACACACAGCTGCTCATGTCATTGTGAGGAAGTATGAGTTTTGTCACGCTAAAATGTTTATGCATACGTGAATATTGACTGAGAAGGTATTTTAACAGAGGGAAATGTGTTTGAATGTATGGGCGTGGTTAACGTACCACCTGCAATAACTGTATTGCATACATTGATTGTGTGGAGGATATAGCCTCGCATAGACACCTCCCCGACCCCACCCATCCCACTGTGTCTATACCGAAAGCAGTATATAAGTAATGTTTAGAACTAAAACGTTTCGTCTCTTTTCTGATAGCCAAGCGTTCATAAGTAGAATACGAAACAGATAGATATGAGATATATCCTCTTGGTTGTGGTTGTCCTTGTGGTGCTTGTAGACCAGGGGAATGGTCTCTCCTGTATTCCATGTGCCCAAACGAAATGTGCGGCGCCCAGGGGATGCAGAAGAAAGAACTACGTAAAAGACCTCTGCCATTGCTGTGATGTATGTCCCACTAAATTCGGGCAACCTTGCTCTGGACTGAACCCAAAGTAAGTTCTTTACATAAGATTTACAGAGATACAGGAATAATTATTTGGTAAAGAATGATAATTATCAGCTCTTTCCATTGCTTTTCTTACCAATGTTTGGATCACCATATTAGGTAAGTGGCGTTAGTATTTTATAGTATATTGTTGAAATACGAAGGTGACTGAAACAAATGTACGTTCTTCAACTCGAATAGATCAACACGCGGTTCTCCGAACGACAGTTACGGTCCGTACGAATGATTCCGTAAAAATCATCGCCTATGTCTCGCTTCAGTGGGATAAACATTCCAAACGAACGAGACTTTCCTATGCCCGTAAAAAGTGCTTCCTTACAAACTTGGCCATCTCTTAGGCAGTCCAGAATTTGCTTGGTTGGTTAGTTTAAAATTTTGAATCGAGAACGAGGTCAAAATCTTTTTCTGAGCGTTGACTGGAATGGAAGTTGCCAGTTTGAAATTAATGCCGTTAAGCTGGAGAAATCTGATTTTATGATTGGCTAATGTCGGCTTCTTGTTGGTCCTTTTATTGGTTGTCAAAGTTCTCCAAAGGTCTTTCAGACGTGGCCTGTAATGTTATGTCCTCAGATATTTGTGTAGAGGCAGCGTGCTCTGAGATCTGACTTTAATCAGTTGTGAAATGACGGACTTCCTTATAGGTAATATATTTGTGAAATGTGGCAATATGACATGTCGGCAAGAAGAAGGCATTTCCATGGACACAAGTTGTGCTTCCCTCCTTGCTGATCTGTTTCTTTATGCATACGAGTAAGAATGTCCGCTCGGATTGGCAAAATCACCTCTTGTTACACGACCTCAACACATGGATGACAATGCCAGACCTCATGACATGAGGGCCAGTGCAATAACGACTTTACCCTGGCCAGCAATAAGGCCAGGTTTGAACCCCCTTGAACATGTTTGGGATATTCTGGATGGGCGCATACAGGCACGTGTTCCTCCTGTACAGGGTTTACGCCAGTTGGAAGCAGCATTGCATCAAGGGTGGTTGTTGTTGACCCATCAACAGATCCATCGTCTGACCAGAGGCCTGAGACGTAGGGTGGAATGCTTCATCCGGGCACGTGGCGGTTATACCCGCTACTGATATGTTTCACGTGTCATTTCAAGTAGAGACTTAAAGGAACATTTTCACATGAAGCAGCAAACGTAACTCGTTTAAGTAATACTGCCACGCCATACTTTTTGAGGTACCTGTGTTACCATGATGTTTTTGTCAGTAAATTTCAATCACAATTCACCAATATCTTCTTTATTTGTTGTCAAATGTTTGTTATATCCGATGCTCCTGTGGTCAGTCATCCCATGCCATGATTTCTGCCATTAGTCATGGTTCAGAAATAGGGGTGTGCGTAACATTTTTCTTTGTGTTTATAACTTCAAATATGATTTCACTTTCAAACCTTGTTTACACGTGAGATCTTATATTTTAAGCGATAGTATATACCTTTTTGAAGCTTTCGTGTTTGTCATGTAAGCGGTGATTTAAGTAAACAATTTATCATGATAATGTCCTTTATAAACAGGTGCGCAAAGGACTTGTGGTGTATCAAGATAGATGGGGATTCCGCCGAGGCCAAGAAGAACTTAGTCTGGAGTGATCGATTCAGCGGCGTGTGTGGAAGAATTAGAATCGAAAGAAAGAAAAGACCTACATCTTAGAGTAGGTCCTGAAAGCCTCAAAGCAATCGACAAACTACATGCATTTCAAACCACAAGTTTATTTCATTCTGCATACATTTCTCAAATGTGTATAAAGAGATCATTTTAAAAACCCCTCTGCTGAAGCTGTGTCAAAGTAAGGAAAGATATATTTATGTACTATATATCATATAAAACATATTTTGCATTGTTTTCAGGTTTTATCCGGTTGTTGGCCAACATGAAGGGTTGATCTCGCCTGTAAACAACACACTACAAATTAAATGTTGAGCAAAATTATTCAGTAAACTATTTCAAAATCTCTCAAGAGTGCCTTTGTCTTTCTTGCTTGTCTGACGAAATATGGCCCAGTCGTCTAAGGCGCCGTGATTCGCTGTGCAGAGTTGCGTCCTTTGGGCTCGCCGGAAACCTATGATTGTGGGTTCGAATCCCGGTTCGCCACGATTATGTTTCTAGGTTTGTCAGCACCATACCCGTGCTCGTGGGTTTCACCGAAGTGGTAACCGTCTTAGACCTGCATCACATTAAGCTGACACGCCGTGATATGACTGGAATACTGTTAAAAACGGCGTTAAACCCAACTCATTCACTCACTCACTCTGACGAAATATGGATTCCATATGGCAATACATGGTGGAAAGAAATGGTATGAATTGATCACTGAAGTCAGTGAGGACACCAGGTGTTCGGGAAAAGGGTAAGAATGCCATGCTCTCTCTATAGCATCCGCCACGCAAATAATGTTCATTAATAAAGTCCCAGTGAGTAATTAAGAAGTTGTGAAAACTCATAACCAAGATAATCGCACATCATGTTGACAAACGATGTGTCATATTTTGTATATACCTTTAAATATACCGTCTCCGTGGTCTAGAGGTAGAGCGTCCGCCCAGAGAGCGAAAGGTCCGGGGTTCGATCCGAGGCCGCGTCATACCAAAAGACGTTAAACGATGGTACTTTTTGTTACCCTGCCTGGTGCTCGTCATTAAGGGGACTGGTCGGCTCGGCTCGGAGTCAGTAATCTGTGTGTGAGTGGTGTATTCATGTTAAACTGTGGCATGGTATCTCAGTGTGCTAGCTCTATAAATCGGCATCATTCTGGACAAGCAGCCACACACACACGTGCATACACGTCGCTATATAAGTGCAATGATCTTGGGTGCGACGTTAAACCCAATTTCACCTCACCTCACCTCCTTTGAATGTCTACCATAACCATATCTGTTTACAAATCACTTGTCTAAAGCAGTGGGATATATGAAACGAAGAAGGCCCTCCAAATTGATCTGTTTTCATTAAAAACGTTAAAGGTCGCTTGGCAAATGTATGCCACGTTGAAAGCACAGAAGTTACAGAAACCATCAGCTGAAGGGTTTTTCCCAAAAAACGATACTGTCCTTTGGAAATATATCTAGCAGTACTTCTTGTTAATTCCACCGTGTGACAATATGCAACACTAATTTATAGACACATTCATTATACTACGCAACTTATCGATGTTTGACCACCATACAGTGATAAACAGAAAACAACATAATTAACATGCATGTGCATCATCCACCACCATTTACATGTTCTGAATACCAAGGGCCTATGGCATTTCAGTAAAAGGAATTATACGACTGATATAAGTGTTGGGTCATTTGCAAATCTGCTAGTGATGTCCATGACATGGCGAATCTTGTCAGTTTAATTGTCTGTACAGTAAACTACATTTATAACGAACACGCTTATAACGAAGTGACGGATATAACACATTCCTGTGTTTGGTCCCGGCCATTTGCGAAAACCTTAAGTTGAAACGCTTATAACAAACAAAATAATGGGTGCCTTCGAGTTCGTTATAACCGCAGTTTACTGTATTTGGGAAATCACCCTCGTGTCTTTGCCACATGAAAGAAAAGAGTCAGTAACACAAATAGATGAGATAAGAAACAAAGTAACTTACATCGTTCACTTACAATCACTCATGGCACCAGATTGAAATGGATTAACTGTTTTTGGAATGATGAAATCGAGATTCAATCCAAGTTTTTGACAGTCTCTGCGAACGCTTCATCGATTGCAGCGTCATAAAAGGCGATGGGTTCGGAGGAGCAAGAAGCAACTAGTCTGGCTTGGTTGGTACATTCGGTAGGTATGACTTGAACTGCGCACGGGCAGAGAAACCAATAAGGAATATGTTATCCTTGCTGTCATATTTGTCCTTTCAAAGCATGAAGTTTTAATAATAAAATGCCTGTACGCATGCTACTCATGATGTATCGACGGCCTTCCAGAATAATATATATGTGTTACTGAAGCTATCAGATCCTAGTCCATAACATAAGAAGCCTGAAACATCATTATTTTTATCAAATCGGGCCAGACACAATTTTTCAAAACTACTACTAATGATTATATTAAGGTGTGTGTAGTTTCATGCCGTACTCAGCACTATATTGCGGCGGTGTGTAAATGATCGAGTCTGGACCGATCCAGATAATAATAATAATAATAATAATAATAATAATAATAATAATAATAATAATAGTAATGATAATAATCCTTTAATTATCCTTTACATGGATAACCTTGAACCTGGTGAACAGGCCCATTTACAGCATCAGACGTATCAAGGACAACAAATCTGATCTTGTCCTTTTTGATAAATCCAATGACATCATTTATATCATTGAATTTTCTGTCCCCTTTGACACAAATATGATTGACAAGATTGAGGAAAAACATGACCTCGCTTTCGAAATGTCACGCTTGCATACCAAGTACCAAGTTGTTCGACTCCCCATTGTTCTCGGTGTCTCAGGTTTTTGGTACCCCCCAATCTGTTGACTGACATTGGGAGAGTACCCGAGTTTGCTACCAGGATTACAGCCCTTCTGACAATCTGGGTAATGCAGAAGGCTGCAGTGTTGGGGAGTCTTCACATTCTCCGAAAAGTTCTGGTTGGGTTTGACAAGGCAGCGTTTCCTTGGAGAACACCCATTCGCTGCGTGTAGAGGGGGCAAGGGCCCTGAGCTGATGATGTGCCTAACCAGCCTGACTGTGCAAGGATCACCCAAACCCTCTTTGCTGCAATTTTTATTTTAATCTGTAAATAATAATAATAATAATAATAATAATAATAATAATAATAATAATCTGGGTAATATAGAAGGCTGAAGTGTTGGGGAGTCTTCACATTCTCCGAAAAGTTCTGGCTGTGTTTGACTAGGCAGCGCTTCCTGGGAGAAGTGCCATTCGCTATCTGGGCTGTGTGTAGAGGGGGCAAGGGCCCTGAGCTGATGATGAGCCTAACCAGCCTGACTGTGCCAGGATCACCCAAAACCCTCTTTGCTCGACTCATTATATCATGGATAACATCTATGTTAATATAGGGGTAAGACATTTAGACAAAAAGTTGGCATCCCCAAATATTCTATTTTACTGACGTGTCACTTTAGATATTTTCTTGGCCACTCCGGGGATAGGTGTGAGTGTAATAAAAGTCACGTGGGCAATACTTCATCCATAATGTGACTTCAACAAGTTGTACAATATTTATAAAAAACTGTCTTGCAATATATCACAGACTGACTTTAAACTAGTTGTAGGACATAACAAATATCTGATTATTGGGGAACGACACGGTATAAAAAAAATTGCCTATAGATCCCCAGAGTGAGTGAGTGAGTTGGGTTTAACGCCGATTTTAACAGTATTCCAGTTATATCACGGCGTGTCAGCTTAATGTGGGAGGAAAGCCCAAAGTGATGCAGGTCTCAGACGTTAACCACTTCGGTGAAACCCACGAGCACGGGTATGATGCTGACAAACCTAGAAACATAATCGTGGCGAACCGGGATTCGAACCCACAATCATAGGTTTCTGGCTTGCACAATGGACGCAACTCTGCACAGCGAATCGCGGCGCCTTAGACGACTGGGCCACCCGTGCCCCCTATAGATCCCCAGAAACAAGGTTAAGGTCACCGTACTAGGGACCAAGGGGACTTACGATACCTCTGCTACCTGCATGGTTTCCCAACAGGATTTGCACCATGGCCCAAAGTACTGGCGATTGTTGCAAGTTTAACCAGAACAAATATTCTGCAGTTAAAATAGAGGTAGATATAAATATACTTTGAAAGAGGTGGTCTTACATTCCCTGTCAGGGGGACAATAATTTTACGCTACTTTAAACCCCGTCGAGCTGAGGGCAAAGCAACGAACAATCTCAGTTAATAATCATGCACTACCGAATTACATTACATAACCTGTTACATCAAAATTTGAGAATTAGTTCTACATCTTTTAAGAAGTTAATGATTAAACGTAAATTAACATTGCTTAAAAGGTCCTTAACTGTTTTGACACTGATATATTGATCCCTTGTAATGGAGAAACGATCAAACTCCTGACCATTTAGGTCACCGCAATTAAGTCTCATTCTACAGTGTATGATTTGTTACTTTCTAGTTCCATAACATTGAAATAAAGGATGCACATTGCTAGTAATATATTGGTGTAATTCTTTTTAACTTATGTTAAAGATTCAGTACTTCTGAAAGTGTCGTCCAACATATTCCAATTATGCAACGACTATATGTCTAATATGTTTCCACGCACATACGCAAATAGTGTTTTCCAGGTACTTGATGTATGTTGGATGATCATGTTCCATACGTGGCAGGAATGTTAAAAGAAAATAAACTGGATAAATACTTGAGCGTTTTATTATGGAACATTTTGTGAAATACATCCATTTTGTGGTTTTGCCGGTGATCACTTTGTGCAATAGAACTCGTTTCATTATATATTTTACTATGATTCACTCCTCTAACAGAACCGCATATGGTTCTTAAGGCATCTAATTGCATTTTTTCTGATAGCAGTTCATGGACATTATTACAAATATTCCAGATGTAGCCACAGGAGTAGAATATTAGTAACATACAAGAGTAATACCAAGTCTCTATGCTGTTTGTATTCAAACGATATTCAAAACTTCTTAAGCAATTGACCATATGGCTTACTTTGGTCATAATTTCATAAATACTTGTATACAACTGCCACTGACCGTCATTTTGCAAAGTAAGTCCAAGGTGTTTATAAGAATCGGTAGTTTATTGCCATCCATAAACAGATCGGATATAGGGGTTATTGATTTCTTCCTGCTAAATAAGATTGATTCTTCTATGTTAGGATTAAACTACACTTTCCAAACTAAAGCCCATTGTGATATCATTTCTATATCTAAACACATACTTAACAAAGAAGCATCATCAGTAAATAATTAGATATTACATTGTATATCTTCAACTATATCATTCATAAAAATTAAAAATCAAAATGGCCCAAACACTGAACCTTGGGGAACGCCTGCAAGTACAGATATAATTTAGCACTGTATGTATACACATTAACTACAGTTTATTGCTTTCTGTTGGCTAGATAACTTTCAAATCAATCTGAGAGTGGTCCTCGTATTCTATTTACATAAAACTTATGTAAAGATATCCTTATGCCAGATTCTATCTAAGGCTTGCTTATATCGCAAAATACAGCTCTAATCTCCTTACAATAATGATTTTGCAATAAATTCATATAAGTGAGTTAACAGGTACACAGTAGAACCCGTGAAGATCCAGGGTAGAATAGGTCTTCAGCAACCCATGCTTGCTGTTAAAAGCGACTCTGCTTGTCGTAAAAGGCGACTAACGGGATCGGGTGGTCAGGCTCGCTGACTTGGTTGGTGCATGTCATTGATCCCAATTGCGTGGATCGATGCTCATGATGTCAATCACCGGATTTTCTAGTCCAGACTCGATTATTTAGACCACCGTCATATAGCTGGAATATTGCGGAGTGTGGCGTTAAACAACAAACAAACACAGTAGAATCTCCCAACATAAATCCTGATTGTAATGATGATATTAAGCCATTATCGAGACAAAAAATTGAAAACATGTATATCAACACATTTTCCAATACCCTGGACATGCAGCTCGTAAGGGCAACTGGTCAATAACTTGAGCAAATGAACATCGTCTTTCGTATGTATTGGAACGATAGAAGAACATATCCATATTTCAGGAAATTTCGAATGCAAAAGGGAATCGTCAAATAGATTACATGATAGTTTGGATAATTTCGTAGCTAAGAACTTTAAAATACGATTATAAATATCATCCGGTCCTGTTACTTTGGAAATATCCAGGGACAATAATATATCTCTTACTTCGGATTCTTCTGGTTGTATAACTTGAAGACAATGGTCAACCTTAATCGATTCATGGTTAACCGCTAGTTCATCGCCAGGATTATCAACATTTGCCATGCCAACAAAATAGTTATTTGATACATTAGCTTTATCAATATCATCTTCATACACAATATCATTCTGCTCTACATCTGGGAAGCATGACTCTCTCTTCTTTGCTTGTTCCATATGGGTCTTTACTAAGCGCCACCATGTTTTTCAACTACACGATATATTAATATTATCCCGATGTTCTGTACATGCCGATGTGCACCTCCTTATTTCACGTATAACAAGATTCCTGCTTCGTCTTTATTTTTCCACAAGTGGGTGATAAGTTATGACGTTTAGCATTTCAATGAATACTATTTGTCTCACGCATAAGTTTCCTAACGAGGCCGTTCGTCCATTGAGCATCATTTGGTCTTATTTGGAATATTAATTTAACATAGCTCTGTTATGGGATCTGCTATATTTGAAGCAGATGCATCGACTTTATCAGTATTCATTATACAATCCCAATCGGTAACTTACTATAATTATTACATATTAGTGTTTTGTAATGTAAATGTCATGTAATGTATTAATGTAAATATGTGTTTATCAATTCCTTATTGATTAATATTACTTAGGCGTCGTATCAGTACAGAAAACAACAACATACTAGTACGTTTTAAGAACACGGCCACGTAAGGCTTGATACTGTTACTGGCTTCACCTTTCTAAATGTTACATTAGAACACACAAGAAACGTTTTGACCGTTTCAATATTAATATATCTCCATGTTAGGCAGAGTATATGTCTGTATCTTTGAATTCGATAAATGGGGAAGAAACACACGATAGTATACCTAAATATACCACTATCGCTCCACTTAAATCAACCCTTTGCCCGATCATGGGTGGGTGAATAGTGTTTTGTTATTTCACATAATATTTCGCTAATAAAGCGCATAAGTCCAATAAATGTTCGAAGCGATACATTATAATTACCCCGGTCAGTGTATCAGTATTGCATTCTCAGCTCAGTGAATAATTATAACTGCCTGTTGGGCGCAAGATAGTTTACAGTCACATTACCTTCTAATCCCACCGGGTACCCATTCATTGCTGGTTGGCCCAGAGGCATATTTCGAGCAAAGGAAGCACAACATATGATACACGTGCTTCAGTGTGGAGCAGAAACGAAGGATTAGAATCTTACAGTTGCAAAGTTGCGCGAACACTTTCACCCATCCAAGGACCAACGCCTGATTTGTGGCATGTGCACTGTGCACAGGAGCACCTGTCACTACATACACAAACCACGGCAGCTTCTTGTGAAGTGAGTCGGGTCTTTAATTCTATTATAGGTCTCTATGTAGTATATAAATGTACAACTACAGGTTCCAGATCAATCACCATAATACTACCTATTAGTCTTATTGACTCTCTTTCAAAGATTATGTCATTTTCTTAATACCCTGGGAGTATGACGCATACATAATCGAGAATGCTCTTTCCACGAAGTTTTCAAAGAGCTTCATATGACTCTTGCTGAAAGTTATTTGACCAGGGTGTCAGCACTCACGTCCCAAGTTAATACCTATATTTTCAGAAGTCCTACTGCATAAGACAACCAGCATTGAAGAATATCACTTTTTAATTTCCGTCGAAGGAACAAAATATGAATTAAAAGGGAAGGTTTCGTAAAAACACAATTCAAGACGGTTGGATTCAGTTATATTTTAATCTTATTTCAGTATTAATACAGTGTGTTGTTTACGTGGTGAGCTGAGATCTGGTCCAAGATCTGGATACAACCTGGGAGACATTAGGTTTATCTCAACATTCATCTGCACACCCATTTGCGAAAATGAAAGAGAGTAGTATGCATTTTGATACAGTAAGACATAACTGTAGATGTAGAATGTTACACTAACTTACTGTATTAATCAGGTTTTCAGACACTTATTCTTCCACACACACCCTCGAAGGTATCAGGTAAGACTACGTGTCTCTTGGCCTCCGCCACGGTATTATTCACTATGTTTATGCACCACCTGTTCCTTGCGCACCTGTTTCAAAGGAATTGATAAAAAGATTAAATGACATGACCTTAATGGATTGTTTTATTAAATGGCTTGCTAGATGTCAGACATGAAATCCACAAGAAAGCTTAAAATATTGCTGAATATATACTACGGAAAAAAAGTAAGGGAACTGATGAAATGAAAATGAAGTGGTCATGACAATAAATTATTTCGAGCGTGAAGATCATTATCTAAAGTGTTCCCCATGATGGACGATATGTGCACGCCATCTTCATGGCATACTGTTAATTAACTTGAGGCCCACCAGTCTGCATAGGATATTGCCAAGGTGGACCATATTGGTGGGTGCTTGGTATCTGGCATGCCCTCCGCCCAAGAACACACCTCAGATGCTCTATTTGTAGACATGTCAGTGGACAGCGGGCCAGTCCAGTGTATGTATGTCTTCTCGTCGGAGATAATCGGTAACGACCTGGGAACGATGTGCTCTATCGTTGTCGTCTTGCAGCTCCTGACGATAATTCTAGCCAATGGTACAACGATGAAATATTTTGTCTACATATATTGTTGGCCTGTTACAGGTCCATTCACAACAGGGCGGTCGGGTAGCCTAGTGGGTAAAGTGTCCGCTCGTGACGCCGAAAACCCGGGTTCGATTCCCGACATGGGTACAATGTGTGAAGCCCATTTCTGGTGTCCCCCGCCGTGATATTGCTGGAATATTGCTAAAAGCGGCGTAAAACCATACTCACTCACTCACTCCATTCACAACAACCAAATCATTGCCCCACACCATGACACTACCGCTCCCAGACCGATCATGCTCGAGAATTCTTTCCTGGGCATGCTGCTCGCCGCTTCGTTGCCAACGTTTTCTGCCATATGTAAAACAGCGGCAAATTTTTTATTCTTCTGTAAATAAGGTATAACGCACATCCCGTCCCTGGTGTGGCCTGACCCACCCAAATCTTTGTCGCCTGGGGTAAGCACACCTTTCACAGCACGCCTTGCATTAAAGCGGGTTGCACAGAGGCGGTTTTAACTGTAGATGTGGAAATTCGCCCTCCTCATAATGTACCGAATTCTCTATAGGTAACAGGACACAATTTGAATCTATTGCGAAATGCTATTACTGTAATGTATTACTGTTGTCTGGGTCTCGTTGTTCAGGCCTGCCACGCCAGGGTCTCATGTAACCAAAATTTGAAAAGTGAAACAATCGAACTGATCGAGAAATCGTTTCTTTGAGCACCTGTACACTGGATTGTCTGAAAAATATTGATCTGTCTGCATAATATGTTTCTTGATGGAATGTATGACAATAACATTATCGCTTATATTTCGCAGGCACGATAATACCAGAAAGCCGAACAGTTTCCTATTTAGACTGGTTTCTCAAATGAAACCATAGCTTGCAAATGACGATAATCATAATCATTCCCCTTTGCGATGTTTTGAAAAAGGAATTGAAAAAAATTGCACCTTTGCAGTGTACAGAAGTTTCTCCGCAGTGAGAAAAGGCATTCACTGGCATTAAAAAGATTGTAAACGTAAAACAATAGTATAGGAAAAAGAAAATAATCGTGTCTGAACAGTGCATGTGCAGTTTTCGATCATATGAAAAAGATTGCATTGTTTTCTTTGCAGCACAGTATATTGGTAATTTAGTCATTGCAATACGATTAAGGACACACAGGCATTTTAGCTTTAGCAGGCCCACTTCTTCTGAATAAATATCGTTCAATAATGGATTAGTAGACAATTGCCTTCCACCGATTTACCCACCTGAACTAGAAATAAAGGAAAAAAGTGAAACTGCTTCATATATTTCATATTTAGGTCTATGAAAAATGGTTCAGAGTGACAAAAACTCTCTACAAGACAAGACAAGAAGGATAACTTCAACTTTCCAATAGTCAAGTATCCTTCAGTCCAGCAGCTCCAAACTTTGGTATCTACATTTTACAACTCTTGAGATACAATTGAGTAAGTAAGTGAGTTTGGTTTTACGCCGCTTTTAGCAATATTCCAGCAATATCACGGCGGGGGACACCAGACATAGGCTTCACACATTGTACCCATGTCATGAATCGAACCCGTGTCTTCGGCGTGACGAGCAAACGCTTTAACCACAAGGCTACCCGACCAGAGATACAATTAAGCATGCTCTTTCTACCAAGATTTCTAAGAGCACCATGCATTTGTTTATCAGGGTAACAACATTCAAGGATCAGTATAGCTTTCAAAACGTTTTATGGTACAAACGTGGAGGATATTTCCAAATTTGACGCATCAGCGACAAAAATGATATCCAAAACAATTCCATAATTTAATTTGTATATATATTCCCATGTTTTTTTTTCAGGTGTAAAGTGACTTGCCTTAAGTTTGCATGTGACGGGTACAACCGGAGGCGCAGGATACGCTCATGTCTCCCCAACACCGAATCATTGTTTGATTGTGATTCATAAACACACGCTCATGATATAGTCGAACAGAAGGACGGAAAGGTACCTATTCTATACCGTTTCATGGATCATAAGTGAAGGACTTACTTTGGTGTCATTGCAGAACAAGGTCGCCCGATTTTAGTTCCACAAACATCACAGCATCCACAGGTGTCTTTTACGAAGTTTCTTCTTCTGCATTCCCTAGGCCTCACACATGTAGTTTCGGAACATGGGGGACAGTTACCATTGGCCTGGTCTACCAGCACGACAAGGACAGCCGCAACCAAGAGGATATATCTCATAGCTGTTTAATATTCTATGGCTAAAAGCGTTTTCTCTGAGAAAACAGACAAAACTTTAGAGGTAACAATATCTTATATACTTTTTGAAATATGGTCGTGGGGGGTCGTCATTGGACTAGACGTTTGAAAATCATTGATTGGCTAGGCAATTTTCACCACTCAATCAATATAAAGTATAGTTCTTGCAGGTGGTACGTTTACCACGCCCAGACAGTCAAACAAATCTCGCTCTGATTAATCTTCTGAACATCTTCTATGTCAGTATAATCACCTGGAAAAAAGAGAAGTACCCCCAGATGTTTTTTCAGTGAAACAAGTACTAGAATGAAATCACTGACAAACCGAGCTCGGAAAAACGACTGTGATCTGACAGAACAACCCTCTGAGAATATGAAACCACCACCATTGTCATCTCATGTTAGATTTTAATCACCATATTGTCGTTCAACCACCTCCGATGTTTTCACCCTGATGCAATATCCCTTTCAAGTATGGGGGTGCAGATATTTTACTATTTCAGGTAACTGATTATTATCTGGCGTTGATGTTCTCATATTCACTAAACTTGGTGACCATAGAAGTATGTTTTATATGTTAGTGTTTTGTTGTCAATGGGTAGAGTTCCACGCCATGTCCAATATGTAATACACCAACCTTTCCACTGAAGGAATTACAGACAACAGTATTATTTAGTTCCTCGCAGTATATGCAAAAATGTAATGTGTAAGTTGTCCTTAAAAGATGTGATGTAGAAGTGTATCAGTTGTAATTAAAATATATTAATATAATTGAAAACCAACCGAAAACCAATAAGGGCAGAGACTTCATATCGGTTTCAGAAGGGAGAGAAACATTTTCAGTGATCCAGTCCTACAATTTTGCCTTTTCCGCCAAAAGAAATCTGTTCCACAAAAGCGATCGTAGTGTAGAGGATCGTGACTCTCATAGGCCTACGACTGTTTCGGAGCTTTGTTTTTGTCTGTCGTTGACGTCTTATAAGACGTCTTATATAGGTACACCACTACATAATATATTTCAATGTGTCAACATTAATCGTTAGATATATAATTGAGTGAGTTGGGTTTAACGCCGTTTTTAACAGTATTCCAGTTATATCACGGCGTGTCAGCTTAATGTGTGAGGAAAGCCCGAAGTGATGCAGGTCTCAGACGGGGCGGGGCACACAGAAATGGGCTTCGCACATTGTTCCCATGTAACTTATATGTAAACTAGCACATCAGCTGTAAGATCAGTTTTGAGGTGTATCAAAACGAATCAGTCTTACATGCACCTTCATTGACAGAACGAAACAGTATTCAAGGTGCAGTTTAAAAACCAACTCATTTTGATAAGATAAATATAAAATACAAAAGAAGAAACACCTGTCAGTGCAACATAATAGTCCCGATGTGTCCGACTACACAATAAGAGCACGCCAACAGTGGAGTAAAACTGTATTAGGAAGAAAATGGCTACCGGAAATATGACAATGCGCATGACTACAGCAGTACGATGGCACGGAGACTTGATCGCAATGCGAAGTCACACTAACCAATCTCTTTGCTATTGGGTTAGTAACATTAGATATCTTTCCCACAAACAATACATAACATTCAACAATTACCCATTAAAGAAATGTAGTTGCTTTTCAACAAATGAATAGTCCGACAGCAAGGTACACTATAATCTGATTCGTGCGTAGCTTAAGAACTGGCATGTGTGCAGCGGAACGTACAAGAAACTTATGCTGAACATGCATTTACATGCTTGTACATAGCATCTACAATAGTTTCAGATACTTTATGAAATATATGACGGTAATCTTGCTCACCATATTTAATCAAGATATACAATTTTGAAACAATCATTAGAAAACCTAAATGAAATTGACTGTTTAGAATGTTTGGTTTGTAAATAGAAATATCCGTACTTGTTCAGGGACACCCCAAACAGAGAAACAGTTCAAGTAGCGAGTCAACAATGAGCCTGGCCAAACGATCCCGTTAGTCGCCTCGTACGACAAGCAGGGTTTCTGAAGACCAATTATAACCTTCATATCTTTATTACTAAGCCACCCCACTGTTCAAGTAGTCCCCATGGACCCTAGCATGGTGGTCTACCTTCAGCTGCTGGCGATCTATAGCCTGTTTTTATCTTGTATCCTTATGTATAGTGCTCTTCTCTTTTATAATTCCGTACTAGTTTTATATCTTTTTCTGTGATGAATATAGTAATTTTACTGTCCTTCGTTGACAGGTTTTTATACAAGTTTTCAATAATTATATCTATTATGTTTAACTATTGATAGTCACGATATGGCTGAAATATTGCCGATGTGACTTAAAATTTTACTCACTCACTCACTCACTCACTCACTCACTGTTCAAGTAAATAATATCGTTTACAAGCATAATGTAGATAATAGCACTGAAGGCTACACCAAGCAACACGCACATTTACTGCCTGTGATCATGCGTGTCCGTTTCATTAAAATAAGAATTAGATTCTAAAGTGATGGGCAAAAACACCACTGACAATATGTTGGACAGTCTCATTAAATTCATTGCATAATCAAACATTGACGGTTTTGTGAGGAAAGTGGCTGGTCCTCAGCAGCAAACATAAAGCCTTCTGTTTCACTTTCAGACCAGCAAACTTCATCCAAGCGACGGATTCTGCCGGGTCTCGAAAGACTGCACATAAACTCGATAAACTGGGCTGAGATTATGAGATAATATCCAACATCCTTGGCTCGTCAGAGAAAACTGTGAAATTCCTTTTTATCTTGGCATGCTTCACAAGAGGATCATCGACAAAAAATGTGTGCGAAAGTGAACAATATAAATCAAATATGAACAACCTCCACGTTAATCAAACCACACCCTCCCATTAAAATTGGTAAATATAAGCATTTGAGGGAAGTGCGAGGGTGGTTGGATCTATTGTCTGACATGATTCTTCGTATAGGGGTGTCAATATAGGGTTGCTTTTCTTGTTTCGTCCAATTAACAAAACTAAAGGAATACGAAAGCATACGCTGTGTTCACCAAGCTAGTGACCGCTTCCGTGGTCTAGTGGTAGAGCGTCCGCCCGGAGAGCGGAAGGTCCGGGGTTCGATCCCCGGCCGCGTCATACCAAAAGACGTTAAAATATGGTACTTGTTGTTACCCTGTCTGGTGCTCGGCATTAAGGGGCTAAAACAAGGACTGGTCGGCTCGGAGTCAGTATACTGTGTCTGAGTGGGGGTATTCATGTTAAACTAGCACTATGAGCTAGCACTATAAATCGGCATCAGTCCGGACTAGTACAAGCAGCCACACAAACACACACATATACATGCACGTCGCTATATAAGTGCAATAATCTTGGACACGACGTTAAACCCCATTTCACCACCACCATCACCAAGCTAGTTTACATTCCATGAAATATTCAACCAAATAGATTTCAGTATTTGTATGAATGGCACAGAAGAGTTTTGTTTATAATTAAAACCGACCGCCTCCGTGGTCAAGTGGTAGAGCGTCTGCCCGGAGAACGGAAGGACCAGGGTTCGATACCGACAGCGTCATACCAAAAGACGTTAAAAGATGGTACTTGTTGTTAACCTGCCTGGCGTTCGTCATCAAGGCCCTGAAACAAGTCCTGGTCGGCTCTGTGTCAGGACACTGTGTCTGAATGGGGTATTCATGTGAGGCATGGTATCTCAGTGGGCTAGGACAATAACATCGGCATTTGTCCGGACTGTACTCTAAGCAACCACACACTCACTTGTGCTTGCACGTCGCTACATAAGTGCAATAATCTTGACCGCGACGTTAAACCCCATTTCACCTCACCTCACTAAAATTACAACCATATAACAATAAAACTGTCACTTTCCACTGTCCTGGGATTTTACAGTAGATTGATAGTACTTCATAAATGCATAGCTACATGGTTACCTGGGTAGTATATAATAAAAAGCACTTATGAGACAGAATGTTCACAGTCACATCTCATCCTACCGGGTACCCATTCACTGCTGGGCGGAGCAGAGGCACACATCGAACATAGGAGACACCACAAGTGCTACATTTGTTGTTGGTCAGCAACGAAGCTTTAGAAACTCTACGAGGCCATAATGCCGAATACGATCATCCATCCAAGGACGTTCCGTTCGCCTGATTTGTGACCTCTGCGTTGTGTACAGGACCATCTGCTACTACATAAATCACGGCAGCTTATTGTGAAATGATACGGGTCTTAAACGTGTAAATATAGGTCTCTGTATATACGTTTAAACCTTAAGATTCCAGACAAATACATTTTACACAACTAGATGCCTTATGAGCTCAAAGATTAATCCAGTGGCTTAATTCTACTGGGGTGTGACGCATACACCAGCTGTGACCGTGAATCTAATCTAAAATATCAACACCAGCGATGAGCCTCGAGATTATCTGCCAAAACTGATTAAATTAGGCGTATAGCTCAAGACAGTGATCTCTGAAAATTTGCGATGACGCCGGGATCGAACCATTGAAAAAACTGCTAATTTTTTTCATAATTCATTCTCCGATAATTGTAATTATGACTTATGACAGAAAAGAGTAGTAAAGAAATATAAAATCAGTGATACCGATGTAAGTAGCCGAATTTTTAAACTTGAAAAAATTAAGATCAATGTGTTGTCGTTGCTTACTTTGTATGCAAGTGTGACATTTCGAAAGCGAGGTCCGCATATTTGCCTTGTCATTGACGTACGTGTCAAAAGGGGCAGAAAATGCAATGATAAAAATGATTCTAGGCTTGTTGGCCTGGATACGTCTGGATACATCTGTACGGGCCTATTCCAAAGAATTTTATCATTTTCCATTTTTCATATTTACATTTGATGCAAAATCACACAATGACGGTTTCGAGAGAGAAAAAACTGGTCCTGAACAGCAAACAGAAAGCCTTCTGTTTCACTTTTCTGGCCAGCCGACTTCATCCAAGCGAAGGACCCCGCAGGGCTGCTGATCCTCTCAACACACTGCACATAAACTCGATGCAGTGGTCGTTCAGATAGGATGTCCTTGAAAAACTGAGTCTGGTCCGATATGATATGGCACTTCGCTTGGTTGACACTCATTTCAGTATCATTAAGTGACATAGCATTTTGAAAAGTTATGTTTATCACGCCAGGATTGATTTTAAATTTTCTAAACTCAACGTAACCTTAATATAACTGTATGTCCTCCCCAACAGTGGCACCTGTGTTGTATGCATATCGAGGTCATTAAATAAGTGGCCCTGTACATATTTTCACGAAAAATTATTTCTCTGGCGTAGTAATATCGATATTCTCATTTCTCAGCGTTCTATACAACCATCACAAGACCTTGGTATTCAAGGTTATCCCCAAACTTCCCTCATAATAAGTGTCCCGTCTGTGTAAGTGTACCTTATAAATACACCTACATGTCATATGATCAATGAAATTAAGGGACGCAGGAGACACAATACGTTCACACAAAACCAACATCCCACAACTGCAATATTTATCTAATAATAGTGATGTGTAGAGAGTCATTAATTTCCAGAAATAAAGTTATCTTATTTAAAAGTTAATGTCTTTTAAATAATGATATCCCAACGTAGACGTGAAGAATCCTTTCTTTGAGGGACTAACCAAATGCAAACAGTTTACTTGCCACTGCTACTTAGACGGCATATTTCTGACCACTCCATGACACCCCCTTCTTCTTGCTATCCCTCTTCTCCTCAATTTGGCACTGAGACTGTTGATTTCTTGTGCTTTGTAGCTCTTTGTATAAAACTCATGCAATTTCAAATGTTAGTGACTTTCCACTTCCAGTTCGTGAAACAAAATAGCACATCTTTTCCTTTGAAGTAAAACACAAAAATTCGTTTCTGATTTGTACGGATCTGCTTACTATCACGCTTGAAAAGTGCAGACAGAATTGCCTTTTATACCTCACTAGATTCCATTGCAAATATATCTGTTAATGTTTGAAGCAGTGACTCTTCCTCTTCATAAAGCATCAAGTCAGTGTATTGTGTAATTGGGAGATCCCACAGCTGGCATTAGTTAAGCCAGAGGATCTACCACATCAGGTCAGACCCTAGAGCTGAGGTAATCTAGACTTGCCAAATCATTCTAGACTTGAGTTGGACTCCTGTTTCCTCTAGTGTTTGGTAGACAGACTATGTGGGTTTGTGAACAATATAAACCTAGGTCTGAAGATAGTATGCACTCATGTTTGATAGTGACTTAAGATTAACATCAAGAAATAGTTATTTGATGACGATATGTTTGACATGGGCATCATAGTTGAATATTTTACCTTACGTTTGCAGTATTTCACCCTTGTAACGTTTTGATAACGTGATATAACGTGAATACTGTTAAAAGCGGCGTTAAACCCAACTCTCACTCACTCACACTTTCTCTTTCTCCCTCTCTCTTTCACAAACACACGCGCGCGCGCATAAAAGTGCAATTATGTTGAAAGCGACTCTAAACCCCACCATCTTCATCAGTAACATTCACACGCAAATGTAACGTGTCTGCTTTCACGTCACATGTACATGTTATTGAACATGTGACTTCACGGTTCTTTTAGCCCTCGTGAAGAGCAACCACCCCGTGGTGAGTGCTGGATAACGCTAATAGCTCTTCCCTTGTGTGGACCCGGGGTAGAATGTGTCCTCAGCACCCCATTGCTGGTCGTATGAGGCGACCAAATTGGGCAAACTGTATGCCGTGGGTTGGGTTGCGCCCCTGTGTCGGTGGAGGAGAGGTGTCTGGTAGTTGAGGGCACTGGTGAGCTGAGATCTGGTTCAAGAACTCGATACAACCTGGAAACAAATCAAATAGAGACGTAAGGTTTTCATCTTTACACTCATTTACACACCCACTTGCGCACCAATTTGCGAATATGAAAGTATTCATTTTGATTTAGTAAGATATAGAATACTACACTAACTTACTCTATTAATCAGGATTTCAAACTCATATTCTTCCACACAAACCCTGAAAGGTATCGGGTAAGATTACGTGTCGGCAGTATTATTCACTATGTTTATGCACCACTCGTTCGAACGCACCTGTTTCAAAGGAATTGATAAAAAAGATTAAATGATATTACCATGATGGATTGTTTTGTTAATGGGCTTGCTACATGACAAACATGAAAGCCACAAGAAAGCTTAAAATATTGCTGGATATATACTACGGACAAAAAGTAAGGGAACTGATGAAATGATAATGAAGTTGTCATGACGATAAAATATTCCGTGAAGGTCATTATCTAAAGTGTTCACCATGCTGGACGATATGTGCACATTAAATGACATTACTTTGATGGATTGTTTTACTGGAAGTACTTGCTAGATGTCAGACCAGCCACAAGAAAGCTTAAAACAATTGATGTATATATACTATTGAGAAAAAAATAAGGCAAGTGATGAAATGACACTGAAGGTGCCATGACGATAATTGTGTGTAAAATTATTTTCGAGAGTGAAGATCAGTAACTGGAGCGTCCACCAAGTCGTATGATACATTCACGACATCCTGGTTACTGTTAATGAACTTGCGTATGGTTGCCGTAGGTATTGAGCTGCCCGAAAATGGGCCACGTTGGAGGGGGCATAATTTATGTTTTCCATGCTAATGATGTCGTACTGGCGTACACTCTTCGCCCCAGAACATCCCACAGATGCTCTATTGGGGACATGCTTGGGGTCCCAACGGGCCAGTCTAATGTCCGTATGCCTCCTTGTCGGAGATAATCAATGACGACCTGGGCACGATGTGGACTGGCATTGTCATCTTGCATAAGTGGCTGAAATATTGCCGATGTGACGTTCAACTTTAACTCACTCACTCACTGTTAGGGTCACATACTTAACACCTTAACAACAGCCACATTCAAATCTTTAGTTCCCTTATACTTTGTTGGTAGTATAATAGTTCTCAAATGTTACCAAAGTTTGAAAGTCAAACTATCGAATGTTTTTTTCAAGACTATCGATCGAGGAATCACTTCTTTGCTCACTGTACAATGGATTAATACCTGTCTGAATAATATGTATCTTGTTGGAATGCAAAACCATAGCATTAGTAGCATCGTTTACATTTACGTTTACATACTGACAGAAAGACAAACATTTTCCTTTTTACACTGGTTTCCCAAATGTAACCAAAGCTTGAAAATGATGCTAATCATAATTATACACCTTTGCGATTATTTAAAAAAATAAATTGAAAAATATTGCACCTCAGGAAGGTCACAGAGGTTTCTCCGGAGCACGAAAAGACGTTCACTGACATTTAAAATAATTCTAAAATCTAAATCCAAATATATGTAAATGAAAATAATCCTATTTTGGACAGTGTCATAATTGCCTGTTTAGTTTAAGATCATATGAAAAATATTACGATGTTTTCTTTGCAGCACAACATATATCAGTAATATTGTAATTTTAAGACGATTGAGGACACTCTCTCGTAGAAGCATTAACATTTCTTCTTCTGATCTTTTATCATTCAATGATGGTCAAGTAACCAATAAGATCTATGCATGAAGATTCAGAGTGATACAAACTCTCCACAAGACAAGACAAGAGGGATGACGTCAACTTTTCAATGGTCAAGTATCCCTTTATGTCTTTGGTTTCCACGTTTTGAGATACAATCGAACATGCTCTTCTACCAAGATTTCTAAGTGCATCATGCGTTTGTTTATCAGGGTAACACTAATTCAGATCATTGAATTTACTGTGCGTTTTGACAGTTACATGAATGGCAAGATTCAGGAAAAACAAGGCAAATACGCGGACCTCGCTTTCGAAATGTCACGCTTGCATCCCAGGTACGCAACGACAACACATTGATCTTAATATTTTCAAGTTTAAAAACTCAGCTACTTATATTGGCACAACTGATTATAATATTACGTTTCTTATATTTCCTCAATTTCGGTCATAAGTAATAATCAGAATTATTGGAGAATGATTTATGAATAGAATTAGCAGATATTTCAAGGGTTCGATCCGAGTGTCATTGTGCAGGGATAACTGTATTGCCTTTTACGCCCAATTTAATCAGTTTCGGCAGATAATCGAATTTATTCTTTGGTGTTGAA
Organism: Haliotis cracherodii; assembly: GCF_022045235.1. Taxonomy (NCBI): domain Eukaryota; kingdom Metazoa; phylum Mollusca; class Gastropoda; order Lepetellida; family Haliotidae; genus Haliotis; species Haliotis cracherodii. The sequence goes on from NW_027266319.1 coordinate 21,712,719, forward strand.
TTTTTGGATTAGATTCCCGGTTCACAGCTGGAATATGCGTGCATCCCAATAACATTAAGCAAATGGCATAATCTAATAAGACAACTAAGTTGTTTAAAATGTATTTGTCTCGAACCTAAAGATTTAAACGTATATACAAGAAAAGGGACCTATATTAAAACGGTTAAAACCCGCATAATTTCACAATAAGCTCCATGATTTATGTAGTAGCAGGTGGTCCTGTGGACAGCCCAGAAGTCACAAATCAGGCGAAGTTAAAAAAAAAAAAAGCTGGTCGCGGAAAGTGCTTGGATGGGTAGTTGTGTTCAGCATCTTTCTTATGCTTCCCCACACTGAAACAAATGTAGCACATGTGATGTCTCCTTTGTTCGAAGTATGCCTCCGCTCCACCAACAAGTGAATGGGTAATACCCGGTAGGATGAGGTTGTCATGTAACTGTGAACCTTCTATCTCACAAGCAGTTTATTATACACTACCCAGGCAGCCGCGAATGAAAAATCGAGTGCACACTAATCCAGTGACCGGGGTAATTCTAATGCAGCGCTTCGAACATTCATTGTAGGTATCAGCACTATAATCGGACTATCATATCATAATATACACACTATTCACTCACTCGTGATCAGGAAAAGTGTGTAGCTTATTCAACAAATGCATATATTGCAGTGTTTATATTTTCCATGCTAATGATGTCGTACTGGCGTACACTCTTCGCCCCAGAACATCCCACAGATGCTCTATTGGGGACATGTTAGGGGTCCCAACGGGCCAGTCTAATGTCCGTATGCCTCCTTGTCGGAGATAATCAATGACGACCTGGGCACGATGTGGACTGGCATTGTCATCTTGCATATATGGCTGAAATATTGCCGATGTGACGTTCAACTTTAACTCACTCACTCACTGTTAGGGTCACATACTTAACACCTTAACAACAGCCACATTCAAATCTTTAGTTCCCTTATACTTTGTTGGTAGTATAATAGTTCTCAAATGTTACCAAAGTTTGAAAGTCAAACTATCGAATGTTTGTTCAAGACTATCGATCGAGGAATCACTTCTTTGCTCACTGTACAAAGGATTAATACCTGTCTGAATAATATGTATCTTGTTGGAATGTAAAACCATAGCATTAGTAGCACCGTTTACATTTACGTTTACATACTGACAGAAAGCCAAATATTTTCCTTTTTACACTGGTTTCCCAAATGTAACCAAAGCTTGAAAATGACGCTAATCATAATTTTACACCTTTGCGATAATTTTTTTTAAAAAACATTTGAAAAATATTGCACCTCAGGAAGGTCACAGAGGTTTCTCCGGAGCACGAAAAGGCGTTCACTGACATTTAAAATGATTCTAAAATCTAAATCCAAATATATGTAAATGAAAATAATCCTATTTTGGACAGTGTCATAATTGCCTGTTTAGTTTAAGATCATATGAAAAATATTACGATGTTTTCTTTGCAGCACAGCATATCAGTAATATTGTAATTTTAAGACGATTGAGGACACTCTCTCGTAGAAGCATTAAAATTTCTTCTTCTGATCTTTTATCATTCAATGATGGTCAAGTAACCAATTCCCTCCCACCTTAACTACAAATAAATGAAACCAGTGAAACTGCTTCATTTGTTTCATGTTTAGATCTATGCATAAAGATTCAGAGTGATACAAACTCTCCACAAGGCAAGACAAGAGGGATGACGTCAACTTTTCAATGGTCAAGTATCCCTTTATGTCTTTGGTTTCCACGTTTTGAGATACAATCGAACATGCTCTTCTACCAAGATTTCTAAGTGCATCATGCGTTTGTTTATCAGGGTAACAATAATTCAGATCATTGAATTTACTGTCCGTTTTGACAGTTACATGAATGGCAAGATTCAGGAAAAACAAGGCAAATACGCGGACCTCGCTTTCGAAATGTCACGCTTGCATCCCAGGTACGCAACGACAACACATTGATCTTAATATTTTCAAGTTTAAAAACTCAGCTACTTATATTGGCACAACTGATTATCATATTACGTTTCTTATATTTCCTCAATTTCGGTCATAAGTAATAATCAGAATTATTGGAGAATGATTTATGAATAGAATTAGCAGATATTTCAAGGGTTCGATCCGGATGTCATCGTGCAGGGATAACTGTCTTGCCTTTTACGCCCAATTTAATCAGTTTCGGCATATAATCGAATTTATTCTTTGGTGTTGAATTTTTGGATTAGATTCCCGGTTCACAGCTGGAATATGCGTGCATCCCAATAACATTAAGCAAATGGCATAATCTAATAAGACAACTAAGTTGTTTAAAATGTATTTGTCTCGAACCTAAAGGTTCAAACGTATATACAAGAAAAGGGACCTATATTAAAACGGTTAAGACCCGCATAATTTCACAATCAGCTCCATGATTTATGTAGTAGCAGGTGATCCTGTGGACAGCCCAGAAGTCACAAATCAGGCGAAGTTAAAAAAAAAAAGCTGGTCGCGGAAAGTGCTTGGATGGGTAGTTGTGTTCAGCATCTTTCTTATGCTTCCCCACACTGAAACAAATGTAGCACATGTGATGTCTCCTTTGTTCGAAGTATGCCTCCGCTCCACCAAAAAGTGAATGGATAATACCCGGTAGGATGAGGTTGTCATGTAACTGTGAACCTTCTATCTCACAAGCAGTTTATTATAAACTACCCAGGCAGCCGCGAATGAAAAATCGAGTGCACACTAATCCAGTGACCGGGGTAATTCTAATGCAGCGCTTCGAACATTCATTGTAGGTATGAGCACTATAATCGGACTATCATATCATAATATACACACTATTCACTCACTCATGATCAGGAAAAGGGTGGAGCTTATTCAACAAATGCATATATTGCAGTGTTTATATTTTCCATGCTAATGATGTCGTACTGGCGTACACTCTTCGCCCCAGAACATCCCACAGATGCTCTATTGGAGACATGTTAGGGGTCCCAACGGGCCAGTCTAATGTCCGTATGCCTCCTTGTCGGAGATAATCAATGACGACCTGAGCACGATGTGGACTGGCATTGTCATCTTGCATATATGGCTGAAATATTGCCGATGTGACGTTCAACTTTAACTCACTCACTCACTCACTGTTAGGGTCACATACTTAACACCTTAACAACAGCCACATTCAAATCTTTAGTTCCCTTATACTTTGTCGGTAGTATAATAGTTCTCAAATGTAACCAAAGTTTGAAAGTCAAACTTTCGAATGTTTGTTCAAGACTATCGATCGAGGAATTACTTCTTTGCTCACTGTACAATGGATTAATACCTGTCTGAATAATATGTATCTTGTTGGAATGTAAAACCATAGCATTAGTAGCATCGTTTACATTTACGTTTACATACAGACAGAAAGCCAAACATTTTCCTTTTTACACTGGTTTCCCAAATGTAACCAAAGCTTGAAAATGACGCTAATCATAATTATACAGCTTTGCAATGATTTAAAAAAAACAAATTGAAAAATATTGCACCTCAGGAAGGTCACAGAGGTTTCTCCGGAGCACGAAAAGACGTACACTGACATTTAAAATGATTCTAAAATCTAAATCCAAATATATGTAAACGAAAATAATCCTATTTTGGACAGTGTCATAATTGCCTGTGTAGTTTTCGATCATATGAAAAATATTACGATGTTTTCTTTGCAGCACAGCATATCAGTAATATTGTAATTTTAAGACGACTGAGGACACTCTCTCATAGAAGCATTAACATTTCTTCTTCTGATCTTTTATCATTCAATGATGGTCAAGTAACCAATTCCCTCCCACCTTAACTACAAATAAATGAAACCAGTGAAACTGCTTCATTTGTTTCATGTTAAGATCTGTGCATAAAGATTCAGAGTGATACAAACTCTCCACAAGGCAAGACAAGAGGGATGACGTCAACTTTTCAATGGTCAAGTATCCCTTTATGTCTTTGGTTTCCACGTTTTGAGATACAATCGAACATGCTCTTCTACCAAGATTTCTAAGTGCATCATGCATTTGTTTATCAGGGTAACAATAATTCAGATCATTGAATTTACTGTCCGTTTTGACAGTTACATGAAAGGCAAGATTCAGGAAAAACAATGCAAATACACGGACCTCGCTTTCGAAATGTCACGCTTGCATCCCAGGTACGCAACGACAACACATTGATCTTAATATTTTCAAGTTTAAAAACTCAGCTACTTATATTGGCACAACTGATTATCATGTTACTATTCTTATATTTCCTCAATTTCGGTCATAAGTAATAATCAGAATTATTGGAGAATTATTTATGAATAGAATTAGCAGATATTTCAAGGGTTCGATCCGAGTGTCATCGTGCAGGGATAACTGTCTTGCCTTTTACGCCCAATTCAATCAGTTTCGGCAGATAATCGAATTTATTCTTTGGTGTTGAATTTTTGGATTAGATTCCCGGTTCACAGCTGGAATATGCGTGCATCCCAATAACATTAAGCACATGGCATAATCTAATAAGACAACTAAGTTGTTTAAAATGTATTTGTCTAGAACCTAAAGGTTTAAACGTATATACAAGAAAAGGGACTGAAACAAATGTAGCACATGTGATGTCTCCTTTGTTCGAAGTATGCCTCCGCTCCACCAAAAAGTGAATGGGTAATACCCGGTTGGATGAGGTTGTCATGTAACTGTGAACCTTCTATCTCACAAGCAGTTTATTATAAACTACCCAGGCAGCTGCGAATGAAAAATCGAGTGTACACTAATCCAGTGACCGGGGTAATTCTAATGCAGCGCTTCGAACATTCATTGTAGGTATGAGCACTATAATCGGACTATCATATCATAATATACACACTATTCACTCACTCATGATCAGGAAAAGTCTGGAGCTTATTCAACAAATGCATATATTGCAGTGTTTATATTTTCCATGCTAATGATGTCGTAGGAATTGTAAAATCTCACGATAATCGAAAGTGACAGTTATATTGTGAAATGGTTGAGATATGAGTGAGGTGAAGTGAAATGTGATTTAACGTCGCGTTCAAGATAATTGACCTTATGTAGCGACGTGCATGCACGTTTGTGTGTGTGCTTGTTCTAGTCCGGACGAATCCCGATTTTATAGTGCTAGCCCACTGAGATATTATGCCTCACTTCCACATGAATACCCTACTCAGACACAGTATACGGACTTCGAGTCGACCAGTCCTTGTTTTAGGGCCTTAATGCGGAGCGCCAGGCATGTTTACAACAAGTACCATCTTTTAACGTCTTAACGAAGCTCTGTTTGAGTGGACCCTGAGCAGTAAGGATATTTCTATTTAGAACCCAAACATTCTCAACAGACAATATAAATTAGGTTTTCTAATGATTGTTTCCAAATTGTATATCTTGATTAAATATGGTAAGTAAGATTACCGTCAGATATTTCATAAAGTATCTGCAACTATTGTACAAGCATGTAAAAGCATGTTCGCCATAAGTTTCTTGTACGTTCCGCTGCACACATTCCAGTACTTAAGCTACGCACGAATCAGATTATAGTGTACCTTGCTGTCGGACTATTCATTTGTTGAAAAGCAACTACATTTCTTTAATGGGTAATTGTTGAATGTTATGTATTGTTTGTGGGAAAGATATCTAATGTTACTAACCCAATAGCAAAGAGATTGGTTAGTGTGACTTCGCGTTGCGATCAAGTCTCCGTGCCATCGTACTACTGTAGTCATGCGCATTGTCATATTTCCGGTAGCCATTTTCTTCCTAATACAGTTTTACTCCACTGTTGGGGTGTTCTTAATGTGTAGTCGGACACATCGGGACTATTATGTTGCACTGACAGCTTTTTCTTCTTTTGTATTTTATATTCATCTTATCAAAATGAGATAGTTCGTAAACTGCACCTTGAATACTCTTTCGTTCTGTTTATCAGATGTTTGAAACACTGATTGTTTGTAGTTCACCTAAAAAGCCGATGAGCTAGTTTTCATATACGTTACATGGGTACAATGTGTGAAGCACATTTCTGTGACCCCCGCCTTGATATCTGTGGAATATAGATAAACGAGGAGTAAAGCTCGCTCACACACTCACTCACTCTGCTGTCTCTTCCTGTCCATTGTCAAGGCGATATATTTGTATGTTACAAAGATCTCAATGTTTAACGATGCTTCTGCCTTTAGGTATGAATCTGTCTGACAATAAATACAAAACATTTACTTCACTGCTAAATGTTATCTGAGTTTATAAATCTAACGATTAATGTTGACACATTTACCTTCAATATATTATGTCGTGGTGTGCATATAAAACGTCAATACAGAGAATAACAATCTTTGAAATCTTCATAGAAAGAGCATGATCGATTTTGTTCCTCAAAAGTTACCGTTCTTTAACGTAAACGCCAAAGGCTGGAGCTGCTGGAATATTGCTCGACATAAAGTGAAGGGGACTTGTAATACAGTCCTGGAGAGTGTAGTGCCACTGTGAATCTTTATACATAGATCTAAATATGAAACAGATAAGACGCTTTCATTGGTCTCATGTATTTCTAGTTCTGGTAGGTAAAACGTTGAAGGGAATTAGCTATTTAGCCGTTATTACACGCTATCAGAGCATCGATATACCTGAAGCGTTAGTTAAACATCTTGGCCAAATTGCCTTGTTTTGATTTTGCAATCCGAGCAGAAATTGGCATTGGTATGCATTAAGAAAAAGACTAGCAAGAGGGGGAGCACAATTTGTTCCCATGGGGATGACTCCTTTTCTTAAAATGCCTTATCACCAAATTCTACAGAGATATCGATGAGTATGTCCAGCATTTCACATATTGTTTTCTCAGTGAACTTCAACTGACATTTGCTTTTATTTTGCACACATTCTGAATACAGAAAGAAATACATCTTTTATCATCACTTTTAGTCAATATGAGACGTCAACGACAGAGAATAACCAGTCAGCCGATACGGTAGTAAAATTTCTGCATCCCCATACTTAAAAGGGACGCTTCAGGGTGAAAACTTTAGAGATGGTTGAACAACAATATGGTGATTAAAATCTAGCCTCCAATTGACTATGGTGGTGGTTTCATATTCTCAGAGACCCGTGAAGATCCGGGGTAGAATAGGTCTTCAGCAACCCATGCTTGTCGTAAAATCCGACCCTGCGACTAACGGGATCGGGTGGTCAGGCTCGCTGACTTGGTTGAAGCATGTCATCGATCCCAACTTTGTGGATCGATGCGCCTGATGTCAATCACTGGATTGTTTGGTCTGGCTCGATTTTTTACAGACCGTCGTCATATAGCTGGAATATTGCTGAGTGCGGCGTTAAACAACAAACAAACAACCATATTCTCAGAGAGTTGTTCTGTCACATCACAGTTATTTCTCCGATGTCATTTCGTCATTGATTTCATTCCAGTTTTTGTTTTGTTTCACTAAAACACAGGTGGGGGTGCTTATCTTTTTTCCAGGTGAATAAATTGACACAGAAGATGTTGAGAAGATTAATCAGAGCGAGATTTGTTTAACTGTCTGGGCGTGGTTAACGTACCACCTGCAATCACAATACATTGATTGGGTGGTGGAAATAGCCTAGCCTATCAATGAGGTTCAAACGGAAAGTCCAATGACGACCCTCCACGACCATATCGAAAAGAGTATATAAGGCACTGATACCTCTAAAGTTTCGTCTGATTTCCGAGAAAAGACGTTTTTTATCTCTAGAATACTAAACAGCTATGAGATATATCCTCTTGGTTGTGGTTGTCCTTGTGGTGCTGGTAGACCAGGCCAATGGTAACTGTCCCCCATGTTCCGAAACTACATGTGTGAGGCCTAGGGGATGCAGAAGAAGAAACTTCGTAAAAGACACCTGTGAATGCTGTGATGTTTGTGGAACTAAAATCGGTCGACCTTGTTCTGCAATGACACCAAAGTAAGTCCTTCACTTATGATCCATGAAACGGTATAGAATAGGTACCTTTCTGTCCTTATTTTCGACTATATCATGAGCATGTGTTTATGAATCACTATCAAACAATGATTCGGTGTTGGGGAGACATGAGCGTATCCTGCGCCTCCGGGGGCATCCGTCACACGCAAAGGCAAGGCAAATTTCACATATAAGTCAAATTAGGGAAATGTACATAATTTTTGTCGCCGATACGTCAAATTTGGAATTTTCCTCCACATGTCTACGATAAAAAGTTTTGAAAACTTTACCGAGCCTTGAATGTTGTTACTCTGATAAACAAACGCATGGTGCTCTTAGAAATCTTGGTAGAAAGAGTGAGTGAGTTGGGCTTAATGCCGCTTTTAACAAACCGAGAAACATAATCAGGGCGAACCGGGATTCGAACCCACAATCATAGGTTTCTGGCGTGCCCAAGGGATGCAACTCTGCACAGCGAATCGCGGCGCCTTAGACGACTGGGCCACCCGTGCGCCCTGGTAGAAAGAGCATGCTCAATTGTAAAACGTAGACACCATGGCCTGGAGCTGCTGGAATATTGCTCGACATAAAGGGATACTTGACTGTTGGAAAGTTGAAGTCATCCCTCTTGTCTTGTCTTGTGCAGTGTTTTTGTCACTCTGAATCGTTTTGCAGAGATCTAAATATTTATGAAAACGATGAAGCAGTTCCACTGGTTTCCTTTATTTATAGTTCAGGTGGGTAAATCAGTGGAAGGGAATTGTCTACTAGACCATTATTAAACGATATGTTGTACTGCAAAGAAAACATCACAATCTTTTTCATGTGATCGAAAACTGCACATGCACTGTCAAAAAAGGGATTATTTATATTTTCAAATGCTGTGGTTTTGCGTTTAGAATCTTTTAAATGTCAGTGAATGCCTTTTCCTGCTGTGGAGAAACTTCTGTGTACTTCTAAGGTGCAATATTTTTCAATTCCTTTTTCAAAAAATCGCAAAGGTGAATGACTATGATTATCGTCATTTCCAAGCTATGGTTTTATTTGAGAAACCAGTCTAAATAGGAAAATGTTCGACTTTTTGCTATTATCGTGCGTGCCAAATATGAACAATATTGCTACTAATGATATTATCATACATTCAGACATATTAATCAGACCGATAATTATTATTCAGACAATATAGTGTTCAGGGGCGCAAAGAGGTTTCACTTACAAACCTTGGTTACATGAAACCCTTGCGTGGCAGGCCTGAAAAAACGAGACTTAGACAACATCGTTTCATTACTGTAATAGCATTACGCGATAAATTCAAATTTGCTCTTGTTACCGATAGAGAATTCGGTATAATAAGAGGAAGGCGCATTTCCACATCTACAGTTAAAAACCGACTCAATGCAAACCGCTTTAATGCAAGACTTGCTGTAGAGGGTGTGACCCTTACAGCTTACCGCAGGCGGCAACACCAGGAACGGGATGTGCGCCGATGGCGTTATACCTTATTTACAGACGAATCAGCCTCTGCTGCTGATTCACAGCTCCCAAAAATGCAGCGAGCAGAAATCTTTTAGCATGATCGGTATGGGAGCGGTAGCGTCATGGTGTGGGGCAGTGATTTGGTTATAGTGAATGGACATGTGGCTGGACATGTCTGGCCAACAATATATGAATACCAAATATTGCTTCGCTGTATCATTCGCTGAAATTATCGGCAGGAACTGCAAGATGACAACGCTAGGCCACATCGCCACATTATCTCTGACGAGAAGGCTTACAGACATTGGACTGGCCCGCTAAGTTCTGAGCACATGTGGTATGTTCTCGGGCGGAGATTGCACACCAGATACCCAGCACCCATCAATGTGGTCCACCTTGGGAATATGCTATGCAGAATGGTCGGCCTGAAGTTAATGACTAGTATGCCATGGAGATGTCGTGCATATATCGTCCAACATGGTGGACACTCCAGATACTGATCTGACATTTATCGTCATTCTTTCTTCACTATCATTTCATCAGTTCCCTTATGTTTGCTAGGAGTATATGTACAGCAATATTTTAAGCTTTCTTGTGGCTTTCATGTCTGAAATGTAGCAAGCCCTTTGATAAAACAATCCATTAAGGTAATGTCATTTAATCTTTTTATCAATTCCTTTGAAACAGGTGCGCAAGGAACAGGTGGTGCATAAACATAGTGAATAATACCATGGCGGAGGCCAAGAGACACGTAGTCTTACCTGATACCTTCGAGGGTGTGTGTGGAAGAATAAGAGTCTGAAAACCTGATTAATACAGTAAGTTAGTGTAACATTCTACATCTACAGTTATGTCTTACTGTATCAAAATGCATACTACTCTCTTTCATTTTCGCAAATGGGTGTGCAAATGAATGTTGAGATGAAAACCTAATGTCTCTATTTGATTTATTTCCAGGTTGTATCCAGATCTTGGACCAGATCTCAGCTCACCACTTAAACAACACACTAATGTATTAATATTGAAATAAGATTAAAATATAACCGAATCCAACAGTCTTGAATTGTGTTTTTCTTGTGTCACCAGTGCCCGATGGACCCAAAACTCATACGAAACCTTCCATTTTAATTCTTATTTTTCATAGGACGGAAATCTGAAAAGTGACATGAAGCGCTTTGAAAACTTCGTGGAAAGAGCATGCTCGATTGTGTAAGCTTCACACTCCCAGAGTATTAAGAAAATGACATAATCTTTGAAAGAGAGTCAATAAGACTAATATGTAGTTTAAGGGTGATTGGTCTAGAACCTGTAGTTGTCATTTTATATACTACATAGAGACCTATATATTAAACGTTTAAGGCCAGTCTCACTTCAATAGAAGCTGCCGTGGTTTGTGCAGTGACTGACAGGGGATCCTGTGCACAGCGCATGTATCACAAATCAGGCGAAGTTAGAAAAACGTTGGTCGCGGAGAGTCCTTGGATGGGAGAACGTGTTCGGCAACTTTGCTCCTGTAAGTTTCTAATCGTCAGTTCCTGCTCCACTCTGAATCACGTGTATCATACGTTGTGTCTCCTTTGTTCGAAACATGCCTCTGGGCCAACCCGCAATGAATGGGTACCCGGTCGGATGAGATGGTAATGTGACTGTAAACCATCCAGCGCCCCACAGTTAGTTTTGGTCATATACTGTCCAGAGGGCTGAGAATGAAGAATCCAGTGCACACTGATAAGGGGTAATTATAATGCAGCGCTTCGAACATTTATTTGTGTTATGCGCTTTTTTAGCGGACTTTTATATGATCTGATTTTATACTATTCAACCATCACTGATCAGACAAAGAGTGGATTAAAGTGGCGCGATAGTAGTATGCTTGGGTATACTATCGTGTGATGCTTCCCCACAAATCGAATGCAAAGATACAGATATATACTCCTTCTAACATGGAGATATATGAATAGTGAAAGGTTCAAAACGTGTCTTATGTGTTCAAATGCTACATTTAGAAAGGTGAAGCCGTGTTCTTATAAAGTACTGGTAAGTTTATGACCATATCTTTCTGGTACTTCTGGGAAAGGCAGCTCTGCACAACGAATTGCGCCGTCCAAAACAACTGGGCCCTCATCTATCTGAAAAGTTGTTGGATACCGGAATTTATTTAAATAGAATTGCAAAGAGGTTGTTTTCTTGCTTGTTTGGTTTATATAGAAACGACTTCGGAAATAACGATACATGAAATATTTTCTAAAGCAACGATGACTGATAAGTTTTATGTTTGAGAAAAGTAACCCACAGCGCCATCGGTACTTTGCATTTAGAACCATTGTAGCCAACAAAGGACCACCGGAGTTTGAAAAGGAGTATAATAATTTCTGGACATGCAGACGTTAATTATCTTACTACACATGCGCACCATTGAAGGACGTAAAGGACGCCTTTTTTACCAATTTTAGATGGGTCGACAGTAAGACATCGCGGCATATTTTGACAATGGAAAATGTCGCGTTATCGCATTGTCGCCCTTTATCAAAAATAAAAACTATTATCCAAAGCGCGACGACGCGACAAATGATCAAAATGTCCCTCTGTGGACATTGTCGCGCTTTGGTTAAATTTGATACTGTTCGCTTTTTTTAATGAGGGCAACATTCCCAAATATCCCTTCCAGAGTGAGTGAGTGAGTTGGGTTTTACGCCGCTTTTAACAGTATTCCAGTTATATCACGGCGTGTGAGGCCGAAGTGATGCAGGTCTCAGACGGTTACCACTTTGGTGAAACCCATGAGCGAGGGTATGGAGCTTTCGGGCTTTCCTCCCACATTAAGCTGAGACGCGGTGATATAACTGGAATACTGTTAAAAGCGGCGTTAAACCCAACTAACGCACTCTGATCTATCCTGTGGACACTGGTCATTGGATTTTATCCTCTATCCACTATCTATTCAATTGTAACGCCTTTGGTAATTCTAAACATATTCGATCTAATTATTATGAATAGCCCAACCTGTATAAATACAAGAAACGGTCTGCATTCACTGCCAATCTCTCAACGCATGATAAATTACCTACATACACACAACCTAAATAATTTAAACACAGCTACCAAATAAGACCTTCATACCCAAATTCCAAACACCGAAAATCGACATATCTCTCTCCACAAAACTAAATAAAGAATCCAAATACCTCCAATCCACCCAACTAGCATACATTCTCGAAAAATGGCCAAATTAGTGCCACATTTACACAGAGGGGTGCTCTGACCCGAGCTCAAAACGCACAGGATTCGGCATCCACATCAACAAACCCCCAAAAGAAACACAATCCTATAGGCTCCCAAATAATCATTTAATTTGCACAGCCGAATTAATGAGGATAAGAACAGACCTCCACAGCGCTCAAATAAGAAGACACACAAAAAACCTAATCCGTTCAGACCCATTAAGTGTGCTCCAGGCCATAAAAAAACAAAAACACAAAAGATAGCCCAAAACGAATACTAAAGATACTTAAAAGCGCCAACAATCTACGTAAACTAGATAAAGACAAAGAAAGAGTTTGGATCCCTGTCCACGTTGGAGTGTTTGGCAACGAACACGCAGCAGCCAAATCAGCACTTATATTAGAAGAAGTAAGCATCAACCTACCAATATCAAAAAACGAAATTAAAAGTATCACAAAGGAGAAACCCTTTCAAAAGTGGTAAAATAACTATCAAAAATCTGACTGCAAACTAAAACACCTGCTACAAAAGCCACTCAAAAAACAAAACATCCATCATAAATCCAAACAAATTGACAAAGTAATAACCAAACTACAAACAGGCCACACTAAGTTAAACCTCCACCTACACCAAATTAAAGAACAACAACACCAACAACTTAAAAGAAACACATGAACAAGTAATACTATGTTGCACACATTACCAGCAACACAGAGCAACACCCCAATCCACACTGAACTGCAACAATCAAATGACAAGTAGCAACGCTACTAAACCCCCAAAATGACTTACAGACCTATAAAGCACGAGGCATCTATCTAATCAAAACAGGCTTACTTGGCTGCATCTAAAAACTACAACAAACACGCTGTCAATAACCCTAAAATTCTAAACACCATAAAAACACAAAGCCACACAAACTCACAAAAACTCCATTTAGCCATATGAAACATCTGAAACATTGCAAGCCAAATAGTAGCAATGTGATCAGTGCCTTAGACTTGTGCTTCGACCTGGGTTGTGGCTGAAATTTCTCTTCACTTCAACTCATACATCAGCTTACAGGTTGATCATTTCTAAACACATGTTATGTGTGTAATTTGATTGTGATGACCTTTCAGTTCGACGTCCTCTTGAATCTGCAGCTTACGTATTTTCGGCACCTACTCTGAAATCACGGAATTCATGAAGCTGAAATAATTGATCACAAGAATGACGGGTTATATGAAAATGTCCCTTCTTATCAACAATCCCATGAAATGTTAAGGTAATTCGTAAACCCCTCTTTCAACTGTCGTTGTTGTCGATCCGCTGCAATTGTGAGAACTTACCGAGAGATATTTGAAAGCATGTACACAAATGGCCGCCTACCCAGCTGTTTAAGTTTGTTCACATGTGAATGTACTTTGACCATGTTAAACCGCCTGTCGGAAACTGTTAATTTGATCATGGAGCTAGAACAGGAAAGTGGTTCCGAAAATACGTCACTTTTATTGGACGATTTTGTTCACCCGATAAATTGATTGCGCAATTGGTCTTTCGTTCAGCACCATACGAACTGGTGAGCTGATATATATCCGAATCGAAATAAATTGGTATGTCTGTTTCGAAATTAAATTATTATGAGGTCGCCGTTAAGTATTAGGGATAAAGTTGGCAGCTGTGGACATCAACATTAATTCGCTCAATTTCAACACTCAGTAGACATTACATCGACAAATGCAACAGTGCCTAGACTATCCGTCATCCATGTTGCCATTGGTGTGAACAACGTCAGTCCTTCAACACCTGTTGTGACCAGTTTACATTAATAATGAAGCTTGAGTTTACTTCCCATGCAATTGTCATTTCCATTGTAGTTTAACTCTGTTAGATTTTTATGCGACAAGATACGAGAATGACGACGCCTGCTGTTTATCGCCTTCAGAAGCTCCCATAACTATAAAGTGATAATTCAAAATAGGCGCTGTTATAATTAAAGTAGTGACATCAATACAAAAATAGCATACAATGAAAACTAGTATCGAATAATGCTATAAAGAGATACATAATTATGCTTGCAATCAAATAATAACAAAAAAGTTATAAAAATACAATTAACTAACAACTAACATTCAGCAATTCAAATTGAAGTTCAGGTCGCAGGTAATTTAATTTCTAGTGTGTTAAAAATGTACAAACTATATATTTTTCAATGAAGGTTTAAGCTTAGCACGTGTTAAACGTGCTTCTGTGAAAATGAATGGAACTTTGAAAAGTCACCAATATGCCCATCGTTTATGTTAACTATTGCTTCTGGTCAGATCACCCTAGTGGTGGGCTGGGACTCGGTTGTCAATTGTGTCATATGCGCGCGGCACCAACTGTAGCATCAAGACAGATGTAGCCTTCTTGCTAGACTGACGCCATAAAATGCCAATACATTGACAGGCGACGCATCCAAAGTTACATATCTAACAACTTGTGACAACTGAACTCATTCAGCTAACCTCTCAGCTAACATATAGCAGAAGATTTCAGGAACAATGAGCCGTGTCTTCTTGGTGGTGGTATTCGTAATCGGTGTGATCTTCGTGAACGAATCCAAGGGCCTGTCTTGCCTTCCATGTAGAAAAGTCAAGTGCGCGGTCCCAAAGTGTCCACCATGCGAACGCATCAAAGACGTGTGTGGTTGCTGTGACATCTGTGGTCAGAAACTCGGGGAGTATTGCTCTGCATTTAACCAGTGAGTATTTTGGGGTTTTAAACAATAATTTCGGATCACTCATCGCACAGGAACGACTAAAATTGCAATGGTGCTTCTGAGTAGCCTAGAGGTTAAAGGTTTTACGCTCATCACACCCCGGTTCGATTCCCCATATTGTGCAATGCTTTAAGCTGATATATCTAGCGTCCCCCGGCGTTGTTGTCGTATTGTGACGTACCCCAATACCCACTTACTCCTCCCCAAAATGTTCACACGATGAAATATATTCACACATACGTAACCTTCCAATATCAAGTGGGACGTCTCTGCTATTGAACACTGATGCTTATATTGCCTACATAAGATTGACCGTCTTGTAATAGAAATGAACACTGGATAAGAGTGAGTGAGTGAGTGAGTATGGTTTTACGCCGCTTTTAGCAATATTCCAGCAATATCACGGCGGGGGACACCAGAAATGGGCATCACACATTGTACCCATGTCGGGAATCGAACCCGGGTCTTCGGCGTGACGAGCGAACGCTTTAACCACCAGGCTACCCGACCGCCCCACATTGGATAAGAAAGTGAATTTAGTTAACGTTTCAATTTTTTTTATAAATAGACCGCGTATCATTCTGATATATTGTCTCATGATACATGTACGTGAACAAAGTATCATGATACATTATCGTAAAGTGACTTAAGGGATCACACAATACATCCTCAGTTGCATACTCCCTATGGAGTTGAGAATGCAAACTGACC
The DNA here is from genome assembly GCF_022045235.1 of Haliotis cracherodii. Taxonomy (NCBI): domain Eukaryota; kingdom Metazoa; phylum Mollusca; class Gastropoda; order Lepetellida; family Haliotidae; genus Haliotis; species Haliotis cracherodii. Next base: position 21,728,820 of record NW_027266319.1, read on the forward strand.
TGTCGACCAGTGTACTTATGACAAGCACTATGAGCATACGTTGTGTGACCCCTCGGGAAGATCCGTGTTAGAATAGATCTTCAACAGCCCATGCTGTGGCAAGAGGCGACAAACAGGATCCGGTGGTCGGGTTCGATGCATGTCATCCTATCCAAATTGCGTAGATCGATGCTCACGATGTCTATCGAATCGAATATTCCATATCGTCGTCATATACCTGGAATATTCCTGATCATGAGTGCACCATTATATTGGCGAATGAATGCAAATTACATTTATACAATTTTGAAAAAAAAACCACACGAAACTCTTTTTATTATTGCATGTTTGGTCAAGATATTTGTCATATGTGACCATGTCCCTTTCTGAAACAGGTGCATGGACGACTTATGGTGCATACAGATGGACGGTGACAAAGTATCTGCACGGCAGAGACTGGACTGGCGTGATTGGTTCTCAGGTGTGTGCGGAATTCTGGAGACAGAGCATGGTAAGTTATAGTAAAATAGAAACTCTAATGCCGAGAGGGTCAAGGGGACGCCAATCGTCTAATTAAGGCACCATAATTCACTGTGCAAAGTGGCGTCCTTTGGCACGACAGAAACCTGTGATCGTGGGTTCGAATCCTGATTCGCCCCGATGATGTGTCTAGGTTTCTCAGCACCAAAGCCGTGTTCATTGGTTTTCCCAAAGTGGTAAACATTTGAGACTGCATCACTTCGGGCTTTCCTCCCGTATTAAACTACAATACTGTTCAAAGCGGCGCTAAGGCGATCTCACTCATTCACCTACACCTGTAAAATACAAATACTCTTAAATTCAAACTGAACATGAACAAGATAGGTGTGTTATATTTGTTTCATTGTCGTCTTTCATTCACAGAGGATCCTTCAACCACAGAGACTGTTGGAACCACCACAGGGTCTGGTACAACCACAGGGTCTGGAACCACCACAGAGTCTGGAACCACCATAGAGTCTGGAACCACCACAACGCCTGGAATCACCACATAGGATGTTGGAACCACAGAGACTGTTAGAACCACAGAGAAAGTTAACAGTAAACATTAATCAGTCGTGTGTCATGAGGTTTGTGATACAACGATAAATATATCAAATCATATGCTATCAATATTCGGATCACAGTGTTTAGACTGAGCAAATAGAACTTCTTTTATTACCCTCATGGTTTGAAATAACCAGAAAGTTAATAGAAATCAAATGCGCCCTTAGGCAGCTATCACTTCACGCGTACCAGTATATTTTTAACGTCATCCGTAGACATTGTTGACATCATTTGAATCTTATTGTGACGTAAGTTCGGAATGACGTCACACTAGAAACGATACTCGCCATTCGATAATTCTGGTTTTCTATGATGTCAGCCACGATAAGTGTTTTGTACTGAAGTGGAACTGAAAAGGATTAAGAAATAATGGGTAATAAAGAAACTATTGCATTTCCATGTGTGTCATACTGATTTTACGAAACTAGTAGGATGTGATTCGATTCGGTATGGTATTTGAGTTTTATGGAGAGTTGTACCATTAAAGGTCTATTTGCGCCGAAAACAAAATGGATATAAGTAAGAGCAAAAGTACCATTTGGAAATGTGTTGATTTGACTAACGGTCGGTTCGTATATGTGTGGGATTCTTCACGGGTCTGTCTGACAACGGTGACTTGACCTACCATTGTACCCGACGGCGTTGAGTCTTTGAGTATAGGTCTCATAACGGTATTTCAAATACGTGCAGTTTTATGCGTGAGGACAACCAACCTTTAACGTAGTTTATAGACATTTTCCACATTGATGAATACCATTTATTGGTTGATTGTTTTTTTATGTTAAATGTCGCACTCGGCAATATTCCAGCTATAAAATATGCTCGTTTGCCAGTGTTTCTGCGTATCCACTTCATTATGACGAATATCCTGGGCCCATTAGCTCCAACAACATTGATTCGAGCCCGATTAGAAACTCACAACGCTAAAAATAGGCCGTCCAATCAAATGACTCTTACGAGCGAGAGACGTTGTATGCTGCTAGGAGTTAGGAGCGAGGGTGGTGATGACGTCACTTCCGATACGAAGCTATCAATCATACTAATCATAATAATTTGGAGATATAATACACTGGGTGGAGGACGTCTATATGACAGCGTTCTGTAAATAAATCTGGACCAGACAATCCAATGATTGACATCACGAGCATCGATACAAATAACTGGGATACGACTATCGCATCCATTAGTCTGCTGAACCCGGAATTCCAACAGGGAGGAGACCCGTGAAGACCCGGGATGGAATAGGTCTTCAGCAACCCATGCTTGTCGTAAAAGGCGAATATGCTTGTCGTAAGAGTCGACGAACGGGATCGGTTGGACAGGCTCGATGACTTGGTTGATGCATGTCATCGATCCAAATTTCGTGGATCGATGCTCATGATGTCAATCACTGGATTGTCTGGTCCAGACTCGCTTAATTACAGACCGCCGTCATATAGCTGGACTATTGCTGAGTGCGGTGTAAAACAAGAAACAAACAAACAAACCCACTGGGATGATTGAAACCATTGCCATGGGTAAAGTAACGACGGACCTATTATCGCGGGTTCGGTGTAGATTTACATTCTATATTGCACCTAAGATGGTTTCTTGGAAATATTACACGTAAAACGAATCAGACTGTTATAAATGAAGTGTCAGATGGAACAGGTGTTTCCTTATGACACAGGATTATCCCGTTGTACTTTAGATGGCACGAGAACGTTAAGTTGATGTGATATCGCCGTGCCTCTTCTTCATGAAAGATCAGTGTTATTTGTTTGGACTCCTAAGACTCCTAGAAACCTAAGATTGTGGGTTCGAATCCCGGTTCGCCCCGATAATGTTTCTAGGTTTGTCAGCACCATACCCGTGCTCGTGGGTTTCACCGAAGTGGTAAACGACTGAGACCTGCATCACTTCGGGCTTTCCTCCCACATTAAGCTGACACGTCGCGATATGACTGGAATAGTGTTAAAAGCGGCGTTAAACCCAACTCACTCACTCACTCAGTTCATAGCGTCGCGTCATTCACGGAAGATTCAATTATATGAACCGTCAACTAGTCTCGATTATCCTTTCTCTACAGTAGACAATCCTTTAAAATACAAATTTATTCAAACCTGGCAAAGCGATATAGGAAATTGTTTAAAATGTATATACAATAAAGTCATTAAGAAGATACTCGTTTCTGAAGAATATAGTTCCTTATAATATTCGTTATTAGTATTTCGAACGTCTAATCCTGTCCCCACCTCGTTGGAATTTGTCCTCTATCCACCATCTATTCAATTGTAACGCCTTTGGAAATTCTTAATATATTCCGTGTAATTATTAATAGCCCAAGCTGTAAAAATACAAGAAAGAGTCTACACGTATTGCACTCGTAATCGTAACGGCCATTGTGACCATTTTATCATCGCTTTGTGATTGATATTAATGTATTGTCGTAACTGCTTTCGGGCGTCCAGAGCGACCCTAATACAGTTACTAAATGCATTGCCGTTCCTGGTCCTCGTGGTCAATTACGCCAAGACATTGCCACTCGCCTTGTCCGCTTCAGCTCAGCTCCGTCAAGGAATGATTGGTCTAACGACACTTACTCCAAGTTGTCTCTATCAGCATTCAAACACGCATAATAAAGAAACGCAACACCCGCTTTAAACTCACATAGTTTTACTTACTCTCATCAAATCTATCAATACAAGACAGGATCAGACCGGCCAGACTCGTCACTAACTGGGGAAACTTAGAACGATCGGGATTCGACTCGATCGATTGCAAACCGCGCTCTCTGCTCCTCATGTTAAAGTATCATTTAATAGTGTTCGGGTCTGGCCTGTCTCTGTCTCTGTCACATGTCACAATACCTCATTTTGATTCGTTAAACGTTAGATCTGACCATGAACTTATGTGTGTTGTAATCGGAAAAATACAGGAGCCTACGTGCCATATTGCTCATCTCTCTATTGATTTTGTGACTCGCATCTGAAAGCTCCAAATGAAATATACCTTGAAACTCTCTTTTTGTTTGATTAACTAATGGACGATAACCAGGAACCAATCCAATGATAAACATGAAATGTCAAAAATACCCTTGTGATAAACGTGAAATGTCTTTTATCTATTGATTCCTTTCAAACTAAAAGTTCTGTCACAAACTATATCTAATGCAACTCCTCATTGCAGCTATAACGGTTTTATTTGTTACCATTTTCTAATGTTTTTGAGATGCTTTTTTAACCTTATAACAGTATGCTCTTGTACTACCGTAGGTGGTTTGTTTTGTTTGTTTGTTGTTCAACGCCGCACTCAGCAATAGTCCAGCTATATAACGGCGGTCTGTAAATAATCGAGTCTGGACTAGACAATCCAGTGATTGACATCATGAGCATCGATCATCGCATTTGGGACACGATGACATGCATCAACCTGACCTCCCGATCCCATTAGTCGCCTTTTACGACAAGCCTAATCGCCTTTTATGTCAAGCATGGGTTGCTGAAGACTGATTTGAGAATAAAGAACTGTGAATTGGTAATCCAACACTGTAGTCTCAATATGACAACTGTTCTGTTTGAGGAACTGAAACTTTGCAAGCAAAATAGTAGCAACGTGATAAGAGACCTGGATTGTGGCAGCAAATTCAAACTGACATAATGACTCTTTACTTCATCTCATACATCAACTTACACGTAGATCCTTTCGATACACATGTTATGTGTGTAATTTGATTGTGATGACCTTTCAATTCGACGTCCTTTTGAATCTACGGCTGACGTATTTTCGGCATCTACTCTGAAATCACGGAATTCATGAAGCCGAAATAATTGATCCAAACAAGGTACCCATACAATTTCCACACACACACACACACACACACGCACGCACGCACGCACGCACGCACGCACGCACGCACGCACGCACGCACGCACGCACACACACACACACGCAAACGTACATACATACACAGACATATATAATTTGTTCAATAAAAGTGTTAATGTGTGTGCAAAATGTCCCTTCTAATCAACACTCCTATGAAAGGGTTAGGTCATTCGTAAACCCCACTTTCAGTTGTCAATCCGCTGCAATTGAGCAGCAATTTACCCGAGGACATTTGAAAACATGTATATAAATGGCCATCTATTTGACTGTTAAAGTTTGTACACAGATGCATGTACTTTGTCCCAGTTCCAGAAGGAATCAAACCGCCTGTCAGAAAGGACGCCTGTCATAAACTGATAATTTGATCATGAGTGAGTGAGTGAGTATGGTTTTACGCCGCTTTTAGCAATATTCCAGCAATATCACGGCGGGGGACACCACAAATGGGCTTCACACATTGTACCCATGTCGGGAATCTAACCCGGGTCTTTGATCATGAAGCTATAGCATGTAAGGGGTTCAGAAAATATGTCACTTATAATTGACGATTGTATTCCCCCCTATAGTGAGTGAGTGAGTTGGGTTTAACGCCGCTTTTAACCGTATTCCAGTCATATCACGGCGTGTCAACTTAATGTGGGAGGAAAGCCCGAAGTGATGCAGGTCTCAGACGTTCACCACTTCGGTGAAACCCACGGGCACGGGTATGGTGCTGTCAAACCTAGAAACATAATCGGGGCGAACCGGGATTCGAACCCACAATCATAGGTTTCTGGCGTTCCCTAGGGACGCAACTCTGCACAGTGAATCGCGGCGCCTTAGACGACTGGAGCACCCGTGCCCCCTGTATTCCCTCCGATAAATTGATTGCGCCTTTGGTCTTTCATTCAGCGCTATAAGAACGAATCGTAAATAAATTGGTGTCTCTGTTACGGATTCAACTATTTGGAGGTCGCCGTTAAACATCATGAATATAGTTGCCAGCTGTCGACATCAACATTAATTCGCTCAATCTCCACACCCTGTAGACATAACACCGACAATTGCAACAGTGTCTAGACTATCTGGTATCCATGTTGCCTTTGGAGTGAACAACGTCAGTCCTTCAATACCTGTTGTGACCAGTACACATCAATAATGAAGCGTGATGTTTACTTTCCATGCATTTGTCCTTTCCATTGTGACTGAACGCTATTAGATTTTACTACGAGAATGACGACGCCTGCTGTGTATGGCCTTCAGTAGCTCTCATAACTATAAAGTGATAATCTACGTAGGCGCTGTTGTGACATCAATACAAAAGTAGCATACAATGAAAACTAGTATTGAATAATGCTATAAAAAGATACATAATTATGCTTGTAATCAATTAATAACAAAAAGTTATAAAAATACAATAAACTCATAACAAATACAGCCAATATTCAACAATTCAAATTGAAGTCCAGGATCGCAGGTAATTAAATTTCTGGCAGTGTAATAAATTGTACAAACTATATATTTTCAATAAAGGTTAAAGCTTGGCATGTGTTAAACGTGTTTCGTTGAAAATAAATGGAACTTTGAATTTTCACCAATATGCCCATCGTTTATATTAACTACTGCTTCTGCCCAGATCACCCGACTGGTGGGCTTGGACTCGGTGACAACTGTGTCATATGGGCGTGGCACCAACTGTAGCATCAGACAACTGCTCTTGCTTGACTGACACGGTCCATCATATATTTCTTCTTGTAAGATGCCATAAAATGCCAATAAATTGACATGTGACGTATCCATATATCTAACAACTTGTGACAACTAAACGCATTCACCTACACTCTTAGCTGAGATATAGCAGAACATTTCAGGAACAATGAGCCGTGTCTTCTTGGTGGTGGTATTCGTAATCGTTGTGGTCTTCGTGAACGAATCCAAGGGCCTGTCTTGCCTTCCATGTAGAAAAGTCAAGTGCGCGGTCCCAAAGTGTTCACCATGCGAACGCATCAAAGACGTGTGTGGTTGCTGCTACATTTGTGGTCGGAAACTCGGGGAGTGTTGTTCTGCATTTAACCAGTGAGTATTTCGGGGTTTTAAACAATAATTTCGGATCACTCAACGACTAAAATTGCAATGGTGCTTCTGAGTAGCCTAGAGGTTAAAGTTGTTACACTCATCATACCGAAAGCCCCGGTTCGATTCCCCATATTGTGCAATGCTTTAAGCTGATATATCTAGCGTCACCCGGCGTTGTTGTCGTATTGTGGCGTAAACCAATACCCACTTACTCCTCCCCAAAATGTTCACACGATGAAATGTATTCACACATATGTAACCTTCCAATTTGAAGTGTTACGTCTCTGTTAATGAACAACGATGCTTATATTGCCTACATAAGATTGACCGTCTTAAAATAGAAATGAACATTGGATAAGAATGTGAATTTAGTTAACGTTTCTATTTTTATAAATAGACCGCGTATCATTCTGAAATAATGACTCATGATACATGTACGTGAACAAAGTATCATGATACATTATCGTAAAGTGACTTAAGGGATCACACAATACATCCTCAGTTGCATACTCCCTATGGAGTTGAGAATGCAAACTGACCTGTTGACCAGTGTACTTATGACGAGCACCATGAGCATACTTCGGTACTGCCGGTACCAGCATTTCTGATGGCATGCCCGTATTCGTGAACTAGTTCTGCTTTCGAAATGCGCGACCGCCAAAGCTAACTCTGTAGATGGGACAAAGTATACTCTACACGCTTGGTTGTCACCGTTGTTGACAGTCGAAAAGTTTACTTATTTCGGAAAAATATGATCGGTTATTTGTCATTCCGGCAAGGTTTATTTGTTCCTGACTGACAACTGACAACCATAGGACCGTTCGTAAAGGTATGTGTTCTTTTCTTTCCGTTTAAAATAATTTTAAAAACCAGTGCAATACTATCGTTCAGAAGTGTATTTGTAGTTTCAGTGGACAGTGTTTCATGATTACGGAGGATGTGTTACATGTTTCTGTAATGATTATTTATGAAGATGTAACTGCGATTAGGTAGGCCACATGACCCAACTTACCATGGTATTCTGGTATCTGACGGCATGAGCAGTGTCATGGAAGCCGTGCCTTTTATAGTTTCAATAGGCATGATTTGGAGGATGAAATTTGGAAAATCTATGCTATGAATATATTTTTAAACATGAAATTTATTTTGATATACTCTATTGATTTACTTTTTAGTAATTATAGTACCTAATAAACCAGTCATATGTTTGAAACTTAAAATTACATATCCATTATATTTGGTCATATTTACTGTCACACACCTTTAATAAAGTATATTATTCTCTTTTATGAAATTTGATAGTTTAGTAGAAACTTATTTTTATTTTTTTATGAAGAAGGGTTCATGCAGTGTAGAAAGCATGTGCATAAATTGTTATGTTAATATCAAAATTAGTTTGTATATTAAATGTGAATAGATATAATAATGCAGATGTACTATTTCTTGCACTTTGGTAGGCTTGCACTAAAGTTTTGCTCTCATCTACCTGTGCAGGATGACGGAAATTAAGAAAAGACCCCCACACACTCAAAAAGGGTTAATTGAAATTATTAAAAGTTTAATTACTCTACTTTGGATAAATGACAGTCATTACTGCATGCCAACAAACTTTCTTAGCCCTGCCTGTAAGTATATTTATCCCCAAAATAATTATCCCAATTAAATAAATGTCCTCTCAACATGCAACAAATATGAATATATGTGAAACTTCTATTATAAATATGTAAAATAAAAGTGTCACAAATCACTCGATAGTTAATCAAATAACCATGAACCAAAATCAATACATTATATTGATGACTATAATTTGGTATTATAAATAAATATATCAAACCCTAACCTGTAAAACATCTATATCCCTTAATTTCGAAATCCATTCGAATATACATTATCAAGGTCAAAATGAAAGTATGTCAGTCAATCAGTCAGTCAATTTATGTTATTTTACTTGCATAGTTCATTTAAGGACCTCTTAATCTTAAGTGGTTTCAGGTTTGTGCAAAAAGTAACTGCCGTTAGTATTCCATATGGATATTCACAGTGATATACTTATTTATCAACTTATGTAAATATTATTTGTTAAGTGCATTGATGAATTAAACTGGTGTTGGACAATGGTAATTTTACACTGTGCATGTACTTGATGTCTTAGTTCTATGGTAAGTCCCCATGGTCCCTGGTATGGTGTTCTCCCTTTAGTTACTGACGATCTCTAGCCCATTTTTATAATGTGTTGTTCAGAGTAGTCACATTTTTATGATAACATGCTAGTTTTAAATCTGTATCTGTGATAGACTAGTACTTTTACTGTCCTTTGTTGACAGATTTTAATATCTATGTGAATGTATTATTACTGTATAATTTAATTTAGTCACTATATGGCTGAAATATTGCCGATGTGACTTTAAATCTTAACTCACTCACTCACTCTTAGTTCTATGTTGTTGCTCGGTAAACCATGTGCTGAACATGAATGGATTTTTTTCTTGGTTATGCAGGAGTGAATGTCTGGTGTACAGCAACCAAAAGATGTAGCAACATCCAACAACTTCAAGTCAGAAGTGGCCAAAATGCAAGACAAATACACCGAATTGTGGATGCGATCACCAATGACATGTAAATAAATGAAGTGTAAAGTTATTCTGAGGGAAGAAATAAAAAGTGTGTTACACCTCGTCAGCAATTTAATTGTTCTAAATTGATTGATAGCATGGGCAAGATGAATGGTGATTAACGGTGGTGTTTTTATTAATGTTTCTGGTTGTGAGGTTCAAACGATTAAAGTAAAAGAAATTGCCAGCAGTCCAAAACATTAATACATTCAACTTATCACTAAGTGAACACTGATAAACACAATTTAGTACAACGATATTGACTTGATGCAGGGATAGAAACAATAACACCTATTTTTCATATATTTTGGTATTCAAATATTCTGCCAATATATCCAAGTTAAACAAATGAGGTGACTGATATTTCACATTTTCCAGTATCCGTTTGGACCAATCTGTTTTAAGATTACTGGTCAAGAGTAATGTGGATTGGCTATTGTCCAATGAATCAGTGTATTTGCATGCTGAACCCTTATACAGCCAATGCAATAACAAGACATGTTGATATTTCAACAAAGAATTAATTTCATAAAGCAACAACTGCTATGCCATTGGTAAAGTTTAATTTTCATTGGTAGGCATCTGTTGTATTTTCTAGGAGGATTTTGACCCATAAACTGAAAACCTATTATCATACATTCAATGTGCATTGTTATGATATTATATTCAATATCAATTCAGTATCATGGCTGATACCACCCATATTAAAATAACTTTTCCCCCGTTATCCCCTCTTAAAAAACAATAAATAAGCTCTAAGTAATAAGTAATTTTACTCCCAGGTCATGATTACTCTCAAAATATTAAACATTCTAGGCAAATATTCCCAAAAGCCAAGCCTGAACAAACAACACTAACACAATGACAGCTGCAAGGAAACCATTCTCACGCTTGGCCATCAAACATACGGGCAATTAGCGTAAATAATATTAAAATAAGGAAGGAATCTCACACTGAAAAAACATGGACAGGGGATTTAATGTGCACAGTTATATTATTTATCTCTGTCTACTCACAGTTCCTGCTCAAAACGTCATTTGAAACAAACGAAGCGTTTTCAGGTGAGGCTTTTATTTACGTAGGTTACATTAATTAAAAAAACAAAAAACATAATTCCAGCGCATGATTTTTTAGGAAAGGGTATGGGCACTCACATTTTTAAAATGCGCATTTATGTCTAAAATCAAGAGCTCGCATTATTTTCATGTTGCATTAAATTCCTGTTTTACAGTAATTGTGCCAGTGTGAATTTGAATATTTTAAACAGCATGCACTGTTACTCGTGTCAGTATATAGATTCACACTGGACTTCATATGAGAGTCCCAAGATGTTCTGCAACACCATGTTGATGACAAGTAGGTCCTATTCCAGCAAGTGTCCAGTGTACATGGTGTATTCTGATGGTCACGGAAATCCTTTACAGAACCAGTACTTCAGAGAGGACTTAAATATGTTTACAACTCAACAAGAGTTGTTCTTTCATCGGCAATGTATTGCTTGACCACAAAATGTTCAAAGAAATACGAAGATCTGTTACAGTCCGAGATGCTCTTGAGGTGCAGTTATGCCTGGCAGCAAAGGTAATCCTGGTGATACATATGCATCTACTCGGGAGTAGGATTAGGAAATCGTTCTCCCCTCAAACATGGAAATCTGGTCTAACTGCAAAAGATAAGTAACTCTTATGAGAACATATAACATATACTTCTAAAATACCAACAATTTCTTACATACAATGCCTACATTAAGATATAATCTTAATACATTATGCATGTACATTGTATCTTCCTCAACCGAATATGCTAAACAAATGCTAAATGGGTTTTTTAATGATGATCCAGGCTATTCACATACAGAATGCATTTAAGTGAGGTAACTTTTCAGAAAAAACTCAACAATTTACATTGCCTACATGCATATAACAAGCCTTATGACTATAGTTTGTGTCAACTCCCTGGTACCATAAATATAATTCTGTGACGTTCCTTATCAGAGCTGGAATTTAATAATGGAAAAAGGCTCTGGATAGATGTAATGGAAATGTGCAACAACATTGTAAGATGCATAAACCGGGAGCATATTGCAATTGCTAATACCTCCTTTTTTTGCCAATAAATCACAAATTTAATTGAACGAGTCACAGCACGATTTTTATGCTCATATTTCAACGCCATCATCACTGTACGTGTGTTGATTAACCTACCAGTATTTACTTATCAACACTGACAGTTCTACCAGCCTAACATAAGTGCGAGAAGAGTGAAAACTTACCTCAATATTTATGAATAGGTAGTGGCCAGTTTGACATCGATCATGACACTGGAACTGCTTTGAGAAGCCAACCCTTGCTATTCATGCTACCTATCCCGAGTGTTTTAATGCCTGTAACAATGTCATGTTTTTTCTAAGTTACACCAGTGTGTTCCGAATATGATTCGCCGAGCCCTATCCGACATAACACTGCTGTCGCCATTGCCGCAAGACGTCGTTTGTCACCGGAAGTACTAAATAACGTAAGCTCTCGCGCAGTCCCGTAACCTACTTACGCCCCTTATCCACCCTAGGTTGCATACTTCCAATGGAGTTGAGAATGCAAACTGACCTGTTGAGTGATTGATCATGAGTGAGTTGGGTTTAACGCCGCTTTTAACAGTATTCCAGTTATATCGCGGCGTGTCAGCTTAATGTGGGAGGAAAGCCCGAAGTGATGCAGGTCTCAGACGTTTACCACTTCGGTGAAACCAACGAACACGGGTATGGTGCTGACAAACCTAGAAACATAATCGGGGTGACATGTTGACCGGTGTACTTATGACAAGCACTATGAGCATACGTTGTGTGACCCCGCGGGAAGATCCGGGTTAGAATAGATCTTCAACAACCCATGCTGTGGCAAGAGGCGACTAATGGGATCCGGTGGTCGGGTTCGATGACGTGGTTGATGCATGTCATCCTATCCAAATGGCGTAGATCGATGCTCACGATGTCAATCGAATCGAATATTCCATATCGTCGTCATATAGCTGGAATATTGCTGAGTGCGCCGTTATATTGGCAAGTGAATTACATGGACACAATTGTGAAAAAAGCAACCCGAAAATCGTTTTGATATTACATGTTAGGTCAAGATATTTGTCATATGTGACCATGTCCCTTTCTGAAACAGGTGCATGGACGACTTATGGTGCATACAGATGGATGGTAACAAAGTATCTGCACGGCGGAGACTGGTCTGGCATGATTGGTTCACAGGTGTGTGCGGAATTCTGGAGACAGAGTATGGTAAGTTATAGTAAAATAGAAACTCTAATGCCGAGAGGGTCAAGGGGACGCCAATCGTCTAATTAAGGCACCGTAATTCCCTGTGCAAAGTGGCGTCCTTTGGCATGACAGAAACCTGTGATCGTGGGTTCGAATCCTGATTCGCCTCGATGATGTGTCTAGGTTTCTGGTGTGTGGTAAACATTTGAGACTGCATCACTTCGGGCTTTCCTCCCGTATTAAACTACAATACTGTTCAAAGCGGCGCTAAAGCCTACACCTGTACAATACAAATACTGTTAATATCGCCGAAAGATCAAACTGAACATAAACATGATAGGTGTGTTATATTTGTTTCATTGTCATCTTTCATTCACAGAGGATCCTTCAACCACAGAGACTATTGGAACCACCACAGGGTCTGGAACCACCACAGGGTCTGGAACCACCACAGAGTCTGGAACCACCATAGAGTCTGGAACCACCAAAACGTCTGGAGCCACCACAGAGTCTGGAACCACCAAAACGTCTGGAACCATCAAAACGTCTGGAACCACCACAGAGTCTGGAACCACCACAGAGTCTGGAACCACCAAAACGTCTGGAGCCACCACAGAGTCTGGAACCACCAAAACGTCTGGAACCACCACAGAGTCTGGAACCACCACAGAGTCTGGAACCACCACAACGCCTGAAACCACCGAAGGGTCTGGAACCACCACAGAGTCTGGAACCACCAAAACGTCTGGAACCACCACAGAGTCTGGAACCACCAAAACGTCTGGAACCACCACAGAGTCTGGAACCACCACAGAATCTGAAACCACCAAAACGTCTGGAACCACCACAGAGTCTGGAACCACCAAAACGTCTGGAACCACCACAGAGTCTGGAACCACCACAGAGTCTGGAACCACCACAGAGTCTGGAACCACCACAACGTCTGGAACCACCACAACGTCTGGAACCACCACAGAGTCTGGAACCACCAAAAAGTCTGGAACCACCACAGAGTCTGGAACCACCAAAACGTCTGGAGCCACCACAGAGTCTGGAACCACCACAACGTCTGGAACCACCACAGAGTCTGGAACCACCAAAACGTCTGGAGCCACCACAGAGTCTGGAACCACCTCAGAGTCTGGAACCACCACAGAGTCTGGAAACACCGAAGGGCCTGGAACCACCACAGAGTCTGGAACCACCACAGAGTCTGGAACCACCACAACGTCTGGAACCACCACAGAGTCTGGAACTACCAAAACGTCTGGAACCACCACAGAGTCTGGAACCACCGAAGAGTCTGGAATCACCACAGAGTCTGGAACCACCACAACGTCTGGAACCACCACAGAGTCTGGAACCACCAAAACGTCTGGAGCCACCACAGAGTCTGGAACCACCTCAGAGTCTGGAACCACCACAGAGTCTGGAAACACCGAAGGGCCTGGAACCACCACAGAGTCTGGAACCACCACAGAGTCTGGAACCACCAAAACGTCTGGAAACACCGAAGGGTCTGGAACCACCACAGAGTCTGGAACTACCAAAACGTCTGGAACCACCACAGAGTCTGGAACCACCGAAGAGTCTGGAATCACCACAGAGTCTGGAACCGCCACAACGCCTTGAACCACCACAGAGTCTGGAACCACCACAACGCATGGAACGACCGAAGGGTCTGGAACCACCACAGAGTCTGGAACCGCCACAACGTCTGGAACCACCACAGAGTCTGGAACCACCTCAACGCATGGAACGACCGAAGGGTCTGGAACCACCACAGAGTCTGGAACCACCGAAACGAGTGGAACCACCAAAACGTCTGGAACAACCACAGAGTCTGGAACCACCACAACGCCTGGAACCACCACATAGGATGTTGGAACCACAGAGAAAATTAACAGTAAACATTAATCAGTCGTGTGTCATGAGGTTTGTGATACAACGATGAATATATCAAATCATATGCTATCAATATTCGGATCACAGTGTTTAGACTGAGCAAATAGAACTTCTTTTATTACCCACATGGTTTGAAATAACCAGAAAGTTAATAGAAATCGAATGCGCCCTTAAGCAGCTATCACTGCACGCGTACCAGTATATTGTTAACTTCATGCAGAGACATTGTTGGCGTCATTTGAATCTTATTGAATCTTATCCTAGAAATGTTATACGACATTCGATAATTCTGGTTTTCTATGATGTTGGTCATAATAAGTGGGTTTTTTTCTGAAGTGGAGCTGAAAAGGATTAAGAAATTATGGGTAATAAAGAAATAATTGCATTTCAATTTGTGTCGTACTGATTATACGAAACTAATGTGTGTGATTCGATGTGATGTGGTATGGTATTTGAATTTTAGGGCGACTTGTACCAATAAAGGTCTATTTGCGCCGAAAACAAAATGGATTTAAGTAAGAGCAAAGCACCTCATGGAAATCTGACGATTTGAATCAACACGTAACTAATATTTTAAAACCGACAGTAAACACTATTTCATTTCTCAAAAGAAAGTATTCATTCCCCCAAAAGCAGATCAGACAAAAACGAAGAAGGAAAATCATAGATTTGTTTAACATGCAATCAAAATACAATGTATGGATCTATTAGCCTTCTATAACATAATACATCTGAAAATTAATTAAGCACCATCCATAGTTTCATAAATTTGTCAATTTACTTTCGGCCTAGTGCAAAATGCGTTCGGGACAACAGTTTCCAACGTTATATTCAGCAATAGACCGATCCAGTACCGACCGATAAGCCCCGCCCACAAAATGCCGTCCTCGTTTTAGGCGTTAGGGGGGACAACCACTGGCTATTCGTTTTGCGCGTTACAGACGGCAAAACTGGATTGCGCGGGCGATGTATTTTGCTCAGAATATTTCTGTACCAGTCGTGTGTCAAAAATATCTCTAGAGAGTTATATATCATCTGTTTTGGGTTCTATTTAAGGTGTCAAATTGTATATGGGGAGTGAGAATAAGTCATATGTCTAATGTAATGGCTTATCGGTCAATGAGCAAGTCACCATGGCTGAACGTTAGAAACGTGCACAACTTCGAAGCACTCATGTCAGGCAGAGCATAATATATTTATATTTATATTTATATAGCATGTCAATAATATATTATTCGTCCGAGGGCGGGGTAACTAAATTTTGTTTTTACCTTCCATCGTGATTTAAGTGTACAGAAAGTACTGGAAACCATGAACACAAGCACATGTTACAAATCATGTGGATATCTATAAATAGATTTCAACAGTTACATTGCACACGTTTAATGTCTTGAGCTCTAAGTATAACCAAAATAACCTGAAAGTTATAGAGTTAGTGGGTCTCTTTAATGAATAAACATAAAAGCATAGTTGATAAAATCATAGCAGTACATATCACCCCCCCCCCCCCCCCCCCCCCCCCCCACACACACACACACACACACACCGATACATTGAATTTTATTACATAATATATGAATCATAAAATATATTTTATTTGGGCATCAGGGCACGTCGGGGTAGGGCACGTCACTAGCGATAAATCTAGACCTGCTCAGGAGGCTGATATTCAGCTCCAAATCTGTAGCAGATGTCCCTCTTCAAAAGTTGTAACATATCTACGCCATCCTAAAATAATGCAGAATGTAAGGAAATTATACGTCATTGTTTTTTCCCCCAATCTGTTTGCCGAAGGGCAATGCCTGGTCACAGTCAATCACTCGGATCCATGCTCGAGAAAAGGGAAACCTGCGATGGCAATAGTATCTGAAGACAGGGTCTGCAGTTCTTCCCATCTATTAACTTGCATTGATAAAATATACAACACAAATTAAAATTCATATATGATCTGTTATTCAAAAGACTTATCATGAATCCAAGAATTATTATTAATAACAACTAAACATGTAAATTAAGTACAACAAATATCTCATAAGGAAGAGAATTAATGGATGTCAACTTCTTATTTATGAGGAAAACCATCATCCTTAAATTCTTTTCCTCATGTGTATCACTTCTAAATGCCATCCAAAGACTTAAATATGTCATAAGTTCAAAGCTTTAATCCACCAAATTACATACTGGCATCATGACTGTTACCTAGTAAGAAGATTTGTCTTTTATTGCTCCACAAATCACATGGCTGAATGACATAACACTAAACAATATGTATTTCATTTTACAAATCACATGTAAAGTGACAAGTATTACTTATGCATGAAGCAACATACATTTAAATGAAAACATCAGGTTGCTGGACACCTGGAGTTCATTAGATAATTAAACATCTATCCCAAGTGTCCTTCACAAATACTGGTGTGAACGTAACTTTCCTTAAATAATAAGAATACACACAAACATGAATTCAGACCAGTTCCTTTTC
Organism: Haliotis cracherodii; assembly: GCF_022045235.1. Classification (NCBI taxonomy): domain Eukaryota; kingdom Metazoa; phylum Mollusca; class Gastropoda; order Lepetellida; family Haliotidae; genus Haliotis; species Haliotis cracherodii. Next base: position 21,746,068 of record NW_027266319.1, read on the forward strand.
TAGGATACTGACTAATTGTCATCCATAATGTCCTAAAATTGTTCTTTAATTTGGTAAAGTCATATCAAAAGATAAAAACCCAACTTCAAAATGTCCTGAAGACAGCAAAATCACTGTGAAGTCAATATGAAGCTCATTCTCAACATAACCATAATCAAAACTTGAACAATATATAAATAACCAACATCCTTAATAAACACTAGATCTTGCTCAGTTATCAAATGCTGACAATCTCCTCAAATTATGGTATAGATTACATTTTGGGTTAAATACATTTCAATATTCACCACAGCTATATATGAAATGTATTAAGAATTATATTATTTATTCTGAATCAGATTTGATCAAGCACTCTGGATAGTGTCACATCAGGGTGTGACAAAGAGATACTGCCTTTGTTTTTACAAATTCTTTGCATCTTGAAATAAGTATCATGTGTGATGAATCTGGCAATCACTTTCAACACTATCTTTTTTTAAAATATATTATTTAAAAAGAAATAATATTATATCCTATAGAAAGAGCAAACAAGCTAAGTTTTACACCAGGTGGGTGTTGTACCATCAAACATTTAGTGTTTGTTAGTTAGTGCAATTAAATCATATTAATCTGACTTTTGTACGGCATCAATTAAATAACTAGTTGGAATAATTATAACTTACTTGATTAGATTATAATTTATATCATTACTTGACCATGTTACTCATAAAAAAATCTTGCTATTATTTCCAGTAAATTAATTAAAATGACTTGACACTCATATAATCGTTTTTAACAGTTATATTGTTCAGTAAACTTCCACTACCAGTGAATATGTTATGCTGCAAACAATTATAAACCAATAATTGACTTATAATAACTAAGATGGGTTTTCTATTTCAATCTGTCAAAATATTTCAGTAATTTACTTCCTTCTCACGAAAGTTTCCTTTTCTTTCTACCCTTGAAGAGATGCTTCGATTTCACAAGAATAGTAATTCAAAACTGCATGGATCCTGTTTCTTCATAGAAATGCTGAAATAGTCAAGGCATGATTTAATGGGAACTTATATGAATTAAATTGAAAGATTTTGTGGGAAAAAACCCCATTGACAATGATTATATTTTTGTGTTTAAAGAATTATCATGACAGAGTAATTTGCAATATTATGATCGATTAATCGTCATTTTGAAACTAAATCATATCTAAAAATCTGTAACAAAATAAATCATATCTAAGAGAGAGGAATAGAATTTCCACCAAATTGTACTAAATAATAGAAGATTTTCTGCTCTAACTGAAATCAGACCACTGTCATATTTGTTTGCAGTGTGCCACGGCCGTCTCGCGTGTCACATTTCAGCAATATGACCTGCTAACTCAATGCCCGATAGGGTCGAGGTTGCATATTTATGGATGACAGATGTGCAGTGATGAAACCAGGTGTTCGCAAAATATAGGTCATATAAAGTTACATGTCAGGGCTTGTGTAGTAATGGTGATCATGGATCAAGTAAATCTAGAAATATTAGCCTTATGGGTACACAGCTTGTGTATACGGCACACACCCAAACCATTAAGCAAGTGATATAACAGAAAGTCAATAGAACTATAATATATATGAATCGAGTTTGTAAAAAATAATGCAGTTACTATTTCAGAGAAACTTTATTCAAACGGTTAAGACCTACTGATACGAGTGATTTCCAAATCATATGCAGAGTGTCATGGATTAACTCTAAGTATAAAAAAAAGAACAAAAAGGTCAAAATATGCATGAATGATGTTAATAAAGTAGCAAAATACGACCACAACATGTGTACGTTAACGTTCTTTGTCCTGACTGAAACAAATGTTATCATGTATGTTTGTGTTATTAGGGTGAAGAACGGGGTGTTTTGTTTATATAAAACAAACTATTTTGACCAATTCACACTGGTGATTTCACGATAATTGATCTCATTTGTAAAATATGTTGAAATGTGTGTGTGTGTTGGGTTTAACGCCGCTTTTAACAGTATTCCAGTTATATCACGGCGTTGTTGAAATGTAGAGAGAGATGTTTATGTTTTGTCAAATGCACAAGCCTCCATGCTAAAAACATAATACGTGTTCAAAACATCCAGCTTTATTAAGCTCATGAGTCACATTAAAGTGCATGTGTATTCATTGTGAAATAATAATTAAAAAAATACATAATTCTAATAAATAAATAGATAAATGAATAAATAAATAAACTGGTATAATATACTGATAATAATAATGACATTTAGCTAAGATATTACATATTAAGATCAATTTATCTAAACTCAAAACATTTTTAAAAATCTCTATTAATAGCAAAAGCTTCTAGTAAAAGATCAAAACGTAAGTCATTTGAAAAGTTAAATTCGATTAAGAAATGACATTCATCTCTAACATAAGTAGGGGGAGCATCGTGTTCTTTAGAGTATATACAATATTTAAATACATCTTCTTTGAGACTAAGGTGTGGGAGGCTCTGAGTATCGGCCGGTCTCAATATGCAGTGGTAGATTACCGCATCTAAACGAGGCTAAAATTCTTCTGTGATCCCTAAATCTAACATTCTTGACATAAAAGATCGACATCAGGAAAACATTTATAAGTTCTATAAGTACGTAATTTGTTCCCGTTTGGTTTATTTCTGTCACACCATACAGCGGCAAACCATTTATCGTTATCATCAGCAGTGAGAACATTTCTAACATTGGCAATGCACTGTTTAATGGTCAAACCTAACATCAATAAGAAGTCCAAATTACATTCTGAATGACAAAAAGCATTGATTAAAATATTGGTTTGTTTATTTCATGGACAAGCAAATACTTATGTCTTTGTCTAACATCGTACCGACGGTTATGTTTAGAAATGAGTGAGTGAGTATGGTTTTACGCCACTTTTAGCAAATTTCCAGCAATATCACAGCGGGGAACGCCAGAAATGGGCTTCACACATTGTACCCATGTCGGGAATCGAATTCGGGCCTTCGGCGTGACGAGCAAACGCTTTAACCAATAGGCTGCCCGATCGACCCTGTTAAGAAAGAAAGAACGAGGGTATTTCTTTGACAAAAATAATTCAACGAAGAGCCAACGCGCAAATACAACCAACTACACCTGTATCGAAATGAAACAGGTGGTTGAATGTGCAGAGATGAGGCTACAACACTTGATGCACATGGTGAACAAGTTCATGTTGATAGGGGGTTTCAGTGACGTTTATTTGGAGGAAATTGTTTGAGGGAAACAATACAAGGCTAGAGTGACGTTACGACAATTATGTCGGCACAGTAGTGAAGCAACTAAATTGAAAACGAGGTCTTGATTATTAATATAAATAGACAAATAATAACCTGTTAACGAGGTAACCTTGTTTTCTAAATACCATTCTGTACCATGGATTACCGTATTTGACGTAATAAGCGCCCTGCTCTAATAAGCGCCCACGGCGATATTTGCCAATATATTGGCTAGTGAACAATCTCAATTAGCACCCCTTCTAAGTGGTTTACGTACACAAGACTTATTTATTCGCGTATAATACGTACTCGTATGTTATATGCACCCTTAATTATGGGCAATTAAATCCTGGAAAAATATTTCTGTCGTATATAAACATTTCAGGCTGTCAGCATAAACAACGAAATTTACGATTTTTCAACTCAAAATAATATTCTAATAAGAGCCCCCTATTTCTAATTTTGAGAGCGCCCTGGGTGCTTATTACGTCGAATACCGTATACGAAATACGCCGTTTTGTAGTGGTTTCAATTTCAAGTGTGATATGCCACCTATCGTTTGAATGTATCTAAATGTTACAAATGTAAAAATTGTTGACATCTGTTACCTAATCGAACGTATGTACAAATATATTTTGATGTTGAAATGATGTATAACGCTTGTATAAGAAACAAATTCTTGAGAATATTTTTTAGGAATTAGGAAACCTGACACACAGTTATGATGTTCAAACCGTAATCTCTTAACATCCGTGGGTATTGCACTACGCCTATAATCTTTTCAATCGTACAGCAGTAAGACATTCTACACATCAAAGGTCACATCTAAATTAATAGCCCAATCGTTGATTAAACAACTACTCCAGAGAGGAGAAGGTGCCAAAGGAGATCCACTGATTGTCATATATACATGTTCCAGTCGCCATCGTCCGAGCACATACATTGGAAGGGACAGGGGGATGATACCACTAATTACACCTTAAACAAAACACAATTGTCTTGGGGAAGGATGACAACCACAGGTGATAAGGTTACACTGCCAAAACGAAACCGTCGTTTTTCCCCCGTATATGGACGCTTTCTGACCGTCGTTTTTCCGTCGAGAATCAGTCGTTATTTGACATCGGAATTCATGATTTCATCAAGTCCCTCCCTTTGCTTGATTGACATTGTCAATGGAGCTTCAGCATGCTCTGGCATTTGTCGAGCTTTCATTGGCCACCTCTCGCGACCTCACGGATTGTTTTCAGCACGTAACTGATCTTAGACAACGTGACTGTCGCATCCTGTCAAAATTATTAGAAACAAGAATGTTGAAAAACAGCCACACGTACTTTCCGTCAAACATGACCAACAAATACGTGTACAACAATCTGAAAACTGCAACTGAATAACTTGCTGGCTGTAGTTGGTAGCCGTTTTGTATATATTGCCAGAGACCATATACCGATAATTCTCTGATACTGCTTGCAATAATAGAAACAGGGAGGCTAACTGTATGATAAATAGCCATATGGCAGTGTGACAGAATACTACATATTATCGCGCACAGATATGTTTCAACGTATATTTTCAAGTCAGGAAAAAGTAGTAATGTCAAATTTAATTGTTGAATATTTCCCATATATATGAGGTACTCTGGTACCACATTTGCATTTACTTTAGTTAAAATCATTAGAAAACTTTCAGACTTAGAAAAGGTCAATGAATAAGAAATACGCAACGAAATATTACACTTCTATTGAAATATATTAACACTTGCAGGCTATAAAAACTTATGTTTACCAGATATACAGTGTGTCCAGCCAATAAGGTTCATTTCCACGACGCCAACATATTAAACATGCTAGTCGATGAAAAGTAACGATAACGTGTACGATAAAAATGAACACATATATTTTTCTGAACGTCAGATCCAAACGAATGGTCATTGTATCGTTTCATCCACTCTTCTAAAGACAAACGTGTGACTGAGCTGAAAACGATACATAGCATAGCGAGAGCGCAGCCCCCACCCATCACCCCAAAACGTAACACAAATAATCAAGGCCTCGACCTGACACTTATGAAACGATATACTCGCGATGAGGTCAGAGTGAGCGCTCCCCAAATCTGTCTGTGTTACAATCCCAACACTGAACACGGCCTTATTCCTGGGGCACTTTCAACACATATATAAAAGAAGCACTACGCACGACGTAAGCACATACTGGTAGTATTGGTGGTGTACTGGCAGTAACTTGTCTTACCCAAGGTTGTCTAAGAGTGAGACCACCTCACTTCGTGTTGTTTTAAGTGTATTTGAGGTCGCCTTCTGCCTCAGCAATTCCGGTTGATCTGTCCGTCTTTGGAACCCAGGTGTGTGAACTTGGTGCACAAGTGGTATGCACTTTATTCCGTGTGTTTAGACCCTAAACGTGTTTACGGCAAGCATAGTCGCCTTTTAAGGCAAGTTTGGGTTGCTGAAGACCTATTCTACCCCGGAATCTTCACGGGTAATTTACACATGAACAAACTGATGTTTACGTATGGACATGCATGGAAATGATCGAATAACGAACCACATGATGTTAGTTATTTGTTACAGTGAATAAAGCCCAACCTCTTGTAACAAAACGTGCTATTGTATGTTTAGTATTACTATTTTAATTAATCAGTACATGTGTTTTCACAAAGGATATACGCAGATATGCACACATAACCCATCCACCAGTGTTGATAAAAACACACGAAACAAAGGTGATCTGTTGATCAGTTGAGTAGTTGATCTGTTCAACAAGCTCTAAATAAACGAAGATCTATGAATTGAAATTATTTCATAAAAAAAGTTAACCGGCGTTTGATACATGATCGGAAAGGAAATATAGAGGGCAACCGCTTTTGCACCTCTTTGTGGCGGGTGGCACCAGTCTGAAGAAATCTGAACTTGCAAAACAGTTACAGACTTGCATGGGATCTTTTGGAGAGATGTGCTTCATGGTTAGATTAACGCTTAGTCTCTGAAAATAAATTATTTGGACAGAAACAAGCAAATGCTTTTCATTTTCGAAAAAGAGCCCCCGTGAGATGGAAATTTCAACCCAAAACTTGGACATCTAGGCTGTACTTCATACAGGGCTATGTCTTTACAGTAAGGACCTGGCGGGAGGGAACATAATATGGTCCAGTAACTGTGAGACAGACTAGCAAGCCATGGTTTGTTTGCCCTCTAAGTATTTAGGGCTATGCGAATCGAGCCATCTGAGACAGTGATTCCACACCAGTTTGCACCCATCAGATACCAGTCGCTACTGTCACTACTTCTCTTTTTCCAAAGAAGATTTTAACGAGAAATGTCGGAAGTGTATATTTCTAAACCTAAAAAAGAACTATTTAGATTCATGTTTCAACTTCAAAGTTATGGTTGTACCTCGAGTACAAGAAGAAATATTCATATATGTGATGCTGGTACAATTTGCAATTTTGTGTCGCCATTGTGTATGGGTGCCGTCCGTCCGTCACATTTCGTTTCCGGAGCAGATCTTGAAAACCGTACCATATTTCTTCACCAAACATGGCACATAGATAGATCTAGTGTTGAACTGGTGCCTTTTGATAGTTTGGGATTTAAAAAAACAATTTTTTTCGAGTTTCCATGACAACGACTTTGATTTAGACTGAAAATGGCGGTAGTCCTCGTTTCCGGAGCAGATCTTGAAAACTGTAACATATTTCTTCACCAAACTTGGCACATAGATAGATCTAGTGTTGGACTGGTGCCTTTTGATAGTTTGGGATTTAAAAAAAATATATTTTTCGAGTTTCCATGGCAACGACTTTGATTTAGACTGAAAATGGCGGCAGTCCTCGTTTCTGGAGCAGATCTTGAAAACCGTACCATATTTCTTCACCAAACTTGGCACATAGATAGATCTAGTGTTGAACTGGTGCCTTTTGATAGTTTGGGATTTAAAAAAAAAAAAATGTTCAAGTTTCCATGGCAACGACTTTGATTTAGACTGAAAATGGCGGCAGTCCTCGTTTCCGGAGCAGATCTTGAAAAACGTACCATATTTTTTCACCAAACTTGGCACATAGATAGATCTATTGTTGAACTGGTGCCTTTTGTTAGTTTGAGATTTATAAAAAAAAAAAAAAAATTCGAGTTTCCATGACAACGACTTTGAATTAGACTGAAAATGGCGGCAGTCCTCGTTTCCGGAGCAGATCTTGAAAAACGTACCATATTTCTTCACCAAACTTGGCACATAGATAGATCTATTGTTGAACTGGTGCCTTTTGTTAGTTTGAGATTTATAAAAAAAAAAAAATTTTCGAGTTTCCATGACAACGACTTTGAATTAGACTGAAAATGGCGGCAGTCCTCGTTTCCGGAGCAGATCTTGAAAAACATACCATATTTCTTCACCAAACTTGGCACATAGATAGATCTAGTGGTGAACTGGTGCCTTTTGATAGTTTGGAATTTAAAAAAAATATATTTTTCGAGTTTCCATGAAAACGACTTTGATTTAGACTGAAAATGGTGGTAGTCCTCGTTTCCGGAGTAGATCTTGAAAAATGTACCATATTTCTTCACCAAACTTGGCACATAGATAGATCTAGTGGTGAACTGGTGCCTTTTGATAGTTTGAGATTTTTAAAGAAATTATTTTTCGAGTTTCCATGGCAACGACTTTGATTTAGACTGAAAATGGCGGTACTCCTCGTTTCCGGAGCAGATCTTGAAAAACGTACTACATTTCTTTACAAAAAGGCCCAGCAAACATAGTTCACAGGAGCTAATGCATTGCACACAACCGACATGTCATATTGGCGGGGGATCTGAGTATTTCATGCTTGTTATAAATATCAAATCACAATAATATAATATTTTAACAGACGAATTGTGTGTTGGTAATGCTTTAATCTCTACATTATCAATTCCGAAAGAAAACTTACCCCTTTATTACACAACTCTGCCCTAGCTTGTTCTATTCTGCCAACAGTCCAAACTCGAGACTCAGCAACATATCTAATTACACTGGCCCAGGCTGACGCCAGCGGGATTCCGTCATTTGTCCATGCGATACTCAAACTGTAGTCTGTGTCCTTGCCCTGGACCATGACTGGATGTTTATTTTTTAGGTATTCTTTTTTACTTAAAGCCTAGGCAAGTCTAGATCAAACTAACAAAGTTTAGAAGAGGAAAGGTTCTTTTGATAAAAAATAATAATTATTTTAAAGAAATGATTTCATTGTCTAAGTGTTAGACTATATGAAGCGGATGATTCAACAAGTCTAGATTGTCTAAGTTCTGGTCCTGAAATCAAACATTATTCTGGGCTCCATTTGGACTCAATTGAGTTGATTTATTATTGCAAATATATATAATTTATGATGTTGCTAAGGTATGTGCACATGTAAAAAATGTCTGTCTTTTGTAGTCAACCAAAGAAGATCTTCAACACCTTACATAATTGTATATTGTTTTGAAATGTATGGCCAAAAAGACACATTCCTTTTTCAATATTGTATTCAATTCCACACACGACTCTACACAACATTTATATATTTTACATGTATACGATGGATACATGGGCAAGTATAACGGTAAACACAAACTTGTGTTTGTTTAACATTTTTGTGTGTTAAAACACGTGCTATTTTAAAGGGAAATATAAACATTTAGTCTGTTTGTTTCATGAATAAAATATTATTTAAAACACACTAACTTGCTGAAATGTGTGCCCGGTCAGTGTCAAATAGCTATATCAAAGAAAACCCAGACACTTCAGGCATGCACATATTATTTGGTGTCACATGACACCAGATGTTGTTATTAATCAATACTTATGTTGTAAGCAACCATAGAACCATATGAAACATTAATGCTAGAGAACAGCCAAGTTCAATTTCTCAAAGAAACATTCCATTTGGCGTAAACGTAAATAGCGGTAAAAATGTACTAATGTCACTGAAAATCAGTAATGACGCAGTTGCTTGCAAAAAGAATTCGAAGTTGTTGCCTCAGATGAATATATGAAGTTATGCCGAAACAGTAAGCTCTTAGAACTCTTGTTTGCCAGCTGGGACCATACCATCAATATACCATTGATGAAATGTATATACATGATGAACGCATTGATAGAGAGTATAGTTATCTTAAACGGTTTCTGCAAACGAAGTTGACATTTGGGATTCCATTTATGCACCCGAAGTTCTTTCATTTATCAAAATATGCCTGTGTTTGTTTGAAGGGAAGTTGTTCTTCACTGACTGCTACGGGCCTCTATGCAGGGTTGGAGTACACAAAGACTACTCAGAGACAATCAATTCAATTTAATTAATCAGTGCTACTAACAGTGCAAATAAAGAATGTGTATATATTTAAAACATGTTATGTCTTCGTGTGTATATACTTCACATAAATAAAGTACAAGTTTGCTTTTCTACAGTATTATATTATATAAAGTACAAGATTACTTTTCTACCTTTCTTGGATCACTCCATTCAAATACTTAGGTAACATAGGTTAGACCCGTCAGTACCTGCCGCCATGACCTATGTTGTTTTAAGGTGTGTGACAAATGGGACGTGCAACTAATGGGAGGATGCCGATTACACTGGCCCAGGCTGACCCAAGCGGGATTCACTCTACTTGTCAGTTCTCTATATTTTAAACTGTATGTTTCGTTCGACTATGACACAATCGCTAACTCTTCTTATGGAACAAATTATCACAGAGCAGAGTTTTCAAAAAAAAAAAAAATGATTGCGCTTATCTAGACGTGCCTATTATAATTATAGAACTACTATACACCCATGGACTTGGAACAAGGCTAACTACAGAGAGTGGGGAGAGGCTTGCGATTGGGAGACAGGCAGAGCAATTTTAAGCTCCCACTTGACGTGTGTAATTAAAACTAGGCCGAATCACCCAAATGTGGACAATGGAACAACACACAGCAAAACGGACATGCCAGAATAAATCGTACAATTTCTTATAAATAAATTGAAAATATGATTGAAAGGAGAAACCAACTTAAAGCTCGAACAAGAACAATATATGTTTAAATTACTATAAAATTTCACGAAATTAATTAGCTTTGATATATGCAATTTGAAAGCTTGATATTAGGTTTTTAACTATTTCAGATATCAGATATCAAGGCATTTAGAAGTGATTCACATAAGGAAGAGAATTTATGGATGTCAACTTCTTTATTATGAGGAACACAACGTTTAGGAGTACATGCTTATTCCTTCATCAGGTGAATGAATGCCATGACGCAGAGAGCATGTACATGTACATGTAAGGACAACAAAATTAATGAGTGAAGAGTTGGGTTTTTAGCACCGCTTTTAACAGTATTCCAGTTATATCGCGGCGTGTCAGCTTAATGTGGGAGGAAAGCCCGAAGTGATGCAGGTCTCAGACGTTTACCACTTCGGTGAAACCCAGGAGCACGGGTATGGTGCTGACAAACCTAGAAACATAATCAGGGCGAATTGGGATTCGAACCCACAATCATAGGTTTCTGGCGTGACCAAGGGACGCAACTCTGTACAGCGAATCGCGGCGCCTTAGACGACTGGGCCACCCGTGCCCCCGATTGACATCATGAACATCGATCCGCGCAATTGGGATACGATGACATGCATCAATCAAGTTAGCAAGTCTGACCACCTGATCCAGTTAGTCGCCTCTTACAACAAGCCAAGTCGTCCTTAAGGCAAGCATGGGTTGCTGAAGACCTATTCTACCTCGGATCTCACGTGTCTCAAATTGACTCAAATGGTCATATCAAATTGTACATATTAGTATATAAAATTGAATGATTTGTTTGTTGTTTAACGCCCCAGTCAGCACTATTCCAGCTTTATGACGGCGCTCTGTAAATAATCGAGTCTGGACCAGACAAACCAGTGATTGACATTATGACTGAGAGAGTGAAGGAGGGAGTGAGTGAGTTTGGTTTAACGCCGCTTTAACAGTAGTACAGTTCTATCGAGTGTCAGCTTAATGTGGGTGGAAAGCCAAGTGATGCAGGTTTAACGACACAACCAAACATATTCAAGCTATATGACGGCGGTCTGTAAATAATCGAGTCTGGACCAGACAAACCAGAGATTGATATCATGAGCATCGACCCACGCATTTGGGATACGATGACATGCATCAACCAAGTCAGCGGGTCTGACTACCCCATCCTGTTAGTTGCTCCTTACGACTAGCATATTCGCTTTTTACATCAAGCATGGGTTGCTGAATACTATTCTACCCCGGATCAAACTGTTTGAAATTGTCATATCAAAATGTACATATCAATATATGACTAACGAATGCAATAGTTACAAAGGTACTGCAATTCTTCATGCATGACATAATGTCCTGGGCTTGAAGTGGGCAAGAAACCGTGGACATGTCAGTTTGACGCGGTAAGGTCGTGTAGTCATAACCAATGGGATTGTTAATACTCTTGAATATCCAAGTTTCATCCTAAACTCAGTAGCATTTATTAATGCTGAGTCAACTACAAGAGAAACGTTTGTTTGTTTGGTTGGTTGGTTTGTTGTTTAACTCCGCACTCAGCAATATTCCAGCTATATGACGGCGGTCTGTAAATAATCGAGTCTGGACCAGACAATCCAGTGATTAATTAATATCATGAGCATTGATCCACGCAATTGGGATCAATGACATGCATCACCCAAGTCAGCAAGCCTGACCACCCGATCCCGTAAAGACGCCTTTTACAGAAACGTTTGGACCGAGACTTAAAAACTGTACCTCACTGTTGCAAAACGAATATATTTCTTGACGTTTTTCTATACTTTAAAGCAGCAACATCTCTGCACTTGTACAAAGGAGACGTAATTCAAAATTAACATGCCGTTTTTTAATAGTTTTAACATTATCAGTAATGGTACTCTCGTGTCACTGGATTTTCTGGTTCATCGACCACTTGATTGTCTGGTTTGTTTGTTTGCAGCCTGACGTAGCATGTACTGCGTCAGGCAAAATACTTACATTTTTGCAAGTTGTATGAATAGCGGGTGCTTAGCCTTTTCGCGAATACCTGGTGTCATAACTTATTTTCAGTGGTCCTTTCACATAATATCCACAGCTATTTGCCCTTTACGCTAAATGGAATCTGTTTCGGCAGAAAATCAAGGCTGGTTATTCTGTTGTATTGACAATTTACATTTACCAAATAGTCTGTTTTTGACTTTTGTTGCAAACATCAATCTGAAAGAAAGCCTTGCATAATCAGTGAGGCATGAACGGTTAGCCTGGAATGGCGAAACTGGAGTGTCAAACAATGTGACAGGTGTTATCAATAATTTAATTTAAGTTTGTTATTTTTTTCTTGATTATTGTTTAACCATGGAGCCCACACCGCCATGTGGTCCACATAGAGAAGTCCATGAAGGACGCTGATTTGTATTTTGGACTAACGTCAATATCTCGGGCCATTACGGAACAACATCTTCACTACATGTATCTGTCATGTTGATAATGCAAAGGTGACATTGTCCTTGATATATCAATCAGGGTAGCATCTGTTTGTTAATATTCGTAGCCATATTGATAAGTAATATCGCATAGCTATGTACACAATTGCATCCCAATAAGGCGCCCAGCTGTATCAATGATTGCGTGGGATGTCGCAATGAAATGAACTCGAAAATGGCAAAATTTAGCAGTTGGAAAGACGTTGATCAAGTTTTATCATGGTGGACAAAATGAAATAAGACGCCAAACTTGAGATGCTGAACCGTGTCACTTCCAGATATATCATATTAGAACGAATAATTCTGATACTTTCTAAGGATTCCAACATTTTTATATTTATTTTCTGGGAAAATTGAAACTTCTAGTGACGCTAATTTTTGCATGTTTTTATGCTTGACCTTTGCTTAAGAGGCTAAGACATAAATTGTGCCGCTGCATTTGATCGCAAGCAATGTTATTTGCATTTATGTTTCCATAAACTGAAAAGAATATGCCACGCCCACTAATGGATTACTGTCTCCTGATTGCCTGATAACAGAATGGGCGGGGTTTGTGATGCATTATTGCGCTGAACGATGTCACGGATATAGTTTACATAAGCAAGCGCGTGTTTGTTTTGTTTGTTTAAGGCCGCACTCAGCAACAGTCCATCTTAATGACGGCCAATGTGATACCACGGACATTTCTCAAACTATTCCTCGTGGTAATGAATACACCTACACAGCATGCATTGTCCGGTTTGAATCCTAACGACATTATTGCTATCAACGTTTATTTAGCGTTTAAGTTTCGATTTTGGATTAGGGCTACCATCGATTTCTTAATGCGTACGTGCTACGATAAACACATTTTTTTAAAACGTTCATAAACGCCTCCAACGCCTAATTGCGCTCTCGTTACTGTGTTGAATATGACATCACACCCGAATTGTGACAATAAGGAAAGTAAATGTGTACTTTAATGTTCCAGATATATGATGTAAATACAGGTAAACACCATCAGAAATAGCTGTTAGGAGATGTTTATTTGACAGCAATGATGCCATAATCCCATATGCTACATATAGTGTAAACCCGCAGAAGGTTCTTTAATACGACTTCTTGTCAGTGTTGTAGCTGCATCTATAGTGTGTAGCATGTACATGGATGTACAAACAGTAATAGAATAATGAACGGAGAAATATACAAATGTAGTCGCGAGAAAATGCAGAACTGTCAATCAGCTGTTGCTACACGACAACAAAGGCCAAAATGTACTTTTTGAAACATAAATTTGCTCGAAAGAAAAAAAAGTGCCAAAATAAGCCAAAGCGCGACATATGTGTTTATTTCCTGACAAGTTAGGCATGTTTGTTTGTCGTTTAACGCCGCACTCAGCAAACATATCGTGTCTGGACCAGATGACATGCTTCAACCAAGTCGACGAGCCTGAACACCCGATCCCCAACTTACGACAAGCAAAGTCGCCTTTTACGGACAAGCATGGGATCCTGAAGATTGCTGGAGATTCGACCCTGGATCTTCACGGGCAACGTTTGGCATAGTACACATACCAGAAACTCAAGTGACAGACAAGATATCCAATCACACAACAGCACATTTACCGATTTTGTTGAAACTAAAAACGATATGGTAGTTACATTTGAATCACGTCCGCTGTGTACAAGTGCAGACAATCTGCACAATGTTCTAGAAATATGTTCAGTTTGCAACTCAGATCGGGACACTTTTAATGTCTCGGCTCAAAAAGGTTTTGTTTGTACTTGACTTAATTGATATTACTGTTGTTATGATGAAACTCGGGGACTTCAGTCCATGATCTGAAACATCGGCTCTGTCAACAAACGCTCTTCAAGGGATCAAATCAAATCAAATCTTCCCATTCCCCCAAACAGGAAACATGCATGCCATGAACCCAAACATTGTTCAAAGCGGCGTTAAAATAAAATTGTATTTCAATTTCACCTCCTGACGCTATTAGCCTGTGTTTTAACCTGCAGTGACGTTTTATATCATATGCCAGGGATATCTGCTCTATAATATCAAAGGATTATTTTACTTCCGCTTAGATAGTAACATACGAATGTTTTCTTTATATTCCCGATGATCGAATGCGCAACCTTCGTATCTGTGACCCAGTTTGTATACTACTAGGCTACACAATGCTTTTAAGAATGTCTACTTCAAGTACCATACGTCGCTAAATGACTGAAATAATGCTGATGCGACGTTAAATTTTAACCCACTCACATGCCAGCAACAGTTATTTTACGTCCGCTTCATAACGTTCATGGAAAGTATCTTTGAAACATAAAATTGTTGATAAATGTTGTTTTAAGTTTCTTTTTGTTTGTTAGACAAAGCAATTCCCTTTGGGTTTTTACGATATTTAAAACCCTTATCCTTGAGATAATACCTCGGGGCTCACGCCCCTCTGTTTTGTCTCGCGGATGCGTTTTAAATATAATAAAACCCCTCGAACGTTCTCTATCCTACACATAAGCAACTATTGACACTAAACTATTTAGTTTGGACAGTTTGATTAAAATAACATAGACGTTGGATATCAATCATACCTATTTAGTTAAATACTCACCTTAACCTAACCAATGTGCTGGTGTGCAGGTATCATGCAAGGTGTTCTGATGATGTACCATTCCGACATTGTTTAAATCACATACAATCTCTGGGTCCGATCTTTGTGTTTTCCAGCAGGTATCATTTAGGATCCATGTAATACTTCTAGCAGCTTGAAGGAGCGGAATGCCAGCCTATAGGTATTGATACATTATGAAGTATGATAATGCTGGAATATAATGCAATGCTTATCTCCTTTGATTATGACGCGAATTTTGTGCAATACCCTAGGACCCGCGTAGATTCCGGGGTAGAATAGGTCTTCAGCAACCCATTCTAGCCGTAAAAGGTGACTATGCTTGTCGTAAAAGGCGACTGACGGGATCGGGTGGGCAGGCTCGCTGACTTGGTTGATGCATGTCATCGATCCCAATTGTCTGGATCGATGCTCATGATATCAATCACTTGATTGTCTGGTCCAGACTCGATTATTTACAGACCGCTGTCATATAGCTGGAATATTGCTGAGTGCGGCGTTAAACAACAAACAAACAAACAAACAAAGCAATACCCTAGGTCATGTTTAGCAGATGTCGCATTATCGAAAATGGCCGAATCGCGTTAGTCGCAACAATTTTACAGCAGGCGAGATTGCTGTCCCACTTTAAGCTGACCCGTCAAGATCCGGAGTAGAACAGGTCTTCAGCAACCAATGCTTGCCTTAACAGGTGACTGTGCTTGTCGTAAATGGCGACTAACGGGATCGGGTGGTTAGGCTCGCTGACTTGGTTGATGCATGTCATCGATCACAATTGCGTGGACCGATGCTCATGATATTTAACACTGGATTGTTTGATCCAGACTCGATTATTTACAGACCGCCGTCATACAGCTGGAATATTGCTGAGTGCGGCGTTAAACAACAAACCAGCTGTGTTTACCGGGCGATCGAGCCTTGCACTCTTGACCGGGCGGCCAAGAGTTTACCCCGTTTGTGGCGCAGTGAACTTTTGACCATACCTTTTAATTTTCAATCTCCAAATGAAAGTTAGTGAATTGAGAGTTGAGCTTTGGCCAGTAAATAACCTGTCCAGAACAAGATGATATTTTGTACCACCTGTTATTGTCTACATGACCGCTCGGTCAAACATGGTAATTAACCTGTTTTCTTAGTCAAGTAACCTCGTTAGGCATGTATGACTGTAGTCACGGTAGACTGATTCTTGGCTGCACAGCTATGTTAACATATCGATTGCGAGTTTTAGTGCTCATATAATTTCAGTTTTTGTATTGATATGATTTTTATTTCCGTATATTGATATGATTTCATTTTTATCTTTGGCTGCTCTGTTTGTATACGTTCGAGTAGCTGCCCATCACTCAGAAATGGAGTTAGTTTGGCCTGCGCTATTGCTTCACTTGGATTTAGGAGATCTACGACAGTTAGCTCATCTAACTACAATTCTTGTTTGAACCGAGCACGTTCTGGGGCATGATGATGGGGCATTCTAGTAACAAGTAATCACTGGAATTAGCCTGATTGCAAGATGGACATACCTTGCCATAGTGTTTTTTGTAAACGAGTCTGAGGCTTGAGAAGGCAATTTCAATTTTCCTTTCATTTGTGTATGAGTATGGATTTTGGTGGATCTTGGGTTGAATTGGGTTTAGCCATCTTACTTGCGTCACAATCGGCTTGTCTTTGTTTATTGTTTAACGCCGCGCTCAGCAAGATTCAAGCTGAACGACGGCTATCTGTAAATAATCGAGTCTGGGCCAGACAATCCAGCTTCATGAACATCGATCTACACAACTGGGATACGATGATGTGCATCAAACCAAGTCAGCCTGATCCCGTTAGTCGCCTCTTACGACAAGCATGTGTTACTGAATACCTATTCTATTCCAGATCTTCACGGTCCCCACTGGTCTTGCCTTCTTTGGAGGCCATGGTTTTGCTATTTATCTCTAACTTACGTAAGGTAAATAGAGGTTATCACGCGAGTGTGTTTGGGGATGGTAAATATCCTGCATTAGGAATAAACATTGTATTTAGCGAGCCTTGGCGAGCTAAATACATAGTGTTTATTCCTAATACAAGTACAAGTAAGATGGCTTACTCTACTGGAAACTAATATCTCTAATCCATGACTGTGAGCACGTCAGCAAAAGCCAGACTTCCCCGTGGGTAAAGATTCCCTTGGCCACAATTGGGGATCCGACTGCTTCCATGGGACGACGACGCCAGTCAGTTTTGGACTCTGATGGTGGCCATACAACATATTGAGAACTTATGAGCTCTACCTTGAAAATCAACTGTTGCATGTGTGTAATGTGGAACCTGGATAAATGGCAATCATGTATACCAATGTTGAACAATAGATTACCATCTGTTGATTATTAATATGACATCTAAAAATTACTTTTGCGTTTCATTTTTTGCAGAGTATATATTCAACGAAATTGTAAACTTGGTACATAACAAACGTCCTTGTGTGGAAATGCAAATAAGTTTTGAAAAGAACGACTACAGTTCACCAATGGGCACATCGTTAATATTTTCTGGTCATGGCCAGGCCACCCGTCATGTGGGCGTGGTACCTACTGTAGAGTCAGTCATCTGTAGTCTCGATGCTTGATTGACACTGACCAGCACACAGGTTATAAATTGCAAGGTGACGTATTGAAAGTAATTTATCCCACAGCTTGCAGTAGGTGAGCTCTGTCAGCTAAGCTTCCAACTGAGATATCGCAACACACTACAGCAACAATGAGTCGTATCTTCTTGATGGTAGTAGCCATCCTCGGTATGGTCTTCGTAGATGAGTCTAATGGTCTGTCTTGCGTTCCATGTGAACAAGACAAGTGCGCCAGCCCAAAATGCCCTGTACGCCAGCAGATCAAAGATCTCTGTGACTGCTGTGGCATTTGTGGTCAGAGAATCGGGAAGCCCTGCTCTGGATTTAACCAGTGAGTATTACAACCCGTGAATATCCGGGGATAGAATAGGTCTTCAGCAACCAATGCTTGCCGTAAATGGCGACTATACTTGTCGTAAGAGGCGACTAACGGGATCGGGTGGTCAGGCTCGCTGACTTGGTTGATGCAGTTCATCGATCCCAAATGCGTGGATCGATGCTCATGATGTCAATCCCTGGATTGTCTGGTCCAGAATTTAATATTTACAGACCGCCGTCATAGCTGGAATATTGCTGAGTGCGGCGTTAAACAACTAACCAAACCAAATACTAAGTCCTACGTAGGACATAGTTATTCTAGGCCATACAAAGTCCTACGTAGGGGATACTTAGACAAAAAAGATTTCACCGTGGTCCCACTACGCTTCCTAACCCTGACGGGTGTTCGGGATATTTTACTGATAATATAGAATTTACTGATGCTACCGCATAAACTAAATATTTGGTCAAGTGCTAAATAGGCACAGCCTCACAGAGGCAAGGACAGTTTAGTTTTTGGGAGTCCCACTTTCTGGGGTCAACTGTAGGACTAGGAGGCGTGGTCCAGAGGAGGGGACGTGTTTATGAAAAAAGTCATTCAACCCTTGCATCGTTTTGTGGAACGGAAGTTAATTTCGTGTCTGTAAATATGCCTGAACAACACGAAAAGAGTTATGTCATGTCTACCAAAACATGCTCCTTTCTGAAACAGGTGCGTGAATGGCTTATGGTGCATAAAGATAGATGGGAACGAAGCAACATCACGGCTGAAACTGATTTGGGATGATACCTTCACAGGCGTGTGTGGAATTCTATCAACGCAATCAAGTAAGTTACGTTCCCTCAGAAAACTATGACAAGAGTGTTTGAAGTTATCACTATTCCAAATGTGCTGTTCTTTGACCAAATAAATCCAACTGAACATTGTCCTCGTCTCATATTGTTCTATTTTCTCGTTTCTGGGAGTAGAGGTTGACTAATATTGCTAAAAGCGGCGTCAGACCATACTCACTCACAGATCATCGTTGCAACTACAGATCATCGTTGCAACTGATGATTCAATAAAGAACTTCAAACCAACCTGTGTGGTCTGCTTTAAGGTATGCAAATTCAACAACGCAATGAGTGTTAACAGAAAAGTAATTTGTCATTCGTGCCATGTGTCCCAGCTATCGTGTAGTTTGCCAGATATAACATATTTATATAGAGTCAATATGCAGAACACACTGCTCAGATACGTTTTAAAAATCTTTCTCAGTTGGATATTACAGTCAGAGATTTCGAAATTTTTGTTCTTGTTTGCCTTCTACATATATTTCATTATATTGTGATATGTGAATAATACAGGGAAATAATATACAAGCAATGCGAACAACTCGTACACATATCTTCACGTGAAGCATGTCATCGTTACCAAGTGCGTGGATCGATGCACATGATATCAATCACTGGATTGTCTGGTCCAGACTCTTTTGTTTAGCGACCACAGTCACATATCTGAGTGCGGCGTAAAACAACAAACCAACCAACCAACCACATCCATCAATACATTCATATACACGCGTATACATATCAACAAGAGATAACTTAATATTTATTGTTACACAATGGTACATTTGTGAAAGACAGTATATTATTTAGAGTAAGTAATTGTTACCACATAACTGGTTTTGACAAGCAGGGTTAATTCAGAAGGTTACATCAGTTGCTAAAGATGAGAAGGACTTAAGACTAAAATTTCAAATTTTATGGAGCGGTCTATGCATGTGGACTTAGTACACTTTATCTGTAAGTCCACATATGTATGCTTGGCCCCACACAGCAGTACTCCTGTCATGCGACGGTGGCATGTAAACAAACCTGATAGTCACGTGATGGACAGACACTCCAGTCACACGATAGCGCGTTTAGTGTTTGTGGAAACTGAAAAAGATATGTTAAGTTTGAATTACGTCTGATGTGTACAGTGCAGAGATTCTGCTGCTTGTTGGTTTGTTTGTTTGTTGTTTAACGCCGCACTCAGCACTATTCCAGCTATATGACGGCGGTCTGTAAATAATCGATCCCGTTAGTCGCCTTTTACGACAAGCATAGTCACCTCTATGCTTATGTAAGAGGCGACTAACGGGATCGGGTTGTCAGGCTCGCTGACTTGGTTGATGCATGTCATCGTATCCCAATTGCAGTGATTGACATCATGAGCACCTATCCATTCAATTGGGATATGGTGACTTTCATCAACCAATGTTTGAACCACCCGGTCCGTTAGTCGCCTTTAACGACAAGCATAGTCGCCTTTTATGGCAAGCATGAGTTACTTAAGACCTATGGGGACACGGGTGGCCCAGTCGTCTAAGGCGCCGCGATTCGCTGTGCCGAGTTGCGTCCCTTGGGCACGCCAGAAACCTATGATTGTGGGTTCGATTATGTTTCTAGGTTTGTCAGCACCATACCCGTGCTCCTGGGTTTCACCTAAGTGGTAAACGTCTGAGACCTGCATCACTTCGGGCTTTCCTCCCACATTAACATCACGCCGTGATATAACTGGAATACTGTTAAAAGCGGCGTTAAACCCAACTCACTCACTCACTCACTCACTCACTCACTCACTTAAGACATATGCTTGCAAATTAAAGTGTTGAATCCTCCCCCAGCCCCCTCTTCCTATAGAAAAAAAATTGGATAAAAAATCTACATTTTTCTTTTTCTTTTTCTAAAAGAAGTCGTAATGAAAAAATAAAAAAAAAAACCAAGAAAAAGTTTAAATTCAGAATTTAGAAAATTTTGCGTTGCCGCAAGCAGATACCGGATTCATGGTAGTAGAAGGATTTTACGTGCGCATAAACCAATCCAGGGGATATTCCATTTTAAGGAGGATTATGGTGACCGTTTTGATCCAGGAAAGTTGTCTACTTATAATAATAAAGTGTCCCGGATTTGGTGTCTGAGAAATTTTATATCAATTTTTGATGGTTAAAGAAATATTAGTGCATTTTAGAAACACTTGACAACATGCCATAAACAAATGAGGAACTAATAAAGTGTCCCGGATTTGGAGTCTGAGAAATATTATATCAATATTTGATGGTTAAAGAAATATTAGTGCATTTTAGAAACACTTGACAACATGACATAAACAAATGAGGAACTGTTATTTGTTTACTCTCCAAATGTTTGGACACAATAGAAAATTTTCCTCTATGGTATCCGTAAACTGACACAGAACGAACAGTGTTCAAACGTATAAGTAAGCTGAATGTTCATATACATTAACACAAAACAAGTTTCGGTATGTGCGGCGGACGATTTAGATAAATTGAATACATTTGAAACCTAAAACGAGACGTCGTCAATTGTCAAAGCATCTTTTCATGATTATACAAATGTGTACACCCGCGGGGGCCGGCAGTGGAATAGGTCTCTTGCATTCAAGGCGTTAGAGGCGATCTGATCAGATTAAGTGATCAAGATTGATTGCGAGTCGTCGTTCCCCTACAACATGGTACGTTGCTCTGTTGTATCAGTCACTGTTTTATCTGGCATAGGTTTCATAATATTCATTACACCGTGATATAGGAATATTACTGGCCCCAAACACAAACATATAAATATAAATAGGTGTAAATAATATTCTCTTGTAACTTATATGCAAAACATATTTCAGGAGAATTGCATGTTATAGTGTAGATGGCACTAAACAACCAGCCGATCATTGCCAATGGGTTAGGAAGTCGATCCTTTGTACTGCAGGTTTTTATTGAATGCCATTAAGTAAAGCGAATATTGCTAAGTGTGGCGTTAAACAACAAACCAGCCAACTATGTTGGAAGAATCTATATAATGATTACAGACCCGTGAAGATCCGGGGTAGAATAGGTGTTCAGCAACCCATGCTTGCTGTAAAAGGCGACTATGCTTGTCGTAAGAGGCGGCTAACGGGATCGGGTGGTCAGGCTCGCTGACTGGGTTGGTGCATGTCATCGTATCCCAATTGCGTGGATCAGTGCTCTTGATGTCAAATACTGGATTGTCTGGTCCAGACTCGATTATTAACAAACCGTCATCATATGCGTTAAACAACCAACCAACCAACCAACATCACATATATTTTGTCCAAATCAAATCTGATATTGTTGACAGAACGGCAAATGGCGTCTACAGTCGGGTGAAACACCCGGAACACTGTAGACTTCAAAGTCCCGTGATGGTCACCCAACTCAACGAAAAGTCCCCCTTGCTTATATCTCAGATTGGGATCTTCGTTTCTGGAGACAGGGAATGCGAACGCTGGGTTGTCTGATCCAGACTCGATTATTTACAGACCGCCGTCTTAAACTAGTAGCTGGAATATTGCTGAGTGCGGCGTTAAACAACAAACAAACAATATAACGGTTACAGGTAAAAATGTTTTAATGTGAAGTCACATGACCGCGAAATTGAAATTATATGCTGAAACATTCACACTTCAATTGGTGTACGTCAGTTGAGGTGTAATGAGGATTTACGTCGCGTTCAAAACGATTGTACTTATATAGCAACGTGCATGCGCGCACGTGTGTGTGTGAGAGAGAGAGGGTGTGTGTGAAAGAGAGTGTGTGTGTGAAAGAGAGTGTCTGTGTTCTTGTACTAGCCCGAACTAATGTCGGTGCAGTATAGCTAGCCTACTGAGATGCCATGCCGCATTTGAACATATGTATCCCACTCAAACACGGTATACTAACTCCGAGCCGACCAGTCCTTATTTTTTCCCTAATTCCGAACGCCAGGCGATGTAACAACACGTACCACCTCTTAACGTCTTTTGGTATGACGCGTCCGAGGATCGAACTTTCGACATTTCGCACTCCGGGCGGACGCTCCATCAACTAGACCATGGAGGCGGGACTCGATTGTTTTGTACAGATGTGTGAACCGTCAGTTGAAATCTGAATGTTGCCAACCTTGGTTAATTTCAACTACATACGTCAGTGATTTCTTTCCAAACCACAACCCTGTACAGGTAAACACGGGCGAAAGGCAGCATGTTGAAAGTGCTTTAATACAAAATTAAACCAGCATGTGTGCTTAGAGATGCGTACGTAAAATGAAGAACAAAACATGGCGAATAATCATAAAACAAGGTACGGCGGACCGAAGGGAGTTCTTGTCTCCCGACTCCTTGCATCCTGACATCCGTCGACTTTCATGTATCAACATCTGAAACAACAAATGATAATGACTGGAGAAATGTTTGTTTGTTTGTTGTTTAACGCCGCACTCAGCTATATTCCAGCTCTATGACGGCGGTCTGTAAATAATCGAATCTGGACCGGACAATCCAGTCACTGACATAATGAGCATCGATCTACGCGAATTGGGATACGATGACATGCATCAACCAAGTCAGCGAGCCTGACCGTCCAATCCCGTTAGTCTATTACGACAAGTATAGTCGCCTATCACGGCAAGCACGGGTTGTTGAAGACTTATTCTAACCAGCTGCAGGCACTTAACAAAAGAAAAGAAAAGTAAGAGTAACGTTACACAAATGAAACCCGTCCTCTTCATAATACTGCTATCAACTCAATAATAGACATCTGAGACCAATTAAAACGGTTATGAATGTATGAATAAATTAGTTTGTTTGGTTTTACTTGGCTTTGAATAATATTTCAGTTATGTCACTGTGTGTCATCTTGATGATGCGGTCTTAGATGTACACGGACAATATATACTGAACATCAAAAGTTCCTGTGACATTGAATATGATTTAATGCAAAGTTATGTTTTTTACCAAAATTTCGGTTTGCAACAGATAAAAGACTCCTGTAAGTGTTCAAATGGTTTAATATGCTATACTGACTTCAGAAAATGTATGATTTCATAAAAAAAACATGAACATGCCAAAATGTCAATTTACAAATCAATAGCGTGTGTAAGCAACACATCTTCGTCTCATGGAATGGACCAGGCGTCGCACAAAAACCTGTGGGATATCTGCTGGAGCATGTTTCGAAGTTCCTTGAGTGTCTGTCGAACACGTGGTTGACGTCGAAGGCGCCGATCCATCCCCTCCCACGTGTGCTCGATTGGTAGGAGATCAGGGGAGCGAGCCGGCCAGAGGATGACATTCACGTTGTTTTGTTGAACGGAATCCTGAACAAGTCGAGCAATATGAGGCCGGGCGTTGTCATGGTGAAAGGTAGTGCCTGGGCCATGATGACGCGAAAACGGTAGAAAAACAGGTCGGATGATCTCGTCGCGGTAGCGCTGTCCATTGAGATTTCCCTCTACCACTATCAAACTGGTCCTCTCTCTGGCTGTAATCCCGTCCCATACCATAACGCTTCCGCCCCCGAACCGATCTTCTTCCATGACACAATGATTGACGTAACGTTCACCTCGACTTCGGTACACTCGAATCCGTTCATCGCAGTGGCTGAGGTGAAAACGAGATTCGTCAGTGAATAGAACTCGTCCCCACTGCATGGCCGTCCAGCGTAGACGATGTCTGCACCACTGTAGACGTGCTTGACGGTGGTTTCCTGTCAAAATGGGACGTCTGGCGGGTCTTCTGGCGACAATCCCTGCACATCTGAGGCGACGACGTACGGTTTGTGAAGATATTCGTCGAAGGCCAGGAATGCTTCTTGCAGTCACTGTTGCTGTCTGGAATCGATTTCGTAAGTATGTTGTTCGAATCCAGTTGTCGATTATTGGTTACGCGTGGCCTGCCACTCCGAGGATGGTCTCT
This sequence comes from Haliotis cracherodii, assembly GCF_022045235.1. Classification (NCBI taxonomy): domain Eukaryota; kingdom Metazoa; phylum Mollusca; class Gastropoda; order Lepetellida; family Haliotidae; genus Haliotis; species Haliotis cracherodii. The sequence continues at coordinate 21,771,072 of NW_027266319.1, forward strand.
GGCTGCATTCGTCTGTTGCCAACGTTGCCATAAACACCAAATGGTGTTTCTTCGGACGTTAAATTCTCTTGCAACATCAAGCTCGATCCTGCTTCAAGCATTCCAATGGCTCGCAGACGCTCATTTTCGGACAGCCGTGGAACTTCGTAATGTTGAATAATTGCGTAATTTTGTTGTTTTTCTAAGTGGTTGTCGTCAGCACGATGCTAAACAATGCATATGGAATCCCGTTAACGCACATGTTTTTATACCCATTCTTGGGTAGTGAAATGCATGGGGCTTGCATAAAAGTCAACTTTTGCATGGAATGCATGCTTTTCTGTAGCAGTTGCGTTTTATGGACTTGAATCCATACATGTATTACAATATTGAAAACCAAGCTTAACTTGTTTGAAAAATACACACTAAAAATTGGTGTCACAGGAACTTTTTTTGAGTATGTATAAGACGTTAAGGCCAGAGAATAAGCAGTCGCGATCATCTGGTGAAACAGATTCCATTGGGTTTAAAAGGCAAAAGTAGCGGCGAAAGTATGAATGGATCACTGAAGACCAGTGATGATACCAGTTGTTCGCGAAACGGGTAAGTTTGTGCAGCCCTTTTTGTAGCACTTGTCTCAATTTGCGCAGAACACTAGATTTATTAAAGGTTGTTTTTAAATCCAAGTGAGGAGGAGATCAAACGACCCTCCTTCACTTATATAGATCACTTGTTCCTTCTAAGCTCGATTATGGCTCCATCATCTGTGCTTGTAAAAGTAACCATAAATTACTCGATCCCATACATCACCAGGGTCGAAAGCTTTGCCTTGGATCGTTCAGAACTTCTCCCATTGACAGTCTGTATGTTGACGCAGATGAGCCGCCACTTAAACTACGCCGTTCTCAACTATCTCTACAGTACATCACAAAGTTATATTCTAATCAGTCTAACCCTGCATTCAACTGTGTATTTAATCCTCTTTATGAGGACCTGTATAATAAGAAGTCCGCCTCTCGGAATAACAATAAAACCTTTTATTTCTGCTGTCGATATTAAACTTTAAATTATATCTCCTTTTCATCTGATTTCCTCTCCTCCTTGGCAATTGGTAAAGCCACAGGTGGATCTTACCTTATCCAAACTAAAGAAATCTGACACTAATCGACTACAATATCAACAAGAATATATTCAGTTAAGAAGTGAATATATTACTTACAAATCTATTTTTATTGATGGATCCAAGGGTGGTGATGTTGTTGCCAGCGCCACTATCATTGGATCCAGAACCTTATCAACTCGATTACCTGATAATTCATCCACTTTCACAGCTGAATCAAAGGCCATTTTAACTCCTTTAGGATATATTTATAAACAGACTAAACATAAGGAATTCATATTTTTTTCAAACTCTCTCTCCTGTCTTCAGGCTATTAAAAAAACACTTCGTGCCAGCATCCAAGTTTACTCGACATCATAGAACAACATAATAACCTTGCTACTGGCCAATACGACTTCGTCCTTTGTTGTTTACCAAGCCATGTTGGAATTTCTGGTATAATTACAATGGCTGCTGCTGCTGCAAAAGCAGCACTCAACAAATCTGTGACATCACTTCTTATACCATACAGTGATTATAGACCTGTCATTAGATGTTACATAAGAGATCATATGCAGAAGAAGCGGGACACACAAGTGGGTATAAACAAATCACATGCAATAAAAGCAAATATATGTTATGCCTACTTGGGTTTTCAGTCCAGATTTGAAGAGGTCATTTTAAGACGATGTCGTATTTGCCATTCTCGTTATACTCATGAATATATTTCAAAAGGTGAGGATCCTCCATTCTGCATCCCTTGTGATGAAAGAATCACGGCCAAGCATATCCTGCTTGACTGTATAGATATATCCATCACAAGGGATAAAGATTTAAAAGTTTCATCGCTCAGGGATCTTTTTAATCAGGTAAGTAGTCATTTAATTATTGTTTGTTTTAAAGAAATAGAATCATTTAATAAATTTTGTTTTTATCTTTTGTAATTAAAAACATTTTAGAATTGGAAGAAAGAAACTTGTTAACTGAGATTGTTTGTGGCTGTACCCTTGATGGGGATTTAAGTAGTGTAAAATAATTGTCCCCCAGAGTACGTCAGACCACGTCATTCAAAGTAATTTTTTCAACAACAATTTTAATCGTAGAATATATGTTCCCTTAATCTGGCTACATTTGACAATAATCGCCAACAGCTGAGGTGATGATGTAAATTCTGCTGAGGTTCATGCAGGTAGCAAAAGTACAGTAAATCCCCATGGACCCTAGCATTGTGATCTACCTTCAGCTGCTGGCTATCATTAGCCCTTTTTCATATTGTACTGTTTCATTAAGTGATATCTTTTTAAGGTTGTATGCTAGTTTTAAACATTAATCCGTGATATTCTAGTAATTGTACTGTCCATCGGTGACAGGTTTTATTTAGTTTAAATATATGTATTAAACATGTATAACTTCTCGTGACGATATGGCTGAAATATTGCCGATGTGACGTAAAGCATAAACTCATTCACTGCCTAGAACAGGTACATTCGTTGCTTGGCCCCACACAGCAGTACTCCTGTCATGCGACGGTGGCATGTAACACAAACCTGATAGTAAAGTGATGGACAGGAACTCCAGTCACAAGATAGCGCGTTTAGTGTTTGTGGAAACTTAAAACGATATGTTAAGTTTGAATTACGTCAACTGTGGACAGTGTAGAAATTCTGCTGCTTATTGGTAAAGAAAGAAAAACGTTTAAAAATATGTTCGTTTTGCAATAATAAAAAAGGCCGATTTTATAACCCGCTAGATTTAGGTGTTCTTGAAAATCGTTCCATATTAAAAGTGAATGAGGTCAGCGCCTTTACCACTGTTACAGCTTCGTCACTTCAAGAGACCCCGAGACTTTGAAGTCGGGGCCATATTGTTTGTTTCTTGATATCGCCGCACTCAACGATATTCCAGTAATATGATGCCGATTACAAATAATCGTGTATGGACCAGACAATCCAGTGATTGACATCATGAGCATCGATCTACGCAATAGGGATAGAACACATGCATCAACCAGGTCAGAGAGCCTGACTACCCGATCACGTTAGTCGCCTATTACGAAAAAAATAGGCGTTCCCCCTATTACAACGTTTCGGAGTATATGCTTACTCCTTTATCAGGTGAATGAATGCCACGAGGCAGAGAGCATATATATGTACATGTAAGGAAAACGAAATTAATAAGATAACAAAAGGTGGAAAATAACAAAGGGTAGAAACTAACAAGGGAAGCCAACATATATATGCTCTCTTTCGCATGGCATTCATACTCCGAAACGTTGTGTTCCTCATAATAAATAAGTTGACATCCGTATATTCTATTCCTTATGTGTATCACTTCTAAAAGCCTTTCAAAGGCCTAATATATTTAAAGCTTGTACATTTTACATCCATAACGACGCTGTACATAATAATGATATCTCCTATAAGAAATAAACGACTGCCCCCCTCTTCGTTTAATCTCCCTGCAGTGTTTTATAATAAGGGTAACGCTCTTTTTCAGGGCATTATCATTTGCAGAAGCCCGAGGTTTTCCATTAACTGCCCGACGAAGGAGTGCAGTTGAAAAGACCGAGGGCTTCTGCAAATGATAATGCCCTGAAAAAGAGCGTTACAGTTATTATGGCTAAAATGGATGGAATTTGTTATCAAATAAAAAGAAACAACAGCATCGGTTTTGAAACATATTACTGCAATCAACACGAATGTCACTGACCACATTTTACAAATATGGAAACGTCATAGAACAAACCAGATGACGTCACTATAATACGTGACGTCATTTTTTCTACCCCATGACGTCACCGAACAACGGGCTTGATAATGGCCCGTCGTCAAGCAATATGAGGGTATTATCAAGTTACAGTGGCCCGCTTATTTGTAATGATAATTGTATCCATTTTAGCTATAATGTACGATAAACAACGCCCAATCGTCTCTTATTTCTATATAATCGCTTATATTTAATCTCGGACAATCAAGACAGTAATAAACTTACAGTCTCCTACACGTTCCAACGAAATCAAACTCGTTCCATCGAATGTTTTTCTTTGCAACAGTTCCGTTGTTATGAACACACAATAAACTTTTTCCACACCTGAAACACATATTTGTCATATTACAAAAGTGGTAAGATTGTAAATGATAAAAAAGAGATTATATGTACTGTATAAGACATGATTTAATAGTTATATATTTATTTATACACATGTATGAATATACAAGGCATATCTTCCTTATTAATGACCGCCTCTGTGGTCTAGTGGAAGGTCCGGGGTTCTATCCCCGGCCGCGTCATTCCAAAAGACGTTAAAAGATGGTACTAAAGTCTTGTTGTTACCCCGTCTGGCGCTCGGCACTAAGGGGCTAAACAAGGACTGGTTGGCTCGGAGTCAGTATACTGTGTCCCACTGTCTCCCACAAACCCACACTCCAACATATAAAAAAATGTTAGCTGCTTTGTCAAAGGTTTTAATGAATATGAAATAATAAATCTCAGTATCCCCAAATCGTCAAAAAAAAAAGAATGTGTTCTGGCCTAAGGTGTTTTCATGCACCAAAACTTTAAAAAAAACCCGTCAACATAAGATTAAGCATGTTAACTATGGACCGACCAATTGATATTCTTATATCCCCGAACATTCTTGACAATAATTATGCTTCAGACTGTTAAAAAAATCCCAACAAGTTGCCTGGTTGGTTGGTTTGTTGTCTAATGCCGCACTCAGCAATATTCCAGCTACATGAGGTCTGTAAATAATCGAGTCTTGACCAGACAATCCAGTGATTAATATCTTGAGCATCGATCCACGCTCTTGGGATCGATGACATGCACCAACCAAGTCAGCGAGCCTGACCACCCGATCCCGGTAGTCGCCTCTTACGACAAGCATAGTCGCCTTTTACGGCAAGCATGGGTTACTGAAGACCTATTCTTACCAGGATCTTCACGGGTACCAAAATGCCTAGTCGCACGCACGCACGCACGCACGCACACACACACACACACACACACACACACACACACCAAATCATCAACTGAGGGGTAACACTCACGGAGCAGTAAAACTGTTACAGATAGCACCTCTTCTTGTCGCACACTCGGGGCAGCAACCACACGGACGTCGAACAGGTTCACAGCCACGGCGTGGCAACAAAGGGCAGTTCAACGTCATTTCAGGACTACACAGACAATCGTTATTTGTTGTGCCGAAATTAAAATCCAGCTGTGAAACACATTTGTGATGCAATATAGCTAACAAAACGGTAAGGAGAACCAACTTCATGTTGACCTGCTGTAGTTGCGTTGTGTATTTACGTCTAACTCCGTACGTCAACGCGTTTTATAGGAACAGGGATGTTTTGGGTAAGAGTAACTTCCTTATTTACCAAGGAGGGAAAAGGGGGGATATTTCATCAAATCACGTACACTGTACACAAATATGTTTCACCTTTGTTCAATCATGACATAGACAAATTAGCAACCTCTACAAAAAGATTTAACAGTTTGCAATTATATAAACTGTAGAAATGTTACAATAACGACAAACCATTATATACAATAAGCTATTATGTTTATAATTGTTTGTTTGCAAGATATGCTTACCCTTTCGCAAACACCCAGTGTCACTGATTTTATAAATTTCCCCGCTGTGTTGTCTTTTACGCCCAATGGAATCTGTTTCGTCGTGTAATCGAAACAGGTTATTCTTTGGCGTTGGCATCTTGTCTTTCATTTCATTTAAAATTTAAAAGTATGAAATAATGAAAATAAAGATATTCATAGATAGGTAATATACATAATCTAAGATATAGGTACCTACGGTCGTGTTACTGTAATCAATGAATACATTTCGGTTTGTTATGATATTAATGCAATGGGTGGTTCAGTCAAATAATTAATTGGGGAGCCAAGTGGTTAAAGCGTCACATTTCTTTTTGTTATGATATTAATGCAATGGGTGGTTCAGTCAAATAATTAATTGGGGAGCCAAGTGGTTAAAGCTCGTCACGCCGAAGACGCGGGTTCGATTCCCGACATGGGTACGATGTGTGAAGCCAATTTCTGGTATCCTCCGCCGTGATATTGCTGGAATATTGCTAAAAGCGACGTAAAACCATACTCACTCACGCAAATAATTAAATAAATTCAATTAAGTAATGAGTTGAAACGATTTTCATAGTAGGTTAGTATTGTGAATGAATAATGTCTTAAAGCAGACTTTGTGTTAATGGTCAAACGTATGTATTGTCGCCAGAAAACATCACGGAAGCTGCATTATAGGAGACCTGTGTCGTGCTGTAGGCGACTACACCTGCCAACAGTATGGCGGAAAGGGACATCATCCATGGTGAACGTCACGTACACAAGTTGACACTTTACAAGAGGAAGGCGGAAATGTTATCGGTCATCAGGGGAGGAGGTAGGAGTACGAACATTTTGTTTTTGGCAAAACAGTTTTTTGCTACCAACAGAGAGAGGCTATATCCAATAGTCAGGCTGATTATATTTAGTAAGCTTTCGTTTTGTCATTCAAAAGCTTATACCGCTTTTATTACCGCTGATCTATGTGTTTAACAACCACTCCTTGTTTCAAGCCATGTGATTAAGTGGACGTGACGAGTGTCATGCTTATTGTTATATTATGAAATTAATTTGTACATTTATACAACGCGCGTATTCAGAATCAGACATCTTTGCTCAAATGCAGGTTAAATGTGTTCCCCGATCAGTGAATCTGTATGCATGCCAGTTATCAATCTCAACTCGACCTGTGAAGATCCGGGGTAGAATAGGTCTTCAGCAACCTATGCCTGCCGTAAAAGGCGACTATGCTTGTCGTAAGAGGCGACAAACGGGATCGGGTGGTCAGGCTTGCTGACTTGGTAGATGCATGTCATCGTATCTAAATTGCGTGGATCGATGCGCATGATGAAAATCACTGGATTGTCTGGTCCAGACTCGATCATTTACAGACGCCGTCATATTGCTGAGTGCGGCGTTAAACAACAAATAAACAAACAAATCAATCTCCCTGGGGAGTATACAGCCCATGCCTACAACCCATGATGCGCTAGAAGGTTTTACATCCACCTCACATATCGGGTACCATATACCTGCTGGAAGAACAGAGGCACATTTGAACGAAGTCACTTGCCCAATGTGACACCACACGTTTTGACATTTGTATTGTTTCGGGTGTATGTACGTATTCGTGGTTCCACCATCTGGTCATCTACCAGAGGATGTGTGGCTTCTTTACAGTGAGTGCTCAGGGTGCATGTACTGTCCACGAGTGGAAGTGGCAACGACGTAAAATCATGTAGACATTGTCGGTCAATCCGCTGAATAACAACCTGGTCACAGCACCTGACCTGGAAGCCTAACACTTGAGACGGCTCGCTCACTCCGCCCCATGTTTACCTGACCTTAAGACCCGTGAATATTTACGGTAGAATAGGTCTTCAGCAACCCATGCTTGCCGTAAAAAGCGACTATGCTTCCCGTAAGAGGCGACTAACGGGATCAGGTGGTCAGGCTCGTTGACTCGATGCTTGTCATCGATCCCAATTGCGTAGATCGATGCTTTTGATGTCAGTCACTGGATTGTCTGGTCCATACTCGATTATTTACAGACCACCGTCATATAGCTGGAATAATGCCGATTGGGACGTTTGGTTTTAACCCGCTTTCAGAATTATTCCGTGAATCTCACGGCGGGACAAGAAATGGTTTTCACACATTGTACCCATCGAACTGGGGTCTTCGGCGTGACGAGCGAACGCTTAAACCACCCACCGTGCAGACAGACAAAGCACCAGACCGAGGAGGATAGTCTGCTCTTTAAGATGCAACAACTTGTTATTCTTATAACATAAAACAATGCTTATTTGCATCCACGCATGTGGCTACTTTCTTGTCACTGTGAACAACGAACAAAGACACATCGTCCCCAAACCATTATTTATTGGCCTTTTGAATGGTAGTCGGAGATACATGAACTGTCGAAGAAAGACATGTTTAACATGTGTAGTTATACTATAATTTATGAATAAAATATTATGTATGATAAAATGTCACATGAAAGGAACAATAACTATTATTATGAATAATTAAGTCAGTAATTAGTGGACAGTCAAGTAAGATTAATCTCATGACAGGTTTAGAAACGCTGTAGTACATGTAGCTTCATGGTAGCGCACTTTTAAAGAAATGCGCACATTGTCTTGATACCTTTTTGATTTGTCACGGCGAGTGCTCTGTTTTGAGTGTGACTGACAACACAATGCATAAGCGTAGCCATGGGATACGAGAATTGCACGTTAAGCAAATAATGATCCACTTAACATGACAATGCCTACACGTTGCAGCAACCGGCGTGAACATAATACACATCAGAAATATATTTGAATCTCAATCTGAGTATGACTGGAAAAAACCCTCCGGTATTCAGAGAGTGAATGGGTGAGTGTACCGTAAATTATTTCCAAAACGTTACCTAATTGTCCATCTCCTGAACGAATTCGAACACATTGAAATCGCGGTAGCTGTATAGTCAGAATCCCATTAATCCGAACGCTTACACAATGAAACAAAGGACATGTATCCCTTCCCATGATACGCTAATCCGGAAAGTGGTTAATCCGTGCGATATAAATGGTTTCGGCAGTGTCCGCAATACGAGGTTTTACTTCTTACGAAATCTGAGGGTAACTTGTAATTCGTTAAGCAATGTAAGAAAAGTACATAAAGTGAGTGAGTATGGTTTTACGCCGCATTTAGCACTATTCCCGCAATATCACGGCGGAGAACACCAGACATGGCCTTCACACATTGTACCCATGAGTGGAATCGAACCTGGGTCATCGTCGTGACGAGCGAACGCTTTAACCACTAGCCTATCCCACCGCCCATAAGTACATAACGACAGCTTGCCATACATGACAGGCTGGTTTGATGTTTGTAGAACTGTACTTCGAAGTAAAATGCATGTATCGTGGATTAATACATGCCTCTGACGTAATTAATTGTGTGAAGATTCATATACACTTACGCTGTACTCGCTCTGACACATTTCAGTCGATATTCCGTTAAGGAATATAATATTGTTTAAACTGCAATTAATGTATGTAAGTTTGATTATTTTCACAAACAATCATGTCTGAAATCAATTCCTGTTAAAACGACCGACAAAGAAACTGAACATCCATTGCAAGTGTTGAGCACAATATTGTATACCCATCCAAAGGTTCACCCTGGATCTTTTACGTGACATTAAAAATAAACATGCTTGTCAAATATGTCTCTAGTAATAAATAACATCACATTGTTTCATATGACGAAGAGTGTGTTAATACGTTCATGGTTACTGTTCAATTCTGCGACAAAACAAACACTCGGGAAACGAAACAAAAAAGTACATCGATCCACTTTCGCAATTATAAGGTACCGGTAGATATTACCGGTATCACAGCATGAGTAAGACAGGCGCAATTATGTCAATAATGCCGCTATTCCTTGTCGCCATTTGGGTCGGACATCTTAAGGGCCAGTCTTATCAAAGGCTACAAAAAAAATTATACACTTTCAAAGTCTTATTTTATAAAGGGTTGGAATTTATTACTAGGCAACCGAAGGGAAATAGTATTTTTGTCTCCTATGCAATTCCTTGTATGAGGGAGGTACTTTTTTTCAATTACATTTGACTAAATACTAAGTCCTCCATATTTTGTAACGTGAACTGCAGATAAAGAAAATTAAACATTATATATTGACATACCGAGTCTCGATATTTAGAATAATTTGGGATAATCAGTTATTGGTATCAAACCGACTGGTACACAAACACAAAACGCTGGATAAATAGAAGTCATATATTACGTATCACAGGCTGACCAAGAATTATAATCGTACCGAATTTAGGTTTCGTATCGAATCAGTAGATCCTTGCACATCTCTCAGCGGTCGTAAACCCATTGGCCCATCATTTTTGTGAAACACAAATGTATCCAGAAGCAACCAACTCCGAACATGTCGGGGGTTGTGTCCTATGGGCACGGATAACAATGAGTGACGTCATATCAAATTATTCGCGACAATGCACTGATGAGACGTGACGTCATTAAGGACGGCTACACAAACGATCAACACAATGTAACCCTCATGCAAATATTGTATTTATCGCTGGGAAGCATTGACATTATTTCTCCCGTTGTCTGTCTCCTCATTGAATGATGCTGAAAGTCCCAGAAAAGCTTGTGTTTAAATATCGACTATAATAAAAGTCAGCACCAACCCACGAGCAATAGGAATTAACTTACATGTTTATGGGAATGGCAATTTCTAGATAAAGCGGAACGCTTTTAAATACAACTTACTTGAGATTCATTGAATACTGAAAGTTCAACAGCGCTGATAACCAATCGTAAATGATTTGAACGCAGATTCGTGACATTTAAGACTCTATTTTCGCTGATGATTAAAGTATCAGGTTTTCCAATGATGACAGTGTCTACGACATTGTTCTTTGCAATAAGACATACTGAACACATTGCCTACGTAGTAGAATAAAACAACATCTAAGCTCTCTGTCAGAATTCCCTAACAATTGCCTGCAGAAACTAGTTTTGGAAGATGTTTTAACAACGAAGCTATTCTTGCAGTTGAAATACACTATCAGGATTTCCAAGAAATGAGTGATTAAGAAATCAAACCTACCAGACTTGCATGAATAATACAACTTTGCAAACCCATGATTGGGCATAGTTAATACATATGCTTAAACATATAATTATGAAATATATAGTGTCAGATTCGTAGGTTAACCAGTACCATAGACATTCAAATTTTCGAAAAGTTCTTTGTGAACATGATACTTCAATAACTCGTTCCAAACTGATTAGTTTTCGGGGATGCTTCCTCTATTTCCCCAATCCTAATTGCAGCATCATGGGATCCACTTGTGACCGCGCGCCGAGGTAGATACCTGACAAACGACCATTAGCCATGCGCAGACCGTAGTTCCGGTTCCGAAGTGACCTCCGTACAGGCGCTAGGGGTAAGCCAAATCTATAGGCAGACCTTTCATTTGGATTTGGTCTGTAGTTCTTCCTGAGAATTTCACGTGAATGGTGTAGATTGCTTCTAATTAGAGTAAGGAGATCCAGACGTTTTCCGATTTTATTGTGAAAACGAAAGAAATCAAGAGTCCTTTTTCCTATTCCAACATGGCGGAACTTTTGATCCGGAAGCATTGTTATCCACTGTCGCTTTAATTCTGATGGCAGTGGAAAATTCCTTGAATTTACAGAATCTTCGTTCAATCCCTCTCTGTCATCAGTAACACCTATAACAGACAATCATAAAGTAATGAACAAACGTTCGGGGCCGTATTCGTTTAATGTTACAATATAAAGAACGAAACCTCGTTAATACCAACGACGTTTTGAACGTCTATGTATTCGTAAAACGAAGTTATTCAGTACCTAAGTTCCATTAATCCGGACGATTTCAAAGGGAAGATCAACGGTAAGATCCAGGTAAATGAGATGTTAGTTTTACAAAATAAAAAGGGGGCACGGGTGGCCCAGTGGTCTAAGGCGCCGCGATTCGCTGTGCAGTGTTGCGTCCCATGAGCACTCCAGAAACCTATGGTTGTGTGTTCGAATCCCGGTTCGCCCCGATTATGTTTCTAGGTTTCTCAGCACCATACCCGTGCTCGTGGGTTTCATCGAAGTGGTAAACGTCTGATACCTGCATCCTCCCACATTAAGCTGACATAATTGACCGTGATATAATTGAAATACTGTTAAAAGCGGCGTTAAACACAACTCCCTCACTCACTACAAAATAAAAATAGTTCCCCTTCTCTCCACCCCGAGTATTAAATGGTCTGTCCCTCGCTGAAAAAAAAGACGCAACCGAAAGCAAGGTAAAAGTAACACCCAGGATTTCAAATTAAATGATATTTGAATACTGGGATTATGATAAATGATTGTGGGATATTCTTTATCATTTAACTAAAGCACAAATCCAAGACTTAAGCCTATGACGTAAAATCATGTATGTCAAACCCCAATGACATACGTTTCCGAATTTGGAAACCGGAAACGGCACTTTTCCACTGGCCATGTTTATACAAATACTGGAAGAACAAGGATTTCTTTGATCATGTAGACCGCCTCTGTGGTCTAGTGGTAGGGCGTCCGCCAGGAGAGCGGAAGGTCTGGGATCCAATGCCCGCCCGCATCATACCAAAAGACGTTAAAAGATGGTACTTGTTGTTACCCTGTCTAGCGCTCGGCATTAAGGGCTAAGACAAGGACTGGTCGGCTCGGAGTCAGTATACTGTGTCTGAGTGTCATGTTAAACTGCATCATGGCATGTATCTCCGTGGGCTAGCACTATAAAACCGGCTTCTGTCCGGACTAGTACAAGTAGCCGCTACAAGTAGCTGCACGTCGCTGTATAAGTGCAATAATCTTGGACGCTACGTTAAATTTCACCTCACCTTTTTCATCATGTTGATGTTGGAGATAACATTTAATAGATACGAGCGGGTGATACATTGTTAATAGCGTCACCAAATCGCTATTAAAGGTTATCAGATGGTTACAGACTGATAGTACCGATTTTGAAATTGAATATCACAGACACAGCCTGTAGGTAACATGCTACGAATGATGGCGAACTGTTTTACATCGGCACCGGTTGTTTATCGGAGAAAGTAATACCGTCCACTCTCGTGAAAAAAGTGTAACGCAGCAAGGCTATAAACATCAACTATTCTGAGATCAAATAAAATATCAAAAATACTTTCAAAAAGCAAACGCATTAAATACCGTGACAAGCTGGAAACAGCCCAACTTGATTTGTTCTTGAAACTCCCATATCGTATTATAGCGGCCCACTCACAGTTGATGCTTGCGTAATGTTCATATCGCCAGGAGGCAACAATCTCCAATCTCCAATTACTCATATTTTCCGTGGCGTCAACATTATGTTTGCTGGTTATGTAACTGTCTAACACATAACGATTAACACTGTTATACACCCATGTCCAGTTCCAGTCAAACGACATCTGATTTTCATGGAAAGTGACAGTGACACCGACTAATATGTCATATTGTGCCCTATCCGCCCGCGTGACGTTTCGCAAGTGAGAGCACATCTTGTTCCACATGACTTAAGTTGTGACAGTACTCCACAAATATAATCAAATACAACTGAATGAATCGTTAATGTTGTAATTACCGTTCTACAGTTTCAAATATGCTACAACACATCCATCAATCATTTTGTGTCGGATAGTTCCAGGAGATTATTTCTCGGCGAATGGATTTTCCTCAGGAAGTTAAAAGGGTTATTTGTTTTGCTTCACATGACCATGGAATAAATGTATCTCTACGCTTAATGCAGAGTAATATTTCCACTATTTCGATGTATTTATTTCTAAATGGGGAACCCTCAAAAATCGTGTTTTTTATTATCGGAAAGATTAACAACAGCGTTTTGTTAATCGGAAATAAACTGATAAATGGAGACTCATATTAAAAACACACTCGTGATGAATTATGTTTTACATGTGTTCTAGTATACTGAATCTAGCATACTGTACAAAGGCGACTAACGGGATCGGATGGTCAGGCTCGCTGACTTGGTTGATGCATGTCATCGATCCCGATTGCGTGGATCGATGCTCATGATATTAATCACTGGATTGTCTGGTCGAGACTCGATTATTTTCCAAACCGCCGTCATATAGCTGGAATATTGCTGAGTGCGGCGTTAAACAACCAACCAACCAAGTATACCGTACGTAGCATGGACATCAGGACTCCTTATCGTATCGGGAAAGCGTGCTTGCATTTGTTCATGGCACATTCATGTGTGCAAATAATATTTATCTTTTGCAATTACGAGGGTTCTAAGTATTGGGGTACTTGAATCAACAATAATGATTAACATTATATGGCTGACCATACTATTCTATGTATTAGGAATAAACATTGTATTAAGATAACCTTGGTAATCTACATGGAAATATAGCGTGTTTATTCCTTATTCGGGATATTTACCACACCAAAACTCACAAGCGTGATAACCTCTTTCTTATATAATGTAATTCTTAAATTGTATCGTCCAAACAGGTCTCTCACAGATGGTCACTACCAGTTTTCCTGGAATTATCGTATTAACATATTATGTCGTCACAAGCTCAGTGATTGGTCAGTCGGACATGTACAACAGGTAATGTAGTTCCAACTGAAACTTGTTTTTAGTCAGCGGCTTAACTACCATACAGGCAAAACATCAATTCATAACATAATTTATCAAGGGAATATGTCTACGCACGAAAATACATTTGTCAGTGATATTCTTATCGCGGTAATCCGTCCCAGTAATTGCTCTCTATGACAGGAACATTACTCTAGTCTATGGTACGTCACTTTTGTTTAGAATCAGCCCTGTCGTATTACGATGTCATAACGTCACGAAATACAACCAGATGTCCAACACACCGACCAAATGAAAGAAAGTATAGTTTTTCGGCCAAATCTAGCTATTTCTTATTCGAGGAAAGACACCAAGCCACTGGGGTCCACAAGCACACTCAGGTATGAAAACTGATATCCCGACCGTCCTTCAATGTTGCCTACACTTGTAAGAGGCCTCAGCTTCGGAGACACTGATTTCAGACTATAATGTTTATGGTGATTACAATTACTTATCTGGACATATATATATATCTAGACTTCGAGGGACAGCGTCACAGTATATTATGATTCAAATGACAAACAATGGCGTTAGGGTTTTACCGACAAGAGTAGCTAGCAAGATTTAATGACAATGACAACGCTTGTAAATGTCGATTAATTTGTTTGAGTCAACTTACCAAAATCTGATATACCGCAACCAAGTCCACAGAAGGTAACTAAGGCTAACAAAGCGTAAGCGCTCGCATCCATGATTTGTCTGAAACAGAAATGTTTGATATGTCACATCAACTGACAACAGACAACTTTTATCGCTCGCGTCTATATTTGGCCATAAAAGTCTTGAAGTTGTAAAGACCGCCTCCGTGGTCTAGTGGTAAACGGAAGGTCCGGGGTTCCGATTCCCGGCCGTGTCATACCAAAAGTAGTTAAAAGATGGTACTTGTTGTAACCCCCTCTGGCGCTCGGCATTAAAGGGCTAAAACAAGGACTTGTCGGCTCGGAGTCAGTATACTGTGTCTGAGTGGGGTATATATGTTAAACTGCGGCATGGTATCTCATTGAGCTAGCACTATAAATCGGCATAAGTCCGGACTAGTACAAGCAGCAACACAAACACATACACGTGCATGCACGTCGCCTTGTAAGTGCAATAATCTTGTAAAACCCCATTTCACCTCACCTCACCTCACCTCACCTCACCTCACCTTGAAGTTGTAACATAGCAGCCACAAAGATAAGGCAACAATATTCTTTTTTCTATTTTCAAATATACTTAACAACAATTCATGAACAGAAAAGCATGCTTATTGCTTGGCATTTGTGCACTAACGCAATGTATTGATCATGATGACAACCATTCGTCTCTTACGTAACTTGTCGATGCATCGGTGGTGCTTTTAAATAGCATGTGTTTTTGTGTTTTTATACATTCTATCGGGAATACCCTATGAACTGTTCCAAATTACAGTTCCTGTTTATTAATAATAATACTAATAACGATAATAATGTGTAATTATAAAGCCTTAATTCCATTCGCACGGCATATGTGTAAGCGCTACAATAAGATGGGTAATATAACAGTACATGAACATGAAGGACAAACATTCAGCAGCATATTTCAGTCAACAGTATATTCTGACTTGAGGCAGAGGGACAGAGCAGGACTTGCATATCTGAATGCTCTGTGGCCAAAATATTTCAGTTTTTGTACAATACATGCTGTGAGCGTAATGTATATTTCCATATACGTTATTTTTCATTAAATCATATGTTTTTATCATTGACAACAGTTGTATTCTATCGTGAATTGATACCTTTTCATGAAAATGACGAACTCGGATTAGAATGCGAAATTACCATGCACAAACGTATGTGGTGGGTTCATAACGTGAAATAATTAAGGCAGAGCGGGCCAATTTAGAATTGACCAGCGGACCAAACTTGACCATAGAGAAGGGATAGAGCTACAGGAGCTTCATATCTTTGGAAAGTCCTGCGTGAGATGAAATGATCTGATTTATGTCCTTATATGTAACAGAATGTTATTTGTCCCCAAGAAATTTCTTCAGAAATTATGATATCATTTCATGTGGTTGTACGTTTCTCATGCAAGCCCTATTAACTTTAGTTTTAAGATCACATCCTGATGTAAGGAATCACATGAAAGAAGTACATTGTAAATAGCGGGGTCAGCAGTACAACACTTATATATTTGCCAACTCATCATCTTCCAACTAGTTCACTTGCTCTGTACTATAAACAACGCCAACAATTACCCTACTTGCAACTGAAAGGTCTCCTTGTACTGTCGTAATTGAACCGTCCACGTGGGTAGCTCTGATAAAAGAAAGACACTGATTTCATTATAAATGCTTAGTTAAATATCAAATACGATTTTAAAGTTAATAAGGAAGATGAAGTGAACGTCGGTATATTAATAACGATTGGCAAGATTGTAATCACATGTGATTTTGTTGTCCTTTGTGGCAGAAATTGTGTTATTGGCATATGTCATATTTACGAGAATCAGGTTTACATACAACGCAATACAATATACAGAACATATTTTAAAGTGTCTTCTGATAACTTTGCTTCCAATACAAGACGGTTTTACGCCAATCAATATTTGTCAAGACAATTCGGTTTTTTTTGTCATGGTGTTGTGTAATAGTGTATAACGTTGCGTCTAAGATTATGGAACAAAGATAGCGACTTGTGGGTGTGGCTGCTTGTATTAGTCCGGACTAATGC
Organism: Haliotis cracherodii; assembly: GCF_022045235.1. Lineage (NCBI taxonomy): Eukaryota > Metazoa > Mollusca > Gastropoda > Lepetellida > Haliotidae > Haliotis > Haliotis cracherodii. Next base: position 21,788,112 of record NW_027266319.1, read on the forward strand.
CAATTATATAGTGCAAACCCACTGAGATACCATGCCGCAGTATTATACGGATAAACTCCGCTCAGACACACCATACGCTGTCCGAGCAGACCAGTCCTTCTTTTATCCCCTCATTTACGAGCGCCAGGCAGGGTAACAAGAAGTACCATTTTAAAGTCATTTGGTTTGACGCGGCCAGGGATAGAATCACAGACCTTCCGCTCACGGGACAGACGCTCTCTTCACAACCCCACGAAAGCGGTACTTGTGTTATGTTTATCACGGAATAAACAAACGATAATGATTCAATAAACACGTCCAGTCACTGCGTCAACGGAAATGCCGTTACTACATGACCAATTGGGTATGATAGAGCCCCTTCGACACTGGTCTGATTGCCTAAGACAATAATAATGCAGGACACATAGGATATTGTTGACTGTGGCGTAAAACAGCATTCGGCTCTCTCTTAATACGTATGCGTTTGCATGTTTACTTCCATGGGACTTTATACCTAGCCACTTTATAACGTGTGTTTCGAGTGAATTTAAGAACAATTTTCTTTCATTTCTTTACAAATTTTAAAACAATAAATAGGGAGGGTCGGGTAGCCTAGTGGTTAAAGCGTTCCCTCGTCACGCCGAAGACCCGGGTCCAATTCCCGACATGGGTACATTGTGTGAAGCCCATTTCTGGTGTGATATTGCTGGAATATTGCTAAAAGCGGCGTAAAACCATACTCACTCACTCACTCTCTAAAACAATAAATAATCTGTGATAATCTAGTTATTGTATTGTCCATCGATGATAGTTTTTTTTATAAAGCGCAAAGATACTAGTATGTATTATTTAAGTATAACTTCTCGTCACGATATATCTGAAATATTGCCGATATATCTGAAATATTGCCGACATATCTGAAATATTGCCGATGTGACGTTAAATATTAACTCACTCACTCGTAGTGTCATCCATTGGTGTCCTCATGATCAGTTATTGATCGACACTGAGTGTTTTTAAATGCTTCCGTTCGCTTGGCTTAACTCATGTCCCTACCACGTGGAATATCTCCGTGAAGCTTGGTTAAATTAAGGTCCCCGCGATAGCACATGAGAGGTACTCAAACAAGTATGTAGAATAACAGTTATTATGCTGCAACAAAATGGCCAAAAATATACGTCGAATCTATTTACTAGAAGAACACTCAACATTAAATCCTTGACGTCAACACAATGAACCTTTATGGCTAATCTTTATGAAATAAACATGCAATCCTCCAGTGACTACCACTAAAAATATATATTTGGTTATATAATGATATTGTTTCCAGTGAAAACACCGTAATAGAGAACTGTATGCACATACGTTTCCTGTAATCACGCTGCCAGAGTATGTAGTCTCCGGTACACTTTAAATCATTTCACCTCAGTGATTACTTTTCTGTTTTCAAATAAAATAAGCATTCCCTGAAGCATTGTCTCACGAAGCTGATAATTTAGAGAAAATTTGTTTATTTATGTGTCACATTTTGCAGCAGCTACATTTCGTATTTGAAGTGAGGTGATGTTTAATGCCAATGATTGATTATACATTTATGAATTTTATTATCCTCGTGTGGAAACGTTTGGGTATCTGTTTCTCCAACCTATACTATTCTGAAATGTAATAATTCAACTTAATTTGGTATATCATGTATTCATTTTCGTAAGTTTCTATACCTCAGAATACCAACTGCAATGAAACAAACTTTTCCATATCAAGAACACCGCATTGAACATCAAAACAAAGAAAAAAAGAGGCAAGACATTCTACTTCTCAAATGTTCCAAACACGCTGAAATTAATGTCACATATTTTCAAAGTCAAGGAAAACCTTCAACACCAAATCAATAATACAAATGTTGCCCACATCGTGTGACCTGCGAATGGACACTTTAGAACATACGCATCCCTTTAGAATTAGTCAGTTGAATTACCAACGGTAATAGGAAGGCTCAATGTCTGAGTGTCTCCTCCAGTCCTTTTTCTATCCTACAGTTGCATGCAGCTGAAAACATGTATAATAGGCTCACCCACAAAACATCTTGTGTGCGTCAACTCTTCCCGTCCCTATTGTATCTCACCCTCGGTGCACTGTGGTGTTGTTGAAAGTTAGGAGTGAAAGGCTCGCTCGACGCTCCTAGGAACTTGACACAAATTTGACGTAAATGAAAACCACTACATTTCCCTGTGCATTCATCTGTAATTATTTTCGATTGGGATGCCATGGACCAATACTGTAGTAATATGTGCAGGTTCCTTTGTCACACTGACAGCTGTTGAATCTTTTACAGAGGAGGTGGTGTAACGTTGACGGATGTGTAGGGCACTATGGACTTTGAGAGGATGGTTTAACAAACCTTTAATATTTGGAGAATATGTCCAGATGAGAAGCACATTTTTGCGACTCTCTTGCGAAACATGAAATAGTGGTTAAGATCTCGGTTAGTTTTTTTTAGGTTGGTTGGTTGGTTGGTTGGTTGGTTGGTTGTTTAACGCCGCACTCAGCAATATTCCAGCTGTATGACGGCGGTCTGTAAATAATCGAGTCTGGACCAGACGATCCAGTTATTGATATAATGAGCATCGATCCACGCAATTGGGATCGATGACATGCATCAACCAAGTCAGCGAGCCTGACCACCCGATCCCGTTAGTCGCCTTTTTACAACAAGCATAGTCACCTTTTACGGCAAGCATGGGTTGCTGAAGACCTATGCTAGCCCGGATCTTCACGGGTCTCCCGTTGGTCGCCTTTTACGACAAGCATAGTCACCTTTTACGGCAAATAAGGGTTGCTGAAGACCTATTCTACCCCGGATCTTCACGGGTCCGTATTGGCTCTACTTATCCGTAGATCTTAACTAGGCATATACAAAATGTTATCTCAGTTTCTTACATTTACACTAACTAACAAAATAGAAAGAATGAAAGTTATCTAAAGAGAACAAACATATAAAAATGTGGACAATCAAGTTCACATTTTGTACATTTGCATTGACGAAATGATTTTAAAATGATGTTGTTAGGATCTACTCCTTCATGTTCATACTGCTAACAAGTATTTAATATCCGCTAATCGTGTGTTCGAATCCCTGATATTATGATCCTATGGGTGTCAGAACCATACACGTGCTCGTGGGTTCATCGTATCCCAGTTGTATGGATCGATGCTCATAATGTACATCACTGGATTGTCTGGTCCAGACTCGATTATTTACAACAGACCGCCGTCATATAGCTGGAAAACTGCTGAGTGCGGCGTTAAACAACAAACAAACAACAAATTGGTTGGCGTCACTCTGAGCTTTAAAAATGAATTTATTATAAGGCCAACACTGGACTTTCTTGCCACATTTAACTGGCAAGCCGTCATATAAAACAGAAGCCGTGACGTAAAACACAACTCATTCACAGTATTGTTTGTGCCCCCATTAGGATTCGTGTCTCTCTGCGTCATGGTTACCGTTATATTTCCCGTTTCGGTAATCAGCCTCATAGTTGCCAAATGACCCTCGTATTTCACATGTTGTATACAACGTTTACTACCTGGCACCCACAAATGGAATACACACATTCCAATAAAATATGTATTACATTATTTCTATTAAATCGAAGAAAAGATATATAGCGTTTTGTGACAACTTTATGATAATTAATAATTATGTAAGGCACTAATACATAAACCACACAATAATTATATAACAGGCATATCCAGAAATAAAATATAACTTCTATCAACAGGCGCTTGAGAACCTGTTTGAAATTCAGAATACGTCTCCCCTTTACTTGCTCAACGTGACTGTAAGCAATGACACTATCGTCCACCGCGGAATGGCAACTACCTTGCTTTGTTGCCCATTCCAATCACAGAAACACATTGGTTGCAAGCCATCAGAATCGGATAAGGAGAACAGTCAGTTACCAAATAAATTGGATTTTGTCAGACCCAACGAATCAATTGCTCATCACTGCCAATTCGACCTGTCAATTTTGCACAATAGGAGGATAAACCTATCAGAAAATAGAGTCATTTGAGAGATCAAGTAGGCTTCTGACTTCATAAAAATCCGTGAGAATTTATGGGATTGGTGTAAATGAATTACGAATTGTGATAATGTTGGGTGCCGCTTTGCGTTTCCTGACCAATGGTGAAGCTTACCACCAACGGAACGCCCTGAAACAACATTGGTGAAAATTCAGGGGGATGAAATTTATAAAGAAGAGTTCTCCACTGTACTGAAAGAATTTGTACAAATAATGACGCTGTCCAAAAATGTTCACATGCCTATTATATCACTTAGAAACCTCTTACAATCCCTACGATCCCATCGCCAGTCTCTACTCCAACATCAAACCCCGACAAAGTACCTGCTGATGGGTGGGTCAAGATGAGGTACGTGAATGCCAGACTGATAGGCGAGTGGGAGATTTTTCATGGAACTGAAGTACACAAGGATTGAGTGAGTTTGGTTTTACGCCGCTTTTAGCAATATTCCAGCAATATCACGGCGGGGGACACCAGAAATGGGCTTCACACATTGTACCCATGTCGGGATTCGAACCCAGGTCTTCGGCGTGACGAGCGAACGCCTTAACCACTAGGCTACCCGAAGTACACAAGGAATGGGCCAATACTATCATCACATATTTTACACGACTTTATGCAATGCAAACATAGAATGTTCTCTAGGGCTACATTGTAATTTATACATGTACTCCTCCTGGGTATTTTTTGTTCATTCAGGCATAAAGCCAGTCCACACAGCCATGTTAAGAGAATTACAATGCAAACCGAGTTACAACCACCAAAACATCATTCATAATACAAACTTTGCACAGGAAATCATCTGTAGGGGAAAAGAGTACCGACAGTGATGCATGTATGCAGAAACAGAAAAGAACATGTTGTCTGCAGATATATTACTGCTGAGATTCACTTAAATCTGTAAGGTTGGTTGGTTTGTTGTTTAACGCCACACTCAGCAATATTTCAGCTATGTTACGGCGGTCTGTAAATAATCGAGTCTGGACTAGACAATCCAGTGATTGATATCATGAGCATCGATCCACGCAATTGGGATCGATGACATGCATCAACCAAGTCAGCAAGGCTGACCACCTGATCCCGTTAAGTCGCCTCTTACGACAAGCACAGTCGCCTTTTACGGCAAGCATGGGTTGCTGAAGACCTATTCCACCCCGGATCTTCACAGGTCTCCTGACCTTAAGAGACCTTCACCACATCTATTCACAATAACACCGTTTTCGTTCACGTTGGATAAAAACAATTTCCTCTCAACAGATACAATATTAGTTACAAATCACAAAACAGCAAGGTCAGAAACCTGATTTGCCCAAAACTGTTCTGAAGAGCAGGAAAGAGCAACAAGTGCTATTTGACATTATTGGCTTTGCAACTGCCACACTAGGACGGACGCCGTGGCCAATCCCCGCTAGCGCCGAGCTCAAGGTTTACAAGAACTTTTGCGTTCCTGTGCCCGATCATTAATGACCATTAACACAGAATGTAAGGCCTCAGGTTACATTTACGGTAAATTATGAACATCACATAGTCTTTGATATGTGGTCGTTTTCAGCTGGCATTATCGGCAGGTCATCCAGAGTTACAGACGGCAAGGTCTATCGTAATTTCAACTAGAACTTGGCTAAATAAGATGAATAAATGAGCCACAGGTATCGTTTGGAACATCGGATGAACTGTCGTTGAAGCACATTTCCGACAGAACATTCTGTGGCTGTGTGTACCGATATGTTTCGAGCTTGAAACACTGTATTTCCCCAGCCTTGACATTTTCAGCAGATGTATCCGATTACTTAAACTCAGTGGAATTCGCTTCGCACAGCTGTCTACCTCGCAGTTCTGCTCAGACGGGGAACTAGTTCATAGTGCGAAATTAACGAGCGATTGCGAAAACTTTATACTGTTAAATTAGCCTTTTTCAGTGAGGATAAAGTGTTACTCCATTGCTGAAACTTTTCAACGGCCTTTCATTTTGCCTATGACATAATTTTGTCGTTTAACTTCACTGGAGAAAAAAATACACTAGAATCAATTTACAGCTCCATGACTGACTTGTGGCCATCTTTCTCTCATTTGTTTTATAGAAGTTACTGAAATTGTTTTCTTTGATTCTTCTTCAATTGCATCTGTGGTAATGTATCGAACATTATACACTCTTCAATTTGTGTATGTCCCCTTGAAATAAATATTTAGGCCTCTGTAAACCCCGGGTAAACTAAAATTGATTTCAATCGTGACATAAGCGTCATTATAAATTGAAACGGGTGCAACTACATTGTAACTTTATCAGGTACATATAGACCTATAGATAAAGCGGCGTTACAAAGAAAGCATAAAGTTCTTTTCTATCAAGGGTGTCATCACAATTCATCGTTCGTCATTTTCTGTGAAGATGCGGTTAGAATAGGTCTTCAGCAATCAATGCTTGCCGTAAAAGGCGACTATGCTTGTCGTAAGACGCGACTGACGGGATCGGATGTTCAGGCTCGCTGACTTGGTTGATGCATGTCATCGTATCCCAATTGCATGGATCGACCCTCATAATGTCAATCACTGGATTGTCTGGTCCAGACTCGATTATTTACAGACCACCGTCATAGAGCTGTACTAATGCTGAGAGCGCCGTTAAACAACAAACAATCAAACATCGTAAGCCATAGATAATTGTACAAGGAATTGGAACTTCGAACAGTACGGGCCTCAAGTACTCAATAACACCTGCTATCTGAAAACACATGAATGTTTTTCTCTCAAGTGACCCACACTCTATTCCGACCACCTCAATAGGGATATCACTACAGCTGGGAATAGTATCAATCCACATTGTTGTGGAGGGTGCCAATGAAAGAAAGAGATTGTTTCTCCGTGTAAATCTGTCTTCAATGTACCACGTTATTACCAAAGTGAGCGAGTGAGTTAAAAATTTAACGTCACATCGGCAATATTTCACCCATATCGTGACGAGAACATTAATAATACTTAAATTTAGACGAATAAAAACCTGTCATCGACGGACAGTATAATAACTAGACTATCACAGTTTAGAAGTAAAACTAGTTGAGTACAATTAAAAGAATAACCTATGATTTAACATTACGTTATAAAAACGGACTATAGATCGCCAGTAACCATTGTGCGGCCACCATACTAGGTACCGTGGGGACTTACGATACTTCTGCTACCTACACGGTTCCCCAGCAGGATTTACACCATCGCTTCAACTGCTGGTGATTGTAGTAAATTTTTAGCCACTAATTAAATTAATTTACAAACATTCTACGATTACAAATTACGGTAGGAATAACATTCTAAATGATTTGGTCTTATGATACCCTCTCAGGAGGACAATCATTTTACGCTACTTCAAACCCCTTCGAGGGCACAGCCACAAACAATCTAGGTTAATAATTATACTACCATTTCGTAAAAAAACAACTATGTACATAAAAAAATTACCAATTTATTCTATTTCTTTTAAACAAATCTATGATTAAATGAGAACTTAGATTAAAAAGATCCTTTATGGACGAAACGTTGAAATATTGACCCCTTGTAATGGAAAAATTAATACAGTCACGCAGTACGTGCTTGAGTGTGATTCTCTCATCACAAGGGATACAAAACGGAGGATCCTCACCTTTTAATAGATATACGTGTGTATATCTTGAATGGCCAATACGGCATCGTCTTAACTTGACCTCTTTAAATCTGGACTGACAGCCCAAATAGGTGTAACCACGCAAAGGCTGACTTGGTTGATGCATGTCATCGATCCCAAGTGCATGGATCAATGTTCATGATGTCAATCACTGGATTGTCTGATGCAGACTCGATTATTTACAGACCGCCGTCATATAGCTGGAATATTGCTGAGTGCGGCGCTAAACAACAAACAAACAAAACAAAACAAAGCAAAGCACCTTTGTCAACATGCGTTCATATTCAAATATTGGAATCAATTGGAATATAAATAACTTTGAAAAAATCAAAACCTCAGGTAATATGTAGTTACACTGATTCAGTAGGAATGGTCACTTACCGTACACAGTGCACAAATCTCAACTATACACTCCGAAGCTTATGATATGTTCTTTCGGTGTACTCATCTGCAGTGGATGAGGGGACACCTGAAAGGCTGTTATTTGTAATCTCTCCTCCGCCCACTCACCAATTAGCGACGTCAATAAAGGCATGCAACCTTATAATTATTATAAGAATCAACGTAACATTACTCCGCCCGAACTTGGTCGAAGGGGTAACGATATTCTCGACAAGAAAACGAAACGCCAAAGATAGCAATTATACATTATCAAATATTACTTGATAGCTAATCGACCCGTGAAGATCCGGAGTAGAATAGATCTTCAGCAACCCATGCTTGTCGTAAGAGGCGACTAACGGGATCGGATGGTCAGGCTCGCTGACTTGGTTGATGCATGTCATCGGTCCCAATTGCGTGGATTGATGCTCATGATATTAATCACTGGATTATCAAGTCCAGACTCGATTACTTTCTGATCGCCGTCATGTAGCTGGATTATTGCTGAATGTGGCGTTAAACAACAAACCAACCAACCAATGATAGCTGATCTATGTCTATGTCTTGTTATTTAGTTTTGTTTAATTTGTTTTCTGTAAGTATTTTAATTCAGAAAATATCGACCTTCAATAATAGAATGGAAATTAAATTTATAACTTTACACTTCATGTCTCAATGGAAATGCGGTGTCAATAGTTATATAATGATGTGTTAATCTGTAATTGCATTATTAGTCATGTAAGTCGTTTTTACATTCAATACACTTTGACAAAGTATACACAGTAATTGTCATTAGCAGTATAATGTTGCCTGAAAAAATAAGCTATAATCTGGTCTGATCGTCGCGGACAAGGACAGATCAGCAAAGCTGACTTTCATAAGTGAGTGAGTGAGTTAGGTTTAATGCCGTTTTTCCCAGTACTTCAGTTAAATCACAGCATGGCAGCTTGATGCTGGAAGAAAGTCCGAAATAATGCAGACCTTTGATGAAATCCACAAACACGGGTAGCTGACAAAGCTAGAACCATAATCAGATCCAACCAAGTTTCGAACCCACTATTTGATTGTAAAATATATTTTTGTACTATTTGTTTTAAGTGATATGGACCCATGAAGATCCGGGGTAGAATAGGTCTTCAGGAACCCATGCTTGCCGTAAAAGGCGACTATGCTTGTTGTAAGAGGCGACAAACGGAACCGGGTGGTCAGGCTCGCTGACTTGGTTGAAGCATGTCATCGATCCCAATTGCGTGGAACGATGCTCAGGACATCACTCACTGGATTGTCTGGTCCAGACTCGTTTATTTACAGACCGCCGCCATATAGCTGGAAAATTGCTGAGTGCGGCGTAAAACAACAAACCAAACCAAAAAAAAACAAAATTTAAGTGATATGAATCATTTCTGAAGGAACTTACCATATTTTATACATGGTGGTACAAGGATTGTCTACAGACATACCAGGAAGTAACTATAGATTATTCTGCCATAGGAATATCCCAAAGGTAAACGTCGACCGTTTAGGACCAGTGTTCTGACATTAACTATTGCTTTTCAGATGACGGAGATTCTACTTCCAGCAGTAAAGTCATACGAGCGGGAACATCTATATGCGATCATTTGAAAATGTCATATTACAATGTACGTCACTGGCAGGTAAACATGGTTTGTACATAAGCGGCTAGCATCTATGTAACTACTTCCTCATGCCACATAGGGGGCACGGGTGGCCCAGTCGTCTAAGGCGCCGCGATTCGCTGTGCAGCGTTGCGTCCCTTGGGCACGCCAGAAACCTATGATTGTGGGTTCGAATCCCGGTTCGCCCCGATTATGTTTCTAAGGTTTGTCAGCACCATACCCGTGCTCGTGGGTTTCACCGAAGTGGTAAACGTCTGAGACCTGCATCACTTTGGGCTTTCCTCCCACATTAAGCTGACACGCCGTGATATGACTGGAATACTCTTAAAAACGGCGTTAAACCCAACTCACTCACTCACTCACCTCATGCCACATGGATTGCTATTTGTGTCACGTTCTGTGATATGATATACGACATAACGATTTAATTTTGAATCTATACTGAACCGCAAAAGTAACGTCACCATGGATAAATATATGAGAAACTTTTTTTTGTCCAAACACTGTAAACATACTTTGAGACATATTAAAAAGATATAACTAGGCAAAACTGATCATCAAGGTTGAAATTAAAGTGTCAAATGTTCTTAAAGTGAAACAACACTAGTCTCTGAGAAAATGGCACCACAAGTTGGTAGCTCGTGTGTCTGCCATGTGCACTGATGACTGCCGTGCAACGTCGATACATGGAATGGATGAGGCGGTTGATGAAGGCCATAGGCACTTGAGCCCACACTCTGAGGAACACCTGAAGCAGTTCAGTTGAAGTTGTCGGCTTTGGTCGGACGTCAATCAGCCGTCTTTGATTCTCGTTCCACAGGTGCTCTATGGGATTGAAATCAGGACTGAGGGCAGGCCACTGCATGGTTCTGATGCCATTCTGCTGGAGGAAGACTCTCTTTGCTCTCGTAGTGTGGGCACGGGCGTTATCATGCTGAAACACGTGGTTGCGGCGACGTACCAAATGAGATATGGCGTGTGGTCTCAACACTTGATCAATGTACCGAGCTGCTGTGACCCCATTGCCTCTCCCTGGACCGATGGTCTGGAAGACCACAGGGCCGACCCTTTGTGCAAGACCAATTCCACCCCACACCATGATGCTCGGACCACCCCACGTTCCCCACGGCGTCGACAGTCTCTCTCTCCCTGCCATCTGCTATTGAGATACAGTAACGGCTCTCGTTTGAGAAGAGGACTCTTCTCCACTGCTGGTGGCGCCAATGCTGGTGCTGTGTTGCCCACTGAAAACGGTTCCGTCGATGACGTCATGTCAGAATGGGTTCTCAGTGTGGCCTGTGACAGTGGAGGTGTCTGCTCGCCAATCGTCGACGCACGGTGTCCGCACTAATGTGTCGCTGGTGTGTCCCTATGGTCTGTCGAGCAGTTTCCGCAGCAGTAACAAAGCAATCTTGAAGATGTTGTCGCACAATCTGACGATCCTGACGTTGGGCGGTGACCCTTGGTCTTCCACTACGTGGTTGGTCATCTGTAGTGTTGTTGGTATGGTACCGTAGCTGGAGCCTGTATATGGTCCTAACGTGGACTTGAAATGCATTGGCTATTTGCCGGACGGTTTGTCCAGCTTGCAATCGTCCAAGGGCTTGGTGTCACTGATTTCTTGTCAATCTTGGCATGCGGTAGCAATTCAATAACGAATGAATGTCATCCGATATGGGTGGATTTTTATAGGGCAAGAAATGAGGGAACGCATGTGCATTTCAATTTGCACGGAACTCACTCATTTTTAAGGACAAGGAAATGTTAAATTATAGAAACTTGCCAAAAAATACCCACTTTTCTCATGCAATATTACTTTGGGTGGCGTTTCTTTTGCAGTTAAGTTTATATAAAGGGGTCTATAGTGTTTCCGCCTGCGGTTGGTACTTGGCATCTTGGAAACGTCGTGAATTACTTAATCCTAAGAATTAGACTTCTTTAGGGTTTCCTCAGAGAAGACGAACCCGAGACACAGAAAATAGTTCACGGACGGTAATTGAAAGGCAGTTGTTGCATATCAGGTTGTGTATGTTGGTGGTTGATACAGCTGTAGCATTGGGTGATATTGATTTAAGGTGCAAAAGGTGGCTCAGTTATATGTCAAGACTCATGATGAAAACAAGGCATTCCACATTTTTCGTAAACGAGCCAAGGATGTGGGACATAATCTCAATGTCAATGTTGATTTTGTTGATGGTTCTGCACCAAGCGAAGTGCCATATCAAATCGGCCCAGACTCGGGGAGAGGCTATCTGAACGACCACTGTGTGTCGAGAAGTTAAACATCCCTGCTGAGTCCTTCGCTTGGATGAAGTCGGCTGGCCTGAAAATTGAAACCGAAGGCTTTCTGTTTGCTATTTGCCCAGGACCAGGCACTTCCCACTCGAAACCGTCAAGGTGCGATTTTCAGCGGTTACCCAGCTTTGAAACAAACACGGTATCGTAAGCGACAAGATGGTGTGGCCCGATCATTTTATTACCGTCTTCGCCATGCTTGTGATCTTGACATAGAGGTCCGTCCATGGGACGACCCAGAATATGTTGAGGGCGTCATGGAGAATGATAAATACAAAAACGCAAATTGGAAAAAGCCCGTTTACAGCCTCAGACCTATGCAGGCCAACAAACTTGATCTTGTCCTTTTTGATAAATCCAATGAACCCATTTATATAATTGAATTTCTGTCCCTTTTGACGCTAATGTCATCAACAAGATTTAGGAAAAACATGGCAAATATGCGGACCTCGCTTTCGAAATGTCACGCTTGCATCCCAAGTACAGTAAACTACGGTTATAACGAACTCAAAGGGACCACTAATTTCAGTTCGTAATAACCGTAGTTCGTTATAAGCATATATACATCATATATACAACAAATTGCCTGGACTAAAAATAAGTTCGTTATATCGGTAAGTTCGTTATAAGTGTGTTCGTTATAAACGTAGTTTACTGTACCAAGCTGTCCGACTCCCCATTGTTCTCGGTGCCTTAGGTTTGGTACCTCCCAATCTGTTGACTGACATTGGGAGAGTAACCGGGTTTGTTACCAGGAATACAGCCGTTCTGAAAATCTGGGTAATGCAGAAGGCTGCGGTGTTGGGGAGTCTTCACATTCTCCGACAAGTTCTGGGTGGGTTAGACGAGGCAGTGCTTCCAGGGACGCGTCCCATTCGCTGTCTGGGCAGCGTGTATAGGGGGCAAGGGCCCTGAGCTGATGATGAGCCTAACCAACCTGACTGTGCCGGGATCACCCAAACCCTCTTTGCTGCATTTTTTATTTTAATCTGTAAATAATGATAATAATGATGATGATTCAGCATTCAATTTACTGCCGCCATGTCTGTATATCTTTATTGAAGACTATGTTTATTTCCTAGATGACTTCGTGTGGTATAATATCCGCAATAAAAACAATATAGCAACAGAAGGGGACCAGAGAGATAGCACATTGTCAGCAACATGGAATCTATCGATCCCTGCGCTCAATTCAAAGATCATGGTTGAAGTGGCATGTTCAAGTTTGTTACAACAAACACATAGTTAAAGAGGCGATAGCCACCACCCTCTACGGTCTGATTCCCATTTCCAGGCAAGGTCTAGACAATGTAATGAGTATCTTGTGTGAAACGGAGTCATTGTCTCCACATAATTAGGGTAATCAGTTATTTCGAGATGGATCTAGTATTTCATAAAACGCGAGACAAGCGTTGATTTTAATGAGCTGACTCAAACGACTAAGGACTAGAAACCATTTTGGACCTTGCGTGCTTTGATTGATAAAAAATAAGTCAAGTGTTCTTATGAAGGATGTTGGTAGTTGTGTGATTGGTATCTCTATTTTGTCTACCGCCGCAGTTAGTGACATAGGCCGCGTTGTAATGCCTTGTCGCCGTCGTTATGTTGGTGTGATATTTCATCCCCAGGAAACAGATTTGACCTAGTCCAGGGACACAGGACTGAACTTTCTTACAACGTACAAACTATATATATATATATATATATACAGAGATAGATAGAGAGAGAGAGAGCGAGAAGCAATATATACATAGAGAGAGAAATATATATATATACACACACACACACACACACACACACACACACACATACAAGAGACACTGCTTGACACGAGAGACATTAGGCTTGAGAGGCGACTATGCTTGTCGTAAGAGGCGACGAACAGGATCGGATGGTCAGGCTCGCTGACTTGGTTTATGCACGTCATCCTATCCCAATTGCGTGGATCGATGCTCATGATGTCAGTCACTTGTTTGTCTGGTCCAGACTCGATTATTTACCGACCGCCGTCATATAGCGAGAATATTGCTGAGTGCGGCGTTAAACAACAAACAAACAAACGAACATTAGGCTTGAGCTGGAAGGTATCAAATATAAAACAAGTATGTTGCAATCAGAATGATTATTAAATGTGAAGTGACAATTGACTATTTGCTGAACTAATCTAGGCATAGGAAACAAACATTCTGTCGTCTATTTCGGTGGTCGCTACATCCATTATGAATTTATATCTTTGGTATTTATATAACATCAGGATTAATAATGGTACAGCAGAAGAAATCGGTTGGTTGTCTTGAAGGCAGATGACGTCATCATTTTGTTTGATGATTGTCACACAGTTGATTAATGACACATATCTAATAGTTTCGATTTTATTTGTTTTCAAATCTTAATGAGTATTTTATAATATGGAAATTCGAGTCCAGATAATGATGTTTGTTTGATAATACACGGTAGCTGAATAAATATCCCCAATATAAGAATCTGATCTTTGATGGGACATATAACGCATTCAATTAAACATGCTCGACCGCGAACTTTATTTCCTTCTGTGGAAATATTTTATGATATTACCCTAGTAAGGATATTAACAACTACAAAGATGCAATATCTGTTATTGTTTTCTGGATGCTGAAAGTTTCCATAACAGCTGGAGCGGAAGAGATCTTATTTCGTTGTCTGGGTCACTTCTCAGAAATAACAGCCGTTATCCCAGTTTCCAACCTAGTAGAACATCCTACTATCCCAGAGTAATCAGGCATAACGCCTCCTGCCAATTATAGCCATTAATTACAGATGCATACATCCTTTGCTGTACAAGGAACATGAACATGCTCACGAACATGAGAGAACTACCCAGTGCATGCTGGGGAATTGGAGAACTGGGACAAGAGAAAGGAAAAAAGAAGGTATAAAATCTCAAACACATGGCTTGGAGAAGAAAGGGAATCCAATCATTATAAATTATGAATTTAGTGTTTGTATGCACGAACCTGGCTTTGACAAACTGTGATAGTTTCCGTATTTGAATCGTGTGAACATTGATGAAAAGAAAATAAGCGCCATGTTTAGGGATAACCTTGTCATGAATGTTTGGTTGTTCATATTGGACTACATTAGTTAAGTGATCCTAAGATCAATGCCTAAACGTATTTGTTGGTTGAATTGAAAACAGTAATACGTGGGCATCGAGTTTATTATGAGGTCGTTTTTCACTCCATTGCTAGAGACGATGAAGTAAATGCCAAAGTAGAATAGTACTCCAACCCCGAACTACTATCTCTGTCGTGTGACAGCTGTGGCAAAGTGGAAGTGACAAAGTCAGTTAAGCTTCCACCAAGGAGATCATCAACTAACAATGATGACACCAGGTGTTCGCGAAACGTGTGAACGTGGCCTGCCTCGCCGCTTATAACAGTATTATGACCTCGGGAGGTGACGGACTCTGTAACTGTATCTAACAGCATTACATAATCCCGCAAATGAGTCCAGCTTAATGTGCCCACATTGCGGATAACATGATATTTACAATAAATGGGTCCATTCGGCGATTGTCTCATGGCATGCATGCACTTAGCTTTCATTGACAATAACAGAGATCATACATTGTGTGAAAGGTATGTATTTCGATTTGTATTGTTAAAAAGTACATATATAAATGTACGAATACCAGGTTAACAAAACAATCTAACCTATGTGTTTTGTCACGGACACGCACGATATACCGAAAATGAGCTCCAATCGAGTGATATTCCAGCAATATCACGGCGGAGGAGACCAGTAATGTGCTTCACACATTGTACCCATGTCGGGAATCGAACCCGGGTCTTCGGCGTAACGAGCTAACGCTTTAACCTTTAGGCTACCCGACCGCCCCTTCGAGTGATGATGATGATGATGATGATGGTGATGATGATAAAGAAGAAGAAGTTGATCAGAATGGTTAACGCTCGGAGTACCGGAGGCTACAAGACACTCCTATTTAGTTTATACCTTAGAGGCAGTATAAATGAGAATCAGGAAACAGCGTTACTGTCTAGGCAATAAGCCACCGTCTGGACGTCAAATGTCCAGGCACTAAGCTTCTTCTCCTATCTCGTTCATTAAACAAACGTTGCTTGATACTGCTACAGTCGACACTGGATGTGATATGAAATGAAAGAGTTACCTATCAAGCATAAAATAAACTGTATAGATTTTGAAATGTATCTGAAATATGAAATTGCACCACCCATCTGTATTTGTTTGTCAATGATAACAAAAGGAATATAAAACTCACAGAGCACAAACATCACTACCCGCTTTGAAGGTTAGTGCGTTTTTCATTCCATTCTAAGTATAGTGGTGTAACTTCTCGACAATATAATATTGACATTATAATTGATAAGATGACGCACTGTCAAGTCTGAAACCTTTGTCGGTTTTCTGTTTCCCTGTTTTAGTCAGATCAATGCTTTCACATCAGAAGACGCGGGATGGGGCGTCGGCGTGAAGAATTACTGCAGCTGTCTTCACTAATAATACATAGGAGAACTGTTTCAAATGCCACACCATAAGCCAATTGTTGCTATGCCTTATCAGTTCTACTGAAATATTGAAGACTGTAATTTACGTCTGAAACTCACTGAAACATCCGTCAAGAGCATAGTTTACAGACACTGTTTCATTTAGCACTTTTCGAAATTGGAATGCATTTGTTATGTTATCAGTTTCTGGGATTTTTTTTTTTTTTTGTATAATAATACAAATATAATCTCTATCAGATGTTATCAGATACCACCAAGAGCATTGAATGCCACAGGTATTCAGCGATGAAAGTGGTCGAAAGAGTCTGTCTGCCATGTATGGTATTCATTCGGATTGGACGTTGTTTTTATTTTCTTGAGACGGAGATTCGAATACATCTATCCAAAAGCATTGACGTTTTTAATGTTCTCAATCTCAATGATATGAATTAAAACCCCAAATCCTGCGGTCGATTAGAAAAAGGAAATTGCGATGTCATAAAACATCCCATCGCAGGGAAATAACCAAAAGTTCCTCAAGTATTGAAGTTCAAAAAATTTATGGTATTGTTTGTAAAAACATCGCTACACAAGTTCATGCCCAGTGAGTAATGTGTTTGTTTGTTTGTTTGTTGTTTAACGCCACACTCACATATTACAGCTATATGACGGCGGTTTGAAAATAATCAAGTCTGGCCGAGATGATCCTGTGATTGATATCATGAGCATCCAACTTTACAATTGGGATACGATGACATGCATCAATCAAGTCAGCAAGCCTGACTCCCGCATCCCGTTAGTCACCTCTTACGACAAGCATGGGTTGCTGAAGACCTATTGTAACTCGGATATTCACAGTGAGTAAAACTGGCTTGTCAAATCAAACAAATTATAGTTTCCGGCTCGTTAAAGGAGCTCAGGGTCTTATTTATACTTGTTATGATACATTTCATTGTACTCTTTTAACCTGGGTGACTTTAAGACAATAAACCCTCTCTGTCTCTGCTTACCTGATCGGCCCTATCTCATCAGATATCTAATGAACATATTTTCTACTCCTCCATCAAGCTAAGTAGCAAATTGGTTTCATCAAGGGAGTGTTGTCTGAAGGCAGAAATGTACATCTATCTCCCCGTCTTGCAAATCAAAGTATTATTTTATTGTATGATAATTCTGCGCATGAGGAGAAAAAATACAGAAATTCCACGCATCTTTAGTCATCATCAAACAGAACGTACACCTGACACAAATAGACATATTTCATATTTCGCCGGTCGGTCTAAATGGTACAGTGTATCAATCTGTCTTAAACAAACCACAAGGACACTTGTATTCACCCAATATGACCCCATCGTTGTCCTTCCTCAAATGTTTGTGCCTTGTCACGTTCTCAACAGCAATGAACGTGGAGCATGAGCCTCGTTAAGGGATATTATTGGATATATTACATTTGCTTGAGGCTGTTCGGTGCTTCTTCATTGCTATATCGTTCTAGTCAACGACTTGTTGACAATCTACTGAAGTGAATGAAAGACCGGGTTCATAATGACACGTTTTAAAAAGGAACGCCTCCGTATGAGAACAAGCTATCTGATAATGACCGCGTTGCACTCTAACGTTTGTCAAAAACAATTCTGATCAACAGGTTCGAAGCCAATTCCCTTATTGTTGTAGTGAGGTGAGGTGAGGTGAAATGGGGTTTAACGTCGCGTCCAAGATTATTGCACTTATATAGCGACGTGCATGTACGGGTGTAAGTTTGTGTGGCTGCTTGTACTAGTCCGGACTGATGCCGATTTAGAGTGCTAGCTCACTGCCATGCCGCAGTTTAACATGAATACCCCGACTCAGACACAGCATACTGACTCCGAGCCGACCAGTCCTTGTTTTAGCCCCGTTATGCCGAGCGCCAGACAGGGTAACAACAAGTACCATCTTTTAACGTCTTTTGGTATGATGCGGGCGGGCATTGGATCCCAGACATTCCGCTCTCCTGGCGGACGCTCTACCACTAGACCACAGAGGCGGTCTACATGATCAAAGAAATCCTTGTTCTTCCAGTATTTGTATATAAATCGTCTTTTGGTATGACGCGGCCGGGGATCGCGGACGCTCTACCACTAGAGCACGGAGGCGGTCCTCTTGCTAAGACCTTGTTTGATCAGGGTTACAGCATTGAAGGCCTCTGTGAAGTTTTCAAAAGGGTTAAATGGTAGACATGTGCAGAATATTTCCAAACCTGACGCATCAGTGACCAAGATGATGTTCGATGTCTTTTCCTTGTCCTCATGTATTGCAGTTGAACACTTGACGTGCCTTTACTTGTATTTGTGACGGAGGGCACCGGGGGGACAGGAAACGCTAACATTTTCACGGACACCTGTCATCATTTTTTCATTACTATTTGATAGTGATTGATAAACACACGCTCATGATATAATCGGAATCGAATGATGGACCCTGCTTTTAGCGGAGATATCTTGTGATTACGGAAAGGGCCTTTGTCATTTGTATTTATAAGTTAAGTCAAATGAACGCATCGTAAAACTTTCATAATTTTGCTCATTTTATAATTCATTGAGATCCTGTGGTCCCTGAGGGGGGCTTATCTGAGCCCGTCCTTTTAAGGTACGTTGACACGCCAATTTCTCATATATGGTGCCCAACGAGTCGACGGAAAATGGTAGAAACACTTATTGAAAACTTACAATAGTGACACTAGGTTATTCGAATGAATACCGTAAGCAATTCTCGTGAGACTACCAGATGTCTTACCTGAACTCTTTTCTCAGTTAGGACGTAAACAGTGAGTGAGTGAGTGAGTTGGGTTTAACGCCGTTTTAACAGTATTCCATTTATATCACAACGTGTCAGCTTCATGTGGGAGGAAAGCCCGAAGTGATGCAGGTCCTAGACGTTTACCACTTCGGTGAAACCCACGAGCACGGGTTTGGTGCTGACAAACCTAGAATCATAAACGGGGCGAACCGGGATTCGAACCCACAATCATAGGTTTCTGGCGTGCCCAAGGGACGCAACTCTGCACAGCGAATCGCGGCGCCTTAGACGACTGGGCCACCCGTGCCCCCAGGACGTAAACAGGAAACACCCTACTTATTAGTAAGGTATATACATATATATGCGAGAGTTTAGGTCAGACAATAAACACTGTCACAAACAGAGAGGTAATGATGAATCATGATTCAAATTACAGTGTCTAGTTAATTAATTAACGCACATATCGTCCCAAACCTAATATAAAACGCCACAAGTCGGAGCACAAGTGACAATTGCCATGTCTTGCCCATTCATCAGTAGTGTTATTTGATTACCTCTGTGGAACTGCAGTCATTAGTCAGACCATTAAGTCGTCACAATGCCTATTGTGTTCAAGATCAATTCCCTCTTACATATAGTGCGCATAGTAACATTTAATTAGGGGCCCTTGCTGGTGTTTCATCCATGTTTTCTCATCGCTGTTGAAATCGAATGCTAACGTCAAGTAAAACACGGTCGTTTTGTTGGACTCTCGATAGGTTTGCGTCAAGGGTACCACAGCCGACCGTGTGGCATCACCATTGTTTCCTTCTGATAACGTTACCCAGTAGGAATATTTTCACCTTATATTGGCAATCGCGTGGTCTTTTATTTATTCATTTTTGGACAAAGGAAGAACACAACATACTGTATTGACCTTCTTCCTGGCAAGCAGGAGCTGTTATTTATTAATTCACGTGGGGGGCAAGGGTGGTCTAGCCGTCGAAGGCGTCGTAATTCGTGTGTCTGGATCCTGTCGTGGGTTCGAAATCCATACTGGTCCTTGTTTTTAGGTTTGTCAGCACCATGCCCGGTCTCGTGGCTGAGTGCGGCGTAAAACAACAAACCAAACCAAACCCGAAGTGGTAAACATCTGAGACCTGCATCACTGGGATACGATGACATGCATCAACCAAGTCAGGGAGCCTCACTATCCGATCCCGTTTGTGGCCTCTAAAGGCAAGCGTGGGTTGCTGAAGACCTGTTCTACCCCGGATCTTCACGGGTCCGATACTATCTAAAGCGGTATAATGTTACCCAAGCGTTTTCGTCTGAAGATGGAGTAAAGCTTATGTAGAAAGCACCTAGGGTTAGAATTTTGTGTCCTAATTCATATGTAAAATGTATTTAAGCTAATGTATTTTTATCGTTGTGCCATATGTAACCTTCATGTCCATGTAACAATGTGTGTTTCACGGCATGTGATATTACACAATAATCATTCATGAAGTTACATTTAATTTTGCTTAAATATAAGATATATTGTCCATTTAAGATAAAATCTGTTGATTACACAACATGCTACAGCATGAAAAACAGTTCATCAATCCCCAGACAGACAGAACAGATTGTTCAAATCAATCCTTTTGCTACACGTTCGACTTCACCCAAATTACAAACATAGTTTGGCGACGTCCCCGTCGTCGAGCCTTAATGATGATATGTGTGTAGTCACGTCTAATTCATTTAAGACAAGAGTGATACGCTGTCCTCAATTAAGTCACTTTGGCCCGTCCACCGTTTCACCCCTTGCTGCCCTTTCAGTCGTAAGAACAAATAAGAAAACTCCCACTATTAGACACCGTCTCAAAATAGTCACACATTTGTAATTGAAAAGTACCATCTTTTAAGCTTAAACTCTGAATTTGAGCGCCATTACCTTCAATATTGTTTAAGATGATGTGGCTGTATGACCCAAGCAGAATTGTTATATAAACGATGATTCAAAATCGATATTTCGTGTCTCTAACTACGGTTAACTCGATAACTTCGAATTAGTTTCCAAATAGTTCGTAATGGAAGTACGGTCAGTTCCTTATGGGAATGTGATGTTGAAATTATTACGTGATATTCATGTATTACATGTATATGTATATGTCAGAGACGGTCTGTATGTCTGGTATCGGGAGGGGGGGGGGGGGGGGGGGGGGGTCACACGGATGGCGACACAATTTGCTATTTAGAGCTGTCTGTCATTGATGAGATAACATTATGAACACGACTGTGTTGGTTTCAATGAAGTAAGGTTCTATATGGTGACATACTTGTCAGTCGCTACAGCACTTGAAGTTCTGTCAAAGGTAGTTAACGCTTCAGCTTTGACAAGTAATGGATCCGCCTACAATCAACATGTATTCCAGAATAAGGCTGATATTTACTGGCACATTACCAAATTTTGAAAGAGGGTGACCAAGAGCCAGCTGATTATATTTTTTGAAGATTTCCACGACTGAATGATTCTGAACAGACAATGAACATAATTAAGTCGGACATCTGTTCTCTCGGAATATACGTGAAGCCAGTTACTATATTTTCCATTTACTGGCATCTATCTTACCATTGTGCTATCAACTGCTAGATAATCAGTTTAATGCCATCAACGTTATATCAAGGAGAGAGAGAGAGAGAGAGAGAGAGAGAGAGAGAGAGAGAGAGAGACAGAGAGAGACAGAGAGAGAGAGGGGGGGGGGATTTCTCAGATATATCCCAAAATAACATGGTCCAACAACAAATCCTCCCCAGATGATTAAGCGTCTCTTAAATGTCATCCATCCACCGATGTTTTTTTTCCCACAATAATACAATGACGGTCAGGAATATCGTTTGGAACAGATACAATTCTCAAAGGTATACCTGGGCAAATTTTCCCAGCGATTGTGATAATGCATAGGTTCATTTCATCTTGTGTTGCAATTACTATTCCTTTGAAGGTCCCTTTGTGTATATCCAAGTCGTTCCTTTATATCCAAGGATGAAGCCGCAAGAGGCAGACAATGATGTGTGTTCAATAAAGTCAGACAAACTCGGTCCTTTGAAGAATAAAATACCCACATACACATCTAAAAGGACACAAGTGTTGTTTCTCAAAAGGTAAGGGGAGGACCGAAGGAATGGATGACAAACAAGGACTACTAGTATTCATGTCAAACGCACGTTTTTCTATTCAATTTAGAACCGATATTGATTATCTTTTATTAACAGGATGTTACAATACAATCCCATTCTGAATCTCACACGAACAGAATTTAAAAACCATGAAATCGGGAAACGAATCAAATGTCAACATGGTGTAAGACGCATGTGTTTTCGCCTGTACAAACAGCAGCCACAGTTGAGACTGACAGGGTGGGCAAAAAATACTCCTGATGCAAAATTCAAAAGAGTGGAACGTCCCGTGGGATTTCGATTGATTATAAGAATGGATTAACTGATATTGACATCATTAGGGGATTGTGATAGAAAGTGAGACACACAACATGAACCGTTGGTGGTCAATATCTTGTGTTGACAGGCGTGTGGGAAGTTAATGTTACGGTATCATGTGATGCAGTTATCACCGCCATCTGTCGTCCGTGCATGTTGATCATACCGTGGATGCTCTTATACCTACGATAACCTAACACCCACAACTTTCATGGTGAAGGAAGTCTTTGTGCGCGCTGTAATCTGATTGCTTGATATATACGATGATAAGGATCATAAGTTATCTCTGCTGACAGCAAGGGCCATTGTACGATTCCGTGATACCATAAGCATGTGTTTATGAATTACTATCAAATATAAGAGAGAGAGAGAGAGAGAGAGAGAGAGAAAGAGAGAGAGAGAGAGAGAGAGAGAGAGAGAGAGAGAGAGAGAGAGATGCCTGCCATTAGTTGTGCCTACCATTAGATGTGTTTACAATGACGGTGTGGCATTGTGATTGGTTATTCGAACTTTTTCACATTCCAAACCTCTGGCTAACGCCTTCATTTCCAAATGAATTTCCGAACATAGAAAATCCATTAACACCCGAAAGATTCAAAACACGATATATTTATCTCCTAACTGCCACTCGAAGGTTATCCATGTAATGTTCACACGATTTAATGGAATATAAACAAAGATATGTTATTTATCGTTCCCGCTCGCTTCATTTTAAAAAAACGCTTTCGTTTCCCCTCGATAACTGGGGAGATAACCGCATGTGCTACATTGAGTGGCAAGGGTGGGTTTTTAAGCACCTCTGTACCTTAAACAAACTAGAAGCAAAAGTGACGTTTTGGTCTATCTGAAAATATGTTTATTTTTTCTGAACTAAGGACATCCTTGTTGTACAAAACTAGTAAAACAAATAACCAGACCACAGAAGCTTATGTATTGGCGTTACCGTACTGCATTAATTGCGTTTACGGAATTACGTTAAAAAATATTTATTACTTGATATGATTTTAAAGATCAAGTTTGACACAAACATGCATATGATAACATCAAAGAAGTTGTTACGTCCAGAACGCTGGTGTTGATCTACCTCAAATATACTAACACCCATGCATGGAACATTCTTCTCATTTTAATTAGAAGCATATAGCTCCATATAGGAGTGTTCCCATATGCCTAAGAGCACAATCTGTTTGCTGATTTCACTACTTAATGCCTAGTTTACGACATCAAAGTATTTCTTCTGTGTTTAGCTGTGGGTGTAGTAGCTGGTGTTAATCCATTATATGCCTTTCTGAGGGCTCTTAGAGAGTGTAGGCCATATCTGTACTCATTGAGTGTTAGTTATAGAGTGTCTCGCGGTCACAAGGCGTTTTTAACCATTGTTACGCTTTGTCCGGCAGTCATTGTATTGCAAGGCTTCTTGTAGCATTAATTAATCCACGGAGAGTCGTAGTCCACATGCATCAGGGATGAATAAAAACAGGTACGGAATTGTACCATTATTTAATGCTGTCCCCATAATGTTGGACACACACACACACACACACACACACACACACACACACACACACACACACACACACACACACCAAAAATCATTAGTGATATTTGTCACACGGTTGATCTAGTAAGGATGGATCATTTGTTGTGTTGTTGGGCGTTCTTGTGGTTAATGTAATTATTACAAGTGAGGAGTTTCCGATACCAAACCTGATACACTAATGAATACCACTGGGTGTGTGCTTCCTGTAATATTGGTTCCGTTACATATATGCTCAATAATCGAACAAGATAATTATGAACATTACATAAAGGCAATAATGCATGTAAATGAATACATGCAAAATGATATTTATTGAAGTGTAAAATGCAAAATGATTTTTAGTAAGGATAAGAATTTATGGATGAACAACTTCTTTATTACAATTAAGAGCGACGTTTCGGTGTAGGTTCTAACACCGTTATCAAGCAAGTGTTAGAACCTACACCGAAACGTCGCTCTTAATTGTAATAAAGAAGTTGTTCATCCATAAATTCTTATCCTTACTTAGTACTCCAACTTCTAAATGCCTATCAAAGAAGATTTTTAGTGAGTTGTAAAATGCAAAATGATATTTATTGAGGTTCAAAATGATATTCAAAGTGCATACGTAGTGCACAACATCACATGTCAGTATGAATGTTCATTTAAAATTCTCATTGATTCAGTAAAAGTCGTTTAAAACGCTTATGTTTTTCGCAATGATAAAATAGAAACGGAGGATCATGATAACGTTTTGGACTGAGTGATGAATAATGATACAAAACAGGGTACACAATAATAATCATAAGGTGGTTCTGTATTGTATGTGGGGCTGTCGGGTAGCCTGTTGGTTAAAGCGTTCGCTCGTCACGCCGAAGACCCGGGTTCGATTCCCGACATGGGTACAATATGTGAAGCCCATTTCTGGTGTCCCCCGCTGTGATATTGCTGGAATATTGCTAAAAGCGGCATAAATTCAAACTCACTCACTCACTGTATTGTATGTTTTCGATCAGATCCCAAACTACTGTTCGTGACATCGAAAGTATATCTTTGGAAAACGGAATCCAATGAGATTATCTAACAAAGCATTAACATGGGCGGGTAATGCCAGAATTAGACACGTCGAAACGATGTCGAGGGTATAGACGGTTCAGGGCCAAAATTGAATACCTCAGCATAGACCATTATTACAGATGTGGAAAATCTCATTTTGATTGATTTAACAGAAAATAAGGCACCACATAAATTCAAGGTTGAAAATTGTATCTGGAATTACATTTCAAATTGGCACACAGGTTGTTTGAGACAGATGAAGTGAAATTTAGAAACTGGTTTGACCAAATCATATCTATTCGGGGATAAAGGACATCAATCGATAGTCACCGTTGTGGAATTATCGGATGATCCTCAAAACTCACACGACCTTGCCTTGCTATTTTATGAATACCGGGCACAGTTACACACATTGAAGTGACTCACTGGGATCAACGAAACTATGGAATACTGTTAAGGACATTCTCGCGATCTCGCATTCTCGACCTCAAAAGTACGAGAATGCGAGAACGCGAGATTTGGCCACGATCACGCATTCTTTTGGTTTTTGTTTGTACATAGCACATTTTGACAAAGGTCGACAACGCGCGAATGCGACATGTGGACATAATGTAAAATCTCGCAATTTCGCCGTCTCGACTTGTCAAATTCGGCCACAAAAACAGGTTAAAGTGTCAAGAAGCTGGAAACATATTGCTTACAGCCACATCAGCAGTATTGCAGCTATTCGCGGCTACACCGTCAGTTCTCGCAATCTCGCAGTTTTGACATATTTAGGTCGAGCTAGCGAAATGCGAGATCGCGAGAGTGTCCCTTACAGTATTCCATACGAAACAAATGTTAGCAAAGTAATTTAGAATCAGATTCAGCTAGGAATGAGATTGCATGTACCCATAATGAAATAGTTGTGCTCATACAAACTTACTGAATTAAATAATTCAATGTGGAAATAGGATGAAAGTATAAATGCATTACTTTAAGTGCGTATTAGTGTATGATATGGCTAAAGTAAAATATTGAAACATTCAGTAAAACCTCGTTAAATCAACCCACCTTCAAGGCAATATGTTAAATTATCACCACTCCATTTTTCTACGTTAAAGTGTCCATGATTCCAGGACTTCAGAGGACGTCCCTCTTGTGCCATTTTCAGCTGGTTACATAGAGTTTCACTAGAGTGTTGATAACAATTTTATCAACTCGAGTCGATGAAAGTTTCAAACTCCGAGGCTTATTGATGAGTGTTGACATATACTGGGCAAACATGTATTTTGGGGAATTTTTTTTATGTGCTTGAGTGATCAATTTTCACTACAAAAAATCCCTAAAAATATTCACGATCTCTAACTTTAGTGTTCAGTAAATTTGATCCTATTCATAATCCAGAATCATTCTTCAATTTTTTATTTTTTTTTACACAGAAACGTACAGGTATTCAGCTTCAGTGGCAGAGATATTAGTGATGTCATTTGATTGTGACGTCCTGGCAACCGAGGTCTGCAAAGCCATATCTTCTGTGCGAAGCGATATTTCCTGTGGCTAGGTTTTGATGTTAGAATACATATGCAGTATCAAGTGTTGAAACTTATGTAAGGTTTGTTCTACTGTTTCTATTCTTAAAACATTTACACTACATCAGTGGTCTCAGGAACACATGTACGTGGGCAGCTTCCAACGATGTACATGAACTAACGGTTTGTTTAATTCCGAGGGGTCTCCCCTAACTCCGTCAGAAAGTTTAGGTCAAGTGGTAATTTTCAACATCTGGGAATCGTCACTGAAAAAATCCCATCCACTTGTTTCGAATTTCTGTTTCTACTGAGAACACCGACTGTTACATTATCTGGCTGCATTGGACTAAGTGTTATCATTACAAACCATATAACAACTTGTAGTAATCCTTTGAAAATCCGGGATAGAATAGGTCTTCAGCAACCCATGCTTGCCGTGAAAGGCGACTATGCTTGTAAAAGGCGATTAACGGGATCGGGTGGTCAGGCTCGCTGATTTCGTTGATGCATGTCATTGATCCCAATTGCGTGGATCGATGTCATGATGTCAATCAGTGGATTGTATGGTCCAGACTCGATTATTTACAGACCGCCGTCATATAGCTGTAATATTGCCGAGTGCGGCGTTAAACAACAAACCAAACCTAGCCAACCTTTACTAGACCTGTTCTTGTAACACTATTTTATTAGTCCTAATTCTAATCGATATTTTTAAGCAAGAGACAATGGCGTTATCCCGCATTGCCATCATCTTCTAAGTGACATCCACAACTCAACTCAGAAATATAATCTTAGGCAACAAATATGTCATGTTACAGCACAAACACGCTAAATTGCAATGCCAGTGAGTATCATATGTGTCTGTGGACTGTAGGTACATTATGACATTCATTTGGGACAGACATTTTTGTATTAGAACAAGGATCAATGGACTCTTGTGCGGAAAAAACTGCTTTGTGACAGAACCTTCCGGAGCATGCACACAAAGTATATGCTCATCATATGGCTGTCTGACCATTTCAACTTTTAGGTTTGAGTCCGTTGTGTACAGGTGTTCGGGCGTATAACAACGTGTCGTCTAACTGATGGAGACGAGTCCAGAGTGAGGGACATGGAGCCGGCAAAGGACCGTTTCCAGGGCGAATCTTGGATTTAAACCCTGACTAAATGGGCAAAAAGATGCGAAATGCGGCGATTTATACACATGTCTCCACTCAGACAAGATATGGTCCAAATACTGCTGCTACTACTGCTGCTGCAACTACTAATGCCACTGCTACTACTGATATTACTACTACTACTGCTGCTATTGCTGCTACTACTACTACTACTACTGCTGCTGCTGCTACTACTACTACTACGGCTCCTGCTGCTGCTACTACTATTTCTACAACTACTACTGCTGCTTCTACTGATAATAATGATCATTATAATAATTGGCGACGTAAACGATGCAAGACTCGACCACGGGTGGGGTACGCTTAAAGCGCCTGACGTCATTACCCCGATCAGTGAGACATGGCATACAGGTAGCTAGTGAGGGAGTGCCCCATCAACAATCTCGCAGCTGTTCGCGGCAAGGAAACCACAGGTGCCATAACATTTGTATAATTTTGACTCAGGAAAAAATCGAGTTCGACACATTAGTGACGAATTGGAAACACTGCATAACTTATCCTTCATTTCCGCATATGGGTTGATCTATCCTAACTCCTCTTTGACATCAGTTGTGTGGGTCTTTGCTTCAATCACGACAAACTGCTTCCCAGGCTTTAAACGTATTTGGTCGGCAAGATGAAAGGGACTTTGCCATTTAGAAGTTTATTTCACGTTTTAAGATATAAATTGAAATTCTATCTCTAATGCCTATTTTGTTGGTTTTATTTGACGTGGTATTAGCAATAAAACAAGTTGTAATAGTGTTTCTTGGCAGTTAGCGGGTCTGTTTTCAACGGCGATGGCTATAAAGACACAACATTAGATTGTTTGTTATGGAAATCGGTGTACTCCTATCCAGATGATATTTTCCCTTCTAAAACAGAAGTGGATAATTCCAGGTTGGCAATTTCAGAATTGCACTATCAAGAGAATATTTAGTTTGGTGCTTGTTCCGTTTTGAGTGACTGTTGCATATAGCATTACGTTACTGGAGAAAGGGCCGACTCCTTCCGAACGTTTCATCTTAAACGATGTCGGCGTTTGAAGAGGTGCGCCTTGCGCTGGGCATATTATGTTGTGTTGAAAGGGTCATTCGACATGTCGTTCTTGTTTATGTACTGTTACGTTACTTTGATGCCTGCAAACTACGTCTTTGGTCTTTTTCTCAGTCTCTGGTTAAATGTCTCTATAATTGTCATTAACCCTCAGTCCTACAATTTTATATGACAGGAACCTTTTACCAAAAAGTAGTATGTCAAGCGTTATAACTCAATATGCTGTACGTTTAAAAACTATCCAACCTGACCGCATAAAGCTGTCACAAAGTAATGCTTTATCATTCCCCGTTCCCTATCCCAAAAGAGACTAATTCCTCCCACGACAGGTCACTGCAGTCTGGTCAGTGGCAAAGGCGAGTGTGGGACTGACTCATCAAGGGAGCTCGAAATCGGATGAGACCGCTAGATTTCACATGAACAGATTCGCTGTTTAATTCGTTTGTTCGTCGTGTAAAACCGCACTCCGACATATTCCAGTTATATGACAATGGTCTGTAAATAATGGAGTCTGACTCAGACAATCCTGTGATTGGCATCATGAACATCGATCTACACAACTGGCAACTGGTGATATGCATCAACCAAGTCGGCGAGCCTGACCACCCGATCCCAGTAGTCGCCTCTTACGACAAGCAAGGGTTGGTGAAGACCAATTCTAAACCCGGAGGCCCTCTTCATGCATATTGTGTACATCGCTATATTTACCTTCAGAAATCCAGTTGTTACAGGGACGAGAAAGCGTACCTCGTCAATAGATAACAGTTGTAAGGTCTTAGCTCTAAAGATGAAATCAATGTTATTTAGCCCTAAGTGAGGAGCAGACTGGCCAGAATATACCATAACAAGCGTAAAGAGGTGGATGGAGTCGTCAAAAGTGCCACAAAGTTATCAGCAAGGCGT
Organism: Haliotis cracherodii; assembly: GCF_022045235.1. Taxonomy (NCBI): domain Eukaryota; kingdom Metazoa; phylum Mollusca; class Gastropoda; order Lepetellida; family Haliotidae; genus Haliotis; species Haliotis cracherodii. Next base: position 21,818,092 of record NW_027266319.1, read on the forward strand.
TGCATAAGCTACAAGAAGGCTTTCACAATTGGAATACCCGAATTTCTTCTGCATGAATCAAAATAGTTTTTGAGTGAGTGTCTTACGTCGCTTCGAAAGGTGGGAGGAAAACCCGAAGCGATCCACTTGGTGCATAGCCGCGCAATTGCGGCGCCTTAGAAGACTGGACCACCCATGCCCCCGAGAATTAATGAACATATGAACAAGTTCATCAGACACCATTAGCCAAGATTTTATATGTCGAACAGCCAACTATATAAGACGGATCAAGACGCCTCATCCTTCCGGCAGAGTGAACTACAAAGGGCCGATAATCCATCCACAAGCTTGGCAAATTAGTCCAATCAGCAGGCTACAGATGACGGAAATACAGAATGGTGAAGTGGAGCTCGTTTGCTACTTGAGATGGTCCATGTTATCATGTTAATAATACAGCCAACAGTCGAAAGGGATCGTTTCTCCCTCTAGCCATGCCAACCTTTTAGACCATCGATAATTTCCACATCTTCTGACAGCATGAGAACAAGAATCAAGCGGAGGACGCGTGAGGAGGTTCATTTTATCAGACAACATACCATGAAGGCATGTATTAGTAGCAAATGCATGGTTGTTAGGGAAATCATACAGCGGTTCTTTTTCTGTGTCACACATTTCCGCTTGGAGACGTGCTGACATGGCTGTTCCAGTTTTTCCGGTTTGCTGACTGGCCTGAATGTACGTACGAGCTTGTCAATGTGCAAGAGGTCTCATCCTTACTCTGAACTCGTACATGTATATATATTTAGGCAAGACCCTGATTATGCGTCTAGGTTTGTTGGCACATTGTCGCCATTTTTTACACATTACTAAATCACCACACAACGCGTTATTTACAGCATGTTTTCACGTCTAAATTTCGGATATTTACTCCGAGAAAGGAATTTAAAAAATAGCATATGAGTGATCACGGGTATCTGTCCTTTATGAAATCACTAAATTCACTCGCTCATGCAAAGTTCCGTCATATCGTAATAGAAATATTTCCTCACGGTTTAAAGCAATGGTTTGAGAAGTTTATTTGTACACCGACTAAAACATAAACCATTGATAATATTTACACCGACTACAATATAACATAAGCAATATACACACCCACCCAAATTAGAAACAGAAAATATACTTTATCGACTAAAATAAAACACAGGTAATATATACTCCGACTAAAACTAATCCAGAGAAGCAAACACATGTTTTAGTTTTAACATTATTAGACAGATTAACATGCCTACAGTAAACTACGGTTATAACGAACACGCTTATAACGAACTAACGGATATAACGAACTAACGTTTTACTCCCGACTATATGCTGTAGTTATGCTGTATATATGCTTATAACGAATTACGGTTATAACGAACTAAATTTGGTAGTCCCTTTGAGCTCGTTATAACCGTAGTTTACTGTATATGGACAGTAGAAAGCCTCAACGAAGCCTCTTTTCGATTTGCACATTGATGCAAAAGTAGTTTAGCAGCTATCCCTTTTCATTATTTGACATGGCTAACTCAAATGAAGTTTGTATATATATGCCTGAATGGTTCTCTCTTTGGCTGGATGCTGCCATCAGCATCTATCTGTAATCTGTCCATATTCGATTTAGCGATATAAGCCAATTTGCAAATATGATTCTGAAGAGAGCGTTTTAAAACTCTTTAGCGTGAGAATACGCACATGTGAATGTCCTGACAGCTATATGTACATCCGTAACCCACAACAGCAAGAGTTGGATAGTGGTACCTAAACTGTCCACTTCAACGATTAGAGACCGGTTCCTTTTGTTCTAACACCTGATGAAAGGTTAACATGTGCACATAGAATCGCCAAGTCCAGAACATCGAAACATTTGAATTTCTCATCCAACTCGCAATGTGTCCGGCAAGCAAAGTCACTCTGGAAGCGGGATCCGGACCTCCTCTGGTCACCCAGCCTGCGGTGTTTCGGCTGCGTTATGTGGGATAATATGCTATTTCAATATTAATGTAAAGTTACCGGAGGCACCCCCGTGCTGTACATATATGAACGTACCAGACATGTCCCGGGGAACTTCCAAAATCTTCATGTCCGAGAGAAGAATCCTCATCATGCATCAATCAATGTCATAGTGAAGTAACAGACAAGAGTCATGCGTGCCGATTCAGTGGAATGGTAAAATCTTTGCAGCGGCACTATTTTAATAGGTATTCCTGTAGCCAGAGCATGGCATTATATACTATACCTAAACATTACCGACTGTAGTACAGTTACACTATTGGCACGAGCTTATGATAATCTGTTGGTCACAGGTCTACTGATACCGGCAGTGGTGATAGTAGCCCTACTGTTGATACTGGTAGTGGTGATAGTAGCCCTACTGTTGAAACTGGTAGTGGTGATAGTAGCCCTATTGTTGAAACTGGTAGTGGTGATAGTAGCCCTACTGTTGAAACTGGAAGTGGTGATAGTAGCCCTTCTGTTGATACTGTCAGTGGTGATAGTAGCCGCTACTGTTGATACTCGAAGTGGTGATAGTAGCCCTACTGTTGAAACTGGTAGTGGAGATAGTAGCCCTACTGTTGATACTGTTAGTGGTGATAGTAGCCCGACTGTTGATACTGTTAGTGGTGATAGTAGCCCTACTGTTGATACTCGAAGTGGTGATAGTAGCCCTACTGTTGAAACTGGTAGTGGAGATAGTAGTCCTACTGTTCATACTGGCAGTGGTGATAGTAGTCCTACTGTTGATACTGGCAGTGGTGATAGTAGCCCTACTGTTGATAGTAGTTTTGATATCAGCAAAATAGTTTTCAAAGCAGGGGTAAACATAACTCACTCACTAACCAACGCTTTACACATTTTCGCTCTCCTGGAACTGACTTATGTGTGTTTATCTGTTTTGAATATGTTATTGAAGTTACATGTTCGTCCAAGGATGTATTCACTCTATGTTGCAAACATATGGAACCTTGTAATGTTTTTTTAAATATTTTAGTCTGTAGCTTTGTGTCAGTTTTTGTTCCAGAACTATATTACCGTATTCGACGTAATAAGCGCCCAGGGCGCTCTCAAAATTAGAAATAGGGGGCTCTTATTAGAATATTATTTTGGTGGAAAAAACAGAGTTGAAAGATAAATTTCGTGGTTTATGCTGACTGTTTATATACGACAGATATTTTTTCCAGAATTTAAATGCCCATAATGAAGAGTGAATATAACACACGAGTGCGTATTATACACGAATAAATAGGTCTTGTGTACATTGATCAATCAGAAGGGGTGCTAATTAGGATTGTTCACTTGCCAATATATCAGCAAATATCGCCGTGGGCGCTTATTAGAGCGGGGCGTTTATTACGTCGAAAACGGTATAACTTACAAAGGAAAATCACGAATTTGTATCACTTACGATAACTATTGAGTACCAAATACAAAACTGAGACCAATTTATAAACTGGAAATTAGAAATCCAAATATCAAAGAAATGATATTTCAATAAATGTAAATTCTCTCGATTTCCACTTGACTTGTTATAGCATAACTGAATCGTCACGTTCATCGATAATTGTCATTCAAAATGTCAATTACGCGTAATTTATTCCGTTTTCGTGACGGACAATATCATACGGATGTAGAACTGACTAAATACTTCATTAGGAGCACCATAGGTACTCAAAATACTTCATACCGAAAAAACGTTAAGAAAGGCAAATGAACGGTTCTATTTATACAAATCTCCTGTTTGTCAGAGGACATAGTTTTTGCACCCTTATAAGAGGAGTGGCATCATGGAGTGACGATCTTGTCCGCAGTGTCTTACAAATATCTTCAAGTGGCCTTTACTTTCAAAAATAACCAACAGGGCCGAAGAACCTAAGATGTGGTTATTTGTGAATGCACACTAACCGTCAGTTTGACGTGGAAATGTTACTATTCCTGATTAGATCTTTGCTTGGGATCACCATGCAAGTTAACGCTCTATCACCTGAGGAGGAGCCTTGACACAGTGAAATAGTGCAATGTGACCCAACTCAGATATGCGACGTTTGTATAGATGTATAAAGAGATGGCCAAGAGACAAAAAAAAAGAAACAGGTCAAGTTGTTATATTGTCATAAGACATCGACTACCGAGCTGAAGACAGTACACGCTATTACACTGGGTTTGACCAAAAACGTACAAATGTTATCAAAACGTTATTAGGCTGAAAACAGTGACTGGGAAACACGTATCAAATAGATCACTATCGAATTTCTTGTTTGTTTCAATTTTATCCACTCTCAATCTTGAGCGTGTACTTTCTTTTGTCCGACAGTTTTATTCAATATGCGTGTAATGTACTTCAACAAGCCTTTTAAAAAATAATCGGTTTATCAATCCCTTGTTTAATGAACGACTAGTTTTCGTATTTTAATAACCATTACTTAGATAAGGAACATCTTGGTTCTTTTGACATAATCTATTGCGATTGTTATATATTTTCATATGAAATAATAAAGTAGTTTGACGTTTTTAAGTTTGCGTAATGTACAATATTTTCAGGTAATGATTTACTAGTCTAGTTAGTTTATCATGCACGTAGTGAGTGAGTGAGTTAAAGTTTTACGTCACATCGGCAGTATCTCAGCCATATAGTGACGTTATCATGCACGTACATGAACGTAACATACTATAGTACTAGTGACCCTGTTTCAAGATTACATTGACTTTAAAAGAAAGTTAACTAACAGTCTTTGATATGTCTGTACATCGTTAACCCTTTTAACTGTTCTTTGGTTTCTGATATCTTCCAAATGTATTCACAAACTTATTCAGAATGAACCTCGTTAGCATGGTTAGTAGATCGTGAAGAGGAAGTTTTCAAACGGAAAAAGCAAGTTCAAAGCGGTTACTTCAATCTCTTCTCGGAGTAATTACGGACAAGCGTATCAATTCACATGTCAAGAGTGGCAGTAACCAAGGTATCCCCAGTCTACTTTATGTCGTGTCATGTTTCAGATAAGTAAACTGACCGTGAACTACTGCATCAACGGACGCAAATATGTTGCTTTTGAAAGCAACAAAATCTTGAAAAGAGAACTTGGCCATAATGCGATTGAACGACGCGGCTGGTGCGCGTCATTGAATAGCCCTCGACATCGACGCGACTGAAGGAAACTTATCAAGGTTGCACTACCTGCATGATGTCATCTCTGAGTTTAATGATACAAGACAGTGGTAAGTGGTTAATGTGACCTTTACAATCGTAGTACCACGAGTGAGTGAGTTAATATTTAGCGTCACATCGGCAGTATTTCAGCCTTGTCGTGACGAGAAGTTAAACATTAATAATACATATATTTAGACCAAAAAGTAAAACCTGTCATCGATAGACAGTACAATAACTAGAATATCACAGATTAGATTTAAAACTAGATGAGGACATTTAAAAGAAGAAAGTAAAGTCAACAACACAATATATGGGCTGTATATCGTCAGTAGCTAATGGGAGATTACCATGGGGTACAACGAGCAAGAGGAACACTTATATATTGCGGGCCGTTTGAGATAGCGTAGTGGTTAAAGCGTTCGCTCGTCACGCCGATGGCCCGGGTTCGATTTCCTATATGGGTACAATGTGTGGAGCCCATTTCTGGAGTCCCCCCGCCGTGATATTGCTGGAATATTGCTACACTCGGCGTAAAATCGTATTCACTCTCTCACTGTATGCATTGTGCATACGTTATGGTAGGCGTAAACACCCCACACGTTATCATAAAAAGACTGCATGAAACCTGTGATGAATTGTAATACCGTCGACGCTCTTTTAGTGGCAAATCTGAGACTGAGTAAAAGCATATAATTAGTTTTTTCTACCTATGCGACAAGTGTGACCGCACACTTTGATTTGATTTGTTTGTTGTTAAACGCCGCACGTAATATTCGTATTATTTACGGCAATAATGAGTTGCTGAAGACCTATTCCACCCCGGATCTTCACTGGTCTGACCACTTACTACACTGTTATATAACATTTATACAAAACCCCGCGGTGACATTGCAACTCAACGAATACATGCATAGTCAGTGTACAGCGCACAGGTCACAAATCAGGCGAAGTTAAGCAACGTTGTTTGTTGTTATCGTAAGCAGCGATCCAAGCAACGTTGGTGGCGGAGAGTAGTGTCATGGTTGGCAATGTTCAGCCGCTTGACGCCTGTGATAACCCATGGCTTCGGTACAGCCTCACACAATGTTACATGTGGTGTATCCTTAGGGAAGGGAAATATTCCTCTGTTCACCAAGCAGTGAATGGGTACCCAGAAGGACGAGATTGTATTCTGACTGTTAACCTTCTCGCGCCAACATCTATACAAGCCCTGTTAAATATTTAGAAATATGAGTGTGTCTCTGCGTCATACATAATATGCACTTTTGACTGTATGAAACACTCTCATACTCTCCCTGGCAATGTAGTGATGACATGTGTCTGAACATGCTGAAATGTAATATCCTTCTGAAATGAAGGAAAAAAAACATCTTCAAGCTCCTCACAGGCAGCCTTGGTTGTATACTCCCCATGGACTTTCTACTGACACGATTCTCGTAATCCGGTGTCAGGTGATGATAAATACAAGACGCAGTGTCGATCCAATTAAAGTATCTACCTATCCGGGTTTGTTTTCTCGTTATCGGGTTTCGACGAATAAGATAAACGACTATCATGATTTTATCATTGATACGAATCTAGGGGTAATTGCCATCCACAACTCTTCCGTGTTTATTTAGGCCTTATATACTGCAACGCGAAAGACAGTATACACGCGGAAATTGGATTTGACTGAAATATTCAAAATGTTACTAGGCAACACATTACAGTTGCAAACTTTATTTGAAGAGGAAACTATGAAACGTAACGAAATAACACTGCAGTGTCAGTAGTATCGTTTGGTTAACATAACAGCCAGTCTCCCTGAAAATATAGCTGAAACATGTAGGAGAACAACCCGTGTCGTTTAATTATTTTGGGAATTCTTTTACATATGTGCTACACCAGTCAATCTCACCACTTATATATATCCAAAGCACCAAAGTTCAATCATATGTCAAATTGTATGACTTCGCATTGTTCTCTTTGTCGCTTCAAATTCTCTTGTATCGATACAAAATGATATCTATATACATCTTAAGTCAATGTGTAAAATTAGACAAAGTATAAATTGCAATTTACAAAACGCCCAAATATTTCAGTCATTTTACCATTTTTTCCCGTCAAATTTACTAACAATTATTAGGAATTTCAAAAGGGATTAAAAACACCACAAAAGACTTATTATGCTAGGATTAGAAGCCAATTAATTAAAAAATATATACATTGACTTTCGTTTTCTTTGTATTCTAGCATTTTCACTAGGTGATGAAATAGAGCATAAAATGTTTTGGAATTCGTTGTCAGAATATAATAGATGGAACAATAATTGTCAAATGACTGAAATATTTTGGGTATTGGTATATTGCCTGAGTCAAAATTTCAGTCATTGTACACATTGACTGTAACATTCATTAGACATGCTACGAGTATAATAAATTTATTAAATGTGTCGCTAGTTTCGTCGACTCATGATTAACAAAGACACAAATACATTTTGTTTCCATCCTCGATTATACGTATAATCTCCATCCTATTATGATAAATACCCAGGACCAATTCGCCACATCAACTTCGTTCATGAAATGACGTCATGATATTCATCTGTCTTATGAGAACCATTTGCAGTACATGTATGTTCACGTGTCCATGTGTGTATTTGGTTTTAGCGTTGAATATTTCGATTCAGAGACAAGACGAATCTGTGGTGGCGAATATTATGCAATGAATTATCAAGGATGGTTCTGTTAATGACGTTAGTAAGCCCATTTGATAATCGACTACAACTCCCGAACATGAGTGGAAAGGATCACATCGTATATCCAGATCACGGCCTGATGCAGGATATCCCAACGTATGTCACCCCGTGAAGGTCCGGGGTAGAATAGGTCTTCAGCAACCCATGCTTGGTTTCAGCCAGGAAACTGCGCACCAAGCAGATCAAGACCGTATACACTTGGACATTGCATTTGACTCAAACGCGGGACAGACCCGTGAAGACCCGGGGTCTTCAGCAACCCATGCTTGCCGTAAAATGCGACTATGCTTGTCGGTAAGAGGCGACTAAGGGGATCTGGTGGTCAGGCTCGCTGACTTGGTTCATGCATGTCACTGTATCCCAAGTGCGTGGATCGATGCTCATGACATCAATCACTGGATTATCTGGTCCAGACTCGATTATTTACAGACTGCTGTCATATAGCTGTAATATTGCTGAGTGCGGCGTTAAACAACACACGCACACACACACACAAACACACACACACACACAACGTATATCGTTCAGGTCCTAGTCCATGTGCCAAAGTACGTGGAAATGGCACATGGATACTTATGAATATGTATTTGAAATCAGCAAGTATATGAACGAGTTATAAGTGTCTCGTGCTAAATTACAACGACCGTTAGTATTTTGATTTTTTAATATCCCTTTACCTTCCACGAATATCACAAACAGAATATAGTATGAGACAATGCTTTTCAGTGCCGATACCTGGTCAAAGACGCAATATATAATCTCACCCGAGTGTCTTTTGGTATCAAATAAATCAACACGAGTTAATAAAAGTGGCAAAACTCCGATGCTTGCCGAGGAGTTTTTAACACTTTTATCAACGAGTGTTGATATATGTGGTATCAAAGGACACGAGGGTGAGATTTAATTTATCATAAAACATCATTCTTTCAACTTTTTTCAGTTTGTAGACAGTAATAAGCAGTCTTAAGTGTGAAAAGTACTGCCAATAGCTTCCGTAGCAGAGCCATTAGTGATGTCATTTGATTGTGACGTCATTGTAACCAATGACATCACAATGCTCTGCAAAGCATTCTAAGAGTAATGTCATTGCAGCGATATCTACACTGTAGATATCGCTCGATCTCACCCAAGCGATATCTCCTGTGGGAGCCAGTTTTGGATGATAAATATACATATCACGCCGTTAAGACAATATCTGGCGCAAAACTATTTGAAGCCGATAAATCTTTAAGACTTACGGGATAATATTGTGTACTCGAATGTTTATATAACACCATCAACGGTTTTTGTATTCATGGTATTCGGATACCGGAATGATTGATTTGTGTCCGTTGGGCCTTTACAAGGTAGGAGACATTTACATTGCGGCTATTCCTACTTTTCAATGCCTTGGACAATTTGGGAACAATGTACAAAAAAAACAAATATAATGGATAAACAAAAATGCCCTTAATCGTCGCCAGGTGATATTTATATACACCGAACGTTAAAATAAAAGCCTTCTAAGTGTGTAGGTGCTTATAGTGTTGTACCGAGGTACTTTGACTATGGACTGACGCCGAGGTAGCTTTGTGCTCTTGGGTAATGTAAACTGTGGTAATCCTTTCAATTAGTGTTTTTGCTAGAACGTTTACATCGGTTTTTGTAACAAGGAAGGTAATGAGTGTGAGTGGCTTACCTGTCATGAATTAGGATTTAGTTCGTATTACGGGCATGGCATGGTTGTTTGCAGCGGCGAGCGGATAATCCACTAGGCACCAGCGTCAGTTAATATCATGCCATGGGATTGAATGACATGCAACATTCTAGAACCCTTCTCCTTAAATGTCATATGCAATATTTTAGAATGATGTCGAGTTTCACTTAATTAAATACATGACTACATAATGGCAGACAAGCATACAGTCATGCACTGAACAACATCACTAATGTGGAGATACATACTGAACATCGCACAGGAACACCTTCATATTAAATATATTTTGCAGGTAATGCGAGGCATATAAACGGTATCATGCTTAGGGTGCATTGAATACTGTATCAGAATAAGATTTTGACTGAATCAAAAATATTCAATATAAGGACAATGTAACAACAACTTTACCCTCATGGGTCACGCTATCACACAATTATTAATTCATTTAATGAGCTTAATGAGCATGTCTGGTGTTTCCAAAGTCTTCCAATATTGTTATCGTATATGTGTCCACTAGCTGGTTAAAAGTCAATGTCATTTACACTCCTTGATGAGGTTAACTGGACATGGCTTATTGCTTCGGAATCTCATGGGAAATCTGCCCGCGTAGTTAGGCGATTGAGAATAGACATCTTGTTTCACCTTAATGGACATCACTTGGTCCATGTTTTGCCGAATTACTGATGAACACAATGATAGAACGACCGCGCTCGAGTGTTTTGATGTTCTACTGTTGCCAACTGAGATAATTTCTTTAACATAATGATACGATGGAGGACTAATCAAGTTGGTCTAGGGTAATTATGTTCTCCAAAATCAAAGTCAGTTGATCACAGAACTTGTACGCTCAGAGACTGAGCGCTATTCTTAATGACACCTTATTGTTCATGGCTACTGTATCCCGCCGTTTCAGCCTGTCTCCTCAGAAGATCCTATGGATTTACGGTCCGTGGTAAACTACTGTAAACCGTGTCCCGGAGCACTTCTGCTTCTCAATGGTTCTATTCATTATTGGGAAAGAAGAGATTACAAGGAGGCGACATTACCTTGGCGAAACATGAATGGGAAACTCATCGATAACAGGCATTGTTCTTTGTCGCTTGACATGTTTTTCATCTTTGACAACACGTTTATGTTGGTTATATGCGGACACGCGCATGTTTCTCTCTCTCTCTCTCTCTCTCTCTCTCTCTCTCTCTCTCTCTCTCTCTCTCTCTCTCTATCAATCATACAAACCTTTTCCATAATCTATTTAATTATAAGAAATCTCTGCTAAATGCAAAGTCCATTTCACGATTACGACTACATCGTGAGCATCTGTTTATGAATCACTATCAAATAGCCTTGATGTCAGGTGTTGAGCGTATCATGCTCCAGTGGTGTCACCCGTTACAAACGCATTCAAACGCATTCAAAGGCAAGTGAATTCTTCACTTGAAAAATATAATCACGAGTACGCCGCTCTGACCAGCATAGCAGTAATTGTTACATCACGCCATGCCAGCTTCATGTGGAAAGCCCGAAGTGATGCAGGTCTTAGACGTTTCACCACAAGGTATATCAATTCATGTTTATACACGAAACGGGAGTAAAACTGCAGAATAATAGGATGTGTTTTCCGTCAGATGCAATATCAAGTTCCTATTGGACCAGCCAGCGTATGTGAATATTGCATGTATTGAAAACATTAGAAGGATTATCGTCTTGTTTTTTTCAATCATGGTATTGACAATACTCACGTAAATACGCTTTAGGAGATTATTGTGTTCCGCCGATGTGTGTTTTGTTTGCAATCAAAATGCAATGAATCAGAAGTTTTGGAAATGAATCCATAAAGATGTTGTTTTAAGTTTTTGATACTTTGCATTTATAGCTACTTTGTTTTCGGCACCGGAAAGTGCGCCACTGGTGTGAGGCGGCCCCGCTGTACTCATGCTGCCTCTAATTACCAGATTCTACAAGTTTTGGTCTTTATATCAGCTTAATCCCGAAGATGACCCTTGGCTGCTCAGAACTAATTGCGTTCTCCCTTGTTTTATAATGAGTTGTAACCATCTATGCCCTGCATTACCCTGGCTCCGTGAGGTTACTGAAATTCTGTTTTAACGGTTGACGAGCAACTGTTTTGCTTGATCTGTCTGAGCTGAGCCATGTTAAAAGATAAGGATGGAGTGCAACAAGTGGCAAAGGCTTTATATAACATTTTGAGACATGATCGTTTGTGACCCAAATAAAAAACGTCGGACACATGTCGCTATCACGTTTCTGAGTATTAACCTTTTGTGTAAACTGCTTTTTAAACAGGAAACCAATTAATCATACATCGTCAAGGAAATATTATATCTAATCATAGACATCAGTTTGAAACATGTCCTATATTAACAGTATGTCGTTAAGAACGATAGTTTTCGTAAGTAATCAACAATGGTAATGGGTTTTTTTAGAGAATTGTAAAATGGAATTTTGAAACTAATACGCTTTTATGTTTCCAGCACTGATTACTTCCTAATTAATTTCCATGATCAGTTGAACAGAAAAAAAACATGTGAGTGAGCGGCTGAATACGATTTTAATCCGGGTTTAGCAATATTCCAGCAATATCACGGCGGGGAACACGAGAAATGGGCTTCACACATTGTACCCATGTCGGGAATCGAACCCGGGCCTTCGGCATGACGAGCGAACGCTTTAACTACTGGGCTACCCGACCGTCCCACTTAATTAGTGCATTCGGGTCAAGGCAAATACAACCATTCTAACAAGGATCATTGCAGGTGAAAATGGAACATCTTGCATTATTAGGAAATAACTGTGATACAGGAAAGTCACTGGAGACCATTTCCAGAGCCTATCATTATATCCCTACTGCTAAGTACATGTATATGCAGTTATATATGCACTTGGCCAGGTAATATCAGTATATTAAACTCTCGGCAATGTAATTTCTGTATATGAACCTTCGGGCAGGAAATATTCGTATATAAACAGCCAATCACACCTACCAAAACTGGAGGAGCACAATTTGTTCTGGCAACAAAAGCATTATATTATTACCATATTAACACTGTATACATATACAATATCTCCTCTTGCAGGCAAAGTTTGTGACGACAGACATCATCTTTCTGATAAACACAGGCGTATGGAACAACATACTGAGAGTTATCATAGCGGACGTTGTGACGTTTTATCATTCCGCCCGTGGATGTGTACGGCCGAACATATTTAAACATCAGTAAGGATACGATGTATCGATGAACAACTCATTTATTACAATTAGGAGCGACGTTTCGGTGTAGGTTCTAACACCGTTATCAAGTGATGTTATAACCTACACCGAAACATCGTTCCCAATTGTAAAAGAAGTTGTTCATCCATGTATTTTATCCTTACTTAGTACTCCACCTTCTAAATGCCTCTCAATTAAGATATTTAAACATCGCGTGAACACACCAATGACGAATGAACTGGATTCATTCTCAAAATGTATAATCTGTAATATTATTCATTTTATGTCATGACTACAAACTTGACTCTCTTGCGATGTTGATTTTTATATTTGGAAATGTGCGTATCTTAAAAATACTTTATTGTACCATTGGTAGGGGCCATGAAGATAAATTAAGATTTGATTTGTTACATCCATGATGAAAGTTGGTATGTTCGTCCTGTGGCATTGAAGTAGGACACTGGGTCTAATGTAACATTATCGACAGGGTTGTCGGTACGAAAAGAACTTTTGTTCGTATTCTGTATAAACAGAAAGCGACAAACACCCTTTTTATATCGATATGAAATCTACACTGAAAGGAGAGTCCGTTGTACTATTCCGGTTTTGTCACAAGCATGTGGTAATATTCGATATTGGGTAATATTCTTTGGCGTTGACGTTTTATTATGAATCACTATCAATAGTGTCACCCACCCATATCCAATCGCGGTGCCTTGGACGACTGGGTCTCTCGTTCACCCAGATACATAATGCAATACTACGCTAAAGGAATGATTCCCATTATAGGCGTTCCCTTATTTCCCCCATCAGTATATATCTACATATCGACTAGACCAGTTACTGTATTATAATAATTGAAAGTTTACTTAATAATGGACAACTCAAAGATTGTTTATATTTACTTAGTCTTATTTCTGTTGTCCTTGTTTTCCCGCGGAGTCAAACTTTACATGTATAAAAGTTTAAAGTGAAAAAATACACATATTGGCAGAATAAACTATTTATATATAAAAACTACCGAAATTATCTTTCAAGTTCTAACCACGTATCCTGCCCCGGGACATAACATGGAAGCAATGCTTAAGGCGTTGTTTGTTGCTATAGGTTACAATATTAAGCACGAACAAAATAATCACAAATATGACTTTGTATAGGATGTGTTTGGACATTCTGTAATGTATGCTACTCTTAATTACCCTTATACCCATAATATAGAGTGGACGTAATCGCCGTGTGCTCCCGAAATGATTTCATACACTTCATTTGAAAAGTGATCTATTGAATTTCATCAAGCTATGCCACAATCAACAGACAGCTGTATTGATTGTGGTATGAGACGTTCTCAGACCTCTTGACTGGTATCTCATTATCGTGTTAAAACAATGGGCGAAAGTGCCTCCGAGATGTAGGGAATGAGTCTGAAGTGGACACTGACATTAGCTATGTACTGTAAAGTGTGAAGTGATGTATGAAAGGATGATATGACCAGGAGAGCCACATCTGTCTCACATCTGCCACTCGCTCGTCCACACATTAAGGAGCTCATGCCCCATGGGCATTCAAACTTGTATCTTTGTCACAAGACCACAGACGTATGACATAAAACACTTTTGTAAATACATTTACGAATCACTGAAATGTCACAATACTGACATCAGGAACGCGCCCAATGTGAGTTAAGGCCATGTTCAAGGTTCATGTTGCCTTGGCCCACATGGAGCACCGGTTGCCCAGTCGCTATGAGGCGTTGCAATTCGCTGTTCAAAGTTCCGTACGTTAGTCGTTCCAGAAGTACCATTGGTTCGAATCCCGGTTACTCTTGCTTGTGTTTCTTGGTTTGTCGGCACCATGCCATTGCTCATGCGATTTAAAACAGCTACAGTCGTCAAATATCAGCACCACTTCGAGATTTCGTCCTACATGATGCTGCCACAAACGTCAGTAGTCGCGTTAAGCCTCACTCACTCTGTCACTGAGCCCATAGTAATTCACCCGTTCCCACCAACACACCCTCTTTCAATGAATATCTGTCGAGGTGTTTGTGCAGCGTGGAGCAATGTGTATACATTATACCCCATTACATATCCACGCGGGAACTGTGGGTTGGAGTACGTTAGACATTGACGGTCGTCACAAAGCAATTTGATAATCTTTGCAACAAAAGAATGACAGAAGCCATTGATAAACACATTTTACATGTACAGCAGAATATGTAAACTAATGATTTACCCGTGGGGATCCGGGTCCTTCAGCAACCCATGCTTGCCGTTAAAGGTGACTATGCTTGTCGTAAAAAGGCGACTTACGGGATCGGGTGGTCAGGCTCGCTGACTTGGTTGATACATGTCATTAATCCCAATTGCGTGGATTGATGCTCATGATATTAATCACTGGATTGTCTAGTCCAGACTCGATTATTGACAAACCGCGGTCATATAGCTGTAATATTGCTGAGTGCGGCATTAAACAACAAACAAACAAAACTATAGGCAACAATAGACTTTGTTCTCATCAATTTCAAAGCGACCAATGACCCATAATACCAAAGTGGGATGACTTATGACTAATAATACTACGCGATTCGTTCTCTAATAATTACACTTTGAGAATGTCTTTTAATATTACCTGATGAGTGAGTGAGTATGGTTTTACGCCGCTTTTAGCAATATTCCAGCAATATCACGGCGGGGGACACCAGAAATGGGCTTCACACATTGTACCCACGAGCAGATGCGGAGTTCTCTCATATAACCTTAAAGACATTCACCCCTTAGGAATTCCGGGTTAGAAGTGGTCCCCAGCAACCTATGCTGGTCGTTATTGGCAACCAAATGGATCGGGTGGTCAGGTGACTTGCGTGTCACGACGGTAGGGATCGTTTGCTCACAATATAGAGCACTGGATGGTCTGGTTCTGACTCAATAATTTACAGGCCGCCATCGTATAGCTTGAATATTGATGACTGCAGCGTTAATCAACAAACAAACAGATAAACGTACAAACATTCAGCTTGTTCATCAGGTTCATTTCAATCAGGGGGGCAGGAGAAAATAATAAGACAGAAAACATTGCATTGCTGATTTTCTCAAAACGAGAAGTATGACAGTTTATAGTGGTATAGAAAATGCACACAAAACAGACTTCTGTTCATTGGCAATATACATGTCTGTGTCCACAACACCATATGTGTTCTCCGCGGCTTCTGAAAAACCCGTAAAGCTTGGCTAGAAATCGTCATAGTATATTTTGTTTGGCACGTGTATACATTTTCGATTTTTTCTGTCGGTCTGTTCACACGATATGTTAGTTTTCACACTGATAAAAAAATACATTTTGAAATGTAATGTACATATAAAAAATGATAGAGGTAGCCAACAGACTTTGCAATAGGCAATACGGATTACGCGAAAACAAATCTACTGCTTTAAGCAGGAAACGGTTATGTTTCTTCATCGTTCTTACACGGGTAGCTGAAAATGAAGACGGCAATTGCAGTCGGATGCAACTAAGAAAACGAACAACACTGTTCTATTCATGAAATAAAAGCCCTTGTTTTAAAGTTATACTTGCAACAAAACAGTACTAACGTACCTGTAAATGTCGTCTTGTCTGATATCCTAGCCTGTACACCGTCTCTAGGAATACCGGATTTGAACCCAGAAAGCAAGGAGAAACGTTGTAGTGAAACAACAGCAGGCAGACCAAACTTAGCAAAGCCTCTTTTGTGCCACTGGTGAGAAGACTTCCCCGGCTTAGTTATAGCCAACGTGAAGCGTGGGATGTCAGTTGATACCCTTCGCTCGATATGTTTCCGATGATAATCTGTAATGCTTGTTTGGGGGATGTAGTCAACATGAGCCACAGCGCGATGTGAGGTACGAATGTAAAGTGGTACTACGCCACCTGTCACTGTATCCTGTTCGGCTTCCGTCGATCGATTGGCTGACTATAGTCCGTTAAAACTCAGATATCTAATTTACACTAAAGGTTGTGGTCAGGAGGTGGCTCGTCGCAAAGCATACACGAATGGATGATGACATTGAGTACCAGAGTCTTTGTTAAACTAACAGCATGTAGGTGTAAAGGTTAGAGGACAAGAACCGGGTGTGTAATGGTTCACAAGGTTAATTAGTTACGGTCCGAGGCGCCTGCGACTTTGCAATGAAAACCATTGCAATGATTCAACACCTGAGAATCTGATCGATTCAAATTAACCACGGCCAGCACTCACAGAACCTTGGCAACTAAGATGTTTAAAGAACATTGTTCTGTCAAGATTATCTGCCAGAACATTGTGTGAGTAGCCCTCATGTAAGGCACATGGTATGTGTCCTGGAGCGTTTCACACGAGCACCTCGCTCTCTGCCATCTCAGGCTATATGAGTCTCAGGGAAAGTATATATAAAATCTATATAATATTCATATTGGACCAGCTTGAGCACACTAATCCATCACCGAAGTATTACGTGCCCATTCAGTTATGAGCAAACGTTGGCCTTAACGAAACGCTACCAAATCACACGTACGTTGAATGAATAGCATAACATCCCAAGTAAGACACAAATATCCCCATTCAACTTTGCGGACAGTTTTGATGTCACTAATTATTTACTGTTGATCCCATGTTTTCTTCATCATTTGTTGGCCTTCGGTGAGGGTTCGAAACCCGCTGGCGACACACGTTTCATAAAATTGTTCATACATTAAAATCTTTTACAGAAAAAAGAAGTTCGTTTATTGCCAAGTGGTGTTTAACTGACTTTTCATTTTGTTGATGCGCGGTCAAATGACCAATAGTTAAGGTTGTTTTTTTCTCCGAAATGACCATAATTGTAGCCCTGTATCGTTTAAGGTACTAGGAATTCTGGAGTCATTCTAGAATATGTGCCCACAGTAACGGTTATTGCAAAGATGACGTTAACACCATGTTGATAACGTTGAACATCACCTCATTTGGCCCTTGTGCGAAGACGTAGAATTAAGCGACAAAACCATTTCCATAATAATACGAAATCTCTGCTAAAAGCAGATTCAATTGTACGACTATATCATGAACATGTGAGTATGAATCACTATCAAATAGCAATGATAGTATGGTTCACGAAAACGTGAGCGTATCCTGCCCCAACGGCGGCACCCGTCACAACATTACACACAAACTACAAAGGTAAAGTATCGTATCAAGGGGTGTCACTTGTGATACCTTGCCAGAACATGAAATGAGAGAAACATGTTATTTGAGATGATTAGCCAGTACATTCACTATATTCACTATAGTATATAATGTCAACGCCAGAGAATAACCAGTCTCGATTATCCAGCAACATTTGTTCAATGTATTATTTGCATTTATTCTTATATCAATAGTGTATAGGATTTCCCATGTGGTTAATGGGTTAGAATAGTACCCCTGCTGAGTGTGACGGTGCTCATAATATCAACCGCTACTTTGTCTGGCCGAGAATCGATTATTTACGGCCCGCCGTCATAGATGTAATATTGCTGAATGCGGTGTCCCACAACTAACACATTTAAAACATGATTACATTAACTTGGGTAAAATAGTCCCAATTTCGAGTGAGTGAGTAGACCGCTTTTAGCAATATTCCAGCAACATTCTAACCACGTGGGGAATCGAACCCGGGTCCTCGGCGTGACGAGCGAATGCTTTAATATCTAGGGTAAACCCCCGCACCCCTATACCCGCACTCCCCTCACCCCACCCCATCCCCATTATTTAGAGTTTCTCTAAGCGTAATGTGAAACATAGCGTTGTGGTATGGTATTTGATGTTTTTCAAACTTCAACTTTGCACATTGCATCCACGTATCAGTTTGCACAACAAATGTAACGGAACACGAGATGACACTGCTTTGTTAGAGGCTTATATATTTAGGTTATTATTTATACTTTTTATTAGCGGGAGAATCCAAATAAATTCTATCATCGTCTCCTGCCGAATCCGACACTTTAAAAGCTCCGATAATGCTAAGTATTAGTCTGTTTGGATTCGGTTTTAAAATAAGACCAGGATCTCGTTGCACCCTATTTAACTCCAGAACAGCCTTAGACCATCTAGTCTTGATGTCGTGTCTCATTGTCTATGATTGAATTAAGTATTGTCACTAATATTGTTTCCCCGTTAAATCTTCATGTGCTCAACTCGGCGTCATGCGTCGTATGTGGTCGTGGCGTGTTCATCAGGACCCGTGTTAACAAACGATTATCCTTTCAAGAACACACACGGGCACGGATACAGATGAAATAATACCAGGATTACGTATACATAACGAACTTGTATTTCAATGACATACACAAAAACAGTTTTACATCCTACAGACAAATATGTGATGGTGATGGTCGCTGCAGGGTCTGATTCGTCGACGGGCAAGGCTGCAGTTCAGACCACAGCGACCATACGTGTTCTCATTGTAAGTAGTGTAATAGATTAAAGGTATAACTCCTTTTATTGATTCGTCGAGCAATTTGTCCTGCCAGTAAAAGTACTGATTGTCGGGGGATTATCTGCAATCGACACTCCTCTCGGGGATTCTTGGGCAGATCTTGTCCTCAGAACCTAAAGGTTATCGAGAGAGCTGACAAAAAGGGGTATGGGA
This sequence comes from Haliotis cracherodii, assembly GCF_022045235.1. Lineage (NCBI taxonomy): Eukaryota > Metazoa > Mollusca > Gastropoda > Lepetellida > Haliotidae > Haliotis > Haliotis cracherodii. The sequence continues at coordinate 21,837,535 of NW_027266319.1, forward strand.
TCGTCTCAGTGGCTTTGGTATGGCATTCCAGAAGGGACATTGTCGCGTTGTCGCCCTTACAGAAACGAGCAAAATTATTAGAATTAACCAAAGTGCGAGAACTTTGAATTATTATTTTGACTCCACCAAAGGGAGACAATGCAACAACACGTTTTTGCGTTGTCGCCCAATCTTGCATGTAAATACGTCAAAAAAGCCTTGATAATGTCGCTTGTTGTATTGTCGTCCGTTTCCATATATGAAGCGCATGTCTGTTATGTTCCTTTGATTCTAAGACAAACGAACAAACAGTCAATGACGCAAGTGGTGGCTTTTCTCAAAATAAGAATCAATATTTGATCGCTTTTTCAGAAATTATTCCAAATATTTTTCTCTCGGTTTAGTTATCATAAACTAACCTGTTTTGACAGCAAGAAACAAACCATTTGTATTTCTATCTTATTTAATTCCTGTCTCCAACAACTTTTTCATTTCGATGAGGGAGCACGGTTGATGTCCCAGAAACTAATGATAGTTGGTTCGAATGCCCGATTCGTCTTGGTTAGGTTTGTAGAATTTCGGGCTTCCCTTCACATAAAGATAACACGCCGTGATACAACTGAAATACGACTGAAGGCGGCGTTGAACAAAACCTAATCGCATGTTACCTAAACGTAACGAGTTTCTATTCGTTAGAGTACATACGAGGGCTGAACATTCTAATCCTGACAAACAAAAAACCAACAATAGTGTACGTGTTTTTAATTATATTTTTCAACATTATCTCCCTGCACTTCAAAACACTTCTCATATTGAAAATGAAGATTTTCAGGGAGAAGAAGTTTTCTGAAGCCACCCTGAAATACCTATTCACGGCAGCTTTGAGGTCATCGTTGTCGTCATAGCGCGAAGGTGTTATTTCAGTTTAGGAAACCGGTGGAAAGCACTTGGTGCCAGTCTGGCGAGTGTGGAGGGTGAGGAAGCTAATCGAACCCACAAAGTCGCACAGCAGCCTTTGAAAGTCGAGAGGTGTGAGGAGAGGCATTGTCATGAAGTAGTAGAACGCAGGCCGGAAAGGTGTAGACCCATGTTTCATCACCCGTTACTAATCTCTTTTTGAAATTAGCTCTACATTTTCTCTGGCAGTGTCAATTGTTTTTTCTTTTAGTTCAGAATTTGGAAACACAACGGGCAGATATCTTATTCATCTGTGAATATTCATGAATAATAGTTTCAATGGACCCATAGCTCAGCCCTGTGTCTTCCTCAAGTTCAGCAATGATAATACATCCGTCTGACAGTATAAGTCTTTCTATCTCCTTGATGGAATCTTCACTGATGAAAGTTGATGAAACCTCAAGACTTAGGGTCATCATCAAGGCTTATTCTCCCGCCTTAAAAATAGTTGTCCAACGTTTAACAGTGGAATAGCTTGGGAACTTATCCCCATACACTTGTGACATGCGGTCATGGATTTCTTGGGGAGTACTTTGTTCTAAATTTAAAATCTTGATGACTCCCCGGTACTCGTTCTTTTGGATTTATGTGTCCATTTGCACCCCTTTCACGTTCAACTGTCTGTCACTAATATACAAACGGATTCACTGATCAAATACACTTGCAACTACTCAAACAGTGTACTACATTGACTAGTTCACTTTGTTTTGGCCCATAGTTAAAAGTAAGTCAAGCTTCGAATTTTTTACCAGCACCCGTCAACGGTCAGAATAGAAAATCCTCCTCAATTGCTATTGATGTGTAAATAAATAACTGAAATATTAACTGATCAAAGCGGCATTTAACAATATTTACTCACTATGATTTCCATTTTTAAGAATAGGCCTTAAAGAACTTGATCAAGTAAGAACGTTTCACAGTAACGTTTTAGCGATATGTTCTTATATCAACCGTCACATAACCGATGATCCTTTAACACACAGACTTAGCTCCTTCTTTACGGTCTATGTATGCGCATTTGTAATGCCCGGGTTCGATTCCCCACATGGGTACATTGTGTGAAGCCCATTTTCCTGTGTCCCCTGCCTTGATATTGCTGGAATATTGCTAAATGCGGTGTAAAACCATACTCACTCACTGTAATTGCTGTGAGTGAGCCGACCACGCTAGGACCCCGACTTTTCTGTGACTTAACCGATCTTGTGTGCATGTAGTCGGTCGGGTTCGATTTAACACAATATACAAAGCACATTTCTGGTGTACCACCCCACCTCTTACCCTACCCCTACCCCCCATCCCCACCCCCACCCCCTTTATTTTTGTCATAATAATGCTAAACAAGGCGTAAAACCATACTCACTCATTTCTAGACACAAATTACCCACCACTCACTCACCTCCTCCAAACACTTTTGGCAACACTGACGAGACATCGTATGGTATAATGAGCCCAGTATTCCGACAGGAACTAGCTTATGAGAATATTAGTACCATCAACGTGAACAACCCTTCCCGCGGTATCTCACGAAGATTACTGCAAGACAATTACGAACTTATGTCCACCTTGATGACAGTTGCTTACACGTTTGACGTGGCCATTTACAACGGATGCAATTCCAGGACAGGAGGGGCGGTCGGGTAGCCTAGTGGTTAAAGCGTTCGCTCGCCACGCCGAAGACCCGGGTTCGATTCCCGACATGGGTACAATGTGTGAAGCCCATTTCTGGTGTCCCCCGCCATGACATTGGTGGAATATTGCTACAAGCGGCGTTAAACCATAATCACTCCACTATACTACAGTAAATGATAAAACACATGTACACGTCTATACAATAGTAAATGATATAACATATGTATATTTCTATACCGATAGTAAATGACACACATTATGTATATTTCAATACCGACAGTAAATGATACAACGTATGTATATTTCTATACAGGCACTAAAGGATACAATTTCTTAACCACAAAAAATTATACAAGAATGAGTGAGTGAGAGAGTATGGTTTTACGCCGGTTTTAGCAATATTCCAGCGGGGGACACCAGAAATGGGCTTCACACATTGTACCCATGTCGGGAATCGAACCCGGATTTTCGGCGTGACGAGCGAACGCTTTAACCACAAAGCTACCCGACCGCCCCTATACAAGAATGTGCATGTATATATTCTAAAGGCACTAAATGTCGATCTGTACATTAATAAATATACAGAAAGTAAGGTAACTTGTGAACATTACAGACATTTAGAAAAATTATGTGTTTATGTCTGCAAGATAATATTCAATGTACCATGTAATAATAACGATAGATGAGATAACAAGCATGTGGTACATATTCCAACTGGGGTTCAATCGCACCATGTGACTTGCTCCCAGAGTACTCTTCAGATGGAATTTAAAAGTAACCACATGTTTAGGTTCACAGTGGCTCCTATAAATCATGTGTCTGCCTTAATACCACGTGAACACTATGTATGTCTAAAGATGTCAAACTAGTTGCGGTACCTTTGTCATATTTTGTGTTACAGATCATTCTTTTTTCACAAACTACATATGCTGAAGTTTTATGGTTGTTAGATAATTCCAGTAGAGTTGATCAGAAGATAATTATTTGGATGGAGGAACAGATATGATCAGTAATGAGAATCGCTGTAAGCTGACCAAATATACATATTAACATTTCTAAAGTACAGTAACATGTGTAATTGTATGTAGAGACAGTATATAAAACAACTGTATGTCTATCCAGACAGTTGTTCCAAACATTCTTAGGGAACATTGTTATTTAACCTTTGAAAAATCAACGTCGTAGGCATTCCTGAGAAATAGTCCCTCCAAATATTAGACATTAACTGATAGCAATGAGTTTTCAATGTGACAAAATCGATCGAAGCGCCATATAAGACGGCAGTAGGAAGTATACATGTCTCACACAAATCAACACTATAATTACAACGTACACATGGGAGACGGGGACACAAGTGGCCCAGCCGTCTCTTGTGTCGTTGCAGATCTAAAACTTCCGGAAAAAGAAACATACAGCCATGATGGCTAAAATGAAAGAAACAAGACATGGTTATTCGACGGTAATGTATATTTCATACAGGTATCACAGCTGTGTTTGGACCGTACGTTTTCAGTGTTTTGGCGACTGATCAGCTTGGGAAACGTTTCGATGACTTTTGTAATGTTTGAGTCATTGTTAGTTTGTTTGCTGTTTAACGCCGCACTCAACAATATGCCAGCTACATGAGGGCGGTCTGTGAATAATCGAGTCTGGACTAGACAATCCAGTGACTGACATCACGAGCATCGATCCACGCACTTGGAATCGATGACATGCATCAACCAAGTCACACTTGCGTGGTTACACCTATTTGGGCTGTTAGTCCAGATTTAAAGAGGTCATATTACGACGATGCCGTATTAGCCATTCAAGATATACACACGTATATCTATTAAAAGGTGAGGATCCTCCGTTTTGTATCCCTTGTGATGAGAGAATCACACTCAAGCACGTACTGCGTGACTGTATTTATTTTTCCATTACAAGGGGTCAATATTTCAACGTTTTGTCCATAAAAGATCTTTCTAATCTAAGTTCACATTAATCAAAGATTTGTTTAAAAGAAATAGAATAAATAGATATTTTTTTATGTACATAGTTATTTTAAGGTAAGTTATATTAAGTCAGCGAGCCTGACGACCTCATCCCGTTAGTCGCCTCTTACGACAAGCAGCAAAATGGGTTGCTGAAGACCTATTCCACCCCGGATCTTCACGGGTCACTCCTGGGTTTGAGGCAAATCCAATGTCCAAGCGTATACGTTCTTCATCTGCTTGGCTGAAATCGTATACCATCATCTGATGTATGTTACTCCCGGGGCTACGGATCCACTCGTGCGCGGTTGGATTTACAGCTACAAATAACTATAGTTTAAAAGAGGCCTGAAGATCCGGGGTAGTCTTCAGCAACCCATGCCTGCCGTTAAAGTGACCATGCTTGTCGTAATAGGCGACTAACGGGACCGGTCGGTCAGGCTCGCTGACTTGGTTGATGCATATCATTGTATCCCAGTTGTGTGGATCGATGCTCATGATGTTAATCACTGGATTATCTGGTCCACACTTGAATATCTATTTTTCGCCGTTTTCAGCAATATTCAAGCAGTATCCCGGCGGGGGACCCCAGACGTGTGCTTCACACCTCGTTTTCGATCTAGAATCCTTTTCAAGGATACAAAGTAAACTGAACGACCCGTAGTTATACAGTGTGTCTGTTTAGATCTACATCGTCTCCAAAAAACATGAAAGTACGTCTTTTAACGCGTTAAAATGATTACGATGCACGTGGGATGTAACGGATTCAACGAGATGCACAAAATTCGGCTCGTAATTTCCCATACATCAAGCTATTGTCACAAGACACTCATATCATTCCATCTGTATATATTGTTGATACTATTCTATATACTAGCCAAAACCAGAAACTGTCCCCATAGAAAATCAATAAATATATATTGGAACTACATGGGTACACAAATACAGATGTAAACACAGTAATTAGTGAACTGAATTGAACACATGCGTGTGCTACGTTTCGTGACGTCAGTGGTTTCGGCATGGGTACGTACAACACGTTGGTGCATGTGCATCTCGATAAACTACGTCAGTGATTTCGGTATTGACACGTGCAACACGCCTGTGCCTGTACATCTCGATAAACTACGTCAGTGATTTCGGCATGGGAACGTACAACACGTTTGTGCATGTGGATCTCGATAAACAGCTTGAAGCACATGAATGTCTTACACTGCTGTCGATTTAGGAAGCTTAATTGTTTGACGTTTGATCGATCAAAAAATTAAACGGCTAATAAACCGCACATCATGCCACGACTCACAACTGCATAACGTTATGAGGTTAATGGGATGGTCCTTGGGGAAAGGTCTCAACGTCAGGTGGCTGCGCATTTCCATTGCCACCGAAACACCATTTCAGTACTGGTGAGACGTTTTTCAGAACAATAATGAAGTGCCGAGCACCCACGTGCAAGACGTCCGCGCGTCACAACGCCAGGCAGATGGATACGGGTGACCCATCTCCGACACAGGTTCCAGACTGCAGTGACCACTGCTCAGAGCATTCCAGAACATCGGTGTATCCAGACCCAACGTAGTCGACAAAGACCACGAAAGTGGTGTCGAGCCTCGCTCCAGATTTAACATTCCCATAGTGACGGATGTCAGTTTGTCTTCGGACGTCTTGGGGAGCGTAATTCTGAAGTCTGTGTCATTGAGATGGATTGCTTTTGGGGTGGTTCCCTGATGATTTAGGGTGGGACAAGTGCACGTCGGAGAACCCCTTTAGTTGTTCAGGCAATTTGACAGCTGTGGGCTACAGAGATCATATTCTCGGACCAGAGGCAATTCCGTTTCTTCAACGTCATGGTCCAGGATTGGCATTCAATCCGTCCATCCTCAAACGGCTTGGGCTGCTATGGCTTTTCTTCATCAGCACAAAGTACTGCCTTGACCTGCAAATTCACCGGATCTCTCCCTTGTAGAGCATGTGTGGGATGAAATGGAGCGACGCCTACGCCGTGTACCAAAACCGCCAGATAACGTTGCAGAGAACTTGGCAAACCATGCCACAAGCCTTCCTGCCCATTTGATAGACCCTATGCGTCGGCGATGCACTGCTGTTATCGCTCCCCACGGTGGGCATACCCTCACATACTCCCACACCAAGCGGACACGCCGTGATAAAACGGAAATTCTGTTCAAATCGCATGTCGATCTCGCCCTTAATCACTGTACTTTCAAAACCGAATACTTTATGTCGGCGGGAGTGAACTTTGAATAAGGATTGTAGATCGCAAACGAAACCCCGGGTCTCTGAGGAGACAACTATCTTGGTTTATGCATATGTTTTCGATCTTTGATTTTAAGCCACTTTTCGACCTATATCAGGCTGGCGACACACCAATTGGGGCAGTCGGTGTGACGAGCCAAATCTTTAATCACAGGACCACCTCGCTGCATTACATCTCATACAGAAGTCTTTGATGAGTTCCAATTCCATGAAATTCATACAAGGTGAGAGAAATATGACGAAATCCAAATACAAAAGTGTCATATACAATATGGGACCCACCGCCTCCGTGGTCTTGAGGTAGAGCGTCCGCCCGGAGAACGGAGGTTTCGGGGTTCGATCCCCTGCCACGTCATACAACAAGACGTTAATATAAAAGATGGTTCTTGTTGTTACCCTGTCTGGCGCTCGGTATTAAGGGGCTTAAACAAGGACTGGTCGGCTCGGAGTCAGTATACTGTGTCTGAGTGGGGTATTCGTGTTAAACTGCGGCATGGTATCTCAGTGAGCTAGCACTATTGATCAGTCCGGACTAGTACAAGCAGCCACACACACACGTGCATGCACGTCGCTATAAAAGTGCAATAATCTTGGACGCGACCTTAAACCCAATTTCACCTCACCTCACCTCACCTCACCTCACCTCACCAATATGGGACCCTCATACATCCACTCCAGCAAAAACGTTCAATAGAAGTCACATCTAAACACGTCATACACCCTCATAAGCTGTAGCTATTTCCGGATTAGATTGATTTGAACGAACAAAATAATCCTGTAATCGGTGTGATGCTGACTTTAACCTAATAGAATAATCATTTTGATAATTGAATAACATTATTTTTAACATATTTCCGAAACATGATTCATGTATTTGCTCTTATCTAATTGTATATTATACCCATGGTGATGTTATTCCCGTGCTTTCCTCAGCGACTGACAACGTAATAACTGGCTTTAGATTGACCATACACTATAACCACATTAAAGCGGTACCTGCCGTATATAATTACCGATAAGTGACAGGATTATCTTAGTCACACTACGGTAATCATATCAATTCATAATTTCGTTATGGGAAACTGTAATGAAAAATCATAAAGTATTTGTACGTTTCTTGCGAAACGGTTTCAAGCATGCTATCTTTCGCACGCTTCATTATGTAAACCCTACTTGTATAGACATGTCAAACACATGCTAAAAAGGCAACGGATGTTTGTCTGTATCCGCATCTGGTGATGTCCTTAATGTAAAAATAATAATCAGGGAAGGAAATAACAAATATGATGGTCTTATCCTGATTGGATACTCTTAGCCCAGAGATTATTTACTAACGCATTAGGGAAATCCTGACCCGTGACGATCCGGGATAGAATAGGTCTTAAGCAACCCATGCTTGCCGTAAAAGGTGACTATGCTTGTCGTAAGAGGCGACTAACGGCTTGCTGATGCTCGCTTGCTTGATGCGTGTCATCGATCCCAATTGCGTGGATCGATGCTCTTTATGTCAATCACTGGATTGTCTGGTCCGGACTCGATTATTTACAGACCGCCGTCATATAACTGGAATATTGCTGAGTGCCGCGTTAAACAACAACAACAAAAATGAATTAAATCCAAGTACGTTTATCTATACGTATATTACATTGAGGCGATTCTGGATCAGAATAGGCCCACGGTACCCTGCAATGGGTCTCGGGTGGCCGGACATGAAACTTGCCGCAGTGTATGTCATCGTACCTGACGGTGTGGGATACTGGGCCACTGGTTTAAATAGTCCAGGATTGAACATTTACAGGTCGCCGTGAAATTATTGCGGAGTAAAAATAAGCTACACCTGTTTAACATGTATATTTTAAAGAATCATCAAAACTATTTTGGAAAAGGTTCTCGCGTCGAAACCCTCTATCAGATGCACCTGGATTAAAGGTAATAATAATGTGGAAACATATGCCGGGTCATATCCACACCCAAAAGCATGGTGAAACACTACATTATTACCCCGGTCAGTGGATTGTTTTCAGCCCCGGCAGCGCGTGTTTTATTCTCAGCTCCTTGGGGAATATACAACCCAAGCTGCACGTGAGGCGCTAACAGGTTAAGAAGAGTTTACCCATCTTTCTTCGTTAATATACTTAATATGAACTCTTTAACAAGCTGACATCTGCTACAAAACACGGTTCAGTGGTCCTTGACTTGAAAATGTGCACCCTAACGCATACTGACGAAGCTCGAGGAGATGTGAGTTGAAGGATATGACACGGGTTCACCGCTGTTCCATATGACGTTTTACGACCACAAGTAAGAGCAGATCAGTTCTCTGTGATGATAAAGTGCGGTCTTTTACCATATGAAACACTATAAAATATGTTGGAGTTTTCTCACAAACTATCCGTTGAAAATTTAAGTGACTTGCATCCAAGTAAGAACAGGTTTCGGACCAAACATACATGTTGTTTGAAAGTTTCGGAAATGTGATTTGCACAATTTTGTGGAATATGACAAAGTCCGTGTGTTCACAAATACACACACCACAGAAAGAACGGTTTATAAGAAACGTGTTGGATACTATGAGTCAGATGTGTGTTATTTGAAATACACTATCAACGCACTACCCATTGTGAATGACCAATGTTAAAGAGGCGGCCTGATACTAAGCCTAGATGATTAAAGTATGTGCATGTACATATTGTGATCGAAAAACGAACTGATTCGATGCGTGGCAAAATCTTAACTATATTATCAATGACATTATTATCACCACCATTATGTACAGATCAACATATAAAATGCAGCAAAGAGGGTTTGGTTGATGCTGGCACAGTCAGGCTGGTTAGGCTCATCATCAGCTCAGGGCCCTTGCCCCCTCTAACCGCAGCCCAGACAGCGAATGGGACTTCTCCCAGGAAGCGCTGCCTTGTTTGGATTGGGAGGTACCAAACCTAAGGCACCGAGAACAATGGGGAGTCGGACAACTTGGTACTTGGGATGCAAGCGTGACATTCCGAAAGCGAGGTCCGCATATCTGCCATGTTTTCATTATTATTATTATTATTATTATTATTATTATTATTATTATAATTATAACGCACGTAATACCCTTCTGTCATTTTTTCTGGATATATCAAAGATAATGTACCGTGTGGTATTGATTAAATAAGCCATTAAGCCATACATGGAATACACCGGCATGGGTTGTGCCCTTGGGGCGCAATAATTGCCGTGTTACCATGTGACTCTAGATTTGACCCGCTAACAGCAGAAGGTTACCATCACTGCTAAACGCGCACCAAGTCAAGGGATGGAGACACGTGTTAGAAAGAGTAACTATAATACTCAATCAGATTTCGGCATTTCATATTTTAATGATTTGTTATTGATTCAGTCAAACATCCATTCATTCACTAAATGGTGGATTTATAACTTAAATAGCCTGTAATTAATTCGATAACACATTAACCTAGTTAATATACAACACAAGAGTAAAGTCAATCTTCATTATCTCACGAATTCCATTGGGATTAAAAGGCAAAATAGTATTGACAGTTATATGAATGGATCTTTGAAAATCAGACACCAGGTGTCCCTGAAAAGGGTAAGCATGTCCTACTCTACCGGTATCACCCGTCACTCACACAATGTGCTAAAAACGTAAGTGTTTGAGTGTAGCCTGAGAATGCGATATTATCCGAGTCTAGAGTGAAACAATGTCCATTCCTGCTCAACGTCCTTGGCAGAAAGATGTATGTACAACAACAAAACTGTTAAGCGCCATCATTCATACGTAACAGGACTTTGTGCCATGCACAGCTCACATCCTGATTTATCCCGTCAGCGTGGTGAAGGGGTTAACTTCTTTGGTCATGTCGACAAAGTGTCCATCGCAATGATATCAGAAGGTCCGTGGATCAAATCTCATCATCTGACTGCCCCACATAGTCTGTGTGGAACCTTTACTGCATCCTCTCCCGTTTAAAAAGTGCTTGTCAAAAGCAAACGGGTTTATTTAGGAATAAATGACGAGTGCAAGTTGTTTATCCTACAATAATACACTGCAGGAAAATAAACCACTCGGGTCTGCGCCCCTCATGTTTTCTATAAAACCCAGTTGCTTCTGACAAGGCCTTTTTAGACCTCATTTATTTCTTATATGAGATGTCAAAATTATATACAGCCGCTTTAAGAATGGTGATACAATGTACAAGCTTTAAAAATACATACCCGTATTACAATAATGATGACTCCCTCAATAGTGTCCGACCTCGGCAATTTCGGACAAGTCCATTTTAAGTCCAGGTGGGTATTTCTCAATATTCTCACAATCCACAAGTCGATTACCTGTACCCTTTCTCCCAATAACTATTGTCATATCTCTCCCGCTTTTGGATACGATCGCTCACCTTCGCGTAAATCTGCGTTGCCCAGCTACATCCTACGAAAACAACTCACTAGACACTCCCCTCTCAAAGATAACGTCGTCTTATACACGGCGTCATCAAGTTGCGATCGCATATTCGAAACACCAGAAATGACTGATTGATAGAACACTGTTTCAGCGTGGAATAAACCTCACTTCGTTCTTCATTGTTCTCTCAGATTTATCACGTAGCTATGTTATAATCGTGTATAACTATGTAGTTTATGTGGCATTTATAGACTAAGATCCCATGGACATTGTTTGATGTTTGCTGCCCTACAAATGTCACTCATCAAAGGCGAAGATCCAGGCCACAAACATTATGTTTGCCTTCGACAATTGAATATGGGGATAACTGCAGACTTAATTGGCATATGCATCTTTGGGTTTTTGGTGATCGAAAGTAGGTGAAAGAAACAATGTCATTTGTACACTAATGACAACTAAGGATGATGGGAAGGAATATGTGGGCTATATTTTATCATTTAAAAAGCACACGAACTTGCGTATGGGGATGTAACCGCTGGACAGGAATGGAAATCTAAAAATGGAATCTGTTTCGGATAATGATCGATACAGGTTGTTCTCGGACGTGGACGTTTAATATTTACCCAAATCAGAAACTTTGTTTTGATGACGTTTTGCTTGATATGCACCGTAACACTTGTCATGAACTTGTCCTCTTTACAAGTGTCCGAAACAAAAACGAAAGAAATGGATTCTGGAGCACCTCAATAATTGTGAGAGGTAAACAGGAAATCCTGGAGCACAGGAAATGCTGTTTGTCATACATCTTTGGAGATGTTGTCTTTGGAAGAGTCTACATTTCGAAGATCTACAATCTTTCTGCAGACATGTATTCTCTCAAGGATTAAAACGTTTATTGCTTCAGAGAGTATCCTTTGTGTCACTAAGAAATGACACAAGTAATAACGCATCCACCGATACCGCTCCTGGGGCGTCTATTATAAGTGACTATATTACGATTGTCAATTTTGAGTTTTACTCAATAAAACTTAATTTAAAGGTCTCAGCCATGTGGCGACTGGATACACTTCGAAAAGGCATCTAGGCAGTGAATATATTCACCATTAAGTCAACCTATCTGCACATTTAGGAATAGATTCGCCGATTTGTAGTGATCCACACATTTCCCATGTGATATAATCGGGACTATTACATTCCTGACTTTATTGGTTTTGCTTTTTTAACGTCAGATGAAACACGTACACGCGCCGAAGTAAACGTATATCAACCCTACGTTATGCTTGGTTGATGTGATTAGATCATATATTTGTTATTGCAATTTGACGTGAAGCTAACATTGTTAGTTTGCGTTTGATTATGATATGAAACCCGTGGCACAGTTACCCATACGCTTTATCACGTGTGAGTGGAGTAGATAAATCACACATGATATTCAAAGTCATCCTTATTCAGTTTACATTTGCAATGTCATCTTCCAAATGCATGCCGTTGCATACAAAACATACCTATCTTGTGTGACGTTGAATAATAGACAAATTATACAACTAATATGCAGAACGACATTGCTAGTATATCTTTATAAAGTCTGTAGCCACACGTCGAGGGACCGACGAGGTCAAGTAAAGCCGTAAGTATAGAAATCGTTTTTATTATTCAGCTGGTGTAGGTGAAAGGTTGAAGCACGAATAGTGAATGGACAAAACCTTTGGAATATGTACAATATCACGACATGACTAAGCACACACTGATCAAATGAAACTTCACAGTTTAAAGTATTTAAAGCTTCATAGAGTACTTCAATGTTGTCTTATACAAAATGTACACATCTGTCTAGGGAAAATTGGAAATGTTACTTTAAGACTGCCCTTGTCCATTTCACAAAGGGAATCAATGTCGGCCATTATATTCACAAGCACATATTCGGCATTTATATCTGACATGAGGATTTACCGTTGTGGAAAGTCGAAATCCCTCTTAGAAGTTGACGGATGACAAAGTAGACACAATTTTTGGCTAACAACGTGTTTATTATACTGTGAAAGCGGTAGATACCAACACGTCCCTATTGAAGTTGTTATCCATACTGTGTGTCTACTTTGTCTACGTTATCTCCTTGGCCGGAACACGTCAGAACAGACCAATAAGTCTTTACTTGAAGGTTGAAGAGTTGCGAAATCCTCTTACAGCCAAATGTACATGTCCTCCGAAGGAATTGTTTATCTCATACGTTGGATATTTTGGCACATTATTCACTGAAATATACAATCGTATACCCAAAAAAATTTAACAGTCACCCGTGAAGATCCGGGGTAGAATATGTCTTCAGCAACCAATGCTTGCCATAAAAGGCGACTATGCTTGTCGTAAAAGGGGACTAAAGGGATGGAGGGTGACTTTGTTGATGCATGTCATCAATCCCAATTGTGTGGATCGATGCTCATGATTTCAATCACTGGATTGTCTGGTCCCGACTCGAATATTTACAGACCGCCGTCATATAGCTGGAATATTGCTGAGTGCGGCGTTAAACAACAATCAACCAAAGTTAACATTCAAAATAGCATATTATTATCTTTCCAATGGTACTTAACAGTTTCGTTTGACAAAAAACAAAACAATATGGTATGTCTGCAATATACCCCTTAATATTTCTGGTTAATCATAAATGATGTGTTTCTTCATACGTAACCTGGGTCATCTTTGATGTCAATATGTTCACATTCGAGTTTATGTATATTATACGAGAACTGGGGATTACCTGACATCCATCCTGGATGTTTTGCTACTTTGGGAATATTATTTGATCGTATGAAAATAAAAGTAACAAACCCCTTTCCATAATGATATACATTACTTTAAATCTTTAAATTAATGCGTCTTCAAATTAGTACGTCTGCTGACCCCTAGCCAAAACTGCGACTCAAAATCAATGCTCGAGGTGTGGCCACAATTTTTCGTATCTCATTAATGGTAGAGGACTACAGGCACATGAAACGATGAGTTGATTTCTGCCAGAACTAATGACCATGGGATACTCCGAACGCGTCACTGGCAGTGCAGTTTAGGGTAACTAGTGCATTTTTGGGTAAGTAGGTGTTATTTGGAGACTGTGGTACCGGTACCAAACCATTGTAACCACTGGGATATCTGGAATCGTCCTAGAACAATATCACACAAGCATGATATGTACCTTGTTAAACTTGTCCCACGTAACAGATTTAACGTCATTTGGGGAATGAGCACTGTAATGCCTCAAATGTCCGCATTAGCATCGCCACCATGAGAAGCAGTATGCGTTCTGTCTGTCTCCGTCCTCGACGCCAATGTTTCGTCCACCACAACCGCAACCTCGTTTGGAATCCACATCAGTGATCGTCAGTTGTGTTCTTTAATGTGAGCAGGTCCATCTCTATCGGCTGATTATAGGCGTACTTACAGACCGGACCATGAACGTTCAGAGTGTGTGAGTGAGTTAAATTTTAAGTCACGTCAGCAATATTTTTAGCCACAATGTTACTTGAACAAGTTGTACAATATTTATAAAAAACTGTCCACGAAGACAGTGTAATAAGTAGCAATATATCATAGACTGATTTAAAACTAGTTGTAGAACTGATTATGGGGGAACGACATGATATACAAATGGGGCTGTAGATCGCTAGCAACAAGAGTAAGGTTTTATACCTTCCCCCAGTTAATGGTTTAGCCAGAGATTAAGAGTGAACAAATACTCTACAGTTAAAATAGAGGTACACTCTTCAAAAAAAGAAACGCATAGTTAAAAAATAAGGATATTTATTAAGCGATGTAAACTATCTACAATATGCGTGAACACAATCAAATGAAAATAGACACAGTGGTCGACAAAAGCATTGTCGTCATTGTCAGCATTAATTCAGTTAGTCATTGCACATGTGTAGCCACAAGGGGGCGTCATGGTCAGTAAATGGTCACACAACCTCTTGCAGCCGTCACTGCTCGACACCTTCTTGGCACAGATTGCACAAGTCGTCGGTGGGGAATTCTTCGCCATTCCTCCTGTAAGGCGTTGGCGAATTGTGCCAGCGTGTGGGGGACGCTGGTGACGTTGACGGACGCGTCGATCAAATTCGCCCACAAATGTTCAATCGGGTTGAGATAAGGCGATTTGGACGGCCATGGAAGGACATTGATGTTCTCATTAACAAGGAAATTAACTGTTGCACGAGCGTTGTCATGTTGGAACAGCTCCCTCTGGCGGTCCAACGTTGGGAGGAGGTGAAGACGCAAGATTTGGTCTATATATGGGTTTGCTGTAACATTGCCCTACACAACCACTAACTGTGATCTACCCGTGTAGGATATGGCTCCCCACACCATGACACTCCCTCCACCAAATGGGTCCACCTGTCAAACGCAGTTCGGCGCAAAACGTTCATGTCGACGTCGGTATTCACGTTGTCTTCCATCCCGTCGTTGAGGAAGAAAACGTGACTCATCGCTGAACCAAACGCGTCGCCAGTTCCTGTGATCCCATGCCTGTACTCTGTTGCACCACCGGACACGTCGTTGACGGTGTAGACGTCGCAAGACAGTCCAACTTTTGGTCGTCTCGCTCGAATTCCCACTTCCCTCAGACGATTTGTGATGGTTTGGTCGGAAATTCTTCGCACACCAGGCACTTGTCCTGCAGTGTCCGTTGCTGTAGCAAATCGATTCCGAAGGTGATGCAATCGGATGTAACGATCCTGAGCAGGGGTGGTCACTCTTGGTCTTCCTCTTCTGGGATGATCTTGAGTCGAATTAGTGCGGGTATATCGATCCAATAGTCGCGATATGGTGCTTTGGTGAACGTTGAAGTTTCTTGCAACGGCAGACTGGGACTCCCCTGCTTCCAAACGTCCAATGGCGATATTTCGGTCAGCTGCAGTTAATCTTGGCATTTTTCGATCTCCGTTCACGTCAGAAAAATTCGTAATGAACTGATGAATTTTGTACGGTCTTTTATAGTCAATGTCTCTACTCTTGTTTCCAACATTTTGCACGTGCATTGTGCTGAAAACTTTTTCTGAAAGCAATTTCCTGCATCCTTTGCATTTTTTCTGATAAACCTTTACAAAAAACATTGTGAGATGTGTTTGCGCGCAATGTACAACAAACATGATATGAAACATAAGAATTGTCTTTATGACGATTGCTGGGGGGGGGGGGGGGGAATCTAATTGGAATTCTCAAAACACCTCTGCGTTTCTTTTTTTGAAGGGTGTAGATATAAATACACTTTGAATGAGATGGTCTTACATGCCCTCTCAGGGGGACAATAATTTTACGCTATTTCAACCCCCGTCGAGGGCATAGCCATGAATAATCTCAGTTCTTCGGTTCGGCCCTTGACTGTAATCTGAATTAAGTCACATAGAACCAAGAGGTCGGTATACAGCCAGATTGGCCCATGAGCCAATGTCGCTCTTTATTTGTATTGAATTTGTACTGGAAACAAAATATATATTTGTCTTTCATCCAATAGTTGCATGTTGTTTTTTAATTGTTTTTATTCCTATATTATGTAGGTGGATCTTTAGAGGCATTGAGTATATATTGTCATCACAAGAATATGCTTCTTCTACGTGCGAGATGAGGTGAAATGGGGTTTAACGTCGCGTCCAAGATTATTGCACTTATATAGCGACGTGCATGTACGTGTGTGTGTTTGTGTGGCTGCTTGTACTAGTCCGGACTGATGCCGATTTATAGTGCTAGCCCACTGAGATACCATGCCACAGTTTAACACGAATACCCAACTCAGACACAGTATACTGACTCCGAGCCGACCAGCCCTTGCTTTAGCCCCTTAATGCTGAGCGCCAGACAGGGTAACAACAAGTACCATCTTTTAACGTCTTTTGGTATGACGCGGTCGGGGATCGAACCCCGGACCTTCCGCTCTCCGGGCGGACGCTCTACCACTAGACCGCGGAGGCCATTGGAAATATTGTGTTCTTACGCATTTCATGTACAACGATCTTTCACACCATGTTCTCAGTGACAATATATAGCCGGATCACATATTGGTGTGTATTCGAACCCACTTTTCGTCGCTACGTTATGACTTAAACACACAACATTTCACATTTCATGCCTGACTACAGCTATTGTCCGGGGTAAATTAGATCAGATCGTCAGACTCGTCAGGGTTGGTTGATTGCATGACGTGGGACATCGCTCATAAGACTCACTTGTCTGGCAAACCACATATAGGTTGAACATTGATTATTGTGGCGTAATACATCACACATTCAAACCAAAACTAAGTTAACTTAAATACTGGTTCATGATCATGGCATATTGTACTTTTTTTCCAGATACAACTCAGCAATGGAAGCATACATGTACGTGGATCAAACAATTCCTGATAGAATCTGCTTCTGGGGAGAAACTGAGCCTGACACGCCTGCCTTCATTTTCTGGAGCAAGAATGGCAGACATAACATATCTCGGGGAGATGTCCTGGATCTGTCCAGTAGGTTTGCCTTCAGACTGACTGAACTTGGTGTTCAACCTGGAGATGTGGTGTGTATTGCTCTTCCCAACTGCCCAGAGAGAGTCGTAGTAGACTTCGGTGTACATTTAGCGGGAGCTGTGTCTATGAACGGCCAAATTCTGCGTTCGGATGGTCAAGATATAATCGAATCAATGGGAAAAGCTAAATGCAAAACTCTTGTCATTGATCCAAATCAGGAAAATGGGGCTTGGGGCATTTGCAGCAGGTTTTTCAAAGTCGTATCTGATGACAAGTACAGCTCTGATATCGAATGTGCCAATGTGCCAAGTCTGAAGAATGTGGCATACTGCAAAACAAAGAAACCAGAATGTGAATTTCTCAGATCACTGCCTTCATGTAATAGGTATGTGAACAACAAGATGAATCCGTCAGACGTTGCTCAAATATTCACGACATCAGGAGGTTCGGGATACACGAAGCTGGTCCAACATTCACACAAGGCCATTCTGACGATGGGAAAGATGGTACTGGAAATGGCTGGAGCAAAAGTCAGATATGAGAAGTCCATTTACAATAGTGCTCCACTTGGTTGGCTTGGGGGATACCCAATATATTTTCTGTATGCTGGTTTGCAACGGGTTCTGATAGATGATTCTGTTGGAGTCATCACGGATAATCACCAGTTTACATGGAACGTGATCTGTCAGGAAGATGTCAAATTAGCACTTCTCTCTTCTTTCCAGATTGTCAGTATTTTCAAACAGAGAGACATATGGGAATCTAAGAGTCATAAACTGCATACAATTCTGACTGGTGGGCAACCATTGAAGAAAGGGTGTCTTGAACCGATTGGGCAACTTACCGATGCTGTCTGTAACATCTATGGCTCTACAGAAATCGGTCTGATCAATGGAATTATTTTTAATGACGAGAACGTGTCTGATTTCAAGGAAAATATAGCAGGTTTTGCTTCTGCAGGCGTGGACGTGAAAATTGTTGATTCAAATATGGCTGAAGTTAAAACCGAAGCTCATGGTGAAATCCTCGTTCGTTCAGCAACTATAACGAAAGGATATTATGGAGACACACATTCATCCTTCCTACCAGATGGTTGGTTTCGAACAGGGGATGTGGGTTATAAAGACACCAGAGGATGCTTATTTGTAGAAGGCAGAAGTTCTGACGCCATCATGCACGGCCCATACATCCTCTACCCAACATGGCTTGAGGAAAAGCTTGCTAAATGTCCTGGGATTAAACAGACCTTCATTGTTCCTATTCCCGACAAGGTTTTACACCACGAGATATGTGCTTGTGTCCAGCTGGAACAAGGAGCCCAGCTTACTAAGGATGACATCATAAACTTTGTGAAAGGGGAAAGTGGTCTTGGCATTTCGTCGGCAATGAATGTTGTCCCAAAGCATGTAGAATTCTTTGACACATTCCCTGTGCTTAATTCATTTAAAGTTGACCGAAAACAGCTGGCCAAGTTTGCCACAGACAGACTTCAACTGTAGCTGTTGTATCAGATCGTGAACACATGTCCACAAAAATCGTTTTTCGTTGAATGGTTACTCCCTGAGCTTAGTTGGCAATACTCCCCGGGTTACTAAAATGATGGTTCGTTGAAACCATACTGCAGTATCTTCCAATGTAGACATCAGCACACATACCCCAGAATATCCTACGAACCCCATGCAATGACTTTGCAATGAGTGTCGTGGAACGTAGATATACTTTTGTGGGTTTTTTCTGGATGTTTGCTTCCTTTTCCTTTTCTGCCAATGCCATTTCAAATCAGGAAGTGAAGTATACGTTACAGGACCCGGAGAGGGAACAAGACTTCTCGGAAACCGCTGTGGATATAAAGATAACATTTTGCTCACATAATTAAGAACAATTGTGGTGGTCAAACTTGAAAACAAGACTCGAAAATGAACATTTCACTTGGTTTGTAGTTGCCTTTTATATTCATATTTTATTCCATTTCCAAGCCAGGAACTGTTTAACATTTCTTCATGAAACATTGTATGCACATCAAACCAGTGCAGTTTTCCTATTCCAGAATCTGTTTTCTTTTATTTGTTACTTTATATCCAGATTACACCCATATGTATACCAGTGTAACTAATACTTTTGCAATTGTTACAATTATTGATGGAAATTGTTGATTATCAAAAAGATGGAATGATTAACTCAAAATATTTTGTCTTCATACTTCTTTATAATCATATACATGTGGTAGCTTCTTTTCTTGCAGTTCATTGATTATATGTGTATATATATATATATATATATACGAGGTTATATAAAATGGTGACATCGAGACAATGAGCAATATTTATTGGTGAAACAATGTATACACATCAAACCAGTGTTTATTTTCCCCTTCACACTCTTTTGGTTGTTATTTGTTGAAATTGTTAAAATCATTGAAGCAAATAGTTAATCATTAAAAGTATTGAATGATTTACAAATATTGGTTTCATTCTTCTCTATAGGGGCGGTCGGGTAGCCTACTGGTTAAAGTGTTGGCTCGTCACGCCGAAGACCCAGATTCGATTCCCGACATGGGTACAATGCGTGAAGCCCATTTCTGGTGTCCCCCGCCGTGATATTGCTGGAATATTGCTAAAAGCAGCGTAAAACAATACTCACACACTCACTCTTCTCTATAATCGGATACATATGCATGTGGCATTTTCCTTCAACTTTGTTAATTTATAGAATATTTAATGTGTATATGAATGATTAAATTCGGGTTTAATGGAATAATGATTTCTTCACAATTTCCCTGCATTGAAACAATAAACATTGGAATGAAATAGGTAAACCTTGAGGTGTATTTCTATTAACAAGGCATCGATAGGAGAATTCAAAATAAATAACTTTACTATTTCAAAGTGTTTGCTTTTTATATGATCTATGTATTCATGCATCTATTTATCTCATCATTAGTGTGAACTGTCGATATGTATACCATGAAAGGTTCTTTTACAATATTCGTGTGGCAGTTAATCTATCCTAATTTATCTAATCTGTAAATATCCATATGCACGTCAACCTTATGGCGTACTTTCAAGAAGTGATCAATTCATTGTAAAGTCATTAAAGTCATACCTCTCATCATATCTTGTGGGTTTTTTTCTCTCTTCGTGGATAGATCTAAATACGAAACATGAGGCGGTCTCACTTGTATCATGTATTTCTAGTTCAGCTAGGTAAGTTAGTGAAAGGGAATGGCTATTTCGTGGCTATTTCATGGCTATTTACGATATCAGATCATTGATATACCTGAAACTTAAGTTAAACCTCTTCGCCAAATTAACTTGTTTTGACTTTGCCAATTCGAGCACATATTCTGATTTATATCCAAAAGGAAACAGAAGCGGCTGCTGAAATATATGGTTTAGATTGCAGTCCTCTGGTGGTCAATTCGAGATATCATGAAATCTATGTGCATCATGAAGGTATTGTTCTATTCGTCTACCGACATCATTAAAATGTTCAGTAAAGTTGGCGGACATTTTTCTTTCGAACCGATCTCCATGCGTTACTTATTCATGTGACACACACAATAGCAAAATCTGTGCTATCTTGAGTATTGATCCCCTAATCCAAATCCAACTTCACAGCCAAAACAAACTGCCAAATAAACCTTTTAAAGGTATCTCATGTCAAACAAAAACATCATCCATGCATTGAATGTACTCTTTGTGGATTAAATTATGTGGAAGAGGCACAACAGAAATTATCGTTACGAGAGGCAGCATCCATTTGGTATCAATCGAAATGCATCCAATTGTGTCTGACAGCAATGCAGTTCTGAAAATCACTTCAACCTTTGTATGAAAGTAAGGACATTATAGAAAATATACCATCTATTTAATATCCTTAAATGCAGTCGACTTCACCATGAGTACATTGTAAATAAATCCCTTATTCCCACTTAATCATCTTAATATTTAAACATCATCTTCCAGAGGCGAGCCTCTGCATCGAAAACATACATATCGTGTGTGACTTTGAATCACAATCACATTGCACTGCTATAAAACGAAGGGCTTCACGGCAGAACACTTTTATAAGGCTTTGATTTGTAGTTGCAGGGGGATTAAGAATAGAGTAGAAAAAGTGGAATCGTTAATATATAGATAATTATCGTGGATATTTTACTTAGCTGGTGCAGGTGAAAGGTCAAGGTATACGTGAATGTGTCAAAACCATTGGAAGATGTACAGCAAACAGCATGATATGACTGATGGCACAATAGAAAATGTAATTTCTTGCTTGAAAACGGACCATTATTCTCGGGTTTTTACGATTTTAATTTACATTTCTGCCTGTGACAAAACTGACAAATGGAAATGATACGCTTAGATGTGTCCATGTCTATCCCCAAAAAAGGAAACATGTCCAAAACAAATCTGTAAACCCGACGTACCCCGATCTATCTCACAAGTTGCATCCTTCGTGATAATGGGAAACATTGTTCACTAAAATAACTATACAGTTGTACATGTATATCCAGTGTTTCTGTTTGTTACCATCAATGTATCGTTTTCTGACTATTTTGTGCATTATCCACTTTACTGAAAGCTGACAATTGTGGTAAATAGAACATTCAGTATAGTGCACATATTATCTTTCTAATAATATCTGACACCGATCTGAGGTAGAATAGGTCTTCAGCAACCCATGCTTGCCATAAAGGGCGACTAACAGGATCGGGTGGTCAGGCTCGCTGACATTGGTTGATGCATGTCATCGATCGCAATTGCGTGGATCGATGCTCATGATATCAATCACTGGATTGTCTGATCCATGCTCGACTGGCTAACCCTTTTGCTTGTTTGCGTAATAGAACAAGTAGTATGTAATAGCACTGAAAGTCTGGTAATTTTGCGATATTGGTCACCTTTTGGACAACTAGTTATATATGGTCTTAGAAACGAAAAAACATGTTTAAGAAATCATGATGAAAGTGGTCAAAGGGCTTCACATGAATGAGGATTCGTTCATCAGGAGCATACAATAGATCAAAGTGACATGGCTTGTTGTCCATATTATAATGTCCGTCCGTATTATCTGTAATCTTTCGACTTCTTCATTGAACCATTGAACTTAAAGCCCCCAACATCCGATCAGCCTAATCGGGACGAATGCGCAGTAAATATTTTACGTATAAGGGAAAATGGGCGGAGCTTATACAAGTGATCTGACAGGTCAATATGACACACGAATTTCATTGGTAAATGAGTAAACGGGTGACGTCATGTAAACATCCACCCACGTGGGCCGTTTGACAAGGCCATCCATATTTTATGTATGTGTTTCTCCCCTTAAGCCTGAACTGACTAGAGAGCGGGCGGACGAAATAAAATATATTACTTATCAAAACATACATGTCTTTCAATAATTGTAGAAGATAAAATGGATTTTAACATTATTTTCATCCAGCTTATTCATTACTTCGACATGTACACATATTTTGTCTCGAATCTCAAAGCAACAATGTTTCTCTCAGATGCATTTTTCTCCATCCATGACGAGCATCTGTCATAATGTCAATGGCTCGACAATCTTCCTGGTCAGTTGACAACAATTTAATACACACGGCCTCATTACCGGCGTCATCACAAGATTCCTTCCCAATACCCATCACGTGCTCAGGGTTACGACCTTGGGATGAATTAATAAATTAATTTGCATTTTTAGAAAAAGAGATGTTATCGTGAAAACAATTTTTTTTTAAATCATCCTGGACATGGTACTTTTGATTGCACTCGGAATTTATTTTGTTACTTTCTAAAACTATTTTTTTTTACCTTTTTGACAACGCGATCTCTTAGCAACCACGCCCAATGAGCGCATCCGCCTATAACTGCCAAGAACTTTGCAAGTTCGCTTGTCTTCAATATGAACAACAAAACATTTTCGTGTGACGCTTAATTTGACGGAGAGTTGTTCGAGATAATCAGGGAGCCTTTTCTTTTCGATTCTGACATTGGTGACTTTATCGTGGAGAAAGTTCCAATTCAAGTTGACATAATTCCGATCGTCAACTCGAATCGACAAAATTCTGTGTAAGAAAAGGAAATCCAT
Organism: Haliotis cracherodii; assembly: GCF_022045235.1. Taxonomy (NCBI): domain Eukaryota; kingdom Metazoa; phylum Mollusca; class Gastropoda; order Lepetellida; family Haliotidae; genus Haliotis; species Haliotis cracherodii. The sequence goes on from NW_027266319.1 coordinate 21,861,338, forward strand.
AATTAAAATTGTCTTGGAATATGTGTGTAGTGGTGTTTTCGTTTATCGTAAGTACAATATTATCTAGATAGGCCTAATGTAGGTCAAAACATATAGTATGTTTCGTTTCTTATTTATCAGTTGCTTGTGTGAATTGTTATGTTGATACACGTGACAAATTAATTAATATTTTGTAGTCAAGCTAAGAAATGTTGGCGCCACTTCCGGTGCTTCAAGTTAGGCCCCTCCCTAGACACAAGTTGAAAAACCTGTGTAATATTTTAAGTTTTATAAATATAATCTGATTAATGAGATAACCAAAACTTAACAAATATCTGTCATTTTCGGATTGAACTGAAAGAATCTTGTCGTCAATTTTGTACTTATATATCGTTACTGTTACATTAACCGCAACTGTTCTGCTGCTGTTCTGACGTAAAATTATACAACACAATACACTTTGACCACAAATGCATTGAATGTGTCACATGTACACATGACCATGATGACCATGTGCTTTGCTATTTAAGATAGGTGTAAATATAAGCGACAATCTTTCCATAATATATTCTAAAAGCAGAGTCCATTGTGCGATTCTGACTACGTTATGAGCACGTGTCTATGAATCACTATCAAATAGTGATGACACCAGGTGTTCGCGAAAAGGTGGGTGTATCCTGTTCAACCGGTGGTACATGTCACAAACACATGCAAACTTTGATCTGCTAAGGCCTTGACTGTTGTAACCCTGATTAAACAATTTTTGAGCAAGAGACATACGACCCTCTTTGAAATCTTCATAGAAATAGCATATACTTCGGAACATATGAAATTAAGAATGGTGAATAATTGAATTTTATAGTATTTGCTTCAATATGATTTTCTTTCTTTCGACCCCCTAATCACATCAAACGTATGTTATTCCCTGGTAGTCCGCTAATATTTATTAAATTACAGTGTTATAAATTTCATCACTGGGTGAGGTGAAAAAGGACTTAACGTAGCGTTAAAGATTATTGCTTTATGAAGCAATGTGCATGCACATTTGTGTACGGTCCCACGCGTGTGTGCGTGTGCTGGTGCGTTGTCTGAAGCCTAGCTAATGAATGCAACATTACAATTTACAGGGTCTAGCCTTATCCTGTATCTGCATGGTGTATAGCCTGTATATCTTTGAGGGTAATTGCACCTATAAACATATCAGCCCGACCGACGATTGTCTATGTTAAACATTTTACTGAATCGTTCGTATTAGTATTTGTAATGGTTCTGACAAAGAGTTTCCCAGCCGTATTCTAATCACAAGGTGCTGTCATGTGCTGCTGTAAAAGAGACATATTCTCTTTGAGATGTTAATGTAGGACTTCCCGACTTGGAACGTCCTTAAACAGGGGGCTCTGGTAGGTCAGTCGTCAAAGGCACCGCAATTCGCGGATGTTCCTCAGCTGTGGGCTGGAGACTTCAGAAAGGTGGGTAATCTGCTTCTCCAGGTTGAGGTTAGCGTCAATGATAAGGGGAATGGTGGCATCATCAACAGAGATAGGCTGACAAGGATATTCTCATTGTCTCCACGTTAACTTTCATGTTGTTACTTGTCGTCCAGTCATGTCTTAATAATAATTAGAATAATAATAATAAGTGCATTTATAATGCCCCAGATTCCATTCACCAAGTGGATGCTCATAGCGCTACACTATTATTACAACAGTTTGATGTTGGGATGATGGTTGCAGTGACACACAGCAGATGGATGGGACGTGGCCTAAAGAGCTTGAAGAGCTTGTGGAGCTGGTGGAGCTTTTGGAGCTGGTTATCATCTGCCAACATGTGAAACAGGAGTTGATGTTTAATCCTGATGTTACCGAGAGGCCTGGTCTACAAAGGAAATAGTGTTGCAACATGAAGGCTTCTATTTCAAAAACATTTCAATATTCTTTTTCGAGACAGAATATTCTCTGGGGTTGAAGTTTTACATTTACCAGACATCATTAAAATGTGTTCAGTAAAGTTGCAGGTCATCTTTCATTTAAACCCACCTTCATGATGTATTTCTGCATGGGACACAAATAATTGCAAGACTTGTCCTATTTGGATCACTGATTTCAAATCTAATTTACAACCAAAAAATACCAAGATTTTAAAATATGTGGATTGATTTCTGTTGGACTGACACAACAACGTTGACTGACACGAGTTAGTCAGTTGGTTGGATGGTTTGTTGTTTAACGCAATATTCCAGCTACATGAAGGCGGTCTGTTAAATAATCGAGTCTGGACCAGACAATCCAGTTATTGATATCATGAGCATCAATCCACGCAATTGGGATCGATGACATGCTTCAACCAAGTCAGCGAGCCTAAACACCCGATCCCATAGACACCTTTCACGGCAACCATTAGTTGCTGAAGACCTAGTCTACCCCGGATCTTCACGGGTCGAGTTAGTCAGCATACATCGGGCATCAACAGAAATGTATTCTACTGTGTCTACAAACATTTCTATTCTGAAAATATCTCCAGCATTTACATGAAAGTTAGGATAAACAAACACACATAATCCATCTGATTGCTTTAACAGCAAACCACTTGACTTTGAGTACATTGTAACTATATCACACGCACACTTACTCAGCTTAAAATTGAAACATATACTGAACCGCAAAAGAAACGTCACCCCAAGTAACACTGCATGACAAGTTGTCATTTAAATATCTGGGTAAGTTTTGTCAAAGTTTCTAAAATTTAATATTACCTTGTCCGGAAAAATAAAATTTGATGATAAAAACAAAGCAGATGACAATAAAACCGATCGCCCAAACGCATCACGGCAACGGCCATGGTAACCCGATGCACGTGAGTTCCGTGCAAATTGAAATAAACATGCGTTCCCCCATTTCATGCCCTTTAAAAATCCGCCAGATCGGATAACATTCATTCGTTATTGAATTGCTACCACATGCCAAGATTGACAAGAAATCAGTGACACCAAGCCCTTGGACGATTGCAAGCTGGACAAACCGGCCGGCAAGTAGCCAATGCATTTCAAGTTCGTAAGGACCATATACAGGCTCCAGCAACGGTACCATACCACCAACACTACAGATGACCGACCACGAAGTGGAAGACCAAGGGTCACCATTCGACGTCAGGATCGTCAGATTGTGCAACCGCATCTTCAAAATCGCTTTGTTACTGCTGTGGAAACTGCTCGACAGACCATAGGGAACCAATCAGCGACAAATTAGTGCAGACACCGTGCGTCGACGATTGACTAGCAGACGCCTCCACTGTCACAGGCCACACCGAAGACCCATTCTTACACAACGTCATCGCCGGGACCGTCTTCAATGGGCAACAAAGCACCAGCACTGGCGCCACCAGCAGTAGAGAAGACTCCTCTTCTCAGACGAGAGCCGTTACTGTATATCAACAGCAGATGGTAGAGAGAGAGAGAGCCTTGCGACGCCGTGGGAACGTTATTCGGATGCGCGTGTTGTTTAGAGAGCATCATGGTGTGGGTTGGAATTGATCTTGCACAGAGGGTCGACCCTTTGGTCTTCCAGAACATCGGTCTAAGGAGAGGCAATGGTGTCACAGAGGCTCGGTACATTGACCAAGTCTTGAGACCACACGCCATATCTCTCGCCGCAACCACGAGTTTCAGCATGATAACGCCCGTGCCCACACTGCGAGAGCAACAAGAGTCTTCCTCCAGCAGAATGGCATCAGAACCATGCAGTGGCCTGCCCTCAGTCCTGATTTAAATCATCAATGCACATGGCGGACACACGAGATGCAGACTTGTGATGACATTTTCTCAGAGACTAGTGTTGTGTTTCACATTTGACACTTTAATGCCAACCTTGATGATCAGATTTGCCAAGTTTCATCTTTTTAATATGTCTCAAAGTATGTTTACAGTGTTTGGACAAATAAGTTTTCTCATATATCTATCCATGGTGACGTTTCTTTTGCGGTTCAGTATATTTTCTAGAGTCGTGCTGCTGCATGGAAAACATACATTTCGTGTGTGACATGTGATCACGAACTCATCACCATAGCCTTAACCGCAACCCACTTGATTTTGAGTTCATTGACATTTTACACACTCACACTTACTCAGCTTAAATTTGAAACATATTTTCCAGAGTCGTGCTGCTGCATGGAAAACATACATTTCGTGTGCGACATTTAATCACACACACGTCACCAGACAAATGAAAGACATCACCAAGGGCACCTTTATAAGGCTTCGGTCTGTTGCTGCATGAGGAGGAGTTAGACAGGGAGCAGCAGCATCGTAAGTACAGTAATCATGGATATTTTACTTAGTTGGTGTAGGTGACAGGTCGAATCCCGGGTACACGTGAATGGTTGGTTTTTCTATCATAATATATACACAGGCACACATTCAGCATTTATATGTTATGTAAAGATTTACCATTGATACACATTTTTTTCATTGTAATTAATGACGTGCCTGTGCAACTGGAAGTAAGTGCACATTGTTTCCAACTTCATTAACAGTAGCAGAGAACAAGAAAACTTGAAACAAACTTCTGAGTTTTATAAATCGTGCATCAGCAGTTGGCCATTGGATATTCAAAACAGGTGACAGTCAACTTCAGGTTTCAGCACTTTTGAAGGCAACTCGGTGTTATTAAGATACACAGTGTTTCCCTGTACCAAAGATCTACGGTCGGCCCGAGTAACAACAATCATGCATGATATGTGTGTTTGTTTGTTTGCTGTTCAACGCCGCAATCAGCAATATTCCAGCTATATATGACCAGGGTCTTTTAAATAATCGATCCACGCAATTTGGATACGATGACATGCATCAACCAAGTCAGCGAGCCTGACCACCCGATCCTGTTAGTCGCCTCTTTCCACGAGCATAGACGCCTCAACCTCGTCTTGTTTCTGACGTCATGTTATATAAGGGATGAGCATTTTAATGCCACAAACCTTCATATAATCAAGGTCGCCACGAGAACAAGTTTGCGTTCTGCCCGTCTATGTTCTCGACGTCAAGATATTCGTCCAACACTAACTCAACGTCAAGCAAGCTTGTTTGGAATCTATGCCAGTGATCGTCAGTTCGGTTCTCAGCTGTTCACAAATTCAATCTCTCTTTAGTGGTTTTAGGCGTAACTACAGACGGCACCTTGAACTTGCAAATTGGTTGATGCATGTCATCGCATCCAATTTACGTACATCGATGCTCATAATGTCAATCACTGGATTGTCTGTTCCAGACTCGATTCTTTTCAGACCGCCATCAAACAACAAACAAACACAACTTTTAAATGCGAATACAGCAGCGCATAATCGACTGAATTAGATGCTCATCTGTTTTTCAAATATACTTCAAGGACACAATTAAACGTTGGTTTGGCGAATAACGCCGCACAATGCTGAAGAAATGAGATAATAGCCCCAATGTTTGTAACATCCATGAACACTACAGAGGTGCCCAGATGCTTTATTAACTTAATTTAACATCCAAGATAGATACACTTTTATGGATAACACCTTCTTTTATACTATGAAAAGCGACGTTTTGGTATAGATCCTTATACCGTTGTCAAGCAAGACTGAATGAGGGGCATAGTACAGAATCTATTTAGTAGGTGGAGGATTAACAGTAGAGGATTAACAGTAACAACAATTGCATACATGAGTGGGATAACATTGGTAGGTGTTGACAACAAAGGGATGATGCTGTCACAATACGATGGACAGAGAACACATAGGTGGAAGCCAATAGGGACATGAAGCCAATAAACAGGATAAGTGATTATTGTTTGATGAGTTCATAGTAGGCGGATGGGATGAAATAGCCTTGATCTTTGTTGATTGATGGCTTGTGGCGGCGAATGTGGACTGCTTCTGTTAGTTTTCTTTTAGTGAAATCATGGAGGTTGTTGGCGATGATGTGATGAGTTTTGGTCCCGCTCTTACTGAAAGCGACCTGCGCCACATGATCTTTGGATTCCATATACCTCGCACTGTCGGGTGAGAAGAATGAGGTCAAGGTGCACAGAAAAGATAAAACACAGGGATGGTTACACAAATACTTAATCTCTACAACGCTCCAGGTGTGACAGCCGTTCCTGTGAAGATGATGTTAAATGGTATCGTTTCAACTTCGCCACTGGCTTCCAATTTCTGGTGTCGCTGTTTATTTGTTATGAATTTAGACCTGAGACACAGTACATTACTGTTGTGATCCAAAAAGAGTGGCTATTGTTATTGGTCATGTCAACTGAACTGGAATTTTCGGTGTGCTTTCAAATTTAGGTGGAAAATCTATTTCACTATGGAGTATACCACGCACATTGATCCCTGCGGCAGGATTTCATTCAAGCAACCCTCTCTGTGACGATATAGCCCCGCAACTTATAACATTATACACACATCCAACCCAATGTGACGTTATGACTCAAACTCACCGCATACACAATTTCACGTCAGAGTGGGCCCTCGTTAGGAAAGGTGCCCCATCTATTGCCTGCCGAAAAATAGATCGGGTCGTCAGGCAAATCAGATGACTTTAATAGCACGGTTAATCTTTAACCAATTAACTTAAAATATAGTTTATTATCATGACGTATTGTACATATTTTCCGGATACGAGTCACCAATGGAGGCATACGGGGATCAAACAATTCCTGATAGAATCTGCTTCTGGGGAGAGACTGAGCCTGACACGCCTGCCTTCATTTTCTGGAGCAAAAATGGCAGATATATCTTGTCACGGGGAGATGTCCTGGATCTGTCCAGTAGGTTTGCCTTCAGACTGACTGAACTTGGTGTTCAACCTGGAGATGTGGTTTGCATTGCTCTTCCCAACTGCCCAGAGAGTGTCGTAGTAGACTTCGGTGTACATTTAGCGGGAGCTGTGTCTATGAACGGCCAAATTCTGCGTTCGGATGGTCAAGATATAATCGAATCAATGCGAAAGGCTAAATGCAAAACTCTTGTCATTGATCCAAATCAGGAAAATGGGGCTTGGGGAATTTGCAGCAGGTTTTTCAAAGTCGTATCTGATGGAAAGTATAGCTCTGATATCAAATGCGCCAATGTGCCAAGTCTGAAGAATGTGGCATACTGCAAAACAAAGAAACCAGAATGTGAATTTCTCAGATCACTGCCTTCATGTAATAGGTATGTGAACAACAAGATGAATCCGTCAGACGTTGCTCAAATATTCACGACATCAGGAAGTTCGGGATACACGAAGCTGGTCCAACATTCACACAAGGCCATTCTGACGATAGGAGAGATGATATTGGAAATGGCTGGAGCACTTGTCAAATATGAGAAGTCCATTTACAACAGTGCTCCACTCGGTTGGGGTGGTGGATTCCCAGTATATTTTCTGTATGCTGGTTTGCAACGGGTTCTGATAGATGATTCTGTTGGAGTCATCACGGATAATCACCAGTTTACATGGAACGTGATCTGTCAGGAAGATATCAAATTAGCATTTCTCTCTTCATTCCAGATCGTCAGTATTTTCAAACAGAGAGACATATGGGAATCTAAGAGTCATAAACTGCATACAGTTCTGACTAGTGGGCAATCCTTGAAGAGAGGGTGTCTTGAACCCATAGGGCAACTTACTGATGCTGTCTGTAACGCCTATGGCTCTACAGAAATGGGTCTGATCAATGGAATTATTTTTAATGACAAGAACGTGTCTGATTTCAAGGAAAATATAGCAGGATTTGCAGCTGCAGGCGTGGACGTAAAAATAGTTGATTCAAATATGGCTGAAGTTAAAACCGAAGCTCATGGTGAAATCCTCGTTCGTTCAGCGACTATAACGAAAGGATATTATGGAGGAACACATTCATCCTTCCTACCAGATGGTTGGTTTCGAACAGGGGATGTGGGTTATAAAGACACCAGAGGATGCTTATTTGTAGTAGGCAGAAGTTTTGACGCCATCATGCACGGCCCATACATTCTCTACCCAACATTGCTTGAGGAGAAGCTTGCTAAATGTCCTGGGATTAAACAGAACTTCATTGTTCCTATTCCCGACAAGGTTTTACACCACGAGATATGTGCTTGTGTCCAGCTGGAACAAGGAGCCAGACTTACACAGGATGACATCATAAACTTTCTGAAGGGGGAAGTTGATGTTGGCATTTCGTCAGCAATGAATGTTGTCCCAAAGCATGTTGAATTCTTTGACACATTCCCTGTGCTTAACTCAATCAAAGTTGACCGAAAACAGCTGGCCAGGTTTGCCACAGAAAGACTGCAACTGTAGATGTTGTATCAGATCGCAAATCCTGAAGACGTGCCCATAAAAATGTAGTTTTCATTAAATGGTTACTCCCTGAGCGTAGCTGGCAATGCTCCCAAAGTCTGTTAGGATCACAAAGGATTGGTTGAAACCTCACCACAGCATGTTCCAATCTATGCGTCAACACACATGTGTGTTGTTCCATTGTTGAACTTTATACAATTTGGGACCCGTGACGATCCGGGGTAGAATAGGTCTTCAGCAACGCGTGCTTGCCTTAAAAGGCGACTTTGCTTCTCGTAAGAGGCGACTAACGGGATCGGGTGGTCAGGCTCGCTGACTTCGTTGATGTATATGATCGTATCCCAATCTATGCTCATGATGTCAATCACTGAATTGTCTTGTCCAAGCTTATTGTTTACAATCCACTGTCATATAGCTGAAATATTGCCGTGTGCGGCGTTCAACAACAGAGGAAAAGGTTATAAGAATTCTATGCTTGTTCACGTCGTCATAAGAGCATCGAGACTGCGTGCCCCTGATTACTGATGCTTTCAGTACTTTTAACTTTTGCGTGTTTTATTCAGAAGCAATTCTTCTCGGAAACCACTACGGTTACAAGGGTAACGTTTTCCAAACATTATGTAAATCAAATTTGAAATTTAGCATCGAGAATTGACATTGTAGTTTAGGTTCTTGCCTTGTATTTCGTCAATGGTCCAGATACTTTGCAATACGTCCTCGTGAAACATTCTATACACATCAAGACACATGTTTCTTCTTGTTACGAAATCTGTTAATTTTTGCTTTTTAGCGTTTTCTATGTCCAATATGCTCAGGATTAATTTGATGTGCTTTACCTACAAACCCGTAATTATTTCTCTAAGAAACTTTATCTGGCTAGTAGTGAGTGAGTAGGGTTTAACGCCGCTTTTAACAGTATTCAAGTTATATCGCGGTGTGTCAGTTTAATGTGGGAGGAAAGCCCGAAGTGATACAGGTCTCAGACGATTACCACTTCGATGAAACCCAGGAGCACGGGTATGGTGCAGACAAACCTAGAAACATAATCGGGGCGAACCGGGATTCGAACCCACAATCATAGGTTTCTGGTGTGCCCAAGGGACGCAACTCTGCACAGCGAATCGCGGTGCCTTACACGACTGGGCCACCCGTGCCCCCTATCTGGCTAGTAAAGACTGATGCCTATTATTATCACATAAAATGAAGATAATTAATATTCTATTCATAAAATGATAGAACAGATAGGATTTGAAAGTCATTGTCTTTTTGGTAACATTTAGCCTATTGTAGTCATATTGTAACATGTCACTTCTTTACCGTTTCTTAATGTCATATTTGCGGAGGTGTTTGAATTTATTTTACTGGTCTTTCTTGATTTTAAACTGAATTATGTATATGATTTTGTTTGAATACATAGGGAAATGCATAACGTGGTATTGTGTACATTCGTTAATAGTGGTATATTACGTTTGAAGTTCTTATATGTTTTTCTCCTCAAAATGAAATAAATGACAGAGTGAATATACTCATTTCTCTCCCATAACCCATGATCATAGGTTTCTGACGTACATGTAGGTGAGAGGTGTTGATGTTTGAAATGTATACCCAGATGTGATGCTATATTTCTAAGGAGTCCGTACGTTGATATATAAATATTGTATTGGGTTCAATTAGGGTATATTAAATGATTGAATTGGGTTAAATTAAATTATGCTTATTTCACCTTTTCTCTGAATTGAAGCAATACACTTTGCAAATTAAAACCCCGTGTTTGTGTATTTTTACTTATGATATATATTAAACAGGACATTTCAAAATAGGTAAGTTTACCATTTCAAAGTATTTGATTAAATGTTAGTTGTTTATATTATCTCCTGTGATCATGTAGCTATGTATATAATCAAATGTGTATACTGTAAATCAAAGTGTATAACCGAAAAATCTTTACCTGCATAAAATAAACAGAAAAGTTCATTTTTTCATGTTTGTTATTTGTGTATTTAAATGTCTACATGTATTTATGTTTTCATTTATCTAATCTGAAAATAACTTCAATTATTCACATATTACTGTTATATAGAGCATGCCCTCTGAGATACCATTCCGCAGTTTAACATGGCCATCCCTCTCAGGAACAGAATGCTGTCTCCGAGCCGACCAACCATTAATCCCGTTGATGCCGAGCGCCAGGCATAGTCACATTAAGTAGCATCTTTTAAATATTATATTTTATTCAATTATTCATATTTATATTCAGTATTATTCAATTATGTCTGTTTCACAATTTGTTTGCTTTCAATTATTTTTTTTTTTATTGAATAAAATATAGGTAACCAGTTTTTGTCTTACAACGTAAACATAATGAGGCAATGAATACGTTAACCAGTTTGAACATTGCACTGGATTACATGTCATATATTTAAACAAACAATCCAAGTAATTTCTAATTGTACGTGATTAACCCTTGGATTTCGTTTTTTCACAAGAGAACGTAATGGCCAAATGTATTCTACAGTAAACGCAGTACTGACATTTGCATTATGTATCAACTGGTAATCAGTGGCAGTTACTAATTCAAGGGATGGAAACACAGTAGGCATGTTGGAGTCAGTGACTGCAATTCTCCACCACATTGTCACTTAAGGCCTAGCTAATGAATGCAACATTACAATTTATAGTGTCTAGCCTTATCCTGAATCTGTATGGTGTCCAGCCCGTATACCTATGGAGGTAATTGCACCTTTAAACATGTTAGCCCGACCGTCGATTGTCTGTTAAACATTTTACTGACTCGTTCGTATTAGTACTTCTAATTGTTCTGACAGAGTTTCCCAGCCATATTCTTATCACAAGGTGCTATCCTGTGCTGCTGTAAAAGAGACTTATCTTCTCTTTAAGATGTTAATATTCCCGACTTGGAACATACTTAAACAGAGGCCTCTGGTAGATCAGTCGTCAAAGGCACCGCAATTCGCTGTGCCATGTCTTAGGCGTAACGGAAACCTAGAATAGTGGTTTGAATTCCAGATTCGCCCTGATTATTTTTCATGGTTTGTCAGCACCATACCAGTGCAGGTGGGTTTCATAAAAGAAGTAAAGGTTTGAGGGCTGTACAGCAGGGTGTAGATTCGTCCCACTGATGACAATCTTACCTTGTCAGTTTGCTGACGGGGTTAACCTCTTTTGTCATGTGGACAAGGCGTCTGACCTCTGATCAGAAGGTCCTTGGTTCGAATCCCATCATGTTATGGCCGCTACAGCTGCATCAAATATGGCTTTCCTCCCACATCAAGTTGACACGTCGTGATATGACTGAAATACAGTTCAAAGCACCGTTAAACCAAACATGCTCACTCACCCTTACCTCCCGAGTGAGTGGGATATCTAATACCATCACGATCCATGGTAGGGTTTGTGTTCAGGAACACATGCGCGAGTGAGTTAAAATTTAACGTCGCATCGGCCTTATTCCAGTCATATAGTGACAAGACCACGTTGATATTTTCAACAATTTCATATCACATTCGAATCATTTATTGTTCAGTGAATATGATCATGAAGAACTAATTTTGCCTTACTCATCACAAGGTTGACATTTTCAAACAGGAGCGCTGGTACAACTGTGTTGTTTGGAAAGGGTGACTGTATCAAGAGTCTCTGACGTCTAAGCCACTGCATTTTCCTGTGCAGAGCTACGACCCAATCGTTGGTCATGAGCTAGAATCCCATGTTCGTCTTGATTGTGACCATCGGAATTTCCTCACCACATCTTGTGTGTTACAATCAGAGTCATGATCACTTTCTCGTATCCACATCAGTGTGACAGATGTGATATAACAGAGGATCTTGCTGAAAGCAGGGTTTAACACGAGTCACTAACTTACAGTTATAAATAAATGCAACACACAATATCCCATATTGATAGGAACTACCAAAGGTCCATTGTAGGACTCCGACATTAATAGTCATAACTTAATATTTAAAATGCCACAAAGCCACACACTAACCTATGCCCTAGGAGCTACAGTATTTTAAAAATATCTGTTGACAACAAACGGTGCAAATGATTTGCAAATCCTGTAATCGACCGAAATCTGCATGACAGTTTACGAACCGGATTTCGATTTCGTTGCACGATTTTGATTGGGCTATGCATAGACTCGTTAGTCCAGCCAAATGACATCTTCCCGCGGAAAAGGTGTTAACTGACTAACTGTTAACTAACTTTTAAGTCAGTTTTCACCTTTTTGCCGCGGGAAGATGGCCAAACTCCATAATACCAGCCTCGTTCGGCAAGGGTGGAAACTGGACTTTTTAAGTCAGTTCACTCTCTTGCCTAGGGAAAAACGTCGTAAGAGGCGAGTAACGGAATCGGGTGGTCAGGCTCGCTGACTTGGTTGAAGCATGTCATCGTATCCCAATTGCGTGGACCGATGCTCATGATGTCAATCACTGGACTTTCAGGTCCAGACTCGATTATTTACAGACCGCCGTCATATAACTGGAATATTGCTGACGGCGGCGTTAAAAAAACAAATAAACAAACAAATAAACACAATGTTCTTCCAGAGCATGTCTACACAGGTCTGATATTAAAGAAACAACAGTGTTTCTTTCCCTCTGTAAAAACTGCTCTTTCATAGATCACATATTTGCTTAAATGAAGAGAACGGTCACAGTACTGTAACTGCTTTCTTCTTCAGAAAGTTTGATGAGGTTATCACAACTCCCGCCTCATCACCCCAGCGATAAATTAACGAATTAAGTTAGTGTCCATCTGATTCCAAAACAAGTCCCGACGTTTGACTGAAACGTTCAAAACGACGATTTAATTTCGTCCATGTTCCCGGTTTTCTGAAGTCGAATTCACCCGTTGGTTTGATTCTGTAAGACATACCCAGGTGTAGCCCCTCTCGCAGCTGCACATCACCTTGGGGACTTGCTCGACCCTCGGACATGTTCACGCACGTGCGTCATGGGCGGATACAGAGGGGTGGTGCGGGGGTGCTGTATCCGCCCATGTGCGTTATGGCTATTTGGCTATTTGTGGATACTTCACCTCAGCACTGCGGTTTCAAGTCTTATCGCTCTATGTCGGGTGTTAAAACTTTTCTTCATATCCCTCTTCTGTAACCATGTTCTGTGTCACAGAAATAACACGTTTTATATACACTTTCTAATCACCGGGCTTGCCATGTGGTTTTCTCCATATCCAATACTAATTCTCTAAGGGACGTCACTCATATTACAATTACTTCGGGTGTACCGCTAAACATTAAAAACGATCACCCAACAGCTAGAAGGTTAACAGTCACATTACCGTTTTATCCTACCATGTACCCATTCACTGCTGGGTTAACAGATGCATATTTCGAACAACGTCACTTGGAGACACCACTACATGTGCTTCAATGTGGGGCAGCACCGACGCCCTAGAAACCTTCAGGAGTCTACCATGCAACTACTCTCCGCGACTGACGTTGCTTAACATCCCCTGATTTGTGGCCTGTGTTGAGGGTTTGGTGATCGTTCTGATTCAGTGGTGAAAACGCATTGTCGCTGGTTCCAGAAGGGAACTAACTCTGTTCGCCTAAACGAAAGTGAAAGGCGGGCACAGTTTGTCAAATCAAACGCACCTGTTTTATGAATTAAAGCAACAAAAATCTTTCCATGATCGTGATATTAACAAGTGACAAAAACATTGCGATAATCACTAGCAATCTCTACTAAATCGACAATGAACTTGTAGTGTGTCTGACAATTTTTTGGTGACATTTCAGACAACATTTGAAAATGAAATTTCTTACCCCACCATTTTGTGTGTGTGTGTGTGTGTGTGTGTGTGTGTGTGTGTGTGTCTGCGACCTTTCTATCGCACTTAGAACAACTTATTAGCAACAGTCTACTTGAATAATGAGGCATAACATATGTAAATGTTTTGTTTGTTTGTCTGTCTGTTGTTTAACGCCGCACTTAGCAATATTCCAGCTATATGACGGCGGTCTGTAAATAATCGAGTCTTGACCAGACTATGCAGTGATTGACACCATTGTGTGTGTGTGTGTGTGTGTGTGTGTGTGTGTGTGTGTGTGTGTGTGTGTGTGTGTGTGCGCGCGCGCGCGCGGCATGAAACCATACTCACTCTATTTCAAGTGGCTGGATATTTCCCCACATTTCCATTGTCGAAGCAAGGATGTTCTTTGATCTGGCAATGCTGGGTGCGCTGGTGCTATGGGATGAAGACGAGGACGGTGGATCTCAGAGCGCCCGAAGTAAGGTCGATGGCCGTCTTACACAACATGGGCTAGACACGGAATGAGAAACCTCCATGACACACCTTTTCCACTTGTACCTTTTCAAATAACAGTTATTGTCCATTCCTTTTCATTTGCACGGTTACATTGGGTTTCATGACAAAATAACCTCATCACATGAAAATATCGCTCGCGTCGTGTAATTATAGATTGCAACCCCTTTCGTTTCTGAAGACAGTTGAGTATAATTTAATGTTAGTTCATTGTTATTCATGCATTCTGATTAGCAGAATTTGTTACGTGTTATTACATTCATTTCCCAATGAATTTAAACAATAAAGCCACGCCTACCGCGACGGACTGCTTTTATTACTACGGATCCGGAATGTCGGGGAATCTAAATATTACAGTCAAGGAAATTCCCCTTCTGCTCACGTGTATCGTCCTGCACAGGATATATTCAGCGAAATTCATGCATTTCATTGTCCAAACTACACTTTCAGACCAATGGCCGAGAAGGAATGAGGCAGTGAACGCGAAGGCTCATTTTATTTTCGGCTGGCCTGCGTTCCACAAACGGTGTCATTTCTCACCTGCAGTTTTCAGACTGTGTCTTCCCGTTCTCAGGGAGCTAATGTTTTAA
Organism: Haliotis cracherodii; assembly: GCF_022045235.1. Taxonomy (NCBI): domain Eukaryota; kingdom Metazoa; phylum Mollusca; class Gastropoda; order Lepetellida; family Haliotidae; genus Haliotis; species Haliotis cracherodii. The sequence continues at coordinate 21,876,498 of NW_027266319.1, forward strand.
TCTGGCGGCAATTGGCCATGTCATTGGAAACAAGCGCCTTTTCCCGGACATATTTCTTCCGATTCGTTACAGTCTGACTGTTGCAGTTTTTCTCGCCTCTTTGCTTTGATTGACGGGTCCTATGAACTTTGTATTGACCCTACTATCCATTGATTGGCTACTGACTTTGTGGGCGTGTCAAGTGATTCATGCAACAGTATGTTTTCCTACACCTGGAATATCTCGTCTTTTTTCTGCATTAATACTTACAACTTTTGTTGGTTATACTATTGTGGATAACACATGTTTTCGTTGTCGAATTTAATTATAAGGATTGACTGGATTATTTTCGGTTTAAGGTATGAATCGAAAAACCGATGTGCAAACTGTATGAATACGTGTAGCGAAAAACCAATGTACAAACTGAGTTTTTTATTCATACCTCAATGAAACGAAAACAATACAGTCTATCCTTAAGTAATATTCGATATCACTGTATAAAAAAATGATCTGCTAGTGTTGAAGCGTCATTCGCGTAGCGAGAACGATGAATCAGGATATACATATGCTCATAACTTTATCATGGCGTGAAAGTATAGCCATGTTACTTACATGAATACGTACAATTATAATAATCCTGGGGTGGTCGGGTAGCCTAGTGGTTAAAGCGTTCGCTCGTCACGCCGAAGACCCAGGTTCGATTCCCGACATGGGTACACTGTGTAAAGCCGTTCTGGTGTCCCCCGCCGGAATATTGCTAAAAGCGGCGTTACACCATACTCACCTACTCACTATTATAATCCTGGCTAGCAACACAGCTGTCACTGGCTTTGTTACACCTGTTGTGTTACACGTTTTGAGGCATACACAACTCGGGTATTAATCCATATCTCCCTGCATGAACAACATCTCTAAACGTTGCTATAATACATATACTTACACTGTCAAATGCGGCTCGACTAGTTACAGACTGCAGTCATAGAGCTGGAATATTGATGACTGCAACGTTACACAACAAACAAACAAACAGACATACTCTCAAATGCAGATTGATAAAACATATGAACATGATATAACAATTGAAAAATCACGAATTGGAGTCAGGCTTTCAGTAGTTTCTTCCTCAAGTCGACCCGTAAAGATCCGGGGTGGCGTAGGTCTTCTGCAACCCATGCTTGCCGCAAATGGCGACTGTGCTTGTAAGAGCCGCCTAACGGGATCGGTTGGTCAGGCTCGCTGACTTGGTTGATACATGTCATCGTATCCCCATTGTGTGGATCGATGCTCATGATGTCAATCACTGCCTTGTCTGGTCCAGAGTCGATTATTTACAGACAGCCGTCATATAGCTGGAATATTGCTGCGGCGTTAAACAACAAATAATCAATCAATTTTACCCTAGTCCGAGTTAACCTCAATACACAAAGCAATAGTATACCTACTCAAGGTCAAGGTAGCTAGAATGTCACGAAACCCAGGCCATGCACGATCTCGATGCGTGTCATATCTTATCTAGAGATTCTGTATGCAGAGTCAATGTTGATACAAGGGCATAGATATATCCCAGATTATCTTGCGCAATACAACGGCCTCAATATAACATAACATGCTTGAATGTAAGGTTTACATGATCAGTATTGCAAACTGAGGGACGAGTAAGTATAACATACGTATTATATTAATTTTAATATATTATAATGATTTTAAATCAAATTTGGGATATGAGAAAATATAGGACATATATATATATGAATGTCACAATTGGTCAGGCTACACCTTAAGACCTTTGATAAGGCAAATATTTACATGTAGTATTGCCTGTAGATCTTCTATTCAACATGAAGGCGGCTTATATTGTGTTTGGTGTACAGCTGCATTACAAGTACAGAAGTATCCATTTGGACGAAACTGATTTACTTCTTTACAGCTGAAGATAATAAGATGGCAGAGAGCAAACATAGTTGCATTGGCCAGACCTTTTGTGATAGAATCTGCTTCTGGGGAGAGACGGAACCTGACACGCCTGCTTTTATTTTCCGGAGCAAAAATGGCAGATATGTCTTGTCACGGGGAGATGTCCTGGACCTGTCCAGTAGATTTGCTTTCAGATTGACTGAACTTGGTGTTCAACCTGGAGATGTGGTGTGCATTGCTCTTCCGAACTGCCCGGAGAGAATCATTGTAGACTTCGGTGTACATTTAGCTGGAGCCGTGACCATGAACGGCCAAATTCTGAGTTCGGATGGACAAGATATTATTGAATCAATGTGTAAATCAAAATGCAAAATGCTTGTCGCTGATCCAGATCAAGAAAACGGTGCATGGAGCATATGTAAGCAGAGGTTCCAGGTGGTATCTGACAGCAAACACGCTTCTGTTATCAAGAGCAAAGATGTACCTAGTCTGGTGCATTTGGCAAATTGTAGAACCAGAAAACCAGAGTCAGAATTCCTAACATCTCTGCCAAGCAATACATTCATCAGCAGGAGTAGAAAATCCTCAGATATCGCCTCTATCTTTGCCACATCAGGCAGCACCGGATACAGTAAACTGGTTCAACATACACATAAGGCCCTTCTTCTCATAGCTCACAGGCTAAGAGCGATCACTGGAATAAGTGGCAAAGAAGATGTTTCTTTTACTACTGCTCCTCTGGGGTGGATTGGCGGCTTCCCAGCATATTTCCTGTACTCTGGCTCTCCGACTGTCATGATTGATGATGCGGTTGGAGGAGAAGCTGACATGCTCAGGTTTGTCTGGAACATAATATGTGATGAAAATGTATCCTTTGGAGGCTTCGCATCATTCCAGCTAATAGGCATTCTCAGACGAAGAGATCTTTGGGAATCTGCAGGAAAGAAACTAAAGAAGGTTTTGACTGGTGGGCAACCTTTGAAGAAAGACTGTCTTGAAGCAATAGGCCATCTTACAGATTCCATATTGAATTTCTATGCCTCTACCGAAATTGGCGCAATGGGTGTCGTTGATCTTAATGAAAGTAGTAAACACGACTTCAAGGAAAATATGACAGGGTACCCCGTGCAGGGAGTTGAGATTCGAGTAGTTGATTCAGAGCTGAATGAAGCGGATGGCGAAACACGGGGGGAAATCATCGTACGTTCGGAGACTCTAACTGACGGTTACATTGGAGACACAGGGAATATGGCCTCCTTTCTGACAGATGGTTGGTTTCGTATGGATGATGTTGGTTACGTTGACGCGAAAGGTCTTTTGAGTGTTGAGGGGAGAAGTTCAGATGCTATCATGCACGGTGCCTACATCCTCTACCCGACCTGGCTGGAAGAGAAACTGGACAAATGCCCTGGAGTTGAACAGCTCTTCATTGTTCCAGTGCCAGACAAAGTTCTTCACCAAGAAATATGTGCATGCGTCAAGCGAAATGACGGATCTCAGTCAAGTGAAGAAGACATTCTCAACTTTGCTAAAGCTGCAATTACGGTGAATATTCCTTCTACCATGAACGTAGTTCCAAAATATGTTGTGTTCTTTGAAACATTCCCTGTCACAAAAACTCTTAAACTGAACCGAAAGGAACTGGCAAAACTCGCCCGAGAGAGGCTTCAATTATAGTTGAAGCAGGCTTGAAATGATTTTGTCATACAGTAAACTACGGTTATAACGAACTCAAAGGGACTACTAATTTTAATTCGTTATAACCGTAATTCGTTATAAGCATATATACAGTATAGCTACAGAAAATAGTCGGGACTAAAAAGTTAGTTCGTTATATCCGTCAGTTCGTTATAAGCGTGTTCGTTATAACCGTAGTTCACTGTATATGAATGAATGTGTTTTATTCACTTCTAAATGTACTTGTACAGTAAAGTACGGTTATAACAAACTCAAAGGGACTACTAATTTTAGTTCGTTTTAACCGTAGTTCGCTATAAGCATATATACAGCATAACTACAGCAAATAGTCGGGACCAAAAAAGTAGTTCGTTATATCCGTCAGTTCGTTATAAGCGTGTTCGTTGTAACCGTAGTTTACTGTACTACATATCTTTGTCGTTGAATGCGATGGCAGAACACACCTACGCCTTGAGGAACACAAGGGACATCGGCTTTTGTACCTCGATTATTATCCTACACTATGTGTAATAGCAGGTATTGAACAGGTTCACATTCCAGTGATTTACGCATGCCGTTGTTTATGTTTTTATTTGACTTCTTTTCCTTAATTTATTAATTATTAACGTGCTAGTTGAAATATATTGCTGATAAATAGAACAAGATTATATTACAGTTTGAGTTATTATATTAATTTCATACTCAGATTTCCAGATTTTCTACGAATACAGGCGTCGCCTCATGCACTGTGCACCATATTATTCAAGTAGACTGTTGCTAATACGTTGTTCTCCGTGCGACAGCAAGGTCGCCGACTGTCAATGTATGTTCAATGTACTTATGATTATACCAGACAAATATAAGATTACATTTGGCTCAGTTTAGTGCTTTATCGCGTCATAAATAGTAAATAAATAGTAGCCCCGGTGTGTTGTTTGGTTCTTATAAAGTCATGATACCAGGAGTCATCTAGATGTCTTAGGCGCCTCAATTCGCTGGGCACAGATATGATCGTGGTCTGGGTTGGAATCCCAATTGTATGAATTGTCCCTCTAAGTGCCAGTTCACCTTTTCTGCTGACACAGAACAAGAGTATATTACAGTTTGAGTTATTATATTCATTTAGAGTGTACTCAGAGTTCCAGATTTTCTACGTGTACTCAGATTTCCAGATTTTCTACATATACATATGACCCGTGAAGACCCGGGGTAGTATAGGTCTTCAGCAACTCGTCCTTGCCGTAAAAGGCGACTGTACTTGTCGTAAAAGGCGACAAACGGGATCGGGTGGTCAGGCTCGCTGACTTGGTTGATACATGTCATGGATCGAAACTGCGTGGATCGATGTTCATGATGTCAATCACTGCATAGTCTGGTCCAGACTCGATTATTTACAGACCGCCGTCATATAGCTGGAATATTGCTAAGTGCGGCGTTAAACAACAGACAGACAAACATAAGTTGTTCTAAGTGCGATAGAAAGGTCGCACACACACACACACACACACACACACACACACACACACACACACACACACACACACACACACACCGGAGTCAACATTGCTGTTTCAGGGGTGTATGTTTCGCCGTGGCGTCCATTTTCTGTGTATTCGAAATCTTCAGGAATACAAGTATTAATATCACCATATGAGTTAGTAAGTTGGGTTTTCAGCAACATAGCAGAAAAATCACAGCGGGGAACACAAGAACAGGCTTTTACCATCATAGGTCTCGAACCAGGGTCTTCGCTGTCAGGGAGTTTGCCTTTACCACTTAACCACTAGGCTATAATAGTGTGATTTTATTGTTCGGTACTGGGTCAGGTCAACTGTCTCGATGTTTACTTAAGATAAGTAGATCGGTTGTGTCATAGTACACGTCGCCCGATAATGTTCTGAATGTTCGTCACATGGTGGTCGTGCTGTGGAGATAAGCTTATCAGGAACACCCGCCAAGGTCGAAAGCTTATCAGTGAATGTTGATGATATATAGATACACGTATGCTGCAGTTATGTATGACACCAAATACATACGAGACACGAACATGTTGTATACTGAACACAAAATGTTAGGGATCATGAAAAATGTTAACATACCATACACATTTTAGGAAAATCAGTCATCACTGCACAAACTATCACCAGACACATTCACGATCCCTAATTTTATTTGTTCAGTATATACATGAATCCTGTTTCGAAGCGTCCATGAAACATATGTGCACATATGCAATAGCAAAAATCCATCCCATATTGTAAAGAGGTATTATAAGGCAGTTATGTTAAGGTTGAGTTGGTGAGTTTGGTTTAAAGCTGGACCGAGAGCACAAAAGTATTCAGCTCTCAAATGTTTACCACTAACATGGTGCTGACAAATAAAGAATCATAATAAAAGCGAATCTGTATTTGAAGCCACAATCAGAAAACCATGACACGACGAAAGCTATCGTCAACGATGTCATACATGGTAAATTCCTTTGGTTCAGTAAATCTACTTGTATTTTTGTTGGGGCGACTGGCAGGGGTCAAATGGTCGATGTAGGGCGCAAATATACCTTTTTTTCTGGTCCAAGACGTCCTTCAGTTATACCACTACCACCATAGTAATGTGTGTATGTGTGAACGTGTAACTGTCTTCCTGTGGAATGAATACCTTAAAACATAGGCGTTTTGGGTTACGTGTTTCGATTGGCGGTGATACCATGATGTCTCAGTCGGCGATATACGTCGCTGTCGCACTCGTTGTCGTTGTCTAAATGAGGACTCTATTACGAAGGTACAAGGTCCAATTTTGCTTTTTTAAAGTCATTTGAATCGTGTAACATCGACACAGCGACTTTTAATTTGTTGCTTTACGTCAAACAATACCCAAAGATATCTAACCTTCAATGAACTTAAATTGTTTTATTGAACAAATATATTTCGTTTTATTTTCTTGTGATCGTCAGTTCCAATAGGAGTGAGGGAGTTAAAATTTAACGTCACATCGGCAATATTACAGACATATCATGACGAGATAAAGTCAGACATTTGATAAGTTTCAGTGAGAAATTTAATCATATTAATATACCATCCAGATTGAATCTATCTGACATTTCTACTTACCTGTGAACAATAATACATGATTATGATGTAAATTTTAACTGTGGTCATGTATGCGAACTAAAGGTCTATGTCTTGTTACTAATCGAGGTTTCGTGTAATTGTTTTGCTGACCTGTCTGCCTGGACAAATATTGTACAGGTCACTTTTTATTTCTGTTCGATCGATTTCAAGGAAGAGCTAAAACGTTGGCAATAATTCCCGCTAACACGTTTCCTTCAGTAATATTGGCATAACGCGTGTGCCAATTAGCAACATCCCGTGCTTGGAGTCTTCGGAATCATAATCTGAGATACTTTGTTGAGTATTAACATCCGTAATAATGATGATTAAGTCAAACAGTTCCAACATAATTTGTTTCGGGCGCTTAGTTTTTCAAAATGGTTTTGACTTCAATTGATTCTCATGGTCCATTAAGACTGAATCAAGGTCGTGAGCTGGTATTGCAAACACTACCATTTGTCCGAGGTGTGTGGTTAATGTCACACGGTCTGCGTGTCTTTACTCTCTATGCTGATGGAAAGAGACAAGGTGTAGGAGTTAAATTCTGAAGACATTTTGTTCTTGACATGAAACCTACAGATGTGTCTCTTGTCGCAGACTGCAGGTATTGGACAAGTCTTGTTCGTTCTGGAACCAACGGAAATGGGATTTGTATCATCAAAATCTTTACTTGAGTTGTAGGAGTTGGTTGAATTCCCTAACCATCCGTTAAAACAATGTTGGACATTGGAACCTTTCCAGTGAGTGTGTATTCGATAAACCAATGCTAATGCGTGCATGCGTACCTGCGTGCGTTTTAGGGGCTACGGCGTTGACTCTTCACGTCAGATAATGCTAAAAGGGCGCAAAACCTCATTATCTCACTAACTCAACTAAACAACACCTTTCCTTCTTGAATTCGTCATGTATTTGATGACAACGTCACTGTTCTATCGTGTTTAACGTTTATTTTGACATCCAAATTCAACACAGGTCAAATAGATGTTTCGCTTTTGTTGTATAGTTTGCGCCGTTGTAAGCAATATTCCCGCAATATCGCGGCGGAGGACACCAGAAATGGGCTTTACACATTGTACATGAAACTCTGGTCTTCCGCGTGATGTTCGAATGCTGTAACCACTAGGCTATCTCACCGCCCCTATTCGGGGGCACGGTCTTTAATGCGCCGCGATTCGCCATGCAGACCAGAAACCTATGATTGTGGGTTGGAATCCCGATTCGCCCCGATTATGTTTCTTGGTTTGTCAGCACCATAGCCGTGTTCGTGGGTTTCATCGTCTGAGACCTGCTTCACTTCGGGCTTTCCTCCCACATTAAGCTGACACGCCGTGAACTGGAATACTGTTAAAAGCGACGTGAAACCCAACTCACTCACCACCCCTATTCCCTTAGGACAACTTTCGTCACTTACACAGTGAAAAGAATGAATACGTTAATTAGCATATGCTATGCATGGTGACCCGTGACTCGCGACTCGCGACTCGCTCAACTAGAGGTAGCCTTGTTGAAAATATACATATTCGTTATGTTTGGTTAAGTTAAAGGTGACGCAATAGAATAAGCGATATTTAAGTGATTCGTTTCCCAATATTTACCATCTTTTAAAAGTTAACCTACCTAGGATACGTTTTACAAATTGAAGCAGGAATGCATGAATGTTACCTAGTATGATCACACAATCTCATAATATAGTCGGAGTCGTCCCATGGAGTCGATTATATATAACAGGCGAATCAATAGACATAAGAGCTTCGTAGTTCCCTGTGATGATACTAGCCTCTACGCAGGAGACATGATTCATTTTCGGTTTCACTTGACATGACCTGTGATTGCTCAGTCTCTTCAAACAATTCGCAAAAAACTATCCCGTTCTTTGATAACACGAGGGTATGGTTTAATGATACTATCTTGCAGTTGGGAGTGGGTAAGTATGCTTTCTATGACACTGTTAGCAATGTTCCAGCAAGATCACTTTCGGGGGGACATTATGAATGTGTGTCATTATATTTATGTGGTGGATTCCCGGTCCGGCGTGACGAGCGAAAGTTCTAACCACTAGGCTCCCCCACCTCCTTTCTATTTGACATAAGAATGAGTGAGTGAGTGAGTTAGTTGGGTTTAACGCCGCTTTTAACAGTATTCCAGTTATATCACCACGTGTCAGCTTAATGTGGGAGGAGAGATCTAAGTGATGCAGGTCTCAGGCGTTTACCACTTCGGTGAAACCCACGAGCACGGGTATGGTGCTGACGAACCTAGAAACATAATCGGGACGAACTGGGATTCGAACCCACAATGATAGGTTTCTGGCGTGCCCAAGGGACGCAACTCTGCACAGCAATCGCGGCACCTTAGACGACTGGGCCACCCGTGCCCCCGGACATAAGAATGAGTTTCACTCATTTTCAGTGATCCTCTCATATAATGTTCACCGCTATTTTTCTGTCCAAGCCCACTGAATTATGTTTCGGCAGAAAATCGGGAATGATTATTCTCTAGCGTTGACGTGTTATATTTAATTGAACCGGGTCGATGTTTTTGCGGCTGGTCCGATTTCACTGAGTTTTCATCATAAGCTCAGTAGTAAATATCAATTATTACTACTAAAGAAATGTTTGGGTCGAGACAATAAAACTGATCCTCTTCCTTCCGTTTTCATGCACGCATCTCCCACTCACTATGTACGCACATCAGCACGACCTGCCCATCTCCCAATGGCACCCCATGGATTACCGCTTGTGAGGCAGTCCATCGTGGTCAGAATTCATATGAAGTGTAATAGTGTTTTCCGACTCTTACAATACTGGTAGTTAAGAATGGCACGAACCTATCCGAATACTGTTTAAATAGCCATAATCTGGTATGAACTTTCGTCATCATTTGGATAAATCAAATTGTCCTTGCCTATTTGATTGCCTTCATTAGTGTGATTTTATATAAAATCGTGGGTTCAAAATCCATATTTGCTAAATGTTCTAAAATAACATTTGCCTTTGATTCATTTCTTTATAGGTTAACCATGTGTGGTGGAATCACAAATAAATGGTAATACTTGCATGCTAGACTCGCAACACGTTATAACCTACCTTCCCTAAGACTTTTATCCTAAAGTCTAGTACGTACTTTCCAGATTTGTTTTCTCCTTTAGAACTGCGTTGCAGCAAATCACTATCTTTGATCTTCACTTCACCATCACTTCGTAGGTGGTGTGTATGCTATCCAATGTAATACCACCAGCGTGTGTGACAACCTAATGTTTTATTCAACTTTTGACAGGTTGGTAATTGTGTATTTAACAGGAATTCTGACTGAGCCAAAGCATTAACTCATATCATCAATGCCTGGGGAATCTTCCTACTCTTATAGCTGTCAGATGAAACGAAAGATAGACCAAAGGAAACAGAAACGACAAATGCACAGTACGATACTCACAAATCATTATGGTATAATGTGTCCTCAAAATAAGTACTACTATAATTTCTCCTGTCGTTTGATTTCCTTTCAGTCGACAGTGATATAACTATGGGTAGACTCAAAGCTTTGGTATTTCGATTACCGATACAAAGTCTGCCAATTTCGATAAAGAGCAAAGCACAATTGAGGTAACTGTTGAGTGAGTTTAAGTGAAGTAGTGAGTGAGTGAGTGAGTGAATGAGTATGGGTTTTGCTGCTTTTAGCAATATTCCAGCAATATCACGGCGGTAATCGAACCCGGGTTTTCGGCGTGACGAGCGAACGCTTTAACCACCAGGCTACCCGACCGCCCCTTAACTGAAGTAAACATCAGTACATGAAACTATGCTTGACTTACGAGGCGACTAACGGGATCGGGTGGTCAGGCTCGCTGACTTGGTTGATACATGTCATCAATCCCAATTGCATGGATCGATGCTTATGATGTCTATCACTAAATTGTCTTGTCCAGACTCGATTATTTACAGACCGCCGTCATATAGCTGGAATATTGCTGAGTGCGGCGTTAAACAACAAACAAACCATGGAATCTGATAGAAGCGGGATAGGAACCAGTTCATAGTATTCTAAGGCACTCAACACAGCGAACTGCGGCGCCTTGAGCACCCATGTGCCCCAGATCGTACTAGGGCTGGGACGGGCAACTCGGGTGCTCGGGTCGGTGGGTCCTGAGTAGGGCTCGGGTACCCACAGGACTACCCGGACCCGTGGTTAGTCACGTCATATATTGTTTAGTGACAAAAATTATCTAAAACTCTATGATTACACAATAAGTAACTAATGTTCCCATTTCTTTCTGACAATGCACTCATTCCTTCTGACTTTTATATGTCAAAATGTGAATAAAGATAATGCTTCATGAAATAAACTTCAGTGTATGTATGAGTCTGACTAGATCGATTTACACTTGTGTATCTAAACACATTTTGACAGGGCTACGGGCAACCTTTTTCCAAATCGGACAGATTGTACCTATCTCTAAATATCTACAACGGGTACCCGGGTAGGGTAGGGTAATAGGGTGGTGGGTACCCGGGTAGTAAATTTGGACCCCCAGCCCTAGATCGTACCCCTCCTAAGCAGTAGTATCATATGTCATAACTCTATCAGGGGGCACGGGTGGCCCAGTCGTCTAAGGCGCCGCAATTCGCTGTGCAGGGTTGCGTCCCTTAGGCACGCCAGAAACCTATGATTGTGGGCTCGTATCTCGATTCGCCCCATTATGTTTCTAGGTTTGTCAGCACCATACCCGTGCTCATGGGTTTCACCGAAGTGGTAAACGTCTAAGACCTGCATCACTTCGAACTTTCCTCCCACAGTAAGCTGACACGCTGCGATATAACTGCAATACTGTTAAAAGCGGCGTTAAACCCAACTCACTCACTCACTCATAACTCTATCATGCATTGAAGTAATCACCCATATTACATCTTCGCAAAACATTATGCAAATAGGACATGCGTGTTAAAGGGGCACTGATCTAACGCAATTCCCCGGACTGGTTGTTGCCTTTGTTATTGTTTTTTCCCCCTTGAGTACCCGGATGATACGCAACGCAACTGAGCGTGACCAGAGACTGGGCTACCGTCTGCAAAGACAGCTAAATAAACTTGGAGGCTGGAGGCAATATTTGCTTTACGAATTTTTGCATAAACACTGATTGGTTAACTGTGATCTATAAAGATTTCGACAAAGGGCGCATGTTGATTAATTTCTTCAGCCTAAACAAACAGACAAAAAGAACGGCGGAGCTCATCGGATGTCGTCATTTGGAAATACCCCAGATGGTCATAGTTTAATACTAAAAAAAGTATCTATGCAGTGAAAGCAATTTCGGATTGCGTCGATAATACGATTAGAAGCCTAACAACATAGAAATGTACTTTTCAACGTAACATTTTCAGTCTCTTGGTGATGACATTAAACATCAAAATGTTTGGAATTCGTTATCATAATAATACAGATGGAAATGTTTTTCAGTCACTTTGTAAAATAACTGAATATTTATGTTTGATAAATATGTTACACATTTTGACAGTAAAAAAATATACACACTATAAAAAAAGCAATGCTCAGATGAAATATTTACTTTGTGTTGCAAGTCAAAATAGTGTAAACGAAAATCGCAAAATTACCAAGCAAGTGACTTATCAAAACTTCGTCACCATTACCGATGCTACCCACAAAAATACCTACATTTCCTTATTATCTCGAAAACTGTATTTCATTTTGTTGATCAATGTGACCATACGCTCTTATTACTACCGGTATCCATAAAAGTGACTAATGCGCTTACGAATTGCGCAACAGAGGTCGCGAGCTAGTCTAGATTTCTGCTCTACATCCGGGTACTCACTGGGAAAAAACAATAACAAAGGCAACAACCAGTCCCGGGGAATTGCGTTAGATCAGTGCCCCTTTAAGTAGATGTATTTCACATACATACACATCCACTAAGTCTCACTGGACGATGGATTGAAGTGTCCGCGTGTATCTGCATTAAAGCATCCCACAGCTGGGAAGGAAGGCTAATCCTCCAGTCGAAAACCGTTTGAAACCTCTAATGGACGGATCAAGACATGACATTAATCTTCCTGTGATCAGATAACACGGAATTCTCGACGAACCACGTCGTCTCTGCTCTGCAATGCATTCCACGTGCACAGAACGCAGATGGGCACCATAAACGAACGAATCCCATGAGCGCTGTGGCCCAGATCTGTCGGTCGTGTCATAAACGAAATTACATTAACAACACTAAATGCTGAGCGTATTTTTTTCACAGTTCTGTGTTTTTCCTTGTTTCCTTCCATTGTGCGATGAGAACTCCCTACATCTCCAATTGGCCCTCTTCTGCTTTCGCCCTGCCATTTGCTATGCATTGACCGGAAATAGACAGCCTTGGGCTACATCCGGTTGTTCGCGAGACAGCAACGAGGGCTTTTGTAACAAATTTTCCGAAGATTATCAAATTATTTCTTCCACGAGATTGGGCGTAAAGCGATGATTTTTCCACTAAATTTAAGTTCACCGTCGGCCAGGCGGTTTTTCTGTTGTTTAAGAAACTGAGCACGTGTGATATTGTTCTGCGATTGTAATGCTGTCATTTCCCAAGGAAGATTAAATCAGCGGTCTAATGGTACCATACAGTCACGAAATATAAAATGTATCATCTGATGACGGACAATTCGCAATAATTGACTTCAGCTTATATATGCCGTCGAATGAATGTCAGACAATCTGACAATTGTCGTATTATGTACTTGTTTGTGCACATTAAAACGTAATTATACATATCTACCTGTCTGTGAGGAAGTCACTATAGTTAACAGTGATGTAATTCTCTACTGATCTGGGGGCACGGGTGGCCCAGTCGTCTAAGGCGCCGCGATTCGCTGTGCAGAATTGCGTCCCTTGGGCACGCCAGAAACCTATCATTGTGGGTTCGAATCCCAGTTCGCCCCGATTATGTTTCTAGGTTTGTCAGCACCATACCCGTGCTCGTGGGTTTCACCGAAGTGGTAAACGTCTGAGACCTGCATCACTTCGGGCTTTCCTCCCACATTAAGCTGACACGCCGCGATGTAACTGGAATACTGTTAAAAGCAGCGTTAAACCCAACTCACTTACTCACTCTACTGATCTATCATATTCAGACACACGCCTGAAACCTGAAGGTATTTCATTCGCGATATATAACGATATGACAACATCATCGTTTTGTGTTGCGGTAGTAACATACCACTTACATTTAATAAAACACACACACACACACCATCACCACACACAGACACACACACATACAGACACACACACACACACACACACACGCACGCACACACACACACACACACACCTCCTTTCCACTCTCCACCCTTCCCAGCTTCCCCTGTCTCATTTACTTCTACAGACCCTTGAGTGTATGTTTGATAAATATTGAACCTTAATGCAGAGAATAGGCATTCGCGAAAAGGGTGAATATGTCCAGCCCTATCGGTACTACTCGTCACTTACACGATTTGCATGAACGAGTAAGTGTCTGTTGCCTGATGTCGCACAGCAGTACACCTGCCATGGAAACATTCACCCTATTCCATTCCCATGCCATTCTCAGCGACCCGTGTAGATCCGGGGAGGAATAGGTCTTCAGCAACCCATGCTTGCCGTAAAAGGCGATTATGCTTGTCGTAAAAGGCGACTAACGGGATCGGGTGGTCAGGCTCGCTGACTTGGTTGATTAATGTTATCGTATCCCAATTGGGTGGATCGATGCTCATGATGTCAATCACTGGATTGTCTGGTCCAGATTCGATTATTTACAGACTGCCGTCATATAGCTGGACTATTGCTGAGTGCGGCGTTAAACAACAACAAACCAAACCAAACAAACCATTCTCAGCACTAACAGCCGATAAACTTCCCCTTAATTTTAACTCCAGACTGAAATGAAGAGACCTGAGGGAACTTAACACCCGAGGGTTCCTTTGTATTATTAAACTGCAACTATATTTCGGGGATTATGTGTTAGTCAAAGATGTAACCAGACGCCAAAATACTGCTACTGGAACGGAACATACAACACAAGACAATCCAATACAGGACTGAGAGTTTTGCAGCAAATCATGGCTATATTTGGTCCATACTCCTAGGCACTGTAAGCTATCGAGCTATAATGGGTATTTGCAAAGGAATCATGGCAGTAAGAATACAACATGTTAACTTATTTTGCTTTTTGTGCCAAAGCAGATGAACGAGATTAATCGTTCCATGAATTGAACGGTATTTCAGTCATATCACGGCGTGTCATCTTGAAGTGTGAGTAAAGTCTGACGTGATGCAGATATTAGATTGTTACCACAAGCGTGGTAGGTTGCTGATTAACCGACATACATTAGCAGAACGAATCTAGGATTCGAACCCATGATCGGGTTTCTGGCACACCTACGGCACGCACAGCGAATTGCAGTGCCTTAGACGCCTGGGCCACCTATGCCCCCTTTAAGCCATCAGACGTATGGCAGTTTGTCAATGCTTCCTTTGCTAGAATTTAACCCCAAATATGTTACAAAAAGCTGAAGATCAAGTCCTCAACATTAACTAGCGGGAAACATGATCGTGTTGACATCAGTCGGGAAGCACCAGTGGTGATGATAATACTGGAAGTTCTAAGATTCTCCCTGTCTCACCAACCTTGTAACAGGCGACCCGTGCTTTAATTAACAGCATAATGTATTTTAAAACAAAATGAATACATAAAGGATATTTTTTCTAACATGTTCCTCATTACAAGATTTAATAAAAACATACTCAACGTGATCAAGTGATTGCTGCATTAGGTCGCAAAAAAAGTGACAAGATATATGATAGTGTACCATGAACGTCAAATTTTCATCTGTATAATTGCTGCTACTCATATTCCATCCATTTGATATTCAGCAAATGTTCGTGTAGTCAAGTGAAGTATATGTATTGTAGTTGTGGCCACCTGTCAATCTAAACGAATGCTTGCAGTATCTGATTTAATGATACATTGTAAACAATCCACAGCAAACTTTGTGCACAGAAAACGATAACATATACATCGTGTGGTGTAGCTAGGTCGTGACTGGGTTCGAGTCCAAGGTTGGATTCAATGGTCGAAAACTCTTGCCGTGATTTGCCTGAAGTATTGCCAAAGCGGCGCAAAACAATACTTACCCACACCCTAGTTCTCTTACACATATTAGTCATCTAGATTCATATTCTTCTGTTATATCCTTCTGAGATTAACTGTCAATACATCAGGTTCCATATTATCACATTATCTAACTACCCGTGAAGATCCGGGGTAGAATAGGTCTTCAGCAACCCATGCTTGCCGTAAAAGGAGACTAACGGGATCGGGTGGTCAGGCTCGCTGACTTGGTTGATGCATGTCATCGTATCCCAATTGCGTGGATTGATGCTCATGATGTCAATCAATGGTTTGTCTGGTCCAGACTTGTTTATTTACAGACCGCCGTCATAGCGGCTTTAAACAACAAACAGTCAATCAATCTTCCTCTTGTCTCAGTTAACCTCAATAAAAAAATAATAGCACATCTACTCAAGGTCAAGGTCGCTAAAATGTCACGAAACCCAGACGATGCACGATCACGATTATTGTCAAAACTTATCGTGAGATTCTAGATGCCAGTCACTGTGGACACAAGGGCATGGATATGTCCAGGATTATCTTGCACAATACAACGGCCTCAATAACACATCACATGCGTGTATATAAGGTTTACTGGACCAATATTGCAAGCTGAGGGGACCCGTGAAGATTCCTGGGTAGAATAGGTCTTCAGCAACCCATGCTTGCCGTAAAAGGCGACTAACGGGATGATGCATGGTTGATGTATGTCATCGTATCCCAATTGCGTGGATCGATGCTCATGATATTAATCACTGGATTGTCTGGTCCAGACTCGATTATTTACAGACCGCCGTCATATAGCTTTAATATTGCTGAGTGCGGCGTTAAACAACAAACAAACAAACAACATGTAGAATCTTGAAATTAGTTATTATTAATCCAGAGTAAATGTTAGGGTTTTTCCTGTAAGGGATGGGTCCCGATAAAGAACCCGCTTACTCTAGAAATACATTTAGTCTTTTTAATATCAGCTGTGTTTTGTTGCTCACGCTTTCAACCACTGGTTTATAGACCAACAACTGTTATGACAGACATTCACAACCCCATCACCTCAGTAGGTATTCAGAATTAACATGTTCCATACATTCACAGAAACACGCACACTGATGTAGTCCGTGTTGTCATTATCAAAAGGTAAACAATCGTAGGCACCATATCATACTGGGATTCGTTCAGCGAGAAAAGAAATGATTTTTTCAGGGACAACTATCTAATAAATTCCACATATTTCCCTGTCCATGTGGGAAAATATAATTGTCAACGCCAAAGAATAACCACTCTCGACGATTCACCGAAACCGATTCCATTGGGCGTGAAAGGCGAAAGACAATGCAATCACTTTCCACGATCTGATGCATTACCCAACATGGCTTGAGGAGAAGCTTGCTAAAAGTCCCGGGATTAAGCAGAACTTCATTGTTCCTATTCCCGACAAGATCCTCCACCACGAGATATGTGCTTGTGTCCAGCTGGATGAGGGAGCACATCGTGAACTCTTGCCCATATATATATAATATGTATATATATAATCTTTTAAAGGTCACTGCATCATGTTTCAATCTACAAAACAGCATACATATAAATTATTCTATTGTCAAATTTTAATCAGGACGTATCCCATGATAATTCCACAGAAAAATAGATATTGTCATCTTATAGAACCCCACGCTTGTTGTTCAAGTCAACCTTTGAGGATCATGTTGTCAGGCTCCTTGATAGACTGCATGCATGCCCCTGGTTATTAATGCTTTCAGGCACTGGTATGTCTTGGGCATATTATATTATGTACATACTGCCGTGACACAGCTGGTATATCGTTGACTGCAGCATTACCCAACATTCAATGATGCTTTCAATTTATCACGAAATATGAGAGAGTAGGGTTATACGCTACAGGTACACGGTATTCAAAAACCCGGGACTGGTCAGCTCGGGGTCAGTATATTGTGTCTGAGTTTGGTATTCATGTTAAACAGAGGTATCTCAGTCTTCTAGCACTATAAATCGGCATCAGTCCGAACTAGTACAAGCAGCCACACACACACACACACGTGCATGCATGCCGCAATATAAGTGCAATAATCTTGGATGCGGTGTTATACACCGTTTCACCAAACCTCACCTCTTTCATCTTACTTTCTAAACATATTGGCATGGCAAAGCTGTTTCTTTTTACGATGGCCTGGTGTTTGTACAACATAGTCTATATCACTGACTTTTCTGTCAATAACATACGGACTGTGGTACCTTACATGTAATGGTTGACCAGGGATTGCCCCAAACCCTAAGACTTTATCGCCAGGACTGGAATTTCTCTCTTGAGACTTTTTGTCATAGTGTCCTTTCATCGTGTCCTGGTATTCATTCAAGTTATCCCTGCCATCTTCACAAGCTTTTGAAAGCCTAGCATGAAATGATGAGACGTACTCCAACGAACTCATTTCAGACCTATCCTTAAACCAAAGACCTTTACGTGTTTTAAAAGTCCACGAACAGTATGGCCAAAGGCAAGTTCAAAAGGACCAAATCTTAGCTTGGGACTCCTGAACTGACTCCCTCACAGCACAGAACAACATCCGTCTAAGTCTCAAAACAGTAAGTCCTCATCATATTCTTAACAGTCTGATGAAACCTCTCTAAAGCGCCTTGAGAATCTGGATGATACGTACTAGACTTAATCTGAGTTATGTCTAACTGGTGCATAGCCTGTTGGAGAATACCTGACATGAAATTGGAGTCCTGATCTGACTGTAATGTCTTAGGCAAACCAACCACAGTGAAGAACTTTACCAAAGCCTTGATTATAAACCTGAGCTGTAATTGTCCGTCAAGGAATAGCCTCTGTAAACCTTGTGGAAGCACACATGATAAGCATGTACTGATTTCCTGACTTATTTTTTGCAAACATTCCCAATGAGCAAGTTTACACCTTTAACAGGTAGAGTTTCTACAAACCCCACCTTGATCAACCCAGACACCATATCTGTCTTTTAATTAAAAAAAGGAAAGGTGCATTGGTACAACCACATAAACCCTCCAACAAAACCTTATAGTTCGTGGATGACCATCCAAAAATACAATCAACAATCAGGGTTTGAAGAGCACCAGTATCCCTCAAAACGGTATTGGGCTTAACATTGGAACTGTCACCTTTAACTGACACAACACCTTTACCATAAAAAGGTTAGTACTCCTCTCTCATAACAGACTTTGATGACTGGTCTACAACAACTAATTCCTCATTAGCCGAACCTCAAAAAGGCAGTGACTTGACATTCACAAAAGCATTTGGGGAAGATGGGTTTTTTAAGAGAGCTTTCTACACTCATAATTGATATGCCATGGCTTGCGGCAATATCTACAAGTAGGCTCTGACGAAAATCCAGAAGTATCTTTAGATCCAAATAGAGTAGAACTGAACTATTTGTCAACAAACTCGGAAGCAGAATTGTTAGAACTAGATCTAGGAGGTAATGAACTTTCCTTTCCTGATTTGTAACCCTGCAAACTCCTGCCTGTAAACCCTGACTGCTTAAAAACCCTGTGAGTTAGCCAATAATCATCAGCCAAAGAAGCAGCCTTGTATAACTGATCAACTTTCTGCTTATTAAGATATGTCCGCATACCCGTTGACACACGCTGCTTAAATTCTTCAAGCAAAACAAACTGCCTCAAACTATCAAAATCACCCTTGCAAACTCAACAAAAGCAGGACTATCCCTTTTCATAGCAGACCTAAACGTCTGCCTGAAAGCTTCAGAAACCAATTCATAAGCCTTCAAAACGTCAGCCTTAACAACCTGATAATCAGAACTCCTATCAATAGATAAGGCAGAATAAACACACATTGCATCAACATGGTCCACCGATTTTGAGGCCATTTCAAACTGTTAGCCACCATTTCAAAATGTAAGAAAAGACTTCTCAACATCACGTTTTAGAGAAGGGCAGAACATTCTTATGTGCTTGGGAAAGATCAAAAGATCCATAACTTGTTCATTTATGGTGAGTGAGATAATTCTGTAATTAAAGTTGTTTGGGGCCTAATTTCTTTATCAGCTTCATTTTTCAACTTTTTATTCTCAGCGTCAATTCTCATTGTTGTCTTTTTATTCTCAGCGTCAATTCTCATTGTTTTCTTTTCATTCTCAGTTTCAATTTCTTTAAGCGGAAAGTCACTCTATCTTTTTCTTCTTCCATTTCTCTAAGCCAAAATTCTTTTTCCATAGCCAATTTCTCCCTTTAAATTGCAATTTCCTCAAAGCCAAAACATCATCATCCGAAATATATTTCTCAACCAGGTGTGTTGTCAAACTTTTCTAGACATCTGCCTTAAACATTTCTTGTTTGATGTGAACTTGGAATATTTGGCCAATTCGACCAGTTCAGACTTTTTTAGCATAGAGACTTGTTTTGTTAAAGGTTGGCTAACAAATTCCTCTACACTAAACACCATAGTGATTGCCGGCTTCACACAATATCACACAAACAATTTGTGATAAACTAATGTCCAAAAGGAACGATACCAATTATTTTTTGTATTATTCTTTTTTGTATGTGATCTATTTTATATGGAAACATACTTAAACATGTCCCACGTACCAAGCCAAATCTGATTGGTGGGAAAAAGCGGGAAAAATTGACAATTTGCAAAACGATGTCAGGTGCGGTAGCATGAAATGCACGTGCAGATATACTCTCTAAAACTGTTGACACGATGCGTTTGGAACACAACACCAAAAAGCACACCAAAGAAATGGCACATTTAACTGTGACGGAGATGGAGGGAGCTGTTGAAATGGCCCAACAAAGAGCGATGCAAGCTTTCATTGCCAGCACGTTTAGATGCGCCTGTATAACTGTTACCAGGTTGATGCAACGGTTATGTCAGACAATAATCATTGAATCATTTTCCAGCACGATAATGCGACGCCGCATACGGTATGGTTGACGCAGAATTTCAGTAAAACATTCAAAACCATTCAGGTTTTACCATGGCCGTCATGTTCGCCGGACATGAACCCCCATTGAAAATTTATAGGAGCACCTCGATTGCTAAATCAGAAGTCGACCAGTGGGTCCGGTCAACCACCAGCAATTGGAACAATTCTTCCTTGCCGAATGGCAACGCACTTCCCCCCAACATCTTTCGACGTTTGACGTCATCGGCCCGTCGACGTGTTCCGGCGTGCATTAATGCCTAAGGTGTACATACCCGATATTAACGTGACATTATGATGAGTATTCTGACATTTTACACACTTGCCTCGTCATGTGTTATGACTGTGACTTTCATTGTTGACACAACTCTTTGGGCCTGTCCGTCTGCATATTAAAGTTTGATTGAAATTAATGTTTGTACACATAATGTTAAAAGATAGCTCTAATGAAATATACCAATATGAATTTTCTATATGGTTTTGTTTTTCTTCCATAAACTTTCAACCACTTGGTATCGTTTCTTTTGGACATTAGTTAATATTCAATTTCGACCCCGGACGAGCCTCCAATTTCTGTTACGTGTCGATTCCCAAATTGGGTTGAAATGTCTAAAATACATGGAAGATGTGTCCCAAACAAACAGAGGTGGCTTGAAACATCGACAGTGTGAAAGAAAATGCGTCAAAGTTGGCCGGAACTTGGATTCGGCTTAATGAAAAGTACATGTCACCGAGGCAAGTTATCAATGAATTTGACAGTAAAATTTAATGGTAATGATATCAGTGAGGTAAATTTTAAGAGTCTTTAGGCAAGTTTATTTAAATCTTGAGATTTACAACTCAAGTGTACATTACATGTCACCTATTATTATCCCCCGCCCCAACGAAGTTGGCGGGGGAAATGGAAATGGATTCCGTCCGTGTGTGTGTGTGTGTGCGCGTGTGCGTCCCGAAATCGTTTCTGGAGCATAACTCAGAAACCGTTAAATATTTCTCTACGAAACTTTGCATGTCTATCAGACTTGTGCTGAACTGGTGCCTTTTGCTATTTAGGAATTTTAGATTTTTTGATTTTTTACGTTTCCATGGCAACAAGTTGGACTTAGGTTCTATGAGGGTGCTGTTTGTTTCCGGAGCGTAACTCATAAACCATTAAATACTTTCTCACAAAACTTTGCATGTCTACTAGGCACATACTGAACTGGTGCCTTTTGCTATTTAGGAATTTTATAAATTTTTATTTTTTACATTTCCATGGCAACAAGTTGGACTTAGGTTCTATGAGGGTGCTGTTCGTTTCCGGAGCGTAACTCATAAACCATTAAAAACTTTCTTAAAAAACTTTGCATTTCTACTAGGCACATACTGCACTGGTGCCTTTTGCTATTTAGGAATTTTATGATTTTTTATTTCTTACGTTTCCATTGCAACAAGTAGGACTTAGGTTCTATAGGGTAGAGTTTGTTTCCGGAGCATAACTCAAAACCCATTCAATACTTTCCAACAAAAACTGTGCATGTTTACCAGACACATACTGGACTGGTGCCTCTTGCTATTTAGGAATTTTAGAAATTTTTATTTTTCACGTTTCCATGGAAATAAGTTGGATTTAAGTTTTAATATAGGATTGGTTTACTTTAGTAGTATAACAAATAAACTGTTTAATATTTCCTTGCCAACCATTGTATGTCTATATATAAAGCGCATACTGAACTAGTGCCATTTGATATTAAGGAGTTTTAGAAATGTTTATTTTAGAATTTCCATTGCACCTATTTTGACATGGGCTAAGAGAATGTTGGGTCTGTTATCTGTTTTTGGACCATAACGTGTTAAAATGGGCGGGGGATATAGATGACTTTGTCAACTATACGCTTGTTATGACTTCATTGCAATCTACATTCTAAAGTGAAAACAATCAAAAAATGTATTACAAAATTCTCTAGGTTTAAAAATCAATACAAATTACTGCACAGCAATTACCAAAGCAGTACACAGTAGTGTGTTGCTACAATGCTACAACGATGACAGTGGTCAGTATCAAATACAAAAACAGTGGTGATAGCAAAGGTCAGTGATAATAATATATTCACCCAGCGGCGACAGTGGTCAAACTCCAAGATGGGGAATAGGCCTTCCTCACCACTGCTAACATTAAGTAGTACTACATTCCTTGTATCATTGTCCAAATACCATGTAACGACCTTCGAACGAATCTCAACAGAAACAATGTAGCACAGTTACAATCATTGTTTAACAATAACATACACTTCCATATAACATTAGTCTTTCCGTCAACATTAAGTGAGTGAGTGGTTGGGTTTTACGTCGCCTTTAATACTATTCCAGCAATATCACGGCGGGGGGGGCACCAAAAATAGGCGTCACAGTTGTACCCATGTTGGGAATCGAAACCGGGACTTCGGCGTGCCGGGCGAACGCTGTCACCACTTGGCTACCATCAGCATTAAGTGAGTGAGTGGGTAATAAATGTTATATAGGCAATTTACAGTAAGCTATATACTTTTTCCTTCACATAATACAGGACATTTTCAACCTAATTCAATCAACGCATTTTACAAACACGTTTTGATCATGACGAGTCCCACATGCGTCGATGTGTAGCGTCATGCACTCGTAGACTCAGATGTCATCAAGTGGGCCCATGCGTGGCGTAGCTAAATGTGAATAATTCATACATGTATAGACATGATGTGAAATCTAAATTGGAATTACGTTTTTACACTCACTATATTGTAATCTGATGCAATATGCGCTCTGGGTGTGTCATTGATCGGGACAATGCATGGCTGATGTTATTGTGACCACATTGGAAATGTTTCATGTCAGATTGAAATATTAATCCTGTCATGGTCCATACTACGATAGAAGATCTCTAATATTCTAGTTTTGCAAACAGCCCTAGATTATTAATATACTGAGCAACAAAAGTTCCTGTGACATTAAAATTTAATGCAAAGTTATATTTTTTACCAAATCTGAATTAATTTCGGTTTGAAACAGATAAAAGACTCCTGTAAGTGTTCAAATGGTTTAATTTTGCCATTCTGACTTCAGAAAATGCGTGATTTCATAAAATTGATGAACATGCCAAAATGTCAATTTACATATCAATAGCGTGTGTGTCCACCTCTGGTTGCGATTCAAGCGACACATCTTCTTCTCATGGAATGGACCAGGCGTCGCACAAAGTCCTGTGGGATATCTGTCCATATCTGCTGGAGCATGTTTCGAAGTTCATGGAGTGTCTGCGGAACACGTGGTTGACGCCGAAGGCGCCGATCCATCTCATCCCACATGTGCTCGATTGGTGAGAGATCAAGAGAGCGAGACGGCAAGGGGATGACATTCACGTTGTTTTGTTAAAGAGAATCCTGAACAAGTCGAGCAATATGAGGCCAGGCGTTGCCATGTTGAAAGGTAATGCCTGCGCCATGACGACGCAAAAACGGTAGAACAACAGAGCCGATGATCTAGTCGCGATAGCGCTGTCCATTGAGATTTCCCTCTACAACTATCAAACGGGTCCTCTGTCTTGCTGTAATCTCACCCCATACCATAACGCTTCCGCCCCCGAACCGATCTTCTTCCATAACACAATGATTTACGTAACGTTCACCCCGAAGTCGGTACACTCGAATCCGGCCATCGCTGTTGCTGAGGTGAAAACGAGACTCGTCAGTGGATAGAACTTGTCCCCACTGCATGGCCGTCCAGCGTAGACGCTGTCTGCACCACTGTAGACGTGCTTGGCGGTGGTTTCCTGTCAAAATGGGACGTCTGGCGGGTCTTCTGGCGACAATCCCTGCACATCTGAGGCTGCGACGTACGGTTTGTGAAGATATTCGTCAGGGATGCTTCTTGCAGCCACTGTTGCTGTCTGGAATCGATTTCGTAGGTGTGTTGTTCGAATCCAGTTGTCTTGTCGATTATTGGTTACGCGTGGCCTGCCACTCCGAGGATGGTCTCTGACTGCATATGTCTGTTGCCAACGTTGCCATAATCACCAAATGGTGTTTCTGTGGACGTTAAATTGTCTTGCAACATCACGTTGACTCGAGCATACCAATGGTTCGCAAACGCTCATTTTCGGACAGGCGTGGCATTTCGTAATGTTGAATAATTGCGTAATTTTGTTGTTGTCAGCACGATGCTAAACAATGCATATGGAATCCCGTTAACGCACATGCTTTTATACTCATTCTTGGGTAGGGAAATGCATGTGGCTTGCATAAAAGTCAACTTTTGCATGGAATGGATGCTTTTCTGTAGCAGTTGCGTTTTTGCGACTTGATTCCATACATGTACTACAAATATTGAAAACCAAACTTTACTTGTTTGAAAAATACACTAAAATATTGGTGTCACAGGAACTCTTGTAAATATTCCTCTGTTATAAGCAAAACTAAAGAGAGAAAAATCCTCACAAATTCAAGCAAATAAACTCAGGAAACACAGTGATGAGTCAAGCAGTATGGTGCGTGGAAAGTTATAGTCGAGAGATTAGGATCATATCAGTAAGGATGTCCTTGCTCTTAGGCGTTGTGAGGTACATGTATGCTCTCATTCATCAGGTATTAAATGTGCGTAAGTGAGTAAGTGAATAATAATTTACATCACAGTAAAAAATATTCCACCTGTCTCTCAGCTGCCTTTCAACAACTGTGTGGTGGATCAGACGCACCTGCGGTTGACAGCACCCTCTATGCGGCCAGTTACAGCCACCCAGCCAGCAGTATGACACACAGTGGCGGCCTGGTTGGCCTTTGGGTGAGTAATTTGACACTTGCATTACCGGCGACAGTCTTCCTAGGCTGTAACTGTGACCATTTGACAAGATGCTAGATTACCTACTGTTACGTGTCGATTCCGAAATTGAAACAATAATATTTTAACCCAGAAATCTGTACGTAAAATAAATTAAGTGTGAAACTAACAAACAACCAACAAATTGTATACAATTGACATTTGTATTACAAAATTAACTAGGTTTACAAATCAATAACAACTTCTGCACTGCAATTACAATGGCAGTGTACATTTGAGTGGCGGTACATTATTCAATGGCAGTATAAAGTGGGATTTGGTTGGTTGGTTGGTTTGTTGTTTAACGCCGCACTCAGCAATATTCTAGCTATATGACGGCCGTCTGTAAATAATCGAGTCTGGACCAGGCACTCCAGTGATTAATACTACGCAATTGGGATCCATGACATGCATCAACCAAGTCAGCGAGTCTGACCACCCGATCCCGTTAGTCGCCTTTTACGACAAGCACGGGTAGTATAAAGAGGGAGATCAGTGGAAATTTCAATGGCAAGAATAATAATCACCTCGACGCAACAGTCAAGCTTCCGAGATTTGCCAAGGGTGAACATCAGGGTTGAAACTGATCTTCACACGAAAGCTGATCTTGATGTAATGTCAGATGAAATTTGAGATGACACAAGCATGCGCCCGTTCCACTTATTTGTCTAACTATCTTCCAGCACTTTCCACAAAGTGCTAGACCAGTCCAGTGTCACTAGAACATCAAAAGAATATTCCATATGTTTCTATAACGGTTGACATCCACCTATGCTACTTACAAATACCTCGAGAATCTAAATATGATAACTTCCTGACCACTGCTTACATTAAATAGTACTACATTACTGGCAACTAATCATTGTCCAAATATACAATGCCATGAACTTCTACTGATTCCCAACGGAAAACAACCAATGTAATACAGGTACAATCATTGTTTAACAATAAATGACTCTGCCATATAAAACTACAAAGTGAGATGTTCAGTTACGCCCTTGGAAGGTTCTCATCAGTAGTACAGATACCAGATCACCCGAAAGGCCAACCAGGCTGAGAGGCTGTAACGCGTATCGGGTGCTGATATTAACGAAATTAACCACGCCATCAGGTACATTGGTACAGTATCGGGCAGGTAACAAATTTTCATTTCATTCAGGTCGTAAGATTTCATAGTTTGATGTGTAACGCCGAATTCAGTAATATTTAAGCAAAACAACGGCAACCTGTACATAATCAGATCGGGATCAGACAAACCAGTGATTGACGTTGTGAGCACCGATCCACGCCGCCGATGTAGTTTCGTGCTCGATCACCCGATCCACTAAGTTGCTGACCCGTGAAGATCCGGGGTAGAATAGCTCTTCAGCAACCCATGCTTGCCGTAAACGCGACTATGCTTGTCGTAAGAGGCGACTTACGGGATCGGGTGGTCAGGCTCGCTGACTTGTTTGAGGCATGTCATCGTATCCCAATTGCGTGGATCAATGCTCATGATGTCAATCACTGGATTGTCTTGCCCAGACTCGATTATTAACAGACCGCCGTCATATAGCTGAAATATTGCTGAGTGCGGCGTTAAACAACAAACAAACAAACGTTGTGATCATACGACAAGCATAGTTTATTTGGGAGCTTATTCTGACCCGAAATCCCGACGGGATCGGCTCACAAGACATACAATGTGTCCTGAGAACCTTTTCCAACTCGGAATCCAAAAGGAAGCAATAATTGTGACAACGACTGAATGATATGTGTACATCAGGCAATAACGTCATCTTCTTAAAACTCGTTGCATGTACAGTACATTACGGTTATAACGAAGTCAAAGGGACCATTAATTTTAGTTCGTTATAACCGTAGTTCATTTTATGCATATATACAGCACATACATTTGTACAGCAAATGGCCGGGACAAAAAAATGTGTTCGTTATATCTGTCAGTTTGTTATAAGTGTGTTCGTTATAAACGTAGTTTACTGTAAATGCTATCACGACTGATGAGTCAAACGCTTCGCTTGTTTGGTTATTATTTAACGCCGCGCTCAACAATATTCCAATGAAATGGTTTGAAATGGATCTGTTGCTGTAAACATAATCCGAAGATGCCCTTTCAAAGGCATGATTCCAATAGGTGGACGTTTAGGTTATATGTATTGTAGACATAACGTCAAGCCAGAGAGTAACTAGTCACGATAATCCGACCAAACAAATTTCATTGTGTGTAAATGGTAAAATAGCGGTGAACATAATGTGAATGGATCACTGAATATCAGCGACACAAAGAATTCGCCAAAAGGGTAACAGTCGAGGAACAAAAACAACGATACTAAAACAAGCGGACGCTCTAACGGCCAGGACAACATAACCTCGTCGGACACAATGGAAGTTTCATATCACGCCACAACGTTGCCGTTCTTGTAAAGTTAATCCTGTAACTCAATTATTCAGTTGTGATGAAATGATTCTTCAACTGAATAAGACAAATTGTGGTCATCTGCATTTAATATCTGATCTTGTGAAACATTGACCCAGTAAGCGTTCCTTCATTAGCGCTGATCAAAGTAACACGTCTATTTTTTTAGACCCGCGTTCTGGTTGCATCCGTTCATTTATCATAACACTTTTTTCGTGTAAAACTTTCTTTATCGTGATAACAGATTTTTGGGTTTTTTTTTAAAGAATAAAATGTTTTATTTGCAAATGCAGTTCTTTGCTTGACAGACCTATCTATCAGTCGTGTAGGATTTGGACGCTATGAATCAATTATTGATGATGATGTGTAGATTTATGGTCGGGTTGTGTTGACTGTATCACGAAGACTCTCGGCAGTTCCTATGGGAAATTATGGAGAATCATGCCTTAAGATTGCATCTGTAATTCTGTTGAGGATACAAGCATTGTTGGTGGGTACTTGGAATAGGCGGATACAAAATCGTTACCGTTAAAATGTCATCTGATACTTATTGAGCATGGAATGATTAAATGTCAGTAATTGATATTATTTTGTAGTCAGAGGGATCTGTAACGTAAGCACTATCAATCAATGAATGTTTAATGAAGCGAACGAACACATGGTCATACACCCGGGAACATCAATGAAACTTCATCCCACTTTCTCACAAAACGAATATATTTCGGAAACGTTTTTCCTTACTTATTAGCACCAGAATCTCTGCACTTGTTCACAGCAGACGTAATTCAAAATCATATATCTATGTTTGTGTTGGCAAAATAAGTAAATGCGCTATCGTGTAATTGGATTGTCCTTTCCATCAATTGTCTTTTTTTATTTCAGGCCGCCGTGGCGTTTTAGTGTAACCTAACGTACATATGAAGTAAATACTTTTATCTTACCTTTCGCGTAATTGACTTGAATTCGATTGGTCAATGACGTTTTGACAATCTCTTTATTCCGCTACAGCGGTGTATACAAGAGAAAACAAAATACCCTGCCGCGATGACAAGAAATTTAGCCGATCTTTGTAACATCTGCAATTCAAGCTCCTTACAGTGAAACGGCATCGCGTGACAGATGTGACACCCGTGATCTTCAGCAACCCATGTTTGTCGGAAGATGGGAATATCAGGATCGTTGACTGCTCCTGACTCGATTATTTAGGGACCGCCGACATATTGCTTGAATAGTGCGACGTAAAACAATAGACAGACAGACTTGAGATGTACGTAATTCCCACTGCCTAAACATGAACAAATTGAAGTCTGGATCTCACATGTCTCACAAACGTTTCGCATCTCATTGTTTAAATTGTGGTCAATGATAAACATGGTTACAGGATAAATTAAAGACTTGTCTCTTGGGGAATATGGAAATACCCTATGTGAGGCCGTGTACCGAGCCGACAGGCAAACGGTATTCCCCTGGTGATAAGCCTACAACATATGGTACACACATTCTGTCAACCAAGGTAATTATCTAGTTAGTAAACACTTTACACACGAATGCGTTATTTTAATTGGCGCACGATAACAAAACATTTCAAAATGTTTGTGTATTTACAAAGCGTTGCCATGACATGAATTGTGAGTGTGTGATGCGTGGCTGGTTTGTTTATCAATATCTAACAACAACAAGGGCGTTTGTGTACAGAACGACGTTAAGTAGTAGGATAAGGTCGCTGTTTCTCACTGTACGGACGGACTGGTTGCGAGAAGGAGAAAATACAGGTAATGCCCATACATTACTATTTTCTCATATTCTATTTTAAAAAACTATAAAAGAAATGTCATATACACTTTGTGCTGCGATTGTCAAGATGTCCATAAAAAGCGATAAGCTGACTGTATTTATATATTCTGAAGTAGCTTGTAGGCTTAAGTATCACATGAAATGCGGTAATACCATCAATGTCCATGTTCTACTATTTTCCTGATGACACCCGTGAAGATCCGGGGTAGAATAGGTCTTCAGCAACCCATGCTTGCCATAAATGGTTGATATATGTCGTCGTATCCCAAATGCGTGGATCGATGCTCATGATATCAATCACTGGATTGTCTGTTCCAGAGTCGATTATTTGCAGACTGCCGTCAAATAGCTGGAATATTGCTGAGTGCGACGTTAAACAACAAACCAAACCAAATCCTGAAGAATGGCTATCGAATTTTCTCTACACCTTTTTCGTAAAATATGTTTAATTCGTTTTTGTCTCTTGATCTGAACTATACATTGTAAACACTGCATGAATATTCGCGGATTTTAATTGAATCCATAATCCATTTCTAGAATCTGCAGCGACCATGGCAGAATTAACGGGTACGTAAACCATCTAATTGAATCTTATAAATAAAAATGCACTTTTCAGTTCCAAATATGTTCAGTGGTGATTCGTCCAAATCATTGAAATTAATGTTTTAGTATGAGTGAGGGAATTGGGTTTAACGCCGCTTTGAACAGTACTACAGTTATAATATAACTGCGTGTCAGCTAAATATGGTTCGAAAGCTCGAAGTGATGCAGGTTTCAGACATCTGCCACTTTGGTGAAACTCATAGGCACGGGAATGGTGCTGACAAACATAGAAATATAATCGAGGCGAACCGGGATTCGAACCCACAATCATAATTTTCTTGCGTGCCCAAGGATTGCAGCTGGACAGCGAAATGTGGGGCCGTATTTTAGTATGACACCAGCTAATACGCAATATGCGCTATATATGTAGGCAGACGCATTAACAATCACGTTTAAAAACATGAGCATGGTTGAATTATACTATACATTCCGCTTTAGCTAACCTTATAGCAAAGGATGGCGTTTGGCTAATTTGAACCGCATCTTCAGATGTTTCTGTAGACAGAAAGAAATATTTGATTTTACGACACTTCTCCCACAGTTTCCCCTCCCTCGTTGACTGAGCTAAGAGCCTTGTCTGATCAAGAACATTTGGAATGTACAGAAGAGGAACTCGTCACTGTTCAAGGTAAATTGACCTGCCCTCGATACAGCAGTTTGAAGATGAACACAAATGCGTAGTTATACTAGTGAATATATATTGCATGTCATAATTATAAACACATTCTAAACATTGTATGATGCATTGTTAACCCTCGCACGAAAACGTTTTCCTGGGGATATTGGACAAAGGTTGGACTTAATTTTGGTGTTTGTAGGGTATCCGGCATACTTCAACCGTCGAACATGTCTTTGTGCAACTTTGTGCAACTGTTTAATCCTATCAGAAAAGCGGTGCACAACTTCCCTTAGCTATTCAGGGGGTCTTTGTTGAATGTTCAGATTATGTCGTGTCGGAAGCAATAACAAGTTGGACTTGAGTTTAAATGAGGGTTCATTTTGCGGGTAATAATTTTTAACCCATTCAATATTTCGTTATGCAACTGTTCAAGCACATCAGATGTCATGCATCATACAACCGTTTTCGGATTCTGGGTAATATTAGATCGCCAGAAATATATGCTTGTTGTTAAAGGCGGATAAATGAATCGGGTGACCAGAATTGTTATCTTGGTTGATTGTGCGACAGAGTGCGGTGTTGCTCATAATGCAGTGTTTATTCATAACAAACAGCGCATCAAATACCAATTCAGGAATTGTTTAATTCATTTTATATTGTGTTACGGAATTATGATTTTTAAGTCAGATATATTTTAAAATATATATGTGACACGGCTATCAAGTTCTTTCCACCGTCACGATTTTGCTATTTCTCTAGAAAGAAGGAACCATTGGTTAGTAATCAATCATAACGTCATTTGTACTCACAAGCTAGAGTATAAACCGCTTTGGGATTAATGAGATATATGAATAATTGTTTTGATTTTATACACATATTTGAAAGGACGTGTGAAATCGATGGCTTTGTCTTCGTGTTGTTTTATCTCTGAATGTTATAAGATAAATTGACTTTTAAAAAAATGGCCATTGAAAATTCATATAAAACGTGTGCACCTATTCACGATAGTGTTGATGGTTTGGGTAGCTTTCTGGAAGTTGTGCTGAAGTCTGTAGATATAGGGCTAAGTAATCTGTCACTAATAGCCCAAGTCACTCACCAGGGATGAATCATCAAACAAGTCTTTATAAGTATCAAGTCTGTAGATATAGGGCTAAGTAATCTGTCACTAATGGCCCAAGTCACTCACCAGGGATGAATCATCAAACAAGTCTTTATAAGTATCAAGTCACCTACATAGGAAAAGGGAAGGTGGTGCGTTTGGTGGTGCGACTGCACGGAGTTGGTCATTGCTTACCTAGCCTGGGCTGGCCATTTACAGTAAAGTACGGTTATAACGAACTCAAAGGGACTTCTAAGTAGTTCGTTATAAGCATATATACAGCATAACTAAAGCAAATAGTCGGGACCAAAAAGCAAGTTCGTTATATCCGTCAGTTCGTTATAAGCGTGTTCGTTATAACCGTAGTTTACTGTAGTAGACTAAGTAGACTAAGTGTGTATGTGAGTATCAAACCTAGTCCTGCGTCAGTTCTTATATGCGTGAGCAGCATTACGTGGGTGTCTATGCTAGGCATTAGAGTTGAGTTGAGTTGGGTTTAACGCCGCTTTTAACAGTATTCCAGTTATATCCGGGCGTGTTAGCTTAATGTGGGAGGAAAGCCCGGAGTGATGCAGGTCTCAGACGTTTACCACTTCGGTGAAACCCACGAGCACGGGTAAGGTGCTATCTCCCCTGTTGTAAGAGTACCCCTTACTGCCATGCTAGTCAAGGGCGGATCAAGCATTTGTAAAGGGGAGGGGTCCAAAATATCAAAATCCTGTCTCAGATAATTTTACTGCCTACAACATACTGCATTTGGTTTTCAAAAGACGGTTCCGGGCCCTCTGAACCCCCTCTGGATCCGCCTATACTAGTTACGTCTCCGGTTCACACTGGCGACATGGAACGAGAATGTGTATGTACAGGGCCTCTCTAAGAAACACAAGACCAAGCTATCACCTCTGATATGAAACACTGAGAAAGCATCACAATTAGTATATGTAGCCTCTTTTTAGTGCCAGCAGTTTGACAGTCCACGGAATTTGGAAGATATGACTATTCAAATGATTCAGTGTTGTAATACATGATGCTTTACTTGACAGAATGTTTCAATTACACGATGAATGCGTACGCGGCTATATGGAAGATACCTGAGCCTCGTCTTGAAGTGAAATATCCACGAACCACCGGCCAGATGCCAACAGGGGAAGACAACCCATATAATGCTTGGTAAGGCCAAATGAGTTAATAATCCTGACATTGCCACCTACACGTACAATTACTACCGGAGAAATGATTGTGTTCGGTCGCTATCATTTTAGACATGTGTTAATCAATCCACCAATGACGATGTAAGTCGTATGGTTAACTTTACATCTTGACTGGGGTAAACTTACAGCTTTATAGAGGACAATTGCAATAATTTTGTTTACCTCAACCAAAGGTCATGTAAACCCTATGAAGTTAAATGCTGCTTATCATGCTGACTGTTACTCAAATTCGGCAAGTAAAGACAACCGTCCTGGAGGTAATTATGGCAAAGTATATACCATGTATGTCTTTGTTATTTTTAACAACATTTGTTGCCTAGTATAACAGTAAGATCTCTGAGCGAAGATTTAGGCAAGCACATATTTGGCCACCTAACTGCGGGCTTTAAGTCAATGTAAGTGACTTCTTTTTAACGCCGTTCTGAACAATATCTTAGTTTTAACATGTCTTGTCAGCTGGACGTGGAGTGGCTGAGATGGGTTTAATGCCGCTCTGAAAAATGTCTCAGTTAGAGAATGGCGTGTCAGCTGGACGTGGGGCATTCAGGGTCTTTGTCGTTTTGTAAGGAACACGAATATAGTGCTGAGAGCCAATGGGTCATAATCGGGGTCAATGTGGGGTTCTAATATTTGAGCATGAGCTCGTTCTTGATCAACGGGGTTTTCATAGGAGATGGTTAAAAGGTCTTCTTGGGCAAAGGACTTGGTATACGGAAGTAACCATCTTACAAGTAAAAGAAAGAAAGTTTTCTTTACTTTAAAATTTAACATTTCCAGCAAGTTAAAAAGGTCCCTTTTTAACCTCGACCTACGCTTATTTTCAACACAGGTTTGTGAAGTGTGAAGTGCAAAGAGCGGAGTCGGGTGCTCTGAAGGACAAGACAATTGGTATCTCGGATAACATCGCTCTGGCTGAGATCACCATGAGCTCTTCAGCTCTGTTGGGAGACTATGTCCCTGAGTACGATGCTACTGTGGTCACCAGAATTCTCAGTGAAGGTAACTCCCCATTCACACAATAGCCATGCGAACGACAGTAACTTACTTTTCAATTTAGTGATTGAATGAGATCAAACGTATGACCTCGTCAGTAGTATGTTAGCAAAGGCTCGATGAAATTTACGTTTCTGTAACATGAAACAACGTTTATGGACATGCTTGTGATCAAAAGCAAGGAATATACTAGTATTCATACTGACTGAGTTACTAGTGTAACGCCGAACAGTATTTGAGTTATATATTTTTCATCATTCCACGTAAAATTTCGCTTCGGAAAGAACAAGTTATATCTCGTTTGAGATATAGCTGCAATTAGCACAGTGCTTTGCAGACAAATATGACGTAGCAATAAGAGGACATCACTAATCTCTCTGCTGGTAAGCTGTTGTTTTCACGCCCAAAACATTAGAATTTACTATTGTTCACAACCGGGAAAAGTTGGAAGAATGATTTTGGATGATAAATAGAATCACACCCGGGTATCTTCCAAGCCCGAATATATCAAGAGGCGTTGATACAACGCCTGAGTTATCCTCGGCAAACCTACTTGTAATTTTAATCGCATCGTCTTGATAATTATATTTGACATTCGGGTGAAATTCTCTGTGTATCTGCGGCGTGTCAGTCTAATGGTTTCCGGTTTACCACTTTGGTGAAACCCTCGAGATTTCATACGAACCCAAGATCAGTGGTTCCAGCTACGTCCTGAGTAACACTTATTGTGTTGTACACACATGTATACGCTAGACTTTGATAAATAAATACCATTTTCCATACATGTGTAAAAGCTGAACGAAACTGAAAATAAAATCATCAACGTTCAATTGGATCGACATTTATCTATGACACTTTGTCCAATGTGTGTTGTCATGCTTTGTCAATCATCTACGCTGGCTGCTGATGCTGTTATTTTCTCCAGGTGGTGAGATAACAGGGAAGACTGCGAACAGTTCTACTAGTTGCAGTGGGGTTGTTGAAAACCCACATGATACAACCCGTTTGGCCGGTACCGCAGATTCAGGTGGCGCTGCACTGGTAAGATGATATAGGGACATTCCCCACCCGAAACAAACATCCTAGCTTGTGGGAGTAAGTGAGTTTGTTTGTTTGCACCGCTTTAGCCAAGCAGTGAGAACGCTTTGACCTCTAGGTTACATCACTGCGACCAGGCTCTGATGTGCTGAGATTCCATGGTAGAAGTATCGGAGGAATACCGGAATATTATTATTTTTATCATGCACTATCATTACTAAATACGAGTATTACATACACTCTTAAATAAAACAGAAACGCACAGGTAGATTTTTAGTAAATTTATTGTGCCTAGTATATTTAATTTCATAGATACAAATCTGAAATTTTGGAGCACGATAGTCACATGATGTCGTTTTACAAAGGCATTTAAAACTGTTCATTGTCATGTCACATAAGGCCACAAGGTTGCGCTGAACTCAGTATCTCGTGTAACCTCCCCGGGCAGCAATCACGACTCTGCATCTCCTCGGCACTGACTGGATAAGTTTACGAATTCTGTCCTGCGGAATTCTGCACCATTCTGCTTGGCCAGTTGTGGTAGTGTCTGCGACGTGTTTTGACGCACCGTTTGTCGAATATCATATCACCAACATTTTCCAATAACATAATTTTATATCCAATTTATATACCGAACTTTTTGTGTAGTCAGGTTCAATGAACTACATGTACATACTACCTGTGCGTTTCTTGTTTTGAGGAGTGTATATTTGTGACCCGTGAAGATCCGGGTACAGAATAGGTCTTCAGCAATCCACGCTTGCCTTTTAAGGCGACTATGTTTATCGTAAGAGGCGACTAAAGGGATTGGGTGGTCAGGCTCGCTGACTTGGTGCATGTCATCGAATCCAATTGCGTAGATCGATGCTAATGACGTCAATCACTGGATTGTCTGGGCCAGACTTGATTATTTACGGACCGCCGTCATATAGCTGGAGTGCGGCGTTAACCAACAAACAAACTAACATATATATGACGTGTCGGTATAAATCTCGTATCGAGCAAACACTCCAGCAAGTACGCTTACCGACAACTGTGGACAGTCTATGGTGAGGCTTGTTGATAGACCTTGCTGTTGTCCTGTTTTGACGTAGGTGTCTGGTGGCCAGCTTGACATGGCTGTGGGGCTAGATCACGGAGGGTCACTTCGTATTGCCTCCAGCTGGACGGGGATTGTCGGACTCAAACCTACCTATGGGCTGGTCCCGTACACAGGGATAATAGCGGCCGAGGTGACGTTAGACCACGTGGGACCCATGGCGAAAACAGTCGGTGATTGTGCAGCTCTTCTCGAGGTTTGTTTGTTCCTAGCTCATTTTGCGTAAACAGCCAAACGATATACAATATTGCTTTGACACTGTAGCTCACCTGGTTACAAAGAAAATATTAGGTTTTAACCAGCATAACATGTCAAAAGCAGCTTCTGTTGCCACCATTAATATTTTGATGTAGTCTATTCATTGTGACATGGGTGGGCCAGTCGTCTAAGGCGCCGCGATTCGCTGTGCAGAGTTGCGTCCCTTGGGCACGCCAGAAACCTATGATTGTGGGTTCGAATCCCGGTTCGCCCCGATTATGTTTCTAGGTTTGTCAACACCATACCCGTGCTCCTGGGTTTCACCGAAGTGGTAAACGTCTGAGGCCTGCATCACTTCGGGCTTTCCTCCCACATTAGGCTGACACTCCGTGATATAACTGGAATACTGTTAAAAGCGGTGTTAAACCCAACTCACTCACTCACTCACTCACTCACTCACTCATTGTGACATAGATCAGACCTTATATATTAGCAGACACCAGCAAACTTTGTTGGTGGATTGAACAATCGTAGGTGAAGTAAGTTAAATATGTGAATTGCGCAGCTAAGGATTCCACGAACACATCGTTGACCTCTGCGTAACTATAGCTACAGATAAATATCAAAATGATATTATATACAAAAATTGCATCATATGAACACATGGGGATATAGCTCCAACTCCAATGGATAATATTGAAGTACCGCAAACACTGACACTTCATTTTCAACATCAACTCCAGGTTCTCTCTGGAACCGATAACAACCTGGATCCACGCCAACCAACAACACTGAAGTCCGTGAACTACTCTCGGGAGGTACTTGCAACCATTACTATTGTTCCTCTTGATTCTGAGTGAGTGAGTTAATATTTAACGTCACATCGGCAATAAGACAGCCATATCGTGACTCCTCTTGGTTCTGAGAACATTCGTGGGAACCATGGAAACCTACATGAGCCACGTAAACTGATTCCTGATTCCCAAACTTATCAGTATTAATTAATATTATATCCTTATCGCGAACACCTGGTGTCATCACTGATTTTCAGTGATCCATTCATATATTTTTTACTGCTATTTTACCTTTTACTCCGAAATGTTTCGTCAGATAATCGAGACTAGGTATCCTCTCGCAATAACGTTTTATATTTACAACTGCTGAGTTTGCTATGGTATTGCAAAGTAGATCAAAATATGTTAATACCAGTAAACAAAAAAGTAGTTTCATGATGCAGTATTGAATATAATGAAACTAAAATCTGTGTTATCACAGTTAGAGGAGTCTGTTGATGATCGCCGTATCGGGCTACTGAAAGAAGGATTTGACCTTGCGGATGAGGAGGTGGCCAAAATAGTCATGAAAGCTGCCATGAAACTGAAAACAGACGCCGCCGAGGTTGACAGTGTGTCAGTACCAGAACACGTACACGGTATGCGTTTCGAAACAGTCTATTTTGGTGTCATGCATGAGTGAATGAGTGAGTATGGTTTTAAGTCGCTTTTAGCTATATTCCAGCAACATCAGGGCGGGGGACACCAGAAATAGGCTTTACACATTGTACCCATGAGGGGAATCGAACCCGGGCCTTCGGATTGACGAGCAAACTCTTTACGCACTAGGCTACCCCACCGCCCCTCGTGCCTTAGTAACACACAGGGATATAAATAACTTAAGTCGACATTAAATTCGCGTACATGTACACATAGAGAGCCGTGTTATTGCAAAGCATAAGCCATTATTACCATAATTATGATTTTGTATCTTTTTCACATCTTCAAGGTCGGGCCATCTGGGGAAGCATCTTTCTACAAGGATCAATCAAGACACTGACCCAAGGAAAAGGCATGTAAAATTAACCTGGTGTGAAAAACGTGTAGCTATTTTGCTTATATGTGAGTCATTCCTATTTCTCAATGAAAAAGGTCATTGCACAATATACTAGTATAACAATACTTCAAAATGAAAATACAGGTATGTTTTATTGGTGAAAGTTAGTCAATGAAGGTTCAGAATAATGTGATAGCATCTGAACATTGAGTATTTTATTTACGTTTATAGTTTAATCTGTATTTGAATGGGAATAAGATGGATATTCATTCGTGGAACATGTAATGTAAAATGCTCTTCCACGGGCAGCTTTTCAGTGTGTGCATCTGTCAACTCAGGTATAGGGGACGGCTTCAAGGGGTATTACCCAGGCAGTCTCCATGATGCCTTGACTGCAACACTCGGGAAAGAATCCGGTAAACTTCCTTCCACGTCAAAGGCTGTGTACCTCACTGCGAAGTATGTCAACCAGGAAACCAGCAACAGGTTTTACTGCAAGGCCCAGAATCTAAGTCTGAAGCTGAAGGCAGCGTACGACAAGGCCCTGGAGAAGTATGACGTCCTCGTTATGCCGACCGTGCCCTTCATTGCACCTGCATATACCGACCTGCCCAATATGACAGCAGGTGAGAGTACCAGAGAGTGGGGGAATGAATATTGTTTTAATAGTGTTTGTTTTTGTTCAACGCAACCGTACACACGCACTGGTCAAGGTGCATGTATACCGTGGCGGCCTGAAAATGAGGGTAATAAGCAATCATTCAGGTCATACATGTTTTTAGAAGGTTCTTTTGACAATCATGAGATACTGGGGATACCAAGTCAAGATGTAGACAAATGTGGGTTAGACGATCACATTAAAAA
Source organism: Haliotis cracherodii (assembly GCF_022045235.1). Classification (NCBI taxonomy): domain Eukaryota; kingdom Metazoa; phylum Mollusca; class Gastropoda; order Lepetellida; family Haliotidae; genus Haliotis; species Haliotis cracherodii. The sequence goes on from NW_027266319.1 coordinate 21,915,860, forward strand.
GCATCAGTTCACATAATAGCCTTTAAAAGTGGAAGGCGTCATCCACAATTATTTTCGAGACATCATGATCCGCAAACAATAATATCAGTGGAATAATAGTCGAGAATTAACAAATCAGTGGGAAACACAAATTATATTCCCCAACTGGATTCACGGGTTTTCTTCCACACGCAATACACACCTTCAACCCCCCAACCCAAGCCCCAATTATTGTATTGATGGAGATGTGGTTGAATCACGTGCACATTATTACACTTTGGCCTAAACGTCTAAAGTGACATAATTCGCTGTGCGGAGGTTGCGTCCCTTCGTCTTGCCCGATTTTCAGATTTGTCAGCACCATACCCATGGGTTTGACAACAGTGGTCTGAGAACGCCTTAAGGCACGTGGTGATGTTGATATATTACTATTAAAAGTGATAATAAACCCAACCTCACGCACCGTTATTACTCATTCGTACATTTGGATACCCTAGTCTTCAAACACCCTCGAGACCAGCGAAGATCCGGGGTAGAATAGGTCTACAGCAACCCATGCCTGCCGTAAAAGGTGACAATGCTTTTCGTAAGAGGCGACTGACGGGATGGGGTGGTCAGGCTCGCTGACTTGGTTGATGCATGTCATCGTATCCCAATTGCGTGGATCGATGCTCATGATGTCAATCACTGGATTGTCTGGTCCAGACACGATTATTTACAGGCCGCCGCCATACAGCTGGGAGTGCGGCGTTAAACAAAAAACAACAACAAACAAACAAACACCCTCGAATCCCGACATGAGAAAATTATTTGTGGATCGCCCTCGTTTCCCGATCTGAAATTAGATTCTTCGTTGTCATTCAGTGACGAATAAAATGACATTGACGCATGTTTCAGGTGACTACTTCAACGGCATGGAGATGGTGAGCAACACGTCTCCTTTCAACTGCACTGGTCACCCTGCTCTGACCATCAACGCTGGGACCATCGATGGCCTACCGGTCGGCATGATGTTGGTTGGGCGCCATTTTGATGAAAAGCTGCTGTTGCGAATCGCAAAGAAGTTCGAGGGGGTCCGAGATCAGAAGGAAGAAGATATGGAAACGCCACCCAATGAGGCTTAGACGCTGGAGTCTACAGGAGGATACTTCAGGCATTCGATATACACAACAGATATGGATTTCAGTTTTGAAAGTTGCCTGCCAAAATTCAACATAGCACGACGATTGTGATAACAAAAATCAAATTGACTTTGCGTTTTAGTCATGCATCTTGCCATTTCTGAATGTCTGTTTCAATTTGGTGCACCTTTACATTAATTGTATGTGTTTGTTATTTAACAACGTTCAGTCCAAGAACTTTACTCGTATTATCCAATCAAAGCAACATCGCATCTGTAGTATCACAGTTTACTTAGACACATACATGAAACTTTTTATAAATTTTATAAATCGTAAAACACGACAGCCCAATAACTTTCTGTTCGTAAAAGGGAACATACATTTAAGAAAACTCTTAATGATGGTGTTTTTTTGGTTTAACGCCGCACTCAGCAATATTCCAGCTATATGACGGCGGTCTGTAAGTTATCGAGTCTGGACCAGACAATCCACTTAATGATGTATGCACATGTATGCACATGTATGTACACTTTGTTATGAAATATTAACTGCATGGTTGTAAAATGATTGACATGTCATTATCTGCATACTCTCCATAGCTATGCGACGGTAAGTTAAAACTCACTCACTCTACATTTATGACTTACTCACTTTACGCTTTTACTCAACGCCACAAGTACAACCATAGATGATGTTGCATCTCTATCTTCAAACGGTCAGCACAACGTGTCAAAAATGAAAGTAAAGGTATAAGGTTTAATGCTTAGAAAACAAAACAATGTATGTGATCATGAAATGCCTGACTTCCTCATAACATCTGTTCACAGGCTATTTAGGCAAGTAGTAAGCACCAGTTGTGTTTCCCTACTTGCTGATCAGTTTGTTTATGCATACGAATCGGAATTACAGTTCGGATTGGCGAGATCAAAAGTAGGGAATTTAGCCAAGAGGTTTGGTTAAGCTACAGGTATATCGGTGATCGGATATCGTTCAATGATGGTCAACTCGCCACTTCCCTTCCACGGATTTACCCAGCAAAGCAAGAATTAAAGGATATCAGTGAAACCTCCCCATCTGTTTCATATTTAGTTCCCAACGGATTGATACACTGATACACGGTGACATGGACTTGTACGACAGTGGGTATCTGGCCCTTAGAGGTGCGCGGAGAATTGGTATTTTTTTTCTATCTGCTCCCGTCGTTGAGCAATTAAGATGTACGTGATTTGAAGCTTCTGTTTTTCACGGTATCCCGTAAAAGGAGATTAGCTGAATGTAGTCGCACGTGTCATTGCATTTTGTCGCGTTGTCATCTCTCGGATCAATGACTGTAAAACAATGCACGAGAAAGCTGATACTCGGCCCTATTTTAATGTGTAAACAAAAATAGTCCGTCGTGTCTGGTAACCAGGTTAGATAAAAAACCATGAGGGCGTGTTACCTAAATTTAATTTACATAAAAATGTTTTGATAGCAATGCAACCGGTATGATTCCCCATCTATATCAAATGACATAGTCACGTATTGCATATTGCCGTGGTGCTGAATCTAATGAGTCACATAATCCCAGAGACGAAAACGCTTCAAAGGTTTCGGATTATCCAGCAGCATCCTGCAATTTGGTTTTTGACCAAATTGGTGGCACCGACTTTCTTTCTGTCATGATGGACAATGTTCATGCAAGGTCTTGCAATATTTGTTTTGCTTTTCATGACGAGGACATCATTTCTAGTAAGGGTGAAGTGCAAAAATATTTTCCCAGAAAGTGCATGGAAAATATACTTATGTTTCAGTCTGTTGAAAAAGAATTTCCTTTTGCCTGGCACAAAAAAATTGCTGTTGGAAGGTGTGTTTATTTTTACAACACTGTTAGGCTAATTTCTGGTTTCATCTGTTTCGTCCCCTTAATATGTTGTCTTAATGAAGTTGGAGATATGTATGTTTAATCTAGTGTGACGTACACCTTTAATTCTAACCACCTTTGTTTACAGGAAAGCTGAAGCATGCCCGAGCAAAGCACATCAATTATTGCATGAATACTAACCTTATACCAGCCAAAGCACTGACCCATCCTCGCCTTTAGTCAAAATTATACAATTGTTCACATATTGTGTCAGGTTTTTGTGTACAAAGAGGAAAATTTACATTTGTGGATTTGTCCCAAAACAATAAAAATGCGCTGTCAGTTCACACACTGTAATCTTGTGGTTTTCCTTCCAGAGAGTGAGTAAGTAAGTATGGTTTTACGCCGCCCTCAGCAATATTCCAGCAATATCACGGCGGGGGACACCAGAAATGGGTTTTCACACATTGTACTATTGTCGGGAATCGAACCCGGGTCTTCGGCGTGACGAGCGAACGCTTTAACCCCTTCCAGAGAAGCCTCAAATCCAACACTATTACACTTCAAACTGATGATGTTAAATGCTACTATTGTGATGTCACAGTAATGCGACGTCACGGCAATTGTGAAACAGTAACATCGTGACCTCATAACAACAACGGCATACTATCTATGAAGTCAGAGGGGGCACGGGTGGCCCAGTCGTCTAAGGCGCCGCGATTCGCTGTGCAGGGTTGCGTCCCTTGGGCACGCCAGAAACCTATGATTGTGGGTTCGAATCCCGGTTCGCCCCAATTATGTTTCTAGGTTTGTCAGCACCATACCCGTGCTCGTGGGTTTCACCGAAGTGGTAAACGTCTAAAACCTGCATCACTTCGGGCTTTCCTCCCACATTAAGCTGACACGCCGTGATATAACTGGAATACTGTTAAAAGCGGCGTTAAACCCAACTCACTCACTCACTCCTTGAGAAAACCAATGAAACATGTTGAAACATGTGAAGGGATATTTAGCGTGTCAATGGTTCCTTAAAATATATATATTGATATAGACAGTAAGATTTACAATGAGTAATGATGTTTCGAGTTACTGCTACCGATAGGGAAGGACATGCTTGTCCTTTTCGCGAACACAGGGTGTCATCACTGATTTTCAGTGATCCATTCATATAATTTTCACTGCCCATTAGAATCTGTTTCGGCGCTGTTATTCTCTGTCGTTGACGTTTCATATTTAAGGGGGATATCCTCTAAGAGAGAGGCGGTGGGGTAGCCTAGTGGTTAAAGCGTTCGCTCGTCATGCCGAAGACCCGGGTTCGAATCCCGACATGGGTACAATGTGTGAAGCCCATTTCTGGTGTCCCCCGCCGTGATATTGCTGGAATATTGCTAAAAGCGGCGTAAAACAAAACTCACTCACTCACTCACTAAAAATACTAATTATAAATTATCATTCACGTTTGCTAAACAACCTATGGAGATTGTTTATAATTATACATATCTTGAAATAAAACTGCATAGAAACGGGAGATTCACAACAGCAATAAAAATGTCAGTGGGGATTTGAAAAGTACATCTAAAACTTCTGAAAATTGCAGTGGGTCTTCTTTACTCAAAACCAAATTTCGTGGTCTACGGGGAATTTGGAAGAGTGCCCTTGTATATCAAAATTTATAAACGCGTTATCATATTTTGGCATAAATTGCAACAACGACAAATTAACAAAAACAATTATACCAGTTTATCACTGTTAATGGAACCTGTATTGCTGATAAACTTCCATGGATTTATTTGGTAGAAAACATTCTTAAGGATTGTGGACTTACTGAATTGTTTGATAACCCGTATGTATGTTCTACACAATGCCCGGCGTCAAAGAAGAGGAAATACTTAAAGATCCCTATCTGCAAACTGGCGCAGCTCTATTATGGAAAGTACTGCAAACGATGGTTTGTGGGTTTTCGAGTAATCAACTGAATAGAATTGCAATATTAAGCAAGACTCAATAATGAACATTGTACCAAATTATATACAGTAGGTGAAGGGCTAACAGTAAAACCAATTTACGTACGCTAGAGAGATTGACATGAGTAGGCTGAAAAACAAAACCAGCAGGATGCTATTGTCACAACATGATGGACACTGGGCCCTGTTCCACAAAGCCACCTTAGGGCTAAGGTGATCGTAACTCCCATACTTTAACACAGCCTTACGATAGTCGTAGCGCCAAGATAGCTTTGTGGAACGTTGCCCAGGATGGGATGAAGTAGACGTGATCTCTTTTGTGTGATTGATGGCGAATCTGAACTGTTTCTGCTAGATATCGTGCCTATCACGTGCTTGTATATTGTTACATAAGTTCGTTTGTCATTAAACTGGGACCTAGGTTCTTTGCATTCACAATATACATGCATGTTGCTGTTTTGTTAAATTAATACTTTGTCATGAAACTGGGACCTAGGTTCTTTCCATTCACAATATACATGCATGTTTCTGTTTGGTTCAATTAATACTTTGTCATGAAACTGGGATATAGGTTCTTTGCATTCACAATATACATGCATGCTTCTGTTTTGTTAAATTAGTATTTTGTCATGAAACTGGGACCTAGGTTCTTTCCATTCACAATATACATGCATGTTTCTGTTTTGTTAAATTAATACTTTGTCATGAAACTGGGATATAGGTTCTTTGCATTCACAATATACATGCATGTTGCTGTTTTGTTAAATTAGTATTTTGTCATGAAACTGGGATATAGGTTCTTTGCATTCACAATAAACATGCATGTTTCTGTTTGGTTCAATTAGTTTTTTGTCATGAAACTGGGATATAGGTTCTTTGCATTCACAATATACATGGATGTTTCTGTTTGGTTCAATTAGTATTTTGTCATGAAACTGGGATATAGGTTCTTTGCATTCACAATATACATGCATGTTGCTGTTTTGTTAAATTAATACTTTGTCATGAAACTGGGATATAGGTTCTTTCCATTCACAATATACATGGATGTTTTTGTTTGGTTCAATTAGTATTTTGTCATGAAACTGGTATATAGGTTCTTTGCATTCACAATATACGTGCATGTTTCTGTTTTGTTAAACTGTGATAAAGGTTCTTTGCATTCACAATATACGTGCATGTTTTTGTTTTGTTAAACTGCAATAAAGGTTCTTTGCATTCACACTATACATGCATGTTTCTGTTTTGTTACATTAGTATTTTGTCATGAAACTGGGATATAGGTTCTTTGCATCCACAATATACACGCTTGTTGCTGTTTTGCTACATTAGAATTGTATCAATAAACTTGGTCCTAGGTTCTCTGCATACACAATACGCATTCATGTTGCTGTTCTATTAAATTGGTTCGTCCGCCATGTAACTGGGACCTAGGTTCTTTGCATACACAATATATATGCATGTGGCTGTTCTGTAAAATTAGTTTGTTTTGTCATTTGACTGGCTGGTTAATCTAAGCATATAAGTCTTTGTATAATCTCCCTGATCTAAGAAACATATTCTGGCCATAGCATTTTATTGTAACTATGCTGTGTGTACATGATGATTAATTCGCTTCTTTGATAGGTGGTTTAAAGCAAAACAGGAGACATTGTAAGCTCAGAGTTTATTGTCTAGTGACTTGGGCGACCAAAGTGTTCATGTTCACATTGCCAACGTTTGTTTGTTTGTTGTTTTTTTTTGTTTTTTTTTGTTTCTTGTTTAACGCCGCACTCTGCAATATTCCAACTTTTTCACGGTGGTCTGTAAATAATCGAATCATGACCAGACAATCCAGTGATTGGCATCATGAGCATGAACATTGCCAATGTACAAGATTCATGTGGCTATAGAACGTCACATCAGTAAGAAAAAACAAAACGTCCCATAGACTATCTTGAAATTAGGCATTGGCATCTCACCGATCACTTTATCAATCCTCGTCATCCCTTTCACCACATATATTTGCGTATATGGTACGGCCTCGGAGGTTCTGAAGAGGTCGCAGGTTGCCAAACTTCTTGATAAGAACCCCAGGGAAATGAGTATATGTGTTCTGGATGGCCTTCAGCTGAAACATTTGAGAGACTACTGTACACTTGTCACACATCACGTCGCACGTAAAACACCGCATCAGATTAAGAAAGCCACGTTACATGTAGGACGCCATGGCACACTAAGGTGCCCTTGTCATACAGTGAAGACACCAAAATTCGTCAACGGTTATTAAAGAACACCTCACACATATGAAAACACGTCCATGTATAAGGTTACGTTACACAAGAACGATCACATCACAGGCGGATGATCAGATCAGGATAATAATGCACGTATGATACCACGTCAGAAGGAGCAGAACGGAAGTCACGTATTAAACCACGTCTGAAACAGCAGACCACTCGTCACGCATTAGACCTCGTGGGAGTAGCAGACCATACTTCACATAGTAGACGATGCCATACTGAAACGAGCCAACCGTTGTAGAAAAAGACAATGACACGCGTAGGTTGGAAAATAACTTGTAGACGACCACACCATGCAAAGAGGACTACGTTACACTTTAAAGAGGTGAGGTGAGGTGAGGTGAGGTGAAATCGGGTTTAACGTCGCGTCCAAGGTTATTTCACTTATATAGCGACGTGCATGTACGCGTGAGTGTGTGTGGCTGCTTGTACTAGTCCGGACTGATGCCGATGTATAGTGCTAGCACACTGAGATACCATGCCGCAGTTTAACATGAATACCCCACTCAGACACAGTATACTGACTCCGAGCCGACAAGTCCTTGTTTTAACCCTTTAATGCCGAGCGCCAGACAGGGTAACAACATGTACCATTTTTTAACGTCTTTTGGTATGACGCGGCCGGGAATCAAACCCCGGACCTTCCGCTCTCCGGGCGGACGCTCTACCACTAGACCACGCGAAGGCGGTCCTACACTTAAAAGACTACACAATACACAAAGTAGTAGAATGCCACGTTCGGATATGTTGTTTTTGCGAGGATACCTAAATATGGACGGTAAGCATACTGGAGGGTGACATTGTTGGTAGATGACATTAGAGATGCAGCGGATCGAGAAGCGACCGAGAACGTAAGGGGGTCAGTTTCCGTACACATGAACATGTTTGTTCTTGGAGACATATGCAACTTGGTTCTTTACCCAAATATAAAATATAGTTGGATTTGACCAAAATGTGCCCGAAATGTTATTGTGTGTGATTTTGTTGCTGTGTTGCACGTCTAGCTTTAAGGAAAGGTGGTATCTCAAAGACAAGAGTAGCTTCACTGAATAATTTAATGAAATTCTCTAGAAAACGTACGTGTAGGCTATATCCTTTTTGTGTATGGTTTATTTTGTTACGCCGCTGATCGGCAAGCACACAGCGTCTAATGCTTACCTGAGCTCGTGAGATCCTGATAGGTTTCTTTATCAGCTGCCATAACACGCTTTCGGAAAGAGTGGGCGTGGTCAGAGATCCGTAGTAGTAGTAGTAGCCACGGCTTGTTACTTGCGATGTCAGAAGATGTTCCGGCCTGATGGCATGATGAATGCCACCTACAGTATAGATGGAAAACCTGACAGATTTTTCACATTTGTCTTTTCACTACAGGGCACATAGAATCATAAAGTTATTGATAAACAAAGCTGGTAGGGCAGGATAAAGAATATGTTTTACACTGACGGTTAAATAGATCACTATAAAAGAAAAAGATAAGAAAAGGAAGTCCCTGTGTCGCTCAACACAGTCCCTGCCCCCTGTATCACTCAACACAGTCCCCGCCCCTACATCACTCACCACAGTCCCCGCCCCCTGTATCACTCACCACAGTCCCCGCCCACTGTACCACTCACCACAGTCCCCGCCCACTGTACCACTCACCACAGTCCCCGCCCACTGTACCACTCACCACAGTCCCCGACCCCTGTACAACTCACCACAGTCCCCGCCCACTGTACCACTCACCACTGTCCCCGCCCCTGTACCACTCACCACAGTCCCCGCCCACTGTACCACTCACCACTGTCCCCGCCCACTGTACCACTCACCACAGTCCCCGACCCCTGTACAACTCACCACAGTCCCCGCCCACTGTACCACTCACCACTGTCCCCGCCCCTGTACCACTCACCAAAGTCCCCGCCCACTGTATCACACAACACAGTCCCTGCACCCTATATCACTCACCACAGTCCCCACCCACTGTACCACTCACCACTGTCCCCGCCCCTGTACCACTCACCACAGTCCCCGCCCACTGTATCACTCACCACAGTCCCTGCACCCTGTACCACTCACCACAGTCCCCGCACCCTGTACCACTCAACACAGTCCCCGCCCCTGTACCACTCACCACAGTCCCCGCACCCTGTACCACTCAACACAGTTCCCGCCCTTGTACCACTCACCACATTCCCCGCCCACTGTATCACTCAACACAGTCCCTGCACCCTGTACCACTCACCACAGTCCCCGCCCACTGTACCACTCACCACTGTCCCCGCCCCTGTTCAACTCACCACAGTCCCCGCCCCTGTACTTCTCACCACAGTCCCCGCCCACTGTACTACTCACCACAGTCCCCGCCCACTGTACTACTCACCACAGTTCCCGCCCTTGTACCACTCACCACATTCCCCGCCCACTGTATCACTCAACACAGTCCCTGCACCCTGTACCACTCACCACAGTCCCCGCCCACTGTACCACTCACCACTGTCCCCGCCCCTGTTCAACTCACCACAGTCCCCGCCCCTGTACTTCTCACCACAGTCCCCGCCCACTGTACTACTCACCACAGTTCCCGCCCTTGTACCACTCACCACATTCCCCGCCCACTGTACCACTCACCACAGTCCCTGCACCCTGTATCACTCAACACAGTCCCTGCACCCTGTACCACTCACCACAGTCCCCGCCCCTGTACTTCTCACCACAGTCCCCGCCCACTGTACCACTCACCACTGTCCCCGCCCCTGTACCACTCACCACAGTCCCCGCCCCTATACCACTCAACACAGTCCCCGCCCCTGTACCACTCACCACAGTCCCCGCCCCTGTACCACTCACCACAGTCCCCGCCCCTGTACCACTCACCACAGTCCCCGCCCCTGTACCACTCAACACTGTCCCTGCACCCTGTACCACTCACCACAGTCCCCGCCTCTACATCACTCACCACAGTCCCCGCCCCTGTACCACTCACCACAGTCCCCGCCCCTGTACCACTCAACACAGTCCCTGCACCCTGTACCACTCACCACAGTCCCCGCCCCTGTACCACTCACCACAGTCCCCGCCCCTGTACTTCTCACCACAGTCCCCGCCCCTGTACCACTCACCACTGTCCCCGCCCCTGTACCACTCACCACAGTCCCCGCCCCTGTACCACTCACCACAGTCCCCGCCCCTGTACTTCTCACCACAGTCCCCGCCCCTGTACCACTCACCACTGTCCCCGCCCCTGTACCACTCACCACAGTCCCCGCCCCCTGTACTACTCAACACAGTCCCCGCCCACTGTACCACTCACCACAGTCCCCGCCCACTGTACCACTCACCACTGTCCCCGCACCCTGTATCACTCACCACAGTCCCCGCCCCTGTACCACTCACCACAGTCCCCGCCCCCTGTATCACTCACCACAGTCCCCGCACCCTGTACCACTCACCACTGTCCCCGCACCCTGTATCACTCAACACAGTCCCCGCCCCTGTACCACTCACCACAGTCCCCGCCCACTGTACCACTCACCACAGTCCCCGCCCACTGTATCACTCACCACAGTCCCCGCACCCTGTATCACTCACCACAGTCCCCGCCCACTGTACCACTCAACACAGTCCCCGCCCCTGTATCACTCAACACAGTCCCTGCACCCTGTATCACTCAACACAGTCCCCGCCCCTGTACCACTCACCACAGTCCCGCCCACTGTACCACTCACCACAGTCCCCGCCCACTGTATCACTCAACACAGTCCCCGCCCACTGTACCACTCAACACAGTCCCCGCCCCCTGTACTACTCAACACAGTCCCCGCCCACTGTACCACTCACCACAGTCCCCGCCCACTGTACCACTCACCACAGGCCCTGCACCCTGTACCACTCAACACAGTCCCTGCACCCTGTATCACTCAACACAGTCCCTGCACCCTGTATCACTCACCACAGTCCCCGCCCACTGTACCACTCACCACTGTCCCCGCCCCTGTTCAACTCACCACAGTCCCCGCCCCTGTACTTCTCACCACAGTCCCCGCCCCTGTACCACTCACCACAGTCCCCGCCCACCGTACCACTCACCACAGTCCCCGCACCCTGTACCACTCACCACATTCCCCGCCCCCTGTATCACTCACCACATTCCCCGTCCCCTGAAGCATGATGTGCGCAGCCAGAATCCGGCTCTCCTTCACACAATGGGTCTGTGGATAAAGCAAGCAAGCAGAAGGCCATCAGTGCCTCTCTAGTGGTTACATTCCAACAGAGCACACATTGACAGGTGCCCATCCTTCACCTTAAGGTTAAGTAATAGGTATAGGACAAGTGAACATCTAGTTGTTAGGTCATCTTAACAAAATATAATAAATGAAGCCAAGATGCTTTCTTCATTTTCAGAAACTGCAGAAATCTAGACTTGCTAAATATTACAGACTTGCTTGGGCTGTATTGAATTTTTTTCAGGGTCTGTATGACAGACTATCAGAGTGACTATATAAGGATAGAGAGGTACAGTTGGAAGAACTGACGTATGAATAAATCTCTAGGTGCATGCAACTCCGTTGAGTGCCTCTGTTGTATAAAATGTTTTTTGGTTTGAATTATTTATGGGATATACTTGTACTACATACGACCTAAGCGTATTGGCGCAAAACTGTTAGCTGTTCTCTTATAATTATAGCAGTATAGAAGTTTCTCATAACCCTGAGACCCGTGAAGATCCGGGGTAGACTAGGTCTTCAGCAACCCATACTTGCTGTAAAAGGCGATTATGCTTGTCGTAAAAGGCGACTAACGGGATCGGGTAGTCAGACTCGCTGACTTGGTTGATGCATGTCATTGATCCCAAATGCGTGGATCGATGCTCATGATATTAATCACTGGATTGTCTGGTAATTGACAGACCTCCGTAATTTAGCTGGGATATTGCTGCATGCGGCGTTAAGCAACAAACCAACCAAATCATAACCCTGACCCGAAGAGATTTTTATCTAACATTTCTGGTCGATGATTAATACAGATGACAATTTTGTAATAAAATAGAATCTATTCTGAATGTAATCAATCATGAATGTTCAGGATGGTGTTCGATTCAACGCTACAAGCAGTGACTAGCGTTTTGAAAGCCTAATCCTCACATTCGTTTCTTTTGCTAGCTTTACCATATCTTCACAATAATGTATTTGGTCTCGTAAAACATTGTAACTATCAACCATGGTATATTGCTCTCGCAAAGACCATTTCTATATAGTTTAGACTTGTGAGGTACACATGTCTTTGACATACGACACTTACCCAAAAGGTGTCCGATCAACCTAACAACATTCCAGGTTCAGTAAAACATGAAACAGCTGTAAAACATGTCTTTAGATAATCGATTTCGGTGTATGTATTTCAATATGGCTATGTCAGGTTGTAAATATATATAGCCAATGCAAGAGAATAAGCAGTCATCAGTCTAGATTATCCACAGAAACAGATTTCAATTGGCGTAAAGGGCAAAATAGCTGTAAAAAATATATGAATGAACAAAGGGAAATGTGTTTCATCAGACAATACTACAGGATACGATTTTCATAAACTGTTATTTCATATGAAATATATAGATAACGGTGCTTAAATATATTCCAGGTGTATACCATGATGCTGTTTAAGGGATTGGATCACTCCTAACCTGAACTTTGTAAATATTTACCTCCCGTATACTCCTGTATGCGATGCACTTTGTTCAGCATAGCGTCCACCTCACGGTTATGTACGCCTTCCGTGGTCTAGACAACATAGGATATTATTAACGCATTAGCCACGTGTAAAGTTACTTGTAAGAAGTCCATACAGAGGCGGTGTGTAGCCCTGTGTTTACATTGTTGGCTCGTCAGGCCGAAGACCACAAGGGTTTAAAGTGTTGATAATATTTCTTGTGTCTCCCCGCGTTTATATGGCTGGAATTATGCAAAGCTGTCTGCGGTAAAGCGACATCCATACTCATACCACGCCCACATACCGAGAGGAAGATGGCGATGACGGCAAGTCCCGCCTTCTCGCCGCTTCCTTGTGAGCCTTCGCGTACATGGACCAAGTGCATCTGGAAACAGAATTAAGATATATTCTGCCAACAATACAAGTCTGATAGTGCATATACTCATAAGACGCTTACAGTTGGTTAGACGTGGTGGCACACAAGAACTTGTTAGCTTATCAGTCACGGTTAAGCTTAGCATTGGGTAATTGTTCCATATTACGAAGACTAACATCATTGTTCGACTAAGGCTGTTTGACCACCAGTTCCTACCAAGGGTTGAAGGTATTGTTGTATATTTGTCAACGCGAATTTTGTGAGTGTATAACACGATTCTTAAAAAGATACTGTTGATCTAGTGTTGCTGTTAGTAGGCTTTATTACATGCAGTTCCCTCACATCATACCATACTACACACCTCTGCGTCGTAGCTTTTTCCCCCAATGACGTGCTCGGAACCTCTGCGTTTCCATTCCTTCCCGATGTGGACATGGATGGAGTTCAGCTCGAAGTCCACATTCTCGAATCCGGGCACACCGTTGAGCTTCGCCTTGCCGATATCACCTCCAGCCAGCTTAGGGTAGTACCCTGTAATGATGGGCCAGTGTTTCCTACCATCACATCGAAAATTGAAATTCTTATCTACCATCACGGTGATATCGCTGGGCTTGTTATCTACAACAACAGCGATACTCCCGAGACTGTTATCAGTCATCACGGTGATATTGCCGAGGTTATGATCGGTCATCACGGTGATATTGCCGAGGTTGTTATCAGCCACCTAGGTGATGTTGCCGAGGTTGTTATCAGCCACCTAGGTGATATTGCCGAGGGTGTTATCAGCCACCTAGGTGATATTGCCGAGGTTGTTATCAGCCACCTAGGTGATATTGCCGAGGTTGTTATCAGCCACCCCGGTGATGTTGCCGAGGTTGTTATCAGCCACCCCGTGATGTTGCCGAGGTTGTTATCAGCCACCCCGGTGATGTTGCCGAGGTTGTTATCAGCCACACAGGGATGTTGCAGAGACTGTGATCTGCCACCTCGCGGATGTTGCCGAGACTGCTATTTATCATAATGATGATATATCCTTGACTGTTATCTATCACTACTGTGGCTTTGCCGAATGGGTTAACGGTTATCACTGTGATATTGTGGAGACTGTTATTTACCATCATGGCGATGTTTTAAGATTGTTTTGTGCAATCACGATGTTATCTCTGGATGTTATGTTGTGCTGTTGTGTCATGGTGTTGTGTCGCGATGTTTTGTCACGATGGTGTGTCAAGATGTTGCAACCCGATGCTGTGTCATGATGTTGTATCACAATAGTGTCCAACTGTTGTATCATGATATGTCACTATTGTGCTGTGTTGCGTCACGACGGTGTGCCACTTTGCTGTCGCCTAATGTTGTGTCACGATGTTGTTACAAAATACTGTCTCCCGATGTTATGATGTTGTGTCACGATATTGTGCCAATATGTTGTATTTTCTTGTATTAAGTTATGTCTCGATGTTGTGTCACGATGTTGTGTCACAGTACTGTGTCAAACTGTTATATCATGATATATCACTATTGTGCGAGTGTTGCATCAGAATGGTGTCACGATGTTGTATCCCGATGTTGTGACATGACAATGTCTCCCGATGTTATGTCATGATGTTATGTTACGATATTGGGTCATGTATCTTTATGTGATAATCTGTTGTATTGTCGTATTGTATTATAATTATATGTCTTGATGTTGTGTCACAATGTTGTGTCACCACGTATAATGATGTGATAATATGTTGTATTTTCGTATTGTATTACTTCATGTCAGGATATTGTGTCATGATGTTGTATTTTGATGTTGTGTCATAATGTTGTATCATGATGTTGTGTCACGATGTTGTATCATGATGTTGTGTCCTGATGTTGTGTCCTGATGTTGTATCATGATGTTTGTGTCACGTTGTTGTATCATGATGATGTATCATGATGTTGTATCATGATGTTGTATCATGATGTTGTGTCACGTTGTTGTATCATGATGTTGTGCCAATGTGTTTTATTTTCTTGTATTAAGATATGTCTCGATGTTGTGTCACGATGTTGTATCATGATGTTGTGTCAATCTCTTGTATTTTCGTGTATTAAGATATGTCTTGAGGTTGTGTCACGATGTGTCATGATATGTCTATCCGTTGTATTTTTGTGTTGTATTTCACGATGTTGCGTCACAATGTTGACAGAGAGATTTTGTCTTACCATCATTCTCAAGTAATCCAGTGACCTGTCCCACGGGACAATATCTCAGTTTGGTCCGGCCACAGAAGCGTCGCACCTTGTCAGTGTCCACGTAGATCGGAGACTGGTTGACGCCATGAAAACACTTCCGTGTATCCCGCACGTTAAACCAGTAGAAAGGCCCTACATGGAGAAAGGCACTTTGTTTTATACATGCACATGAAATTATTCATGAAGTGTCGCATTCTCGCGTTTTCAGACGGTGCATAAAATATACAACGACAAATGTCAGCATGTTTGAAAGGTTGAGAACGTCACAATGTTTCTTTAAGTCTCCCATGAATTACAGGTAAGTGAGAATGTTGGATAACATATATCCGTGTAAACAGAGGCATTGTCTGTCCTCAAAACAGAAGCATAGATGCATACTGTATTTGCGATGTGGCGTGTGGTGACCCGTGCGCCATCCAGAATCATGTCATGTATGTTATGAAACTTGTCCTTCGTGGTGGCAGTTGAAGGTCCCCTTCTTCCTCTCTTGAAATCCACTGCCCAGCCCCTAACAGTGGCAAAGGAATGAGTATCATCCTCTAAAGTTGTCCACAGGGTTGGCTGTTGGAGTTTCAGTTGAAGATACTTCATGACAGGACAATAACTAATTCCGTGCATAATGGTAACTGATTTCAGACCCGTGAAGATTCCGGGATAGAATAGGTCTTCGGCAACCTATACTTGATGTAAAAGGCGACTAACGGGTTCGGGTGGTCAGACTCGCTGACTTGGTTGATATATGTCATCGATCCCAATTGCGTGGATCGATGCTCACGATGTCAATCACTGGATTGTATGATCCAGACTCGATTATTTTACAGACCGCCGTCATATAGCTGGAATATTGCTGAGTGCGGCGTTAAAAACTTGCTTATTTGATATCTTCAGCTTGTCCGAGGATAAACCAGACATCGATGAGTGCAAGACGTGCAGCTATTGGACGTATTAATATACCAAACTGTATGTATTTCTGATATCCTGACCAATTTGTGAATGCGCCACACATCCAACTTTTTATCTCTGATGTCCTAACTAATTTGCAAATGCTTTATACACCAAACTGTACATATTTCTTATGTCCTAACCACTTTGTGAATGATCCATACACCAAACCGTATATTCATGTTGTCCTAAACACTTTTCAATTGCACCATACACCAAACTATATATCCCTGATGTCCTTACCAATTTTCGAATACTCCATACAACAAACAATGTATCCCCGATGTGCTAACCAATCCTTTCGACTAATCCATACAACCAATAGTCGATTGCTCCATACACAAAACCATATATTTCTGATATCCTTAACATGTTTCGAACGTCCCATGCATCAAACTGTATACTAGTATTTCTGATGTCCTGACCAATTTTCGAATCCTCCATACAACACTCTGTATATCCCTGACGTGTTAAACAATTTTCGACTATTCCATACAGCAGAGTGTAGATTATAAAGGTCCTAACCAATTGACGAATGCTTCATACACCAAACTATGGAGTCCATGCATGTGATTTCTATACTATTTTATTTATGGAATATGTTCCGGCAGATATTCGAGACAGACTCTTCTCCAGCCTTGACGTTTTGGATTTCATTTGTATTTAATTCATCCCCAAGTGATATAATTGATTAACTCACCAAACTCCTCGTTGTTGCGGTCATATGAGAAACAGAACTCGTTCTCCTGCTTCTGGATGCAAACATTCCCATCATCACTGGGCTTCGCTCGAGGCAGAACAGACAACGCGCCTGGGACGGCGACAGAGACAGCGAAAACAACGCAGGCAATGTCCATCATACCCATGACTGCTGTGTTTGGAGGAGGTGCAGGTTGGTCTAATGCCGTGATGCTTCTATATGTAGTGCCGGCTATGAGAGGCGGAAGCAGCGATTGATTTATGCACGACAGCACTGTCAGGGTAGATTCGTCATGACACACGAGCTCAGTTATATGTCACTGAAGTGAAGTATTGTCAGTGATTCATCTTGAAGCAGCGTGACTTGTCATCCCGATATATCACCGTAATGGTCGGTACCAATCTCTGCAATATCACCGTAATAGAAGGCACCAGTCTTTGCAATATCACCATAATAGATGGTACCAGTCTCTGCAATATCACCGTACTAAAAGGCACAAGTCTCTGCAATATCAACGTAAAAGATGGCACCGGAATAAAAGGTACCAGTCTCTGCAATATCACCATGATAGAAGGTACTAGTCTCTGCAATATCACCGTGATAGAAGGTACGAGTCTCTACAATATCACCGTGATAGAAGGTACCAGTCTCTACAATATCACCGTGATAGAAGGTACCAGTCTCTACAATATCACCCTAATATTAGCATGTATCAGTCTCTGTAATATCACACTAATATTAGCATGCATCAGTCTCTGCAATATCACCGTAATAGAAGGCACCGGTCTCTACAATATCACCGTCATTGAAGGTACGTGTCTCTACAATATCACCGTGATAGAAGGTACCAGTCTCTACAATATCACCGTTATAGAAGGTACCTGTCTCTGCAATATCACCGTTATAGAAGGTATCAGTCTCTGCAATACCACCCTAATATTAGCATGTATCAGTCTCTGCAAAATCACCGTAATAGAAGGCACCGGACTCTGCAAAATCACCGTAAAAGACGGCACCAGTCTCTACAATATCACCCTAATATTAGCATGCATCCGTCTCTACAATATCACCGTGATAGAAGGTACCAGTCTCTGCAATATCACCGTAATGGAAGGCACCAGTCTCTACAATATCACCCTAATATTAGCATGCATCAGTCTCTGCAATATCACCATGATAGAAGGCACCAGTCTCTACAATATCACCGTTATAGAAGGTACCTGTCTCTGCAATATCACCGTTATAGAAGGTATCAGTCTCTGCAATACCACCCTAATATTAGCATGTATCAGTCTCTGCAAAATCACCGTAATAGAAGGCACCGGTCTCTGCAAAATCACCGTAAAAGACGGCACCAGTCTCTACAATATCACCCTAATATTAGCATGCATCCGTCTCTACAATATCACCGTGATAGAAGGTACCAGTCTCTGCAAAATCACCGTAATAGAAGGTACCAGTCTCTACAATATCACCCTAATATTAGCATGCATCAGTCTCTGCAATATCACCATGATAGAAGGCACCAGTCTCTGCAATATCACCGTAATAAAAGGTATCAATCTCTGCAATATCACTATGATAGAAGGCATGTATCAGTCTCTGCAATACCACCCTAATATTAGCATGTATCAGTCTCTGCAAAATCACCGTAATGGAAGGCACCAGTCTCTGCAATATCACCGTGATAGAAGGTACCAGTCTCTGCAAAATCACCATTATAGAAGGTACCAGTCTCTGCAATATAGCCGTTATAGAAGGTATCAGGCTCTGCAATATAACCCTAATATTAGCATGTATCAGTCTCTGCAATATCACCGTGATAGAAGGTACCAGTCTCTGCAAAATCACCATTATAGAAGGTACCAGTCTCTACAATATCACCGTGATAGAAGGTACCAGTCTCTGCAAAATCACCCTAATATTAGCATGCATCAGTCTGTGCAAAATCACCGTAATAGAAGGTACCAGTCTCTACAATATAACCCTAATATTAGCATGTATCAGTCTCTGCAATATCACCGTGATAGAAGGTACCAGTCTCTGCAAAATCACCGTAATAGAAGGTACCAGTCTCTACAATATCACCCTAATATTAGCATGCATCAGTCTGTGCAATATCACCGTAATAGAAGGCACCAGTCTCTGCAATATCACCGTAATAAAAGGTATCAGTCTCAGCAATATCACCATGATAGAAGGCATGTATCAGTCTGTGCAATATCACTCTAATATTAGCATGTATCAGTCTCTGCAATATCACCGTGATAGAAGGTACCAGTCTCTGCAAAATCGCCGTAATAGAAGGTACCAGTCTCTACAATATCACCCTAATATTAGCATGTATCAGTCTCTGCAAAATCACCGTAATGGAAGGCACCGGTCTCTACAATATCACCCTAATATTATCGTGTATCAGTCTCTGCAAAATCACCGTAATAGACGGCACCAGTCTCTACAATATCAACGTTACAGAAGGTACCAGTCTCTACAATATTACCGTTATAGAAGGTACCTGTCTCTGCAATATCACCGTTATAGAAGGTACCAGTCTCTGCAATATAACCGTGATAGAAGGTACCAGTCTCTGCAATATCACCCTACTATTAACATGCATCATTCTCTGCAATATCACCGTAATAGAAGGCACCAGTCTCTGCAATATCACCATGGTAGAAGGCATGTATCAGTCTCTGCAATACCACCCTTATATTAGCATGTATTAGTCTCTGCAAAATCACCGTGATAGAAGGTACCAGTCTCTGCAAAATCACCGTAATAGAAGGTACCAGTCTCTACAATATCACCCTAATATTAGCATGTATCAAGTCTCTGCAATATCACTGTAATAGAAGGTACCAGTCTCTGCAATATCACCGTGATAGATGGTACCAGTCTCTCCAATATCACCGTAATGAAAGGTACTAGTCTCTGCAATATCACCGTAATAAAAGGCAACAGTCTCGGCAATATCATCGTAATAGAAGGTACTAGTCTCTGCGATATCACCATGATAGAAGGTACCAGTCTCTGCAATATCACCGTTATAGAAGGTACCAGTCTCTGCAATATCACCCTAATATTAGCATGTATCAGTCTCTGCAATATCATCGTAATTGCAGATAATAAGGTCAGCAATATTCTATCTTTTCAATCACAATGTGTCCATCAATTAAATATTAAATGGGAACTTTTATTAAAAAGATCCTTGATGGATGAAACTTATGATAAACAAATTAATACAGTCAAATAGATCATGCTTGACCGTGATTTATTCATAAAAAGGGATACAGAATGGAGGATCTTCACCTTTAAATAAATATTCATGTTTATCTCGAGTGGCCAATCCGACATCGTCGCATAATGACCTCTTCATATCTGTACCAACCAAGTTAGTGTAACCGATAATTGGAGTTATTTCATGTAATTAATTGATACCTACTTGGGTGTCCCACTTCTTTTGCATAAGACCTCTGATGTAACATCTGATCACAGGTTAATAATCGCAATATGGAATTAAAAGTGGTGTCACAGATTTATTGAGTGCTGCTTTAGAAGCAGCATCAGCCATTGTGTTACCAATGATTCTTACATGGCTCGGTAACCAACAGAGACACTATACTGAACAACAAAAGTTCCTGTGACATTGAATAAGATTAAATGCAAAGTTATGTTTTTTACCAAATCTGAAACAATTTCGGTTTGAAACAGATAAAAGACTCCTGTAAGTGTTCAAATGGTTTAATTTGTCATACTGACTTCAGAAGATGCGTGATTTCACACAAAACATGAACATGCCAAAATGTCAATTTACAAATCAATAGCGTGTGTGTCCACCTCTGGTTGCGATGCAAGCAACACATGGAATGGACCAGGCGTCGCACAGAGTCCTGTGGGATATCTGTCCATATCTGCTGGAGCATGTTTCGAAGTTCCTGGAGTGTCTGTGGAACACGTGGTTGACGCCGCCGATCCTTCTCATCCCACATGTGCTCGATTGGTGAGGGATCAGGGGAGCGATCCGGCCAGGGTATGATATTCACATTGTTTTGTTGAAGAGAAACCTGAACAAGTCGAGCAAAATGAGGCCATGACGACGCAAAAACGGTAGAACAACAGGGCCGATGATCTCGTCGCGGTAGCACTGTCCATTGAGATTTCCCTCTACCACTATCAAACGGGTCCTCTGTCTTGCTGTAACCACATCCCATACCATAACGCTTCCGCCCTCGAACCGATCTTCTTCCATGACACAATGATTGACGTAACATTCCCCTCGACGTCGGTACACTCGAATCCGTCCATCGCTGTGGCTGAGGTGAAAACGAGACTCGTCATTTCTTGTCCCGACTGCATGGCCGTCCAGCGTAGACGCTGTCTGCACTACTGTAGGCGTGGTTTCCTGTCAAAATGGGACGTCTGACGGGTCTTCTGGAGACAATCCCTGCACATCTGAGGCAACGACGTACGGTTTGTGAAGATATTCGTTGAAGTCCAGGGATGCTTCTTGCAGTCACTGTTGCTGGCTGGAATCTATTTCCTTGGTGTGTTGTTCGAATCCAATTGTCTTGTCGATTATTGGTTACGCGTGGCCTGCCGCTCCGAGGATGGTCTCTGCATTCGTCTGTTGCCAACGTTGCCATAAACACCAAATGGTGTGTCTGTGGACGTTAAATTGTCTTGCAACATCACGTTGACGCACATTTTCACGCACATTTTCGCACATTTTCGGACAGGCGTGGCATTTCGTAATGTTGAATAATTGCGTAATTGTTTTGGTTTTTTGAGTGGTTGTTGTCAGCACGATTCTTAACAATGCAAATGGAATCCCCTTAACGTACATGTTTTTAACCCCATTCTTGGGTAGTGAAATGCATGGGTCTTGCATAAAAGTCAAGTATTTCATGGAATGCATGCTTTTCTGTAGCAGTTGCGTTTTTGTGACTTGATTCCAGACATGTACTACAATATTGAAAACTTTTGTTGTTGAGTATATGTCGTATTTGCCAGTAGCAAGATTTATGTTTTGATTGCTTATTTATATATACTAGTGCTGTTAAAATCGCCTTTACTTCGGCCGTAAAAATGGAACATTTCTCTGGTAGTCGATGTGATATAGTCCTGGATCCAGCGTCACCATCATTGGAATCATCTGTAAATATAGATTTGTAGGTATCGTATAAGGATCTTAATTGATTATATTCTTGTTGATAAATTAGTTGTTTTGTTTCATTCGGTTAAGGTTTGGTCCACCTCTGGTTTCACTACCTGCAGTGGTGGAAAAGACAAAAGCTAAATGGTGGCTATATTATCAATATTTGTTTTAGTATCAGAAATATCAGATTGTATTCTTATTTCAAGAGGTGGAATAAGAGATGATTTTTTTTAATTAAAAACACATTGAAACGCTGGATTTGAGTGATTAGCAAATATTTTGTGATATATTGTGAGGACAATTGGAGACGGCGTTGCTTGAGGGATGGCTCATCCGCCTTCACATACAGACTATGAATAGGAGATGTTCTGAGAGCTCCAAGGCAAAGCCTCAGGCCTTGATGATGGACAGTATCTAGTTTTTGTAAATTACTTTTACAGGCTCCACCATAGACGATGGAGCCGTAATCAAGTTTGAGTGCAAGTGTGTTGTCTGATCCCCTACCCACTTTGAATTAGAAATGACTTTCAACAAATCGAGTGTCTTTGGGCATTCAGATTTGAGGTATTTGATATGTGGTAAGAAAGTTGAATAGCTGTCGAACATAAGTCCCAAGAACTTAGCCCCCTTTACAACTTTGATATAGGGGGGCGGTTAAGGCTGGATTTTAGTCATAATTGTGCACTTTGGGTTAAAAGCACCAAACTTGGCACACTTATACATTGAAACATTCCGAACATTTCTGGATATGGATCCACCTCAGCAGCGCCACCTGGTGGTAGAAAACCAAGAGGCCGCCAAAGTGGTTAAAATCTCTTATGACGTCAAATTATATTCAATATATCATCATTATTTTGTCAATTTTAGTCATTTATATAAAATTAATTGAGTCAATGTTGTATATAATTCAAATCTAATATGCAGCGCCCACTGGTGGCGAAGAAAATCCAAGATGGCCACCAAAATTACTTAATCTTCAAAAAATGTCAAATGTTTGTCCACAATACCAATTGCTCATTGCAATCATTTCAATCAAATATGGCTTCAAAACCATTCCAAGTAATGCTTTACTGAATGTATAAGCTTTTGGTACTAAAATTCATTCATTTGAAGCAAGATCTGTATTCCGTAAGGCAAATCTGGGGAATATATTGGACTGCATGAACTTGTTTAAAATTCGGTAACTGAACTTGGAATGTGATAAAAATATTGGACCAGCACTGAAACATGCCTTTTTGATTCTGAATCATTAAGGCTAACTAAACGAGCAACACTTATCCACAGACGTGATTTAAGGTTGAAACAAACTTTCAGAGGAACATTTCCTTCTGACTGCCATAAACAGTATGTACCTGCCTCTTTGAAAGCTCAGTATGAAATTTGTAGGACCAGGTAAGAAAAAACTACGGTAAACTACAGTTATAACGAACTCAAAGGGACCACTAATTTGAGTTCGTTGTAACCGTAGTTTGTTATAAACATATATACACCTTATAAACAGCAAATGGCTTGGACAAAAAAAACAGTTCCGCCAGTTCGTTATAAGCGTGTTCATTATGAACATAGTTTACTGTATCTCAGAACATCTTGTCTTCAAAGTATGAAATCTCGGTGCACCAGCTCATCAACACAAAGACACCACTGAGACCGAGAAATACAAGTCCCAGTTTACTTGGTATTAAACAAGAAAACCTGATCTTGTTGACACATTTCAAAATATGGTGTATTTGAACAGATATAGCACAGTTTGTGGTGTTTATGAAGACATTCTCAAAAGATAACATCTATCATAATCCCTGCTCTACAACAGCAACATATCCACTTCATGGTACCATCATTTCACTATTGCAGCAGCGTTCAAAAGCTGAAGAGGAAGGAACATCACATGTTGTTCTTTTGGCTGAAGAATGCACACAAACAAGGAAAACCATTTACAAACAGCCCACAGTATATACTAATGTACCCCCCTCCTGTTTTAGCAAGATGGGTAATTATGTGCATCAATTAAAATGACCTTTCACCCGGGATATAGATAGTGTTAACACAATGCCTGACCATGAGTAAAACTGGTCATATCACATGAAGGAAGTATTGGGAAAATAAGACAAACATAGCCTCCAAAAACAATTGCCCATATGCCAAATGAATGTTCTAGAATGTGCACACTCTGTTGCTATGATACAGCATTCAATTAACGTGGTACAAAAAGGGTATTGAACATTTGAATCCTGGTCAGATGCATGTGCTTGCCTTGGATGAACCACTATACACAATTGCTAAAACAATCCAGTGGAACTGTCCTGAATTATGTGATAAACTTCCTTATCATGTTTGGTGGTTTGCATATAGAAATAGTTGCTTTCAGGATTCTCAGAAACTGTCCCGAAGGAAGTAGATGGAAAACTGCAATCTGTGCTGCTGGAATTGCCTCAGTCAGATTTGCTGATTCCTTCATCATGTGTATCCATCCTACTACAACATCAGACATATGTGCGATATAAGGAAACAGAAGTGAACACAGACGATCCTTTCAGAAACTGGTGTGCACCGAAGTAAGCTGCTCAGCCCATTTCACTACTGACCCCTTGTTCCTGAACAAGAACTTTGTATATTTTGCCTGGTGGGTGCAATTCAAAAATCAGATTTCCCAAAGTTTGAAGCATCACTTGTCATATTAATGGCTTGCGTTTCACAGATATGTCCCTCTTACAGTAGAGCACGAGCACCGCTGTACCTCGAATATTGTTCCCGTGGATTCGTGACAAACTAAACTAAAGACTAAACTGACATTCTCTTGTGTGGCACAAGGTCAGACACATGAACAATTCAATAGCCGTATGAAAGGAGATGGAGGTGCAGTTGGATTGACTGAAACAGCCGAGAGTTTTCTTCTAGAGGCCAACGGAATTCAAAGACATTGTCACTATTTCCTGCCATCGCCGGTTCATATGCTTGGGATACGTGTCAAGTATTTCCTGAAGTCACCAATGCTTTCCCATCATCAGCAGATATCTCTGACAACACAATGCAGATCCTTGAGCGGTTTGTCGTTCTCACTGGTTTCTTTGGAAGGTCAATGAAAGGCAAAATCTCTGTTCATGAAGATCTCAGACAATTGACATTTCAACCCAAAGAGGCAGCTCTGAGACAGCACCAATGCATATTTGGGGATAGGTGCTAGACAAACGTCCCACACTACAGAATCTTGTAGCCAGGCATTGGGAGAGGACATGCAGTAATATATAGATACCCAAGTGGACAACACTTGGTCAGGCACAAAGAAGTGTTATAAACTAACACTACACCTGCAAGAAATCTTGCAAACCTTAGTAAACTTTACACTGCCTGCCTGTACAGTGCTATGTGATACTTAGAAGGAAAGAGTTCACTGTAAGTGAATTATAGAACCGTAAACACATACATTGAACCGATATTCCTGGTCCTACTTAAGTAGGAAGTAAGTCAATGTCATAGGTTTATTGGCAATAATGTCAATAATACCTTTACATACATTCTTGTTTTTAAGATATGAATCCATTCCCAGATGAATGATTTTGGGGTGATCTTATATAAACTGGGGGGAACCTTTCTCAGTAGACCATTTATAAATTAATATGCCGAGAATAGATCATAGACAATACATATTAATTAATACAATGTCATTTAAAATGTTTCATCATATCAAAACTTATCAACTTAGTCCAAAGATATCAAATGATATCTATATCTGCTGAAGAAATAGACAATTTCTGAAAACTAAAACATATTGGAGGCCATCTTGGATTTTCGTCATCATCAGGGGGCGCTGCATACCAGATTTGAATTATATACAGGATTGTTGTCATTACTCCTAAATACATTACAATGATAATTTGTATAAATTGGCCAGATAACTATGATGTGTTGAGTACAGATTGATATCATTAGAGATTTCAGCCATGCTGGTGGCCATCTTGGATTTTCTACCGCCAGGGGGCGCTGCAAACTGTATTTGAATTATATACGTCTCTGCTGCAATTCATTCCGCATGCATTAGTATGGACATATGTAAAAAAGGAACAGATAAGTATGATATATTGAGTATATATTGATACCATTAGAGAGTTCAACCATGTTGGCGGCCATCTTGGACTTTCATCATCTCCAGGGGGTGCTGCATACTAGGTTTGAATTATATACAGGATTGTTGTCATTACTCCTAAATACATTTCAATGATAATTTGTATAAATTGGCCAGATAACTATGATGTGTTGAGTACAGATTGATATCATTAGAGATTTCAGCCATGCTGGTGGCCATCTTGGATTTTCTACCACCAGGGGGCGCTGCAAACTGTATTTGAATAATATACAGCTCTGCTGCAATTCATTCCGCATGCATTAGTATGGATATATGTAAAAATGAATCAGATAAGTATGATATATTGAGTATATATTGATACCATTAAAGTGTTTAGCCATGTTGGTGGCCATCTTGGATTTTCTAACACCAGGGGGCTCTGCTGCGGTGGATCCATATCCAAAGATATTTGGAATGGTTCAATGTATAAGTTTGCCAAGTTTGGTGCTTTTAACCCAAAGTGCACAATTTTAGCCTTAACCGCCCCACTAATAGGGGTGCCATTCAAAAATGGTTCAGGTTCCTTGTCCGCCTTATTTTCTACAGAAATGTATACAGTTAGTTTTTTATTTAGAAAATTTAAACCCGTTTTCAAGGGACCATTTATGAATTTTATTTAGACAGATTTGTAACTGCCTCTCTATTGTATGTATATATTTTTTCCAAGACAAGAAATAAAACCTTTGAAAGAATATTTATTTTCCTACTAAATAGACTGACAGACAAAGTACTGCCTAGTGGGAACCCTGATTTTGACGTAGTGGGGAGTTCTACATGTGACGTAGAGTTCTACATGTGACGCGGAGTTCTACATGTAACGTGATGTCCTTCAAGTAACGTGTAGTTCTACATGTAGTTCTGCTTGTAACGTGTAGTTCTACATGTAACGTGGAGTTCTACGTACAACGTGGTGTCCTTCATGCAAGGTGGTGTCATACAAGTAACATGGTGGTCTACAGGTAACGTAATGACTTACATGTAACGTGATGTCCTACATGTAACCTGTTCTCCTACAAGACACATGGTGTTCTACATGTAACGAGGTGTTCTACATGTCACGTGGTGTTCTACATGTCACGTGGTGTCCTACATGTCACGTGGTGTCATGTGTCATCCTACATCTGATGTGGCGTCGTGTCCTACATGTGACGCGGGGTTCCAACATATGATGCTGGGTTCTTCATGTAACGTGAGGTTTAACGCGTGAAACGTGTCTCGGAAATGTTTCAGCTGAAGGCCATCCAGAACACATATACTCGCTTACCCGGGGTCCCTATCAAGCAGAATAGCAGCCTGCGACCTCCTCAGAAACGCAATGGCCGTATCATGAACGCAAATATATATTGTGGTGAAAATAATGATTGATGATGCGGATTGAAAGGGTGATTGGTGAGATGCCCTGGCTAAGTTTTAGGCAAGTCTTCTGGCATGTTTTGTTTATTTTTATTACTGTATTGTTCTATAGCTACATAAGCTTTGTACATTGGCAATGTGAATATGAAAACGTTGGTCACCCACTTCTCAAGAGAATAAACTTTGAGCGTTTTGTTGTCGACTTCTGATGGACAATGCTTGCTACATGCAGTTGTGTCGACTTCTGATGGACAATGCTTGCTACATGCAGTGATGTCGACTTCTGATTGACAATGCTTGCTACATGCAGTGATGTCGACTTCTGATTGACAATGCTTGCTACATGCAGCTTTGTCGACTTCTGATGGACAATGCTTGCTACATGCAGTGATGTCGACTTCTGATGGACAATGCTTGCTACATGCAGTTGTGTCGACTTCTGATGGACAATGCTTGCTACATGCAGTGATGTCGACTTCTGATTGACAATGCTTGCTACATGCAGTGATGTCGACTTCTGATTGACAATGCTTGCTACATGCAGCTTTGTCGACTTCTGATGGACAATGCTTGCTACATGCAGTGATGTCGACTTCTGATGGACAATGCTTGCTACATGCAGTTGTGTCGACTTCTGATGGACAATGCTTGCTACATGCAGTGATGTCGACTTCTGATTGACAATGCTTGCTACATGCAGTGATGTAGGCTTCTGATTGACAATGCTTGCTACATGCAGTGATGTCGACTTCTGATGGACAATGCTTGCTACATGCAGTGATGTCGACTTCTGATTGACAATGCTTGCTACATGCAGTGATGTAGGCTTCTGATTGACAATGCTTGCTACATGCAGTGATGTAGGCTTCTGATTGACAATGCTTGCTACATGCAGTGATGTAGGCTTCTGATTGACAATGCTTGCTACATGCACTGATGTCGACTTCTGATGGACAATGTTTGCTACATGCAGTGATGTCGAACGTCAAGGGATAAAGGTGTTGATAAAGGTTGTCAGATGCTATACATTCGAAGATCAACGTCTAATGGGGTTAATTTCGAACGTGCAAGACGTTTGATTGGAGCTCCTACCAGCTGGACAGCAACTGGATGTCCTCAACAAACTCCACTGGTCAATAACTAGTGCATGTACTTTACAGCTTGAGCAAGGATGTCTCCTACAAAGAGTTCAAAGAGCGTCATACGCCTCTTGCAACATTCAAGGCTTCAGTAAAGCCTTCAAAACGTTTTATGGTAGATATGTGGAGAACGTTTCCAAATTTGACGCTTTAGTGACAAACATGCAATGTCCGATGCAATTCCTTGCTTTGACATGTACCATATGTTCCCATTGGGTGTTTAAGGTGACTATTTGCCTTGCCTTTCGATGTGTTTGTGACGGATGCCAGCGGTGGGGCAGGGCACACTTACCTTTTTGCGAACACCTGGTATATTCACTATTTAATAGTGATTCATAAACACATGGGTTTATTTGCAAAATTATTTTTTCTGTGCACATTGACATATAAACTACCTATATTATTAAAATGGCAATGTGGGGATAATATTCAAAACCAGCTATTTTCATCCTGTTCATATACACGAAAGACCCTTTCGAAAGGAGATCGAGTTTTTTTCAAAAGTACCAAATGATGCCTCCAGGGGAAGCCGTTGTCTGGCATTTATGATGCAAACCCATCAGCAAATCCGCTACAACATGCACATGCATGAATATTACTTGACGAAATAGCTAAAAAGTTAACTTTTTAAAGTTAAAAGTGCAGACACAATCCGTTTGTCAGTGACATGTGTCTCTTAAACGTGCATTTTGCAGGAATGAGTTACATCACGCAACACATTGCAAAACAAAACACACGCATTTATGTTAGAATTATGTAAATGCGTGTTACCCTGAAGATATTTCGAGAGCAGATGAGCATATGCATGCACAATAAATCAGTTATACATGAAATATATGAAACATTATGAGATGAATGAAGGCTTAAAAGAATATGGTACAACGGATTTCAGAAAGTAAGCCATATAATTTTCGAAATGTATAAACAGAAGGTAAGGGTGTCTTACCATCCACGACTAACACCCCTCTTCATGAGCTAGGCTGTAGATCTATGTTGTACTGGTGTCTTACCAACCATGAATAACACCCTTCTTCATGAGCTAGGCTGTAGATCTATGTTGTACTGGTGTCTTACCAACCATGAATAACACCCTTCTTCATGAGCTAGGCTGTAGATCTATGTTGTACTGGTGTCTTACCAACCATGAATAACACCCTTCTTCATGAGCTAGACTGTAGATCTATGTTGTACTGGTGTCTTACCAACCATGAATAACACTCTTCTTCATGAGCTAGACTGTAGATCTATGTTGTACTGGTGTCTTACCAACCATGAATAACACCCTTCTTCATGAGCTAGACTGTAGATCTATGTTGTACTGGTGTCTTACCAACCATGAATAACACCCTTCTTCATGAGCTAGGCTGTAGATCTATGTGGTACTGGTGTCTTACCAACCATGAATAACACTCTTCTTCATGAGCTAGACTGTAGATCTATGTTGTACTGGTGTCTTACCAACCATGAATAACACCCTTCTTCATGAGCTAGGCTGTAGATCTATGTTGTACTGGTGTCTTACCAACCATGAATAACACCCTTCTTCATGAGCTAGGCTGTAGATCTATGTGGTACTGGTGTCTTACCAACCATGAATAACACTCTTCTTCATGAGCTAGGCTGTAGATCTATGTGGTACTGGTGTCTTACCAACCATGAATAACACCCTTCTTCATGAGCTAGGCTGTAGATCTATGTTGTACTGGTGTCTTACCAACCATGAATAACACTCTTCTTCATGAGCTAGACTGTAGATCTATGTGGTACTGGTGTCTTACCAACCATGAATAACACCCTTCTTCATGAGCTAGGCTGTAGATCTATGTTGTACTGGTGTCTTACCAACCATGAATAACACCCTTCTTCATGAGCTAGGCTGTAGATCTATGTGGTACTGGTGTCTTACCAACCATGAATAACACCCTTCTTCATGAGCTAGACTGTAGATCTATGTTGTACTGGTGTCTTACCAACCATGAATAACACTCTTCTTCATGAGCTAGACTGTAGATCTATGTGGTACTGGTGTCTTACCAACCATGAATAACACCCTTCTTCATGAGCTAGACTGTAGATCTATGTTGTACTGGTGTCTTACCAACAATGAATAACACCCTTCTTCATGAGCTAGGCTGTAGTTCTATGTTGTACTGGTGTCTTACCCTGAGACGTGTTACATAGCCCACAGATGACCTTCCTCGGAGCGGTCGTCCTAGGGTCACCACACCTCGACAAGATCGGCAGATTACCCGTCAACACCAGCGACATCCGTTCCTAACTGCAAGTGAGTGAGTGAGTGAGTGAGTTAGGTTTAACGCCGCTTTTAACAATATTCCAGTCATATCACGGCGTGTCAGCTTAATGTGGGAGGAAAGCCCGAAGTGATGCAGGTCTCAGACGTTTACCACTTCGGTGAAACCCACGAGCACGGGTATGGTGCTGACAAACCTAGAAACATAATCGGGGCGAACCGGGATTCGAACCCACAATCATAGGTTTCTGGCGTGCCCAAGGGACGCAACTCTGCACAGCGAATCGCGGCGCCTTAGACGACTGGGCCACCCGTGCCCCCCTAACTGCAAGTGAAAGTGCTCGACAGACCATATGAACACATAATACTACACATATTTTAATATGTTCGTAGATGATTCGAGACTTTCGGGGCTTTTTCGGTTGAAAGAGAATCAAATTCAGAGCCAAGAATTGCACAAAGTGGACAAGATCCGATTACGGCTGTACTACAAAGCACGAACCTGAAATTCGTAGACGATTCCTAGAAATTCTTTGATTAACAATTTTTTTCTCACGAATCCCACGAACTACAAGAATATTTGGGAATCAAATAAGATATATTTAAGATTCTTAAGAAATAATTAAGAATATGTACGAATATGTAAGAATTCATATCCGTGGTAATTCGGGCTATTACATGACGTAGTGAAACAGGGGTATGTGTATTGCACTATTCTTGGTCCCACGAAATGCCCTCGTCGTCAGATTCGGAGTCTGTGCTGACCTAAATGAACAACAACAGGCTGGGCAGTATCTGGTTGGATACGGTCTTGTTTCCAATACTCTTCCCCAACTTCCCCAACATGTTGGACACAGTTTGCCCCACGTACATCTGTAATTTCTCCCACCCCTTTCAAGACAATCTGCTTGATGTCGGCCAGCTTGAAGGTCTTATTCTGCCGTGCGACCATATTTTTCAAATCACCCCAGATTAGTTCGATGGGATTTAAGTCACAATGGTAAGGAGGAAGTCTAAGAACTTCGTGACCGTGTTGTCTCAACATGTTATCAATAAAATAAGAGGGCGGGGGTTTGTTCTGGAGAACCAGTTGGTAGTAGTCACGTTTTTTGGGGCTTTCGTGGGCCGAGCAATGCGGTTGTTGTCCAACCACTGACATATCTCACCTTTGGTGGAATTTGAAGTTGGACAACGGTTAATAGGATCTCGACAACTGTGATAGGGAGCATTGTCCATAACTACCAAGGATTTATCAGGCAGTGCTAAGAGGAGCTGCTCCTCAACATACACAGTGAAAACCGGACTATTCATCTCGGTATGGTAGTCTCTGCAATCTGTAGATCTGGATATGAACACTATATCACACCCAGGGAGGAAACCTCTGTGGGAGCCTGCATAGAGGACAATCAGGCGCTCCTCTTTACCAGGGGGGGGGGGGTCTTGCTCTGTGGCTCTCTGGTATCTGGGTGAGACCATTGGTAAGCCACTGTGTGGTAGGCGTTAACCCAGGTTTCGTCCAAATAGATAGGCTCATAGCCTTCTTCTCGTTTCTTTTTAATAGTGCGCAAATAATTGATACGCAAACGAATGATATCTGGTCGTTCACACATTGCTAGTTTCGACCCTTTCGTATTTTTGTACTGATATCCAAACTTGGAAAGGAGCTTACAAATGGTCCATTTGGAAATATCTAAGTCATGCTCTGTAAGGAGAATTTCTTTTAGTTTTCGTGTTGAAATAAATTCATTTTCTCGTGTTAACCGCCGATCACGTCCCTGACAACTTTCTTATCAAAGGAATCTAACTTTCATTTCCTATCCTGATTTCAGATGCCCCCTAAGGGATGTGCAGGGAAGCATGTGTTTTTATGAGAGTTCAAAATCTTAACTACGGTTTGTTTGGGAAGCTGTAACGCATGAATTGTTCTTTTCACGTACTTTGAAATGTCAAAGAAGGGCGAACGTCTTTCACTTTCAGCCTAAAGTATTCAAATATTTTAACAACGAAACCTTTCGCATCAGCGGAAAGATGCTTGCGCTGAGACATCATGAAATCTAATGCTTACATCGTAATCTCATAACAACTTTGACTGGAGTAGGTCCAATAGTTTTTCAGATAGTGTAGTAAACGTCGGTACCTTAAATTAACTTCCAGACTATACCTATGTAAGTTTGTTGACTTGGATGTACTTTTGCTGGAGAGGTGAAAAACATACGTTTCTTAAATATCAAGCGAGTTTGGTGCATGATAACTCGTTGGAAAGCTCTCCAAATTCTACGACGTTTGATACACCTTTCAGGGGTCGTTAGGGAAATACAAGCGTTTGAAGGCGTCCAAATTGCCGTCAGAGGCCTCTGTTAGGGTGTTACCGCAGGCGCATACGCGACACCATGGTGGTTATTTTTTTACATAGTTGCATAGCTTCAATGTTTCCAAAAGATTTCAAGACATTTGGTCAATGCAAAGCGCATACAAAGACATTTACGCCAAAAGCGAAAAATGGCGCGTTGTTCGTTTTAAGTTAAAGCGAGAAACCCATTTCCATAATCAGAAAAAATCTCTGCTAAAAGTAGAGTCCACTTTTCGCTTCCACATACAGAGCTACGATTATAACGAGTGAGTGAGTTGGGTTTAACGCCGCTTTTAACAGTATTCCAGTTATATCACGGCGTGTCAGCTTAATGTGGGAGGAAAGCCCGAAGTGATGCAGGTCTCAGACGTGTACCACTTTGGTGAAACCCACGAGCACGGGTATGACAAACCTAGAAACATAATCGGGGCGAACCGGGATTCGCACCCACAATCATAGGTTTCTGGCGTGCCCAAGGGACGCAACTCTGCACAGCGAATCGCGGCGCCTTAGACGACTGGGTCACCCGTGCTCCCACGATTATAACGAACTAAACTGGACCACTAATTTTAGTTTGTTATAACAGTAGTTCGTTTTAAGCATATATATAGCCTCTACACAGCAAACGAACAGGCCACAAAAACAGTTCGTGTTTAACGTGTTCGTTATAAACGCAGGATACTGTATATCATATCTGTTATTAGTGGTGATATCAAGCGTTGCCCTACTTGTAGCAACCGCAACAAACACATGCAAAGGCAAGTCGTGTGTTTCCCTGATAAAATACGGGAACAAGCCAAACAATGGAATTGTATCAGAAATCAATTTGTCACTTTTGCCGAAAATTTGTAAATATCCAATAGATGTCTACCATAAAATGTTTGAAAGTTTTACTTTTGTTTGTTTGTTGTTTAACGCCGCACTCAGCAATATTCAAGCTATTTGACGGTGGCCAGTAATAATCGAGTCTGGACAAGACAATGCAGTGATTGATGTCATGAGCATCGATCCACGCAATTGGGATCGATGACATGCATCAACCAAGTCAGCGAGCCTGACCACCCGATCCCGTTAGTCGCTTCTTACGACAAGCATGGGGAAAGCTTTACTGATCCCTTAAATACTGAAACCCTGATCAAGCAGCTTTTGAGCACGAGTCGTGTGACACTTTTTGGAAGAGTATGCTCATTTTTTCCTCAAAAGTTTTGAAATGTGGACACCAAAGGCTGGAAGCGCTGGAATGCTGCTCGACATGCCGGAATCCTTCCTGCCATTCAGCCTTGTGGCTATTGTACTGTCACACTGCTTCCTTTATGCATTGATCTATAAATGAATCAGATGAGGCGATTCCCTGGTATCTTTTATTTCTAGCTGAGGTGGGTAATTCACACACCTACGATATACCTATGCTCAGTTAAACTTCTTTCCATGGTTTTAATTTTGCTAATCAAAGCAGAAATTCTGAGTCGCGTGCATAAAGAAACATATCAGCCAGTTGGAGGGCACAATCGGTGCCCATGGGGATTTCACTAAAGCCTTAAATGCCTCGGACGTCATTTTTCAAATTAAGCAAAGATGCTGTCGTAAAGCTGCAACCTTGATTAAAGCAGAGCTCAACTTAACTAATAAACATGTCCATTGCACCTTCAGTCGGCCACAATACATTCAGCACTACGTTATTCATCTGAGAACTATATAACAACGCTCCAATGTCTCCAAGTAGAGGAGTATGTGTTGGGTACATATAGCTAGTTTAGCAGACCTCAAATCAGATTTACCACTGGCTAAAGGTAATATGTACGTGAGGTATTCTGATTTTACTTTACACTCTCATTGAACCTTTTAGAATGAATTTAAGCATGAAGAAATATTTTGTTTCTATGTTGAGAACTTTTGCCGTCATATGGAGAAAGGGCCTATGTAATGATTTACTTGCTTGATTAGTTGCTGCAAATATGCCTGAGGACCGTGTTAACGTGACTTGTGTCAGTCATAGTACCGCATTGTATCCTTGCAGTGCTACGATAGAATGGTGTCGACAAACCATAAATCGTCATCAGGGATTCGAACCCACGATCACATCCTGACACGACTGGACGCAGCCAATTGCGGTGCCTCAAACCAATATTCAAAATTGCCCTTGTTACGGTGACAACATAACACAATATTGTTCATTTTAAAATTTTATTAAAAATATTTTCCAATACGTATGAACAAAGACAATGAATACACATATTTACACAGTTGTGTTTTCTTAAACGTTGCTCTCAATCAGGTTTGTACTAACATGGTGAGAATACAATCATCAAGTTCAAATGGAGGCACTGTACAGAAAATATACATCTGAGGGGGTAAGGCCGCTTTTAGCAGTAAATAAAATTTATCCATCTGAACACCATGGAGGACGTCATGAATGTGGGGATCGAACCGTCGTCTTACGCTTGGTTGGTTTGTTGTTTAACGCCACACTCAGCAATATTCCAGCTATGTGACGGCGGTCTGTAAATAATCAAGTCTGGACTAGACAATCCAGTGATTGACATCCTGAACATCGATCCACGCAATTGGGATCGATGACATGCATCAACCAAGTCAGCGAGCCTGACCACCCGATCCCGTTAGTCGCCTCTTACGACAAGCGTAGTCGTCCTTTACGGCAAGCACGGATCTTCACGGGTCTCTTAGGCTTTGAGGAGAAAAACACTTTAACCACTAGGCAACCTTACAACCTAACGATTTTGTGAGGCTAAATGTAATATTGTAAAGTACAATGGGAATACACAAAACATGTGTGAATTGCTATAATATATGAAATACAATCATCACTATATTAATCAATATTAGTATCACTTGTTTTGGTATTTACACTGACAGCGGTAGAATATGACCCGGACCTGTAAAGGACCGCTTGTCTACAAAGTTGGCTAAGGGTAGGTATCCCAGTGTGTACCGATACTATGGAAAACCCCTGGGCCTGTTAGGAAGGTTGTCAAATGAATACATCCAGAGCAGCATGGCTCAACCACATCTGTATATATCCATTCTCCTGAACTGTAAACACCACTAACATGGCGGAGCCCAACGTTGACCCACAGCAACAAAAAACTGAGCTTTGAAATTCAAAACAATTAGTGAAATTCAAATATTTACGTTTGATTTAATTTTTAAATATGCTTATTTAGAATGTCACTTGGCTGAACATATCCAGGGTAGCATGGCTCAACTACGCCTGTATATAGCCACCCTCCTGACTGACCGAAAGAAAATGTCATATAAACATGTTTCAGAATCCAATGATTATTTTCCTTGCAGTTATGATGTGGTTATGGCGTTATGTAATACTGTCCATCCTAATACCACCCAACATAAGATTTGAATTGACGAAAGAGAAGGCCCACTACCTAGTCGTAGAATAAATTCAGTTACCAAGGATGGGTGTCAGTGATATTATACCACAGTTAGATAACAGCACTGACAATGATACTACTAGTAGATGTGCTGTGTTCACTGTCACAACCCAACACAGGTGTGATGCAACCTGGTCCTTAGTCCACTCCAGTCTTTGAGTATGTATACAATGCAATATGTACAACATTCTGACTTGATGCAGTCAACATAGAGGCCCAACTCTAGTAATTAGATTTTTGTTTGATGTTTAACGCCGCACTCAGCAATATTCCAGCTATATGACGACGGTCTGAAAATAATCGAATCTGGAGCATGCAATCGGTGATTGACATAATGAGCGACCAAGTCAGCGAGCCTGACCACCCGTTACTCGCCTCTTATGACAAGCATAGCCGCCTTACAAGGCAAGCATGGGTTGCTGAAGACCTATTTTACTCCGTATCTTCACGGGTTGGTCCTTGAGATTACGCGGAGTAAGGCAGGGGATCAAGACTAGTCCACTCCAGTCCTTGAGTTCCGATACATCGCGGAGTAAGACGTCCATTACGACAAGTCCAATCTGGTCGTTGAGGGTTCGAATACATATACGGAGGTAGGAAGCTTGACCTTGAGACCTGGAGGAAAAGCCTGTTGGACAAAGTATGCTTGATATTAATTCACAGGATGGATACTTGAACATACTTGTATAGTCACGTTTCTGTTATATACATAGGGACATGTTTCACATTATTTGAGCAAGACAGTATAAAGGTGAAGAATAAGGTGTGTGTTATACTAGCCTGCTATGCCTATATACGTTTTTGACAACTGTTGTCTCAAGTTATTATAGTGATGTTCTTTTCCCATTTTCAACAGAATCTTGTATATTCTACAGATGTTTGTATCGAGTCATTGTTTGCATAACTCAGCATTCAGATACTCACCATTGTCCATAAGCATTTGTGTAGTTGACAGGAGAGTCAGGTGTGGGAGTCACGAGTAGGTTGCTGCTGCGGTAATAGGACCTGTGCACATACAAATTGTGATTAGATGTTGAGTCATATGGAATGAAAAGAAAAGGAATGGAATAGAAACTACGTAAGATGTCTTTTTCTTCTTCGAATAGCCTACAGAGATACAATTAAGATGCATAATTTTCAAACATCAAAAATAGGATAGCTGCACGATATATCGCAAAGAACAATGAAGAACGAAGCGTGATTTATTTTACAATAAATCATTTTCCTATCATGACGTCATTTCTTGAGATTCGAACATGGCCTCGCAACATGATGACGTTGTAAATTGGACGACGTTATTGTTTATAGGGAAGTATCCAGTTAGTTGTTTCCAATAAGCTGGGCAAAGTCGATAAGCGCGAGGGCCGAAGGATCGCATCCAAAAGAGGGCGAGATATGACAATCGACACTGTGAGAAAAGGTTGATATAATCGAGAAACCCAAATACCCAAGAAAAACAAAAAATTAACCCCCTTTTCATAAATAAACTTGTTCGACATGGCTGAGGTCGGATTGTATTCAGGGAGTCATTCTTCAAATACGGGTAAATATTTGTAAAGCTTGTACATCGTATTAACGTCCTACAAAAGGTTGTATATAATTTGAAACTCACCTTACGAATTTGTTGTGTTGAAAATACATCCATCTTAATGAACTTGGAATCTGCGTACCCATCACGTGGTATCTGATGCAATCAAATGCCAGTGGCATCGGGCTGTGGTAATGCGACCTGTACATGAAGACATTGTGATGAGATCTAACTTTATATACAACAGGAACATTCATTTAGAAAAGTGTAGACCAGAGGAATGTTCTGGAAAAGAAAATACAGATGGCCTGTATCTACGAATAAATTTTAGATATAATTAAGATACATGCCTTTCAAACATCAAATAAAGTATATAGTTTGAAACTCACCCTGTGAATTTGTTGTGCTGAAGATGCATCCATCTTTGTGGTTGACTTGAGATCACGTGGTATGTGGTGAGATCACGTGGCATGTGGCGTGATCAGGGGCGATGGCATCAGGCGAGGACCGTCCTCCAGTTCAGACATACAATGTATCCAGCAGTAGGTCCACGGGGGTAGTATTGCTCAGAGCACATCATGACGTCATTCACAGACGGGCAAACGACGTTACCCCTCATAATGCCAATAGCATCGAACATGGTTAGGAATGTACTCCGTCTTTAATTTCAAGTGTCAAGAATGCTATTTAAAATAAATTGATGTCATAGCCAAGGGTAAATAATACTATACAAGAAATACTCGTGTGATAAGAGCTACTCATTTTAAAGTACGTACAACCTTTCTGCTTTATAATCATTCGAAAACGTCACTGTCTAAAGACGCTAACTAAATACCACTACCCGAGAAGATGCTTGTGAATACAACCGAGTCGCCGTTCAACTAGAAGGTGTTGGCGGGTGTTTCAGGTAGGAGAATGAGCCATGAAACATAAAACACCCCTCAACATCTTGAAGCCGCCGAGTCATCAGGAAGTACACATCACCATCCAGGTGTTGTAAGTGGACGATCGTCCAGAAAATCATGACTATGAAACGCTTATGGGCGATGTATCTGGTCAGTGAGCAATAGTGGCATGCGAAATAAGCACTATGTGCGTTGCCCAGGTGGGCAGTAGTGACATAAGACGCGCACGAGTACAATAGCTGCTATTAACAGTAAACTATTGATTCCAAGGTACTGCTGTGCAGGTAGAACGTTTACGTTGTAAACTGAGGCACCAACATGTTGAGGTGAAACTGCATTAAACATGAAGATATGTTCATACGGCCAAAATACGGTGCTGAGATACCTTCGTTATCTGGTACATTATAGGAAGCAATGGACATGTACATGTCCACTTGGTTCAAACATTCCAACAGAAAAATAACCTCTGTAGGCTGCCCTTAGTCGGAACATGGGTATAAAAATGAAGTATAATTCCTGCACATGAAGCGATGTAATTAGCAGGTGTTAGGGAAGGTAACATTGACTGTACCAAACCTGAAGAAGAAAGAGTATTTTGTTGAACAGAATAATTCAGTGGCTTTTTAAAACGTAGATAATTCCATTTGAGTTGCAAAATAGTTTCGATAATGGACGAACGGATACTATCGACACTTATTCAACAAAGATATACATAGAAATAACGTCATTTCCATCTTGAACTAAAATTAAATGAAGTTCTACTTACCGTATGTAGCGGAGAAAGGCCTAGTTGACGTGGTTGCTGAGGCCGGCTGGTTGGTTGGCAACAGTAGGGCGACTCAGGGTAGCTGGCTAAAAAAGAGTAGGGCGACTCGGGCTTGTTGGCTGACAACAGTGTAGGGCGTCTGAGGCTGGCTGGCAACAGTAGGGCGTCTGAGGCTGCATAGCAACAGAGTAGTGCGACTGAGGCTGTCTAGGGTAACAGTAGGGTAACCGAGGCTGGTTGGGTGGCTGGCAGCAGAGTAGGGCTAATGAGGATATCTGGCAGCAGAGTAGAACGACTGAGGATGTCTGGCAACAGACGGGCGACTGAGGATTATTCCTTAAGCTGAACAGGACTGGGGACAGGGCTGGGGATGAATGTCAACTGTCTAACGCCCGTCTGATGAAATCATCTTGATACTTGTGACGACACCTGGAGTGAACAGAAACGTGTTTCGTTAACATTCACAAAATAAAAGCTGTTGCAGTTAATTATTAATACTAATTTTAGAAAAAAAATAGCATCTGTCTAGTTAATACTTCGACAATTCTACGTGAAACGACTGCAAATTAACACGTGTCCTGCTAACAAGCTATTCAAAGCATTCAATTGTTAGAATAAACACACATGCATTGTGTACCATTTCATATGCTTTAACCGGCACTCAAAGCATGATGTTTTGGGAGTGCCTTTCCTTCTCCGAGAATCTCCTGGGGTAATATATAATTGGTAGCAGTAGTTGACATTTAGGGCAAACTGAACCGGGAACAATGT
This sequence comes from Haliotis cracherodii, assembly GCF_022045235.1. NCBI lineage: Eukaryota > Metazoa > Mollusca > Gastropoda > Lepetellida > Haliotidae > Haliotis > Haliotis cracherodii. The sequence goes on from NW_027266319.1 coordinate 21,956,723, forward strand.
AACTTATATGTATTAAGTATGTTCCAGCAATATGTTGGGTGGGGGGAGTTGGTGACGTGATGGATTACCTCCCTTTCTAAATGCGAGAACTGAATCAAAGATGACATACACACATGACGGTCCACTTAATCTCCACTCCTCCCAGCGCCATCTGGAGAACTCCAGCTGGTTTTCGCACTCGGCCCCTCTACAATGAAAGAAAACAATTCATAGACACTCTTCTCCTGTCCAAGACACAATCTACAGAGGACACAAAGCTATAGTGATGTTCTCCCTGAAGTGAGTGCTGGACTGTTGCAGTTGTAACGTGTCTCAGTTTAAGGCAACTTCCACCTACAGGTCAACTATGTTACTTGTGGCTTACAACATAAGCAACGACCCACAATAAATGGGTACTGGGTTTCAATCAAATTCGGTATATTATTTGTTTCGAAAAAAAGATAGGCTATATGAAACTCACGGAAGTCCTCTGTGCTTCGTCCAGATGACGTACGAGTAGCAACTCCTCGTATGACTGTTTGTTGCCCTCGTTGCTGTTGGCGATGATGTCGTTGCCTTTTCCGCCTGACCTGGCGTTGGTTTCTCCGTTCTGTTCTTTGCCTGGCCTCGTCAGGTGTATGGTTCTGAGTGAGAAAAGTCATTGAAAATATAAATGAACAGCATTTCATGACTGCGTATAATTATATGTTGCATTAATTGCTGCTAATGACATAAGATTACTTAATAGTTGTGATAAGGGATAGTGTGTGGCAAGTTATGCAATAAAAAAACTATTGACACTTTGGGCCCACCTCCAATATCGTGGTGCGACGCAATCACAAACATAAAGGACTGATGAAGGCGGCGTTAAACCTAAACATATTCATCGTGGTTGACTTACATTTTATTTCAGAGGCTGGTTTTCTTCTTTAAGTTCACTGATATCCTCTTGTAATTTCCGGCTTTCCTCTCGGAGTTTCAACAATTCCGCGGATTCAGAAACCTGTCAAACATAAACAAATGTCAAATATTGCCAAAACAATGAACTTACACATACTGCCGGGTAAAGGAAAGTAGACAACCATGCGTGATGGTGGCTAACAATGAAACAATCAAGGGGCGGTTTATTCCATGCTGATGTTTTTGATACAGCTGTCATAGTTGTGTTCATGACCAGAACTGTAGAAAACCCCGTGCTATGACAGTACATCAAACTTCCATTTCACTTTCAACGCGACTTTTTGGTGTATATGTTGGTACATTTTACAAGCAAGTTAAACAATAACGGGACAGGACATGGGCATGTATATATTGCTACAAAAACAAACAGTTAAACCAAATCAATATATAGGATAACACATGGTGACCGTAACAAAATATTGCCCAGTAGCCCTGATGTCATACAACATACCATTGTGATTCAGTTTTCTTGTACAATCAGACTTTGGAACGCTGGGGTAGCGTAACGAGTAAAGTGTTCGCCGGACACGCAAAACGACTTAGGTTAGATCCTTTCCCGCCGTGATATTGCTGGAATCCGCTCACTCAGAAGCGTAACAAAAATAAATAGATTCAGACATGAACGATTGCATCAATTACGCAGTAAGCATGTCAAGTAGAACGGGTATCGAGACGTTGCTTGAAGAGGATGAACTCTATCAAGTTAATGTGTTTACTTACACCCACTGGAGTCGCCACCGATGCCGTGCCCCTGCTGCCTGCCTACTCTCAGATAGTGTGGTCACCATTGGAAGGGCAAAAGGCGTTGACGATGATGATGATGTTACCCTGGAGGATGCCGGAGTAGTGTCCTGTTTGACCAGAGGAGTTGCTTGTGGAGTGGCCTGTCGAGACGGAGGGGCCTGGGCTGAAGGCTGTGCAAAACTCCGCAGAACGTTCAACATGATGGAAAGCGGGTAAATGTAGCGAGGAGAACGACGCGATGAACGAAAACCGTGATGCATCCTGGGAAGTATCCGTGTTATACACTGGCCCATTTACACCAATTAAGCCAACAAGCTAATACATGGGCTATCCTTTTGTCAAATCGCAACCCTTAAAACAATGGAATCTGTAGATGGACATGTCGAGCACGGACTTCTCGTGAAACACGCCATACTCTTGATATGGAACACCTCGGGACACATTTCTACACACTGGAAACCAAATTAAACCCCAGCGCATAACTATAACGAGTATATTTTCCTCAATGTATCTTTTCATTTTCTATAAACGTTCATTGTCAACACGGTGATTCTTCAATATTAACAAAAGCCATGTTGGTCTTAAATTTTACATCTCAGTGTTGGTGTGCAGTGATTCCTCTTACTTGACGTTTAGCTCGTCACGCCGAAGACCTGGGTTCGATTCCGATATGGGTACAATGTGTGAAGCCCATTTCTGGTGTCCCCCGCCGTGATATTGCTGGAATATTGCTAAAAGCTGCGTAAAACCATACTCAGTCAGTCAGTCTGTCCAACTTGACGTACATTATGGTACATTATTCAATGTAGATAACTTAACTACAAAGTCAGTTAAATCCGACTTGGTGTTGATGGAACATTTGTTTTATCATATAATTTACACACAAAACAAAAATGACGAAAAACGTCAGGCACCAGCAGGGTCCGACCAATCGTTATATAATGGTGTCATTCCGTAGGGGGGCGGTCGGGTAGCCTAGTGGTTAAAGCGTTGGCTCGTCACGCCGAAGATCCAGGTTCGATTCCCGACATGGGTACAATGTGTGGAGCCCATTTCTGGTGTCCCCCGCCGTGATATTGCTGGAATATTGCTAAAAGCGGCGTGAAACCATACTCACTCACTCATCCCGTAGGACAAAATCACATTTTGTCGAGTTTTGAATTTTTTGGCATAACGCACTTATTAACAGTATTAACAGTATTTTGAGTTCCTCTGGAAATTTTCAATTGATTTTGCATATATGAGAGTTGGAATATGGGTAGGGTGGTTTTGGTATTGTTTTTTAATTTATGCTGGCTTTCAGAAAGTAGTGTTTTACAGAGTTAACGACGCCCATATATGTGATAAAGATTGTTTTGGTGTCAAACCTTTTCACAAATGTGTCAAATGAAAGTCGTTGTCCCTTGTCATCAATTAGGTAATTTATCCAACGGGCGCAATTGTTATACCTTCTTTACAAAAAACATACATCCTTTCGCCAATGTGTATGTTGTATAAGTATGTCATTACGTTTAACAATACTAAAGTCAATTTGAGAAGCGAAATCCCCCCATTTTTGTAACATCTTTGTAATAATAATTTAGTATCAGTGTTTCTCAAATATTGACAGCTATGTTCAAATATGTTACTTTGGTCAATCTTTGGATGATTCAGTTCGAAAAGGATACACCATTTTAGGTACATTGAAACCCCGGTCTCTTTTATCACATATTACATGATCCCTCTTGATCTTGTCAGGTTTAAAATTCCAAATAAATCGAAAACACTTTTTCTGAACAGTTTTTTTAGGGTCCGGAAGAGCGCAAAACAGATGATTTAGTTTTCGAATTGTAAGCGATTTTGAAACTGTATTCCAACCCATCAGAGTAAGGTGACGAGATGACAATATAGATATTAATGTTTCACCTTTTCTTATTTATGTTTTATAATTTTCATCTATCATATCGTCAAGATTTAAGGTAGATTAATACAGCAAAGCGACAGCGTACAGACCCATCATCGGCAAACTGCTGAAGTAAATATTCTACATGTATATTACCTATATATATGCCTTTTTCGTTTTTGTTATTTATTATCAGTATTGTGAGTATTTCAGCACATAAGATCACCTCGACGACACCCTCTAGAATATCAAACATGTCACAATCATGGCCATTTACAAGCACAATAGATTAATTCTCCGGTAGAAAATCTTAAACAATCTACGTATGAAGTCACCAAAATTTAAAAAATGATTATGTTTTATCTATAAATGTCCAGTCAACAGTATCAAATGCTTTTTCGAAGTTAATCAGTCGTAAAAGAAGTATATTCCATTAAGTCAAAATTTTGGCTAGTGACTTCACCGATGGACCTGTCAGACATGAATCCCTTTTGGTCTTCGTTTATAAGTATATCAAGAGCTGACTTTATCCTTCTTGATATAATGAGAGATGCAACTTTATAAAGGACTGATAACAATGCCATCGGTCGCCAATGTTTTAAATACTGTCTTGGTTTGTTGCCGTTTTGTATACATGTGATAAGTCCTCGCTTTAAGGATATGGAAAGTTCACCAGTTCTATATGCCATGTTTAACGATCTAATTAGATATATCCCCATGTCAATCCATAAATTTATTTAAGAATTCATACACCGGGAGCCCGCGTGGTGCGATATTTCAAATGTTCTGCTGAGCAGAGTTGCATCCAATTGGGAGTTTGTGTGAGTATTTTATGGGATGTTGATATGTTATGTTGTCATTATTTAAACTGAAAATCAGGGGCTTCGGGACCTGAGTGGTTTTAGCCGCAACTCGTAATGCAGCGCTACATCCCTTAGTTTTGCAAGGATCCGAAGAGTTCGAATCCCAAGTTTGTAGCTTTGTTTATGCTAGAAAGCATCACATCACTGTCGAGGGTTTAACCAACGTCGTAAACACACCGGTGATACCGATGTTTGTTTGATTAACGCCGTACTCATCAATATTCCAGGTCTGTCAAAAATTGAATCTGTACCAGACAATCCAGTGATTGGCATCATGAGCATCGATCCACACAATTGGGAGCCTGACCAATACCCTACTCGGACACAGTATACTGACTCCGAGCCGACCAGTCCTTGTTTAAGGTCCTCAATGACGAGCGCAAGACAGGGTAACAACAAGTATCATCTTTTCACGTCTTTTGGTATGGCGCGGCCGGGGATCGAACATAAGTAGTGGTAGTAGTAGTAGTAGTAGAAGTAGTTGCAGTAGTAGTAGTAGTAGTAGTAGTAGTAGTAGTAGTAGTCGTCGACGTCGTCGTCGTCGTCGTCGTCGTAGTAGTAGTAGTAGTAGTAGTAGTAGTAGTAGAAGAAGTAGTAGCAGTAGTAGTAGGTGTAGTCGTAGTAGGTGTTTATGAAGTAGAGGAAATAGTAGTGGCAGCAGTGGTAAGAGGACAGTAGTAGTAGTGGCAGCAGTAGTAGTAGCAGTTTGTTATGGAATTGTAGTAGTAGTTGCAGTGGCAGCAGTAGTAGTAGCAGTTTGTTATGTAATTGTAGTAGTAGTTGCAGTGGCAGTAATAGTAGTAGGTGTTCATGTAGAAAAAGTGGTGGTGGTACTAGTTGTAGTGGTAGTAGAAGTAGTAGTAATAGTCGTAGTAGCAGTAGTTGTAGTAGCAGGTGCTTATGTAGTAGTAGTAGTAGTAGCAGTAGTAGAAGGTGCTTACGTAGTAGTAGTAGTAGTAGAAGGTGCTTACGTGGTAGTAGTAGCAGTAGTAGTAGTAGTAGTAGTAGTAGTAGTAGTAGTAGTAGTAGAAGGTGCTTACGTAGTGGTTGTAGTAGCAGGTGCTTATGTAATAGTAGTATTAGTAGTAGAAGGTGCTTACGTAGTAGTAGTAGTAGTAGTAGTAGTAGTGGTAGTGGTAGTGGTAGTGGTAGTGGTAGTGGTAGTGGTAGTAGTGATAGTTGTAGTAGTAGTGTGGCAGGTATGAATCACCAAGTGTATAGGTTCCTGTCATTTCCGGTTGTATGAAATGTGATTGTTTATAGCTTTATCTTTTATAGTATCATCTGTGAGCGTCAGCCTATAGTTATTTTTAGATCTTTGTCACGTCTGTTACGGGTGTTGTTGTGTCATTGCCTGTGTTGTGTTCTTTGTCTTGCGCGCCCCTTTTGTTGATTGGCTTGTTTTAAAATGCTAAAAGCTACTTGCACGTCAGCCATTGCTCTTCGCAACAATCAGAGCATGTCAACGATCACATCTCAGAGCACATGTAGGAATAAACAACAAATCTAAACGTAAGTATAATGTTTTTAGTGTTGTATATATGTTAAGTACTGAGTAGTAATGGTGTTGACGTAAATTAATTTGTGTAGTGCATCATGTTTGCTAGAATGTATCAATGTGTAGCTTTTTGTGCAATGACGTTTATGCATAAGTTTAATACTGTTCAGCATTATTATTCATAACGCATTGTGCTTTAAAGCGCTAGTTACGGTGTATATATGGTTGAATGAAAGAATGGACGAATGATAAGAGGTATGACATTTCATAACATTATCGCCATGAAGTTCATTAGTAATGTATACAATACCACAGTCAACTATATGTGTATATGTGCGCATTTAGAATATTCTGACTGTGGTTTGTTTAGTCTTGTAGCAGCGCTATATTGCTCCCCAGGACGTGAAATAATCGTATCCCCCTCCCGAAAGTAATATATATATTTTTATTTTATTTTTTATTTTATTTTTTTAAATTTTTTTTTTTGGGGGGGAGTCTTAGCATATAGTTCTCTATCTTTAGTATCCAATGTGTTTGACTAGTCGTACTAGTAGTTGGCTCGGTGTCAGACTCGGTGACTAGGTTGATGCATTTTCCCAATTACGTAGATCGATAATCATGAGGTAAGTCACTGGATTGTCTGGTCCAGACTCGATTATTCATGGCTGGAGTATTGCTGAGTGCTGCGTTATACATCAAGGAAACAATCAGCCGCTGGTTTAACTGTTCCGATTACTCACAGTCGAGATTGAAAGTGGGAAACGTCTTTGAAAATGTACTACACACAGAAACGTATCAAATATTTTCACAAAGGGAACATCATACCACCTTTTGCTAACTGCAACCCTTTCACAAGTTGGAATAGATGTACGACCGATGTATTCACTTTTCTTGAACAAATTATCAATCTTTACAAGAAGATGGTGGTGTGTTTCTGTTTGATTGAATATGATTTTGTGGCGTTTTTAGCAATATCCCCGCCATATGACGGCTGGGGACACCAGAAATGGTCTTCCCATGTGGGGAAACGAACACGGGCTTTCGTCGTGACGATCGAACGCTTTAATCGCTAGGCTACCCCGCAGCCCTGCTTCTATATAAAGCCATAACACATTACACAGTTAAATACATTGACTAATATGACATGCCAGCCAGTTGGGAAAATCATAAAAAGCATAGCTACTCTGACGGCAGTGACTCATTATTGTAGCAACCGCGCGTGGATTATGGACGTTGAAACATGGGGCAATCTATAAAAAAAATCAAGATCAACTGAAACATTGTGTGGGCAATGGTTTTACATGTTGATTTCCATTGTCTGGGAATGGATGTCACTCGTATAGTGCACGCCAGACATGTCCAGCTGGAGCCTTGTTGCATAAGACTGTCCGGTAGGGGCTGGGGCTTGGTGACGTCACACGCGGGGCCCCATTGTTTCAAGACGCTTCTGACTTGACGACGTGCTGGAGCTTCAGGTGACTAAATCAGTGCACACTTTCAGCTGCTTGTTACTGAACACACTAATACTCCCCTGGCACGTGCTTGCAATTGCAGTCAGATTTCGCGATCTTTAGTTTCGTTTTTACTGAAAATGACAAATGAAACACTCGTCGAATTAGAAGATCGTCCACTTTCGCCAAGGTACATTTATATATGAAGTCCGTGCAAATTTTGATTATTTTATTATAGCAATATTTTATGCTTAGGTCGGGCAAAGCGCACAATGTTTCATTTTCGTACGTCAGCTGGCATTACAACACAGAATTTGTATGTTTGAATATAAAAAAAATGTTCATACCAAACACTTGAAATTAGGATTGGTAAATATTTATAAGTCGATCATTGTATCCCCCAAATTCTATAACATGACACGTTAGATTAACCCTGATATGACATGATGACTTGAAAATTTAAATTTTATTCTGTCTAACGTTTGGATAATAACTTTGCTGAAATGGTTGATAATTTACCATTGCGTTGTTATTTTCTTTTGTCGATAAAACAATACGGATATTTAATCCGTTAAAATTAAGATATCGGAGATATGATTATTAAAATCAATTTTCACACGTTTAACTATTTAGACAGGTTACTAATATGAAACGAATCTAGCCTTCCATAACGTATTTCAGGTAAGTTTTTTTTACACATTCTATGTTCGCTTTTGTCTTAACAACAGGTATTAATGTGCAAAATATTGGTTCAAATGTCCCTTGTTTAACTAGGCATGCACCGACCGTTTGAAATCACTACACCCTCTTTACAGCGAGCGCCATGTGCTAAAATCAATCCAGCAAGCAGGGCTAAGAAGTGTGAAAACATTTGCCCTGTCCACAAGTGTCATGGGCTCACACATTTAATTTAATCGCAAGTATGATGGGTTCATACTTGGGTGTTCATGATAACAAAGTGTTTATTTTTATTATTGAAAATATTTGTTTGTTTGTTGTTTAGAATTAACGCCTCACTCAGCAATATCCCATCTATATGACGACAGTCTGTAAATAATCGAGTCTGGACCAGACAATCCAGCAATATTGACATCATTAGTTTCGATCTTTGCAATTGGGATCCCATGACATGCATCAACCAAGTCAGCGAGCCTGACCACCCGATCCTTACGGCAAACACATGGGTTGCGGAAGACCTATTCTCTACCCGGATCAAAGTATTGAAAATGCAAATAAAACACCTATTTAATGGTAGATCTAGTCGCAAAGATTATTCTTTTGACATCGGTTTCATTCCCGTCAAAGGCAATTAATCGCGTACGTGCGATCGCGGGGTCAGTCGTGTTGAACAGCGCGCACTCCTGAACTCGCCTCACGTAACAGGTTAAGGCAGCAACCATTTGCTTTGGGAGGGGTGTGGGGATATTTTCTAAAATTATAATCTAGCCCCTGTTTTACTAAAACAAAATGTGCCCTTATCTTGCAGACAGTATTGTTGAAAGGTCTGGGTGTCAAATTGTATGTTAATGTGTGTGTTGGAAAAGGTAATTTAGCTCCTAAACATTAAAAAATGCATATCTCGAACCAAAATCAAGCTTCCACTCCACTCCACTTTCAGTCACTTGGTTTGACCTGCAGGTCGGATCCCAGGGACCAGAGGCATCCAAGATACCCCCAGCACCCAAGGGATCACAGACAGGACCCAGACTCCCTTATCGTCATCGAGGATATCGTCCACGTCGTCAACATCTTTTGCCACCCCGATGACGACCACAGCAGCAGCAACTAGACGGACAGCAGTGGCACGTCATCGATCGGGGGCGACGCTAATGAATGTGAGTAAACACAGTAGTTTATATTTAACATTTCTGCTTCAACCCATTCAACACTTTCTACTATAGATTCTAGCTCTATAGATCTACATGCCAACTAGTTCTATACATGCCGGAAGGGGCGGTCGGGTAGCCGAGTATTTAAAGCCTTCGCTCGTCACGCCGGGTTCGATTCCCGACATGGGTACAATGTGTGAAGCCCATTTATGGTGTCTCCGCCGTGATATTGCTGAAATTTTGCTAAATACTTCCGCCCGTATCCCCGACCACGATTTATATATGTAGCAAGTCCATAGCATTTTTAGATAAACGGTTTGGATTTTTAAAACTATTTTACCAACGTTTGTTGAAACCCAGTCTTGCAACAACCTTTACTCTTCCAAATTCGACCGCCTCCGTGGTCTAGTGGTAGAGCGTCCGCCATGAGAGCGGGGTTTGATCCCTAGCCTCATCATACCAAAAGACGTTAAAAGATGGTACTTGTTGTTACCCTGTCTGGCGCGCGGCATTATGGGGCTAAAACAAGGACTGGTTGGCTTGGAGGCGGTATACTGTGTCTGAGTGGGGTATTAATGTTTAAACTGTGGCATGGTATCTCAGTGAGCTAGCACTATAAATTGGCATCAGTCCGGACTAGTACAAGCAGCCACACACACACACGCGCGTGCATGCACGTCACTATATAAGTGCAATAATCCTGGAGGCGACGTTAAACCCAATTTCACCTCACTGCACCTATTCCAAATTCTGTCGATTCGATCTTGACCAACAAGCTGTACTAGTCGCCTACCGTCAACTCCACAAAGATACCACATTTCCATTTTTGAAAAAAACCCATCACACTTCTTTATCTCAAATATGAAACTTTATTAAACAGATATGTTTGAACCACAAACATGTATACAGTCTGTAAGATGAGTACATTGCTTTACAGAAAGGAAACTTTGGTTTGGAATACAGCTTCTTCGCACACCAGAAAACCAGTTCATCCATTTCAAATCCAAATTAAGACTCAGCAAACATGCAAGAAGACAGAAACAGTTAATTAAACAACATGAATGATGTACCATGTCAATATTGTCAACAACATTATGAAATAGTTATTTAGACACATTTAAGTTAGAAAGTGTCAAGATAAAAGACTGTGAACTGCTCCTTTGGTTTTCTGTAGCATCAAACAATCTGGATTTTAGTTGGTACCATGTTAACATTATTATAGATCTTTAACCTGTATTATCAGTGTTGGAGATAGTTAAGAAATAAAAATATTGTTTTGAAACTGAAGACACCACAAAATAAAACTTGTAGCAAATACTGAAATCTCATCAGTTAGAATAACGAATTGGAGTTTGTATACATGATTAATAAATGAGAACAAACAAACTTTAACATAGGTTAGTATGTCAACATCATCAAAAGAAGAGGACTTTTAATCTGAAAGGGATGTCAGATAATAAACGAAATAAACTTTCCTTTTCTTTTGCAGGGGAATGGCATTTCTATTAAACTTAGTTTTCAAGACTAGTGTGCATAACAATAAAAATAAATGATCTGCAAAAACGCTCCGTCTTGATGGCGGGTTAGAATTATTGTTACCCAGAAACCTAGCTGTGATGGTCGTAAGAGGCGACTTAATTGGTTTGGTCTTCAGGCTCTGTGATTTGGTTGATTGCGTGTCAGTGTACTCCGATGGCATGGAACGCTGCTCATAATATCAATCACAGGACTGTTTTGTCCAGATTCAATTATTTACAAACTGCTGTCATATTGCTGGAATATTGCTGAGTTCGGCAATAAACAACCAACAAATCCACAAAAACATCAACAGTGGGGATCTGCTCACGATAGGTCCACAGCCACAAAACTGGATACTTTTTTTTATTTATGACCATAAGCCTTATTTTTGTAAACAGGAATATGCCTTGCAACAATGTAATATTTGTGTCATGCAAATTTGTGTGTTTTTATCAACAGCCTGAAGCATAATTTTGATATCAAGACTTTTGGGGGACAATTATTACACTGTTTCTGTTGAGATTCAGTAGAAGTTCATTGCATTTGGACAATGACTAGTTGTCTAGAATGTAGTACTATTTATGATGTAAGCAGTGATGAGGAAGTTGTTATATTCAGATGCTCTATTGTTGGTAAACTTCCGGAAAAGCATGGCTGGCTGTCAAGCGTTTTAGAAACATGGAATTATTTGTGATGTTCTAGTGACATTGGACTGGTCAAGCATGGTGTGGAAAGTGCTGGGAGCTGGTTAGACTGTATAAAGTGGAGGGGGCCTATCACTCTCTCATCTCACATTTCATCTGACGTAACATCAAAACCAGCTTTGAGTGAAGATCACTGATCAGCCCGAATTCCCAGCCTTGGCCTATCTCGGAAGCTTGACCACTGTTGTGGAAAGGTGAATATTATCGCTGAACTTTTTGCTATCACCGCTGCCATCATATTTTGTATTTTATCCTGCCATTGAATATTGTACTACCATTCTATTGTGTACTGTCATTGTCATTGCTGTGCAGTAATTTGTATTGATTTGTAAACCTAGTTAATTGTGCAATGCAAATTGTTGATTTTCAACCTTTTGTTGGTTTCATACTAAATTCTTTGATGTACAGATATCTGGGTTACCATATTGTTTCATTTTGGGTATCAACTCTTAACCTGATATTATAATAAAGTATAATTATTCTTTTGTGAAATATCAGGATAATCACCACACAAGAAGACTGATAATCAAATCTTCATTCAGACGCATGTACGCACGCACGCACGCACGCACGCACGCACGCACGCACACACACACTTGTCAACTAGGCGACTATGCTTATCATAAGAGGTGACTGACGGGTGGTCAGACTCACTGACTTGGTTGATGCATGTCATCTATTCCCCTTTGGGTGGATAGATGCTCGGTATATCTTCCACTAGATTGTCTGGTCCAGACTCAATTATTTTCATATAGTTGTAATGTTGCTGAGTGCGACATTAAACAACAAACGAACAAACAAGCAGACAAACACTCACATATATCAATTATTTCTTTATTATAAAACGATGTTATGCTATTCTATTTTTCCAATGGATATCTTTTCTCTCAGATGCAGGCTTTCAATAACAGCAACAGCAGCAGCACCCACAATGGAAGCAGAACACCAGAGACTCGCTCAGAGGCAGCTACATCAGCAGCAGCTACAGCCTTATCAGGAGCTGATACATATTTTAGACAAAGCGCAAAGGACTTCGGTGAGATTTTTTTACTAATCATTTGTTATTTATTGAGATTTCATGTTAATGCAGACTTTCGTCCTCAACAATTGTAGAAGTACTGGTTTGTCCAGTACTGACTTGCATTTAGCCTTGATGCAACTACAATAGTCACTCCAAATGAGCTGTCATCAGTTCATGAAATAATCGGACAATAGTAGGTTAGGCTGCTCCAATGTCACATACGGGGACGTGGGTGGTCCTGTACGTTGTCCAAGGCACCGCAATTCGCTGTGCAGAGAGTCTTTGGCATGCCAGAAACCTATAAACGAGTGTTCAAACACCTGTTCGCAATTATTATGTTTCTTGCGAAACCTCATTATCGATGGTTTGAGAAGGGAGCTAACTCCGCTTGCCTTATAGAAAGTTTGAAGTGGGCCCACATTCGAAACTAAACATACTTGTTGTAGAGAATACTGTATGTAATACGTCAAAAATCTGTATCAAGAACTACTATTTTGTCTATTTAAAATGAGTATTGTGACTTTTAATTGAATATTTAATTAGAATATACAAATGCGTAGAAACTACAGCAGAACTCACTTGTACAAACATCGCAAAACTAGGTCATGGGGTCATTAATATTCATGAGTTATCCCTTTTATGGAACAAGTTCCCGGAATTTTTTTGAGGTCATAAAGGCTTGTAACATGACCGAGTTCGTTTCAAGTATAGACATAATTTACAGGTTTATATCACCACCGACATTTATGATTGATGTGTTATATGTACTGGATTGTATGGTATGGTCTCTCTAAAGTAATTTGAAGTACGTTTCTTGCGTTGTAACTATTTTTGCAAAACTTTGTTTTGGAACAAAAATGATCAGCTGATGACGTTATTGAAACTTCATAGACGTTTTGTACCTATCGTGGAGGCAACGTTACACTAAATAATTTATTAAGACATCCCATCAATATAACAAAAGGAGAACCATATATATTGCTACATGATATCCATACAAAATAATTACAGATGTGAGCACACTAAATGACTTAGTCAACCCAATGAAGCCTAGAGATTTACCTCAGTGGGCCCATCTGTGTCGATCACAAGATCTACATATATCACGGAAGGAGTGGACCCACATCTTAGAAAATGGTTATAAGTGAGCCAACCTAATGAAGCTTAGCGATTTATAAATACGGTCCCTCTTGTTGCAATCTTTATGACGGAAAATGTGGGCCCACAATTAGAAATTGATTATCAGATCTAATTAAGCAACCTAATGAAGCTAGGCGATATACAAATGTGGGCCCACTTGTTTCGATCACCATAAATGACGGTAACAATGTGGGCCCACATCATAGAAAAAGGTTGTCTTTAAGTTAATGGAACTTCACATTTTATAATTGTGGTCCTTCCGGTTGCAATCTCTATGAAGGGAAAATGCCCCACTACATTTAGAAATAGATCATCAGCACCATGCAAACCTATATAAAGCTTTTCTGTAGTCCTATTCAAATGTGGGCCCACTTGTTTGGATCACCATATATGACGGGGGAAAATGTGGCCCACATTTTAGAAAATTGCTACCAGCACTAAACCAACCAAAGAAGATGTACATATCACACTCAACATATGACAATTATCGACTTTCTAAAATGTGGTCCCACTTGCAGTCATCTCTATTAAGAAAATAAAGTGGGCCCACGTTTCACCCGAGACCTGCATCACTTCAGGCTTTCCTCCCACACTAAGCTGACATGCCGTGATATATGTGGAATACTGTTCAAAGCTGCGTTAAAACCAACTCACACACTCATTCTCAAATACAATCTTGTCAGTTGACCTAATTGGATATGCTAGAGAAAAATGTCTTTTGCCTGTTGAAACAAGATATAAAGTTTAATTAACTGTTGCTGTTGAAATATCGATGTCACATGCAGCCCTGTCGACAATTTTACAGGACAAAAGCCTTCGTCCCAGAATACCTACAAATGCATGATCATGCATGACCATTTTATATCAGATTTACAATTGGGTGTTTCTTGTTTTTATTTACATGATATAGAAATACAGTAAACTACGTTATAACGAACATGCTTATAATGAACTGACGGATATAAAAAAGTGCTTTTGGGTCTCGTCCATTGGCTGTGTATATGCTGTATTAATGCTTATAACGAACTGCGGTTATAACAAACTAAACTTTGTGGTCCCTTTGAGTGCATTATAAGTGTAGTTTACTGTACATTCTCTTCTTGTAGTATCAGTGCTCTTACTCTGAATGGGGCGGTTGGGTAGCCTAGTGGTTAAAGCGTTTGCTCGTCACGCCAACGACCCAGGTTCGATTCCCGACATGGGTACAATGTGTGAAGCCTATTTCTGGTGTCCCCCGCCGTGATATTGCTGGAATATTGCTAAAAGCGGCATAAAACCATACTCACTCACTCACTTTTACTCTGAATGACAGTAAATATCATTCAATTAATACTTATACCTCTAAAATATTTGATTGAACTTGTTCCTCACAGAAGATGTGCAACAGCAAAATAGCTTTAAAGCTTGCATGACATAGCATATCAGTCATTGTAAATGAGGACCACCTCCGTGGTCTAGTGGTAGAGCGTCTGCAAGATGAGCGAAGGTCGGGTTCTCCATCCCTTACTGCGACATACCAAAAGACGCTAAAAGATGGTACTTGTTGTTACCTTGGCTGGCGTTTGGCATTAAGGGGATGAAACAAGATCGGCTCAGTCAGTGTACTGTCTTGAGTGGTGTTAAACTGGGGCATGGTTTCTCAGTGAACTAGCACTGTAAAATCAGCATCCGTCGAGGCTAGTACAAGCACTCCCCCGCATACACGTCACTATATAAATGCAATAATCTTGAATGCTACTTTAAACCCCATTTCACCTCACCTTACTCATTATAAATGATATTTACATATCTACCAGTTACAACAGCACATTTAAGATTGCAACATCTGAATCTAGACTAGGATGTTGTACTGATATACTCGGACATATTCTGCCCAACTCGCTCACTCTCCGGAAAAGGAACAACATGGATATATTGTTAATATAGGCAGGATAGTAAATTTGGCCGCTTCTGGCCACTGTTACTAATCAAGTTACTTGAATTCACCAGACTTTTGTCTCAGTGTCAGAAACCGTTTAATTTGTTTGCAAAGCTTTGTATATTTATCAAACATATGCTGAACTGGTGCCTCTTAATGTTTTGGTGTTTCTAAAACACATTGTTTGTGTGTTTGCTTGTTTTCTTTAATCATAATGTCTGCAATATCTCATAAACGACTGAAGTTAAATAAATAAAATAACTTTGCAAGCCTGTTCGAAAATTGGTTTCCCCAAGAGTTATGTCCCTTGCTACATGTATCTTTGCAAAGTTAAGGCACTTGCTGCATGAGTTTTAACATGAACTTCCATATTATTCACTGTTAAATGAACAAAACAAATTTTAATATGCTCCATATTGGGGGACAGTGATAACACTGCATTTCTTGTTGCTTGTTGTCACAGTTCTAGTTCTAACATTTAGAAAGGGAGGTAATCAATACATACACCTGTTAAGCCTTGTGATTGTCCCCTGCTTTTATTGGTGGAGCAATACTAAACAGCCACAACATCGAACTCACTCACCCACATTTTGCCCAGTGAAGATCCAGGTCAGAATTGGTCTTCAGCAACCCATGTCTATCGTAAGAGGCAGCTAAGGGGATCAGTTGGTCAGTCTCACTGATTGGTTGATGTCATTGTATCCCAATTGTGTAGATCAATAGTTAGGATGTCAATAACTGGATTATCTGCTCCAGACCTGATATTTACATTTCACCGTCAAATAGCTGGCATATTGCTTAGTAGGGCATTCAACAACAGAGAGAAAAAACACTTGCGTTTTCCCTAAATCGCTACTACTGCCACCACTACTACATCTTCTATATGAGTGAGCAAGTGAGTTTGGTTTTAAGCTGCTTTTCGCAATATTCCAGCTATAATATGGCGGTGGACACTGTAAAATAGGCTTCACTCATTGTACCCATGTGGGGAATCAAACCCGGGTCTTTGCTTGACAAACCAACGCTTTAGCCACTTACCCTCTTATATATGATCACAGTGACCCATAGCAAAATATTTAACCCAGTACCTTATTCTAGTTGTTGAGTAAAATGCGAACTAGTCACCATGTGTGAATGTGCCCGCATTGATCATTCAAACATCCTATCGACCACTGTGTGGTTGTCAGTCAAATATTAGCTCAAATAATATGGCTAACTGCAGCATTCTGCAGCATTCACTCCCTCACATGTCTATATACAATGGTAACTCAGCCACCTTCAGACGTCCCAGATACCTTTGAGCTTGTGTTCAAATTCTGGTACGTCCCGATTATCTTTCCAGATTTATCAGCGCCATACCCTTTGCTCACCAAAGTGGTAAAGTCTGAGACCTGCATCACAGCTGGCTTTCCTCAAGCATCAAGCTGTTCTATGTCCACAAAGAAAATGCCATGACATATTTTATCATGAATTAATTTAAATACTGTTTGGCACTGCAGCAAACTCACTCACTCCACATAGTTTACAAAGTTCCAGAAGTTCTCTGGTCACTAGGGGCATGTGTGGCCCAGTCATCTAAGACGCCTTGATTCGCTGTGCAGAGTTGCGACCCTTAGGTTCAAATCCCGGTTCGCCCCGATTATGTTTCCAGGTTTGCCCCTGCTCGTGGGTGTCACCGAAGTAGTAAACGTCTGAGACCTGCATCACTTCAGGCTCCCACATTAAGCTGACATGGCGCGATATAACTGGAATACTGTTAAAAGCGGTGTTAAACCCAACTCACTCACTCTCTGGTCACAAGCAAAATACATGGAAACGGTTTAACATGGATTTTCCTTGAAAGAAAAGGTTTGATTTGACATGAGATTTGTGTTTGAAGGGTATATTTCTCAATATAGACATTTTCAAACTACCGGTATTAACCTGTTGATGATATATACCGCTGGGAACAGTGAATCTGTGGATTTCTGCAAGATTTGAAAACCTTACAAATAGTAAACTCTAAGCACGAGTGTAATACGGTAATTCATTGAAGAGCTTTTTTATTTAAAAAGTGCTGAAATATGCCCTTAATTTATTAAGCAGTCGTTTTTAATTTTTCTTTAAGTTATGACATTTTTAAGATTTACAGACAAGATTAATATGTTTCTGAAGTTGTTGTTGGTAGATTGTTGAAGTAGATAAGTGTATATGTTGGTCAAGGAATAGATGTTTCCTTCCTGGTTCTACGTGTGTTAATGAATATCTGCTTACCACTTCAGGTGTCATAACGAGGGACCAGGACGCATTCATCTGAAAAAGCAGTAATATGTCACTAGCCTCAGTTGCCATCCATCCTCAGTTTCAACTAGCCTCAGCCTCAGCCTCCAGCTTCCATTGGTCTCACCATCAGTAGTCAAGCAGTGAAACTGAAACTCCTCCTTCACCGACAGTGTCCACGTCAACCTGGTACCTGTCCAGATGCAGTAAGTAAAACTGAAGATAAACAAATCTTTTATATTATAAGTATTATTTGTTTAGGGCAAACATGTTCCCCATCATATTGAATCAAGATTTAATTTCTGCTCTATATCTCACTTCAACAGCTGTCATACTGGTGCATGCATTCCCGAAACTCGTTCGTCAACTATCAACAACTTCAAAAAGGGTCTTACACATGTGCATTGATCGTTGTGTTTGTTTATAAGTCATTGAAATGAACAAAATACTGTTTCTTCTACAGGTGTGGCTACCTTCTCCAACACCTGCGAATTACACTGCATCATGTGCCGGAATTGACACCCTCTTATACTCCATAGCCATGTATCCTATCACTGATATATACAAAGTGGTTCTGAAATCAACTCATATCCAGCACAACTTTACATGCTGGTGTTATCAGGATCTTGTTTTGTGTGTAACGATCGTCCACTTCCAAGTCCCTGATGGTGTCCATGTGTACCTCCTGATGACTCGGCAGCTCCAAGGTGTTGAGGGGTGTTTTATGTTTCATGGCTCATTCTCCGACTTGAAACACCCACTAACACCTTCTAGTTGAACGATGACTTGGTTGTATTCAAAAGCATCTTATCAGGTAGTTTTTGGAGAGTGTCTTTTGTCAGGGAATTGTTTAAATGACTTTGAAACAGGAAATCCTTTCTCGTTGAGCGTGTCAGATCTCACTGGTATGTCTGAAGAAGTATCAACATTACTTTTGGTTGGTTACACTCAACAAAATATTTCAGTTAGTAGTATTCTTGATACTCGGAGTTAAAGGTGGATATTCCTAATCATGTATGGTGCTGTGGTAGGATGTTGGCAGTATCAGTCTACCACTAGGATGGATGTTGAACAGAGCTAAGTGACAAGGTAAGTTTCAAACTGCACTTATTCGATGCTTTTGAAAGTATGAGGTTCACTTATGACAGACTGTTTCAAACAACTTTCTCCAGACATTCAGGACTCCCAGCCTTTCTTTCCCTTTATAGAACACCCCTGTGATAATTTCAATTCCAAAATATTTTTTCCTGGTGTATATGAAATGACATCTGATCACATCTGGATGTGCACAGGTGGTCTTACCTCAGCTGTAGACTGCACCCGTCTACCACACCCACCTGCCTCACCTGTCTGCCTCACCCGTCTACCACACCCATCTACAACACCTGTCTCATCTCTAGTCCATGGTGAGTATATGAACGCTCGTTCACTGTAGTTAGCTGTTTACTTTATATGCACAATGAAGACTGAAAACATCTAGAGGTGCCACTATATTTGCACCTACAGCCCTAGACATTGGTTTGCAAATAATAATATCAACATTGTAAATATAGGTGCGAGCAGCGATGTTGGGCTCTATGATTTCTCATGAATATGGCATCTAGTTCCAGCCGACTTGAATCCATGTTATACAGTCCACATGAGTATGATATAGTGTAATTAATAATTTGCTATTTCACTGGTCCATTTTGACGAAATTGTTGATAGAATGCTGATGTCATTTTCATCAACATCAAACACATCTCAGGAGGATCATGGGGGACAGTTTCTTGTCAATAGAATCTATCAAGTGACCAAGCTGGAGCTGGTGTCAATGCGACTTGAAGGTGATTTGTTGTTGTAGGTAGGAGACAATGGATGTTGGGACATTTGTTCTGAAAAACAACAACATTGGAATTGGTATTTAAACCAAATTGGCATTATAAAAAGCTAATTTGTTAGTGTGTAAATCCGTTCCAAGAAGATCATGGCATTATGAAAAAAAAGGTGTCAAAAGAAACACCTCACATAATTATATTTAACATCAGATTTCTATCCATTTAGCTGTCAGGAGGTTAAAAGTGTATGTTAAGCAAATGCCATGACAAGTGAAAATATAAATTTACTGATCTAGTTCTAATTTGTATCCATATACTTTGCGAATGATTAAACCATGCTATTTTTTAACAATGTGATAATTCACGGGTTTTGACGTACTCATTTGGGTGCTGGTCCCCTTTGATAAACACCCGAAAGGAAGATGCACATTAGACCTGTGCTTCCAGCTTCACAAAAGCTGTTAACTGGTCATTGCTAGGAGAGGTTACTCTATTTGACCATGTCACGAGTTAGGTGGCGCTCGCATTTCCCACCCTATTGGACAGGCATATTCAGCTTGTTGTAGTGCGAGACAAAAATGGACGTAATACGATAAATTTTAGGCTTTCACTTTTTTCTGTGTATCCGTGTTTACAAACTGATATTGTGGGTTACATATTCAATAGCTTTGATGTTCATACTGATGAATTGTTGGATATATTGTACCTTTTGAAAAGTAGGTGCATCTCTTGCTACACATCACGTGGCTGGGATTTGTGGGATTTGCAACAATTGTCTCATCATCTCTACCGTGCTACTACTTGTCAGTGGCAGAGCTCCCGATAACTTTTTTGTGGTTTTACTCGAAGGTTTCTATTTGCATTGGGTTATAACATTTTTCATTGGGTAACCAATATTTTTCACTCATCTATTCATCACTCTAATGGTTTTGGTTTTTTACCAAAATGAGTAAGCATTTTAAGATTTAAAAAAAATGATATAATATTTTAGATGTATGTAACAGTTCTAAGTATAGGCTTCACTCAGAAAGTAAATAAGCTCGTAACCTGCTATGGGTCACTGTGATCATATATAAGAGGGTAAGTGGCTAAAGCGTTGGTTTGTCACGCAAAGACCCGGGTTTGATTCCCCACATGGGTACCGTTCTCACCAACCACCACCTCAGTTGCCGCCAGCCTCAGTTGCCATCAGCCTCAATTGCCATCAACCTCAGTTGCCACCAGCCTCAGTTGTCACCTCCCTCAGTTGCAACCACCTCAGTTGTCGCCTCCCTCAGTTGCCACCTCCCTCTATTGTCGCCTCCCTCAGTTGTCACCAGCCTCAGTTGCCACCAGCATCAGTTGCCACCATATCAGTTGCCATCAGCCTCAGTTGCCACCACCTCAGTTGCGACCGGCCTCAATTGCCACCACCTCAGTTGCCACCAGCCTCAGTTGCCACCTCCCTCAGTTGTCACCAGCCTCAGTTGCCACCTCCCTCAGTTGCAACCACCTCAGTTGCCACCACCTCAGTTGTTGCCTCCCTCAGTTGTTGCCTCCCTCAGTTGCCGCCTCCTTCAGTTGTCGCCTCCCTCAGTTGCCCCTCCCTCAGTTGCCACCTCCCGCAGTTGCCACCAGCCTCATTTGCCTCCAGCATCAGTTGCCATCAGCCTCAGTTGCTACCACCTCAGTTGCGACCAACCTGAGTTGCCACCTGCCTGAGTTCAATTGCCACAAGTAACCGGCCTCAGTTGCCACCAGCCTCAGTTGCAACCAACCTCAGTTGCAGCCAACCTCTGTTGCAACCAACCAGTTGGCGACGAGGAAATTTCACACATCCGATCCATAGTGGAATTGGTTGTTTTAAATCTGTATCAATGTTTGTAAAGTAGTATTTTAGTTTCGCTACAACTTGGTCTGTATGTAAATGAAAGCCATAAAAACCATTTCATAATCCCACAAAATCTTTACTAAAAGCAGAATTGATTGTATGTATTTAGTGATTCATAAACACATGCTTTTGATATGGTCCAAAATATGAAATGGACTCTTCTTTTAGTAGAGATTTCTTATGATTATGGAATTGATTTTGTCGCTGTTATTTACATTCAAGTCATCAACACATCAGGGTCCCTCCACATTGTAATTTCGACGGTGGAGGGAGTTCCATGAAGATGTGTTGATGACTTGACATCACCTCAGGGTCCCTCCACGTTGTAATTTCGACCGTGGAGGGAGTCCCATAAAGGGGTGTTGACAATGACTTGAATGATCCAAGGCTCCTCCACAATGTAATTTCAATGGCGGAGTGAGTCTCTTCCCACCTGCCTGAGTTGCTACCTGCCTGAGCTCAATTGCCACAAGTAACCGGCCTCAGTTGCCCCCAGCCTCAGTTGCAACCAGCCTCTGTTGCAACCAACCAGTTGGCGACGAGGAAATTTCACACATCCGATCCATAGTGGAATTGGTTGTTTTAAATCTGTATCAATGTTTGTAAAGTAGTATTTTAGTTTCGCTACAACTTGGTCTGTATGTAAATGAAAGCCACAAAAACCATTTCATAATCCCACAAAATCTTTACTAAAAGCAGAATTGATTGTATGTATTTAGTGATTCATAAACACATGCTTTTGATATGGTCCAAAATATGAAATGGACTCTTCCTTTAGTAGAGATTTCTTATGATTATGGAATTGATTTTGTCGCTGTTATTTACATTCAAGTCATCAACACATCAGGGTCCCTCCACATTGTAATTTTGACGGTGGAGGGAGTTCCATGAAGATGTGTTGATGACTTGACATCACCTCAGGGTCCCTCCACGTTGTAATTTCGACCGTGGAGGGAGTCCCATAAAGGGGTGTTGACAATGACTTGAATGATCCAAGGTTCCTCCACAATGTAATTTCAATGGCGGAGTGAGTCTCTTCCCACCTGCCTGAGTTGCCACCTGCCTGAGCTCAATTGCCACAAGTAAACGGCCTCAGTTGCCACCAGCCTCAGTTGCAGCCAACCTCAGTTGCAACCAACCAGTTGGCGACGAGGAAATTTCACACATCCGATCCATAGTGGAATTGGTTGTTTTAAATCTATATCAATGTTTGTAAAGTAGTATTTTAGTTTCGCTACAACTTGGTCTGTATGTAAATGAAAGCCACAAAAAACATTTCATAATCCCACAAAATCTTTACTAAAAGCAGAATTGATTGTATGTATTTAGTGATTCATTAACACATGCTTTTGATATGGTCCAAAATATGAAATGGACTCTTCTTTTAGTAGAGATTTCTTATGATTATGGAATTGATTTTGTCGCTGTTATTTACATTCAAGTCATCAACACATCAGGGTCCCTCCACATTGTAATTTCGACGGTGGAGGGAGTTCCATGAAGATGTGTTGATGACTTGACATCACCTCAGGGTCCCTCCACGTTGTAATTTCGACCGTGGAGGGAGTCCCATAAAGGGGTGTTTGACAACAACTTGAATGATCCAAGGTTCCTCCACAATGTAATTTCAATGGCGGAGTGAGTCTCTTCCCACCTGCCTGAGTTGCCACCTGCCTGAGCTCAATTGCCACAAGTAACCGGCCTCAGTTGCCCCCAGCCTCAGTTGCAACCAACCTCAGTTGCAGCCAACCTCAGTTGCAACCACCCAGTTGGCAACGAGGAAATTTCACACATCCGATCCATAGTGCAATTGGTTGTTTTAAATCTGTATCAATGTTTGTAAAGTAGTATTTTAGTTTCGCTACAACTTGGTCTGTATGTAAATGAAAGCCACAAAAACCATTTCATAATCCCACAAAATCTTTACTAAAAGCAGAATTGATTGTATGTATTTAGTGATTCATAAACACATGCTTTTGATATGGTCCAAAATATGAAATGGACTCTTCTTTTAGTAGAGATTTCTTATGATTATGGAATTGATTTTGTCGCTGTTATTTACATTCAAGTCATCAACACATCAGGGTCCCTCCACATTGTAATTTCGACGGTGGAGGGAGTTCCATGAAGATGTGTTGATGACTTGACATCACCTCAGGGTCCCTCCACGTTGTAATTTCGACCGTGGAGGGAGTCCCATAAAGGGGTGTTTGACAACGACTTGAATGATCCAAGGTTCCTCCACAATGTAATTTCAATGGCGGAGTGAGTCTCTTCCCACCTGCCTGAGTTGCTACCTGCCTGAGCTCAATTGCCACAAGTAACCGGCCTCAGTTGCCCCCGGCCTCAGTTGCAACCAACCTCAGTTGCAGCCAACCTCAGTTGCAGCCAGCCTCTGTTGCAACCAACCAGTTGGCGACGAGGAAATTTCACACATCCGATCCATAGTGGAATTGGTTGTTTTAAATCTGTATCAATGTTTGTAAAGTAGTATTTTAGTTTCACTACAACTTGGTCTGTATGTAAATGAAAGCCACAAAAAACATTTCATAATCACACAAAATCTTTACTAAAAGCAGAATTGATTGTATGTATTTAGTGATTCATAAACACATGTTTTTGATATGGTCCAAAATATGAAATGGACTCTTCTTTTAGTAGAGATTTCTTATGATTATGGAATTGATTTTGTCGCTGTTATTTACATTCAAGTCATCAACACCTCAGGGTCCCTCCACATTGTAATTTCGACGGTGGAGGGAGTTCCATGAAGATGTGTTGATGACTTGACATCACCTCAGGGTCCCTCCATGTTGTAATTTTGACCGTGGAGGGAGTCCCATAAAGGGGTGTTGACAATGACTTGAATGATCCAAGGCTCCTCCACAATGTAATTTCAATGGCGGAGTGAGTCTCATCCCACCTGCCTGAGTTGCCACCTGCCTGAGCTCAATTGCCACAAGTAACCGGCCTCAGTTGCCCCCAGCCTCAGTTGCAACCAACCTCAGTTGCAGCCAACCTCTGTTGCAACCAACCAGTTGGCGACGAGGAAATTTCACACATCCGATCCATAGTGGAATTGGTTGTTTTAAATCTGTATCAATGTTTGTAAAGTAGTATTTTAGTTTCGCTACAACTTGGTCTGTATGTAAATGAAAGCCACAAAAAACATTTTATAATCCCACAAAATCTTTACTAAAAGCAGAATTGATTGTATGTATTTAGTGATTCATAAACACATGCTTTTGATATGGTCCAAAATATGAAATGGACTCTTCTTTTAGTAGAGATTTCTTATGATTATGGAATTGATTTTGTCGCTGTTATTTACATTCAAGTCATCAACACATCAGGGTCCCTCCACATTGTAATTTTGACGGTGGAGGGAGTTCCATGAAGATGTGTTGATGACTTGACATCACCTCAGGGTCCCTCCACGTTGTAATTTCGACCGTGGAGGGAGTCCCATAAAGGGGTGTTGACAACAACTTGAATGATCCAAGGCTCCTCCACAATGTAATTTCAATGGCGGAGTGAGTCTCTTCCCACCTGCCTGAGTTGCCACCTGCCTGAGCTCAATTGCCACAAGTAACCGGCCTCAGTTGCCCCCAGCCTCAGTTGCAACCAGCCTCTGTTGCAACCAACCAGTTGGCGACGAGGAAATTTCACACATCCGATCCATAGTGGAATTGGTTGTTTTAAATCTGTATCAATGTTTGTAAAGTAGTATTTTAGTTTCGCTACAACTTGGTCTGTATGTAAATGAAAGCCACAAAAACCATTTCATAATCCCACAAAATCTTTACTAAAAGCAGAATTGATTGTATGTATTTAGTGATTCATAAACACATGCTTTTGATATGGTCCAAAATATGAAATGGACTCTTCTTTTAGTAGAGATTTCTTATGATTATGGAATTGATTTTGTCGCTGTTATTTACATTCAAGTCATCAACACATCAGGGTCCCTCCACATTGTAATTTTGACGGTGGAGGGAGTTCCATGAAGATGTGTTGATGACTTGACATCACCTCAGGGTCCCTCCACGTTGTAATTTCGACCGTGGAGGGAGTCCCATAAAGGGGTGTTGACAACAACTTGAATGACCCAAGGCTCCTCCACAATGTAATTTCAATGGCGGAGTGAGTCTCTTCCCACCTGTCTCAGTTGCTACCATTTGGCAGTCTCAGTTGCAACCAGCCACCGCCTCAGTTCCCATCAGCCTTGGTTGCCATCCTGTTTCTGTTGCCACCCGCCTCAGTTGCCACCAGCCTCATTTGCCGCCAGCTACAGTTGCCACCAGCCTCAGTTGCCACCAGCCTCAGTTGCCGCCAGCTACAGTTGCCACCAGCCTCAGTTGCCGACAGCCTCAGTTGCCGCCAGCCACAACAGCCACCAGTGTAAGTTGCCACCAGCTACAGTTGCCACCAGCTACAGTTGCCACCAGCCACAACAGCCACCAGCCTCTGTTGTCACTTGCCTTAGTTGCCGCCAGCCTCAGTTGTTGCCTGCCTCAGTTGTCGCCTGCCTCAGTTGCTGCCAGCCTTGGTAGCTATCCTGTCTCTGTTGCCACCAGCCCTGGTTGCATCCAGACTCTGTTGTCACCAGTGTCAGTTACCACTAGCCTCAGATCCCAGCCACCGCCTCAGCCACCACCATCGGGGACCACGTCAACCTGGTGTTACCTCTCCACATGCAGTAAGATGAACTAATATTTGTTCTATAGGAATGATTTTTTAGTGTATAACATTATAGTTTCTACTCTATATTTCACTTGAACGGCTGTCATGTTGGTGCCTACATTTCATTGGTTTTTGTCCATCAACTATCCAACAAAACTTCAAAGAGGGTTACACACACATGTGAATTGATCGGCATGTTATGGAAGTTATTGAATACATTCTTAAATTGACAAAATGCTGTTTCCTCTTCAGGTATGATGACAGGTTACCTTCTCCATCATCTCTGCCAATTACACTGCTTCATGTGCAGGAATTGACATCGTCTGATATACTCACCATATCTGTGATCAAGTAATCCAAGTAAGTGTAGATATAAACAGTTTCATGTGAACTTGGACCAGATACATTGCATTTTCCTTGCCGAACTAGGCTGGAAATTCATGCTTCGAACATGGTGCCACCAGTGGCAGTTACGAGTTATGTCTCTCGTATGTCCCTCCTATTGACCAATCAGATTTTCACCTCATGATACATGGAAAACATCTATTGATGGCAAGTTGAAAGTACACAAGCTCTGCAAATCCTGCAATCGACTGAAATCTGCAAGGCAGTCACCATGTTGTTTATGAACAAAATGTTGATTTCGTTCCACAATTTTGATTGGACTATACTTAGTCTTGTTAGTCCAGCCAAAATACAAGTCCATAATTCCAGCCTAGTTTGGCAAGGGTGGAAACTGGACTTTATTTCGGGAAGATGGATACATTGTCCTATCACCAAACTGAACCAAGTATTCAGGAAATCTGCGCATCTCCTGCAAAAGGAAAAGATTACAACTGAACATGCTGGTGTTTTTAGGATCTGGTTTTGTGTGTAACGATCATCCACTTCCAAGTCCCTGATGGTGTCCATGTGTACCTCCTGATAACTCGGCAGCTTTGAGGTGTTGAGGGGTGTTTTATGTTTCATGGCTCATATTCCTACTATAAACACCCGCTAACACCTTCCAGTTGAATGACGACTCAGTTGTGTTCACAAGCATCTTCTCGGCATCTTCCTGAAGCAAGGGAGTTAAAGTGAATTTTTTTTAAAATGGGAAAAGTCCAGTTTCCACCTTTGCTGAACTAAGCTGGAATCATGGAGTTGTATTCCGGCTGGACTAACGAGTCTATGCGTTGTCCAATCAAAATTGTGGAATAAAATCAATATAGGGTTCATAAACAACATAGCGACTGTCATGTAGATGTCAGTCGATTGCAGGATTTTCATCTGTGCGTCGAGAGATGTTTACTAAATGTTTTCAGGCTTTTATTCAAGGTGATTTGATGTAATTTGCGAGGTAAGACCCATTTTATTACAATGGTCGCCGTCATTTTGTTCAAAGAAGATGCAAGTGAAAGGAGAGGTGAAAATCTGATTGGTCAATAGGAGGGACATACGAGAGACATAACTCGTAACTGCCACTGGTGGCACCATGTTCGAAGCATGAATTTCCAGCCTAGTTCGACAAGGAAAATGCAATGTATCTGGTCCAAGTTCACATGAAACTGTTTATATCTACACTTACTTGGATTACTTGATCACAGATATGGTGAGTATATCAGACGATGTCAATTCCTCAACATGAAGCAGTGTAATTGGCAGAGATGATGGAGAAGGTAACCTGTCATCACACTTGAAGAGGAAACAGCATTTTGTCAAGAATGTATTTAAGAATCTATTTTAATGGATAGTGGATGGACGAATACCAATGAAATGTAGGCACCAACATGACGGCTGTTCAAGTGAGATATAGAGTAGAAACTGTACATATTATACATAAAAAATTATTCCTATAGTGTTAATGATTCGTTTATACCTTCTGTAAAGTAGGGTCAAATAGGTATCAAAAGGAATCACACGCCTCATGGAAGTTGCCATTTATTTGTCTAAAAATGGGATTTACAAAAACTTGGAATCAACAGGAATCAGGTAATCATGAAACGGAATCCGAATCAAGGCACTTCAAACACTTTCTCACAGCTGCCCCCAAGTTTTGTTACAAATTTGAAGTGCAAAGTCATTTGACATTGTCTATTGTGTGATACATCAGTAAACATAATGAGTGAGTGAGTGAGTATGGTTTTACGCCGCTTTTAGCAATATTCCAGCAATATCACGGCGGGGGACACCAGAAATGGGCTTCACACATTGTACCCATGTCGGGAATCGAACCCTGGTCTTCGGCGTGACGAGCGAACGCTTTAACCACTAGGCTACCCGACCGCCCCTGCCTTTTCTTAATCATGCAATTCCATCAGGAAAGCATTCCAGCTGAATTTGTTGAAACAACAGTGTTTCTGCTTTCTCTATGAGTTCAACTTCATCAAATTGATCACTTATGGCCACCCCGTCAAGGCACTCCATGGTAGCCTTGACTAGTGATTCCCAGTTGTTGTACTGAAAATGAACAGGAAGGTTCACAGCTGATATATTGTCACAGAAACTTTTCTTCAGTTCATCTGCTACCTCAGCAGCATCAGGTATATCACATTTGTCTATGAGTGTCGGACATTTCTCAGAGGATTCTAAAAGGAAAAGAGGACCGTTCCTTCATTGGGAGGCAACACAGAGTTCCTGCAAGGTTAAACCTCCTGTGACAACATTGGCTGGGTTATCCTTTGTGTTCACATAATGCCAGCTGTCTGCAGGAGTCAGGGATTGTATCTCAGAGACCCAAGTCCTAACAAACACCTTGTACCGACAGGACTCTGACTGAAGCCATGTCAAGACAGTTGTTGAGTCACTCCACAATATGGTATCTTGGATATTCAATTCTTTGTGAAGTATAGCGGCTAACTGTGCACCAGTAAGGGCAGCAGAGAGTTCTAGTCTGGCTATTGAGAGCAGCTTCTCAGGAGCCACTCTACTTCTCGCAGCCACAAAACTGACAGCTATGTCACCATTACTATCTTCACTTCTCAAATAGGTAACTGAACCATAGGCACGCTCCGAAGCATCACAGAATATGTGCAGTTGTTTCTGTGACTGAGAAGGATCATGGTTTCTAGATGTTTAAACCTTCAGTGATGCATTACCATTGCTACAACAGGTTGTTCTTTTCTCCGAAAATCCCTCTGCCCACAAGATTTTCTACAGAGGATCCATCTGCCCACAGGATTTTCTACAGAATATCCCTCTGCCCATAGGATTTTCTACAGAATATCCCTCTACCCATGAGATTTTTTACAGAATATCCCTCTGCCCACGGGATTTTCTACAGAATATCCCTCTGCCCACAAGATTTTCTACAGAATATCCCTCTGCCCACGGGATTTTATACAGAAGATCCCTCTGCCCACGGGAATTTCTACAGAAGATCCCTCTGGCCTTTTGGAAAAAAATAAAGCTTTTTCATCAACATTTATTTCATGAAATGTTTACAGAAGTCTACGCGATATGGACATTGAAAACAATAGGACGTCCTATTCTGGTTGGCTCATCTGGAGTTACTGGCGACTGTAGACTTTACTGGCGACTGTGTAGGCGTCAGTTTTTCCGACTTGTCAGAAATAGTCTCACATCTCCATTTCGGATCGGCACCACAGATAATTGCAGACACTGCCGACTTCTGTTGATCAGATGCTTGTACGACCGCACGGCTTCACTTCGGTGCCCGGAAACAATATTTTTTTATTAAAAAAAAACCCTGATGGTTTCTCTGAGGTAAATAAGAAAGGCAATCTAACCCAAGCTCAAGTACTGCGACTGCAGCCTATAGTGGTCACGTTTTTGCAAGAACTGCAAAAGTTAGAATTTTATATATGATGCATTATATATAAATATCAAAACGTACCAGTTATTTTGCAAATCATCTGTTCGTCCACACCCTCTTGATACAGTCTGGTGGCGACGGTCGCCCAAGTGAGTGGTTACTTTTCCCCTGGATACCACAAAATTGAAAATTCACCACGTAAACGACTATCGTATTCCGTTCCCAGGGAAAATCACATGACGGTGCAAATTGACAATCAAGGCACTGCTTCAAGTTCTAGATCTTGTTTCATGCCTAAATTAATATGTATTATCGATAGCAGCATTGTACTCACCATAGAAAGAGGACGGAGTTAAAAAAAGGCCGTCTTCGTCGCTCCCCTCCATTGTGCAGGTTGCGTCAAAACTGACTGCAGCTGAACAAATGTGATTTCAAGTCATAGCATCTAGCACGCACTGCATGTGCTCCACATGCGCGATCACGCAAAACGGTTGCGTTCGAGCTGTGTGCTTTTGACGACTGAGAACTTTCGAGTGCCACAATTGAAATTTCAGAATTAAAGTTATGTCATGTAACTTTTCCTTTGCCGGACTGCATTATTTTCACGGATAGCCCGGGGAGGCAGTTTATATCCTTTACGTAGCATCTTGGTAGACACACTTGAGGGATATCACACTGTTCAGAATCCCACTTACACCAATGATCATCAAGTTTTCCAGTTTCTTTCACAGCGTCCCATTCATGTTTCGATCTCCTTAGGTCATGCACCAAGATTCTGGCTCTTGACGTGAACAGTGTCAAGTAGCCGATAGGATCATACTATGTGGCAAGGATGTTATGCGCAACTTTCATTGTCAGCTAATCATACGTAACTGGTTGATACTGGTAGCTAAGTTCGTCAGTGTTACATTTCTAGTGCAATACAAGAGCAAGTTCTTGCTTATCATCATGTCCAAGACTTGCCCACAGCTCGAAGGTATCTGACTTGGCCTCTGCAGGCAAGTCTTCTAGTATCTCAGGTACATTGCAAGCCCACTGACAGATGTCAAAGCCACCTTCAGCAAGCACCTTTCTCAGATTTGTAACTTGTTTCTTTGCTTGGCCAGGATTCATCAGACTATCCAGGCAGTTGTCTTCGTAGAAAGCCTCACCAACACAACTTCATAACATCAGGGTTCCGCCGCTGAGCGTCAATTGCTTCAGTAGGGCAATGGTCACACAACATGGTACCTGCCATTCTAGACATCTGGATCCACATTATTGTTCAAATTGCTCAACAGGAATCTGAGAATGGGTTTGTCTTCAGGTAGGAGTCGAATCTGGTGGAACATACCCTTTATATCACCTGATATTCCAACTGGGTATTCTCGAAATCTCAAGAACATGCCTAGGAGTGAGGATCCAAGGGCAGGACCCAGTAGAAGCTGGCTATTGAGATCTTGGCCCTTGTACTCGTAAGAGCAATTGAAGACAAAACGATGTTCCCCACTGTGTTCAACAAGGTGATAAACCATGATTCATCAGTTAACCTTGCCTGTTCGTCACTTATGATTAGCACAAAACCTGCATCAACTAGTCTCTAAATTTGATCATTGTGGATCTTTGCAAGCTCTGGGTGATTCTGATGGTGTTTCTCAGTTCATCTCAGGTTAGACATCAAAGCTTCCTTTCCTGCCTGTAACTTAATATGGTCAGATTTTCGCATTAGTAGTGTTGCTTAGTGCTTACCATCGCTAACTTTTACTCGCACTGTTTTAGCTTCAAGTTTGGATATAGCTTGTTGATCCTGTTTGGAACGAGTTACTTTTCTCTCATTGAAAGGCAAAATGTCAACTTGCCATAGTCTTTCAACATTGTTCATCACCTGATCTGGACTGGAAACTGCTGTGAAATGGCATTGCATGTCTTTGGGATTCATGAATATCTGACTTGGTCCCTGGAGGGCTCAGTCCAGCTTGGCATACACTGCCACTGGAGCTTGTTCCGGACCAAACACGATTGGTTGGGTTGGCAATATGAAATCTGCATGATCAGAACCCATGAGGATAGTAGTGATAGCTTTGTCGATCATTGGCAAAGGTGTATTTCTCAAATGAAGGTAGTGCGGGCTTCCACTGGATATGAGTACTCTGACAAGGATAGCTGCTCTGAGGCGAAGGCGTTGGAAATCAGGGAATCTAACATCGGGTCTGTCTCTGGATGAGATCAGAAGGTTCAGGCTGTGACCTTGGCAGTTGAAAGGTCCTTCATGAATTGTCGTGAGCATGATATTATCTGGTGTCTTCGGAAGGTTCAACTGCTTCACCACAGAGGTCAGTAACATTGTCCTCATCGAACCAACATCTAAAACAGCATAGCTTTCAATGGCTCCTTCAGGGCCATGAAGTAGTACAGGAATTACCTTCAACATTATACTGTGAGGGCGTGTAGGCTGATCAAGGTATAGTGAGAGATCCATTCAATAGTCCTAAAGGGACAGAGTTCCCCCTTTCCCAGTGGCATCATGCAGGATTATCAAATGTAGTTTCCAACAAGATAGACAGGTCTTCTTCAGGTTACACTGTGCCATCCTGATAACTTCTTCTGTTGACAGTTTCTTGAAGTCGACACAGTTGCTGAAATGATGTTCACCACTGTTGCAGTATGCACAAATCCCGGTGGTACCTGCAAATGTCTTAGGTTTAGCAGCCTGTGTTAAGGTTTGGACTGTTCAATCTTGATTAAGAATACTGCAGTTGGAGGATTTTGCTTCTGTGGAGGGTGAGAATTATCCTTTGTTGATCTGTTTAAGTTTCAGGTCTCTCCACAGCAACAGCTTGGTGTGCGATTCTTGTGGCAAGTGCTTTCGTTCTCACCAGTCGGAGAAGTGAATAAGGGTGTATGTCTGATCTTTATCAGTACTGAGGATGTTCTTGTTGATTCAGTACTCAACAAAACTATCACGAATTGAGTGAGTGAGTGAATATTGCTTAACGCAGCATCAGCAATTTTGCAGCTATTCGCGGCGAGAAATGTCTTTTGTGTAATCAGATAGCAACCAATAGCATAAAAGTGATGTTGAAAATCACTAAAATCTCAGTCATGTATCACATTCAGAGGTAAAAGACTGACTGTTCAGGTAAAAATCTATATTTTATCATAGAGCTTGATTTCCTTTAAATATGCTAAAATCAAGTGATTAGAAACTGTGGTAAAAAGTTCAGATAAGGTACGAACATTACCATAAAAACGTTGTCTGACAAGTGCAAAATCAACACATTCCAGCAGAATGTGCTTCATAGTAAGAGGGCTATGGCAGGGTATACAAAAAGGTGGATCTTCACCCTTCAATAAATATGAATGTGTATAATAACTGTGTCCAATGCGGCATCGCTGCAAAACAACTTCATCGTGACGATATAAACCAGAATGTGCGTGACCACCAATCAATGGTTTGATAGCATGAAGTTTGTTCATAGTCTTGGTATTCCAACTTTTTTGCCAATGGTCATTCACATATTGTCTGATGGAAGGTTTTAGATCAGAATATGGGAAGTTTGTGTTGGAAATTGGTTTATTAAGAGCAGCTTTTGCCGAAGAATCTGCTTTACAGTTACCACTGATGCCAACATGACTGGGCAGCCAACAAAAAATGATATCTTTTCCAGCTACGGATAAATTGAGATGACACCTTAAAATTTCAGCTAAAAATGGATGATCCACTTTTCGATTTTTGATGGCCTGTAAACAGGACAAACTATCAGATAATATGAGAAAACTGCTTTTAGAAGACTGTTCAATATATTGCAAAGCTAATAATATAGCCTGAGCTTCTGCCGTAAATATCGAACTTCCGTCAGTTATACGCATAGACACTGTATAATTGTTAGCAACAGCTGCAGCAGACACCTTTTCATCATTTTTTTAACCATCAGTGTAAATACTGGTATAAGAGGAATATCGGTTCTTCAGTTCATGAAATTCTTGTTGATAAAATAACTGATTAGTGTCAGACTTCTTCAGGTTCGCTAATTCTAAATTAACAGCAGGTTGTATCGATTGCCAAGGAGGCATTTCTGAGAGTTTGTATTCGGCAATGGCAGATAGATTTAAATGGGCATCCTTGATATGGGATTGCATGCGAATTCCAAGTGGTGGGATTGTGTTGGGATTTCTGATATATAAATGCAGATATGGAGCATTGAAGATATTGTTAAATGCTGGATTAGAAGGATGAGAGCGGAGTTTAGTGATATATTGTAATGCCAGTTTTATTCGTCTTAAGCGAAGACTGGGTTCATTGGCTTCCACATATAGACTGTCAATTGGCGATGTCCTAAATGCTCCAAGACACAACCGAAGACCCTGATGGTGAATAGTGTCAAGTACTTGAATGTATGATTTACGAGCTGAGCCATAAAAGAAGCAGCCGTAATCAAGTTTAGACCTTATCAAGGTTCTATAGAGATGTAATAGTGTTCCTCTATCACCACCCCACCTAGTATTTGACACTACCTTTAAAATGTCAAGCGCTTTCAAACATCTAGCTTTAAGATTTTTAATGTGGGGTATAAATGATAACTTTTGATCAAAGGTAATACCCCAAAACTTGGTTTCTTTGACCACTTTTATTGGAGTATTATTTAAAGTCAATTCAGGATCTTTATGCAGTTTCCGTTTATTGCAAAAATGAACACAGCAGGTTTTAGTTTTGGAAAACTTAAAACCATTTTCTAAGGCCCATTTCTGTATTTTATTGAGACAAAGCTGTAACTGTCTCTCAATGCTATTCATATTTGCACCACAGCATGAAACATTAAAGTCGTCAACAAACAACGAACCATCAATATTTTCATTTAAAACTTTAGCAAGACTGTTGATTTTAATGCTAAAAAGTGTCACTGATAAAATACTGCCCTGAGGGACCCCCATTTCCTGATCATATATCTCGGACAAAGTGGAGCCTACTCTAACTTTAAAATTTCTATCTTCTAAAAAGCGAGTGATGAAATCCGGCATATGGCCACGTATACCCATGTCGTGGAGATCTTTTAATATACCATCCTTCCACGTGGTATCGTAAGCCTTCTCAAGATCAAAAAAGATCGACACAACATGTTGCTTGTTTACAAAGCCATTCCGTACAAATGATTCCAATCGAACAAGATAATCGATGGTGCTCCTGTTGTGTCTAAAACCACATTGAATGTCTGTGATCAGATTATTTGATTCAAGAAACCAAACGAGACGCCGGTTGATCATCAGTTCCATGGTTTTACAGAGACAACATGTCAGTGCAATAGGTCTGTAATTAGAAGAATCTGTGTGATCTTTACAAGGTTTAGGCACAGGTATTATAGTAGCCTCATGCCAGGAAGGAGGGAAGTTACCATTTTCCCATATATTATTAAATATGGATAAAAGGGTTAAAAGAGAAGGCTGAGGAAGATGTTTCAAAAATTGATAATGTACGTCATCTGGTCCAGAAGCTGTATCATGAGCCTTGGTCAAAGCCTCTTGTAACTCCGTCAATGAAAAGGATTCATTGTAATCCTCTGCATTATCAGACCGAAAATTCAGAGTTTTCCTTTCCTGCTGATTTTGAAATTTTTGAAATTTTGGGTCATAATTGCTAGAGGAGGAATTTTGGCTGAACGTTTCTGCCAACTTATTAGCAATATCCTGTTTTGATGTCAATATATCATGATTAGATTGTAGATGCTGAATATTGTTCTGTGACCCCTTTCCTTTTATCTTTCTTATCATATTCCATACTTTATTAAGGGGGGTACGAGAATTTATTTTTGAAACAAACTTTTTCCAGCTTGAACTTCTATTTTGTTTAATTGTTCTACGAGCCTTTGCTCTTGACATTCGTAAGCAGTTTAAATTATTGGCTGTTGGGTGTTTATTAAACACTCTTTCAGACTTTTTCCTATTTTTCCTAGCTTTTCTACAATCGTCATTATACCATGGTGTTTTTACATGTGGATTTGTCGAGGTCTTAGGGATGGTTTCTGTGGCAATGTTGATTAATTTAACCGTAAATGATCTGATCTGATCAGGATCATCAATAAAATTTTCAAAGGTTGATTCATCACTGCACATGGTACTAAAGGTTTGCCAATCTGCCTTGTTGAGTTTCCATTTAGTAATGGGCGGGTCCTGACAAGGAGCCATAGTTTTGAGTAAGGTTGGGAAATGATCACTCCCACAAAGGTCATCATGGACTGACCATGAGAACTCATCTAAAAGGGACGGATCAGCAAAGGCTAAATCAAGAGCTGAGTAAGTACCAGTCGCTGGATGTAAATACGTGTTGCTACCATCATTAAACAGACAGAGATCATGCTTCTGGAGCAACTCTTCAAGTATTTTCCCTTTATGATTTTGATCACCCGAACCCAATAATGGATTGTGACCATTAAGATCGCCCATAAGGAAAAATGGCTTAGGAAGTTGGGTGATAAGAGTATCTAAATCTTTTATCTGAAGTGCAGTGGATGGAGGTAAATACAGAGAACATAAAGTAATAGCAATATGCAGAGTTAATCGTACTGCAACTGCCTGTAGGTTGGTATTTAGCGGTATAGCACTGTGTAATGTACCTTGTCGAACAAGTACACTGGCACCACCCGTTCTTTTACCATTGGTAACCTTCGCATATGAATGAAACATATGATATTGACGGAAGTCAATATTATCCTATTCTCTTAAATATGTTTCTTGAAGACTAAAAGACACAGGATTAAATTCCTCAGATAGAAGTTTAACCTCATCAAAATTCGCCCTAAGCCCTCGACAGTTCCATTGTATAATAGTGTTATTATGCATTATGGGGCACTGACAGGAGACCTTTCACGGCCTTTTTTCCTAGGGGAATGGCTTCTGGATCGTGTGTTTTGTGGAGAAGACACATCCATGTCCTTGAACACACCAAACCTATTAAACATAGTAACAGGATCTCTTTGACCCTTAGGGAGACGATCTGATTTGCCTTTGTTTTTTGAGTAGTCAACATTTTATTTGATTTCTTAGCTGGTTTTGGGGTATGTGTTTGAGAACTGGCAGTTTCTAAAACAGTTGCTGAATTAGGAGAAAGTGAAAGTATTTCAGGTGATTCCGTTGAGGTCCATGTGTAATCTGTCTGACATCCGACAGTTGTGTGTGAAACAGGCTGTGAAACAGGTTGGGGAACAGGCCGTGTATTTGGTCGTGAAACAGCTGCAGAGTAAGAATTTCGTTCACACTGTTCTTCATCTAAAACAATTTTCTTAGCATCTTGAAAAGAGATGTTCCCCTCATGTTTGACTTTGACAACCTTTGACTCGCGTTTCCAAACTGGACATTCTTTTGACGAGGAAACATGGTTACCGCCACAATTCACACATGAGGGATCTTTATCACACTCGGAACCGTCTGCACAATTGCCACCACAGCGATGACAAGCAGCCTGTTTGTCGCATGCTCTGGAACCATGTCCATAGTGTTGACATTTGTAGCATCTCAATGGATTTGGTATGTACATATCAACCTTGATACTACAATATCCTGCTCGAATTGAAGTTGGAAGAGTTGGAGTACCAAAAGTAAACAGGTACGTATTGGTCTTGGTGACCTCACCATTTCTCTTTGAAGTAAACCGTTTCAAAGAGAGAACATGTTGGCTTTTGAGTTCTTCAAGGATATCTGCTTCAATCATATCAGCCAGGAATCTACCTCTGTCTCGTACTATTCCCTTGCTGCTATTCAGTGACCTATGCGGAGAAACCACAACGGGAACATTTGCCAGTGACTTTATGGACAGAAGGCTAACTGCTTGTTTGTGTCTCTTACATTTTATCAGCAAACACCCACTACGTCGTCTTTTGGCATCATCGACGTCTCCAGCTATGCCTTGTATAGCTTTCTCAACGGCAAATGGGTTAAGCTTAAGAGGTGAACCATCCAAAGCAGAAATGACTAGAAATCTGGGCCAGTTTTCAAAAGTGACAGTAGCCTGCGGACGAACGTCCTCAGTACCAAACCAATCATCTGAATCATGGGAACGTTTTTTCATAGGGGGTTCCATGGTGGTAGTGTATATGTTTCACCGTCTTGGCTCCCCACCCACCATGGAGTATCAACAAGGACGATGCCATACACCTGTGGGCCTCCAACAGGTGACACCAAGGATACCAAGAGGGTATACTCAAGCAGAAGCATCAAAAAAATGTTCCACCGGATTGGCCCATGAGCCATCGCCTTCTGGGCATTATGACTCTAGGCAAACATAGCAATGTTCAAGTAATTCTTGATTTTATAATTTCAAACAATAGTTGTCTACACGAAAATGAGTGTAACAGGAGATAGTTCTATTAGTTAAAGAACATCTGAAGTCAAATTGATCAGTACAATAAATTGAAATATAGCTCATGACCACCGAAGTTGTGCTAATGAAATTAAACGCACAGGGCATGGCATGACCAGCCGATTGATAGGACCGGGCCCATCCTACCACCCGTTTAGGCGAAGTAAGGGTCGAAGTGGTCTATTGGGCAAAGGAACGCTATTCCTGGAACCACTGCCCTCAACCACCAGACTCCCGTCCTCCGCCGACACAGGGACGCAACCCACGGCAAACGGGCTGCCCACTTTGGTCGCCTCATACGACCAGCAATGGGGTGCTGTGGAAATATTCTACCCCGGTTCCACACGGGGGAAGAGCTATTAGCGCTACCCAGCACTCACCACGAGGAGGTTGCTCTTCACGAGTGCCTATCACGAATTGAATGTGGTAACGTTCCCAGAAGGCGATGAACATGAGAGCCACATTGGAGTTCATACCCATTTTCTCCCTCAAGGGATTTCAGCATTCCCACTAGAGAATGAACAGACAAGGCAAAGTTCTCAAATGTGTCACTTTCCCCAAATCTGACTGGAGCCATGTGCATAATTGTAGCCATTTCAGATTGTACAAGCTGCCAGGGCCGCTGCCACTATTTTGTAACATTTGCTGTGAAGTCATTGGAAAACGGCTCAAATTCTGGGGCATGAGGATTCAGTTTCTTTGGTGACTTGGTTTTCAGGTGGTTCATCATTCTCTGTCAGCATAGATTCAAGTAGCTTGGCTTCATGTAAATCTCTTTCCAAATTCCAAATCTTCCTTACTTGTTGTAATTCAGCATGCATTCTCTCTTGCCTTTAGGTTCTGCGCCCGAATATGTGCTGTGCGTATTTCTTCTTCAGCTTTATGTTGGGCTTCAATCACCTCATCTTCTAGTATGCTTAAGACTTCATCTGCTTCCTGTTCCTCATGGCACCTATGGCAAAGTTAATTAAGTTGGGCTTGCTCCTTCATACATGCAAGTTTGGGAGCCTGATGATCCGACAGCTAACTGGCAGCTGATATGTGACTACGAACCGAATGGCGGCTTTTATGACTGAGACATGACTGATTGGAATCTTCATCAGAACGCCTTCTGTCTTCATCTGAGTGTTCACCTGGTCGTCTATTTTCTGATCTAGATGTGTGACTTTATGAGAAAGCACTGAATGTCTCTTAGATTTTCTATCCAAATTATGTGCATCAGAATTACATGACACTGAGTGATTGGAATCAGAATTGTTCGTTTAACCTACCTTATTCAAATGTCTAGGGCTCTGAATGGATTTGTTTCATCCATATCAACTTGTGCCATCTTGATGAAATCGGACTACTTTAATAACCGAGTCGGACATGTTTAGGCTGTTGTTCTTGGTTACTTGAGTTTGGGGAACGTCTTTTGTCAGGAATTGATTGAATGATTTTGAAACAGGAAATTCTCACTCCTTGAAATGAGTGTGTCAAATCTCACTGGTGTGTCTGAGGAAATATCATATTACATTTGGTTGAAGGGTCAAGTTACGGTCAAATTATACTGAGTCAAATTAAAAACTTCATATTTTTAAAAGTAATCCCATATATGATATACCATGGACAAATGTATCAGAGAAGGTAATTTTTAATCACTAATGTCCGAAGAATGATTTTAATTAACGGTGGTAACCATAATTTGTTCCACCACCTACAGTATTCAGTAATAAAATCAACAGTTTAAATCATAAGTCCCAAGCACGAGAATCTGATGGCACACAAGTTCAGTAGCGTGTATGGCCACCATGTGCATTGACAACTACCACACAACGCCTCCGCATGGACCTTGTGATGCTTGTGAACACATTATTGGGAAGATGACGCCATTGTTGCTGCAAAATGGTGCCAAGATCTTACAAATTCTGTGGTTGATTCTGGAGAGTGCGCAGACTTCTGCCAAGAGCCTCCCAGACGTGTTCGATGGGATTGAGGTCGGGAGACCTTGAGGACCAGTCCATGACGTTGACTCCCGCATTCTGAAGGAAATTCCTTGTCAAAATTGCTGTGTGGGGTCTGGCATTGTCGTTTTGGAAGATCAAACCGGGTCCATGTGCTGCCATAAAAGGCAGAAGTTCTGGTGCCAATACCTGGTCGCGGTAAGCAGCAGTGTTGAGGTTGCCACGGATGACAAGAAGCCTGGAACGTGCATTGCCACAAAAAGCAACCCACACCATGATACTTCCAAATGAAATCTGTCAACTTCCTGTACACAACACTGGGCGTCACGTTCATGACGGCGCCTCCACACCCTCGCCCTACCATCAGCAAATCGAAGATTAAATCGGGATTCATCACTGAAGACGACTTGATTCCAATTCCTCTGAGTCCATCGTAAGTGTTGCTGTGCCCACAATTGATGTTGACGTCCGTGTAATTGAGTCAGAATCGGCCGCAGTATTGCCGTCGTGCTTGAGATGAGCAGTTTCCAGACTGTTTTGAACAGTTTGCTCACTCAGTCTACCCC
The DNA here is from genome assembly GCF_022045235.1 of Haliotis cracherodii. Lineage (NCBI taxonomy): Eukaryota > Metazoa > Mollusca > Gastropoda > Lepetellida > Haliotidae > Haliotis > Haliotis cracherodii. The sequence goes on from NW_027266319.1 coordinate 21,997,451, forward strand.
TAAACAGTTCATTTCTGGTTGGTGTAGCCATCAAAAATCGGTTATGGAGGTGACGTAAGACAATCTGGTGATCCTCTGCATGTGAAGTCACATGTGGTCGACCTGGCCGAGGGCGATCAGCGTCGGTACCCATTTGCTGTAGACGAGTCTGTAAATCATAAACAGTCCGTCGACTACAACCCATCGTCCTTGCGACTCCAGCTACGGACGTTCCCGTCTGCAACATGCCGATGGCACGTTCACGTTGCACATTTGAAAGGCCTGGCATGACAAATGGCCTTAAAGACTTTTGTTTTCTTGTGTGTTCCTTTTTTGTTAATGACTGCTAACAAGTATGGCTGAAAACATGTGCAGTATTATGGCCACATGACCAGTTGCACATTAAAAAAAACACTTTTGCCACTATGGTGCTGTGCACATGATTTTGATCGATTCACCTGTACAAAAACAGGTGTTATCTGAAGACAATATGTGGCCATTACTGTTTCAATACACAATAAGGGCCCACAATGATAACTGGTCAAAATGTTAAAATTTAAGGATTGTGACGTTTTTACTTTGGTTCAGTATATTTCAGTTCTTATTCTTGATATACGGAGTTAAAGACAGATATTCCTAATCATGTGCGGTGCTGTGGTAGGATGTTGGCAGTATCAGGCAATCACTGAGATGGATGTTGAACAGAACTAAGTGACAAGGTGAGATTCAGACTGCATTTATTTGATGATTAAAAGGTACGAGACTCAGTTGTAGACAGACTGTTCCATACAACGGCCTTGAGAACTATCAGACCTCCATGGTCTAGTGGATAGAGCGTCTCCCTGGAGAGCGGATGTTTGGGGGTTCGAACCCTGGCTGTGTCATACCGAAAGACGTTAAAAGATGGTCCTTATTGTTACCCTGTTACCAAAGGATATTGGTACAAAAATTTTCATTAGATCTCACAATCTAATGGCACACTCTCCGGGGTAGAATAGGTCTTCAGCAACCCATGCTTGCCTTGAAGGTGACTATGCTTGTGGTAAGAGCGACGAACGGGATCAGGTGATTAGGCTTGCTGTGTGGATCGATGCTCATGATGTCAATCACTGGATTGTCTGGTCTAGACTCGATTATTTACAGACCATCATCTGAGTGCAACGAACAAACTAATGGCACACTCATACCATGTATTGACATGATGTTTGTTATCTCCTATATGTTCACTACCATTGTGATAGCTAATGTTCAGTGCTTTATTTTGATACTTACATCATCAGTATGGACATGGTAGTTTGTTATTCGTGTTTTCCCGGTGTTTAGAAACACACGTTGGTTAAGCGCCTCAGACTATTGTATTCTCTGGCAGTCCAGGAGAGACTGACCTCTACATTAGTGGCTTAAATGGGACTCCAATCACCATCACCACATAGCAACCAAACTCCGCTTAAGAAAATGCATCTTCCATGTTGTGTTACTGTCTACTCCAAAACCAAGGGGCTGGTGGGATAGCCTGGTGGTTAAAGTGTTGGCTTGTCCCACCGAAGATGCGGGTTCGATTCCCCACATGGGTACATTGTGTGAAGCCCATTTCTGGTGTCCCCTGCCGTGATATTGCTGAAAATTGCTAAAAAGCAGCGTAAAATACAACTCACTTACTACTTCTAAACCAGCATAAGAAATTTATTTGAATATATATAAAGCGTACATAGATCAAGCCTTAATGTTTTGTAATTTTAGTATAGTTTGGGAATTCAGAGCCACACTGATAAAAGTTGAGTGTTTATAGCTGTGAGGGTACACATAGGTTTCTGCCATGTTTCAAATTCAGTCTGCATTTGTCATGTCAAATTTGAAAATCTATTTCGGCCTGTCACGAGAATGGATATATACAGATGTGGTTGAGCCATGCTGCTCTGGATGTATTCATTTGAAACCTTCTAAACAAGCCTAGGATTCTTCAAAGTATGAGTATGGACAGTATTTTGTTAATTTAAGAATTTATTCAATAACTTCCATAACATGCCGATCAATTCACATGTGTGTGCGACCCTCTTTGAAGTTTTTGTTGGGTAGTGGACGGACGAATATCAATTAAATGCAGGCACCAACATGACAGCTGTTCAAGTGAGATAAAGAGTAGAAACTGTAGATATTATAAATAAAAATTTATTCCTATAGTGTTAATGATTCGTTTATACCTTCTGTAAAGTAGGGTCAAATAGGTATCAAAAGAAACACACGCCTCATGGAAGTTGCCATTTATTCGTCTAAAAAAAGAAAAAGGATTTACAAAAACTTAGAATCAACAGGAATCAGGTAATCATGAAATGGAATCGGAATCAAGGCGCTTCAAACACTGTAACAAAATTTGGGGGCGGCTGTGAGAAAAATTTGAGGTGCAAAGTCACTTGACATTGTCTATTGCGCGATACATCAGTAAACATGAACAATCAATTGTTGACAAGGAATACACCAGACCCATGTCAAGACTAGTCAAACTTTCAAACCTTATCATTAACCCGAACTTTTGCTGTTCGAACTCTACCATCTACGCTCCCACAGGTCTCAACTACACGTCTAACTGACCATTGAGCCGGAATCTGCTGAGGGTCAATGATTAGTACCACATCATCATCACACAAGTCACTTCTTCTGGTTCTCCATTTTTGTCGAATTTGAAGAGTGGGCAAATAGTACCTCACATATCTCTTCCAGAACTTATTGGCAATCACCTGACTGTGCCGCCAGCACTTCCTACCCAAAAGCCCCTCTTCTGGGTACACTACTTGTGGCAGTGGGGGGTCAAGCCTCCCAACAAGGAGGGAGTTTGGTGTCACAGGATCAAGGTCAGCCACAACGGTCGGGACATAAGCTAGAGGTTTTGAGTTCATTATGGCTTCAACTTCTATAAGAACATTTTCCAGGACTGTCTCAGCCACTGACTGATCTCCGAGAACAACTCTAAGGCCATGTTTAATAGACTTTATTTCACTCTACCAGCAGCCACCAACTTGAGGTGCATAAGGTGGATTATTCTTGAAGCATATCTTCTGCTTGGTCAACTGCTGAGCGATCTGAGGGCTCACTGAGGTAAATGCTTCAGTCAACTCAAGGTCACCACCCTTGAAATTGGTACCACAATCTGAAAGTATTTCATAGGGTTTCCCTCTGCAGTCTATGAATCATCTCAAAGACATGAGGAAAGCATTACTGTCCATACTCTCAAGCAGATCCAGGTGAACTGCCCTGGTTGTGAGACACTTGAAGACTATTCCCCATCGCTTTTCTCTTCTGCAGCCAATCTTGACCCACATTGGTCCAAAACAATCCACGCCAGTCAAGTAGAATGCGGGTTTGTACAGTCGATTGGGGGGGGGGGGGGGGAGATCAGACATCTGGGGTATCTGAGGAGATGCACATGATCTCTGACATGCTGTACAAAGTCTCTGATGGCGTCTGATTGCTTCCCATCCCCTCAGTATCCATAACTTTCATCGAACTTCTGCGAAGTAGCATTCCAGTCCATAATGGTGCAAGATTTCATCAAAGTCCTTGATGGTGAGTCTTGTTATGGGATGTATAGGGTCGAGGACTTAAGGGTGTTTGACATTGTCTAGGAATCCCTCAGCCTGTCTGAGTCTACCATCAACTCCTACCATGCCATCAGATGGGTCATATTCTGGATTGAGTTCTATAAGTTTGCTTGTACGGGTTATTGCTTTGCCTTCTCTTAATGATGCAATTCCATCAGGAAAGCATTCCAGCTTAATTTGTTGAAACAACAGTGTTTCCGCTTTCTCCGCACTCCATGGTAGCCTTGACTAGTGATTCCCAGTTGTTGTCCTGAGAACAATCAGGAAGTTCACAGCTGAGATATTGTCACAGAAACTTTTCTTCAGTTCATCTGCTACCTCAGCAATATCAGGTATATCACATTTGTCTATGAGTGTCGGACGTTTCTCAGAGGATTCTAAAAGGAAAAGAGGACCGTTCCTTCATTGGGAGGCAACACAGAGTTCCTGGAAGGTTAAACCTCCTGTGACAACATTGGCTGGGTTATCCTTTGTGTTCACATAACGCCAGCTGTCTGCAGGAGTCAGGGATTGTATCTCAGAGACCCAAGTCCCAACAAACACCTTTGTACCCCCAGACGACTCTGACTGAAGCCATGTCAAGACAGTTGTTGAGTCACTCCACAATATGGTATCTTGAATCGTCAAGCTCAGTGCTTTGTGAAGTGTATTGGATAACTGTGTACCAGTAAGGGCAGCAGAGAGTTCTAGTCTGGGCATTGAGAGCAGTTTCTCAGGAGCCACTCTACTTCTCACAGCCACAAAACTGACAGCTATGTTACCGTTACTATCTGCACTTCTCAAATAGGCAACTGAACCATAGACACGCTCCGAAGCATCACAGAAAATGTGCAGTTTTTTTCTATGACTGAGAAGGATCATGATTTATAGATGTGTAGCATCTTGGTAGACACACTTGAAGGATATCAAACCGTTCAGATTCCCACTTACACCAATGATCATCAAGTTTTCCAGTTTCTGTCACAGCGTCCCATTCAAGTTTCGATCTCCTTAGGTCCTGCACCAAGATTCTGGCTCTTGACGTGAACAGTGTCAAGTAGCCTTTAGGATCATACTATGTGGCAAGGATCTTATACGCAACTTTCATTGTCAGCTTATCATACGTAAGTGGTCGATACTGGTAGCTAAGTTCGTCAGTGTTACATTTCCAGTGCAATACAAGAGCAGGTTCTTGCTTATCATCATGTCCAAGACTTGCCCACAGCTTGAAGGTATCTGACTTGGCCTCTGCAGGCAAGTCTTCTAGTATCTCAGGTACATTGCAAGCCCACTGACAGATGTCAAAGCCACCTTCAGCAAGCACCTTTCTCAGATTTGTAACTTGTTTCTTTGCTTGGCCAGGATTCATCAGACTATCCAGGCAGTTGTCTTCGTAAAAAGCCTCACCAACACACTTCATAACTTCAGGGTTCCACCGCTGATCGTCAGTTGCTTCAGTAGGGCAATGGTCACACAACATTGACTGCAAGTAGTCCAGAAGGTCAGTACCTGCCATTCTTGACATCTGGATCCACGTTATTGTTCAAATTGCTCCACAGGAATCTGAGGATGGGTTTGTCTTCAGGTAGGAGTTGAATCTGGTGGAACATACCCTATATATCACCTGATATTCCAACTGGGTATTGTCGAAATCTCAAGAACACGCCTAAAAGGGAGGATCCAAGGGTAGGACCCAGTAGAAGGTGGCTATTGAGATCTTGGCCCTTGTACTCGTAAGAGCAATTGAAGACAAAACGATGTTCCCCACTGTGTTCAACAAGGTGATGGGGGATAAACCATGATTCATTGGTTAACTTGCCTGTTCGTCACTTATGATTAGCACAAAACCTGCATCAACTAGTCTCTGAATTTGATCATTGTGGATCTTTGCATGCTCTGGGTGATTCTGATGGTGTTTCTCAGTTCGACTCAGGTTCCTTTCCTGCCTGTAACTTAATATGGTCCGATTTTCGCAGGAGAGGTGTTGCATAGTGCTTACCATCGCTAACTTTCACTCGCACTTTTTTAGCTTTAAGTTTGGATACAGCTTCTTGATCCTGTTTGGAACGAGTTACTTTCGGCTCATTGAAAGGCAAAATGTCAACTTTCCATAGTCTTTCAACATTGTTCATCACCTGATCTGGACTGGAAACTGCTGTGAAATGGCATTGCATGTCTTTGGGATTCATGAATAGCTGACTTGGTATACACTGCCACTGGAGCTCGTTCCAGATCCAACACAATTGGTTGGGTTGGTAGTATGAGATCTGCATGATCAGAACCCATGAGGATAGTAGTGATAGCTTTGTCGATCATTGGCAAAGGTGTATTTCTCAAATGAAGGTAGTGCATCTTGAGGGCTTCCACTGGATACAAGTACACTGACAAGGATAGCTGCTCTGAGGTGAAGGCGTTGGAAATCAGGGAATCTAACATCGGGTCTGTCTCTGTGTAACGTGGGAATTCAATACAGAAGAGTGAATGGTTTCATCGAAGAGCATTTATTGTCGTTCCATGAAGTCAAACATGATGAAAAAAACCCAGGTGACTACAACCAGCTGACAAGGGTCAAAGGTTATCCATGCCTATCGTCAACACAGGGACAGTCACAGGGACGGTCACAGGTCAAGGAATGACAAAGTTGTGGCTTCGTGTGTGTAGCGCTCTAAAAATGTTTTGTACCTCTCACTTTGACAAGCATGGCGACTATGGCGGGAAAACTACGAAACAAGTGCACCATGGGAAAAGTTGAAAGCTTTGCGAACTTTTATCCAGTTTAACAATTACGATGCGTCAGAATTCTTACAGGTACATTTAATTATATTTTAACAGTTTATTAATAAATTTTAACAGCAAATGTAACTCTAAAACATTTCAAATTTGTGATTATTTCCGGAAGTTACCGACTATTTACGGCAAGGATTTTATGTGCGCAATACCTCTTCACACTCCCCAGCTAAACAGTTGACTCTAAACAGTTGGCAACTAACAATCTATATACTCTAAGGGACAATATATCATTCACATCAGGCATCTATTACAAGTCACAGGAAAAAGCATTTCGACTTGAAACAAGTAACTGCCACACTTAAAAAAAATACACATAATCAAATGTAAACAATATCAACATGGTGCAATAAACAATGTACACTGAGCTGTTTAAAAGTAATACTGGTATGGAAGTTGTAAACATAACACAGGCTTTGGTTCATCAAAAAGTTTCCTTTTTCACAGTAAATGTCTGGACGGAACAAATCAGCTCACTGTTTACTTTGGGACAGACTTCGCTCACAACTGCAGTAACAACAACTGCGACTGACTAATATTAGTTAACACAGTAGGATCTATTGGAGCAACTGCAGTCACTTCATTCTGTACTGCTGACTGCGGTAGGTTGTGAGGGTTGGGATGATGTCCGGCGTTTGAACACATTGTTCGTCGAAGTGGTGGAGCTACATCCTCCACACAAGCATCCATTTCAAGCTCACCACCTTGACACGAAGCAGTAGCATCACCTGGATCCCTACTATTAGTGGCAAGTGTGACTGTATCACTCACAACATAATCTTTGATGTTGTCACTATTAGGGTCACTACTAACTGCACTAGGGGCGGTCAGGTAGCCTAGTGGTTAAAGCGTTCGCTCGTCACGCCGAAGACCCGGGTTCGATTCCCGACATGGGTACAATGTGTGAAGCCCATTTCTGGTGTCCCCCGCCGTGATATTGCTGGAATATTGCTAAAAGCGGCGTAAAACCAAACTCACTCACTCACTAACTGCACTACACAGATTGTCCCCAGCATGATCACTCTCAAGTGTCTCATCAGCTGAATCACTGGAGGCCTGGGTGTTTACAGGCTCCCCTGCTGTGCATGAAGCACTTCCACACACTTTTGAAATACCCTTGTTGGATACCTCATCCAGAACACTAACACGAAACGTACAAGCTTCTGGAAGAAGGTTCTCATTCTCGGCTTCAACTGCAGCACTTCTGGCAGTTGTACTGACCACTGGTTCCACTCTGTCTTCAAGATGGGGGTCTGTCTGTATATCAGACACAAGTGTTCTTGAGTCCAACAGTTCTTTTCTGTGTACTAGTTTTGGATTATCACTGTCGAGAGGACATATAGCATAAACTTGGTTTTCTTTCCTAGCAATAACTTTGTATGGCTCTGGTCGCCAAATGTCTTGAATCTTATGTCTCCCGGCCGGATGATTTCTGAGAAATACCCTGGCTCCAACTACAAGTTCTCTGTCATTCGTGTTTTTATTTACTCTTGCTTGCCTTTGCAGAGCAGCTTCTTCGGTTCTCCTGCTGGCTTGGTTAAAAGCTGCTTGTAACCGCTGATGGTGTTCTGTCACCCAGTCCGTCTCTGTGGTCTCGTCTACTTGATCTCCTATGACAAGGTTAACCGGAAACTTAGGGTCTCGCCCGAAGAACAAGTAGAAGGGTGAATACCCTGTGGTAGCATTTGGGGTACAGTTGTAAGCATAGATCAGCTCTGGCAGTAGTTGTGGCCATTTCTTCTTTTGAGGGAGAGGCAAGGTTCTTAGCATGTTATGCAGAGTTCTGTTGAATCTCTCACACTGCGAGTTTCCTTCTGGGTGATATGGTGTGGTTTTGGTCTTTTTTACACCATAAATGCTACATAGCTCGTGGATGATGTTGGATTCAAAATTTCTACCCTGATAACTATGTAGCCGCCGGGGGACACCAAACTTGACGAACCATTCTTTAACCAAGATCCTGGCAACAGTCCTTGCGGTCTGATACCTGGTTGGGAAGGCTTGTGTGAATTTAGTGTACACGTCCGTAAGAACAAGTACATTTTCGAGTCCATGAGTGCCTTTCTCCAACAGTGTATAGTCCATTGCTATAATTTCGAGTGGTCGTTTGGCGATGATGCTTCCATATGATGGCTTCACAGAGGGCCCATGTTTCCCAAGCAAACACCTCTCACACTTTTTGCAGTATTCTTCTGTGTCCCTTGCCATGTATGGCCAGAAGCATCTCGCACTCAGAATGGAAATGGTCCTCTCTGCACTGGGATGTCCACTTTCGTCATGGCTAGCCTTGAGGACTCTTGATTGGAGCTTGTTGGGAATAACAACTCGCAATGTTGGCTTATTATCCACTTTCACCTGACGATAGAGAACTCCATTTTGCAGGACCATGTTTTTCCAGCATTTCAGCATTCTACGTGTATTTGGATGCTCTTTCAACCGGTCTCTGTAAGATGGATACTGGTCCTGGTTGTAATGAAATGGGAACCTCTTGATGTGTACATCTTCTTCCTGCATTTTCTTCATTTCATCGGGGAGGACAGTAGGGAGATTTGTGCTTGGTATTGGTTCATGGCGTACTGTTTGTATTTGCAAAGACTCCAAACAAACTGACTTCGTGTCCTGCTGGATCTGCGTCTTCAGTTGGACGGGTACCATGGTTGACATAACTGGCATGTCACTGGAGCCAATTACGGAAATCTTTTCCAGTCGTGCAACTTCAGGGATGTGGGTTTCTTTCCTGCTTAATGAGTCAGTGTTTCTGTTCTTCTTTCTCGATCTGTGCCGAATGACAAGGTTGAACTGTGCCAGTTCTCCAATCCATCTTGTTTCCGTTGCACCTAACTTTGCAGTGGTCTGGACATAGCTCAATGGGTCATTGTCTGTGTAAACAGTACATTCAGCTCCAAGAAGGAAATCTCTAAATTTTTCGGTGACAGCCCACTTCAGTGCAACAAGCTCCAACTTCATACTGCTGTAGTTGTCCATATTTCTTTCGGCTGGTCTTAAGGATCTGCTAGCAAAGCTCAGCACCACTTTTCCAGATTCCTGGTCCTGTGACAATACTGCTTCTAATCCATAGTGACTAGCATCGACCTCAAGGATATATGGTCTATCAAAATCAGGGTGTCCCAGGACTGGCGACATGGTAAGACGAAGCTTCAGCTCTTCAAAGGCCTTGTCACAAGAGCTGTCCCAAGCTTTCATACCACTCCCTGGCTGAACTTTTCTTCTTCCTTTCTTTCCCAACCTTTTGCCTTGCAGACGTTCTAGAGCTTCTTCAAATGTTGTCCCAAATATAAGAATGTCATCTAAATAGATGAGGAGAGTTTGGAAATTTTAGTCGCCGAAGATTTTATCCATCAGTCTCATGAAAGTTCCTGGGGCTCCAGTTAATCCAAACGGCATCTGCAGATACTCATATAAGCCACCTGTTCCTGTCCGAAAGGCTGTCTTCTCGATGTCTTCTTCTACAACGGCTATCTGGTTAAACCCATGGGCAAGATCCAGACTACAGAAGTATTTGGCATCCTTTAATACAGTGAGGGCTTCTTCTATCCGAGGTAGAGGATAGGCGTCTTTCCGAGTTTTCGCATTCAGCATGCGATAGTCGCAGCAAACTCTCAGTTTACCTCCCTTCCGCACTAGCACAATTGGGGACGCATATGGACTGGATGACTCCCTGATAACTCCCTTGTCTAACGACTTCTTGATATATTCTCGTACTTCTTGCCAGTGGCTTGGGGGAATACGTCGATGTGGAATGCGAACTGGGGCATCATCAGGTGTTATAATTCTGTGCTTGATGGCATCTCAGAATCCAATATCTTCCTCATCCTTACTGAAAGTGCTGGCATGTTTGGCAATAACTTTGTGCAACTGTTCCTTATGAGAATAAGGCAAATCACTGTTAATCTCCATACGTTTCATGAGATTCTCTACTAGGTTGGCTCCATGTATTGATTGAGATACCTCCGTGACTTGGACTTCATTTAAACTGACGTCAACTACATCTATTCTTGGCTCAACCTCAGCAGCGTTGAGTATTCCCACAGGTGTCCTCGGCCTTAAATAGATGTCCTTGTCACTGAAATTGGCGACTTGAAAAAGAACTCGTCCGGTTTTGTCAACAGTGACCACCGTTGGTCCAAGCACTAATCCTTTAGGGAGGGGTAGTGAAATTTCCTCAATGACAGCTGTGAAGGGCTCTTTCGATGGTGCCACACTTCCTTCCAGGACTTGTAGTGATCTTGCGGGTATGAGCGTTGGTTTCTTCCCAGCTGTCCTCACCTTGGCATCACTTCTTGCTGTTGCGATCTCATCGTAGTATACCAAAAGATCTCGGACTTCATCATCCACTGTTACGCTATTTGTTTCTAAAAGGGATTTCATGTCTCTAAGAGCGTTGCATCCTAAAAATCCAGGGACTCCTAATTTTCTTTCTTGCATCGCTGTTTCTAAAGGGTCTTTCACTACGAGGAATCCTATAGATTTTAGTTCATGGCCAAAAGTAACTATATCCAATGCTAGATAGCACAAGTAGGGGATGTCCTGTCCATTGGCAGCCTTAATTCGGATCAGTCCTCCAATGTCGACGATTTCCTTTCCTTGAAAGTAATCCCTGTAAAATGATTCTGTAATCGTCGACACCTGTGCTCCGGTATCCACCAGACATCGGATCTTGATCCCATTAACATCAATAACGGTCTCCGGACATCTCCCTACTAGTCTATGTAAGAGTGGACCATAAGCATTGTTTTCTTCAACCCCCACAGTGAGGTCCTCCGCTGTGGGTTTTACATGTTTAAAGCCCTTGGTCTTCAAGAACGGGAAGCAGATCGGTTCGGACAATCGCGTCGCATGTGACCCTCTTCGCCACATTCCCAGCAAGCCCTTGTCCTTGGTCGAGCGTTGATGGTGAGAAGCTCTTGTATCTGTTTTTGTTGTTCCTCTATCATGGCCTCCTGTCTCTTCAAGACATCTTCAAAGTTTGATCGATGTTCTTGATAATGTACATTCTTTTCCTTTAATGGAGTGTTGCCAAGCCATTCGATAAGATCCCTTAAGTCCAGGAAACTCATGCTGGGGTGCTCGATAGTAAGGCGCCTTGTCTCTCGTTTTTGGACGTCGCTCTGTACAGCTTCCGCCAGTTGACCTTTAAGGGCAGACTCCTTCATTCCGCTGAAAGTAGGATCAATTTCGATGATCTTGTCATATAGATCAATAAGATCAAGGGATACAGTAACCAGATCCTGTCCAGACGACTGGCGATAGGAATAGAAGCGGTGCTGTGCCGACGGTAAGTCACATCCATCGCCGAACACTTTCCGCAAGATCCGTATAATGTTGGTCGGAGAATTCCTGATGTCTGATCCTCTGGCAAGGATTTCTTGTCAGGACCGTCCACCAAGATTCTCGCATAGCAGAACAGCGAAATCTTCTGTCTTCAACTTGCGGGTTTCTGCAGCACATCTCACATCCAAAATCCATTCTTCTAGTGAGACATCACCGGGTTTGGATGCTTTGTCCTTGAAGCGAGCTATTTGTCGACCCGTAGACAGGACAACAGGCTTGTTGATCCTTGCAGCCAGTGCATCCTCCTGTTCCCTCACTTTCAGTCTCAGGACCTCCAACTCCTTCGCGACAGCTTCCATTGTTTCAGCAGACCATTCAGCTTCCCCCTGCAAGTTGATGTTACTTGGGCTGGCAGACCCAGACATCTTGGCTGTAGGACTCTCCCTCACATCGACTTACTCATCACAGTCACCCTGGGGGTTACCTTCACATCGCTTCTATATCCCACTTCTGACACCATTTTTGTAACGTGGGAATTCAATACAGAAGAGTGAATGGTTTCATCGAAGAGCATTTATTGTCGTTCCATGAAGTCAAATATGATGAAAAAAAACCAGGTGACTACAACCAGCTGACAAGGGTCAAAGGTTATCCATGCCTATCGTCAACACAGGGACAGTCACAGGGACGGTCACAGGTCAAGGAATGACAAAGTTGTGGCTTCGTGTGTGTAACGCTCTAAAAATGTTGAGTACCTCACACTTTGACAAGCATGGCGACTATGGCGGGAAAACTACGAAACAAGTGCACCATGGGAAAAGTTGAAAGCTTTGCGTACTTTTATCCAGTTTAACAATTACGATGCGTCAGAATTCTTACAGGTACATTTAATTATATTTTAACACTTTATTAATAAATTTTAACAGCAAAAGTAACTCTAAAACATTTCAAATTTGTGATTATTTCCGGAAGTTACCGACTATTTACGGCAAGGATTTTATGAGCGCAATACCTCTTCACATCTGGATGAGATCAGAAGGTTCAACTGCTTCACCACATAGTTCAGTATCATTGTCCTCATCGAACCAACATCTAAAACAGCATAGCTTTCAATGGCTCCTTCAGGGCCATGAAGTAGTACAGGAATAACCTTCAACATTATACTGTGAGGGCGTGTAGGCTGATTAAGGTATAGTGACAGATCCATTCAATAGTCCTAAACGGACAGAGTTCCCCCTTTCTCGGTGGCATCATGCAGGATTGTTAAATGTAGTTTCCGACAAGATAGACAGGTCTTCTTCAGGTTATACGGTGCCATCTTGTGTGCACGACCACATTGCCAACATCGCCTCATATCCTTTATCTAGGCGATAACTTCTTCTGTTGACAGTTTCTTGAAGTCGACACAGTTGCTGAAATGATGTTCACCACTGTTGCAATATGCACAAATCCCGGTGGTACCTGCAAATGTCTTAGGTTTAGCAGCCTGTGTTAAGGTTTGGACTGTTCAATCTTGATTGAGAATACTGCAGTTGGAGGATTTCGCTTCTGTGGAGGGTGAGAATTATCCTTTGTTGATCTGTTTAAGTTTCAGGTCTCTCCACAGCAACAGCTTGGTGTGCGATTCTTGTGGCCAGTGCTTTCATTCTCAACCAGTCGGAGAAGTGATAAGGGTGTATGTCTGATCTTTATCAGTACTGAGGATGTTCTTGTTGATTCAGTACTCCACAAAACTATCACGAATTGAAGGTGGTAACTTTCCCAGAAGGCGATGAACATGAGAGCCACATTGGAGTTCATACCCATTTCCTCCTTCAAGGGATTTCAGCATTCCCACTAGAGAATGTACAGACAAGGCAAAATTCTCAAATGTGTCACTTTCCCTAAATCTGACTGGAGTCATGTGCATAATTGTAGCCATATCAGACTGTACAAGCTGCCAGGGCTGCTGCCACTATTTTGTAACATTTGCAGTGAAGTCATTGGAAAAAGGCTCAAATTCTGGGGCATGAGGATTCAGTTTCTTTGGTGACTTGGTTTTCAGGTGGTTCATCATTCTCTGTCAGCATAGATTCAAGTAGCTTGGCTTCATGTAGTTCTCTTTCCAAATTCCAAATCTTCCTTACTGGTTGTAATTCAGCATGCATGTTTCTCAGTTCGACTCAGGTTCCTTTCCTGCCTGTAACTTAATATGGTCCGATTTTCGCAGGAGTTGTATTAGCTTTAAGTTTGGATATAGCTTCTTGATCCTGTTTGGAACGAGTTACTTTTCTCTCATTGAAAGGCAAAATGTCAACTTGCCATAGTCTTTCAACATTGTTCATCACCTGATCTGGACTGGAAACTGCAGTGAAATGGCATTGCATGTCTTTGGGATTCATGAATAGCTGACTTGGTCCCTGGAGGGCCCAGTCCAGCTTGGTATGCACTGCCACTGGAGCTTGTTCCGGATCAAACAGGATTGGTTGGGTTGGCAATATGAGATCTACATGATCAGAACCCATGAGGATAGTAGTGATAGCTTTGTCGATCATTGGCAAAGGTGTATTTCTCAAATGAACGTAGTGCGTCTTGAGGGCTTCCACTGGATATGAGTACACTGACAAGGACAGCTGCTCTGAGGCGAAGGCATTGGAAATCAAGGAATCTAACATCGGGTCTGTCTCTGGATGAGATCAGAGGGTTCAGGCTGTGACCTTGGCAGTTGAAAGGTCCTTCATGAATTGACGTGAGCATGATATTATCTGGCGTCTTTGGAAGGTTCAACTGCTTCACCACAGAGGTCAGTATCATTGTCCTCATCGAACCAACATCTAAAACAGCATAGTTTTCAATGGCTCCATCAGGGCCATGAAGTAGTACAGGAATAACCTTCAACATTACACTGTGAGGGCGTGTAGGCTGATCAAGGTATAGTGACTGTTCCTTAAGGACTATTGAATGAATCTGAGTTCCCACTTTCTCAGTGGCATCATGCAGGATTGTCAAATGTAGTTTCAAACAAGATAGACAGGTCTTCTTCAGGTTATACGGTGCCATCTTGTGTGCACGACCACATTGCCAACATCGCCTCTTATCCTTTATCCAGGCAATAACTTCTTCTGTTGACAGTTTCTTGAAGTCGACACAGTTGCTGAAATGATGTTCACCACTGTTGCAGTATGCCCAAAACCCTGTGGTACCTGCAAATGTACCTGCAGGTTTAGCAGCCTGTGTTAAGGTTTGGACTGTTCAATCTGGGTTGAGAATACTGCAGTTGGAGGATTTCGCTTCTGTGGAGGGTGAGAATTATCCTTTGTTGATCTGTTTGAGTTTCAGGTCTGTACACAGCAACAGCTTGGTGTACCATTCTTGTCGCCAGTGCTTTCATTCTCGCCAGTCGGAGATGTGAACAAGGGTGTATGTCTGATCTTTATCAGTACTGAGGATGTTCTTGTTGATTCAGTACTCAACGAAACTATCGCAAGCTGAAGGTGGTAACTTTCCCAGAAGGCGATGAACATGAGAGCCACATTGGAGTTCATACCCATTTTCTCCTTCAAGGGATTTCAGCATTCCCACTAGAGAATGAACAGACAAGTTCTCAAATGTGTCACTTTCCCCAAATCTGACTGGAGCCATGTGCATAATTGTAGCCATTTCAGACTGTACAAGCTGCCAGGGCCGCTGCCACTATTTTGTAACATTTGCAGTGAAGTCATTGGAAAAAGGCTCAAATTCTGGGGCATGAGGATTCAGTTTCTTTGGTGACTGGGATTCAGGTGGTTCATCATTCTGTCAGCATAGATTCAAGTAGCTTGGCTTCATGTAGTTCTCTTTCCAAATTCCAAATCTTCCTTACTTGTTGTAATTCAGCATGCATTCTCTCTCGCCTTTAGGTTGCCTTTCGTTCAACCATCTGCGCCCGAATATGTGCTGTGCGTATTTCTTCTTCGGCTTTATGTTGGGCTTCAATCACCTCATCTTCTAGTATGCTTAAGACTTCTTCTGCCTCCTCTTCTTCATTGTGCCTATGGCAAAGTTCATTAAGTTGGGCTTGCTCCTTCTTACATGCAAGTTTGGCAGCCTGATGATCCGACAGCCAACTGGCAGCTGATATGTGACTACGAACCGAATGGCGGCTTTTATGACTGAGACATGACTGGTTGGAATCTTCATCAGAACGTCTGCTGTGTTCACCTGAGTGTTCACCTGGTCATCTATTTTCTGAACTAGATGTGTGACTTTATGAGAATGCACTGAATGTCTCTTAGATTTTCTATCCGAATTATGTGCATCAGAATGACATGACACTGAGAGATTGGAATCAGAATTGTTCGTTTAACCTACCTTACTCAAATGTCTAGGGCTCTGAATGGATTTGTTTCACCCATATCAACTTGTGCCGTCTTGATGAAATCGGACTACTTTGATAACCGAGTCTGACATGTTTAGGCTGTTGTTCTTGGTTACTTGTGTTTGGAGAACGTCTTTTGTCAGGAATTGATTGAATGATTTTGAAACAGGAAATTCTCACTCGTTGAAATGAGTGTGTCAAATCTCACTGGTGTGTCTGAAGAAATATCATATAACATTTGGTTGAAGGGTCAAGGTATGGTCAAATTATTTCAGTTCATATTCTTGATACACAGAGTTAAAGACAGATATTCCTAATCATGTGCAGTGCTGTGGTAGGATGTTGGCAGTATCAGGCAACCACTGAGATGGATGTTGAACAGAACTAAGTGACAAGGTGAGTTTCAGACTGCATTTATTTGATGATTAAAAGGTATGAGACTCAGTTGTAGACAGACTGTTCCATACAACAGCCTTGAGAACTATAAGACCTCCATGGTCTAGTGGATAGAGCGTCTCCCTGGAGAGCGGATGTTTGGGGCTTCGAACCCCAGCTGTGTCATACCAAAAGACGTTAAAAGATGGTACTTGTTGTTACCCTGTCTGGTGCTTGGCATTTAGGGGCTAAAACAAGGACTGGTGGGCTCGGAGTCAGTATACTGTGTCTAGGTGGGGTATTCATGTTAAAACCTGCTTCATGGTATCTCAGTGGGCTAGCACTTTAAAATCGGCATTAGTCCTGACTTGTACAAGCGCATGCACGCACACACACGTGTGCCACTATATAAGTGCAAAAGTCTTGAACCCCATTTCACCTCACTTCCCCTAATTAATTGTTCCTGTGTGCATGCAATGCCATTTGATCACAATCTGTATGTGTACAGGTACCCTTGCCGTGATGCACACTGCAACTGTCTCCACGCTTGTCATGTTGAGTCTGCACGCTCGGCCACTGCAGCAGCACGATGAAGATTACAGACCTCTAGGACGCTGCTATGGTGCACGACACCATCATATATCCGAAGGCAAGTAATTATCAACGTATTGTTTGCATATAATTAATGACATCATCCATTGTTTATGACAAGTAGGTTCTCCTATATGTAATGTCATTTTTCACAGAAAATATTGAAAAACATGTATTCAGTCCTGCTCCAATAGTCTGTTAAATGTTTCGGTGAAGATGATAAAGGCATGACTATATACATGTACGTTTAACCGTCACATCTGTGGATAAATTTAGAACAAATGTATTTTTCTCTCCAACAGGCATTTCCTCCGAATATCAATGGACTAGTTTTGGACTTCTTTCATCCGTGATGTATTGAACTGAAGGACTGGAGTCTGCCCAGTAGCCATGCTGCTCCCACCTCTGTGTGATTGTCACACTGAAGACTCCAACACAACAATCAATATAATTATAGTCAGCACATTGTAGTTAACTGTATCACTTCACATCAATTTCGTCATTGTCCTTTGTAACTAAGTCTTCAATTTAAGTCCCTCTTCCTTGATCAGTTATAATGTTCTTGTAAAGACAGCTGTTTTTGCATACAACGTAATCCTTAGGTTAGTATAAGATTGGGTTAAATGGGACTCCAATCACCATCACCACATAGCAACCCAACTCTGCTTAGGAAAATTCATCTTCCATGTTGTGTTTGGGTCTACTCCAAGACCGAGGGGCCGGTGAGATAGCCTGGTGGTTAAAGCGTTCGCTTGTCGTGATGAAGATGCGGGTTTTGATTCCCCACATGGGTACAATGTGTGAAGCCCATTTTTGATGTCCCACACCATGAAATTGTTGAAAATTGCTAAAAAGCACGTAAAATCAACTCACTCACTACACCTAAACCAGTATATGAAATTTATTACAGCCTCTCTCAGGATGGATATATACAGGCATAGTTGAGCCATGTTACACCGTGATATGTGGATTTGAATATATATAAATATATATATAATGTGTAAAGCATACATAGTTAAAAACTGTTTTGGGAATTCAAAGCCATGCTGATAAAAGTTTAGTGTTTCAGCTGCGAGGGTACACATAGGTTTCAGTCTGTATTTGTCACATTAATTTTGAAACTCTATTTCGGCCTGTCAGGAGAATGGATATATACAGATGTGGTTGAGCCATGCTGCTCTGGATGTATTCATTTGATACCTTCTAAACAAGCCTGGGGATTCTTAAAAGTATGGGTCTAAACACTTACCCAGAGTTTCAATCGTTCGACATATCTGGGTCACATTTTGCCTCTGTCATTGCAAGTTCCAGTGACAGTTATGACAATACTAATGTACAATGTATTTCATATCAATAGCCATACATTCACACATGCATTAAGAATTTTAATAAGTATGACAGTTTTACCTTGAGGTAACAGTCTAGCATTCTGGCTAAAGTGTTTGCTGGGTTGGGTCCGATTCCTCACATGTCCCTCCCTTCATGGTCTTGTGGATAGAGTGTCTATCCAGAGAGCAGATGGTCGGGGTTCGATCCCAGGTTGCGTAATACCAAATGATAATACTTGCTGCTACCCTGACTGGCGCTCAGCATTAAGGGGCTAAAACAAGGATTGGGTGGGGGGTGTTCTGAGTCAGTATACTGTGTCTGAGTGAGGTTTTCATGTTAAACTGCGGCATGGTATCTCAAGTGGGTTGGCACCATAAATCGGCATTAGTCCAGATACGTACAAGCACACAAACACATGCATGTCACTGTATAAGTGCAATAATCTTGAATGATGTTAAACCCATTTCACCTCACCTTCTCACATGTCACAATGTCTGACCTGATATTCTTGAATAGTGCTGAAAGCAGTCAAAATCAACCAGCCCATGATAAGTATTTTTGTAGTTCTTGTTGTGTGTCATATATGACCTTCATTATCGGAGTGGTTGTATACTATCATTTGTCACTGGGTCATTAAATCTACCCTTGTCAAGGTCTAGTGACATTTTTTGCATGTAAAATGTTTTTGAAGACAGGAATATACACTCCTAACTGTATGGTTTATGGCGAATATGGAAGATATCCGAAGTACATTAAAGCGGGATCGGGTGATCAGGCTTGCTGACTTGTTCGATGCATGTCATCGTTTCCCAATTGTGTGGATCGATGAACTTGATGTCAATCACTGGATTGTCTGGTCCAGACTAGATTATTTACAGACCGCCATCATATAGCTGAAATATTGCTGAGTGCAACAAACAAACTAATGGCACACACATACTGTGTATTGACCTGATGTTTGTTATCTCCTATATGTTCGTTACCTTATTCATATTTTGAAAATGTTTTTGTAACTATGATTTTCAAACATTTGGGAAATTTATGTGTACACTCAGATAATTCTGATGTTATTATGATCATTGTTGCCTCCCCAATAATTGTACATAGCTTGTTGTAATCTTTAATGATTGGATAGCTTATGTTCAGTGCTTTATTTTTATAATCACATCATCAGTATGGGTATGGTAGTTTGTTATTCGTGTTTTCTCCATGTTTAGAAACATGTTGGTTGAGCACCTCAGACTATTGTATTCCCCGGCAGGCCGTTTTAAGGGTCGATTTGCTACTGGGTGGTCGTACGAAACTCAGGCTTCATTCGTAAGTGATTACGGACCACTTTTGATCTAGTACTGACTTACTCTGGTTGTATTGAGCTTAACTTAGTACATGTAACTAGCGTTTCCAATACTCAGTTTTTCTAGTAATCCGTAGATAACCAACCTTCCCATGCTTGTCTAGCTTTTGGGGAATGTTAGTATGTCCTTGCTCGGTCAATGTGACTGAATCTTTAGTCTATTAGACTAGTTTGATATCAAGACGTTCTCGTCTATTTTATTGTCCAAGTGACCTATTACAGGGGATGTTTATTTCCCTGTAATAACCTGGCACATGTTATTCACTCATCCGAGTGCTGAGTTAATTAACTCAGGTGTTAACTGTTTGCAGCCGACTTAAATGGCTGTCTATGCATCTGGTCGGTATCTTGTTATAACAGAACAGCACTTTGTTTCCATCAGCATATGAGGTACAAACAGTATTTTACATTGCTGTGGACGAGGGTGGACAGACGTTAACCAGACGTTTTTACAAGTTTCATTATAATGTTAACAAATTTACATAATTTCTTTTGGACAGAGATCTTATGACAGTTAAATAATTGTTGGAATTGTAACATATTTGGTCTTTGTGAATGGTGTTTTGGGATGTTCATGGCCCTTTGTTCACTGAAATATTTACATTTGAAGATGTAGTGGAATTCATCTCCAATGTCAACACTATCACACAACTTGCATAAACGTTTCATCCAACAGAGTTTTATTCCATCTTCCAGTTTCTATTGGCAGACCGTGACAAGATTTCCTAGAGAATAGAAATTTAAAGGATAATTGGGGAGGGATGTTTATTAAATATGTTTCAAGTTTATAGGCAATTTTTAAAATACCATATGAGGAGCATTTACTTGAATTTGAAATATCAGCATTTCAAGATTGCCAGTATGTATCACAGAGTTTTAGAGACATATGATTTCAACAAGTGAAGATGATATAAATGGTTGTCTTTTATTAAAACTATTTTAGATGAATCCTGATTTTCCAATGTCTAGATATCATAAGTCCAGTGACGTGTTGTCAAAGAGTTGTTTTAGTTGCTCTCATTTTATTACTGTAATACAGTTGCTTAGCTCAGCCGCTTGTGGTATTTACTCTGATTTAATTAATCAGAGATCTTTGTCAGTGCAGATTGGGCTCATTTGATCATTTTTATTGTTGTCTATTGGTACGATTAGTTGTTAGTAATGAACCTATGATTATTAAGTTTCTTGTTTAAGGACACCCCTGATCATTGGAGCACTTGAGAACAAATGGTTCTTTCAATGATTACTTGGTGCTTTCCCTCATAACGTTTGTAAATTTGTTTTGAATAAAGTTTTATAAAATATGCTTTATCATGTTGTCAACTTGTCACCTGGCTTGTAAGCACCATGTCCGTGCTGACTGGTTTCACCAGTGATGAACGTGTACCTGCATCACTTCAGGCGTTCCTCCCACATGAAGCTGATACCCCATGATATACCTGAAATGTTCAAAATGGCGTCAACCTCCTCCGTGGGGTCCCTGACTGCAATGGAGAGTGGTTTTAACTTTTAAAAACAAATGTAAAGCCCAATACACCAAATTGCTTTCCTTCATACAGCAAAATAGTGTTGTTACTTATGCCACGTACTGGGATGTAGGCACTTGTGAAGAGCATCCTCCCCGTGGTGAGTGCTGGGTAACGCTAATAGCTCTTCCCCAGTGTGGAACCGGGGCAGAATCTGTCCACAGCACCCCATTGCTGTGGATGAAAAGGCGACCAAATTGGGCAAGCTGTTTGCCATGGGTTGCGCCCCTGTGTCGGTAGAGGAAGTGAGTCTGGTGGTTGAGGGCACTGGAACCAGGAACCGGTGTTCCATTTGACCAACACACCACTTCGACCCTAACTTCACCAAGACGGGTGGTAGAATGGGCCTGATTCTGTCAATCGGCTGGTCACGCCAAGCCCTGTGCATAAAATTGTGTATGCACACACGTGACTTTTATAAATGTATTATTTACACTTGGCCATGTATAACATGTTTACATTCTCATATTATTTATGTAACTATTTGCCTATAGTCTTATGCCAGAAGGCGGTGGCTCATGGGCCAATCTGGTGATGTTGACCTTCGAATAATGGATGTTTCCAATTTCTTGTCATGGGCCTAACCAGTCTGACATTAAATTGGTGGACAAATACATCTTTTCGCGTCATATTCTCTTGAGTATCCCTGTATCCCTGGTGTCAGCATCCTGGATATCCGGTGCAATTTGACACCATCCTTGTTGTCACTCGATGGTGGGTGGGGAGCAGGGGTGTGGAATAATTTTCTTTCATCATGTCACTACAACAATCTGGTTCCTCTCGGAATGAAAAGAAGAGACGTATGTTACAAATGCCAACAGTTCGGTCATGGGTCAAAGTCTTGTAACAACTCTGTGGTGTGTCATCGTTGTGGTGGCTCCCATGAAAACTCCGACTGTAAATGATTTAAAATGCTTTAACTGGCCCACATCCTGCCTCATCAAGGTCCTGCCCTGTGTGGCAAAGAGAATAAGAAATCATGAAAATTAAAAGTGGAAAAAAAACTATCATACCTAGGTGCCAAGAAACTCTTCACAAATCAGACCTCAACTCCTTCTCACTTAACCTACTCTGCTGCAGTCACTCGTTCTGTAGCAATGTCCTCTATTTCATGTCAGACTGACTTGACATGGGTCAAGTCTAAACATCCTGTTGACAAAGATTCAATCCATCAGATTATTTCCGAAGTCAGTCAGTCTAGTGCTGGATCTCAGACAGAGAGTCAGCCTGACAAACAATCCCCAACGTCTGTTTCACAACCAGCCACCGTTCCTTTAACAAGAAAAGAAAGAAAAAAACTAAATAGACAACCAACACCAACCATCCCTACACCTTCTGAGGTTCCACTACAGAACTTCTTCGGACCTCTGGATATTGAGGTCACTCTGTCCTCACAGGACAGGCGGGGGAGTAGCTCCTCCTCACATTCACGTGAAAGATCTCCAATTGAGCTACCATGACTCAATTGTCCAATCTACTGCAATGGAATTGCAGAGGACTTAGACATAATTTCAATGAGATCCAATTATTTATACAAGATTGACATAGCAGCTAACATAGATCGAAATATTATCGCACCATATCAGCTGCTGTCTACACCTCATTGGCAACTAGTCAAGCCAGGGGTAGACTTAACACTTGCAAATTTAAAAAAAATCAGAAACCAACCAATTAGTCTTCCAGCAGGAGTATATTTATTCAATTAAGATCCAATTTTGATTATTACCACTCTATTTTTGACTGATGGGTCGAAAGATTGTACTAGTGCCACAGTCGTTGGATCCAAAATTATATCTTCTAGAATAGCAGATCATAGCTCCATATTTACCGCTGAAACTAATGCTATACTGGCAGCACTAGAATATATTCAACATCAAAGTAATGTAAGCAGTTTATCTTATTTTACGATTCATTGTCATGCCTACAGGCACTAAAAAATGTCAACTCGACTCATCCACTGATTCTTGCTACTTTAGAATTATTTAATACCCTTGCAACTGGCCAATACGACATTGTCTTTTGTTGGTTGCCAAGCCATGTTGGAATTGTTGGCAACACAATGGCTGATGCTGCAGCTAAAGCAGCTCTCAACAAATCTGAGACACCACTTCTTCTTCCATAGAGTGACTATAAGCCTGTTATTAGATATTACATCAGGGACCATATGCAAAAGATGTGGGACACCCAAGTAGGTATAAATAAACTACATGAAATTAAACCAACTATTGGTTACACCTACTTGGGTTGTCAGTCCAGATTTGCAGAGGTCATCATACGACGATGTCGTATTGGTCATAGCAAGTATACACATGAGCATTTATTGAAAGACGAGGATCCTCCGATGTGCATCCCTTGTGATGAAAGAATCACGGTCAAGCATGTCCTGCTTGACTGCACTGAGTTTTCCATCGCAAGGAATAAATATTTCAAAGCATCAACTATGAAGGACCTTTTTAACAGCGTGGATTCTAATCTAATAATTTGCTTTTTAAAAGAAATATCTTTGTTACAACATTTTTGAAGATCATGATTTGTAATTACGTAATTAAGTTTTAAATTGGTATGAGTAAATTTGATATCTTCGATTGTAAGTGGCTTTTCTCTCAAGGAGGTTGACGTAGCGTAAAATTATTGTCTCCTATGAGAGTATGTAAGATCAAATCATTAAAAGTACGTTTATTTCTACCATAGTTTTAATCGTAGTATACGTGTAATTTTGTTTGAAGGTTAAGCCAACAATTAATCACCAGTAGCCAGAAGGATGGTGTAAATCCTGCTGGAGTACCATGTAGGTAGCAGAAGTACCGTAAGTCCCCACGGTACCTAGTATGGTGACCTATATTTGGTTGTTGGTGAACTATAGCCCATTTTTATTTTGTATTGTTATGAATAGTTCAAATTTTATAATGACATGCTAGTTTTAAATAAAGGTCTGTGATAATCTAGTTATTTTACTGTCCTTTGTCTACAGGTTTTATAGTTCAGTTTTGTGTTTCATGAATATATAACTTGATCTAGTCACGATATGGCTGAAATATTGCCGATGTGACTATAAACCATAACTCACTCACTCACACACTACAGGGATGTAATATTATAACTCACTCACTATGCAATGTACGTATCCCAAGTATAGCTGAGAAAGTAATGGTGTAGCAAGGTCACAGACTGACCATATGGGATCGAACATAAGACATAATACGGCACGGCAATATATACAGTCAAGTGTTATACATGATAGTGAATGCATTTACAGTAGTACGTACTACATTCTGATTGGACAATGTATGCAATGAATATTTTACAGTTTCATTTGAATGGACATGTATAAATAGACTTAGACTTGATTGACATTTATGCATATTTAATATATAATGATGCTGAGACTTGACATGCATGACAGGTGGCATGTCACTTGGGGCGTCAATCAGCAATCCTCAAGGTGGCATGACGACACACACTAGGCCACAGTTCTGGACAAAACTAAAACAGGTATCTGGTTAGTATTGTCAAATGATTTGGTCCCTGACAACCAGGGCAAATACCACAAACCTTCTTATTGCCTGCTGGTGTGTCTGCGTGCCTGCCGGCCTGCCTGCCTGCCTGCCTGCCTGCCGATGTGCCTGCCTGCCGATGTGCCTGCCTGCCTGCCGGTGCGTCTGCGTGCCTGCCGGCCTGCCTGCCGGCCTGCCTGCTGGTGTGCCTGTCTGCGTGTCTGCCTGTCTGCGGGTTTGGGGGAATGGGGATGGGTGGGTTCAATAAATACTCATTGATACACATTGGGAGGTGGGGAAGGGTGACTGGCACTCATTCACTCATTTACACACCACCATCCCAATAAAACATTACTATTATTTATGATGCCTGTGGGGTCAATCTTCATCCCCTTAAAACATTACTCAATACACTACACAATATCGAGTGTAAGATATATACAAAGATTCGTAATAAATTATATACACACTAAAACATCATAAAATACAATATCATGAATATGACAATGACAATCCGTGACATACATTATCAAGACAATATTGACAGTTCAAACTTTCTACCCCATGAAGATCCGGGGTAGAATGGGTCTTCAGCAACCAATATTTGCCGTAAAAGACTATGCTTGTCGTAAGAGGCGACTAACAGGATCAGGTGGTCAGGCTCGCTGACTTGGTTCATGCATGTCATCGTATCCCATTTGCGTGGGTCGATAGTCATGATGTCAATCACTGGATTGTCTGGTCCAGACTCGATTATTTACAGACCGCCGTCATATAGCTGGAATATAGTTGAGTGCGGCGTTAAACAACAAACCAACCAACCAATCCATCATAAATACATTAATCCGCGACGGCAAGATAACATATGATAGACGGTTCTTGGTAACGTCGGAACACGTTTCATTTGGAATAATTATCCATATTACTGAACATTAGTTTAAAGACAGTAATTTCAAAACAGCCTAAATGTACTGAACAACAAAAGTTCCTGAAACAATTTCGGTTTGCAACAGACAAAAGACTCCTGTAAGTGTTCAAATGGTATAATTTGCCATACTGACTTCAGAAAATCTGTGATTTCATTCAAAACATTCAATTTCAATTTACAAATCAATAGCAGTCCACCTCTGGTTGCGATGCAAGCAACACATTCTTCGTCTCATGGAATGGACCAGGCGTTGCACAAAGTCCTGTGGGATATCTGTCCATATCTGCTGGAGCATGTTTCGAAGTTCCTGGAGTGTCTGTGGAACACGTGGTTGACATCGAAGGCGCCGATCCATCTCAACCCACATGTGCTCGATTGGTGAGAGATCAGGGGAGCGAGCCGGCCAGGGGTGGACATTCACATTGTTTTGTTGAAGAGAATCCTGAACAAGTCGAGAAATAATGAGGCCGGGCTTTGTCATGTTGAAAGGTAATGCCTGGGCCATGACGACGCAAAAATGGCAGAACAACAGGGCCGATGATCTCATCGCGGTAGCGCTGTCCATTGAGAAACCTATGATTGTGGGTTCGAATCCTGGTTCGCCCCAATTATGTTTCTAGGTTTGTCAGCACCATACCCGTGCTCGTGGGTTTCACCGAAGTGGTAAATGTCTGAGAACTGCATCACTTCGGGCTTTCCTCCCACATTAAGCTGACACGCCGCGATATAACTGGAATGCTGTTAAAAGCGGCGTAAAACCCAACTCACTCGCTCACGTAATATTTCTGGAATATTGCTAAAAGCGGCGTAAAACCAAAACTCATTCACTCATTCACTCACTCTAGTTCAGGTGGGTAAGTCTTTGGCATGGAATTGGCCACTTGATGGATATTGAAGGATATCAGATCATCTACCTGCTTCTTGGTCAAATTTACCTTGTTTCGTCTTTGCTTATCGGAAGTCCAATTCATATTGATAAAGAAACAGATCAGCATGAAGGGGAGCACAATAGGTGCTAATGCTGTAAGTCACAAATCCCCGTGGACTAGTGGATAGAGCATCGGAGAGCGGAAGACTGTTGGCTCGATCCCCGGCCGTATCAAAACTAAAGACGTTAAAAGATGGTACTTGTTGTTACCCTGCCTGGCACTCGGCATCAGGGGATAATACAAGGACTTGACGGCGGGCATGGTATCTCAGTGGATTAGTACAAGCAAGCACGCACACACGCGCACGCGCACGCACACGCACACACACACACACCAAATACACCAAACACACACACACATTTTGGTCACTCGTGGGCATAGTCGACAACAATACAACCCAAGTTAATCATTGCTCTCATCTACCTTAAGGCATTGTCACATCCTCCTTACAACAGAGGAGAAGATTTGCTTATTGGAGATACTAACCAAACCAGAGTTCGGCAGTCTGGAACCATCATGTCAGACAATCCAAAGTGGAGGGAAGGGGGCACGGGGGGTGCGGATGGCCCCAATCATGTTTCTAGGTTTGTCAGCACCATGCCCGTGCTGGTGGGTTTACCGAAGTGGTAAACGTCTGAGACCTGCATGACATCGGGCTTTCCTCCCACACTAAGCTGACACGCCGCAATATAACTGTAATACTGTTAAAAGCAGCGTTAAACCTAAATGACTCACTCACTCAAGGGAGGGAATGTAGGGGAGATGTTGAGATGGACGAAGTAACTTCATTGGCATGAAAGACTCTGATACCCTACGTAATGGAGGTGATGGTCTGACATTCAACAGAGAAATAGTCTCTTTTGCTGAGATCTGTAAAATATCACAAAGAGTTCATCTGTCTGATACCATCATGTTAGACAATACAAGAGAGGGGATTCCGGGAGCTATTGGGATGAAGGAAGGACCTTCAAGTAACATACCAAGCTCGTTGGTTTAAACAAGTAAACGTCTATTTTGGTAAAGTAACTTGGCATATGGTAGGTACTTGGTAGGTGTTAATCATACAATAGTAGAAGGAATGGTTCTTGTCCTAATTGAGTGGGTGAGTTGTGGCAGCTATATTACCGCGATCTGTAAACACGTGGTCGATAGCACACATGCGGACAGATGTGATGACACATAAATCAACCAGCTGACAACGTGATCACCTGTCCTACAAAGAGACGCTAAAAGATGGTACTTTTTGTTACTCTGCCTGGCGCTCGGCATTGAAGGTGGTAAAATAACGACTGGTCGGTGTCTGAGTGGGGTATCCATGTTAAACTGCGACATAGAATGTCATTGAGCAAGCACTATAAAAACAGATTAGTACGAGCAGCCAAAAACATGGGGGAAAGCACGTCACTACATAAGTGCAAAAATATAAGCACTACCTTAAACCTCACCTCACCTCACCCCTTACCTCACCTCACCTCACCTCACCCACTATGTAATGGGTAGGTGATTCGGCTGGATATGGGCAACGTATACAAACGGTATTTGTTGGGTTCATTTACGGAGAAACATGCAAATAAAAATGGAGGTACTACTTCCAGTGCTTACAGGCAAACATGGCATCGTCCTTGTCTATGGGCAGTGGGGTCAGGGGGTTTTGAATTAAATATTTTAAGTACATACACGAAGGAAGGGTAATTATTAGTATATTTGGAAAAAAACCTAGAATCATAATGTTCAGAAAAGGTGGTCCAATGACGTCAAAAGAAAGATGGCCATTCAATGATGGTCAGTTAGTCAAGAAAGATCACTATTCATATTTAGGAATCAAGTTCTCACACACAATGAATTGGAGAAAATGTGCCCTTGACTTGTCCTTGCGTGCAAAGAAATATTTAATAAGTGTAATGTCTATTGCTCATAAAGTTGGAACGATGTCACCTAATATCTTCTTTAGTTTTTTTATACCCAGATACAACCAATTATATAGTATGGTTCTGAAGTATTGGGGATTTCAACGTTATGACTGTTTAGAGAAGGTTCACTTATTGGCATGTAACACGTTTCTTTTTGTCGGATCATCTACACGAAAATTGTATGGTTTATGGCGAATGTGGTAGATACCCATTATATATTAACTCTAAGATGTTTAAAATACTGGTTTAAAAATCTGGCAATAATTGACTCAGACATAGCCTGGAAACTCTTGGCTGACGAACTGATAACAAATATTCATTGAAGCACACTGTTACGTCATATGTGATCATTTTGAGAAAAATAGTCTAAGACACAGACAATCAGTGCCTAAAACGAGTTTAAATTGGAACCTTACTGCCTGTTGTCACGATCGAACTGACCGCTGACCTAGTGACATAATATAAAAATGCGCACATTTCCGACCACAGAACTGTAGGCTAGCTAAATGCAAAGTTTATTCCTAATTGAGGTTGATACACGTTTGTTTTGGGATGGTACATATGCTCTGTGCTCTATAGAAGTCTCCAGTCACCCTGCCTCACTGCATGGAGCTGCACAGTGCCAGAATTCTATGATCGGTTTTGAAGATTTGACCTGATGAGTGAGTGAGTGAGTTTGATTTTACGCCGCTTTTAGCAATATTCCAGCAACATCACGGCAGGGGACACCAGAAATGGGCTTCACACATTGTACCCATGTCGGGAATCAAACCCAGGTCTTCGGCGTGACGAGCGAACGCTTTAACCACTAGGCTCCCCGACCGCCCCTTGCCCTGATGATTCTTGGTGTGTAGCCACCATGACAGTGCTTCTTGATTTCTCCAAAGAACTAACACTTGCGTCATACATTAAGTTATACCCATTGATACACCAACGCCTGTCAAAGTGGGTGAAAGCATTAAACCCAACTCACTCACTTTGCTGCCCGAATGTTTCCACACCTTCCACAACACAACAGTAATTGTGTACTTAGTCCATATCTTTAGTACCAAGTCATACTGCAGTATGTTATTAAATAGGTGAGATCATAATCGTTAATTTCTCTCAGTAGATCCGGGGTAGACTCTGTCTTCAGCAACCCATGGGTGTCATAAGAGGCGACTAACGGGATCGGGTGGTCAGACTCACTGACTTGATTGATGCATGTCATCGTATCCCAATTGCGTGGATCGCTGGTCATGGTGTCAATCACTGGATTGTCTGGTCCAGACTCGATTACAGTATTTACAGACTGGCATCATATAGCAGTAATATTGCTGAGTGCGGCGTTAAACAGCAAAAAACAAACAAACAGTACATTCCATGTAAAAATAGGAATATTCAAAACTCCATGTAAATACTTTCATTTAATTTTACAACACAACCACAACAACATTCCAGTCTATTTTCCAATTTTATTTCATTCATCGGTTGTCTATACAGCAATAAAATAGTCGACTCAACAACAAATAACATTATAGAGTAATAGTATGCTTCTGTAGATCATGACACGAAAACAATGGAAACAAAATCACACAATAATACTCCTTCCTGTCAACTATTCTCAAACAATGAATGTACATTAGAGCTGCAGACATACAAAGTATGAATCTGATCCCCCAAGTAATAACAAACTGATATAATTCAAATTGTAAAATTTCAAAAGAAATAATGGAAAGCTGCAAATATTATTACCGTATTCGACATAATAAGGCGCCCAGGGCGCTCTCAAAATTACAAATTGTGGGCTCTTATTAGAATATTATTTTGGTGAAAGATAAATTTCGTGGTTTATGTACGACAGATATATTTTTCCAGAATTTAATTGCCCATAATTAAGGGTGCATATAACACACGATTGTGTATTATACGAGAATATATAAGTCTTGTGTACATTGATCAATCGGAAGGGGTGCTAATTGGGATTGTTCACTAGCTAATATGTTAGCAATTATCGCCATGGTGCTTATAACGTCGAATACGGTATATTTCAAATCTTGTCATCAAATGACTAAACATGGCATGTGCCGGTGAGGATTGATTGACAATGCCTATAAACATAATTTTGCAAAGTGGAATATTGTCCTATTCTTTGATTGTGAAATGAAAACTGTTCAACAACAATCAAGACAAAAATGTATTTGTCGTCATGGACAATCAAACAAAAATACGCAAAACTGTACAAGAATCAATCTCTGTGGTCAATTAAGATTGACTAACTCTTTCAGTAATCATAACAAACCTACAATATCCTTAATTAATTAAACATAATATGCACAAAGAGCCAAAATAGTATCGCAAGCCGAAATACAGTGTAATCCTGCTAGCTCCATCAACTTGCAATAGCACTAGTGAGCACTATGGTCTAATGTAAGCATTTCATTGGAAAACTTGATATAATTCTGGTTTTTCGGGGGATTTGATAAGATGTCATGGTAACAAAATGTCCACAAACCACAACAAGCATCATTTTGAGCAAATAGTTCTTCCTCTATCTGAGCTGCCTCCTTACTGGTTTACATCTCCAGGCTTTCCTTGTGCCAGGTAAAATGCCCTTCATCACTTGCTTCAGATGCGGTAACAGTGTCGCAGTGTCATGGACTAATCCTGCAAATCAATCTCATGTGGTGCTATATTTTCATACACCATGAGCATGTCACAACATACCCTGTCTTTCTCCACCTTAAGACACATGCAATTATGTTCTTCTTTTATAGATGAGTGAAACTAAATTGTACCAATGTTTTCATTAAATGTTTGATTTTTGTTTGCATTATTACGTTCAAAACTATTGATGTCAAATCAACATTGAGAATATGTCATCTCTATATTTGACCCTTTCTCCTTGGCATATTGACCTAGAAAATACATAAACAATACGTGAAACAAATAAACAGTTACAACCCACACAAGTTGTTATCCCGGAGATGAACAAGCAGCTTCCACCATAATCAGTGTCCACTGCACAACTGAAATTGTCCCATCTGAAAAATCTGATTTCATACTTCCAGTCTTACCTTATGAAGTCAGCACCTTGTCTTTTAAAATATATCTGTTATGATACATAAACCTCTTCAAATAAATCTCTTAATTATCACCTCAAGCAATCCAAATATCAGCTATGACCTTCACCTGTTGTTCCAAAGGGAAATGACTCTGCCAGCTTTGGTGACAATGAGTCAGACCAGTATAGTGTGAATACATTGAGGGGAAATAACTCTGCCAACTTAGGTGACAATGAGTCAGGCCAATATAGTTGGTTGGTTGGTTTGTTGTTTCACGCCGCACTCAGCAAAATTCCAGCTATATGACGGCGGTCTGTAAATAATCGAGTCTGGACCAGACAATCCAGTGATTGATATCATGAGCATCAAACCATGATCAGTATAGTGTGAATACATTGAGGGGAAATAACTCAGCAGCTTTGGTGACAATGAGTCAGCCCAGTATAGTGTGAATACATTGACTCATGCTACTGATACACATTATGTCGGAGTCACTAGAGCACCTGTCATATAAGATGCAAGGAAAATGGTCATTTGTTCATAAAAGATAATTTTACAAATTCACAGCTGGTCAAACATTTCCTGAAACATGTTACCATGCAACTGTTCATATTACAATTATAAAAATGTCAAAAATACTATTTTAACTGTACAAACACATGTGTATAGCACACGTCACTGTCTCCCCTGTTTAATTTAAAGGAAATACTTAAATCATAATCTTCACAAAAGCATTCAAACACTATTAACCATTGATAATTAGCCATAATTCATACATACATATTGAACATATTCTTGGAGAATATCTTGTTATTACACAATGCAAGTCTGATCAACTGAACATCGGGAAAGATGAAAAATATGCTACACATCTTTCATTCACTCTTTGAGTTTCGAAATGATTACATGATTCTTTTAATGTCATAAATTTATAATCTTCATAATTTGTTAATATCATGACAGATAAAACATGTTGCTATTTGATAGCTATAGATATAATTTGGTGACTAAAATTTTAGATCAGATGAACTGATCAAATCTCAAGATTATTATGCACGTGGTTGTTAGTCGATGATTATGTCAATATGTAAGCATCATGATACCCTGGAAATATCCAATGTAAAAGTTACCAATGCAGAACAAGCGTACACTGCTTCACTAGCAAGAGTATCTGAAAGTTCATATTCATTATATTAAGTGACAAGAATTTTGACAAATGAACTCGTTTAAATAATTAATTATCAACCATGAATCAACAATTATTATAACAATTAAGATCTTCATCATCATCATCATCATCATCATCATCATCATCATTCAGGCCGAACCGTTACGACACTTATAGTCCTGTGTGTGACATTAACTCATACATAGTGGCACTTTTCATTTCCAGTCACTTCTTAACTTGCAAATACATCAAATATATAATAGGTTTGTGAATCATCTGTCACGTGATGAAGAAATAATTAGCTGGTGACTGCATGTTTGGTTTGTCAAGTAAACATTTGTCTGACAGCTTAGTAGTTCCTGGATATATCACAAAAATATCACTAGATATCACTCCTTAAAGTTCTCAAACAACCTTGACTCCCAGGACAAAAAGGGTTAGTGATCATCATCATCATCATCATCATCATCATCATCATCATATCATCATCATTCCATTCCACCCTTATCCTCTTTATCTGTTTCGAATCTTTGCGTCCTTGTCAAAAAGAATGCATCAACTTCTTTCAATACCATACTGCAACATGAACAAATGTTACTCTGTTCTGAGACTACTCCCTTGTTTAGGCAATCACATTCAGACATCATCAGACTTGGGGATACATTAAACACTGGTGAAAACAGAAATAACACAAGGATTAAAGGGACTTGAATATAGCTTAAACATGCACATGTTCTTGACATTATTTCTGGGCTATTGAGGGGGCACGGGTGGCCCAGTCGTCTAAGGCGCCGCCATTCGCTGTGCAGAGTTGCGTCCCTTGGGCACGCCAGAAACCTATGATTGTGGGTTCGAATCCCGGTTCGCCCCGATTATGTTTCTAGGTTTGTCAGCACCATACCCGTGCTCGTGGGTTTCACTGAAGTGGTAAACGTCTGAGACCTGCATCACTTCGGGCTTTCCTCCCACATTAAGCTGACACGCCGTGATATAACTCGAATAATGTTAAAAGCGGCGTTAAGCCCAACTCACTCACTCACTCACTCTGGGCTATTGTGACACTCTGAAGTATTAGCTGGACTCAATACATTAAAGATGATATGTATGGAAGATGTGCATCACAATCTCCTGCTATCTGTTGTCCAACTTCAAGCACCTGCTCTCCAGCTCCATGCTGCCATAGGGAATTCCCTCACCTACATCCCAGTTATCTCGAGATGGCATGTTCATACCCAAGTTCCATACTGCCTCTGTGACACTACAAACAGCCCTCAGGTATCTCGAGATGACACGTCAGAGTTACCCAAGTTCCATACTACTTCTGTGACCCTTCATAAAGACCTCAGGTATCTCGAGATGACACGTCAGAGTTAACCAAGTTCCATACTACTTCTGTGACCCTTCATAAAGACCTCAGGTATCATGAGATGACATGTCAGAGTTACCCAAGTTCCATACATCTTCTTTGACCCTTCATACAGCTCACAGGTATCTCGAGATGACACGTCAGAGTTACCCAAGTTCCATACTACTTCTGTGACCCTTCATAAAGACCTCAGGTATCTCGAGATGACACGTCAGAGTTAACCAAGTTCCATACTACTTCTGTGACCCTTCATAAAGACCTCAGGTATCATGAGATGACATGTCAGAGTTACCCAAGTTCCATACATCTTCTTTGACCCTTCATACAGCTCACAGGTATCTCGAGATGACATGTCAGAGTTACCAAAGTTCGATACTACTTCTGTGACCCTTCATAAAGACCTCAGGTATCTCGAGATGACACGTCAGAGTTACCCAAGTTCCATACATCTTCTTTGACCCTTCATACAGCTCACAGGTATCTCGAGATGACACGTCAGAGTTACCAAAGTTCGATACCACTTCTGTGAACCGTCATACAGCTCACAGGTATCTCGAGATGAAATGTAAGAGTTACCCATGATCCAGGTTCTGTTAACCTTAATTAGTCTGTTTTAAAGCTGTGGTTTATCAGAAGATTTAAGCTGATACAGCATTTCTTTGGGCCCTTAGATATTTGGAGACTTGAAGACATGGGTCTGACTATTTAACTGTTCTCAACATTGTACAAACAATTCTGTGAGAGATCCAATGATATTATAGAGATGTTGATACCAAGGCTGCTAGTGCATTTCATCACATATCAATTAAATTCTTATTCAAATAATAAACAAACTTAAGTCCTCAGCAACCTGTCAACACTATTAAGAAATTGTTGTCCTGACATACTAGCATGAAAAATGTAAGTGGTACTTGACAGGAATGTACAATAATATTATCTCCGTTATATACACATTATGTCTATGTACAGTCATCTACAGGTTCCTCACTGTTGAAGCAAGGCAAGACCAAGGAAGTGCTGTCATGTCACCCAACATTATGACCAATCTAAGAGTCACCTTATAATAAACTGTGAAACACTACTCATCAAGACAGTAGCATTTCCTATAAATACAGGGGCGGTCGGGTAGCCTAGTGGTTAAAGCGTTCGCTCGTCACGCTGAAGACCCGGGTTCGAATCCCGACATGGGTACAATGTGTGAAGCCCATTTCTGGTGTCCCCTGCCGTGATATTGCTGGAATATTGCTAAAAGCGGCATAAAACTCACTCACTCACTCCTATAAATACATTTCCTGATTAACACATTTCTGAATCAGGGAGTTATTTCCCTTTGTATACATGTGAGCGTTCCCACTGTTTTGTTAATTAATGCCACACTCAGCAATATTCCAGCTATATGATGGTGGTCAGTAAATTATCTACTCTGGACCAGACAATCCAGTGATTAATATCATCAACTCTCTTCACCATTAGGAACAAAGACATGTAATCAACCAAGTTACTGAGCCTGACCACCCAATCAATTCAGCTACTTCATAGGACCATAATAGAATGCTGGGGACCTATTCTAACCTGGAATCCCCACGGTACGACCAGCATAGGTTGCTGGGGACCTATTCTAACCTGGAATCCCCATGGTACGACCAGCATAGGTTGCTGGGGACCTATTCTAACCTGGAATCCCCATGGTACGACCAGCATAGGTTGCTGGGGACCTATTCTAACCTGGAATCCCCATGGTACGACCAGCATAGGTTGCTGGGGACCTATTCTAACCTGGAATTCCCATGGTACGGCCACCTTAGGTTGCTGGGGACCTATTCTAACCTGGAATCCCCATGGTACGACCAGCATAGGTTGCTGGGGACCTATTCTAACCTGGAATCCCCATGGTACGACCAGCATAGGTTGCTGGGGACCTATTCTAACCTGGAATTCCCATGGTACGACCAGCATAGGTTGCTGGGGACCTATTCTAACCTGGAATCCCCATGGTATGACCAGCATAGGTTGCTGGGGACCTATTCTAACCTGGAATTCCCATGGTACGACCAGCATAGGTTGCTGGGGACCTATTCTAACCTGGAATCCCCATGGTACGACCAGCATAGGTTGCTGGGGACCTATTCTAACCTGGAATCCCCATGGTACGACCAGCATAGGTTGCTGGGGACCTATTCTAACCTGGAATCCCCACAGTACAGCCAGCATAGGTTGCTGGGGACCTATTCTAACCTGGAATCCCCATGGTACGACCAGCATAGGTTGCTGGGGACCTATTCTAACCTGGAATCCCCACAGTACAGCCAGCATAGGTTGCTGGGGACCTATTCTAACCTGGCATCCCTATGGTAAGACCAGCATAGGTTGCTGGGGACCTATTCTAACCAGGAATCCAGTTGTTATCATCCAGTAGATGGGGTTTCCATGATAACAGGGTCCCGACTTACAAGGTTTCACTCAGAACAAACATTGAGCTCAGAGAAACATGGTGATGTAAACTTCCACACTCACACTATGGTCCCACATCCTCATGAAGTGAGCACTCTGTAGTCGTTTACAAAGATCAGGCCAATCACAAACTTTAGTCTGGAAAATGAAAAGCATTTACTCTTTCTTTGGTGACACTGTACCCTTTACCCATGAAGATGATTGCATCAGCAATGGAATTTACATGCTTATGAGAAACCTGAGTTTGAATCCATTTCATTCATTGTTTTAGATAAAACTTATTTTGAATCAAGGTTTTTTGAAAGAAATGGTCATACATATGTGTATATCTTTGCCTTGAAACTATAAGCCTAAAGTCTGTCACACAGGCTGTCCATTAAATTTGGACACTCCATATTTGGCATCACAATTTCAAGAAATAAATTATAACAAGAAATTAATAATTCCAAACAAATCATAATTAGGGCTTCTAGCTCTGATACAATTTCCGTATTCGACGTAATAAGCACCCAGGGCGCTTTCAAAATTAGAAATAGGGGGCTCTTATTAGAATGTCATTTTGGTGAAAAAAAACAGAGTTTGAAGATAAATTTTGTGGTTTATGCTGACAGCCTGAAATGTTTATGTACGACAGATATATTTTTCCAGAATTTAATGCCCATAATTAAGGGTGCATATAACACAGGAGAGTGTATTATAAGCGAATAAATAAGTCTTGTGTACATTGATCAATCGAAAGGGGTGCTAATTGGGATTGTTCACTGGCTTATGTCTTAGCAAATGTCGCCGTGGGCGCTTATTAGAGCGGGGCGCTTATTACGTCGAATACGGTAATTACAAAATATCAAACTGTGACCTTTGTATGACCTAGATTGTTCTACCTCTGCTCTAGCAGTTCCACAGGTGTCCAAACTGAAGTAGTAGTCGTAGCTGCACCATGAGAATATCTTCCTGTCAGGTTCATTATCTGTGTGTCTTCCAGCTCTTCCAGCACTGCTGGAATCAATCCAACTGTTACCATCAGCTTCCCTGACATCTCCTATACAGAACAGACACATTCTCATCTTGGTCCCAGTCTTCACATGGGTGTCCTT
Organism: Haliotis cracherodii; assembly: GCF_022045235.1. Taxonomy (NCBI): domain Eukaryota; kingdom Metazoa; phylum Mollusca; class Gastropoda; order Lepetellida; family Haliotidae; genus Haliotis; species Haliotis cracherodii. Next base: position 22,034,979 of record NW_027266319.1, read on the forward strand.
TGTGGAAGGAGAGGCCTCCCCTACAAACTTTCTGTCTCTATGTACATAGTGATGTCCTCCTGCAGAAATATGTCTGTACGTATCTATGTCTGGGTGTCTTCAACACAAGAGGACGTCCTCCTGGACAAACTGTTCAATCTTCTCCTACAGGATGTCCTCCTGGACAAACTGTTCAATCTTCTCCTACAGGACGTCCTCCTGGACAAACTGTTCAATCTTCTCCTACATGTGGGTGTCATCAACACTACCAGAGGACACCCCTCTGTACATGCTTGTTCGTTTGGGGACTGGTGGAGGAGAAGTAATATTTTCCTTAGCTGGTGGTTGAGATGGTGTGCCTGCCTCTGGGAGGGGTGGGATGGAGGGCCGAGGGGGGACACGTGGAGGCAAGGGAGGGATCTTGTCTTCACCGCTGGCTTGTTCCTTGACAGCAGTTAAGCCTTGATCGAATGATCCATTTACAACGGCAATACTCTGTCGGGAAAAAAACACACAATGTTATGAACATGCATCACAAGCTGATCTGTTGCAGGAAATGCAGTGAGGCGATGACAGAGAACCAGTGTGTAAACACAGGACAGTTTGACTGACCAAATTAAAGGATGTGTTGCCAGTGTGTTTCTTCAGGTCAGAACAAATTAGAACATCAGACAATTGTCACAACGCCAAGTATTTCTGTTATGTAGTTGACTGCAAACTGTGCTTTTGGACAGACAAACAACATAGAGTATCATGACATTAATTCTAAATGTTGTGACTGGAGTAAGTGAGTTGGGTTTAACACCGCTTTTAACAGTGTTCCAGTTATATCACGGCGTGTCAGCTTAATGTGGGAGGAACGTCCGAAGTGATGCAGGTCTCAGACGTTTACCACTTCGGTGAAACCCACTAGCATGGGTATGGTGCTGACAAACGTAGAAACATAATCGGGGCCAACCGGGATTCGAACCCACAATCATAGGTTTCTGGCGTGCCCAAGGGACGCAACTCTGCACAGCAACTCACGGTGCCTTAGACAATTGGGGCACCCGTGCCCCCTGTTGGGACTGGAGAAGCATCACGTGACACCTAATCACAGGATCAGATGTGGCAATTCTATCCAAGTGACATAGATTCTCAGCAAAGAGCGACCCAAGACTGAACAATTACCCTTGTCCTGCTGGGGATGGCTGGCTTCTCTTCGGGTACTGGGGTAACATTGCCCGATGTCGGGGAGGGGACATTGTAGGACAGGAACCGCAAATCTGTTCAACAGAAGAAAATCAATAAATTAATGTCTCTGTCTTGGGTACAGGAAAGAAACAATGACAGTAGGCTTCACTGCTGAGTAGTTCCTATCCATTGTGGATGTACAGATTGTGCTCATAAAACATCACGTAGCAGGAAGGGACCAGGGTGAGATGATTTATGTGTGGATTGTCTGTGAGGTGCACGTGGTAGGGAGGTGTCTGTACTCACCATGTGTGGACTGTCTGGGAGGTGGTAGGGAGGTGGGGTGGTGTCTGTACTCACCATGTGTGGACTGTCTGGGAGGTGGTAGGGAGGTGGGGTGGTGTCTGTACTCACCATGTGTGGACTGTCTGGGAGGTGGTAGGGAGGTGGGGTGGTGTCTGTACTCACCATGTGTGGACTGTCTGGGAGGTGGTAGGGAGCTGGGGTGGTGTCTGTACTCACCATGTGTGGACTGTCTGGGAGGTGGTAGGGAGGTGGTAGGGAGGTGGGGTGGTGTCTGTACTCACCATGTGTGGACTGTCTGGGAGGTGGGGTGGTGTCCGTACTCACCATGTGTGGATTGTCTGGGAGGTGGGGGTGGTGGTAGGGAGGTGGTGTGGTGTCTGTACTCACCATGTGTGGACTGTCTGGGAGGTGGGGGGTGGTGGTAGGGAGGTGGTGTGATGTCTGTACTCACCATGTGTGGACTGTCTAGGAGGTGGTAGGGAGGTGGGGTGGTGTCTGTACTCACCATGTGTGGACTGTCTGGGAGGTGGGGGTGGTGGTAGGGAGGTGGGGTGGTGTCTGTACTCACCATGTGTGGACTGTCTGGGAGGTGGTAGGGAGGTGGTAGGGAGGTGGGGTGGTGTCTGTACTCACCATGTGTGGACTGTCTGGGAGGTGGGGGTGGTGGTAGGGAGGTGGGGTGGTGTCTGTACTCACCATGTGTGGACTGTCTGGGAGGTGGTAGGGAGGTGGGGTGGTGTCTGTACTCACCATGTGTGGACTGTCTGGGAGGTGGTAGGGAGGTGGGGTGGTGTCTGTACTCACCATGTGTGGACTGTCTGGGAGGTGGTAGGGAGGTGGGGTGGTGTCTGTACTCACCATGTGTGGACTGTCTGGGAGGTGGTAGGGAGGTGGGGTGGTGTCTGTACTCACCATGTGTGGACTGTCTGGGAGGTGGGGGTGGTGGTAGGGAGGTGGGGTGGTGTCTGTACTCACCATGTGTGGACTGTCTGGGAGGTCGGGATGGTGGTAGGGAGGTGGGGTGGTGTCTGTACTCACCATGTGTGGACTGTCTGGGAGGTGGTAGGGAGGTGGTAGGGAGGTGGTAGGGAGGTGGGGTGGTGTCTGTACTCACCATGTGTGGACTGTCTGGGAGGTGGTAGGGAGGTGGGGTGGTGTCTGTACTCACCATGTGTGGACTGTCTGGGAGGTGGTAGGGAGGTGGGGTGGTGTCTGTACTCACCATGTGTGGACTGTCTGGGAGGTGGTAGGGAGGTGGGGTGGTGTCTGTACTCACCATGTGTGGACTGTCTGGGAGGTGGTAGGGAGGTGGGGTGGTGTCTGTACTCACCATGTGTGGACTGTCTGGGAGGTGGTAGGGAGGTGGGGTGGTGTCTGTACTCACCATGTGTGGACTGTCTGGGAGGTGGTAGGGAGGTGGTAGGGAGTAGGTGTGGTGTCTGTACTCACCATGTGTGGACTGTCTGGGAGGTGGTAGGGAGGTGGGGTGGTGTCTGTACTCACCATGTGTGGACTGTCTGGGAGGTGGTAGGGAGGTGGGGTGGTGTCTGTACTCACCATGTGTGGACTGTCTGGGAGGTGGTAGGGAGGTGGGGTGGTGTCTGTACTCACCATGTGTGGACTGTCTGGGAGGTGGTAGGGAGGTGGTAGGGAGGTGGGGTGGTGTCTGTACTCACCATGTGTGGACTGTCTGGGAGGTGGTAGGGAGGTGGGGTGGTGTCTGTACTCACCATGTGTGGACTGTCTGGGAGGTGGGGGTGGTGGTCGGGTGTTCAGGATACCAGATCCAATCTCTGAAGATAGGAGTGAAGATAAACATCAAGATAGATATATGTGAAGAGTATCTCCTATATTTCTCAGTTGCTTGAATTCACACATTTAGCTGGTGAGTCAATTACATCAATTTCACCAATCTCCCAAACATCAGTACAGTCTACCAGAGTCTAGCATAGTCTGGTATAACCATGATTAGTCTATTATTATCTGTCTAGTCCTGTATAGACTATCATAATCTAGTATAGTCAAGCATAGTTTATGATAGTCCAGACTAGTATAGGATTGTACAGTATAGTCTAGTTAAGACCAGCATAATCTTGTATAGTCTACTGTAGTCCAGTATAGCCCAGTACAGTCCAGTATAGCCCAGTACAATCAAGTATAGCCCAGTCAATCAAGTATAGTACAGAATAATCAAGTATAGCTTAGTGTAGTCTGGTATAGTCTAGTATAGTCCAACATAGTCTAGCTTAGTCCAGTATAATCCAGAAAAGTCTAGTATTGTCTAGTACAGTCCAGCATAGTCTAGTTTAGTCCAGTTAGGCCAGAATAGTCTAGTATAGTCCAGTATAGTCACCTGCAGCATTCGAGGTCCTCCTCTGGGGCAGGGGTGGGGGTGTGGAGGGGTCAGTGTTTGATGTGTCTGGGCTCGACACAAATCGCCGCATGTTCTGTGCATCAGGTGTCCTTGATCCTGACCCAAGGTTGGAGCTGGACATCGAGGTGGACAACGCTACAATCACATGAAGATAATGTTACCAAGGCATGTATCATGGCTGTTCATGTCTTGTTGCTTAAACACTATGAGCAATAACATCACAATCATATTAGATGGCATGTTGAAATCACTTGCAAATGTTTCAATTTTTCAAATTATTGATAAACAAAGGCAGGCAATAATATATCTTTGAATGCAAGTAGCAATTCCTAATAGTAAGTGTCCACAACACAGGGTGTCCAGGCAAACAAGGGTTTACTGTACTGGTGATTGTGCATGGTTTGACCTGACAAGGAGTCAAATTTGACCTGATTTTACCCAAAAAAATAAATTGAATTAGGAATTATCTTGAAAAAAAATACTTACGCTTCAGACTGTTTAAAACACCGAAATTGTCTGCCACAAAAATTATATTGGTGCAGGTGTTTTTCATGAAACAATATTCAGGCTCATAGTTTCAACTAAAAAAATATCTGGTTTTGCAAGTGTAGTTAAAAAAAATATGTAGAAGCAAAGCTCACATACCCCTGTTATCCCCGCTGGTCAACAACAAATAGTAAATAGTTTGTAAATTAATGAAATATACCTGTTGCTTTAAGTCAGAGGAACTGCCCTTTCCTTTGTAACCCCATGAGGATGCATTACATTTGAAATGAACACATGTTTTTGCAAATATATTTCAATCTAGTGTTGGATAATCAATGCCTAGCACAACATATATTCCTGATGTTTCTTAATGTGTCCATGGAAACGGCAAAAATTAAAAAAATCAGAATCTTCAAACTAGCAAAAGGCACAAGTACTCATTGTGGTAAATAGGTGTAGCATGTTTGGTGAAGCTAGGATGCATGGTTTAAAAGATATAGGCCGTACAAAACACCCACCCTTAAAGTTTAAGTTTCTTAATGTTTCCATGGAAACGGCAAAAATTAAAAAGTTCAGAATCTTCAAACTAGCAAAAGACACAAGTACTCATAGTGGTAAATGTATGTAGCAAGTTTGAAGCCATGGTGCAAGGTTAAAAAGTTATGGGCCGTATAAAAGCTCGGACGGAAGGATGGAACACTATATACCCCCGATTTACTTCGTAAACGGGGGTATAAAAATTCTTGTGAATAAATCATATGTGTACACAATGGTTGATGATATTGACATTCAATAGTGAGTGATTGAGTAATGATGGTTAATGCCACAGTCAGAAATATGTCCGCTCCATCATAACGGCCGGTAGACATGATGAGCAACATCCACTATGACACATAATCAAGCAAGCGGCCGAGTGTGACTGCCTGATCCATATCGTGTGACAAGCATAGGTTCCGACAGAGTAGGACTCCTCAGTGGTAGAGAAACGAGTGCCCACCTCTCTGACTGGTGGGAGACTGGTTGAGAGCCGGGTCACTGCCGGTTACACCTCGGGACTGCTGCAGTCGGGATGTCAGCTGAAACATACATACACAGGATCAGTGTAGACAGCCCTCCATGAAACTGACTGGATCAGAAGCAGAAAGACATTGAACCCATAAATGAGTGATTGATTATAATCAGCTGAAACAATATACACAGTATCAGTACAGTCAGCCCAAACAATATAGACAGTATCAGTATAGTCAGCCCAAACAATATATAAAGTATCAGTATAGTCAGCTGAAACAATATATACAGTATCAGTTTAGTCAGCTGAAACAATATAGACAATATCAGTATAGTCATCTGAAACAATATATATAGTATCGGTACAGACAGCTGAAACAATACATACAGAATCAGTACAGACAGCTGAAACAATAAATACAGTATCAGTACAGTCAGCCCAAACAATATATACAGTATCAGTATAGTCATCTGAAACAATATATGTAGTATCAGTACAGACAGCTGAAACAATACATACAGTATCAGTATAGTCAGCTGAAACATTACATACAATATCAATACAGTCAATTGAAACAATATATATAGTATCAGTATAGTCAATTGAAACAATATATACAGTTTCAGTATAGACAGCTGAAACAATATATAAAGTATCAGTATAGTCAGCTGAAACAATATATACAGTATCAGTACAGTCAGCTGAAACAATATATACAGTATCAGTATAGTCAGCTGAAACAATAAATACAGTATCAGTACAGTCAGTTGAAACAATATATACAGTATCAGTATAGTCAGCTGAAACAATATATACAGTATCAGTGGAGACAGCTGAAACAATAAATACAGTATCAGTACAGTCAGCTGAAACAATATATACAGTATCAGTACAGTCAGCTGAAACAATATATACAGTATCAGTATAGTCAATTGAAACAATATATACAGTTTCAGTATAGACAGCTGAAACAATATATAAAGTATCAGTATAGTCAGTTGAAACAATATATACAGTATCAGTACAGTCAGCTGAAACAATATATACAGTATCAGTATAGTCAGCTGAAACAATAAATACAGTATCAGTACAGTCAGCTGAAACAATATATACAGTATCAGTATAGTCAGCTGAAACAATATATACAGTATCAGTGGAGACAGCTGAAACAATAAATACAGTATCAGTACAGTCAGCTGAAACAATATATACAGTATCAGTACAGTCAGCTGAAACAATATATACAGTATCAGTATAGTCAATTGAAACAATATATACAGTATCAGTATAGTCAGCTGAAACAATATATATAGTATCAGTATAGTCAGCTGAAACAATATATACAGTATCAGTATAGTCAGCTGAAACAATATATACAGTATCAGTGGAGACAGCTGAAACAACAAATACAGTATCAGTATAGTCAGATGAAACAATATATACAGTATCAGTATAGTCAGCTGAAACAATATATACAGTATCAGTGGAGACAGCTGAAACAACAAATAGAGTATCAGTATAGTCAGCTGAAACAATATTGACAGTATCAGTATAGTCAGCTGAAACATTACATACAGTATCAGTATAGTCAGCTGAAACAATATTGACAGTATCAGTACAGTCAGCTGAAACAATATATACAGTATCAGTATAGTCAGCTGAAACATTACATACAGTATCAGTGGAGACAGCTGAAACAATATATACAGTATCAGTACAGTCAGCTGAAACAATATATACAGTATCAGTGGAGACAGCTGAAACAATATTGACAGTATCAGTATAGTCAGCTGAAACCATATATACAGTATCAGTACAGTCAGCTGAAACAATATATTAAGTATCAGTAGAGTCAGCTGAAACAATATATAAAGTATCAGTATAGTCAGCTGAAACAATATATAAAGTATCAGTACAGTCAGCTGAAACAATAAATACAGTATCAGTATAGTCAGCTGAAACAATATATACAGTATCAGTATAGTTGGCTGAAATAATATATAAAGTATCAGTATAGTCAGCTGAAACAATATATACAGTATCAGTACAGTCAGCTGAAACAATAAATACAGTATCAGTATAGTCAGCTGAAACAATATATACAGTATCAGTATAGTTGGCTGAAATAATATATACAGTATCAGTATAGTCGGCTGAAACAATATATACAGTATCAGTATAGTCAGCTGAAACAATAAATACAGTATCAGTATAGTCAGCTGAAACAATATATAAAGTATCAGTATAGTCAGCTGAAACAATATATACAGTATCAGTATAGTCGGCTGAAATAATATATACAGTATCAGTGGAGACAGCTGAACACCCGGTGTCATATACTGACATTTAAATTCCATAAACAAACATATTTACCTTTTCATTATTGTATGAAGAGATATTTTTTCATGAAATCAGATTTATTTGTACTTTTCAACCATAATGGAAGAATATCAAATTCAGGATATTAGCATATGAAAACAAATTAATGTTTAGAGTTTGAGATGAAGCAGAATTATTTCAGAAAATGGTAGGTTTTAAACAATAAAAATTAAAAGTGACCAAGACACAAAAAAGTTTTATCAGATGAGAGTGATCAGAAAGCAGTTTCAAGACAGCGTTCACAACAGTATGACATAAACATGTAAAATACAAACAAACTGAAAAACACAATCCTAGAATCACAGACAGTTGCACAACCAACATCTACAAAAACAAAAAAGAGAAAAATAAGAAAACTTCCACATCCAAATATCCATGACAACCAAAAGGAACCTCCCAACAATCTGCAACTAACACAGCTACCAAGCCGCTGGCGGTACTCACTTCAATGCTGTCTCGAGCAGACTAACTTGACATCACTGCTGGCCAGAACAGACTGATCATTGCTGTATTAACAAGCCATTAAGGACCTGCCAATCTTAATTATAACCTGAAGTATGTCTCATACTTGCTAGTACCCAGGAAGTATCGTCTTACAGGCTTTCCTCTCATTAACTTGTGACAGCATGTTACACTTACCACAATTTCTGCTGGTGTTAGGCAGCAAATGTGTGTCAACTTGTACACACTACAAAACATTATGCAAGAAAGTTAAAATCAAATTGATTGAATATCATTCGTTTTGAAACAGCTTCTCTAATCCTTAACTTATTAGTATGTTCAAAACTGTTGATATACAAGATATATGATGCCTCATAGCTCATGCATTGTTGAGTAAAAGCTGGTTATTGCATACTTATGTAATATGGTAATAATTGCTATCAGTTTGTATCTATTTGAATAATGTTTCCCTTATTGAAACACATTATCATTATTTCTGTCTTAGCTGCTGCAACAGATAGGGAATAATCATCTTAGTATTTTTTCGTTATATTCTACATGGTAGCAATCTTAAGGTGTGCTATTGAGAACAGTTCGAACAGATGTCTTGTTTGTTGTTTTACTTACAGAGTGCAATATTCCATCATGTCATGGAGGTCGGTTAGTAATCAAGTCTTGGTCAGACAAACCAGTGGATGATATCATGAGCCTTGTAGGGTGACACACAGTCAACTGAGTCAGCCAGCCTGACCGACAGATCAACTTTAGTCTCAAAAGAAACACAGCACATGGAACCTTAGAGTTGGCTTCATACAATACAGAGTAACTTATTTTTTGATGCATCACTGGCATGGTTGGTCCACATTGTTTGTTTGTTTGTTTGTTGTTTAACGCTGCACTCTGCAATATTCCAGCTGTATGACAGCGGTCTGTAAATAATCGAGTCTGGACCAGACAATCCAGTGATTGACATCATGAGCATCGATCCATGCAATTGGGATACGATGACATACATCAACCAAGTCAGCTAGCCTGACTACACAATCCCGTTAGTCGCCTCTTACGACAAGCATAGTCGCCATTTACAGTAAACATGGGTTGCTGAAGACGTATTCTACCCCAGATCTTCACGGGATGGTCCACATTGATACCACACACACATGTAGTGATGTATTACTTAAAGACTACCTAACGATGCCTCACTCCCCGGGTTAGAATAGGTCCTCACCGATGATGAATTATTAACTGTGAGGGTTTCTGTGAGCAATGCATCACTATGTACTGGTCAACAGTATGAAGTCTCAACTGGTTGCCCTTTTAAAGTTCCATGCATACCCAACAGCCATTGTGTTCCCCCAGTCACCACCCTAGAGAATAAACACAAGAACTGGGAACACAAGTTTCACAACTGCTTTGCCTTGAAATGAATGACTTTGGAAAAAGAAAGATGATGATGACTTCTACAACACAGTGCTCTCAACAGTTTGAGTGAGGGAATGGGTGAGTGAGTTTCTACAGATTGATGTCATCAAGCTAAAGATAAACTTAATCTGTTATAGCTAGACAGATCTATGTCATCAACGCCAAATACAAACTTAATCTGTTATAGCTAGACAGATCTATGCCATCAAACTAAAGACAAACTTAATCGGTTATAGCTAGACAGAACTATGCCATCAAACTAAATACAAACTTCATCGGTTATACCTAGACAAATCTATGTCATCAACGCCAAATACAAACTTAATCTGTTATAGCTAGACAGATCCATGCCATCAAACTAAATACAAACTTAATCGGTTATATCTAGACAGATCTATGCCATCAACACTAAATAAATACAAACTTAATCAGTAACAGCTAGACAAATCTATGTCATCAAAGCTAAATACAAACTTAATCTGTTATAGCTAGACAGATGTATGTCATCAAACTAAATACAAACTTAATCTGTTATAGCTAGACAGATGTATGTCATCAAACTAAATACAAACTTAATCTGTTATAGCTAGACAGATCTATGTCATCAAAGCCAAATACAAACTTAATCTGTTATAGCTAGACAGATCTATGTCATCAAGCTAAATACAAACTTAATCTGTTATAGCTAGACAGATCTATGTCATCAACGCCAAATACAAACTTAATCTGTTATAGCTAGACAGATCTATGTCATCAACGCCAAATACAAACTTAATCTGTTATAGCTAGACAGATCTATGCCATCAAACTAAAGACAAACTTAATCGGTTATAGCTAGACAGAACTATGCCATCAAACTAAATACAAACTTCATCGGTTATACCTAGACAAATCTATGTCATCAACGCCAAATACAAACTTAATCTGTTATAGCTAGACAGATCCATGCCATCAAACTAAATACAAACTTAATCGGTTATATCTAGACAGATCTATGCCATCAACACTAAATAAATACAAACTTAATCAGTAACAGCTAGACAAATCTATGTCATCAAAGCTAAATACAAACTTAATCTGTTATAGCTAGACAGATGTATGTCATCAAACTAAATACAAACTTAATCTGTTATAGCTAGACAGATGTATGTCATCAAACTAAATACAAACTTAATCTGTTATAGCTAGACAAATCTATGTCATCAAAGCCAAATACAAACTTAATCTGTTATAGCTAGACAGATCTATGTCATCAAGCTAAATACAAACTTAATCTGTTATAGCTAGACAGATCTATGTCATCAAGCTAAATACAAACTAAATCGGTTATAGCTAGACAGATCTTTGTCATCAAAGCCAAATACAAACTTAATCAGTTATAGCTAGAGAGTTTTATGTCATCAAGCTAAATACAAACTTAATTGGTTATAGCTAGACAGATCTATGTCATCAACACTAAATACAAACTTAATCAGTTATAGCAAGACAGATCTATGCCATCAACACTAAATACACACTTAATCGGTTATAGCTAGACAGATCTATGCCATCAACACTAAAAACAAACCTAATCTGTTATAGCTTGACAGATCTGTCATCAAGCTAAATACAAACTTAATCAGTTATAGCTTGACAGATCAATGCCATCAAGCTAAAGACAAACTTAATCTGTAATATCTAGACAGATCTATGCCATCAAACTAAATACAAACTTAATCGGTAACAGCTAGACAAAACTATGCCATCAAACTAAATACAAACTTAATCGGTAATAGCTAGACAGATGTATGCCATCAAGTTAAGGTAACACACCTACTCCGTTCAATCAGTTTTATTCAGTACTTAAAAGGCCACAGGCCTATAGTACAATGCGTATTTACATGTAGGTGACGTGGTTGTTAACTAACAATTCTGTTTCTATGTGACATCGTGTGATAAACATGTGTTGACAGGTTACATAACATAGTATCATTAGAGGAAGTTAAAAGATCTACAAACTTATGGACATTCGGGTGTACAGAGTAGAAAGATGGCAAATATTTATCACGTACCCCTAAATGTTTGTAAGCTTGACACACCAGGAGAAAGTGAAAATCATCTTCAATTGAATTTGTATTACACAATGTGCATATTCTGTCTCTTCTATCAGTGTGATTATATCTACCAGTCTCTATATACAGGTTGTGAGAGGAACATCTAAATTGTGCTAGTGCAATTCTATATTTTTTAAACTCAAGTTTACAGAGGTACGCCTTAATTTCAATATCACTTTTCATGATTCTATTATATAAACATACTCCGTTATGTCATAGCTGTGACTACGAGGTCATGGTCTCAATCTGTACTGTACATATTCAGGGATCATTGTGGTTACCGTATTACCATATATTCTTGAGTATGGTGCACTCTTTTTTCCTGTGTAGAAGGCGGTGCACATTATACATGCCATAATGAGTTTTGATGGTTTTTTTCCACCAACGGAAAGACATTACCGTGAGCACGTAGAACTGGAAATACCATGTCAACAAATCCATACTGAAGTACGCAAATTAATCATGTAATTACACTGTCTGGTTATAATAAGTGTTCATTGTATACCTGAACTGATGTTTGTAACTTATTTCATTAATTTTATTCAAATTCCTTTTAATATCATTTTAATTTATTTCAGTGAAACCATGTGTGAATCATCGCACAACTCACCGTTATTAACAGCAACCACGGTAACATTACCGCTATTGACGCCTTGAAACGAACTTTAGTTGACAGAGAATGGATACCTATATCACAAATGCAATACTTTGACTCATTAAAAGTCATATTTTTTGTTGTTTGACGATTCTATGTCAACATGTAGTTCTTGCGATCACATGCGCGGGAGCCTCGACAGTGACTGATCAAATTGTTCCATGTAAAAAAAAACCCCAGCAATTTCAAATTGGAACTGACCAAGTTTTTTATCACCTGTATGTTTTCCGGAATTTGCTGAAGGGGTACTGTGTAATTATTTTCTGCGTATAATATTCAATTTTTTTTTTCAAAAAAATATTGAATCCGCTAGAGGGGGGTGCGCATTATACTTGCGTGGGCACTATACTCAAGAAAATACGGTAATCACCTCACATAGTAATTACCTTGAGGGGATTCAGGGTTAGAATAGTTTCCTAGCAACCTATGTTTAATCGGGTGGTCAGACTCTGTGACTTGGCTGTTACACCATGCATGTTACAGCCCGATTGCGTGCATCGTTGTTCTTAATATCGGTCACTGGATTGTCTGGTCCAGACTCGATTATTTACAAGCTGCAATCATATAGCTTCAATATTGCTGAGTGTGGTGTGAAACAAACATATGAACAGGACAAATAGAAGGTTGTGGATTCCGTCAGAAACAGATGCCGGAAACTACAGGAAAGTAAGGGATTACGATACAACTGCTGTTAGTAAAGCTTCAGAAAAAAGATTTCCAAGCGACTAAGCCTATTTCTCACAGCTTGTGGACAGCGGTTTACGCTTCACAAAGACATGTACGAACAGTAACATCTCATTCAGAAAGGAGTAATGATCCCTGGCGAAGACAAACCCCTGTGTACCAGTGCCAGCACTGAACCACCCCATTTGGGATGGGTGGCACTCCGCAGCAGTCATGTCACACCTGAGTGAGCATGTTCGTGGCGGTCACCGATCCATGTTCAATAACGACTCAGTCGCCATTGAGACCACCGACCCCATCTTAATCTGACGGCAATTGAGAAGCCATTGAAGCCATAGCAGAAGAACAGGAAGACATTCAGAACTCATCATAAACGTGAAAAACTGAAACTAAAAATGGAAATATAAAGTAATAAACAACAACAACAACAACAGCAACCATGAAAGTGGATGTAAGTTCGCCGACACTGCAGCTCTGTAGAGATGAAGACAGACAGGCAACATGGAGGAGAAGAGAGTTTTGTACAACAGCCAACATGCTCCATTCACAACACACACGACAGGCAGGCTGTACTGGCATTTAGTCCTACAGCAGTCAGATGTCATGTCATGGATGCCAAGAGGGTGACGCCACACAGATCGGCATTATTACAACTCAAGTAAAGGTTTCCTCCAAGACAAATTGATCTTTGTAGTTTTGTTTTGAGCTAATCCTTACTTTCAGAAGTAAAAGTCAAGCGGGAATATTATCCTCACAAAACGCCTCTGCCCAATGTTGCAGCTATTGTACAAGCAAGTAGACCTTTGTCATATTTGATAGCTGGCCTACATAATAATAGAGACTTCTGGAGTAATGAGTCTTCACTGATAGTTTCACATGTATGGTAGGTGTGTGACCGAAGTGACTTTGTCCATCCATGGACTGGAGCACATGTACCAGCTTACTACGTCAATGTAGGGACTCAAGATCATGTACCATTTTACGCCAATGTAGGGACTCAAGGACATGTACCATCTTATGTCAATGTAGGGACAAAAATACATGTACCAGCTTACTACGTCAATGTAGGGACTCAAGATCATGTACCATTTTACGCCAATGTAGGGACTCAAGGACATGTACCATCTTACGCCAATGTAGGGACTCAAGGACATGTACCATCTTACGCCAATGTAGGGACTCGAGAACATGTACCATCTTACTACGTCAATGCAGTGACTCGAGAACATGTACCATCTTACTACGTCAATGCAGTGACTCGAGAACATGTACCATCTTACTACGTCAATGCAGTGACTCGAGAACATGTACAATCTTACTACGTCAATGCAGTGACTCGAGAACATGTACCAGCTTATAACGTCAATGCAGTGACTCGAGAACATGTACCATCTTACTACGTCAATGCAGTGACTCGAGAACATGTACCATCTTACTACGTCAATGCAGTGACTCGAGAACATGTACCATCTTACTACGTCAATGTCAATAATGAATACAAACATAAACCTGACATTAACTCTACACAAATCAAGCCAACGTCGTATGATATGAGATACAGAGAAACACCTGCAGTACCATTCCAAGGGACACTGTCCACATATACAAATGTCTACATTAACAAATACTTTTTCCTGAATGAAGTACGTTAAATATATCATTAAAAACATTATCACACGGGAAGAAGTGTTCCTGACCAATGAGGTATCACTGTCCATGTCTGTGCGGACTCCTGAAGGTGACCAATGCCAGTAAGCCCCCTGTGCAGATGTGTAGTAACAAACCTGTTGCAGCGCTGATCCAGACACCAGCGCAGAGGCCGGGCGGGAGGGAATGGGGGGTGCCTGCTGACCCCCCAGGTGGGCCCCATAGTTAGCAAGACGGGAGCCAATTCTCCGTTTTTCAGGGGGTGGGGGAGGCATACCAGAGTCCTAACAATCAAAAACCAGGGGCATCCAGAAAATAAGACAGGAAACAGTATTACCACAGCATCTAGGAATAACACATACCTGCTAAAACTAGGAAACATCAAATGAGTTGCTTCTGTAGTTTAATTGAGAAAAGTAGATGAAAAACACTCAGACATATAAAGTGCATATTTCTGCACCAGCAGTCAGTCTGCTATCTCCACCCACAAAACATCTATTTACTTACTTGCTTCAACCAATAATACCAATATCTAGCTTTTGGTTAATATTTACTTAAAACATGTTCAGAAAGGTGATAGAATTATCGTTAACAATGTATGGAAGTAAATATTATCGAGTAAAAGAATACAAGGCATGAACACTACTGTTTATAATTGGCATATTTCACACAGGCAGCCCAGTCGTCAAAGGTGCCACATTTTGCTGTGCCAAGGTGCTTCCCTTGGGGACGCCAGAAACCTATGATTGTGGGTTTGAATCCTGGTTCGCCCCGATTTTGTTTCTAGGTTTGTCAGCACCATACCCATGCTCGTGGGTTTCACCGAAGTGGAAAATGTCTAAGACCTGAAACACTTCGGGCGTTCCTCCCACATTAAGCTGACACGCCGCGATATAACTGGAACACTGTTAAAAGCGGGGTTAAACATAATTCACTCACTCACTCACTCACACAGGCAGTCAGCACAATGAATAAATACTACTCAAAAGAAGTTAAAGAACCCCTGATTCTTTCATATGACTGAAGTTAATCTGTCAGGTTTTCTTTAACTTCTTTTGAGCAGTATATATGGCCTGATGCAGTGCAAACTGGCATTGTGATACGTTAGTAATATTAACCTTACTGCTAAACACATGCATCAGTAGAGCTTCTTGTGTGGTATATGGACAAGATCATGTTCGGGATATAAAGGTAACTGTGCATGTAGCCATGAAGAGTTTGTAAGAACCTCAGTGTGAAGAGATGGGAGCCAATGGACTGAAGTTTTGTATTTCATTTTGTCACTATACAATTGCAGCTTGACTGAGTGAGTATGGTTTTACGCTGCTATTATCAATATTCCAGCTCTATCACGGCGAGGGACACTAGAAAAGGACTTCACACTCTGTACCCAGGTAGGGATCAAACCTGGACAAACACCTTCACCACTAGGCTACCCAACTGTACGATACTATAAGTCACAGAGCCCAGTACTGTAGCATATACCAACACTAAGTAGGATACATTAAGTTAGCCAGAACTGTAGGATACATTAAGTTAGCCAGAACTGTAGGATACATCAAGTTAGCCAGAACTGTAGGATACATTAAGTTAGCCAGAACTGTAGTATATACCAACACTAAATAAGATACATTAAGTTAGCCAGAACTGTAGCATATACCAACACTAAATAAGATACATTAAGTTAGCCAGAACTGTAGGATACATTAAGTTAGCCAGAACTGTAGTATACATTAGGTTATCCATAACTGTAGGATATATTAAGTTAGCTAGAAATGTAGGATATATTAAGTTAGCCAGAACTGTAGGATATATTAAGTTAACCAGAACTGTAGTATACATTAAGTTAGCCAGAACTGTAGGATATATTAAGTTAGCAAGAACTGTAGGATATAATAAGTTAGCCAGAACTGTAGGATATATTAAGTTAGCTAGAACTGTAGGATATATTAAGTTAGCCAGAACTGTAGGATATATTAAGTTGGCTAGAAATGTAGGATATATTAAGTTAGCTAGAAATGTAGGATATATTAAGTTAGCCAGAACTGTAGGATACATTAAGTTAGCCAGAACTGTAGGATATATTAAGTTAACCAGAACTGTAGGATACATTAAGTTAGCCAGAACTATAGGATATATTAAGTTAACCAGAACTGTAGGATACATTAAGTTAGCCAGAACTGTAGGATACATTAAGTTAGCCAGAACTGTAGCATATACCAACACTAAATAAGATACATTAAGTTAGCCAGAACTGTAGGATATATTAAGTTAGCCAGAACTGTAGTATACATTAGGTTATCCATAACTGTAGGATATATTAAGTTAGCTAGAACTGTAGTATACATTAGGTTATCCATAACTGTAGGATATATTAAGTTAGCAAGAAATGTAGGATATATTAAGTTAGCCAGAACTGTAGGATACATTAAGTTAGCCAGAACTGTAGTATACATTAGGTTATCCATAACTGTAGGATATATTAAGTTAGCAAGAAATGTAGGATATATTAAGTTAGCCAGAACTGTAGGATATATTAAGTTAGCTAGAAATGTAGGATATATTAAGTTAGCCAGAACTGTAGGATACATTAAGTTAGCCAGAACTGTAGGATACATTAATTAGCCAGATACTTAGTTCCTGAACCTGTATGTAGTATACAATGATGACAGATACCCTGCACCAGTAATGGAGTATACTTACAAACATAGCTGGATCGACCTTGAGTAGGTGGAGGTGCACAATATAACACTTCACTTTTCACAAATGTCACATTACTACCCTAATAATTTATGTTTTTTTCTAACAGTGTAACAATATATAAACATGTACTACCAACTGATAGTTAACGTGGCTGAGCCTTGAAAACTCAACCAGTCACTGATGCATAGCATGACAAGCATTTGCTTTTAGACTTCAGGAATGCACACTTCTGGGTTTTGTTTTTCTTCCCTAAAACGCTTCATTGTAAACTATCCTGCATTCTCCCAATGTTTCCACTGCATGATTGTAGGCCACCTGGTGGTAAACTTACCTCAGGCGGATCCATGTAGATGTTGTCCCCGTCCTGAGACATGGCCTCCGCTGATGTAATGGAAGACCTGTTGCTGAAACAGAGTGAGTGGGTGAGTGAGTGTGGCTTTATGGTGCTGTCAGCAATATTCCAGCAATATTCCGCTGACGTGGCTGACAATTCACCCATGGGGAAATGAGTGAGTGAGTGAATGAGTTAGGTTTTACGCCGCTTTTAGCAATAATTCCAACAATATCACGGCGGGGGACACCAGAAATGGGCTTCACACATTGTACCCATGTCGGGATTCAAACCTGGGTCTTCGGCGTGACGAGCGAACGCTTTAACCACTATGGGGAAATGAACAGCAAAGACCTACCTGCTACTGGAGTTGAGGGATCCGCTCCCCGGGGTGCCAGGGCGTATCACTGCCCCCAGAGACCCACCTCGTAACCGTCCAGCCCTCGGAGAACCCTGGAATCACAGAAATGATACGGGTCTAAAGCATGAATAACCACTACAGGACAAAAAGGGATAGTTATTGGAGGTGGGGGGTTGGTACAGTGGTCCCTCTCTACCATGCTACTAATGGGGTCCAAATAATTGGTGGGCGTTATAGACGATGAGCCGTTTAACCGAGGCCGAGGTGGTGGAGCGCTCTCGGCCAACCTCACGATCTTCGCCTTGTCTCGCACAATGCAATGATACAAGTTGTTTATCGTTCACAGTGTAAAAATATATATCTGTTATGTTTTTGCCATTTATTATGCGATACCGCGCGTAGTAACCGAGGTAGTGCTTTATCGAAGAGCCCAATAGCGAGGGATCACTGTAGTTGGTAGATCATTACAAGGATATTGACCATGAGGGTGGGGACTTATACCCTGTGGTATCATTACAAGGCTATAGTCGATCAGGGAGGGATTTGATGGTATCTGTGGGGGTTTCCTGTGATATCATGAGAAGGCTATAGGTTTGGGGGTGAAAGTAAGTTGGGGTGGAGGTAGGTGTCATAGAATGCTTGTTCCATGTTGTGCATGTCAAGTTGATTGGAATCTAAAACCACCTGGAGTTATCTCCCTTGTACTCAAGCACATGTTGAGTCAGACATATTAAAGTGTCACCGATGTCCTACACCTGTCTTGGTCATTGATGTCTTATAGTAGGGAGGAGGGACTTACAGACTCGGTGATATCCTGCTTGAGTTTGCTGAACATCTCAACCAGATTCTTCTGTAAAGGCTTCATTTCCTCGGTGCACATGGACTCAGTCTTCCGCAGCCCCTGCTCCATCAGGTCGACCTGGAAAGGGAGATCAAACTGGAGTGTGGTAATGTAATCACATACTTGTCCATATGGGTGGTACAAGACTTTCAATTGGACAATGTATCTGTACAGTTTCTGAGTTATATTAATTTTTGTTCTCTATCACCAGAGTCTGTGACCAACTGTTTTCTGATTATTGATCACTAAGAAAACCTTCAATATATATTTATCATTCAAAACTGGCTCCCACAGGAGATATCACATGGGTGAGATCAAGCGATATCTACACTGTAGATATCGCTGCTATGAAATTGAATCACAATGTTTTGCAGACCATTGTGACATCATTGGTTACCATGACGTCACAATCAAATGACATCACTAATGGCTCTGCTACTGAAGCTGTTAGCTGTACTTTTTACACTGAAGACACTGCTAATTACTGTCTACAAACTGAAAAAGTTGGAAGAATGATGTTGGATGATAAATAAAATCTCACCCGAGTGTCTTTTGATATCAAATATATCAACACTCGTTGTTAAAAGTGGCAAAAATCCTCGGCAAGCCTCGGAATTTTTCCATTTTTATCAACTCGTGTTGATTTATTTGATATCAAAAGACACTCGGGTGAGATTCTCTATGTATCCCTAATAGGGTAACGATTGCATTCACTATCCACCAGTTCCCCAACCTGATACAGCGAGACTAACAACTCCCTCACCTGCTCCACCAACAGTGTCTTCAGCTCTATCAGATGGCACACTTCGTCAGGATGCTTCGATGCAAACTCATCACAGAAAAATGCCTGCAATCATACACCATACAATTTATTACTATGGCTGATGGTAGAATTGTGGTCAGTGGTTGTATAGACAGTGTCCAATACAGACTGAGACAGTGAAAGATATCGGTCTCATGTCTCCTACATCACAGCAGTGTTCATGATCATTCAGGTGGATGGGACTCTTCCATTACAAAGACTCACAACAACATCACTGATGCTGCAATAGTCAATGAAGCACTCATAAAATATCTAGAAGATCGGCACTGTTTCACACATCATCTGTACAGAGTGTCATGGGTCATGCTTTAGGATGCACTGAGCAATATTTCAGCTTAATGATAAGAGGCAACACCAAGGTTGGGTTTCACATATTGTAATCTGGGGTGGAAGGTTTGCCAGCAGCCAGTGTGATGTGTGTTTGCTTGTTGTTGACTTGCCCTTCATCCCCTTCAACCAGTCCCTTTTTCAATGGAGTTTTTCATCGCAGGGAATGATGCCAACCCCAAAGTTGGTGTTGACACTGATTATTCTTAAGTTTGTCCAGGAGTAGTCATCATAATGGGGGGGGCAGTCTGGTAGCCCAGCGGTTAAAGCGTTCGCTCGTCATGCCGAAGACCCGGGTTCGATTCCCTACGTCGGTACAATGCTCGAATCCCATTTCGGGTGTCCCTCGCCGTGACACTGCTGGAATATTGCTAAAAGTGTCGTAAAACCATACTCACTCACTCACTCACTCATCATAGGATACCTACAGATGCCCCAGTTGTCTCCCCTTACCTCCTGGTACTTGGGCAGCCCACCATTGACAACGCTGTTGATGACACCCTGCAGCCTCATCATCAGCTGCTGGAAGAACATGTCTGTGTTGGACTTGCACCGGCCGGTCAGGAAGTCCAGCTCCGTGTTGACCGTCCTCATGTTCTCCACGGCCACCAATATGGGGGGTAGGTGTAGCACCTCTGTCTGGACCACCTCGTACCATCGCAGTATCCCTGGCAACTTGTAGCTTGTCTTCAACACCTTCCGCTCAAGGCACAGTGTCTGAAAACAGTGAAAATACTGGCAACTACATTACTGCAACAATTTCGGCTTTGATATTTTGTTTTATGTTTATGGCCCAGTCTGTAATAGTCCATCCATACCATGGCAGCCAGTAACTCATTTAGTCTAGGTCAGACAAACCAATGGTTGATATCATGAGCATCATCATTGACATGAAATCAACTAAGACAAAGGGCCTTACAACTGAATCCATTTTACTTACCTGCCTCTTACGACATCAGAGCTAAATGGGGACCAATTCTAATCTGGTCCATACACAGCTTCTGGTGTTACCATTACTGTTTGCAAATGGTTAGTAAGTTAGGGCGAGAGTTTAACAGTATGAACTTCTACATGGATGAAATTAGTTTACTGCATGTGTGATAATTCTTCAAAACAAATCTCAATGTGACTGATATTTGAAAATTGCATGGACAATTGGATGAATAATTCTTGGTCTGCTAATTCCAATTTTCTTATATCTACCAACTGAGCAGTATATAATAACCGAAACTACACAGACGAGTCAAAAGTTTCACCAGACCCATAACTTGACTGAGACAGGCCATCAGACCCATCTAGACCAAGGCAGGGCACAAGGCCATGGAACAGAGCCCTCTGTAAGCTCGTCCTTTTGCTTAACACACCTTAAATTCATTGTCCTTATTCCTTTCCCCTCGGTGGTAGGGTCGGTCAAATTGAAACACATCCACCTCATTGACGCTGTAGAAGTTGCTGATCTCCATGGGAACCGTGTGACCTTGAAACTCTGACCTCTCAGAAGCCACAGGTTTCACACTGCTGATCTGGATGCCTTCACAAGGTCAAGGTCAAAGAGTTGGTATCACAGTTCAATATCAAAACTAAAATCAATGGTAATCTGAATTGGCCCCATGCATAGAACCTTGGAATGTCGGGTGAGGGAGTGAGTCAGTTGGGTTTAACGCCGCTTTTAACAGTATTCCAGTTATATCACAGCGTGTCAGCTTAATGTGGGAGGAAAGCCCAAAGTGATGCATGTCTTAGACATTTACCACTTCGTTGAAACCCACGAGCACAGGTATGGTGCTGACAAACCTAGAAACATAATTGGGGCAAACTGGGATTCAAACCGACAATCATAGGTGTCTGTTGTGCCCAAGGGACGCAACTCTGCACAGCAAATTCCAGCGCCTTAGACGACCGGGTCACCCGTGACTGAGAGTGAAACACACTCGTACCCCAATATGTCGGGTTAATATGAAAGGAAAATCCCAACACAGGTTGTAGATGTTTACCACTTTGGTGAAATCTGCGTGTTGACAAACCAAGGATTATTACTGGAAAGAGTCCTGCAATCATTAGACACATGCAGAACTAGAACAGGCCACTACATTCAGGTGTTGTGCTTTACACTGACACAGTCCTCTTACCATGAGTGCATAGATTGTTTGTTGCTATATGCACACTCAGCAATATTCAAGAAAAACAACGAGCCACCTGAATTAATCAAGTCTGGACCAGACAAACCAGTGGTTGATATAATGATACCCCAAAATCCCACTGGGGAATGTAATCAATCAAGACACGAGCCTTAATTACCATGTGCTACATCTAGTCGCCTCTTACGAACTGCATGTTTGCTTGGGTCCTTTTCTAGCTAGAATACCCCAGTGAGTGTATAGAACTGGATGTGTTGACTGGGGGTATGTTTCAACAATATGCAATCAGGAAAGGATACATTGTTGGTCCCCCTCTCGAACCTTGTCGTCCGGAGGGGTGTTGCTGGTGAGAATGGAGGCTGACGGGAACTCCGTGGTCAGATGACTCATGATGGTGGCCAACTTTAGACACTCGTCTCCGCGGTAGACAAACTCCTTGTTCTGGAACATTCAGTAGTGGTAAGTTAACAAAAGATAATGAAATCCAACTTGGAGGCAGGCAATACATTGTAGTTTTACAACAAACCATGGGGCAACAATGTTTCTGGATGAAGCGGATGGACCTGAACCTGTGCTATGTGCATGCTTACATCACCTGAAGGTATCACCTGGTGTTCTAGGATGCAGAGTTTAACTCCTAAACTGATTCTAAACCTCTTCATTAGATGAATAAATGCAGAAGAGAGGGGTTTGAAGAGAGGGCTGGATGTTTATTTACATCACCTGAATGTATCACCTGGTGTTCTAGGATGTAGAGTTTAACTCCTAAACTGATTCTAAACCTCTTCATTAGATGAGCAAAAGACAGGGGTTTGAAGAGAGGGCTAGATGCTTATTTACATCACCTGAATGTATCACCTCGTGTTCTAGGATGTAGAGTTTAACTCTTAAACTGAATCTAAACCTCTTCATTAGATGAATAAATACAAAAGAGAGGGGTTTGAAGAGAGGGCTAGATGCTTATTTACATCACCTGAATGTATCACCTGGTGCTCCATGATGAGAGGGCTGGATACTTATTGAGGCAAAACATTTTAACCCACATGGAGCACCATCTTTTTGTAGTTGACTAAATCTTTAAGTTCTGTTGAAAAATACCAAGTTATCCTTTGGCATGTTGACAAACTCAAGCGTGTATACAAGATGTCTCTCTGCTCAACAAGTACATACTCTGACAAATGGCGGGAAGCTCATGCCGTAGTAGGCCACTCTGTAATAGGAAGGGTTCTGTCTCAAGGAGGGACCCTCCAGGATGTTGTTGAAGAATGCTGCCTCTCGTTGCTATAGTAACACAAGAAAACAGTGACTCTTTATATAACATATATAACATTGCATTAACCTGTAAATAAGTTTAATATGGCTTCAAGTCACAGAGTAAAACATCTCTACTTTCATGGGGCGGTCGGGTAGCCTAGTGGTTAAAGCGTTCGCTCGTCACGCCAAAGACCCGGGTTCGATTCCCGATGCGGGTACAATGTGTGAAACCCATTTCCAGTGTCCCCTGCCGTGATATTGCTGGAATATTGCTCAAAAGCGGCGTAAAACCATACTCACTCACTCACTTTCATGTGCAGTTGATCACATATTCAAGGGAGACTACTCTGCAAGCCACAAGAAACAATCTGATCACAATTTCCCAATCATAAAACTCAAAGGTAACATTTTTTTACACACAAAGTTTGACTCAAAAAACTAAATTTAAAAGGAAGTTAAATTAAGTTTCAAATAAATTTGCTTATGAATAATATAATCATTGTTAATACAAAAACACTAGTGCAGTTGAGTGTATGTGAGTGTATGTGAGTGTATGTGAGTGTATGTGAGTGTCTGAGTCCCATGTATCCCCAGCCTATAGAGTCCTATGACCTTTTAATAAAGGCTCCCTCCCAGACTTCCGCAGACAGATTTAGAGCCAGCAACCCAGGACAAAGCAGCCTGCGTAGTATCAGGCACGGTCCATGACCAGTGTGCGGGGCTCGAAGAGATAATGGTAAAGTTGCTCTCCCAATTACAGGTCAACAATTATTCTTTATTTGTCTGGATTTAACCACTTCTGGTCTGTGAAGCATCAGTGACAGCTGGGGTTGGACTATCTCCATGTCTACCAACTGAAACTTATGTGACCTGATGTAAAACACTTACAGGCAACAGACTGCAACTTAAGTCACTAGCCTGAAGCCCAAGTCTATTAAAATTCTAATAAGTTCAGCTCACAATCCATACAATCACACTAAAATCTGCTGAAAATGATGTCAGGAGACAAGTTCAGGCTCAACTCAAATGTTTTTTTGCACAGTCTGCATGTAACAGTCTATATTTTCTCCCTTGGTACAGGTTTAAGTAAGGTTGGGATGGGAAGAGGAGGTATTACACTAGCTGCTACAGATAGTGTCTGTTTGGGGAAGAACTCTTAAAACTACCATACACGGAGTATTTCTTTTTTAACTGTATGGGTCTGACAGAAATCAGTCTTGGCCATGTAACTATCAAAGATGTGAAATATAAATGCATTATTTGACAACGGTACTCAAGACATATATTTTTATATGTATATTAATAAAGTATCTAACAATTTGCAATTAACCATGCCAATCAGAAGAAAGACAAAAGGGCTGATATTTCATTAAGTTATTGATTGGATATTTTTCCAATTGAAAAGCCAAAACCAATGTTCATCAATGACTGCCAAATTTGAAAACAGCCTACCAATATTTGACTGAGCTTCTTGTAGTTGAAGAGCTTCTTCTCATACACCTCCGCCAGCTCCTTGCAGAGTGGAATCCCATACTCCCAGGCCTGAAACACAGAGCCAGATCAGGTGACAGGGTCGTATACAGCAGTGTCCTCAGTGAAGGCAGATCCACAATGTAAGTTGAAGTCCACATCAGAGAGGACTTTTACAAAATGAGCTACCCTCGTAACAACTGAAGGTCATATTCTCTTTCAGCAGCCATTGTGGCAAACCCGTTTCCAGTTTTGTTATCATTTACCATTCAGCCAATTTCTTAACAAGAAATGAGCAGTGAAATCTTTCAAATTATCAACAGTGCCACAAATCAAGAAGATTCTTGACTAAAACCTGCCATCAAATGTACCACATATCAAGAAGATTCTTGACTAAACCCTGCCATCAACAGTACCACAAATCAAGAAGATTCTTGACTAAAACCTGCCATCAACAGTACCACAAATCAAGAAGATTCTTGACTAAAACCTGCCATCAACAGTACCACATATCAAGAAGATTCTTGACTAAACCCTGCCATCAACAGTACCACAAATCAAGAAGATTCTTGACTAAAACCTGCCATCAACAGTACCACAAATCAAGAAGATTCTTGACTAAAACCTGCCATCAACAGTACCACAAATCAAGAAGATTCTTGACTAAAACCTTCCATCAAAAGATATTACTGACCTTGCCCTTGTCGAAGCACTCGATGACCTTGAGCGTGAGTTCCTCCTTCCTCTCCCATTCCTTCTGTGAGGGGTACCCAAGGTTGGCCGAAAGTTGGTCCGGGGTCCACCGCAACAGCTGCGCATACAGCTGCAGCGTCAGTCCGGCCTCCACAAAGTTGTTGGCATCGTGATGGAGGATGAACAACTTGTTGATGTAGCGGATGTACATCTCCTCACGGTTGATGTTGTCCTTGTAGAAATTCTGAAAAACAAAAAATATTATTATTATTATGAGAATCATCACATAGGGCAACAAATGAGCATCAGGGACCTATATCCTATTTTAGACTATCCACATAGGGACATGTGACAGGGTATAGGGGACCTACTTTATCTTGGAATCTCAACAGGGAGCATACATGAGTTATCATGGACCTATACCAAGGGATCAAGGGACCTATCTGGCTTGAAATCCCCAAAGGGAAAAGGCATGGAACACAGAGGTGCAAATCTGCCTTCAAATCACAAGCATGGGTCGCATAGGACTTATTCAGCACACACTGAACAACAGTGGCTAATGTTAATTAATGATTAAAGCATCCACTCACAAGAATGTTGAACGTGCAGTGCATCCTCTTGTCCCTGTGTTCATCCCCCTCAATAACTTGTCTGAAACAAACAGAATGGCAAAGTCAGGAGAAGTAAGTCTGTTAGTCCTGGATAATGACAGTAGAATATATATATTTTTAGGTATTTTCTTCTTACTAAATGCCTAAGCAAAGAACTCCCAATCGGACATTTTGTACCTATCTCTTGAGAAGTTCAGTGGGTACCCAGGTAGGGTCGGGTAATAGGGGGTTTAGGTACCCGGGTAGTAAATTTGGACTAGTCCCTCCCCTAACAATGCTGTGTAAGAATCAAACCAGTTTACTCAGCGAACACACTAACCTATGGGCTACTTCACATCGTGATAATAACAACCTCACAATGACCCATTTGGTTTCATATTCAACTCAAATTATTACATCTACATAGGTAACATTGTACATTGGGAATACAGTGGGGTTATTCTCCTTGATAAACATTTTAGATTCTTCAAGTCCAGATCAAACTAACCAAGTTTGGTTTTCTTGTGAAGAGCAGAAGACAGAAAAGGAAAGGTTCTTTTGAAGAAAAGAAAATTATTTCAAGTCATGTTTTCATTGACCAAGTGTCAGTCTCTTAATCTGTCATCAGAGAGAAAAGATTGCTACAACACTTTTTCACAATAACCGAAACAGCATTATAACAAGGCTCATGTACAGTTTTCTTCCCTGATTGCTAATAGTTGAGACTGTTGAAAGTAAGCCATTCTAATGTGTTTTCTCTCAGTGGGAAGTGATCATGGATGGGTGGGCCACGGGAGGTACGTACGGTCAACAGAGATTAGGGCTGGGACGTGTAAATCAGGTACTCGGGTCGGGTGGGTACTGAGTAGGACCCGGGTCCCCAAAAGACTACCCGGACCCGTGGTTAGTCACGTGATATATTGTTTAATGACAAAAATTATCTAGAACTCTATGGTTACACTACAAGTCACTTATGTTCGCATTTCTCTCTGACTATGCACCCATTCCTTCTGACTTTTCATATTTTTTAATAAAGATATAACTTAAGTAAAATTCAGTGTATGCATGATGAGATTGCTTAAAACATGTATCTAAATACGTTTTGCCAGGGCTATGGTAAAAGAACTCCCAATCAGACATTTTGTACCTATCTCTTGAGACCTTCAGTGGGTACCCAGGTAGGGTCGGGTAATAGTGGGGGTGGGTACCCCGGTAGTAAATTTGGACTAGTCCCACCCCTAACAATGTTGTGTGAGAATCAAACCAGTTTACTCTGCGAACACACTAACCAATGGGCTACTTCACATTGTGATAATAACAACCTCACAATGACCCATTTGGTTGCATATTCAACTCAAATTATTATATCTACAGGTAACATTGTACATTGGGAATACCGTGGGGTTATTCTCCTTGATAAACATTTTAGATTCTTGAAACTATTAAACAAACTCCTGGTATACTGAAGCCACTAGTCTATACATTCCAGATCTCTGTAGCAATCAAAGGCAGGTCACATTATGAAGTTTTCCCAGCTGGGGTGAACTGCACGCAGCACGTGTGAGCAAATTGTCGAAAAGGAGTGTTGAATTTCACCACTAAATTAACCCATATCTGTCAGCGCTATTACCAGACTGAAGCAAACATTTCCTTGATATCTTTTCCTGTTACTTCAATTTCAGTGCAACAGTTATCTGTTTGTCTAATTGGTTAATTAGAAAACCCATCAACTCCACACATGCGGAAATGTCACTGTAGTGCTTGATCACAACTACTTCTGTTTACAGTTACGCCCCGAAAATATGTCTAGTACCTGTCTTATGTTGATAGAAAGTAAAGAGGTCGATACAGACTTAGGTTGCCCTGAACTATGAGTCAAGCCAGTTTATAACCCCTTGGCACTCACAGAAAGTCTAAATGATCAAGTTTGGGCCAGACAATCCAGTGATCCCCCTGAAACCACCAGTCTAGGTTGATGGGGACCTGACAATCCAGTGATTGATAATATGTCAGCAACGATCCCCGCCACTGGGACGGCGGTACTAACTAGCAAGTACCGAGTCTGACCACCCAATCCACCTGAAGCCACCAATCTAGGTTGATGGGGACCAGACAATCCTGTGATTGATAATATGTCAGCAACGATCCCCGCCACTGTGACTCGGTAACATTCTATCTAGCAAGTACCAAGTCTGATGACCCAATCCACCTGAAACCACCAGTCTAGGTTGATGGGGACCAGACAATCCAATGATTGTTAATATGTCAGCAACGATCCCCACCAACTTTCATTTCCTGTCGAGCAATATTCCTGCAGCTCCAGCCTTTGGTAGCTACATTTCAAATCATTCGAGGTACAATCGTGCATGCTCTTTCTACCAAGATTTAAAAAGATGCCATACAAATCTGGCTCAGAAGCTGTTTGATCAACATTGTTACAACATTCAAGGCACCAGTAAAGCAGTGGGACAGTGAATGTCTTCAGGAAACATGAGAATAACTATATGGGCAATGTCTGTATGGTGGCACAGTCGTGGGACAGTGTATGTCTTCAATGTGAGAACAAAGATATTGGCAATGTCTGTATGGTGGCACAGTCGTGGGACAGTGTATGTCTTCAATGTGAGAACAAGTGTATGGGCAATGTCTGTATGGTGGCACAGTCGTGGGACAGTGTATGTCTTCAATGTGAGAACAAGTCTATGGGCAATGTCTGTATGGTGGCACAGTCGTGGGACAGTGTATGTCTTCAATGTGAGAACAACGATATTGGCAATGTCTGTATGGTGGCACAGTCGTGGGACAGTGTATGTCTTCAATGTGAGAACAACTGTATTGGCAATGTCTGTATGGTGGCACAGTCGTGGGACAGTGTATGTCTTCAATGTGAGAACAACTATATTGGCAATGTCTGTATGGTGGCACAGTTGTGGGACAGTGTATGTCTTTAATGTGAGAACAACGATATTGGCAATGTCTCTATGGTGGCACAGTCATGGGACAGCGTAAGTCTTCAATGTGAGAACAAGTCTATTGGCAATGTCTGTATGGTGGCACAGTCATGGGACAGTGTATGTCTTTAATGTGAGAACAACGATATTGGCAATGTCTGTATGGTGTAACATTCTTGGGATAGAATGACCTCACCTCTGAAATCAGAGAACAGCTATATTGCTAATCATTACAATCAGTTGGATCTGGATCCTGGCTATGAGGAAAATGTCTCAGCATGCTAAAGAAGACAATTGGAGGTAGTGGAAACTACATGAATTTACTTCAGTAAGACTTCCTGATACACCTGTCAGAGCCTTCTTCATGGAATCATCACAGTATTAGGCTGTAAGTTGTCATGTAAGAAAAACACTTAAAATTGTAATATGAACATTCTACACCATGACCTACCAGTCCAGTGAGTGAGTGAGTGAGTTGGGTTTCATGCCGCTTTTAACAGCATTCCAGTTATATTACGACATGTCAGCTTGATTAAGGAGGAAAGCCCGAAGTGATGCAGGTCTCAGATGTTTACAACTTCGGTGAAACCCACGAGCATGGGTATGGTGCTGACAAACCTTGAACCATAATCTGGACGTACCGGGATTAGAACCCACAATCATAGGTCTCTGGCGTGCTCAAGGGACACAACTCTGCACAGCGAATCGGGGCGCCTTAGACGGCTGGGCCACCCGTGCCCCGAGAAAACACTTAAATTGTGATATGAACATTCTATACCATGACCTACCAGTCCAGTGAGTGAATGAGTTGGGTTTCATGCCACTTTTAACAGTATTCCAGTAATATTACGACGAGGAAAGCCCGAAGTGATGCAGGTTTCAGATGTTTACCACTTCGGTGAAAGCCACGAGCACGGGTATGGTGCTGACAAACCTAGAAACATAATCCTGAGGTCCCGGGATTCGAACCCACAATCATAGGTTTCTGGGATGCCCAAGAGACGCAACACAGCGAATTGCAGCGCCTTAGACAACTGGGCACTCGTGACCCCCCCCCCCCCCCCCACCGGTCCAGACAGTCTGAATGTCCATATATCTGTTTCATCCTAGCATCAAATTCAAAATTACATGTCTTAACAACTGAACCGGCAAAAGAATTATACCTTTGAGTTATTGGCTTAGCGAAGGTCGAGACTGTTGTTTTGTCATGGATGCTATCAGGATCTGCTCATTACATTGGCATAATCCCCAACCATGGTGTCCAGTGACTTGTACGTATATGGCCCCATGGGGATTCATATCCTATGAGTGAGTGAGTGAGTGAGTATGGTTTTATTCCGCTTTTAGCAAAATTCCAGCAATATCACAGCGAGGGGACACCAGAAATGGGCTTTACACATTGTACCCATGTCGGGAATCGAACCCGGGTCTTCGGCGTGACGAGTGAACGCTTTAACCCCTAGGGTACTCGACTGCCCCCATGTCCTATGAGAGTCATAAGGTGACTTAATGGATCCGGTGGCCAGTAGTCATAATTATTAGGAAGACTGACAGTATGGTTTTGGTGTAAACATATTCTTTTATATTTAATGTCATTAACCAAACTGACTATTAATTGGTTATGTGAGGGTGGACAGACATATTTTAAGCCTCACAAAGAAGGAATTGCACAATAGTCTCATCATGTTTTGTGAACCCGCACAAGTGTGACAACGTGAGAAGTCAAGAACTAGTCTAATTTACTGGTGAGCCTTTTTGGACAAAATCTGTAACAGATTACTCGTATTGGTGGGATGGTTCAAAATGTTGTTATGATTCTGCATAAATCATTTAGTCTGGCAAACTACTCATTTATTTACTGTCATATTAAAATATAGCAACACTAAACTACTGATGAATCAGACCCAACTTCATCAGACGAACCGAAACTATGACCCAGATTTACTTCCACAAAACAGGTGCTCTGTGGTTTGTGCTGTTATTGTAGACAGAGCTGCCCCCCCCGGCTTATCAAAGGTCATCATCAAACCTGTGGACCAGAATATCAAGTCCACAATAACACACAGTCAGGAGATAAACTTTATGATCAGTCATATTCACAGCTGCTACCATGAAATAGTTTCACTGGAATCCTTTTTTGGATCTACATGTTTCAAATGCCAAATTTCCCCCCCCCCCCCGTTGTAGATAGAAACCATCCCTACATTTCCACAAAACAACCTCTTTCTACATGTACAGAAGCTGTTGTAAAACTGACACAATGTCACTCTGGATTTCAATGTAACCAAAAGCATAAACTGTTGCCATGACAACAGAACCTCCTGGTTTGGGCAGTGCAGAGAATGATCAGCTGAAGCCAAGTTTAGTCTATCACAAATTATTCAAAATCAATAGAAATTGGAAATTGATTATTCAAATTGGCATGCCGAAAAAGATGGTCTTTTTAAATTTTGAATGAGTAAGAAGTATTCATATACATTTACATGTCCAGAGTTTGTTCGGTCTTTAACCATTATCTAACGTTTTTTCACCCTTCCTGGAAGCCCCAGCATACAAACCAGGCATGGTCGAGAAGCGATATTTTTGCAGAGTACACTGTGGAGTGGACTGAGATACAGTCCTTTAATTAAAGTTACCTATAAGGTTAAATAAAATAATTCCACAAGGGAACCTTCAAGTATTAGGACACCTCAAGTCCTCAAGTGAGGAGGCCGGGCCAGAATTAAGAGGGAAGATCTGCATTATCAAGTCTGTGAAAACCATTAAAATTAAAATAGACACTGGCACATAAAATTATCATCGGAATCAAAATCAAGTTGTCTTGTTCCTGCTGTGTTGTCTCCTAGATGTGAAGATCAAAACAAAGAACCTGGTTACCCATTTATGCAGAAACCAATTATCTTTCAAATATCAGCAAGTACCTATATACAAGAGCGGATCTTTATAATGATTCTCAATAATCCATTTACTCCTTTTCTGTCATTAAATTAACCTCATACTCTAATGACAGAAAATAAAAAGAAAATCCAGCAAATTATAAGATCTGACAAACAGGAAGCAAGGATCCTTGAAACCCCTCCATTCCTCTTTAAGTTCCTTCCAAATTGGTGCCACCTGACCCTCGAGACATGAAGATAAAAATATTAAAATTCCACACTGAGCACGCTCCCTAGGCAGGAAGCAATGGTTGGAGACAGAGGTAAACAAAGGGCTGCAGCTGCCTTGGGTCCCTCCGTACGGTAGATCACATAGATGCAGACATAGCATCAATACCAGCAGCAGAAGGCAAGAAAACAGCAGAGCAGTAGTTGTATGGTTATGTATTCCAGACTGTCCAAGGAGTTAATGTATAAATTTTAGAGAAATATTGATGCATAGAAATAGTGGAGATTGTTGAGTATTTCAGTTTTTGTAATGTTCACTAATGATATCGGTGTTTGTGTCATGAAAGATTGAAATCATTGTGCTTGGAATGCAGACTTAGTTTTATGTTCAGCCCTCCAAGAATCCAACAATTTGGTTGCAATTGCAACCTAAAGTAACATTGCTAGACCTGTATTTATCGCTTGGTTGCCAGTTTCCTCCCTTTAATAAAATTAACTTTGTAAATTTTTCACATACTGAAACAAACTTGAGTAGACCATTACTTGTCTGATTCAACATGACTTCCCTGTTTAGGGCGTAGTGTAACTCTGTACAGCAATACTGTAGCCTATCTTGCTTCTGATGCTATCGTCTGTAATGCTACAAGTTCATGTCTGTAATGCTACAAGTTCACGTAGTTCTGGTCATGTGCACATTTCTCACTTTACTTTCCGAATATTTACAACACTGAGAAAAGGCAGCAAAAACTCACCGCCATTGTTGAAAACTGAGGTGACACATTAAAGAAATGAAGCCAAGGATTGAACCAGGACAATTTTATTTCATTCGAGGCCATTAATGTCAAACATTTTAAGTTCATATGATGACTGTTACTAAAATGCCCTAGGTTTCATGTGAGACCACTGAGAAGGAGACGAGTGATGTTACATAGAATTATGAGGTCTACTTCTTATGAAACTAGGGAGTAAGGAACCATGTGCAAAAGAAAATGAATCTTGACAAAAACAAAACATTTCACTCACAGAAAATCAATCTGCCACACATCGGTCATGCTGTTGATTGTTGTTGTGTCATCTCAAGTTCACGTGAACATGTTGCTTGTTCACACATTACTCACATGGTTCAGACAGAGCTTGAAGGAAATAACCTCTGAACAGTTAGTCTTTGCAGGAAAAACTTGTCAAAAATATATCCCTGCTGTTATATATATCCTTGACTGTCAGTAGGGTCAACTCAGGATGAGAATTGGTTGTTCGTGGAAACAAGGCTGTTGAGATAGATGATCACTGGCCCTTGAATACACAACAGTATGTATCGCAATGCTTGTTTCTCACATCCGATTGACAGGAAACAAATGTAATGGTTTCAGGAAAGTGAAATCTGTGTCTTATTGAAAGTTCACTTTCCTTAGCTCACCCGGTATGAAATATGTTAACAGGCAACATAGTTTGAATCTATTTCTTTTCAAAATGGATAACAGCTAATAACTTTTTATAACCCTTTTGTGCTTAGCCCTTATTGTCCAAGTGAACTACACTGTCTATGCCCTGTCTGTTCCGCTGAACTAAACTGTCTAGGGCCTGTTTGTCCTTGTGAACTAAACTGCCTATGGCCTGTCTCTCCAGGTGAACTAAACTGTCTAGGGCCTGTTTGTTCTTGTGAACAAAACTGTCTATGGCCTGTCTGTCCAGGTGAACTAAACTGTCTAGGGCATGTTTGACCTTGTGAACTAAACTGTCTATGGCCTGTTTGTCCTAGTGAACTAAACTGCAAGATCATCAAACGTTATTTCATAACTTGTATCTATCATTGTGGCTTCATTTAGAGGTTGAACTGCTTGTGTTCCAGGTCAGTGGCTGTGTACTGCTACTGTCCTGACATCACAGCCTCAGTAGGCCTTCTGTAGCAACTGAATTACATCTGGTCCCAGTCAACACATTTCCCCATCTTCATCTCTGATGTTTGCCTTCCATCAAGAGCAGGACTGAGAGGTGCCACACCGCTACTTTGTTATGGGAAGATTAAACTAAGCCTGCCGCCCTAACCAAACAGCAATTACCTTTTCTTTGAAGTGAGACACACACCACATGTAATAGTGAGTGGGAGAGACTGGTGGGTGGGAGGAAGAGCAGGGACAACAATGGGGGAGGGTAGCGGTGTGTGGTGGTGTTGTGGTGGAGGGCTGTAGGTGTTGGTGTGTGGGAGGAAGAGCAGGGACAACAATAGGGGAGGGTAGCGGTGTGTGGTGGTGTTGTGGTGGAGGGCTGTAGGTCTTGGTGTGTGGGAGGAAGAGCAGGGACAACAATAGGGGAGGATAGCGGTGTGTGGTGGTGTCGTGGTGGAGGGCTGGAGGTGTTGGTGGGTGGGAGGGAGGGAGAGAAGGGACAACAATAGGGGAGGGTAGCGGTGTGTGGTGGTGTCGTGGTGGAGGGCTGGAGGTGTTGGTGGGTGATACAAGAGCAGGGACAACAATAGGGAAGGGTAGCAGTGTGTGGTGGTGTCGTGGTGGAGGGCTGGAGGTGTTGGTGGGTGGGAGGAAGAGCAGGGACAACAATGGGGGAGGGTTTCAGTGTGTGGTGGTGTAGTGGTGGAGGGCTGGAGTTGTTGGTGGGTGATACAAGAGCAGGGACAACATTAGGGGAGGGTAGCGGTGTGTGGTGGTGTCGTGGTGGAGGGCTGGAGGTGTTGGTGGGTGGGAGGAAGAGCAGGGACAACAATAGGGGAGGGTAGCGGTGTGTGGTGGTGTCGTGGTGGAGGGCTGGAGGTGTTGGTGGGTGGGAGGAAGAGCAGGGACAACTATGGGGGAGGGTAGCGGTGTGTGGTGGTGTTGTGGTGGAGGGCTGGAGGTGTTGGTGGGTGATACAAGAGCAGGGACAACAATGGGGGAGGGTAGCGGTGTGTGGTGGTGTCATGGTGGAGGTGTTGGTGGGTGGGAGGAAGAGCAGGGACAACAATGGGGGAGGGTAGCGGTGTGTGGTGGTGTCGTGGTGGAGGGCTGGAGGTGTTGGTGGGTG
This sequence comes from Haliotis cracherodii, assembly GCF_022045235.1. NCBI lineage: Eukaryota > Metazoa > Mollusca > Gastropoda > Lepetellida > Haliotidae > Haliotis > Haliotis cracherodii. The sequence goes on from NW_027266319.1 coordinate 22,070,228, forward strand.
GGAGGAAGAGCAGGGACAACAGTGGGGGAGGGTAGCGGTGTGTGGTGGTGTTGTGGTGGAGGGCTGGAGGTGTTGGTGTGTGGGAGGAAGAGCAGGGACAACAATGGGGGAGGGTAGCGGTGTGTGGTGGTGTCATGGTGGAGGGCTGGAGGTGTTGGTGTGTGTTACAAGAGCAGGGACAACAATGGGGGAGGGTAGCGGTGTGTGGTGGTGTTGTGGTGGAGGGCTGGAGGTGTTGGTGGGTGGGAGGAAGAGCAGGGACAAAAATGGGGGAGGGTAGCGGTGTTGTGGTGGAGGGCTTGAGGTGTTGGTGTGTGGGAGGAAGAGCAGGGACAACAATGGGGGAGGGTAGCGGTGTTGTGGTGGAGGGCTGGAGGTGTTGGTGTGTGGGAGGAAGAGCAGGGACAACAATGGGGGAGGGTAGCGGTGTTGTGGTGGAGGGCTGGAGGTGTTGGTGTGTGGGAGGAAGAGCAGGGACAACAATGGGGGAGGGTAGCGGTGTGTGGTGGTGTTGTGGTGGAGGGCTGGAGGTGTTGGTGGGTGTTACAAGAGCAGGGACAACAATAGGGGAGGGTAGCGGTGTGTTGAGGTGTTGTGGTGGAGGGCTGGAGGTGTTGGTGTGTGATACAAGAGCAGGGACAACAATAGGGGAGGGTAGCGGTGTGTGGTGGTGTGAGTGTGTTTCCATGTATACAAGATGAGATTGGTTTGTTTGTTTGATGTTTAACGCCACTCTCAGCAATCTTCCAGCTACATGACGGTGGTCAGTAAAAAAAAAATCGAGTGTGGACCAGACTATCCAGTGATTGATATTGTGAGCATCGATCCATGCAATTGGGATCGATGACATGCATCAACCAAGTCAGCGAGCCTGACCACCCGATCCTGTTAGTCGCCTTTTACAACAAGCATAGTCACCTTTTATGGCAAGCATGGGTTGCTGAAGACCTATTCTACCCCGGAATCTTCAGAGGCACAGTTGGTGACAGAAGACGAAATAAGAAAGTTTGGGTTTGAGACTACATCTGTTCTTATTGTTATCTCCTAATCCAATATGGTGGCCTTGGCAGAGGCAGCCCAGTGGTAGAAGCATCTAGTCACGCCTGCTTCACATTCATTACATCAGAAATAATAAAATGGAAGAAAAGACAACAGAGCCGTTAAAAGGTTGCCTGACTTGTCGTCATAATCAGGAATTACCCCTTCAGTGCTGACAACTATGTTCATTACAGTCATGAAGCTAGTGTCTCTCGCCACCTGGGCTGCCTGCCTATACACCAGCTGCGATGCTGTGAAGGAAGAAGCTGCAGGTGTCATCACCTCAGAGACTGCCTATATTCAGCCATGTTATGACAATGTCTATAACAGGCTTATCATCAGAGCAATGTTGAAAGGTTCACAGACAAGAATCTCCAGCTAAAACACTAAGACTAAAAGCTTCCCTGACTGTGCTGGGATGTGGGCCATGTCAACATCTCTGTTGTCTCATTAATGCACAGAATAACATCTGCTCTATGTCCATACACGTTGCTTGGCTGTAGGTGTGATCATGCGATAAGGGAGGCATCCCAAATCAGGTGCAAGTGTACAAGAGTTGAGTGAGTCTTTTAGATTTATGGAAGCAGGAGCACCAAGAATGGTCTTCACACATTGTACCCATGCTTGGAATCAAACTTGTGTCTTTGACCTGCCAAGTGAGTTGACCTGACAATCAAGATTGATACCTACTTGGCTACTACCTACAAGCTTTATGCAAGCTATATCATGAAAGGGACAAGAGGAATGGACTTTATACATGACCATGTGAATAGCTACGCTCAAATGAATGCTTTTAAATCTCTAGGCTACCCAATGAACACAAGAGTAGGTGAATCTTGATGTGTGGTGTGGTGTGGTGTGGTGTGGTGGGGACTGTGGTGTGGTGTGGTGTGGTGTGGTGTGGCGTGGACTGTGGTGTGGTGTGGTGTGGTGTGGTGTGGTGTGGTGTGGACTGTGGCATGGCATGGACTGTGGTGTGGTGTGGTGTGGTGTGGCGTGGACTGTGGTGTGGCATGGACTGTGGTGTGGCATGGACTGTGGCATGGTGTGGACTATGGTGTGGTGTGGTGTGGCGTGGACTGTGGTGTGGCATGGACTATGGCATGGTGTGGACCATGGTGTGGTGTGGTGTGGCATGGACGGTGGTGTGGCGTGGACTGTGGTGTGGTGTGGTTTGGTGTGGTGTGGTGTGGTGTGGTGTGATGTGGTGTGGTGTGGTGTGGTGTGGTATGGTGTGGTGTGGTGTGGCGTGGACTGTGGTGTGGACTGTGGCGTGGCATGGACCGTGGTGTGGTGTGGCTTGGCATGTGGCGTGGTGTCATGTGGTGTGGTGTGGCGTGGACTGTGGTGGCGTGGCGTGGCGTGATGTGGCATTGACTGTGGCGTGGCATGGACCGTGTTGTGGTATCGTGTGGTGTGATGTCATGTGGTGTGGTATGGTGTGGCGTGGACTGTGGTGTGGCGTGGCGTGGACTGTGGTGTGGCGTGGACTGTGGTGTGGCATGGACTGTGGTGTGGCATGGACTGTGGTGTGGTGTGGACTGTGGCGTGGTGTGGCATGGCGTGGCGTGATGTGGCATTGACTGTGGCGTGGCATGGACCGTGTTGTGGTATCGTGTGGTGTGATGTCATGTGGTGTGGTGTGGTGTGGCGTGGACTGTGGTGTGGCGTGGCGTGGACTGTGGTGTGGTGTGGTGTGGTGTGGTGTGGTGTGGCATGGCATGGTGTGGCATGGACTGTGGTGTGGCATGGACTGTGGTGTGGCATGGACTGTGGTGTGGCATGGACTGTGGCGTGGAGTGGAGTGGAGTGGCGTGGCATGGCGTGTCACAAATGTCACTCACAGCCCCAAAACCCAAAATATAAGCTTCACCTTGTAAAGTATCTTTACCCATAAATGTTAAGAACCATTTCCCATGATACCCGTACAAGGCCCCAACCAAAAAAACCTTCATGTAGACACTTAATTATTCCTGCATTTGACATTGTTCCAATCAGAATATGACCTTTAAAGCTCATGTTCTGAGCCACATTCTTTCATTGAATTGAGAAAACCAGCAATCTGATCTGATTATCAACAAAAGAAAACCAAGAACCAATCAGTGAAAAACAGTATGTTGTTCTCTTCTGTGAAGAAGTGGAAACAATACAATCAAAACATTATTGGAGTGGGAGTGCATATATTCAGCAATATTTCAGCAAGGTTCCAGCAATATCACAGCCGGGGTGGGAGGCACCAGAAATGGGCTTCATGATCCATATGATACACACAGTCCCAGAAACAGCCACATCCGCCTGCTACACAACATGTCAAGCATGTCCTTGAAACCTGAAACCCTACTGCCACAGAAATCTGAGCTCTGTTCTTGTGGCTGCTTCCTAAACAAGTGTCATCTTCTTCCTCTCCAGGGAACTGCCCCATGAGGAGACCACACAAACGTTCCAAACATTGATCTTGGGAAAATACAACAATGAACACCAACAACAAGTGACGTCTGACTGACGGACAGACACCTGGTGGTACCAGACTTAGGAGACATATCTCCACAAGTTGTGCCATGGCTACCAGGTCAATCTGAGTTAAGTTTGTTTGTTGTACATACTCAGCACTATTCCAGCTATTCAACAGTGGTCTGTAAATAATCGAGTCTACACAAGACAACCCAGTGATTGATATTATGATATTTCAATTTTTTCAACAGTAATAAGCAGTGGAGTGTAAAAAATACACATATCCAGTTTCAGTGGTAGAGTTTTGTTTGTTCTTTAACCCCGCACTCAGCAATATATCTTCCAGCTAAATGATGGCGGTCTGTAAATTATCGAGTCTGGACCAGACAATCCAGTGATTGACATCATGAGCATCGACCCACACAATTGGGATACGATGACAGGCATCAACCAAGTCAGCGAGTCCGACCACCCGATCCCGTTAGTTGCCTCTTACGACAAGCATAGTCGCCTGTTACGGCAAGCATGGGTTGCTGAAGACCTATCCTACCCCGGATCTTCACGGGTCACGATTGGAGTAAACCTATAGCAATTCAGTTGTCTCTGCTGGGGTAGGAACCCCATATACCTTTGAGTGGCTGTATTTACACCTTATGATCTCAGCACTAGGACTATGATAATTTGTATTTCATTCAATAATTCAGAAATAGGCGACCCTTCCCAGACCGATAAAACCAACCTCTTAAAACACTTTATGAATCCACCAAAAGAAAGGTCAAGTCTTGTTGCCCGGACTATATACCACATGTTCAAGCTGAGGCCATAAGAAAATTCTATTATATTCAATCCAATTAAGTGTACGCTGCCAGCAATAACCTAACATACATAAATGTTTAGATGATGTAAATGAAATAATGCCTCTATACAAAATGTACATCATATACATATACCTGTCATATCTATAATTATATACATGTCCATATGTAGATAGTCTGTACCCTGCCCTATGAGGGTGTTCAGTACAATAAAATTCTATTCTATTCTATTCTATTCAATACTTCAACCTAAGACTAATGCCTTGTCTCTGAAAAGATATAATTTGGATAGAAACAAGCAACTGCAGTTGACCTGAAAAGGAGCCCCAGTGTGATGGAAGATTTCTGTGGAAATGCATTTCCTTTACTTTGTATCAAATGGAATATCAAATCTCTGAAAAATAAATGACGTTAATAACCTTCCTGATATTCTTCCAGTAATCCAATAAACACCATCTACATGTTCTACATTTCGGCACAAACTGCCATTCAAGATGATTTCTGGAATCATAATTAAGCAACCCTTGCCAGAGAATCACTTCCTGTAATGGACACCCTCGTATACTGCTGCGTTCTGAGATAATGGTGATACCGGAGCATAATGTCTGCTTCATTTACATGCTGCTCCTTATTACTCCCCCTGCAATGGTCTGTGAAATCAGTCATGCGGCAGTTAAGTGCCTACAGTTATTGAGTGTTCATGATGTGTCTGAATCTCTCACTATATCTGACAAATACAAAGTTATGGATAGAAAAGGTCAGATATCTGACAAAGACAAAGTTATGGATAGAAAAGGTCAGATATCTGACAAAGACAATGTTATGGATAGAAAAGGTCAGATATCTGACAAATACAATGTTATGGATAGAAAAGGTCAGATATCTGACAAATACAAAGTTATGGATAGAAAAGGTCAGATATCTGACAAATACAAAGTTATGGATAGAAAAGGTCAGATATCTGACAGAGACAAACTTATGGATAGAAAAGGTCAGATATCTGACAAATACAAAGTTATGGATAGAAAAGGTCAGATATCTGACAAAGACAAAGTTATGGAGGGAAAAGGTCAGATATCTGACAAATACAAAGTTATGGATAGAAAAGGTCAGATATCTGACAAAGACAAAGTTATGGATAGAAAAGGTCAGATATCTGACAAAGACAAAGTTATGGATAGAAAAGGTCAGATATCTGACAGAGACAAAGTTATGGATAGAAAGGGTCAGATATCTGACAAAGACAAACTTATGGATAGAAAAGGTCAGATATCTGACAAAGACAAAGTTATCATGGATAGAAAAAGTGAAAGGGCTTGAGTGAGTGTTTAATGTAGTGTAAGTGAGTGCATGAGTTGGTTTAATGCAAGCCTTACAGTATAGAAGAAGAAGAATATTTATTGTACATAAACACCCACAGGGGGGCAGGGTACAAAACATGACTAATTAAAACATTCAAAACAGAATACAAATATTGCTATGATTATATTGTTAGGGAGGAGATGCAGATTTTCTTTGACTGAACATTTTGTGGATGAAATTAGAGGAACTTTTTGCAAAGGGCTCTGGTGGATTTAATAGTATTTCTAGCGATAGTGGGTGCATAGCAAAGCCAGGTGATGAATTTAGTTCCCCTCTCAGATCTTTGTAGAGAGGGCATCGCAACAGGAAGTGTTCCTTTTCTTCTGTTTCATCAAAATCACAGAAGGTACATAATCTTTCTTCTGTTGGAGTGTTAAAGTATCTTCCTCGCTCAATTTGAAGGTCAGGAGCACTGAGTCTTAGTCTTGTAACTGCTTTGCAGTGTTCTAATGCGGTGGTTACTTTTAGATATGGTATAGGTGAGTGAGTGAGTGAGTGAGTGAGTGAGTTGGTTTAATGCAAGATTTAGTGTAAGTGATTGCATGAGTTGGTTTAATGCAAGCGTTAAGTATAGGTGCGTGAGTTAGTTGGTTTAATGCAAGCGTTACAGTATAGGTGAGTGAGTTAGTTGGTTTAATGCAAGCGTTAAGTATAGGTGAGTGAGTTAGTTGGTTTAATGCAAGCGTTACAGTATAGGTGAGTGAGTTAGTTGGTTTAATGCAAGCGTTACAGTATAGGTGAGTGAGTTAGTTGGTTTAATGCAAGCGTTACAGTATAGGTGAGTGAGTAAGTTGGTTTAATGCAAGAGTTAGTGTAAGTGAGTGCATGAGTTGGTTTAATCCTATTTCCAGCCACATCAAAGCGATGACACAAAGCCTATGCTTCACACATTGTACCAACGAGGTGAAATCAAACTTGAGTCTTTGGCATGACAAGCCAACACTTTCCCCACAAGGCCAAGCCATTATCCCGTTACAACGCAAAATGACAATGAACATGCGTCTACTTCAAAGAAGGTGACCAAAGAAAAAGTTTCACATAAACTGTTTAAAAATTCCAAACTTAGACACAGGAAAGAAGACTGCAAACTACAATTACTGTGACAACTGACTGAAGAATTGACACTAAGCTTCTCCAACTCATATTGAATGACAGCTGGATGTCGCTACAGTAGGAAGCATGCTCAATGAAAGTCATTCATCCCGACTCAGAAGAGGCCCATGATGACAAAATGGCCACCATGGGAATCTCCTTGTCAAGTAGGCAACAAGCTGTATCGAGTATCAGGCAGATGAGTGACATACAATGGGTGTGTGGTGCTGCTCCCTGGTGTCTGCTGATGAAGGGGAACGTTGCTGATGGAGGGGGCGCCGCACCAGTATTACACAGATGGAGCCTCAATCAGGGGAGAGGGGTCTGTCTGTGGGTGGGGTTGTAGTGTTCACATTTCTCTGGAAGGGCTAATTGTGGGATCAGATAAGGATTCACTGAGACCTGAATGTATGTTGTTTCTGTTTGTAGATGAGTGAGTGAGTTAAACATGACAGATTGTTTTGGGTGGGTTACAATTTGGCATCAGATCTGACTAATTTACTTCAAAAACTGTCAAGTTACCTTGATTGATGATTATGAAGTCCCATGAACCTTTAAAACACCATGGTATTCAAATTAAATGTCAACAGAAACCACGAACCTATTATACAAGTCCGTGCAGAAACCCATCAGATCAGATCTCACTTGGTAAAAGTTCTAATAGTTTTAATCATATGGAATCCAATGAAATAGTAAATCCAAATCCAAACTGTCAAATGATCACAACACCTCCTTTTACCCGAAAACAATGCATTAGTCACTGAGTAAGTCGAATACATCATGCAAAGGATGGTAGCTACTTATGCTCCCTCAGCAGTAAATTGACTGGGAACAAATGTTTCCGAGGAAGAAATAGCACTGGTAGGTGACAGTGACAAAGTGGGAGTCTCAGCCAATGACAGAACGGTTTGGCACCGGCAGTGATAAAGTACCCCCTCACTGCAGACAGAGAAGGCCCTCACCTCTACTGAGACAAGACCCATCAGAGACACACCACTGCCATTAGCAAGGAATACTCTTCTAAAAACTTTCAATGCAACAGGTTCATTAATGGATTAAAATTACCATGAAAGAATTAAGTAATAGATATTCCAGACCGCCTGCCTGCCTGCTGTGTAATCAACCCTTCTGCTATTCTCATTCATCTTTGTCAGGAGAAAAAATTTCTCATTTGGGGTTGGAGTAATTCAAGACTGCAACCTTGGCCAGTGAAAATGGTGGCCCTATTCCTGAAACCCTGTTAATCTGGACACATTTGACACCAACTGCTGGGAAGGACTTATAACACAATTAAAATGATGTAACCGTGTGTATCCATATTGTCTTATGAACTTGTAGTTCACAGGAAATGATACACTGTGATTAACAGAGTCTTACTGGATATATTTCAGTCAAAACAAATATCCCATTTCCTGCTTTTTTGACATATTGAACTGAAACGTTTCACATTTCAATTCTTTGTATACACTGACATAGTCCTATAAATGGTGTTGAGGCAGTAACTCAAATATGTAATTGGAAAATATATCAGAGCGCGGGGAGGGGAGGGGAGGGGAGGGGGGAGGTGGTGAGGGGAGGGGAGGGGATGGGGGTTAGGGGAAGGGAGGGGAGGGGAGGGGTGTTGAAGGGAGGGGTTAGGGGAGGGGAGGGGAGAGGAGGGGAAGAGAGGGGTGGGAGTCTGACATAGCTTCTTATTTATGTACCAAATGAAATTCTGGCTTTGGACGTCCTGATTTATTCTGCCCTTTCAAAAAGCAGTTACTGCACTATGATTAATACAAATCAAAACGTCAATGCCAGAGAATAATCAGTCTTGAATATCTGCCCAAACAGATTCCTTAGGGCTAAAAAGGCAAAAAAGTAGTGAAGAGTATATAAACGGATGCCTGAAAATCAGTGATGAAGTGAAAAGGTGTTCACAAAAAGGTTAAGCATGTCCTGCTCTACCTGACACTCACACAACCACACAATTTTCATTAAAAAGGTAAGTGTTTGTTTGTTTGTTTGTTTGTTTGTTTGTTTGTTTGCTGTGTAACTCTGCAATAATCCAGCCACATGATAGCGGCCTGCAAACAACCGAGTCAGGACCCAAAATGGTCAATTTTAAAGAATATGAGTATAATGACTTGTTGCAGCACCATAGTCTGTCTTACAGACCCTGATACAAATATATCAACTACAGCCCATGCAAGTCTATAATGTTTGGCAAGTCTAGATTACTGCAGTATCAGGCATATCTGAAAATGAAGAGAATCACTGGGCTCCCTTTTCATTATATTTTTATTAAGATAACTGAACAACTGTTTTTTCTGTATGATATGTTCATTTCAGAGACTATATGTTAGTCTAGCACCACCATTGTTTTGTGGAATGTTTGAACTGGGGTCATGAGATCAGGTTCTCCCAGATTCAGACTTCATTATAGAAAAGAGTGACCCGACTGGACCAAGCATCATCATCCTTCCGTCCAGTAATTGGAGACATATAACATGGCTACATCACAGAAACAGCTGCTGCTGATAACAATGTCTAAATTACGGTGGCCATTACATGTGTAATTTACTGACTTCCTTCTGCTTGATGGCTCCAGCAAGACTGGAATCAGCTGTCGGAACCAGATTTACAATTGTCCCTGGATGAAGTCTACACCAGCAAGAACGAGCTGACATGAACGTCTACTCACTCATTGAGTATATTTGTAAACAATGACACACTTATCTGACGACTAGACATAAACATGTCAGGTGAACCGATTCCATTAAGTAACACTTGGGTGAGTTGGGTTTAGCCTTGATTTAACAGTTTCAGCTATATCCTGGCATATCTGCTTATTGTGGGAGGACAACCTTAAGTGATGCATACCTGTCAGCTCAGGTATGTCACTATGTGGTGAAACCTGACAGCTCAGGTATGGCACTATGTGGTGAAACCTGTTGGGTGAGGTATGGCACTATGTGGTGAAACCTGTTGGGTGAGGTATGGCACTATGTGGTGAAACAATGTTGGGTGAGATATGGCACTATGTGGTGAAACCTGTTGGGTGAGGTATGGCACTATGTGGTGAAACCTGTTGGGTGAGGTATGGAACTATGTGGTGAAACCTGTCAGCTCAGGTATGGCACTATGTGGTGAAACCTCAGGTGAGGTATGGCACTATGTGGTGAAACCTGTTGGGTGAGGTATGGCACTATGTGGTGAAACAATGTTGGGTGAGATATGGCACTATGTGGTGAAACCTGTTGGGTGAGGTATGGCACTATGTGGTGAAACCTGTCAGCTCAGGTATGTCACTATGTGGTGAAACCTGTCAGCTCAGGTATGGCACTATGTGGTGAAACCTGTTGGGTGAGGTATGGCACTATGTGGTGAAATCTGTCAGCTCAGGTATGTCACTATGTGGTGAAACCTGTCAGCTCAGGTATGGCAGTGACAAACCAAGTATCTATTAATCCATGATTTGACCCCACAATCATGACAATTTGCATCCCTTAGATGCCAAGACTGCAAATGCCAAATTGAACTGAAGTTAACAAAACCACTAATACTGGTAAACAATTTCAATGTTTCCAACTCTGAAACTAATCCACATATGTTACTAGTAAACAACCAACAACGATATTTTTGGAGTGAGCGAGAGATGGTGCTTCTTACTGTATGACGAGGGAGTTGGGTTCAACACCAAACAGTATAGCAGTGATGTGTCACTGTGTGTGAGCTATGTTCAGTTATATCACTGTGTGTGAGCTATGTTCAGTTATATCACTGTGTGGGAGCTATGTTCAGTTATATCACTGTGTGGGAGCTATGTTCAGTTATATCACTGTGTGGGAGCTATGTTCAGTTATATCACTGTGTGTGAGCTATGTTCAGTTATATCACTGTGTGTGAGCTATGTTCAGTTATATCACTGTGTGTGAGCTATGTTCAGTTATATCACTGTGTGTCAGCTATGTTCAGTTATATCACTGTGTGTCAGCTATGTTCAGTTATATCACTGTGTGTCAGCTATGTTCAGTTATATCACTGTGTGTCAGCTATGTTCAGTTATATCACTGTGTGTCAGCTATGTTCAGTTATATCACTGTGTGTCAGCTATGTTCAGTTATATCACTGTGTGTCAGCGACTTTCAGGAATATCACGGCATGTCAAAAAGATGTTGGAGGGTTGCCCCAAATGATGCATGTCACTGATGCTGACGACTCTGGCACACCTTAGGGATGCAATGCTGCACAGCTAACTGCAGGCCTGTTGGCTAACCGTGCCCTCACAGAGCCAATGTGTCCAATTTGTTTTGTTTGTTTGTATGTTCTTTAAAGCTGCACTAAGCAATATTCCAGCTATATGACGGCTGTAAATAATAGAGTCTGGACCAGACAATCCAGTAATTGACATCATGAGACTCGAACAATTGAGATATAATGACATGTATCAACAAAGTCAGCTAGTCTGACCACCCAATCCCATTAGCAACCATCAAACCTTATTTTTGTAGCCTTGCATGATTGGTTGGTTGGTTGGTTTGTTGTTTAACGCCGCACTTAGCAGTATTCCAGCTACATGTATATGATGGCGGTCTATAGATAATCAAGTTTGGACCAGACAATTCAGTGATTGACATCATGAGCATCGATCCACGCAATTGGGATTGATGACATGTATCAACCAAGTCAGCGAGCCTGACCACCCGATCCCGTTAGTCGCCTTTTACAACAAGCATAGTCACCTTTTACGGCAAGCATGGGTTGCTGAAGACCTATTCTACCCCGGATCTTCACAGGTTATGTAGCCTTGCATGAAGACTTTACACTCCTTGGAACATTCTCAGTTTAAGGAGTTACCCCCAAGAGAACTCATTATACATTCCAAACACACTAAAAACTTCACATTCTGACTGAAACAGTATCACGAATCTTAACTTTGGCCACAAGAATACGTAGCTTTAAAAAAAAATATATATAAAACATATATTAAAAATATATATAAAAAATATATTTACCCATTTATCCTATGAGGCCAAAGGAGACATGGGTCAATATTTTATTAATACATTAGTTTTTAAAAGCTACGCATTCCTGTGTTTTTTTTTACATATCAATTTGACAAGCAAGTTGATTCCAGTCAATGTCAGTGTTGTTGCTGCTAGACATGATACAAGACCACGTCTACAGGAATAAACACATACGTCAATCATGACCGTTCAGTTCCCCACAGGACCATAATCTTGTCGTATTCCCTGGTATTATCCCACGGGCTTACACCAATCTGCTTTATCAACTGTGCAGACAGAGACATTAATGACACTGTCGGTGTTACTGTGTGGGCTCAGCAGCAGAGGCTTACAGAGGTTAAAAGTGTTTCCAGAATAGAACTATTTCTTATAATTCACTTACGTGAATAGGAACAGCAAATTGTGGAATGATCTGTGATAAACCGTGTTGCTACATGAGTTTTTATAACCATTTCTCAATACCTGTGAGAGTAAGAGTTCTAAGGTCCCTGTAACTGGAGATTGTAGCACAGACGAGGTCTCCAGTACCTATCCTTGACTGAAGCCAATTCATCAGGATGGGGTGGTCAGGATGGGGTGGTCAAGTTGTTTGGTTGGTTGGTTGTTTAACGCCGCACTCAGCAATATTCCAGCTATATGATGGCGGTCAGTGATTAATATCATGAGCATCGATCCACGCAATTGGGATCGATGACATGCATCAACCAAGTCAGCGAACCTGACCACCCGATCCCGTTAGTCGCCTCTTATGACAAGCATAGTCACCTTTTATGACAGCATTGGTTGTTGAAGACCTATTCTACCCCGGAATCTTCACAGGTCTGGGTGGTGAGGTAGTGACCTGGACATGCGTGTGAATCTTGGCTCTGGTCAGTCAAGGATTTGCAGGCAATTGAGATACAGCAGGAATATTGATGACTATGGCATCAACAAACTTAGTTGAAAAGATTTTCAGTTCTATCACAACCTATAGCTAGCAACCTAATGTGGGAGGAAAGCCTAGAGTGAAGCAAGTCAGCATTTACCACTTTGGAGTGAGTGAGTGAGTGAGTGAGTGAGTGAGTGAGTGAGTGGGTGAGTGGGTGGGTGAGAGCACATTGTACCCAGTCTGCTTTGAGCACGAGGCTACCCCCACCGCCACATTCATTTTAGAGAAATCATACATAAATTGAAAAAGTTGTCTTACCTGTAGTCGAGAAGCTTTTCCAGGAGATTAGTGACTGATACAACAAAGCGACGGCCATCTTCTCGTAGAACAGGCTCTGTCTGTACCTTGTCCAGAAGTCTGGAGAAAAATTTCATTGCTGACATCACTTGTGAAAATATACACCTTTATTCATGCCCATCAGGTAAATGTCACAATGAACATTTCAAAATGGCCACAGCTGTTTAATAATGTTAGTCATGATATCCATGAACATATTTTCCTATTGACTGTTGCCGTGATTAATAACAACAGCCTCAGATAACCTTATTTTAGTCTATCATGAATCCAAGAGGGAACATTTCCTTGATTGTGTCTCTCTCCCAGGTTTTCTCTTTCAGTGACAACATGAGCCATCAACAGCAGCTGCATATTCACCATCAGGACACAGTCCTCACATAACCACATCTCCACAACACAGGGCAAGAAGTCCTTCCCATAATTAAATACACAGGTATCAAACACTCTGATTGACAGCAAGTGCTACAACATAGTTGTTGATGTTGTCACTCTCTAATCAGCACCATCATTCCGTGAGCTGCATGTCCACGGGGCCTGCTGTGTCTAGCCAGTCATGCACAAATGTTCCCAGGCACAGTGATGTCTGTTCACATGACAAAACACTTAAAGTCAATATGATATCTTCATGTAAGTAGAAATAAACACCTGAACTCAAAATCACTCAAAAAAAACTGTACATTCTGTAAATGATGAAAAACCGTAAAAAGTCTGTTTGTCAGTCAAGAATGCCTAAAACATCAAAGCTAACTTCTTCTTCCAGAATCAGGTGTATTCCGTGACATGAAAGTTTGTCATCCACAATTGAAAAATCTTTTATATGCTCATGTTTTAAGTCATATTTCCAGATTGATATCCAATCACAATATCCAGATAAAAATGAAAGTACAAAACTTGTTTCGACTTTCTCAGCACCCAGAAATAACCTCGGCCTGTGGCACTATATGCTCTGAAGGCTTGGAGGAGCAGGTAAGTTGTCCTCATACATGCTCCAGGCTAATCACATCACAATTGACCTATCAGCCGCCGAGTCAAACAAAGCCAACCGATTCTGTAGCTGTAACTCCTGACATAACCCTCCGCACTGATCTGACATCATTATCAGCAATCACCTCCAGCGTTACATCTCCGTATACACCTCCCGTACACTACCTCCAACAGCCGTATACACCAGCAGTGAGCAGACTGAGACACTGTAATCCTACCAGCATGTAATCACCTTGCTAGTCCTACACAGGGTTCTCTTCCTGTCAATGGTGTCCACTTACTGTGTAAACTGCTATCTTAGGCTTCCCATCTCTGACATCAGAAACAATCAGAGCCGGCTGCTCTACATGGAAGTCACACCGAGATGGGAGCTTCAGTCAAATATGGATTTATATCCAGGAAGCCGACCATGTGGTTTTCATCAGAAGTGAGAGTTTATGACTGACATTTGGAATCATCCATGAGGAGCACTCGCCAAAACTCTGTCACTGCAAGAGCTGCATATGTCACAAATGCCATCCCTACAGATCAAGTCAAAGAACATGATTGTACCAGTTTAAGAAGAAATGTTCCTCGATCTAAAAACTTAAATGTCTTGGTGGACTCAATCTTCCATCCAAGTGGCAGGAGAAAAAACTCTTAATTGTCAAGGGATTAGATTCCCTACATTGTATCTGCTTTACAAATGAGGTTATCAACTTTTTCCGACTCTCAAATGACCACACTCTCAGATTTTCCTTGATCAAATTGATCCGAAAAATTCTTTGATTTCCAAGCATCCTAAGCCGATTATACAGTTAAGGGAGCAGCTGAATTGAGCAGATTGACCCAAACTCATAGATAAACTCTACAACAGCACGTTGCTTATTTTCCCCCAAGTGAAAACGTAACATTTTGATAGAGGGTAAATCATTCGGGATATTCAATCGCTTGTGGCAGCGACCGCCTATCACACTTCAGCTTGAAGCAGAAAAACTTGTCCTCGCCACGCACTCGAGATGTAATTTTCTCCCTCATTAAAAAAAAATCAATGTTCAGTGAGGGGTCTGAAGTACGGCAAGTCAGTTGACAACATCCTGAATACCAAAACACCTCCCATTTTGTCCAGTGAGAATTCATCCCTGACTCACCAGTCTACTAATCCACTCAGTTAAACACAGCAGAGATGCACACACTTGCCTCTGTCTGTCATCTTTGGTTGAGAAGTCTCAACTATTTCTGCAAAGAACCTCCAAAAACGAGAACCCATGTATAAATGTGACCAATAAAAAACTGGCATAAGACTTTCGAGAATCAGAAGATTTATCCACTTAAGAAGCCATTTGCTGATTAGTGTCAAGAAGAAATTTGTGTAATCCATTACAGCACAAAAATACCTCTTTCTGTTCAATGATATCTCAAGCAGAAGTACATTTGATCTAAGTGATGATGCTTCAGCAGGTGGCAACAAAGTCATTCAAAGTAATCTATTATATTAAATCCATTTATATTTCGCACTCTGCCATTCCAAACGTATCATTTTAAATGTCTGGGATCTTATTCAGAAAAGAAAGATATACCAGTATTGCCAATATTCTTTAAAGGTCATTGTCCTAGAATTCACTATTAACATAAAACCTGTATGTGGGATCACTCAAATGATTGCAACAATTATGGTTATTTTGCTGGTGGTGAAGAAAGCTTTCTGTGACAACATCTATCGTCAACGGGATATTGGATAATTCAGTATTTTTTCAGTCAATTCAGTGCCATCGTAACATAACGTGGGATGCACGCATCGATTGTACATAACCAGGAAGCTGTTAGTCTTCAATTCACCTCTCCCACACACAACCTAAAATGCCAAACACAGTCGGCCTCGGAGAAGAAGGGGAAGATTAACTCATCTGTTTGTTATTTAATGGCTTCATGTCTCCAAAACTCTAACATCTGAAGCAAAAACAAACAACCGCCTGATATACCGACACTCTTCCTTACACAACGTCACTCTTCTTTATAAGGCTTGACACCAGGGACAAATTTTTTTTATTGGAGACGATTAATCAGTTGGTGAGACCAAAAACATTAGTGGGACTCCTGAGAGTAAGTGTTGCTTTCCATGACCACATCAACCACAATAATTTGGCAAACTGTTAAACGTTAATACTATTGGGCCGATTTAAACACAAAATTGGCAAAAACACTGCACTATTGTCTCTCTTGAAGAGGCTTGAGGAATTGAAGGTACAATGTAGTTGTAAAGGGGAAAATACCCCAGGAATTTTGAAACTCGTATTTGACACCAATGAAGTTATATCAAACTGGATAAAGAATCTGCTGGGGAGGTCAAGGGGTCTGTTATCCCCTATGTAATGCTGGGGGCTGACATACTTGAGACACAGAGAGGAAAACACTGCACCTCCACTACCGTGATGTCGTCTACAAGTGGTTGATCAAATGTTCGCATCACTTTGTAATGCTGTAATGGCTACAGTCTGTCAAAAATATCTCATCTTAGCCATCAGTGGTGACTATTTGGTCAGAACGACCTTTCATCCGACCAATCAGAGCATCGCTTACCAGATTATAAAAGTGACAGTCGGAATGTGATTTCTGATCATGCAGCCTCGAAACTGGAAAACTCTGAATGAGAGTTACAGGTTTAATGACCGTATCCATACAATCTAGACCATCTATTAGCCATTCGAGAATTTTCTTTTGTTCAGGTTTCAAATTTGTAATCAAGAATATGGCAAAATATGTTTCGAAGCGTAGTCACCAACTTGAAATTAGTGCCGTAAAGCACGAGAAAGCTGCCTTCTGATTGGTCATTCCATTGGTCAGTCCAAGTTCGTGCAAGGTTGGTCTGACATGACATGTAATGGGATGTCCTCAGATCTTTGTTTAGGGGTAGCGAGAACTAAGATCTGATTTTAATGAGATTTGACGAAACAATGCTTTAACAGCTTGGCTGGCCACAATGTACATCTGAGACATTCAAGTATGATGAGCATAAAGCTGTCAGTGCATGTAGAAATTATTGTGTTGATTATGAAGAGTGAGTGAGTGAGTGAGTGAAGCACCATTTGCCAGGAGACCACATACCTACATACATACACATGTATCTACACAAGCCATCTGCTGACCATGATCAGAGCTCCAGAAAAGCTGCGTATCTGGGTAAAATACGCATCAGAAATGCAGAAATATGCAGTAAAATAAAATCCTAGCGTATCAAATACGCAACTAATACGCTACAAAAATATAACTTGTGCGTATCATAAAAATATTGTGAAGTAACCCTGCGTATTCGATTAGCAAATCAGGAACTTATTTTGAAATTATAAACGGGCATTCCATCAACCTTGCCAAACTCCACGATGACAGTTACATCATGATCATTTGCCATCACACTTTCTAGTGTCGTGGTATTTTTGAGTCCTATAAAGCTCTCAAACCCACACGACACCAGTTTGCAGGGACTAGATGAATAGTGTTTTTAAATATTTAATTTAAATACCCACATGTGTAAATACTAAAGGGTAACAGAAATTTGAATACCCAGATAGAATTACTGATACCCAATGATTTTAAAATGCATGGGTAAAATACCCACAACACCAAAAGCTCATCTGGAGCTCTGCATGATACCTAGCACTGCCATCATTGATGACCATTTCAAGTGACCAGCAGCACCAGTGGGATGACAATCTCTTCACAATATTCCCACCTCATTTCAAGGAAAGTTCAAACAGACTGCCATGAATTGACCTATTTTCATTTTGGAGTCCACAATACCTTGTTCATCGATTGAAGATCTCAGGGGCCATGATGATTGATATATGAATTTTATAGTAGAAAGTTAGCATATACAGGTTAATAAATCATATGACACACTATTTCTATGATGCTTAAATTGCATTCTGCACAATAAAATTAAGAAAAGCAATATTTCATGTCTCGAAACGTGGCTGTTCTCCTCTATCAAATCAACAGAGACATTTGCTCAGTGTAAATGTCACCCTTTCTTCTTGGAAATTCCATTATCAACGTTCCTGCAATTCCAGAATATGTCTTTTTTCTTGCACGAACGTATTACTGTAGATTTAGTTTTCAAACTATTTTATTACAAGGGGACCGATATCAATTAAGGGGACAATTTTCAGGGGGGTGAGTTGAGGTGGGGGTGGTCTTGAATACTTTGGGGAGAGTTGTGATGAAAATATGTTTTTGATCAGATATGTTTTTAAGGAAAGTTATTGTTTTATTTAAGATTCAATGTTTTTTCAAAAGTTCTTCAGCAACCCATTCTTGCCGTAAAAGGCAACATTACTTGATCTGGTGGTCAGGCTCACTGACGTGGTTGATGCATGTCATTGTATTCCCATTGCGTGGATCAATGCTCATGATGTCAATCACTGGATTGTCTGGTCCAGACTCGATTATTTACAGATCGCCGTCATATAACTGGAATATTGCTGAGTGCGGCGTTAACAACAAACCAACCAACCAATCAAAAGTTTTTTTAATGAGACAAGCATATTTGGAGCTGGGATGTAAACTTGTTGGTTCAAGAAGAAAACAAACATTTTTTGAGGGCCTGCAAAGATTTGTAGAGTTATATACAGATTTGAGAAAATTAGTTTACACCCACCCAACAGCCCAGCCAGCCCCTACCCCAACCATTGCCCAAACCCTCCTGTAACACATGTCTAGTTCCTCAGAAAGGAAAGAGTTCAGGAATCTAGGTAATACCATCCTGTATGTCAGAGATGGATCTGTGAGAAAGTCTCCAGATCAACCACTCCCAGGTGTGTCCAAGTTAACTGGGTATTATCAGAGTCCTCCTTCTTCAGCCTGCAGCTAAACAGTGACCAGTGAATGAATAAACATTTCAACACTATCACATACAATGCAGAGCCAGTACTTTCCATATGATATGACAAGGATGCCTGTGACCCACATGTAAAGTAAACATTAAAAGTTCATTTCCTGCATTCTATCATACAGGAATAAAATAATTGCATGACATTTGTAAATATTTTACATTTCTTTCGAATTTGACATGTGTAAAAAATATGTTTACTTTTATCTTTTGGAACCAACACTCAAATGTTGATACAAGCATAACCCTTTGGCTTCTGAAGAAACCAATGTCTAGCACTGTTATTATTGAGATCTTGATAAATGAAAACTTGTTCTTCTTATTTGAAAACAAACTTTAAGAAGTTCAATTTCTCTCTACATCCCTTACCTCACTTTAACCTCTTTAAGCAAAAAACCTTATGTACCATAAATCGCTATATGCTGATGCGACATTAAATTTTAACTCACTCACTCATCAGGTTCCATAAAACATGTACTGCTATTATGCAAATGATATATCTAAGCGTTTACATCCTATAATAAAAAATATAACAGGTTTTGAAACTATAAGAACTTTAATTTCTCTCTACATACCTACTTTAACCTCTGTAAGTACACACCTCATGTTCCATAAGACATGAACCGCTATTATGCAAATGATATATCTAGGTGTTTACATCCTATAATAAAAAATATAACAGGTTTTGAAACTATAAGAACTTTAATTTCTCTCTACATACCTACTTTAACCTCTGTCAGTAAAACCTTATGTTCCATAAAATATAAATGTATATATGAATCATAATGTCTTGTCTTTTAAAATTGCATCTGTCCCGTAATGGAACGTTTCTGCAATAAAAATTATCTTATCTAAAACATGTATTGCTATTATGCAAATGATATATCTAAGCGTTTACATCCTAGAATGAAAAACTATCACAGATTCCAAGAAAGTATAAAAAGTTTCCAAGTTATGAAAAAAGTTAATCTTCAGAGAGCAAAGAGAATTTTCAAAGAAATTAGCAGAATATTTCCTACGATTTCTCACGCTTCCATGCAGTAATCCTCATCCTGGCAAGCAGGCCGTGGGGCACCTCACTGCTCAGTGGATGGAGAAGGGATGCAGATGAAACCCACGTGGCTACTTTAAACATCGGCTAACAACTCTAAACAGCCAGGGAAATTAACCCTCCAACCACAAGGCTAGTTCACACATGAAGCAGCTCAATCATCCCCTGGCAGCTGGTGAAGCTCCTTTTTTCACCGTCAACGACCATTTTACAGCCATCCACTGTGATCAGTGCTCAGCATACCCTGATCTTTCTGTTTCCCAGGGGCAGTTGGCTCACGCTTGTTCAGGACTCCAGGCTCTTTATCTCCACAAATTAAGAGCAAGTTGAGAATGATAGCGCGGAGCATGATAGCTCATCACAGAGCTTCCTCCACACCATATCAATCAGACACAAATCAGACACAAATCAAAGCTCAGACCTACAAATATCTTCATAGTGCCGCAGGAAAGACGGAGTCCGATGAGGACACTTTTGTGTGAGGTGAAATATGTGCAAATAAGGGAAGACATGGGAATATTGACTGTGTATAACGACACAATCACATGATTGCATGATGACATACAGCTCTGTGGTAGTCACTGTCATAATAGTTACCTAAAGAAGGAACCTGTGAAGATTCGGGGTAGAGTTGGTCTTCAGCAACCATGCTTGTTGTAAGAGATGACAATGCTTGTCATAAGAGGCCACTAACATAATCGGTTGGTCAGACTCACCAACTTGGTTGGTTGATGCATGTCATCCTAACCAAAATGTGTAGATCGATACTCATGATGTCAATCATTGGATTGTCTGGTCCAGACTGGATTATTTACAAACCGCTGACATAAAATTATTTTATTGTCCCTAACCTAGACTAACATTTAGTCCAAGAAATAAAGTTATCATCGTAAAAATATATATTTCTACAAAAAAAAATCCAAATGGTGCCCAGAATAATGTTTAATTTCAGACCTAGAGCTGAGGTAATCCAGATATGCTAAATCATTCAAGAAGTGAGTCGGATTCATTTTTTAAATTATTCTCTGGGAAACAGACCATGTCCCCTCCAAAGACAAGGGCTATAAGATAAGATAAGATAAGATAATATTTATTGCAGAATCGTTCCATTACGGGACAGATGCAATTTTAAAAGACAAGACATTATGATCCATATAAACATATATACAGACATACATAATTTACATTCCTGTAAACACAAACAAAATAATCAATATTATATATGTGATGATATTCTTTTTTATACATAAAATTGTCAACGGTTGATTATGGAGGGGTATTTGTGGAATTGTATATGTGGAATTGCCTGCTTTACTTGATGAAGCATACCACATACATAGTCCTCCCAAACAATCATGCCAAACATGTACACAGATGCATAAGCAGTTTCCATAAAAAGAAGTAAAATCTAAAAAAGTGAAATGCTTCCTTCCTCACACTGTTTGAAACTCTAACTGTAATAATTCATATATCTATGCCTTACAGGCAGATAGAGACACCTGGCTTACACTTGTAATGCATCAGAGCTTGGATACTGATTTAAATATTGAAAACCTAAAATCTTAGGGTGTATATTAGTGTTTACCATATAACTGTTTAGGATTTAGGAAACAAATAGATAGGGTTTCAATATTGATTTCTATCTCCTGCTTGACTCAAATTCTGAACATGATCTGAAACTAGTATACACTTCCTGTCACTCAGTCGGATTTTGTAATGGCTTCAAAACACAACAGAAACAAACAAAGCTATACTGTAAACAGCTTTATTTCTGCGCCGTTAAAATATTGCGAATACCACACCAAAGACAATACTACTGTTACTATTTAGTAACTTGTGGTTCTGGTTGACGATTTCAACATTTGATGACGTGTTGCAATGAATAAAGAATGTATGTATTATTTATACTTATTTTTGCGTTTGTAATTTTTGCGATTGAGTTTCGTTCGCAAAACTCGCAATAATAAAACGGTCGCAAAAAATTCCCTGTTTACAGTAATTTCTGGGAGACAACAGAAAATTGGATAACCTAGGATATGATTTCATGGTATTCATAAGGTTATGAACTGATAAATTAACATTTTTATTTAGGGGTAATTAATGCGAAGTAATATTTAAGATTTCATTAGTAATAATCCCATGGGAATTCAGGGTTAGACTTGGTCCCTAGCAACCTACTGGGTTAGACTTGGTCCCTAGCAACCTATTGGGTTAGACTTAGTCACTAGCAACCTGTTTGGTTAGACTTAGTCACTAGCAACCTGTTGGGTTAGACTTAGTCACTAGCAACCTATTGGGTTAGACTTGGTCCCTAGTAACCTATTGGGTTAGACTTAGTCACTAGCAACCTGTTGGGTTAGACTTGGTCACAAGCAACCTACTGGGTGAGACTTGGTCCCTAGCAACCTACTGGGTTAGGCTTGATCCCTAGCAACCTATTGGGTTAGACTTGGTCCCATGCAACCTGTTGGGTTAGACTTGGTCCCATGCAACCTGTTGGGTTAGACTTGGTCCCTAGCAGCCTTTTGGGTGAGACTTGGTCCCAAGCAACCTACTGGGTTAGACTTGGTCCCTAGCAACCTACTGGGTTAGACTTGGTCCCTAGCAACCTGTTGGGTTAGACTTGGTCCCTAGCAATCTGTTGGGTTAGACATGGTCCCAAGCAACCTACTGGGTTAGTCTTGGTCCCTAGCAACCTACTGGGTTAGACTTGGTCACTAGCAACCTACTGGGTTAGACTTGGTACCTAGCAACCTACTGGGTTAGACTTGGTCCCTAGCAACCTGTTGGGTTAGACTTGGTACCTAGCAACCTGTTGGGTTAGACATGGTCCCAAGCAACCTATTGGGTTAGACTTGGTCCCTAGCAGCCTGTTGGGTTTGACTTGGTCCCTAGCAACCTACTGGGTTAGACTTGGTCCCAAGCAACCTATTGGGTTAGACTTGGTCCCTAGCAACCTGTTGGGTTAGACTTGGTCCCTAGCAACCTGTTGGGTTAGACTTGGTCCCAAGCAATCTGTTGGGTTAGACTTGGTCCCAAGCAACCTGTTGGGTTAGACTTGGTCCCATGCAACTTGTTGGGTTAGACTTGGTCCGTAGCAACCTATTGGGTTAGACTTGGTCCCAAGCAACCTGTTGGGTTAGACTTGGTCCCATGCAACCTGTTGGGTTAGACTTGGTCCCATGCAACCTGTTGGGTTAGATTTGGTCCCTAGCAACCTATTGGGTTAGACTTAGTCACTAGCAACCTGTTGGGTTAGACTTAGTCACTAGCAACCTGTTGGGTTAGACTTGGTCCCTAGCAACCTATTGGGTTAGACTTGGTCCCTAGCAACCTACTGGATTAGACTTGGACCCTAGCAACCTGTTGGGTTAGGCTTGGTCCCAGGAACCTACTGGGTTAGACTACGTCCCTAGCAACCTATTGGGTTAGACTTGGACCCTAGCAACCTGTTGGGTTAGACTTGGTCCCAAGCAACCTGTTGGGCTAGACTTGGTCCCTAGCAACCTGTTCGGTTAGACTTGGTCCCCAGCAACCTATGCCTGTTGGAAGAGGCGACATAAAGCATTGGGCAGTCATTGTATCCTTATGGTGAGGACCTTGCTCATTATATCAATCACTCGATTGTCTGGTCCAAACCTGATTACTTACAGGCTGATGTCTTATTACTTAAATATTGCTTACTGTAGCATTCAACAACAAACAAACGCATGTATTCAGTGACAATTGTAGTGTGACCTTTCATCTGTTTCTTTCAGGAATCTTAAAGACACCGGATATAACACGGAGAGGGGGAAAACCAACAAAACACTCCTTGGACTATACAGCATTGGGAGGTCTTGTCCTGGTACAAAGCAACCTGCCCCGAGAAGATTCCGGGGTAGAATAGGTCTTCAGCAACCCATGCTTGCCGTAAAAGGCGACTGTGCTTGTCGTAAAAGGCGACTAACGGGAACGGGTGGTCAGGCTCGCTGACTTGGTTGATACATGTCATCGATCCTAATTGGGTGGATCGATGCTCCTGGCTGTTCTCCTCTATCAAATCAACAGAGACATTTGCTCAGTGTAAATGTCACCCTTTCTTCTTGGAAATTCCATTATCAACGTTCCTGCAATTCCAGAATATGTCTTTTTTCTCGCACGAACGTATTACTGTAGATTTAGTTTTCAAACTATTTTATTACAAGGGGACCGATATTAATTAAGGGGACAATTTTGTGGGGAGTGAGTTGAGGTGGGGGTGGTCTTGAAAACTTTGGGGAGAGTTATGATGAAAATATGTTTTTGATCAGATATGTTTAAGGAAAGTTATTGTTTTATTTTAGATTCAATGGTTTTTCAAAAGTTCTTCAGCAACCCATTCTTGCCGTAAAAGGCAACTTTACTTGACGTAAGAGGCGACTAACAGGATCTGGTGGTCAGGCTCACTGACTTGGTTGATGCATGTCATTGTATTCCCATTGCGTGGATCAATGCTCATGATGTCAATCACTGGATTGTCTGATCCAGACTTGATTATTTACAGACCGCCGTCATATAGCTGGAAGATATATGGCGTTAAACAACAAACCAACCAACCAACAAAGCAACCTGTGGAACATACCACTAAATAGTGATAAGCCTACACACAAGGCTACCCCCTAAACCTAGTCACATCAGGCATATGAGTGAGTGAGTTGGTTTTAACGCCGCTTTTAACAGTATTCCAGTTACATCACGGCGTGTCAACTTTATGTTCGAGGAAAGCCTGAAGTGATGCAGTTCTCAGACGTTTACCACTTCAGTGAAACCCACGAGCACGGGTAGGGTGCTGACAAACCTAGAAACCTAATCGGGGCGAACTGGAATTTGAACCCATAATCATAGGTTTCTGGCGTGCCTAAGGTACGCAACTCTGCACAGCGAAATCCGGTGCCTTAGACGACTGGGCAACCCGTGCCCCCACATCAGGCATTTGACATTCTGTACCACCATTCCATATAACAAAGTGTACATAATTTCACTGATAAAGCCAACTATTTGGTAAGCTCTCTCTCTCATATACTTGAAACCTCAACAAGTGATTATTTCAGCAGTCCACCTGGCAAACCAATCAGTCAATAGAGATGCTGAACACACAAGACTCTTTTAACCTGGCTTCTTCATCTACGAAACAAAGGCTGGAACTGCTTAACTGTCACTGGTAATCCCCCCTGGTAATACGTCATCTATCGATTATACAGTGCACTTTAAGAAGCAATCTACTTCAGCATCAGCCTCAAACAAAAAGGCAGTGTGCAAAAGCGGCGTTTGTAAATCCCACAATAATACATCAATCATCTGTAAAACTTAAAACTGATGTTCTTGTAGAAACGAGGGCTAATTGTCTCATTTTATGTAAAGAAACCCATGCAATGTCACACTGACACTGTCCAATGACAAACATTCTGTTGTCTTCATGAGAACCAACAGCTGTCTTATAATGTACATGAATATGTAATAGGTGTTGATGTTATATCCAACAAAACACATCCAGCTCTGACACCCTCACTCACACTAACAACAGTGTTCCAACCTGCTCAATATATGGCACTTACATTACTTGCAAACACTTTAATATAATCATTCAAAAATCACCTGAATAATTATATTAGCCTTGAGGGCTAGGATAATGAATGATCTGTCCATTTCATGCCTATAGCCTAGAAACATAATCAGGGCGAACCGGGATTCGCACCCACAATCATAGGTTTCTGGCGTGCCCAAGGGACGCAACTCTGCACAGCGAATTGCGGCGCCTTAGACGACTGGGCCACCCGTGCCCCCTTGTGCAAGTGAGTGCAGGGTGCCTTTGTACAAAGCCACATTAGCGCTCAGGGGATCATAACTCCCATACCTTATCATAGACTTACAACGGTTGTAGCTTTAATATTGTTTGTACAATACCACCCATGTCTAGAGTCTATAACTAACAGCCCCCCTTAATAAAATTCAAAGACATTGTTTCTTAAATGAAGAAATATGGGCAACTGATCACATGCCGTTTGGTTCTGATATAAAAACACATCAAGAGTTTATCAAGTCTCTGATTAACACTTACTGACCTGGGCCCCGTTCCATAAAGACATCTTAGTGCTAAGGTGATCGTAACTCCCATACTTTAACACTGGCTTACGATAGTCGTAGCGCTAAGATCGCTATGTGGAACGGTGCCCTGATAAAAAAAAATGATCTGATTTACATGTAGTCACCGGGACTGCATTTTGGGCCAGTCAGCACAATTCATCCGAATAATCCACAACATTTACAAGATATCGGAACTGCAGTTACTGGTACTTTAATATTATAGTCCTATAAATTCTTAAACAAGAACACTTCCAACGATTCCCTTGACATAAATGTCAGCTGTGTTCCAAATCTATTCACATATATTGTCAATATTCCTAATCAATAACACAGAAAACATAGGACTGTTGCAGACTGACAGTCTGGATGCTGGACACTAAGTATTTCCCACTAATTACACACTGTCTCCATCAGCTCCTCCGTGTCAACACCTCCACAGTGGCCGAGGAGAGAGACCAGTAGATTGTCACAAGTCTCTAGTTTAAATCATGATTCCTTGATTGTATAAATCATAAGAACAAGTTGTCCCTAAAAAAGTCTGGCATCCTAATCTATACTATTATAAGGATAGCAGGCTGCAAAGAATTTAAATTACACCTGTGACAATATTTATTAAGAAGTCAGTGATCAATGTATTTTCACACAAGCAAACTGGACAGATACTTGGTGAATGAGCATAAGAACGTGCTTAATGCACAGTATCATACACAAATAAACCTGTGGGTTCAGTGTGAGTGAGTGATCGAGTGAGTGAGTGAGTTGGGTTTAACGCTGATCAGTATTCCAGTTATATCATGGCGTGTCAGCTTAATGTAGGAGGAAAGCCCAAAGTGATGCAGGTCTCAGACGTTTACCACTTCGGTGAAACCTACGAGCACGGGCATGGTGCTGACAAACCTAGAAACATAATTGGGGAGAAACAGGATTCAAACCCACAGTCATTGGTTTCTGGCATGCCCAAGGGATGCAACTCTGCAAATCACGGTGCCTTAGACGACTTTGACACATGTGTCCCCGTGTGGGTTCAGAAATAAAAAAGAGTCAATATCAATCTCAATGAAAAGGAAGGGGGCAAACGTTTTAATCTACACCTCGTTATCTAGCTCATGTTGAAATAACATTCACCAAGTTCCCTGATGTATCAAAAGTATTCTTCAAGCCTTATACCTTAGACCAAGATTGCTGACAGACCCTTCAATGATGGTATTATCAAAGAGTATCCTTTATATCAATGGAATTCAAGGGCACTTAAATAACACAGATTCATGAGAGTGAAACCTTCTTCTTCCTACCTGACTGACATGGAGGCGTCAGTTAGAATATGATCTATTGTGAAAGATGGCCACACACTGAATACACCCAGCCGTGGAGACTCATTGAAGCTGGGAATTAACCAATTACTTCATTCCACACTAATCACCTCCTCCGCAGGAGCTCATCATATCTTAGCAATTAGAACAACTTTGCCCTCAACGGCAAACACATGGGAGCTCTCCAGGAACATAATATCTTCCTCACAACAGGTGCTAACTCTTCGTTTTCTTTCTTCATTATCTTGTTTCACGATCTTTATTTCTCACAGCTTCAAACTCACATCTGGACACATAAATCAAGTTAACTGATGCCAGACCAATTCATTACTTTTCAAATCTTAATGCCTTGATTAATGGAATCAAAGAGACAAAAGCCATTTTCATAATCAGACTACACTCTTCACTCTACGATTCCGACTACCGTATTCGACGTAATAAGCGCCCTGCTCTAATAAGCGCCCACGCAAATATTTGCTGGTGAACAATCCCAATTAGCACCCCTTCCGATTGGTCAATATACAAAAGACTTACTTATTCGCGTATAATACGCAATCAAAATCTGGAAAAATACATCTGTCGTATATAAACATTTCAGGCTGTCAGCATAAACCACGAAATTGATCTTTCAAGGCTGTTTTTTCCACCAAAATAACATTCTATTAAAAGCCCCCCATTTCTAATTTTGACAGCGCCCTGGGCGTTTATTGCGTCGAATACGGTATATCATGAGCACATGTTCATGAATCAGTAGCAAATAGTGATAATACCAATTGATTGTGAAAAGTTGAATGTATCCTGCCCCACCAGCGGCATCCATCACAAACACATGCCAAGGCAAGTCAATTCTTCACTTGAAAACACAGGAATATGTGGTACAAGTCAGAATAGGGAAATGCATCAGACATCATCTTTGTCACTGGTGCATTGGAAACGTTCTCCACCTGTCTCCCATAAAACCTTCTGAAAGCCTTTAGGATGTTTATTTCAAATCATGAGTAAGTGAGTCGGTTTGGTTTTACACCACTTTTAGCAATATTCCAGCAATATCACATCTGGGGACACCAGAAATGGGCTTCACACATAATACCCATGTGGAGAATTGAACCTGGGTCTTCGGGGTGACATTTAGTGACTGCTTTAACCACAAGGCTACCCCACCGCCCCCTACGTGTTTATACAAAGGGACAATGAAATGCCACCCTTTAGTCGTTGTATACAGAATTTGATGTCCAGAATATTCTACTTGTACATACGTATTTACATCACTGTCCAGATTAGAGGGGGATACGGGTGGCCCAGTCGTTTAAGGCGCCGCGAATCGCTGTGCAGAGTTTCATCCCTTGGGCACGCAAGAAACCTATGGTTGTGGGTTCGAATCCTGGATCACCCCGATTATGTTTCTAGGTTTGTCAGCACCATACCCCTGCCCGTGGGTTTCACCAAAGTGGTTAACATCTGAGACCTGCATCACTTCGGGCTTTCCTCCCACATTAAGCTGACATGCCGTGATGTTACTGGAATACTGTTAAAAGCAGCGTTAAACCCAACTCACTCACTCACCCACTCCAGATTAGAGAGTTCACCTGTATTACACAATCGATTTTAATGACAAAAAAATATTGAAAAGCAATTCATGGTAACAGGAAGGAAATATCTCGCTTAAAAATAGAGAGTGAAAACCTCCACCAAGAATTGTTTTTGTATTCAGTTCATATTGAGGAAAAGAAATGTGTGATATTTTTCAGAGAGGATTTTATTAACAATCCAACCATAAACTCTGCAAGGAACCAGTGTCAGGTGACTTCTAATTATTGTTCTAGCTGTAACACTCTAAGAGAAATACCCTTCACTTCTTTCCGGGATATTATTATTTCTTGAAGAAAAAACAAACATGGTTGTTCCTGCTTGGTTGACCCAACTTTTATTACAGTTCAAGACCTGAGAAATCTCCACTCATCCTTGAAATTGTTCGATAATGGGTTAGTATGATTTGTTTTCAGAAAAATAGTGTGTCTAACCTCCAATTTCCCGTCCTGTGAGGTGTAGCTATCACAATATTCAGACGTAGGCTCTGACAATCTCCTTTAAGATCAATATTTAGAAATGCTCAGTTAGATCAACAAAATAGTCGTGGTTTGTATTCTGATCAGGTCTACACAATCAACTGTTAGTCCTGGAAAGTGGTTTGCTGCATGGATATTCTATGGTTACATTGACCCCCATGGGGACAACATCCAATTGGTCCAAAGCACCAAATCCCTGTGCAAGAAGAACCAAGTTCACACTTACAATTCCACCATCACACGAGGATGTGGTTCGATGAGGTCCTGGTCGGTGATTTACTTTTAATATAATTAACAATGCACATGCTGCATGGGCTACAGACACACGTTAACTAAATCATGATTATTTGCATATTCCGAAAAGAGGTCATTGCAAGAGGTCATTGCAAGAGGTCAGTGAGGTCAGTGCACAGTTCTTGGTAGGGAGTGACAACATCTAGGTGAGGTATACAAGGTATATATACCATATTTTTTTTAGTATAGTACGCACATTTATTTCCCAAAAACTATGGGGTGTGCATTATACATGCCATATTGAGTTTTGATGATTACCGTGAGCATGTAACACGTAAATACCATGTCAACAAGTTCCTACTGAAGTACACAAATTAATCATGTAATTACACTGTCTGCCTTTAAAAAGTGTTCATTGTATATCTGGACTTATGTTTGTAACTTATTTCATTACTGTTACCCGGTATTCAAAATTCCTTTTATATTGTTTCGGAAGATCTCACAACTCACTGTTATTAACAGCAACCATGGTCAGAGTACCGTTATTGACGCCTTGAAACAAACTTTAGTTGAGAGAGAATGGATACATACATCATAAATGCCATACTTTGACCCGTTAATAGTCATATTTGTTGTAGTTTGACGAATCTATGTCGTAGTAGGTATGCAAGAAGCGGTATGCGCCAGATCAGCTCATAGTGGGCATGTTTTTTTGTGACACTCTCTCACCTAGCTTCTATCATCCACACAATTAATATAACATTTTAACTTGAGAAGTGAAACACATTATAATTGAACATTTCTATCTGTAAATAGACATTGGCAATATCACTTCCAACATCCAAATGTTGGGTTCATAAAACTATACTGCATGCCTATTCTTTGGCATTACAGCAGTTGAATGTTCATCAAGAAAATATAAAAGTAAGGAATTAAACATCAATGTTTCAAGGCTTCTGAAACTTGGCAACTCAAGAATAACTCTGGACAACAAAACATTAAATGTACAGTTGGACAAAGGAAAACTAAATCTGACTCCTTTGGAAAAGACATAAACAGTCAAGGATCTCCACAAGCAAGTTGAAAGTCAAACCACCTGTTCTGATTCAACTTAGAAAATCCCCACCAGAGCCAGCAACAAACCAATAACCCTGTCAGGAGCTATCTGTGCACTGGACACTCAAACTGCTGGTTCTAATTAGCAGGTCAAGGATCACAGGAACTCCTCACATCACTTTAGTTTCCCTCCCCTGTGCCCAGTCAGACACATGCATCATGATAATGGCAAACATTTGGGAATTTCCAGCTTCCTTTCTGGAAGAAAACATGTCTTTATCTAGTTTAACGGGCCATTAGCCTGCAGTAACTGAGAGATGGGTTCTGCCGATATAAATATTCTTCTGTCACTGTCCTGTTTACCCAAAGCAGACCGAAAACAAAGATGTTTACTTTTTGAAATTATCATTTTCATAGCATTTTTTCAGTTATGACTGTTGAACATATGGACATTGAATTAACCATTTTTAACTACAAAATATCTCCACTTACTATGAAATTTTCCACTGAACAAAATCAACAATTTTGTATTAAGATATTTGGCCCATTAGTGTGCTCCAAAAGAAATAGCAGGAGGACATCTTCTACTCATACCATTACCAAACACAAAGCAAGAAAACAGACTGTCACCTAATGAGGGGACAAATTTCATGCATGTTTC
This sequence comes from Haliotis cracherodii, assembly GCF_022045235.1. Lineage (NCBI taxonomy): Eukaryota > Metazoa > Mollusca > Gastropoda > Lepetellida > Haliotidae > Haliotis > Haliotis cracherodii. Next base: position 22,101,551 of record NW_027266319.1, read on the forward strand.
TATTGCATATAGTTAAACATATGAAGTCATTACCATACTAAGAGATCTGCATCAGTCAAGACCCGAGAAGATCCGGGGTTATTAGAATAGGTCTTCAGCAACCCATGCTTGCCGTAAAATGTGACTATGCTTGTCGTAAACGGCGACTAGCAGGATCGGGTGGTCAGACTCGCTGACTTGGTTGATGCATGTCATCGTATCCCGATTGTGTGGATTGATGCTCATGACATCAGTCACTGGATTGTCTGGTCCAGACTCAATTATTCACAGACCGCCATCATATAGCTGGAATATTGCTGAGTGTGGCGTTTAACAAACAAATGCACCAATCAAAGTACAGAGTGCACGAGTCGAGGAGTGATTAAAATGTAAGTACGTTTATGATGCAGTAAGTGCAATTTAGGGGGTAGAAGTCCCTACCTATACTTCAATCATTCAGGTGTAATTCATTCAAGCAAAAAGGCGAGTGTGAATCAAGTACTGCTTGTATCAATCAGTGTGCTTTGACAGAAATATACTTCCAAATGATCATATTGGTAATGAGTGAGTTGGGTTTAACACTGCTTGAACAGTATTCCAGTTGTATCAGCTATAACACTCGATAATCAAGGATAAGGTATATGGCTTTCTTCTAAGTTGTCTACTTACTCATCAGCTCTGAGCAATTTCATGAAAAGGCAGTTCACATACAAGGTTACAGTATGCAAATACTTAAAATAAACAGCTGACTTCATAAAGTCAACTTAACATCACAAAAAAGTCAAACTTATCATCATGATCTTATTGATGATCAAGGGCATGAATGGCATTCAATATTGAACAAAGGCATCTAAAAAACATAAATATCTTATGAATTTGTTCTTCAGCAACCTATGCTTGCCGTAAATGGCGACTAACGGGATCGGGTGGTCAGGCTCGCTGACTTGGTTGATACATGTCATCGATCCCAATTGCGTGGATCGATGCTCATGATATCAATCACTGGATTGTCTGGTCTAGACTTGATTATTTACAGACCGCCATCATATAGCTGGAATATTGCTGAGTGCGCCGTTAAACAACAAACCAACCAAAAAATCATCATGCAAATATCTTGGATATACCTTTTCTTGTGCAGAGTCATCTGGTTCTTTTGCATCTTGGTAAAACATTGTCAATCTACGTTCAGTGCATTCATCCCCCATCTGCTTTCTCTGTTTTCAGATACATATTCATGAAAGACAACCGGAAATTGACAAGTGTCCTGCTATCTCCAAGTCAACATGTGCCCTGATTCTTTCAACACTGTCCCTGCACTGACATTCACCACTTGTCATATTCTGTTTATAATTGTTGCACATTATCTGATACTTGTGTATAATTGTTGCACATTGCTAGGGTATAACAGACACAAGTGACAGTTCTAATTACCCATATTATCAATAATAACAGAGACCTGGTAATTATGAGCTGATAAAATGCATGAATTATGTAAACATCCCTGGGAAGAAGAATGCGGTTGGCCTGGTTGATAAATGATATCTTTATCAATTCCGGGGACACAGTTATCACTTTAATCTTTATCTGACTGTTACCATAAGGAGGTATTCTGGAAGTCCCCAACCCCCTCACACACACACTCCCCGACCTCCCCATCAGATTATCACGACTACTAAGTAAACAGCTGTCATAACGTGTGCAAGTCAGTTTTAGCTCTTTACGCTTACTGCAAAATTTAGACTGCAGGATCTTTATAAGGACAGTTTGCATGTTATTGAGTGTATTTTTATATATTATTCCTTATGATGTTTCCATAAAATAAACGTATCAACGCTGTTCCCTTGCAAAAGAGACTCGTGCAGATAGAATACCGTATTCGACCCATTAAGCGCCCCTCCCCCAATAAGCGCCCCCCCCACCCCTCCCAGTTCCGAAAATTTATATAGAATCTTGCAATTATTTCGTTTTAAATGAAAATCGTCCGGGAACCAAGGTTTCTGGATATTTGAAGTCCGTATAAGCGGGGCATGACTGTATTCTGTTTATTTCAGATATTTGTGACTTTGAATATTATCCGCAGAAAAAAATTACACCGTACCCCTTCATCGAAGTCCGGCAAACGAACGGTTGATGAGAAACTTCGTCAGTACAAATTCGAAATTTGAGATTAAAAAATCACCAGACATGTTGATTTACCGTTTAAATTGTATTTTTTGTTAGCTAGGCATTGTTTTATATCCAGGGATTAAGATTACCTTGTGCATTTTCTCATAAACTAAGCCGGACACAGCAATCAGCTGTACACACGTTTTCTTGGAATCTTCCGGTGATTCGGTCAAGACACACCCAATGATATAACTTTACAGGATTTTAAATGCAAGGATCGGCAAAAGTTGTATCTGAAACTATTTTTTTATCAGGAATAATATATTCCAATATCTTGTTAATATAGATGCAGCTTTTACTAAACATATTTAAAATAATAATTACCCTAAGCGAAGCAGCTGAGCGCTATTGCCGGGTATTATTTTTTACATGGAACCAGTCTGACCAGTAACCGTCGATGCTCCTGTGCACGTGATCGCGTGATCGCGAGAACTACATGTTGACATAGAATCATCCAACAAAAACAAATATGACTTTTAACGAATCAAAGTTTGGCATTTATGATATATGTATCCATTCTCTGTCAACTTAAGTTCGTTTCAAGGCGTCAATAGCGGTAATCTGACCGTGGTTGCTGTTAATAACGGTGAGTTGTGCGATCTTCCGATCGCTTCACACACGATTTCACCGAAATTAATTAAAACAATATTAAAAGGAATTTTGAATAAAATTAATGAAATAAGTTACAAACAAAAGTCCAGATATACAAAGAACACTTTTTATAGCCAGACAGTGTAATTACATGAATAATTTGCGAACTTCAGTATGGATTTGTTGACATGGTATTTCCGGTGTTACGTGCTCACAGTAATGTCTTTCCATGGGGGAAAAAACATCAAAACTCATTAATTCGTGTATAATGCGCACCCCCTTCTACACAGCTGTGTTTTTTGGAGAGAAAAAAGTGCGCACTATTCTCAAGAAAATAAGGTAAGGCTTACTGATGAATTTACGCCAATTTGACTCTGAATTGGCCCCAATAAGCGCCCACCCCTTCTGTCTTTTTTTAAGCGCAACCATGCTTGCTGTAAAAGGTGACTATGCTTGTTGTAAGAGGCAACTAACGGGATCAGGTGATCAGGCTCGCTGACTTGGTTGAAGCATGTTATCGATTCCAATGGCGTGGATCAATGCTCATGGTATCAATCACTGGATTGTCTGGTCCAGACTTGATTATTTATAGACCGCCATCATATAGCTGGAATATTGCTGAGTGCGGCGTAAAACAACAAACAAACAACAAACAAACCAACCTTGCAAAAGACAAAAGCATGAGACGGTGTGTTCCATGACAATCTTAGAAATAACATTCAAAAACTATCCAATATATTATACTATCCTATATATAAACTGATCCTATATATTGCACTATTCATTTAAACGAGAGACTCCTCAAATAAATCCATCCCGAATGTAATTATATTCATAGTTCCTTGAAGCATTAACACAAATACTATCCTGTCTTCTCAATAGTCTAGCTAACACTGCCTCATTGCCTTTCTTCATCCAGCCTGCAGTTGTTCAACCTTGACTCTAAAGATGGTAATTGAGGGAGTGTACATCATTACCTGGGCATCTTAATTCTTGGACTCACGCCAGTTTCAAACAGACCTCACAAGAACAAAGGCTCGAAACAAGGAATGAATCATTCAAGAATAACATTACAAACATGGATGTTTTCCCCCAAATTTGAGGAAGTGAAGCACACATGGATTCAGAGAGTTGTGTCCTCTCCTCTTTCCTTATTGAAACATACCGTATATCGCTGTGCATAAGGCGACCCCACGTATAAGACGACCCCCTTTACAGGCCTTCGAAATCAACCCCAAATCCTATACTCCATGTATAAGGAGACATGGATTTAAAGCACATCACAAGTGCGCGCACAAATCTTATATGCATTGATCCATTTGGCAGATTTATAAGTGCTCCTGCATACTGAATGTAAACACATACTGAACGAAAAATAGGAAGGGATCATAAACATTTTGCGTGATATTTGTATGAAATTGTATGCTCAGTCTTCCCTACAAAAAAATATACCCAAAAATATTCATGATCCCAACCATTTCTAGGACAGTATATTACATGGCTGTAACAAACCCACTTGGTGATGTGTTTTCAACAATTTACATCATCACTAAAAATAATGCATCAACAAATCACAAAACACATCCCTCCATTTCTATCTGGCCCTCCAGGGGCGGTCGGGTAGCCTAGTGGTTAAAGCGTTCGCTCGTCACGCCAAAACCTGATTTCGATTCCCGACATTGGTACAATATGTGAAGCCCATTTCTGGTGTCCCCTGCTGGAATTACTGGAATATTGCTAAAAGCAGCGTAAAATCAATCTCACTCACTCACTATCTGGTCCTCATGTTTCTGACTGTCCATCTGACAGTTTTATTACCTTACAACAAAGGTTTAACTTAAATACATCATAATAAAAAGACTTTTTTTTTTTGTCATGATCTCTGCCACTTCTGCAGTTTAACAGATAAAGCAGCTGTCACTGTGTGTGGATCCGTGGAGTAGGTCTTTTGCAACCATGCTTGTTGAAAGAGGCGACTAACAGGCTCGGTTGGTCAGACTCGATGACGTAGTTGATGCATGCCATTGTATCCCAATTGCGTAGACTGATGCTCATGATGTCAATCACAGGATTATTTCATTTATTCCATCATTTACTGACTGCCATCATTTAGCTGGAATAGTTGTGATTGCTGTGTTTAACAACAAACAAACAAACAAACAAACCATTGTATGTGAAAGGTGTGGATGTGGATGTACTTACATCTGGTTGAAGAGTGTCCTGTACTCTGTATCGCCATTGTTTCCTGTGATCAGGATATCCAGCTTCTCGATTATCTCACTCTCCACCTGCCATGACACACTCAGATTACATATGGTCTAAAATACTCATACCGTTTTTCCAAAATAAGCATACAGAGCACTCTCAATTTTAGAAATAGGGGGCTCTTATTATGATATAATTTTAATGAAAGAGTTGAAAGATCGTAAATTTCATGGTTTATGCTGAAATGATACAAAACAAAAGTCTGTGCGTATTATACATGAAAGATATATTTTTCCAGGATTTATTTGCCTGTAATGAAAGGTGCATATAACACACGAGTGTGTATTATACACGACTGAATACATCTAATGTAAATTGATCAATCGAAAGGGTGCTAATTAGGATTGTTCACTAGCTAATATATTAGCAAATATCGCCATGTGCCCTTATTACAGCGGGGCACTTATTACGTCGAATATGGTATACATGTTAAAGTTTAGAGTGAGTGAGTTTGGTTTAACGCCGCTTTTAACAGTATTCCAGTTATATCACGGCGTGTCAGCTTAATGTGGGAGGAAAGCTCGAAGTGATGCAGGTCTCAGACGTTTACCACTTCGGTGAAACCCACAAGCACGGGTATGGTGCTGACAAACCTAGAAACTTAATCGGGGCGAACCGGGATTCGAACCCACAATCATAGGTTTCTGGCATGCCCAAGGGACGCAACTCTGCACAGCGAATCATGGCGCCTTAGACGACTGGGCCACCCGTGCCCCCGTTAAAGTTTAGAAGTCAAGACAGCAGTAGTTATACAACTTTCAGAAATCTATGTTGACAAATTTCCGTTAAAACAGTTGTAGTGCTAGCATCGCTTTGAGGAACAGGGCTGTGGTATTATATCACCAGGAAATGTTGGGGTCTGTCAGAATGCAATATTTCCATTTTTGTCCCACTTACCGACTATTAGCTGGAAGCATACATAAAATCTCCAGACATAGATAGTGGTATTGGAAGGATCAACAAATGACCGCATTAAATGGGGGAGGGTGTAGCTCACCTGGATATCTGACAACGGTTCATGGATTTAAAAGATAGTTGTGTTTCTCTACGTAATATGTACTGGGTATCATATTTATAGCACGTACAGAGGTGATGTTTTAGCTAGTATTGTGGTACGTACTGAGACGAAGTTTTAACTGGTATTGTAGAGCTTACAAAGGTTATGGTTTAACTGGTACTGTAGTACTTACTGAGGTAAAGTTTCCCTTTATATTCTGCTCACACAACATCATATCAAAGAATATAGGAATTGTTGCCTTCCTGACATCAGTTTCTGGTACCATGGTAACCTCCAGGAATGGACCAACCAGGGATGGAATAAAATGTCTCTTTTGGTTGCCTGGGAAACAAAATCACAATTGTATTTTCTCTACACCATGTTCCTAAAATTGTAACACAAATAGAGTGTAACACAAATAGAGTTTTAATACCCATTTAGAGCAAAAACATTAAAAGCTATAAATCTCTCAGTAAAAATCTTCTACTAGTAATCTCACACTCAACTTAAGCAAATACCATTTCATGGATGGTTGGGTAGCCTGGTGGTTAAAGCATTCACTCAATACACAGAAGGCCTGGGTTTAAATCCCCACATGGGTAGCGCGTGAAGCCTATTCTGGTGTCCCTTGCCATGATACTGATGGAATATTGACGTTAAAGTGACACTAAACCAAACCTCATTCATTCATCAAATACTATTTCTCCCACCATGACTCACAAAGCAGCACAACCTAGATTGAAGCTGGTAAGCCTTACCTAATCCATTCCATAAGGTCTGAATCTGTAAACCAATGAGAACTCTCATGTCTTGGTATCTGAAAGAAAGACATCCAAATCAATAAGCATTCTTAACATTAGTTCTATGTTTTCAACTAAATATCCAATATCAAATAACTTCAAATACTGCCTTTTCCTACTTCAAATACTGATCTTTACAACCTCAAATACTGCTCTTTACTACTTCAAATACTGCTCTTTACTACTTCAAATACTTCTCTCTATTACTTCAAATACTGCTCTCTACTACTTCAAATACTGCTCTTTACAACTTCTCATGCTGCTCTTTACAACTTCAAATATTGCTCTTTGCTACTTCAAATACTGCTCTCTACTACTTCACATGCTGCTCTTTACTACTTCAAATACTGCTGTCTACTACTTCAAATACTGCTCTCCACTACTAAATACTGCTCTTTACTACTTCAAATACTGCTTTATACTACTTTACATGCTGCTCTTTACTACTTCAAATACTGCTCTCTACTTCTTCAAATACTGCTCTCTACTACTTCAAATACTGCTCTTTACCACTTCAAATACTGCTCTTTACTACTTCAAATACTGCTTTATACTACTTCACATGCTGCTCTTTACTACTTCAAATACTGCTCTTTACTACTTCAAATACTGCTCTCTACTACTTCAAATACTACTCTTTACTACTTGAAATACTGCCCTGTACTACTTCAAATACTGCTCTTTACAACTTGAAATACTGCTTTATACTACTTCGCATGCTGCTCTTTACTACTTCAAATTCCTGTCTCTACTACTTCAAATACTGCTCTTTACTACTTCAAATACTGTTCTCTACTACTTCATATACTGTTCTTTACTACCTCAAATACTGCTTTATACTACCTCAAATACTGCTCTCTACTACTTCAAATACTGCTCTTTACCACTTCAAATACTGCTCTTTACTACTTCAAATACTGCTTTATACTACTTCACATGCTGCTCTTTACTACTTCAAATACTGCTCTTTACTACTTCAAATACTGCTCTTTACTACTTGAAATACTGCCCTGTACTACTTCAAATACTGCTCTTTACAACTTGAAATACTGCTTTATACTACTTCGCATGCTGCTCTTTACTACTTCAAATTCCTGTCTCTACTACTTCAAATACTGCTCTTTACTACTTCAAATACTGTTCTCTACTACTTCATATACTGTTCTTTACTACCTCAAATACTGCTTTATACTACCTCAAATACTGCTTTATACTACCTCAAATACTACTTTATACTACTTCAAATACTGCTTTATACGACTTCAAATACTGCCCTTTACTACTTTAAATACTGCTCTAGCCTAACCTGACAACTTCTATTAAAGAACAACATTTCTCTCTACTACGTGAAACATGGAGCCCTGACCTGTCCTTGACCTTGTTCCTCTTGGCATCAGAGAATCTCTCCAGCTGGAGACTGTCCTGAGTGACGAAGGATACCGCCAGGTCAAAGTAGTTGCTCCACAACTGGGAAAAAAAGCACAATTACATTCACACAACCATGCATCAAAACAATTTATCCTACAGATAATGAGTATGGTTTTTTTTCACACTCTACCAATATGCATACAATAAAGGTATCTTCTGTCATGAATCTAACATGAATCTGAATTAACTGAATCATTCAGCTGTCATTTCATTATAACAAATTTTAAACACAATTTTCAAAATGTCTGTAACGTTACTATTCATTTCTTCTTTCTGATTTTCACAGTCTCATAAACCTATGGATGCCATCTTCCCGATCGAGGCAAGAGGGTTAACTGACTTTCAAAGTCCAGTTTCCATCTTTGCCAAACTAGGTTGGAATTCTTGGGCTTGATCGTAGCGCCACCAGTGGCTATTACGAGTTATGTCTCTTCTATGCCTTTCCTATGAACCAATCAGATTCCATAACCCCTCATATATATCACTTGCATTCCTTCAAACAAAATGGCTTCGCCCGGTCAAGAAGATCTGATCGATAATCAAAATGTATATTGTGATAAAATGGGTCTTTCATCGTGAAGAGCATCAAATCATGTGAGCACCTTGATTAAAAACATGAAAAGATTTGGAAAGTATATCTTGACATAGAGTTGGCGGTGCACATGCTTTGCAAATCCTGCAATCAACCAAAATCTGCATGACAGTTTACGAACTGGATTTCGATTTTGTTGAGCGATTGTGATTGGATTATGCATAGACTCTTTTGTCCAGTCAAAATGTAACTCCATAATACCAGCCTAGGGTGGAAACTGGACTTTTATAGTCAGTTAACACACTTGCCCCGGGAAGATGATTGGATGCGTGACATACAAGACTACACAATGCTGCCCTTCCCCTGGAACTCACCTGGTTATCAAAGTCTGACCCAGTGAGGAAGTGTTCTGTGAGGGACTGGGCCACGTACTGAATGGCGGTCAGGATCACGCTGAAAGTAAATTAGTACACGCTTGCTGTAATACACCAGTCAGCTATGGAACAGGCACATGAAAGGACATGAAACACCATAGTAATTGGTAAATTCAAATTCAAATTCCATGCTAACCTACACGTTTTCATCACAAGTGATGATCAATGAGCTGACTTTATCACCAACAGAACACCAATCCAGCAGTCAAAACAGGTAAATGGACCAGCATTGTTCCATGCCAGTCAGCAATAATAGAGCCCAACACTGCAGCCCTTGAGCCTGGACCAGACAAACCAGTTATTGGCAACATGAGCAATGCCCAAGCCACTGCGTATCATGAGTGAGTGAGTGAGTTTGGTTTTACGCTGCTCTTCGCAATATTCCAACAATATCACAGTGGGGAACACCAGGAAAGGGCTCCACACATTGTACCGATGTTGGGGGAATCGAACCTGGGTCTTCAGTGTGATGAGTGAACGCTTTAACCACAAGGCTACCTCACTGTCCATGGGCATCATGAGACAAAAAAACATTTACAAAGCGGTGACCATCCAATCCTTATTTAGTCAGTTACCCAACAAGCACATGAACTGGAGGTCTATTCTGCCTCAGAATCTACACTGGCCCAAAATTAATTTTTCTGTATTTTTGTGAACCAATTTTTTCTAGCACAGTGCTCACTTTTTTCCAAAAAAACACAGATGTGTTGAGGGGTGTGTGCATGATACACACCACAATGAGTTTTGATGACTTTCTCCAACACAAAGACATTACCGTGAGCACATACTGGAAATACCATCTCAACAAATCAAACACAGTTTGGTTTATCATCAATTTTCATAACTGCCATCAATGGACAATGGGGCCTTCATGCCAGTGTGGGGATGGACGGTGGAGGGTACTCACTGGTTGGTCACCATCCTCATGACAGTCCAGCTGGCAGGGAACACATGCCGCTTGATGAGGTCACGGAAAACCAGCAGCACACGGATGAGGAAGTCCTGAAATACAGACCCGACCCTTGACACACACACACAAACATACTGTCACCAAGTCCATAGATCATGCATGAAGTTGGACACTTACCAACCTTTGACTGACCAAGTGAACATATTACACACTGGTCATTAAGCCAGGGTGAATTCAGTGTCTATTAACTTAATTCAATAAGTTTCTTATCACACAACTGAACCTGCAAGACACACTCACTGCTACAACTACCACCCTAAGTCCAGGGCCCACTTGCACAAAGCGATCGTAGCTATGATGATCGGAACTCCCATATTTTAACAATACAATAGTCGTACTGCTAAGAACGCTTTGTGCAAGTGGGCCCTGGTCTGCTCATGGGAATGTGGGGTATGACTCTTTGAACAGTGCTTTGGGTATTTCCATGTCATGAACAATCAATCTGACATCAAACAACATTATGACCAAATTCAAGGAAAGATTAAAGAGAAAAGTCTTGAGTTATTGCCTAAAGCAGATTTCAAGAAATCAGGCCCTGTGGACCGGGCGGATTACCTTGAGTGGTCTCCCCTTGGGGTAGGTGTTCATGAGAGTGGTGTAGTGCAGTTCCTCCATCTTCCTGAGGAGCTCCATGAGGCAGCAGATCATCATGCCCTGCAGACAGAGAGAGAGAGAGTGAGTGAGTGAGTGAGTGAGTGAGTGAGTGAGTGAGTGAGTTGGGTTTCATGCTGCTTGTCACACCATGCATAGTCATGTTATATCAAGACCATGTCAGCTTAACATGGGAGGAAGGTCAAAAGTGATGCAGGTCTTAGATGCTTACCACTTTTTATGAAACCCACGAGCATGGTTACGATGCTGACAAATCTAATCGGGGCAAACCAGTGCAGACAGAACCTAGTAGACATGGCTATTTCACAGTTCATAATAACTTTACATTAGACTAATATTTAGTCACGAAAAATAAAGTATCTTATTTCAAAATATATATCAACAAAACGGAAAGTAAAATCCACGTGAAGCCCATAGACTTTATAGCTGAGGAAACCTAGACTTGCCAAATCCTTCTGGGCTTGAGTCTGATTTATTTTGCAATTTATTCCCTCGGGCCCAAGAGACGGCTGATAATGGCTACACATCATCAGTTACCCCTGGACACTCAGCCCAACTGGGATCATGGAGAAAATAGAAGAATTACTTCTTGTCACAGGAACTACAATATATTTTGTAAAATCAAAATCTGCCTTTTTTTGTTTGATATACACATATATAATGCAGCTATATGATGTTGTCATATATTTAAGATATTTTGGTGGAGGAATCCTCATTTTGTTAATTTTCCAAATAATATGAATACATATTCATGTTAAGGGGTTGAACCCCGGCTATATCAACACTCCTCACCCCAGCTTCCTCTTGCTGCACCTCGTCCATGATCAACAGGGTCTGCATCAGTAAGTCGAACAAGGTCTTCAGGACGTACTGGCTGTCTCCATCAGGCACCGAGATCTGTACACACAAGAACACATTCACCATACTGTTGTACACACAAGAACACATTCACCATACTGCTGTACACACAAGAACACATTCACATTCACCATACTGCTGTACACACAAGAACACATTCACATTCATCATATTGTTGTACACACAAGAACACATTCACATTCACCATACTGTTGTACACACAAGAACACATTCACATTCACCATACTGTTGTACACACAAGAACACATTCACATTCACCATACTGCTGTTCACACAAGAACACATTCACATTCATCATATTGTTGTACACACAAGAACACATTCACATTCACCATACTGTTGTACACACAAGAACACATTCACATTCACCATACTGCTGTACACACAAGAACACATTCACATTCATCATATTGTTGTACACACAAGAACACATTCACCATACTGTTGTACACACAAGAACACATTCACCTTCACCATACTGTTGTACACACAAGAACACATTCACATTCACCATACTGTTGTACACACAAGAACACATTCACCATACTGTTGTACACACAAGAACACATTCACATTCACCATACTGCTGTACACACAAGAACACATTCACATTCACCATACTGCTGTACACACAAGAACACATTCACATTCATCATATTATTGTACACACAAGAACACATTCACATTCACCATACTGTTGTACACACAAGAACACATTCACACTCACCATACTGTTGTACACACAGGAACCTCCCTTGCTTTTATGCTTCCCATTTTAGCTGTCACTTTCTATTCATCAGTAGATATTACCATCAATATATTAAACGTTAGCGTTACCAGGTTGCAGGAAAATGCCACATTTCCATGCTATCAGGGAACATATCTCCCTATTTATAGCTAGGTGACAGGTAAACACTATACAAACACCTGAATGACATGTATCAACATAGAAAGAACATCCTCACTATGACAACACAGGAAGAACATCCCATTATCACAACACAGGAAGAACACCCCACTATCACAACACAGGAAGAGCACCCCACTATCACAACACAGAAAGAACATCCCACTATCACAACATGGAAAGAACACCCAACTATCACAACACAGGAAGAGCACCCCACTATCACAACACAGAAAGAACATCCCACTATCACAACATGGAAAGAACACCCAACTATCACAACACAGGAAGAGCACCCCACTATCACAACATAGAAAGAACACCCCACTATCACAACACAGGAAGAGCACCCCACTATCACAATATAGGAAGAGCACCCCACTATCACAACACAGAAAGAACACCCCACTATCACAACATAGGAAGAGCACCCCACTATCACAACATTGAAAGAACACCCCACTATCACAACACAGGAAGAGCATCCCATTAACACAACATGGCAAGAACACCCCACTTTCACAACACAGAAAGAACACCCCACTATCACAAGACAGGAAGAACACCCCACTATCACAACATAGGAAGAGCACCCCACTATCACAACACAGAAAGAACACCCCACTATCACAACATAGGAAGAGCACCCCACTATCACAACATAGGAAGAGCACCCCACTATCACAACATAGAAGAACACCCCACTATCAAAACACAGAAAGAAAACCCCACTATCACGACACAGGAAGAACACCCCACTATGACAAGACAGAAAGAACACCCCACTACCACAACACAGGAAGAACACCCCTCTATCACAACACAGAAAGAACGCCCCACTATCACAACATAGAAGAACACCCCACTATCAAAACACAGAAAGAAAACCCCACTATCACGACACAGGAAGAACACCCCACTACCACAAGACAGGAAGAACACCCCACTATCACAACACAGAAAGAACGCCCCACTATCACAACAGAGAAAGAAAACCCCACTATCACGACACAGAAAGAATACCCCACTGTAATACTGACCTCTCGGAACTGGTCCAGGATGTCTCCCAGAGTCTGTGATGCCAGAGGAAGAACTCGCTTGGTGATAAGGCATTTCTTGATGACAGACATACACATGGGCAACACAATATCCCTGGACACTGCAACACAACATGGCAGGTGTGAGTGTAAGGCAGGTGTACAGATACACACTGTCTAAATGCTAGTCAGAATACTTTTAACACAGGCGTAAGACCATCTCCCGACCTACCTTGTTCTGTGAAGAGCACAGAGTTGACCATCTCCCGACCTACCTAATCTGTGACAAGCACGGAGTTGACCATCTCCCAACCTACCTTGTTGTGTGAAGAGCACGAAGTTGACCATCTCCTGGCCTACCTTGTTCTGTGAAGAGCACGGTGTTGACCATCTCCCGACCTACCTTGTTGTGTGAAGAGCACGAAGTTGACCATCTCCCTGCCTACCTTGTTCTGTGAAGAGCACAGAGTTGACCATCTCCCAACCTACCTTGTTCTGTGAAGAGCACAGAGTTGACCATCTCCCAACCTACCTTGTTCTGTGAAGAGCACAGAGTTGACCATCTCCCAACCTACCTTGTTCTGTGAAGAGCACGGTGTTGACCATCTCCAGACCTACCTTGTTCTGTGAAGAGCTCGGAGTTGACCTTCTCCCAACCTACCTTGTTCTGTGAAGAGCTCGGAGTTGTCCATCTCTCGACCTACCTTGTTCTGTGAAGAGCACAGAGTTGACCATCTCCCAACCTACCTTGTTCTGTGAAGAGCACAGAGTTGACCATCTCCCAACCTACCTTGTTCTGTGAAGAGCACAGAGTTGACCATCTCACGACCTACCTTGTTCTGTGAAGAGCACAGAGTTGACCATCTCCCAACCTACCTTGTTCTGTAAAGAGCACAGAGTTGACCATCTCCCAACCTACCTTGTTCTGTAAAGAGCACAGAGTTGACCATCTCCCAACCTACCTTGTTCTGTGAAGAGCACAGAGTTGACCATCTCACGACCTACCTTGTTCTGTGAAGAGCACGGAGTTGACCATCTCCCGACCTACCTTGTTCTGTGAAGAGCACGGAGTTGACCATCTCCCGACCTACCTTGTTCTGTGAAGAGCACGGAATTGACCATATCCCAACCTACCTTGTTCTGTGAAGAGCACAGAGTTGACCATCTCACGACCTACCTTGTTCTGTGAAGAGCACGGAGTTGACCATCTCCTGACCTACCTTGTTCTGTGAAGAGCACGGAGTTGACCATCTCCCGACCTACCTTGTTCTGTGAAAAGCACGGAATTGACCATCTCCCAACCTACCTTGTTCTGTGAAGAGCACAGAGTTGACCATCTCCCAACCTACCTTGTTCTGTAAAGAGCACGGAGTTGACCATCTCCCAACCTACCTTGTTCTGTAAAGAGCACAGAGTTGACCATCTCCCAACCTACCTTGTTCTGTGAAGAGCACAGAGTTGACCATCTCACGACCTACCTTGTTCTGTGAAGAGCACGGAGTTGACCATCTCCCGACCTACCTTGTTCTGTGAAGAGCACGGAGTTGACCATCTCCCGACCTACCTTGTTCTGTGAAGAGCACGGAATTGACCATATCCCAACCTACCTTGTTCTGTGAAGAGCACAGAGTTGACCATCTCACGACCTACCTTGTTCTGTGAAGAGCACGGAGTTGACCATCTCCTGACCTACCTTGTTCTGTGAAGAGCACGGAGTTGACCATCTCCCGACCTACCTTGTTCTGTGAAAAGCACGGAATTGACCATCTCCCAACCTACCTTGTTCTGTGAAGAGCACAGAGTTGACCATCTCCCAACCTACCTTGTTCTGTGAAGAGCACGGAGTTGACCATATCCCGACAGAGCTGCACCTTGGCCTCCAGCAGCAAGGGATGCAGGTCCTTTGGCATCTTGCTGCACATCTCCTGGATGAGACCTGCCAGCTCCTTGCGGGTGATGAGCTTCAGCAGCGGCTGGAACGTCTTGTTCAGCTCCCTCAGCAGCTTCGCCTGCAGGGAAAGACAACCCACCCATGATAAGAGTGTGTGAGACTGTTTTAACAGTTTTGAACAGAATTTCGGTCACATCACAGTGAGTCAGTTTGATGTGGGATAAAAACCTGAAGTAAGGCAAGCATCAGACATTCACCACTTTGGTGAAAGCCAGGAGAATGGGTATGGTTCTAACATAGAAGGTGCCAACCACTTCTCTGAATTCCATCTAATTTTTTCTGTTTGCTCACCCTAGAATCCTGAATGCTTTTACACACAAATCTTATAGGACACGTCAGGATTTACCCTAAAGAGGTAGAATGTTTATCACAGATAAAAAAAACTGTAGAATATAGGGTGGAGATTTGAAGTAAAATTATTGGAAACATATAATGTTTAAAGGCAGTCTTTATGAACACCATTGTTTTTTTCTAAACGTTGAAGTTATACTTAATTTCCGTCCCACGTACCATACTGCAGAGTCCAGAATACATCTACGTAGACCCTCCGAATCCTGTGTTTCTTCGGCCCTTGGGCTTTTCCCTCGCTCGAGACTTTACATTTTCAACCCAAACCTCGGAGTTGTGTTTGAATTACAACAGAACTACCTGCATTCACTCATCCGTCCCACGTACCATACTGCAGAGTCCAGAATACCTCTACGTAGACCCTCCGAATCCTGTGTTTCTTCGGCCTTTGGGCTTTTCCCTCACTCAAGATTTTACATTTTCAACCCAAACCTCGGAGTTGTGTTTGAATTACAACAGAACTACCTGCATTCACTCACCTGTGCTCGACGCAGGGCTACCTCATTGGATGCCATGATTCTCCCATAGCTGCGAAACACACTGCCCAGGAGCTGCTTGAAGTTGTCGGGCTCGACTCCATATTGTCTGCAGAAACAACATGTTGTCATACTCACTGTGAAATATCACTGCATTTACGTTTTGCTAAGTGCTATATCGTAAGGGTAATGTTATTTTTCAGGGCATTATTGTTTGCAGAAGTCCTAGGTCTGCGATAAACTGCCAGACAGGGTCATTGGGCTAATATAGATAGAATATGTAGCTAATCCCTAACGGAATAAAACCACAACAGCAGCATACGGTTAGTGACTGTATTAAGAACCTCATAACGCAGGACAATGATATAAACATACCAATGCCATAGAACATAACATAGGATGATGTCACAACACAAGAAACGTGACACCAATGACGTTACATGACAATAGAACAGATAGCAGCTTGTCATTAGGAAAAAGCAGGCTGCCATCAAGTTACAGTGGCCTGCAGATTTCCGATAACATGCAGGCATTTTAATGATAATTATACTATGTTTAACTCCTTAACTCCTGGTTTTCTTCAAAAGACATGCAGTGCTAGTTCATCTGAACAATTCGTTTTAAATGACTATAAAATAGTTTTTTTGTTTCCAGGTAAAAGTGGAACTAAATATATATATACGTGTTGTGATCAGCAAAAACAAAATGCTTTCATGTAAGATTTTTTTATGTGTCAGTGCCAGATAATGTGAAACTATTTCTGCCTTACATTTCCCTATTCATTCCTGTTCACATTAAGTGTAAATAGCAGAGCAGAGTTACCCACCCCTGGAACAGCCTGTAGGACTTCTCTATAAACCTGAAGATCTGTTCTAGCACCTGTTCAAACACAAGCAAAACATCAATCTAAGCATGTACTGCTGTATTTAACATGAGTTTACTTACATCGCTTCACTTACGAGGGCTGGCTGAAAAGTCCTAAGCCTAAGTGAGATATCTCAATCGGATGGAAACAAAATTTTGCCACCGACAAGTACAATCATTTAATGAATCATAGACATAAGAACTGTAACTGTAGTGTTACTATTGTCTTTGTACCAGACCATCTTGTGAACCTACCCATTGAAATCACCAGAAATGGACAAAACTGGCTATGGGGCAGTCATCAAGTACCTGCAACTGAAAGGGCTAACTCCAACACAGATACATGCTGACATGGTCTCCACTTTAGGGGATGATGCCCCTTCCTTTTCCACTGTAAAGAAGTGGGCTGCGGAATTCAAGCGTGGCAGAGAGAGATTTGATGATGACCTTCAACAGCAACCATTCCGGAAAACATTACCCGGGTGCATGACATGGTGATGGCTGATCGACGATTGGCCACTCGACATATTGCCAGTGTTGTGGGCATCTCTCATGAGAGGGTTGAGCACATTATCACCAACGAGTCGAAAATGACAAAAGTTTCTGCAAGATGGGTGCCAAAGCTCTTGACAGCGGATCAGAAACGTGTCAGATTCCTGACGTCCCGTGACAATTTATGCTGTTTTGAAGCAGATCACGATTTTTTTTGGCCCGGTTTTGTAACCATGGATGAGACCTGGATTCATCACTTTCAACCAGAAACCAAAATTCAGTCTAAACAATGGAAGCATCCGGAATCACCAGCCCCCCAATAAGCCAGGTCGGTTGCTTCTGCTGGAAAGGTGATGGCTTCAGTCTTTTGGGATTCCAAGGGTATCCTGCTGATTGACTATCTTGAAAAAGGCCAGACTATCAAATGAAGATATTATGCTGACCTACTGAGACAGTTAAGTTGAGACAAAGCTGAGCGACGGGGAATGCTCACTAAAGGAGTCCTGTTCCACCAAGACAATGCTCCGGTTCACAAATCGGTGGTTGCCATGTCAGCAATCCATGATTGTGGCTTCGAACTCATTGACCATTCCCCTTATTCACCCGATGTGGCCCCGTCAGACTTCCACCTGTTTCCCAAAATGAAAAAGGAACTAGCCGGTCGCCATTTTCCTGGTCATGATGGCGTCATTTCCACTGTGAATGACCTTTTAAGGGTGGCTAAGGAAAATTTCTTCTTGGCCGGCATCCAGGCCTTGCAGCATTGCTGGCAAAAGTGTGTAAACCTGGATGGGGGCTATGTGGAAAAATAAATGAAAACCATGGACTTGCTACGGGTCTTTCACAGTTAGGCTTAGAACTTTTCAGCCTGCCCTCATGGTTCTTAAAAAACTCAAATCAATATGGCCAGTCTTGTTTCTCATGACTTTTTTTCAAATTTGATTGTGAGCAGGGAGGTTCTCAACTTTATATTTCTTTAGGTGTTTACAAATCTTTTGAAGTAAAATTATATTCTATTGTATCACATGACCTCTTTTCACCTGCAGAACAATAAGAAAAAGGTGTTTTTAAGTGCTTAAAAATACAAAACAATAGTGGGGCAGGCAGATCCTGAGAAACAAGAAAATTCTTTTCATATGCCTAAAAGATGTTATTTTGTCTAAAAGCATGTGATTTAGACAAATTTCAATACACTGACCTGAAAAACATCTTCTACAGTATATTCCTTGTCAAAGTCAGCACAGCTGACTGCAAGTTCCGTCTTCTCATGAAGACAACTTAGAAGGTCTCTGGAAAAGTAACATACAAAACTGTTGTACATCTTCTGATTTTGAGATCAGGGCCCCGTTCCACAAAGCGATCTTAGCGCTAAGATGATCATAACTCCCATACTTTAAAATAGGCTTATGACAATCATAGCACTAAGATCGCTTTGTGGAACGGGCCCCAGGGCCTTTTTAAAGTTAACACCCACCCACAGGAACTAAACCACTATGAGAAGAAACATTAATGATAATTAATAGACACAGATACATTCACACATTTCTGAGTAAAATGAAAGGTAAG
The DNA here is from genome assembly GCF_022045235.1 of Haliotis cracherodii. Lineage (NCBI taxonomy): Eukaryota > Metazoa > Mollusca > Gastropoda > Lepetellida > Haliotidae > Haliotis > Haliotis cracherodii. Next base: position 22,120,845 of record NW_027266319.1, read on the forward strand.
TCTCAATTCATGTATACTTCATGTGTACAATTCTACTTTGTACAGATGAAAACATTCTTAATATGACACAATATCACAAATACATCCTTGTTGGGTTCGTATATGGAAAATTTGGACAAAAAGACATTGGAGATGATGCACAAGAAATTTCTTGTTCCATTCAAATTTTAAAAACAAACTGGACAGGAAGCACAATTTTCTATACAGGTATTTCATTTCATTTGTTTTAAAGGGGCACTGATCTAAAGCAATTCCCCGGGACTGGTTGTTGCCTTTGTTATTGTTTTTTCCATGAGTACCCGGATGATAAGCAACACAACTGAGCGTGACAAGAGACTGGGATACCATCTGCAAGGACAGCTAAATAAACTTGGGACAATATTTGTTTTACCCATTTTTGAACACTGATTGGTTAACCAATAAAGATTGTGACAAAGGGCACATGTTAATTAATTTCTTCAGCCTAAACAAACAGACAAAAAGAAGGCGGGGCTCATCGGTTCTCGTGATTTGGAAATACCCCTGATTGTTATAGTTTAAAAAAAAAGTATCCATACAGTGAAAGCTTTTTCGGATTTTGGATTGCGCCTATAATACGATTACTACTCCCTTGTTGTCATCCCTTTTCTGGTATAACCCTACACTTGTGTATTTGTCGTCATTCACTTGATGCTCAGTTAATTAATTTATTACAGGCATAATTAGTGGTAGCACCACTCCGAAAACCTGACGAAGGTTCCCATTTGGCATTTATTGTGTCTGGGGTAATTATTCAATCTAAATCCAGGTTTGAAGTGAGGTGAATGTGTGTTATGTAATATGCATGTGGCAGCCCAGCAAGAGATGAATGATCAGTTGATTTACCTTTCTGGTCATCAAAGGATTAACCAAAAAAATATGTTGATTGATTAATCACTGTTATCTTGCACGGTGGATATCTCAAAAATGAGTGTTTACATCATCTAGGTTTACTAAAACAAACGGCATACACTCATATCATGGCGTGAAGTGCCGATGTAAAAACAACATACTTTGTTTAAAGGGTTAACCGATAATACTTCGATTAATTGCTCATTGTTATTTAACTCAATGGATTTTTTAGGAACCGTGGACGTTATAAAAATAGTTTGAGACTTGACACCTATGTGAAACACCTGAAACAATCTAAGTGATCAGTTGAGAAACAAAAAAATAAGCAATGCTCAGGAGAAATATTTACTTTGTGTTGCAAGTCAAAATAGTGTAAACGAAAATCGCACAATTACCAAGCAAGTGACTTATCAAAACTTCGTCACCATTACCGATGCTACCCACAAAGATACCTACATTTCCTTAATATTTCCCAAAATGTATTTCATTTTGTTGATCAATGTGACCATACACCCTTATAATATCAATAAAAGTGACCAATGCGCTTACGAATTGCGCAGCATAGGTCGCGAACTAGTCTAGATTTCTGCTATATCATCCGGGTACTCACGGGAAAAAAACAATAACAAAGGCAACAACCAGTCGTGGGGAATTGCTTTAGATCAGTGCCCCTTTAAACAGACTGTTCATGAAGGTGTCTCTGTACTTGTAGTGTTGACAGATGTGCTTCACATGAAGCATGAGTGTTTGATAGCAGTAAGGATATTGCGTACTTCATCCAGCAAAGAAACACAATAACACTGGAGTGTTTTTCTTTGTGGGTAGTTTCTTGGACAATACTATATATATGATGTGCACTGGGTCTTTGGTAGTGAAGTGAGGAAGGATGAAAATCAAATTATTTATTATTATCTCATTAAAGGGCCCCACCTCTACACAGTTGTGGCTTTTTTTTAAAATGTGCACTATACACAAGTAAATATGGTATTCGTCATAAAAGTGACAATTGATTTTGATATTTTATTCATACATGAACGTCAAACAGTAACTGTCAAATATGAGGTGGATGTGACCAAAATACAAATGTCCGATTTGGATGCCTGGTTTCAACAGGCCAAGTATTGTGTTGTCTAAAGCAAATGTACCCTTGCTTGTCAGGTCGCTGACGCTAATTGGCATCTGGTGATTACACAGGCTAGTTAAGTTTGTTTATTTGTTTGCTTGTTGTTGAGTGCCGCATGCAGCAATATTCCAGTTATATTATGGTGGTCTGTAAATAATCGAGTCCGGACCAGACAATCCAGTGATATCATGAGCATATTATTCAAGCTGTGCCAGTGAGTCAGGGGAAAGTTGGAGTATTGTTGACTTACGAGGGTATATTTCATGTAATACACATGCAATAACCAAGTTTCATTGACTTGACCATCGTCTCAGTGCAACAAAGTAGACCCCAAAAATAATTATGGATAATATTTTTTTATTATACTGTGATAGCGACGCCTTGGTATAGATCCTTGTACCATTGTCAAGCAGGGACAAGGATAAATCTTGGGGCTACTTTGTCATTCATCAACTTGTAAGAAATGCCGATCAAACAACAGTGCATCAGTTGAATTACTGGGCAAACTGGGGGCCTTGCCCGTTTGTCATGACAGTTCTCCTCAACCGATGGCTAAACTCAACGACTGCCATACTCACTGACAGCCAAATACTGTAAATCTTGAAATTAAAGCATCTCCAAATTAATACCACTGCTGACCCCTTTCCTAAAATGCCACTCAATTTCAATGCGACTCCCCTCACCCCATCCCCAGTGGAATGATACATATCCTTACCTTAATCCCATCAAACACAAATAGCAGGGCTTATTAGCACTGAGTAAAGAACTTCCGTAATATCTATAAAGAGTGTTTCCTAAAAACAACACACAGTTTTATATGTTTATTCTGCTGACTGGCATTAAGGAAGTTCAAAGGCAATAACATAATTGAACCAACAACAGTTTACTGTTTGGAGTGGTGAATGATGCCCACTCAGAGATGAGTGGATAGAACTCTTGACCCCAGCAGTGATAACTCAACGGAAGTCTATGGTGTAATTCCTATTCTTTAAATGACATTGTCGTATGTAACTGCGGCTCAATAAACTGGTTGCGTTTATATCAAAGTTGGTATCTCCACTATCCAAAGTGTGCAATGAGGTCATCTTATAGTTGATAGTAATTTTGGAGACATATACTCATTGATAGCCATATACTCACTGATAGCCATGTACTCACTGATAGCCATATACTCACTGATAGCCATGTACTCACTGACAGCCATGTACTCACTGACAGCCATATATTCACTGATAGCCATATATTCACTGATAGCCATGTACTCACTGATAGCCATATATTCACTGATAGCCATATACTCACTGATAGCCATGTACTCACTGATAGCCATATACTCACTGATAGCCATATACTCACTGATAGCCATATACTCACTGACAGCCATGTACTCACTGACAGCCATATACTCACTGATAGCCATATACTCACTGATAGCCATGTACTCACTGATAGCCATGTACTCAATGATAGCCACATACTCACTGATAGCCATATACTCACTGACAGCCATATACTCACTGATAGCCATGTACTCACTGATAGCCATATACTCACTGATAGTCATGTACTCACTGATAGCCATATACTCACTGATAGCCATGTACTCACTGATACCCATATACTCACTGATAGCCACATACTCACTGATAGCCATATACTCACTGACAGCCATATACTCACTGACAGCCATGTACTCACTGACAGCCATGTACTCACTGATAGCCATGTACTCACTGATAGCCATGTACTCACTGATAGCCATATACTCACTGATAGCCATATACTCACTGACAGCCATATACTCACTGATAGCCATGTACTCACTGATACCCATATACTCACTGATAGCCATATACTCACTGACAGCCATATACTCACTGATAGCCATGTACTCACTGATACCCATATACTCACTGATAGCCATATACTCACTGATAGCCATGTACTCACTGATAGCCATATACTCACTGACAGCCATGTACTCACTGACAGCCATGTACTCACTGACAGCCATGCACTCACTGATAGCCATGTACTCACTGACAGCCATATACTCACTGACAGCCATATACTCACTGACAGCCTCACTGATAGCCATGTACTCACTGACAGCCATATACTCACTGACAGCCATGTACTCACTGATACCCATATACTCACTGATACCCATATACTCACTGATACCCATATACTCACTGATACCCATATACTCACTGATAGCCATATACTCACTGATAGCCATATACTCACTGATAGCCATATACTCACTGATACCCATATACTCACTGATACCCATGTACTCACTGACAGCCATATACTCACTGATAGCCATATATTCACTGATAGCCATATAATCACTGATAGCCACATACTCACTGATAACCAGATAGTCACTGATAGTCATGTACTCACTGATAGCCATATACTCACTGATAGCCATGTACTCACTGATAACCAGATAGTCACTGATAGTCATGTACTCACTGATAGCCATATACTCACTGATAGCCATGTACTCACTGATAGCCATATACTCACTGATAGCCATATACTCACTGATAGCCATATACTCACTGATAGCCATATATTCACTGATAGCAATATACTCACTGACAGCCATACACTCACTGATAGCCATGTACTCACTGATAGCCATATACTCACTGACAGCCATATATTCACTGATAGCCATATATTCACTGATAGCCATGTACTCACTGATAGCCATATACTCACTGATAGCCATATACTCACTGATAGCTATATATTCACTGATAGCCATATATTCACTGATAGCCATATACTCACTGACAGCCATGTACTCACTGATAGCCATGTACTCACTGATAGCCATATACTCACTGACAGCCATATATTCACTGATAGCCATATATTCACTGATAGCCATGTACTCACTGATACCCATATACTCACTGATAGCCATGTACTCACTGATAGCCATATACTCACTGATAGCCATATACTCACTGATAGCCATACACTCACTGACAGTCATGTACTCACTGATAGCCATGTACTCACTGATAGCCATATACTCACTGATAGCCATATACTCACTGATAGCCATGTACTCACTGATACCCATATACTCACTGATAGCCATGTACTCACTGATAGCCATATACTCACTGATAGCCATGTACTCACTGATAGCCATATACTCACTGATAGCCATACACTCACTGACAGTCATGTACTCACTGATAGCCATATACTCACTGATAGCCATGTACTCACTGACAGCCTCACTGATAGCCATGTACTCACTGATAGCCATATACTCACTGATAGCCATATACTCACTGATAGTCATATACTCACTGATAGCCATATACTCACTGATAGCCATATACTCACTGATAGTCATATACTCACTGACAGCCATATACTCACTGATAGCCATATACTCACTGATAGTCATACTAATGGATACATGTCATCGTATCCCAATTGCGTGGATCGATGCTCATGATGTCAATCACTGGATTGTCTGGTCTAGATATTTACAGACTGCCGATATACAGTTGGATTATTGCTGAGTGCTGCGTTAAACAACAAATAAACAAACAAACAAACTAACTGATACTCATACTCACCAAGTCATACGCATCAATAGCCACATCTGCCATTCTGCCCACTGATAAATTGCCAATAGCCATATTCACTGATAGCCATACTTGACAATAGCCGTATTCACTAATAGCCATACTTGACAACAGCCATATTCACTAATAGCCATACTTGACAATTCATTGATAGCTATACTCACTGACAAGCACTCAAAATAACCATGGTCACAATAACCATACTCACCGATAAGCAAGGGGGTAGGAGAAGTTCTCCTCCAGATAGGCCTCCAGCACACACACAAACTTCTCAAACTTGCTGTCCTGCAGCAGGTTGAATATATGGACCTGGGAACAAGAGTGTAACTGGAGCTGACATTTCCTGACACAGACAACATGGTAGTTTGGATATTAGGGACCGATTCATCCCCTGAACAAGAACATGAGTCAAAGATACAAGTTACATGCGAGAAGTGAAATGGGGTTTAATGTCGTGTTCAAGACCATTGCACTAATACAGTAATACAGCGATGTGTCTGTCTGTCTGTGTTAGTGTGTGTGTCTGTGCGTGAGCGAGTATGTGTGTGAGCGAGTATGTGTGTGTGAGCGAGTATGTGTGTGAGCGAGTGTGTGTGTGTGTGTGTGTGTGTGTGTGTGTGTGTGTGTGTGTGTGTGTGTGTGTGTGTGTGTGTGTGTGTGAGCGAGTATGTCAGCAAGTGTGTGTGTGTGCGCATGAGCGAGCATGTCAGCGTGTGTGTGTGTGTGTGTGTGTGTGTGTGTGTGTGTGTGTGTGTGTGTGTGTGTGTGTGTGTGTGTGTGTGTGTGTGTGTGTGTGTGTGTGTGTGTGTGTGTGAGCGTGCGTGCGTGTTTGGTGTATGTGTTTCTTCTAGCCCACTTTGATACCATGACGCAGTTTAACATGGAAACCCTACTCAGGTAATGTATACTATCTCCAAGCTGACCTATCCTTGTTTTATTTATTCCCTTTATGCCAAGCACCAGGCTGGGTAACAACAACATTTTTTAACATCCTTTGGTATGACAGTCAGGGGCAGGCAGACTCTGTGTCCACGAGAGTGAGTGAGTTGGGTTAAACGCCGCTTTTAACAGTATTCCAGTTATATCGCGATGTGTCAGCTTAACGTGGGAGGAAAGCCCAAAGTGATGCAGGTCCCAGACGTTTACCACTTTGGTGAAACCCACGAGCACGGGTATGGCGCTGAAAAACCTAGAAACATAATTTGGGAGAACCGGGATTTGAACCCACAAACATAGGTTTTTGGCGTGCCCAAGAGACGCAACTCTGCACAGCGAATCGAGGCGCCTTAGACAACTGGGCCACCCGTGCCCCCGTGTCCACGAGACCATGGAGGAGGTCCAAATGACTTTGTCCTAATCCAGACTGAGATAGACCCCAGACTGGGAAGAACAGTCCCTCAGCATAATGTCGGTCTTGACAGGGCCAGCAAGTCTAATCAAGTCCCTATCTGAATGTCAAATCCAATTACAGATAAAACTCCTGGGCCCAGCTCTGAAAAGCCATCTTGGTGCTTCAATGCCTCTATGTTAAAGAATGAAAGTTACAATTGTCTTAGCACTAAGAACACTTTGTGCAGTAAATAGTACTTACTAAGGCATGAAAGACTTCTGCAGAGTGTTTGAAGCGCTCCCCTTCACTACTGGTGTGTCCATACATGTAGAACAAGGCATCCAGGATATCTTGAAGGTACTGAAAGGACAAGATGGTAGAGGGAGGATTATTTGACAATAAGTATTGAAAAGGGGAAATGTATAAAATGTTGAAATATTTGTGGTGGTGTTTAGTTTATCAAGAGAAACATTATGCTGAATCTGTTGGTTATGGTGGATGATAAGGACAGCTACACCTCTACTCCAAAGGTCTTCATTTCTGACAGATTTGTTTGTTTGTTGTTTAGCGCCGCACTCAGCAATATTCCAGCTATATGACAGTGGTCTGTAAATAATAGAGTCTGGACCAGACAATCCAGTGACTGACATCATGAGCATCGATCCACACAATTGGGATCGATGACATGCATCAACAAAGTCAGCGAGTCTGACCACCAGATCCCGTTAGTCGCCTCTTATGACAAGCATGGGTTGTTGAAAATCTATTCTACCCCGGATCTTCACGGGTCTCACTTCTGACAGAGAAAGGTTTGGTCTTTCTAGAGGTACCCTCTAGATCATAAATAGATGTCAAGTTTTTGAATGGCATTTAGAAAAGAGACACATAAGAGAGAATTTATGAATGTCAACTTCTTTATCATAAGGAAAACAACAGGTGATGGAGGAGCAAGCATATACTCCAAAAAGTGTTCCTCATAACTAAGAAGTTGAAATCCTTCAATTCTCTCTCCAGATCATGAGTAGACGTGTTCAGTGGCTAGATTCCAATATATACTCTTGAACAACAAAACAACAACCGTTGTTGTCATTTGTCTTTGTTGTAATCATTATTTACAAACAGCCAAAATAGAGCATGCCTGCAATACAAAATAATAATCTCAACTTACTTTTTGGGCATAGTAAGTTTTTTTCAGAATGTTCTCAAGCCATCTTGTCAGTGAGCATCAAGAGGACACAAATTGGTGTCTTCGACAGCAATATTTCAGCTGTGTCAATACATTAAGAGTTATATGGAGTTACCTACCCTGACCACCTCCTGGCCTCGGAGGTTGATGAGATTGTGTAGACTCTTCTCAATACACTCTTGTCTACTGCTGGACTGGAACACCCCGACAAGGTCCGCTGAAATGTCATGTTGCAAGCTCAGCATGTTATGTACCAAAGGAATCATCAGTCATCCATGTGGGACAATGTAGTGGACAAGTTGCTCACTTTGTTATGATAGCTTAATGGACAAGTTGCTCACTTTGTTAAGATAGCTTAATGGACAAGTTGCTCACTTTGTTAAGATAGCTTAATGGACAAGTTGCTCACTTTGTTAAGATAGCTTAATGGACAAGTTGCTCACTTTGTTAAGAAAGCTTAATGGCCAAGTTGGGGCGGTCGGGTAGCCTAGTGGTTAAAGCGTTCGCTCGTCACACCGAAGACCGAGGTTCGATTCCCGACATGGGTACAATGTGTGAAGCCCATTTCTGGTGTCCCCCAGACAAGTTGCTCACAAGTTGCTCACTTTGTTAAGATAGCTTAATGGACAAGTTGCTCACTTTGTTAAGATAGCTTAATGGACAAGTTGCTCACTTTGTTAAGATAGCTTAATGGACAAGTTGGTCACTTTGTTAAGATAGCTTAATGGACAAGTTGGTCACTTTGTTTAGATAGCTTAATGAACAAGTTGCTCACTTTGTTAAGATAGCTTAATGGACAAGTTGCTCACTTTGTTAAGATAGCTTAATGGACAAGTTGCTCAATTTGTTAAGATAGCTTAATGGACAAGTTGCTCACTTTGTTAAGATATGTGTTTTGTGTGAAACTGTAGGTCAGCTACCAACTTTGTTTAGTTCAACTCACTAATTTTTTCACTTAGTCTCATCTTGTGAATGTTATTCCGGCCACTTAAACCAGAGCAGCTCAGCCCACCGCTGTTGTATGAGCTTGTATGGGCACCTTACCTTGCTGGGTGAACTTGGTTGAACAGAGGAATGTTGACACTGTGAGGTACTCCTTGCTGCTGCGACTGTACGGAAGTTGGTTGGGCAAAGTGGACATGATTTTGGGGTCATTGAAGTCCTCTTGGAACGATGGGAGTTTCATATAGTTCCTAATTTTGCTTACATTATCACACTGAAAATACATAAACGACAAATATAAGTCAACGCCATCCACAATAATGTCTGTGTTGTGATTGTCAAATCTCTTCTGCTTTTGGATGCGATCGTGTGGTCATTGCTTTTATCTGCGTTGCCCAGCTACATCTATGGGGAACAACTCACTAGACACTCCCCTCTCAAACATAACATCGTCCAATATACGACGTCATCAAGTTGTGAGCGCATGTTCGATGTTCGATGTCATGATAGAACAATATTTTATCGTGAAATAAACCACAAGATGTTCTTCATTTTTCTTTGAGAATTATCGCATTGCTATCTTATATATACATGTACACAGAATGTGCCTGCCCAGCCTCTATATATACTGGTACCTACCTTGTATATACAAAGGGCGTGTGTGCCATCTGCTTGTGTGGCCGAGTCATAAGGGTTGAGGGACAGGTAGGAGAAACCATACAGCTGCTTCTCCGTCTTGTCCCGGGCTACAAGAAATGATAAAACATTTGCCATAAATAACCAGAAGTGTGTTTACACAGAAACAAAGTGAACTGACTGGTTCCCTTTCCACATCCCAACTGGGATGGTCATACAATGTGACATGGCAGTCAGGTAGCCAAGTGGTTAAAGCGTTCGCTCGTCATGCCGAAGACCCGGGTTCGAATCCCGACATGGGTACAATGTGTGAAGCCCATTTCTGGTGTTCCCCGCCGTGATATTGCTGGAATATAGCTAAAAGCGGCATAAAAAAATAAACAAACTACATCATGACATTTATAATTAGTAACACTGACTACCTGCGTTCATGGCTACCCATGAGTGCATAAACAGTTCTCCTAAAAAATGACAATTTTGTGAATTCCTAATTTAACCTGAACTCCAGAATCCTTATCCACACCGTGACCTAATATTAGCAGTCTACTTGTCTTCAACTACAGATGACTCAATAAGATTTAAAATTATCCCATTGGAGACTAGATCCCCTAATGTTAACTATACACGAAAAGTTATACAGGTACTACTTTGTCATCAAATTGATTCGGGGACTTGAAATCATATTTTAGATGATATAAATAACGGCTTTTAACCAATACTTACTGGAGCAATGGCAAAATTCAAATCGTATGTGAGCACACTGGAATTTGTCTATTGGAATGGACAGCTGAAACACAAAACACACTGTCAGTGCTCATTAATACTATTCATCATCTTTAACTCGATAACAATATTCTTCCCTCTAGCTGTTGTTCATTCAGGGAGATATGGAGAACCTCGCCCAATGGAATACATACATGTATATGTATTGTTCATCCAAAATCATGCTTTCAACTTTTCAATTTGTAAACAGTAATAAGGAGTGTAAAGAATACACATGTCCAGTTTCAGTGTTAGAGTAATTAATAATGATAAGAATAAGTGCATTTATAATGCACCAGATTCCATTCACCAAGTGGATGGTCATAGCACTACACTATTATTACCCGAGGCAATGGATCAGTCAGCACTTGATTTTCATTCTCAGCTCCCTGGGGAGTATACAACCCAAGCTGCCTGTGAGGCGCTAGAAGGTTATCAGCCACATTACCATCTCATCCTACCAGTAGAGCTTGGATGATACACCAACTGTACGATCCAATACGTATCAGTATGAATTGGTCACGATCCAATATGTATCTCGATACTTGTATGTGCTCTTATCTGAGGTGTGTAAGCCATCTTTTTCACAGACAGGACAGTCAAATACCTGGCACACTGATGATTTACAGTTGGCAGTATCAAGTATGATGCAATGGATGAAAATATTTTATTTTTTCACAACTAATTAGTGTTGGGTGTAACAGCCATTAAAGTATACATTTAAGGAATGAATCGATATTTTTTTATTTTGTGTGCAACTGTGATCGATACTTGTATCGGGAAATAATGTCAAGGTAACCCATGATGTCACAATAGTCAGCAAAGCATTGTAATGCAGCATCTCCTGTGGATGCCCGTTTCGGATGACAATATACAAATAATTGAGGACCTGAGGACCTGGGGACCTGAAGACCCAAGGACCCGACCCCTGAGGTGGTCAGACCAAACCGAGGCTGCAGGTCCAGGTCCGGTCAGACCACAGAAGGGGTCCTTGTTTTTCGGATATTGACCTCTTCAAGAGTAATCATTCATTTTGTTATACCCAAATTCACTTGAAAATTTATGACGTCTTTAAACCGTCCTCTATTTCATTAGCTGAAAACCATGAAATGTTCGTACCAGATGCCATCTTGTTTTCTAGTAGACGTGTCAATATTCATCACAGGACAGGTCAATACTGATCATGTGATGAGTCAATATTCGAGGTCAGTGTCAGTCACATGATTTTGGGGTTTACATTGAAATGTATTGTTTCATCAGGTGGTACGAATTAACCAATGGAATTGCAAGATTCTCAATAGAGGTATAACAATGTGTGTTACTGTTTTACGCCACAATATGAAATCCATGTCACAAGGGCCTGTAGGTGACAGCAGCTGGGCAAGGCAAACCAGAAGTGGACTGCATGGAAAACAAACCATGCCTCCAGGTCATGATGACACACAATCAGCCTCGTCACATTTCAAACCTAATTTCCATCAGCTCTTGTGACAAGCATTTCTTTCTTTCAATTCTTACTTGGAATATGCACAGGGTAGGTGTCATTTAGACGATAACAGTTTCATTTTTTCACAACATAATCAACCTCTTGCATTCATCTATAATTATACCACGAAGGTGTGTTAAGTCCATTGCCTCGGCAGGTTGTTATTCTTTATAACAACCCTGCTCTTACAACAAGGTAGGGCGAATCAGTTTGGATGAGAGGGGAAGAACTGTTGGTTAACGATTCTGTATCCTTGTGTAAAGTATTAGCGCCCCCCTCTGCAGATGATATGGACTGCCTCGAGTCCATATCACCCTTGAGAAGGAAACCTATATTTACTATACCCATCAACTGATCCTGGATCACAAGGATCCACAACAGCTGTGGCAACTCACCACCTCACAAAGTGTGATCTTTTACTTACACGTATAGTATCGTTCCACTTGGGGTTGTTGTTGTGGTAGAAGATGGAGGAGAAGTATTTGGTGACAGCGTCTTCCCCGCACCCACCTGTGATGCACTCCTGACAGAAAAAAACCATGTTTTTATATATCTGATGAGCAGAAACTATTCCACCTCACCAACAAAGTAGATGATGAATGAGTCCTCCAGGCTTTATGCTGCTTGTAGCATTATACCAGCCTAATGTATTAACCATATCAAGTACCCTGCTCCAGTAAGTGCCCCCTCACATCTAGACTAACCTGTAAGTGATTTTAATTCCTGACCCCTACTAAGACTGAAAATTTACAGGACAAACCATATTTTCCTGTGTATCTTACAGATTTATTTACAGAAAGGGCAGTGAAGAAGGGAAATATGACTGCCTACTGACTATACCTTACTTCACCGACGGTTCAGCTACGTTTGTTCATTTCCACTCAATCACTGACAACCTGTGTGTATGTTTTTTATAAGAGCCTCACTTTGTCAATTTTCGAAGTACCCACAGCGCTTATTATGATTAATACAGCATCAGGGCAGGGTACACCAAGAATCAGTGTACATATGTGGATAATTAAACCTGGATTTTCAGCATGATGACAGAAAACTTTAACCATCAAGGGACACAGGTGGCCCAGTGGTCTAAGGTGCTGCGATTCGCTGTGCAGAGTTGTGTCCCTTGGGCATGCCAGAAACCTATGATTGTCGGTTCCAGTACCAGTTCACCCTGATTATGTTTCTAGGTCTGTCAGCACCATTATTGTGCTCGTGGGTTTCACCAAAGTGGTAAAAGTCTGAGACCAGCATCACTTCTGGCTTTCCTCCAACCTGAAGCTGATATGCCGTGATATGACTGGAACGGCATTAAACCTAAGGCACTCATTCACTCACTCACACACTTAAACCATCGGGCTCCCTGACATCCCTATCATCACCATGATGATGATGATGATGATCATCATCATCATCAACCGCCTCTGTGGTCTAGTGGTGGAGGGTCTGCCCAGAGAGCGGAAGTCAGGCGTTCGATTCCTGGCCGCGTCATAGTTATACAAGCAGCCACACACACACATGTGCATGCAGGTCACTATATAAGTGTAATAATCTTGAATGCGAGGGTAAACCCCTTCTCACCACATATTATTGTCATCATATACAATGGCACAAGATCAGCCAGATTGTATGGAGTTGTTTTGGTGCCTATGTCTCTTTACTATTCATGATGAAGTAGTTGTGACCTCTCATTTCCCATTGTTGCTTGGCTGTCACAAAAGGGATAGGGACCTTAATGCTCTAGAATCCCTACAAGGGCTTTGTTTGTTTGTTTGTGGTTAAACGCCACACCTAACTCTCGTGGCATAATTTCACTGGCACCTTCTCAATCATTACTTTTAAAACTAAATAATAATTCGCTCAAAAGCAGCTGAACCTACCAACACATACACCAATTTTAATTCTCATAAGAATCAATCAACAGCAAAAGAACAAACCAATTCTCACCGGTATGATATCACCATTGCTGTCGTACACTGTCACCGTGACCTCCACATTCTTGGCTGCTTTCTTACTGCCTCGATCAAATTCACTGTTGACGAGGGTCAGGTAAAGGTCATTCCGAACCTCACCTGAAGTAGGAAATAATGATGCAGAAATCAGCTACAGTCACATCACATTACCATCCATCCAACCATCTACCCACCCACCCACCCACCCATCCATCCATCCATCCATCCATCCATGCCTCAAATACAGAAACTCACCAGGGTTAATGGAGTCTGAGAACCCAATTTTCTGTATCATAGTGATACCCTTGCTGAACATGATGGGCTGTTCTGCCTTGACGCTGGCCAGGTCCCCGTGGAGCAACTTCATGGACACAGCAATACCTGGACACAACAGTCAGTGTATAACTGGTGGGAACATACTAGGACACAACAGCCAGTGTATAACTGGTGGGAATATACCTGTACACAAATGTCAGTGAATTACTAGTAAGAATATGCCTGGACACAACAGTCAGTGTATAATTATAAGGAATATACCTGTACACAACAGCCAGTGTATAACTGGTAAGAATATACCTGGAAACAACAGCCAGTGTATAATTACAAGGAATATACCTGGACACAACAGTCAGTGTATAATTATAAGGAATATACCTGGACACAACAGTCAGTGTATAACTGGTGGGAATATACCTGGACACAACAGTCAATGTATAACTGGTGGGAATATACCTGAACACAACAGTCAGTGTATAACTGGTAAGAATATACCTGGAAACAACAGCCAGTGTATAATTACAAGGAATATACCTGGACACAACAGTCAGTTTATAATTACAAGTAATATACCTGGACACAACAGTCAGTGTATAACTGGTGGGAATATACCTGGACACAACAGTCAGTGTATAATTACAAGTAATATACCTGGACACAACAGTCAGTGTATAACTGGTGGGAATATACCTGGACACAACAGTCAGTGTATAATTACAAGGAATATACCTGGACACAACATTCAGTGTATAACTGGTAGGAATATACCTGGACACAACAGTCAGTGTATAACTGGTGGGAATATACCTGTACACAAAAGTCAGTGTACAATTGGTGGAAAATATAGGGACATACACTCCTAGTGTGTGGTGTGGTAATATAAGGACACGTGGCCAGAAGTTAAAAACATTAATGACTTCCAGTATTTTCAGTCATTCAGTACTTATCGACGGTATTAACTTGGTGAAAAACACCACACACAAACTTGTGGGAGTTTGAAAATAGTCAATGTGAATTATGTATTGGTAATTTAAGTACCGATATTGATAAAGTCACAGAGTTCATGTAAGGTTACACATGGTTACAGTATACATGGTATTGTGATGTAACAGGTAAAGAATTCATAAATTGCTGAATGAAATGGGAGACCTTCAGAATGTGGAGTTTAATTTAACTGCTTGTCACCAAATTCTGCATCTTTCCTAACTTGCTCTTCATCTATAATTCTCAGCTGCTACGATACAAAACAATTGAACATAAATTTCTACCATCCACAATGATACAAGAAGCTTCATGGTTTCATGCATGTCATCATAATTAGAGAGGAAACAGGCCTTCAATGTTTAATGCGTTGATGAAACCCCACAAGAATGGGTATGGTGCAGACAAATGATCATCATGATGTTGAAAAAGATCCCAATGTGGTACCTATTGTTTGCTTGTCTTTCTCAATGGTGATGCCTTTCCCAATCATCATACTCTGTTTCTTTATCATTGTCTCATGTAGGTTGGGGAAGGAAGACTCACTCTCCACACAGCTGTAATAAACAAACATCACTGTTTTACTTTGCACACAGCTGTAATAAACAAACATCACTGTCTGACTCTCCACACAGCTGTAATAAACAAACATCACTGTCTGACTCTCTACACAGCTGTAATAAACAAACATCACTGTCTGACTCTTCACACAGCTGTAAAAAACAAACATCACTGTCTGACTCTTCACACAGCTGTAATAAACAAACATCACTGTCTGACTCTCCACACAGCTGTAATAAACAAACATCACTGTCTGACTCTTCACACAGCTGTAAAAAACAAACATCACTGTCTGATTCTTCACACAGCTGTAAAAAACAAACATCACTGTCTGACTCTTCACAAAGCTGTAATAAACAAACATCACTGTCTGACTCTTCACAAAGCTGTAATAAACAAACATCACTGTCTGAGTCTTCACACAGCTGTAATTAACAAACATCACTGTCTGACTCTCCACACAGCTGCTATAAACAAACATCACTGTATGACTCTCCACACAGCTGTAATAAACAAACATCACTGTCTGACTCTCCACACAGCTGTAATAAACAAACATCACTGTCTGACTCTCCACACAGCTGTAATAAACAAACATCACTGTCTGACTCTCCATACAGCTGTAATAAACAAACATCACTGTCTGACTCTCCACACTGCTGTAATAAACAAACATCACTGTCTGACTCTTCACACAGCTGTAATAAACAAACATCACTGTCTGACTCTCCACACAGCTGTAATAAACAAACATCACTGTCTGACTCTCCACACAGCTGTAATAAACAAACATCACTGTCTGACTCTTCACACAGCTGTAATAAACAAACATCACTGTCTGACTCTTCACACAGCTGTTATAAACAAACATCACTGTCTGACTCTCCACACAGCTGTAATAAACAAACATCACTGTCTGACTCTTCACACAGCTGTAATAAACAAACATCACTGTCTGACTCTCCACACAGCTGTAATAAACAAACATCACTGTCTGACTCTTCACACAGCTGTTATAAACAAACATCACTGTCTGACTCTCCACACAGCTGTAATTAACAAACATCACTGTCTGACTCTCCACAAAGCTGTTATAAACAAACATCACTGTCTGACTCTCCACACAGCTGCTATAAACAAACATCACTGTCTGACTCTCCACACAGCTGTAATAAACAAACATCACTGTCTGTCTCTCCACACAGCTATAATAAACAAACATCACTGTCTGACTCTCCATACAGCTGTAATAAACAAACATCACTGTCTGACTCTTCACACAGCTGTAATAAACAAACATCACTGTCTGACTCTCCATACAGCTGTAATAAACAAACATCACTGTCTGACTCTCCACACTGCTGTAATAAACAAACATCACTGTCTGACTCTTCACACAGCTGTAATAAACAAACATCACTGTCTGACTCTCCACACAGCTGTAATAAACAAACATCACTGTCTGACTCTCCACACAGCTGTAATAAACAAACATCACTGTCTGACTCTTCACACAGCTGTAATAAACAAACATCACTGTCTGACTCTTCACACAGCTGTTATAAACAAACATCACTGTCTGACTCTCCACACAGCTGTAATAAACAAACATCACTGTCTGACTCTTCACACAGCTGTAATAAACAAACATCACTGTCTGACTCTCCACACAGCTGTAATAAACAAACATCACTGTCTGACTCTTCACACAGCTGTTATAAACAAACATCACTGTCTGACTCTCCACACAGCTGTAATTAACAAACATCACTGTCTGACTCTCCACAAAGCTGTTATAAACAAACATCACTGTCTGACTCTCCACACAGCTGCTATAAACAAACATCACTGTCTGACTCTCCACACAGCTGTAATAAACAAACATCACTGTCTGTCTCTCCACACAGCTATAATAAACAAACATCACTGTCTGACTCTCCATACAGCTGTAATAAACACACATCACTGTCTGACTCTCCACACAGCTGTAATAAACAAACATCACTGTCTGACTCTTCAAACAGCTGTAATAAACAAACATCACTGTCTGACTCTCCACACAGCTGTAATAAACAAACATCACTGTCTGACTCTTCACACAGCTGTTATAAACAAACATCACTGTCTGACTCTCCACACAGCTGTAATTAACAAACATCACTGTCTGACTCTCCACACAGCTGTTATAAACAAACATCACTGTCTGACTCTCCACACAGCTGCTATAAACAAACATCACTGTCTGACTCTCCACACAGCTGTAATTAACAAACATCACTGTCTGACTCTCCACACAGCTGTTATAAACAAACATCACTGTATGACTCTCCACACAGCTGTAATAAACAAACATCACTGTCTGACTCTCCATACAGCTGTAATAAACAAACATCACTGTCTGACTCTCCACACAGCTGTAATAAACAAACATCACTGTCTAATGACCAACATAAGTTACTGAAGGCTAATTCTAGCCTTATCTTCACTGGGGTCACACACCTGATGCATTGTCACCTAATGTGCCATGTGGTTAATTGGTTCTTGAGCTTACCTCTGGACCTTCATGTGGAAGTCAAGCTCCTCTTCACGTTTTAATGCAAGGACATCCTTCAGATATAACACTGTCAAACATAAGTAAGTAGTACAAAATTTGTGGATAAAGTCACAAACTGTTGTGAAAACAATTCATTTTTTTCAAAAACATTTCATTTTTTTTATTTTTTTTAAATTTTGAAAGAAACAGTGAGTGAGAAAATGTTATTTCACCCCATAGTCAGTATTATTACAACAATTAAATGCCACCATGGATAGAATTATCCCAAAGATGCCTGTATGGTATCAGTAATCTGCAGCCATGGTAACTTGAGAGCAGACCACATTTCCCTCACGACAGGCTGCTGTTTATTCTATTGTCAGGTGACGTCAATGGCATCACGTTTCTTGCTTGTGACATCATCCTATAATGTTCTATAATAATGCTATTTGTAAATCAATGACCTCTGTTGTGAGGTTTGTAATACAGACACTTATGCTGCTGTTTGTTGTTCTGTTCATGAGGGGATTAGCTACAAATTCAATCCATTTCAGCTATAACAAGGGTAAAGTTATTTTTCAGGGCATTATCATTTTACTGAAATCATTGGTCTGTTAATGGCAGAAGTCTGGCTTCGGGCCATCTGATGTCAATTTTGTACACAGCAAACGGCAGCCTCTGAGACGACCATGACACCCCAGGTGGCACAGAGACAATACACAACGTCGACACCAGCAGCAGAGTGTCATCTCACCTGCAGCCCCCCACGGTCTGCGGTAATGGAACTTGGGAATCTTCTTGCTGGACGACTCCTGCAGCATCCGGCCTGCGTGATAAACAACTAATCAGCAACAATCTCCAACAACAACTTCCGTACTTTCTACATGTGATAAAAGATCATTTACTGTTACAATACCTTTCTGCATGAAGATCTGATCAACCCTCCACAAGAGTGAGTGAGTGAGATTTTACGCCGCTTTTAGCAATATTCCAGCAACATCACGGCGGGGGACACCAGAAATGGGCTTCACACATTGTACCCATGTCGGGAATCGAACCCGAGTCTTCGTCGTGACGAGCGAACGCTTTAACCACTAGGCCACCCGACCGCCCTCCCTCCGCAAAATGTCATGCCGGGTGAACTCGGACCACCCATACTAAATGAAGAATACCTCTAGCCAATCCAAAGTCATTTTTCTGATATGATTTGGGTTCAGTTTCTCTTCATTCCGTCTCGATTCGGCAAATTTTGATCTCAACAATAGAAACCACACAGAAGAAAATAATAACCTCAAAAGTACACACACCCTATTGGCATGAGAAACGACAGGGCGCATAAATATTCACAACATACTAGCAATGCCCTCAATGTTCCAAATGCAGCTCTGAATGCTTTGCTTGTCAATTCTGTGTATGCGGTAGCCTCCGAACTGATTGGCCATTCAGGAAGTTATGAGAAAACGTAAAACCGCATGGATAAAAACTTCGGGTGTATTGTATATAGTGATGTTTCGATGTTGATTCTTACACTGTTATGAAGCTGGAGTGAGACAACCACCTTGATAATAGTTTAAGAATCAACTTGGAAATGTCGCCATATATGCAATGATCCAGAAGTTGTTATCCATAAAGTTGTATGTTTTCTTATTTACTCACCAACTTCTAGAATGCCAGTCCAACAGTCAGGAGGTCATAACCTGAAACAACCTGCTAAGTGAGTTTGGTTTGACTCTGCTTTTAACAGTATTCCAGTTATATCGCGGCGTGTCAGCTTAATGAGGGAGGAAAGCCCAAAGTGATGCAGGTCTCAGACGTTAAGCACTTCGGTGAAACCCATGAGCGCGGGTATGGTGCTGACAAACCTAGAAACATAATCGGGGCAAACCGGGATTCGAACCCACAATCATAGGTTCCGACCTGCTGAGGAGGGAGGGTTAGATCTTCAGTCAGATAGGCGTCGTATCTGAGTAACCGTTTTGATTTTAATGAGATTGTGAAACTATCGAAACTACTCCAAACATGCATCATCTGAAAGCTGATCTGTTTCTCAAGGTGGGAAGCTGTAAAATTCACATAGTGCTAGGGCATGATGAGTTTCAAAGTTTGCACATCTCCTGAGAGAGCAAGTTTGGTTTAAAGCTGCTTTAAACAGTATTTCAATTATCTCACAGCTTGTTAGTATGATGTGGGAGGAAAGCCCGAAGTGATGCAGGTTTCAGATGTTGACCACCGTGAAACCCTTGAGCATGGTTATGATACTGACAAACCACTGTCAGCATGATCAGGGTGAACTGGGATTCGAACCCACAATCAGGCTGCTAGCATGCCCAAGGGACAGAACTCTGCACAGCGAATTGCAGCCACTTAGATGACGGTGCCCTTTAACACATCTGAACATTGATAAACAGAAGTCATATGACATCATGCTGAGGAGAAAAAGCATCAATAGTATGATTTGTTCAGTACGTATGCATGACTCAAGCATCAAGTGACGACTCACTACAATCACAAGCAATGCTGTCTACATGTATGTATACATGCTATGTCAAAACAGGACATCCAAGAAACACAAGTCAGTTGCACAGTGCACAGCATGGAAGTACCATCCTCTGTCATCAGGCAATAGTAATCTATTGTGTTTGAATACACTACATACCATATTCGACATAAAAAGCGCCCCGCTCTAATAAGCGCCCAGGGCGATATTGTCTAATATACTGGCTAATGAACAATCCCAGTCTGATTGATCAATGTACACTCGACTTATTTATTCGTGTATATTACGCACCCGTGTGTTATATGCACCCCTAAGTATGGGCAATTAAATTCTGGAAAATATATCTGTCGTGAATAATATGCACAGACTTTTCTTTTGTATCATTTCAGGCTGTCAGCATAAACCACGAAATTAACGATCTTTCAACTCTGTTTTTTATTTCTTACCAAAATCATATTCCAATAAGAGCCCTATATTTCTAATTTTGAGAAATGGGTGCTTATTATGTCAAATACGGTATATACAAAACAAAAAAGTGAGGGATCATTAATATTTTGGGGGTTACATTTATGAAATTGTGTGCTCACTCTTCACCATGTTCACTACAAAACAAATAAATATCCCCAAAAATATTAACGTTCCCTAACTTTTTTTGTTCAGTATGTACAGAGAACATGAGAGTCTAAAAGTCTAGTTATTCCATACATCAGTATCACTAGCAAGACTCATCATTCACATGCTTGACACATGCAGGCAATATAAATTGTAAATCAGGGAAGTATTGTGTCAGTGTGTGTGTTTACAGCGCTAACCCCAAGCCTGCATCATGAAATTAATACAAGTAGCCCCATATTTCAAAACACCATTGCATTAATTGTCAAAGAATGCCACAGGAATGTTGACTGAGAATGGCATAACATAGTGTTGAGTAGAATCAGTTTTCTTTTCTCACACACTTAACTTGTCCCACTTATAATCTCACCACAATCATGATGATGATGATGATGATGATGTAAAAATCAAAATAAAAAATTGTCTTGGTTTGAAGGAAACTCATGTTTTTCACCATGACTTTTATGCAATATTTATAATATACACTGATCAATGGACATGTATGTATGATGTATATTTCCTGTGACCTCCTTGATACACCACCGTCGACCAATCCCTATGTTATTTGGTGAGTGAAGCATCAATGAGTGTTATAAATCAAGTATTTATTTCCCAGGGGATAAGCATTTAGTTATCTTCCATCAAGCATGAAGAGATAAATATTCATGTACCAGTTTGTTCAAACTTTCAGAGATGCTTATGAAGGCAACCAATTGCTAAAACATTTGACGAATGATAGATCATAATATCTTGAGAGAACTGATGGCACACATTCATTGCAAAATCATGTGCCCAGTATACCAAAAACAGCAATGTTCCTGTCAGACAATACAATGGTTTCAAACCTATTCCTTCATCTTGATTCCATGCCGATGCAATGTTAAATATTAACTCACTCACTCACACACCTCGAATCCAAGTCAGAGTTAGGCTGCAAGACAACATGCAATTACACTGCTACAACATGTTCAATTCTTCATGGGCATGTGTAATGTGTACTCTATGTTCCTCAATCACCTGTGAATATAGGGGGTCAATATGAGGTGTAGTGGTGATGTGTCTAGTTTCAGCTAATTAAACAAGGCCGTGTTAAAGTGACAGTTGTTGAGTTGTGTTTAACACTGCTTTTAACAGTATTCCAGGCATATCACGGCGTGTCAGCTAAAGTGGGAGGAAAGCCTGAAGTGATGCAGGTCTCAGACGTTTACCATTTTGGTGAGACCCACGAACACAGGTATGGTGCTGAGAAACCTAGAAACATAATCGGGGCGAACCGGGATTCGAACCCACAATCATAGGTTTCTGGCGTGCCCAAGTGAAGCAACTCTGCACAGCGAATCGCGGCGCCTTAGACGACTGGGCCACCTGTGCCCCCGTTAAATTGACAGAAGACGAATGAGCATGCTGTGTGCATGACCTTTGTGCCAGCCCAACTGCTACTGGACACTGAAGCAGCATGTAGTGCAGATACCATAGAGTTATGACACATGTTGCATAGGCAAGAAACACTGTAAACCAATGGCTAGTGTGTTCCACTATTGCTTCCCACAAATCCACATAAGCCTCTTAACCGCGCATGAATAAATACATGGTACTATTTCTCAAGACAAGTTAAAATGGCTGAAGATAATGTTTCCCAGCCAGAGTTTAATCTGGGAACCTATGAGGAAGTCTGCAGTCTTGACATGGATGATGTCATACTGGGAGAATTCCTGAATGATGATGGCAAGTATTTCATGATAATTGATGCCTCTATCAAGTCTATGTTTACATTAAAAATATAACGCTCATTTCACGAATAATATCTTGATGATGGGGCGTCGGTTTCAAATGAATTTGCAGTCGTTGAATGACAATAACAATTGGCAAAAGTAACAAATGTAGCTATTTCTCTTCTAATTGGTCTGAGTACCCAGAGGTATCCTTCTTTCTTCAACAGGCCGTCACTTGATTCGTTGGTATATTTGAATATTTTGTCTTTTACGCCGATTGGAATCTGTTTCGGCAGATAGTTACGACTGATTATTATCTGCCTTTCATATTACTAGTGACTAAGTGATGGAGGAACGTAGTGTATACAAACCTGTGAAGTATTGACATTTCAGTGCAAGTTGCTGTACAAGATGTTGTTACACAATTGGTGACAACATTGTTACAGTTGCTATACAACAGGTGACAACACTGTTACAGTTGCCAGACAACATGGTTACAGTTGCTAGACAACAGGTGACAACACTGTTACAGTTGCCAGACACCATGGTTACAGTTGCTAGACAACAGGTGACAACATTGTTACAGTTGCTAGACAACAGGTGACAACATTGTTACAGTTGCTAGACAACATGGTTACAGTGGCTACAATAAGTACAACATTGTTACAACATTGTTACAACATTGTTACAGCATTGTTACATTTGCTAGGCAACAAGTGACAACACTGTTGCCAGACAACACAGTTACAGTTGCTAGACAACACAGTTACAGTTGCTAGACAACACAGTTAAAGTTGCCACACAACACAGTTACAGTTGCCAGACAACAGAGTTACAGTTGCTAGACAACACAGTTACAGATGCTAGACAACACAGTTACAGTTGCCACACAACACAGTTACAGTTGCCAGACAACACGGTTTCAGTTGCTAGACAACACGGTTACAGCGGTTACAACAAGTACAAGATGCGGTGCAGTATACCTTTACTCTTGGGTGGGGTTTGCTGCTCACTGCTTTGTAACATAGACGTAGCTGAACAAGCAAAGATCACACATGTCAGTGAGCAAGTCAGCATTATTACACCTACATTATAGCCCTTATTAAGTTACCTTTTCTTGACCACACATACCAGTGATTGATAGCCTGAGGAAAAGAATCCTCCTGTTTGCAAATTCAGTATCATTAAACCTACATTATAGCCCTTATTAAGTTACCTTTTCTTGACCACACATACCAGTGATTGATAGCCTGAGGAAAAGAATCCTCCTGTTTGCAAAGTCAGTATCATTAAACCTACATTATAGCCCTTATTAAGTTACCTTTTCTTGACCACACATACCAGTGATTGATAGACTGAGGAAAAGAATCCTCCTGTTTGCAAAGTCAGTATCATTAAACCTACATTATAGCCCTTATTAAGTTACCTTTTCTTGACCACACATGCCAGTGATTGATAGCCTGAGGAAAAGAATCCTCCTGTTTGCAAAGTCAGTATCATTAAACCTACATTATAGCCCTTATTAAGTTACCTTTTCTTGACCACACATACCAGTGATTGATAGACTGAGGAAAAGAATCCTCCTGTTTGCAAAGTCAGTATCATTAAACCTACATTATAGCCCTTATTAAGTTACCTTTTCTTGACCACACATACCAGTGATTGATAGACTGAGGAAAAGAATCCTCCTGTTTGCAAAGTCAGTATCATTAAACCTACATTATAGCCCTTATTAAGTTACCTTTTCTTGACCACACATACCAGTGATTGATAGACTGAGGAAAAGAATCCTCCTGTTTGCAAAGTCAGTATCATTAAACCTACATTATAGCCCTTATTAAGTTACCTTTTCTTGACCACACATACCAGTGATTGATAGACTGAGGAAAAGAATCCTCCTGTTTGCAAAGTCAGTATCAATAAACCTACATTATAGCCCTTATTAAGTTACCTTTTCTTGACTACACATACCAGTGATTGATAGCCTGAGGAAATGAATGTATTATTACACCTGTATCATAGACATTTGTGAGTCCTGGAGACAGGGACAGACAAACCAGTGGTGGATAGCGTGAGCTTCAACCCATGTTGTTGTAGAAAGATGATCAAGATCAAGAAAAGAGCTTGAAGTGTGGGAATTAAAACAGCCAAAGCCAACATTTTCCGAAAACATAATTAAAATCCATCAGAAAATTAACAAAATTACATTCTACTTAAAACAATGGATTTTACTAATCAACCTTAACTGGGCTCAGAATATGTCACAGCGATGTCATACAAACAACTTCCACAAAATATGTCACAGTATCAAGTCATTGCTTTCGTGATATTCACATACCGTATTCGACGTAATAAGCGCCCCGCTCTAATAAGCGCCCACGGCGATATTTGCATTGCTAATATATTGGCTAATGAACAAACCCAATCAGCACCCCTTCCGATTGATCAATGTACACAAGACTTTTTTATTCGTGTATAATACGCACTCGTGTGTTATATCACCCTTAATTATGGGCAATTAAATTCTTGAAAAATATATCCGTCGCATGTAAACATTTCAGGCTGTTAACATAAACCACGAAATTTACGATCTTTCAACTCAAAATAATATTCTAATAAGCGCCCCCTATTTCTAATTTTGAGAGCGCCCTGGGCGCTTATTACGTTGAATACGGTATTCCAGCTCTGAATCAAATTTCTGCCTGATATACTGCCATAAATGCTCTACGGACATACTTCTATGTCCGTTATAAATCCATTTACTAACAACAGAAACATGTGTCTTTCAGTTCGGAATAGCAACATATTATGACACACTCTTTCAGCCCAAAAAGGATACTGTCATACACAAGGAAAAAGACCTACCTACAAAATACCTACATATTATACCCATTACAACAGCCACTTAAGTGTAATACATAATGGCTGTTTTCATTTTCCCACTCCATATTTACTACTTTCTGCTAGAGGTCCACCACTCACATGTACATAGGATTTTAGTTATTTTGCCAATTACAAACATTATTTCACGTGTAGGGATACCCAATCACAGACTTCAGAATTGTACCCATCCTATCAGGCCAAACAGCAAAGGAAAATGCTATCCACCCACAGAGGCATGTAGCGGCAAAGTGAGTGAGTGAGTGAGTTTGGTTTTACGCCGCTTTTAGCAATATTCCAGTAATATCATGGTAGGGGACACCAGAAATGGGCTTCACACATTGTACCCATGTCGGGAATCAAACCCGAGTCTTCGGCGTGACGAGCGAACGCTTTAACCACAAGGCTACCCGACCACCCTAGCTGCAAAGTGAGTGAGTGACTATGGTGTGAAGCCACTTTGGACAGTCATGTCACTGCGAGTCAGCTAGATATGAAAGGAAAGCCGAAATAACCAGGTACTAGTTATTTTACCACTTGGGTGAAACCCAGGAGCACAGGCATATTGCTGACAAACCACGATACACATTCAAGGCAAACCAGGATTCAAAATCCATCATCATGGGTTTCTGGCATCTGAGGCAGAAACTAACGATCGTTTGTTCAAATCCCTGTTCGCACCGATTATATTTCTAGGTTTGTCAGCCTGTACCAATGCTCATGGGTTTCCCCAAAGTTTTTAAAAGTCTAAGACCTGCATCACTCCCGGCTTTCCTCCCACATTAAGCTGACACACCAGCATAAACTGGAATATGTTCAAAGCAGCAATAAACCCAACTCACTCACTCACTCACTCACTCAGAATGTAGCAACATTATATAAACAAGTCCAAATTGGATTCACCTCATGGTGTCTATATCCCTACAACACTAATGATTCTGTTTAATGATTTATACTTTTTTGTCTTAACGATGAGATGTATTTACCGGTATTGCAATATCGAAACTCATCAGTGATAGAGTCAGCAAAAGAAGGCTATGTCATTGCACAGGAAGCACAAGTTCTAGCGGACTAGCAACGCTCGTGAAACATATAACCTCCACCGCATCCATCAGAGAACTGGCAGTTAAACAATGCAAGTGGCTGAGAGATACACAAGCTTCACTTTCTTGCAAACAATATAAGCTGCTCACATAAAAGGAAAGCCATTGTAATGCTTAAATTGCTTCAAAGTTATACAGATGTCTACTATTCATATCACAATGTAGGCTGGAGCAGCTTCAGTTTCATAATACAGATGTAAAAAACTCATCAAAACATTACACATTCTTCCAAAAATGTTATGAAATATTTGTTCCCAGAGGTTTCATTTATTTTGGAAACATCCAAGGGAAATGGAAGAAATATATCACAGACTTTGTTATATTATTTGTAACTTTTAGGGGATTGCTTTGAGTCCATCATTAATGGTGACAAAATATTTATTAATATACAAACAGAGCTTCACTTTCACAAATTAAGGAATTTCTTCTATCCTGTACTAATGATTATTGTGGGTGATTGAACCTATTAAACTGATGCTCTCACCTGATCGGAATATTTGAGCCACCAAGTAAAGTTCTCTTTCCAAATCTGCTTCATTAAGGTCCTGTTGATCAAAAAAGTAAAATTTCATTGTCACATTCCATATCATATTTGCTAAGAATTCATTCACATTCTTCATCGAACATGCATCACGAGAAAACTATCATTGAAAACTATGTCACATTGATAACATAGTGTGACAAGTTATCCAGGACAAAGTGAAAATGAATTGTGATTTGTTAAAAAAGTAACTGTAAATTTAGCTTCATTCAGCTTTTTGGTTGGTTGGTTGGTTTGTTGTTTGGTTTGTAACGCCGCACTCAGCAATATTCCAGCTATATGGCGGCGGTCTGTAAATAATGGAGTCTGGACCAGACAATCCAGTGACTGACATCATTAACATCGATCCACGCAATTGAGATACGATGACGTGCATCAACCAAGTCAGCGAGCCTGACCACCCGATCCCGTTAGTCACCTTTTACGACAAGCATGGAGCTTCATTCAGCAATATAGCTCAAATGATGGTAGCCTGTGGTCAAGGAGTCTGGACCAGATAAACCATGAACAACAATCCATGCCCTCTTGGTCAGCTCCCCTTACCATGAAGATCCCCTACAGTTGTGAAGCTCCCCTTACCATAAAGATCCCCTGAAGTTGTGAAGCTCCCCTTACCATGAAGATTCCCATTGTTGGGAAGCTCCCCTTACCGTGAAGATCCCCTATAGTTGTGAAGCTCCCCTTCCCATAAAGATCCCCTGAAGTTGTGAAGCTCCCTTTACCATGAAGATTCCCATTGTTGGGAAGCTCCCCTTACCATGAAGATCCCCTATAGTTGTAAAGCTCCCCTTACCATAAAGATCTCCTGTAGTTGTGAAGCTCCCCTTACCATGAAGATTCCCATTGTTAAGAAGCTCCCCTTACCATGAAGATTCCTATTGTTGTGAAGCTCCCCTTACCATGAATACCCCCCATTGTTGGGAAGCTCCCCTTACCATGAAGATCCCCTATAGTTGTGAAGCTCCCCTTACCATGAAGATCCCCTATAGTTGTGAAGCTCCCCTTACCATGAAGATCCCCCTGTAGTTGTGAAGCTCCCCTTACCATAAAGATCCCCTGAAGTTGTGAAGCTCCCCTTACCATGAAGATTCCCATTGTTGGGAAGCTCCCCTTACCGTGAAGATCCCCTATAGTTGTGAAGCTCCCCTTCCCATAAAGATCCCCTGAAGTTGTGAAGCTCCCTTTACCATGAAGATTCCCATTGTTAAGAAGCTCCCCTTACCATGAAGATTCCCATTGTTGTGAAGCTCCCCTTACCATGAATACCCCCCATTGTTGGGAAGCTCCCCTTACCATGAAGATCCCCTATAGTTGTAAAGCTCCCCTTACCATAAAGATCTCCTGTAGTTGTGAAGCTCCCCTTACCATGAAGATTCCCATTGTTGTGAAGCTCCCCTTACCATGAAGATTCCCATTGTTGTGAAGCTCCCCTTACCATGAATACCCCCCATTGTTGGGAAGCTCCCCTTACCATGAAGATCCCCTATAGTTGTGAAGCTCCCCTTACCATGAAGATCCCCCTGTAGTTGTGAAGCTTCTCCATGTTCACTGGCATGCCCTTGTTAGTGTTCCGGACCAAGAACTTCTCACTGCAGATTATGAACAACAATAACAATGGGGTACAAAGCATATCATCCATCAGTGCTGAGTAAATGAGAGACACTATCTGGGTACATGTTGAAATTCACACTAGTCTGCTAGCCCGAGACAACTAAATTGTGCTGAGGACAAGTAAAAATCCAATAATGTCCTCAGTGACTAGTAGATTTCGATAATTATATTTCGGAACCAGTTCTCTGTGCCAGAAATGGACAAATTGAAACTAAATAAAACTGACAGTAGGAAAGATCTTTGTCTCAATCAATCAGACTTGCTACAAACTCAGAGGACTAGTGAAATAAAGCTTCCACTATAGTCCTCTGGACTAGCCTAAAAAAAGAAAAATTCTAAGCCTGCTCAAATCAACACCTTAAATGAGTTTATTTCTTTCATGTATTTCAGTCATATGACAAGTCAGACTGATGTGGGAGACAAGCCTGAAGTGATACAGGTCTCAGACTTTCACCACTTTGGAACAGGTATGGTGCTGACAAACCCAGAAACATAATCAGGTCAAACAAGAATTCAAACCCACAATTCCAAGTTCCTGGCATGCTTAAGGGAAGCAACTCTGCATAATGGCGACAAGACGACCTCACCTGATGAACTTGTTGGTGCTGCTGTCATACAGAGAGAAGTAGGTCTCCGACTCGTCGCCGACGTTGCAAGCAAGGGATTTGAAGCTGAGCACCAGATGAGCCATTGATGACGCCACCTTCTCCCGACTACTCCGTGCCTTGTCTCTGATCGTTTGTCTGCGAGGCTGGAATAAACAAAAGCATTCTTCTGATTCATATGAGTTACTTTATTAAGTGTGAATTTCTCCAAATGCATACAAGATGAAATAAAATCATACCGCTACAAATTGTGCCATAGCACTGTAGCTCACCTGGATATGCAGACAAAATAATTTCAATGACCATATATGACTTTTTTTTAAGTATTGGACTTTGTTGTTGCTATACACCAGTCAGCAATAGTCCAGTTGAATCACAGTAAGTTATAACTAATCAAGCCTTGGCAAGGCAAACAAGTGACTGATAGCTTGATCAATAATACAATGACACACAATCAGGCCATGCCACAGAGCCTACCACCCAATCCACAGTACAGGCACTGGAGATTTATTCAGCCCCCGAATCCCCACAAGCGCAAAGTACTGGAGCAAGCAATTTGAAATACAAGTTCAAACAAAACTTGCCTGGATGTTTTCTCACCAATTCCTAAACAGTCAATGAAGATTGTTTTACATCCTGCAGGTTTATTATGATATACTGTGAACTACCTACACTTGTTCCCTTAGATGCCTCCATGCTTTGAGAGTGCAGTCTGTACAACTCGATGAAGCTGCAGTTGTCCGGGTCAACCTGCTTCCCATCCCGCCGCGGCACCAGGTCAAGGCCAAGTTTCCTGCAACAAACACAGAACCTTCAGATACTCTCTGTGAGAACAATTACCCAGATATACAAACATTGCTGCTGTATATACAGAGATTACTCTCATCCGTCGCTCCAGTCTAAACAGAATATACAAACCCATTGCCCCAGTCTATACAGAATATACAAACCCATTGCCCCAGTCTATATAGAACATACAAACCCATTGCCCCAGTCTATACTGAGTATACAAACCCATCGCCCCAGTCTATACAGAACATACAAACCCATTGCCCCAGTCTATACAGAATATACAAACCCATTGCCCCAGTCTATACGGGAGATGATCTGTTCCTTCATGTCCCAGCACTGGTCATTGGTCAGTGTGTTGGCAACAAGTTGGCACCGGAAGCTCATGAGATCCACCATGACTGTGGTGATCGTCCCGAACAGCCTGCTGTCTTCCTGCAATGTAAACAACACTTAATGTTATACTATAACTGCAGATGGCTAGTTAATGCAGCAACAATGATCAAAGTTGTGTGGCATCATCAGTGTTCAGAAGTCAGTCATTTTGTTTGTTGTGGAATACCAATTTTTAACAAGAGTTTGCCACTAACGTGGCTATATCCCCCACCCCTGTTGCAGAATTTATGACATAGTTGAATCTAAACAAACCCTAACCTTTTTTAACCGCGGTGGAACTTGTCATGGAAATTGTAAAAAAAAGATGAGTTTGGAACCTAAGTCCATCTTGTTGCCATGGAAACGTAAAAAATAAAACTTTCTAAAATTTCTCAATAGCGAAAAGCACCAGTTCAGCATGTACCTGTCAGATCTGCAAAGTTTGATGAAAAAATATTGAACGGTTTATGAGTTATGATCCGGAAACGAACCCTACCCTCACAGAACCTAAGTCCATCTAGTTGCCATGGAAATGTAAAAAATAAAAATTTCTAAAATTTCTCAATAGCAAAAGGCACCAGTTCAGCATGTACCTTACAGACCTGTAAAGTTTGATGAAAAAACGGACAGACGGAGCCCGTTTCTATATCCCCCGCCAACTTCTGAAATATCAGATCTCTTTGTTTAAGGGATCAGGATGCCATTTAAACAATGTTTCACCTTAAAATACCCCTGTAAATTTGAACATAATTTACCCCAAATATTTTTCTTTCTATGGATGAAAGGTTGAAATTACACTTGAATATGACATGATATGTATGAAGTTTGGAACTTTATTCTGGGGGTATTGTTCTGGTCTGTGACCTTGTCCAAATGATCATGTGGCATACCACAAAGAGTTGTTTCCAGATGACATTCCATTCTCGTAACACGAAGGTTACTTCCTTGATGATGGCATCCTCGATTGGAATCACACTCTCGTAGGGGCTGGAAGATGTAAACAATTAGCCCACATTAACAAAACTTAAATCAAATTGCAGTTATTTGTTTACCAAAATTGTCTGGCAATATTTTATGAATTTGAATTTACTTTTCATAGCAAAACCAGGTAGTTGCTCACATTTTTTCATGTAAGATGTTACTGTATATGGGAAATAGATGTATAACATGACAGCCTGGGTTCTATGTTCCTAAGGAAGCTGAAAATTTAATTCAAATAATTTTGATTGTTTGTTGTTTAATGCCACAATATATTCCACTAATGCGACGACAGCCTGTAAATAATCAAGTCTGGACCTGACAAACCAGTGATTTATATTAAGAGCAAAGATCCACACCATCAACGAAGCCACAAGCCTGACTAACTTATCAATTACGTTGCCTTGTACAACACACAGACAGCTGGAATCGCCGGGATTCCCCACTGGGACAACATGAATGTGCCAAACTGAATCTACTGACTTGAGTAATAGGAACTTTAAGCTTATGCCTGCTAACTGTGTTCACAGTGCTCAGCTACATAACAGTGAACTACTATCATTATTGTTGTTCTAGTTGCTGTCAAGAAATTCAGACTGAAGTCTTTGAAGTTTCTCTCTTTTTTTTACACGTTTACATTGTCAGTAATCATAAAAGGTCAATATCAGCAGATATTTTTTCCAACTTAAAATGATAAAGTTTATTTCTTTTTTATAACTGACTGAACCAATCCGAAGTCACTCACCCCTCGTTTTCCACTTTGCATTCTTTCAGGTGGACGAATGATGCTGGAAATATACCCTACATAACAAAATGAAATCTAATTTACATGAAGAAAACTAAGAAATACTTTCAAACTGTGAACATTAATGTGAAATTCTTTGAAAATAGTCCATTACCTTACAAAAGCAACAACAGCTTCTTGAAGAGTAACATTTCTTAAAATGTATTATCAAAACTTTATGTCGGAGAGAAGACGACATGCACCTACCTTGGCTTTCCTGTTGTGGAAGGAGTAGCCCCGATACCATGTTGCTGCAACAG
Organism: Haliotis cracherodii; assembly: GCF_022045235.1. Lineage (NCBI taxonomy): Eukaryota > Metazoa > Mollusca > Gastropoda > Lepetellida > Haliotidae > Haliotis > Haliotis cracherodii. The sequence goes on from NW_027266319.1 coordinate 22,153,853, forward strand.
ATGAGTGAGTGAGTGAGTGGGTTGGGTTTAACTCCACTTGGAACTGTATTTCAGTGACAGTATCACTTTTGTGAGGTGAGGTGAGGTGAGGTGAGGTGAGGTGAGGTGAGGTGAAATTGGGTTTAACGTCGCGTCCAAGATTATTGCGCTTATATAGCAACGTGCATGCACTTGTACTAGTCGGGACTGATGCCAATTTATAGTGCTAGCACACTGAGATATCATGCCGCAGTTTAACATGGATAACCCACTCAGACACCATATACTGACTCCGAGCCGACCAGTCCTTGTTTTAGCCCTTTCATGCCGAGCGCCGAGCCCCAGACAGGGTAACAACAAGTACTATCTTTTAACGTCTTTTGGTATGACGCGGCAGGGGATCGAACCCCGGACCTTCACCTCTCCGGGCGGGCGCTCTACCACTAGACCAAAGGAAGCCGTCCTCACTTTTGGGAGAGGGCCAAAGTGACATTGGTCTTAGATCTGTACCCACTGAGTACTGACAGACTCTGTTAATCATAATGAAGGAAACCTGACATTCTAACCCACAACCTGTATGCACAAACACATAATTTCCACATCAGAATTCTTTGGATTTATATAATTGATGATTGACTACATTTATTTCATTCCAACTGTACAATCATTGATTATGATCAGTTACTGACTTTTTTGCATTTTCCCACAAATATTCATGTCAAAACAAGCATGAAATACTCATATCCCCTGCAAATACCGCAATTTTCAGTCTAAGTCAAAGTCTTTGGCATGGAAACCTGAAAATAATTTTTACAAAAATCCCAAACTATCAAAAGGCACCAGTTCACCCAGAGACATATCTGGGTGCCAAATTTGGTTAAGATATGATGAACGGATAGCACCCATTCCTAATTTCCCCCTTCCATTTTGTGGCAGTGAAAAATAACATTATGATGGTTTGAAAGTTCAAAGATGTCATTCTTAATACCAATTCCTGGATGATAGTTTATTGATGGTTCAAAGGTCTTCAAGGCATAAATGATCTACATAGGATGTCAGGTAGCACTGTGAAATATACTTAAGCCTTGTGTAGTATTCTTTGTGTAACTGAATGATGCACTTTATAGCACTGTGTAACCATGTAACACACAAGAGCACACTTTAATACACTAGATCACTGTGCAATTAGATAGAGTATTGTAAAATACACAATGGCACTTTGCCATACACTTCAGCACTGTATAACTCCCTATTGTACTATGGAATACACTATATTACGGTAGAATACTCTATGGCTCTGTATAATGCACTACAACACTGTGTAATAACCTACCTTACAGAATATTACTCTCGAATACTCTATGGCACTGTATAATGCACTACAACACTGTGTAATACCCTATAGTACTATGGAATACACTACCTGGTATATTACTGTAGAATACTCTATGGCACTGTATAATGCACTACAACACTGCGTAATACCTGATTGTACAATGGAATACCCTTTATTACTCTCGAATTCTCTATGGCATTGTATAATGCACTACAACACTGTGTAATAGCCTACAGTACTATGGAATACACCATATTACTGTAGAATACTCTATGACACTGTATAATGCACTACAACACTGTGTAATACTCTTTAGTACTATGGAATACACTATATTACTGTAGAATACTCTATGGCACTGTATAATGCACTACAGCACTGTAGAATTCACAACATAAATGTGGAATACACTTCAGCACAGTGTAGTTAATTACAACATTGTGTAAGACTGTAATGTATACACCACAGTATTGTGAAATACTACCTTTGCCCTATGGAACAAAGCCTGTCTATCCAATTACACCCTCATTTAACCTCCACTGCCTGCCACGCACCCACCTGGCATGTTCCACTGCATTAGGGCTGTACTGTGACAGGCCTGGCAGTCTGTGTGCAGTTGACATTAACCAAGATGTCTTGCTGCATGGCATCATGGTCATAAAGAATTGGTCTTCAGCAACCCATGCTTGCCGTAAAAGGCAACTATGCTTGTCGTAACAGGCGACTAACGTAATCGGGTGGTCAGACTCGCTGACTTGGTTGATGCATGCCATCGATCCCAATTGCGTGGATAGATGCTCACGATATCAGTCACTGGATTGTCTGGTCCAGACTAGATTATTTACAGACTGCCATCATATACCTGGAATATTGCTGAGTGCGGCGTAAAACAACAAACCAACCAACCATGGTCATTAAACTCAACAATGGCAAATACCTTACACAACAAAAGCTCATTTCTTCCAGAACTTAGCTGACTGAACATGCATTTTTCAAAACTAAAATTAAACATTTATACACCTTAACTTGAACATGTTGTATGCATTATGTTTATATCCTGAACACCAGTACATAATACCTATCTAAGAAATACAATCATGCTCTTACCCCAGGTACTTATAATGTATCTAACCCAACATATGGCATAGTGAAGCCTGTAACAATTGTACCAATATGATAATATATGGCAATATCATAAATACCTGGAGCATTATTATCTACCTCATGGCATCATAGTGAGTGAGTGAGGTTTTATGCCGCTTTTAGCAATATTCCAGCAATATGACTCCGGACACCAGAAATGGGCTTCATACATTGTGGGGAATCGAACCCAGGTCTTCGGCTTGACGAGAGAACGCTTTAACCACTAGGCTACACGACTCATGGCATCATAAAAATAGGTACCTATATCATGAATACATGCAAACCTTAAATCGGTTCACACTCATGCCTTTGTCTATTCATACCTTGCATGCTGTTGCACATGTTTTGCAAATCCTGCAATCTACCGAAATCTGCAAGACAGTTTACGAATAAGATTTTGATTCCGTTGTGCAATTTTGATTGGACTATGCATAGACTCGTTAGTCCAGCCAAAATGTAACTCCATAATACCAGCCTAGGTCAGCAAGGGTGGAAACTGGACTTTTAAAGTCAGTGAAACTCCCTTGCCTCAGGAAGATGAGTTATTAAGGTTAAGGTAAATTTACCTGCTGTCAGGGACATGCCCATAATGTTCTCCTGAAGCTAAAGAATTAAACCTTTTGCACACACTTTAAACATTTTCCTTGACGTTGATATGAATAAAAGTAAGACCTTGAAAGAAAGAATCCAGAAATAAGTACTGGAAAATACTAGCACAACATTAAAGTGTTTTTCTTAATTTTATTTTTTTTATTTCCAGGGGGCCACAAACACCTAAAAAGGTTGGTTGTAATATTTTTAATAATTTTAATGTTATTAGTGTTCAGCATTTAAATGTTTTTAAAAATTGAATTTACCAACTGCAAGGTTATAAAACCATAATAACAAAATACAATTTCTAGCTCAAATGTGACCTTGCACACGAGTTCAAAAAATATTCTATTTTCAGTAGTTTGAAAGCCTAAAAACCAGACCAACAAAGATAACATTACAAATTCAATTGGAAATACAAGTCAATACAATATCAACTGTCCACTGTCAACAGTGACACAAGAAAACCATGGGACCCCACACAGCCAACTATTGACAAGTGTAACGTGACTACCACATGCGTCACACTTCCTGGTCCAGTAGGACATATATCATATATCATACCACCTGGTCTTTGTCTCTTCCTGTATCACACAGGACCTACACAGATCCAGGTTATCTTACCTGGCCACACTGATAGCAGTGCCTGGTAGTGTGGTGTAATGTGTTACACAGCATGTGGACCAGTCACTGATGATGCTGTGCTGTGTACCAATGACAATACACTGCGTACTTCCTTCCCGTGATAATATTATTATGAACTGACAGATCAGATAGGGCAAAAATGTCTGATTGTAGTGAGTGAGTGAGTGAGTATGGTTTTACGCCGCTTTTAGCAATATTCCAGCAATATCACGGCGGGGGTCACCAGAAATGGGCTTCACACATTGTACCCATGTCGGGAATCGAACCCTGGTCTTCGGCGTGATGAGCGAACGCTTTAACCACTAGGCTACCCGACCGCCCATGTCTGATTGTAATTCCATCTATAATGTTCATAATGATTTCCTTTAATCATGAAATACAGTGGATAAATAAGGTTATTCATAATTTTGGAATCTGCTAAGCTAACCAACACTTGAGAGAGAAAGCTATTAAGAATGGAATAGAAAAGGGAACTGTTTAGTTCAGTAATCACTGGGAATAACAAACTGGCTACCTAACTATGACTTGGGAGAGGGAACTGGTGACCAAACTAGGAGTTGGGAGAGGGAACAGTTTATTTGACCAATCATTGCGAAAGGGAACTATTTTGTTAATCAATCAATAGAAGAGGAAACTGTTCAGCTTGCTATGACTTGTGAGAGTGAACTGTTTGGCTACCTATGGGCTTGTAGGATGAACTGTTTAGTTCACTATGAGTTGGGAGAGGAACTGTTAGTTAACTATGAGATTGGAGAAGAACTGTTTAGTTCACTATGAGTTGGGAGAGGAACTGTTAAGTTCACTATGAGTTGGGAGAGGAATTGTTTAGTTCCCTATGAGTTGGGAGAGGAATTGTTTAGTTCCCTATGAGTTGGGAGAAGAACTGTTCAGTTCACTGTGAGTTGGGAGAAGAACTGTTCAGTTCACTATGAGTTGGGAGAGGAACTGTTTAGTTCCCTTGAGTTGGGAGAGGAATTGTTTAGTTCCCTATGAGTTGGGAGAAGAACTGTTTAGTTCACTATGAGTTGGGAGAGGAACTGTTTAGTTCACTATGAGTTGGGAGAGGAACTGTTTAGTTCACTATGAGTTGGGAGAGGAATCGTTCAGTTCCCTATGAGTTGGGAGAGGAACTGTTTAGTTCACTATGAGTTGGGAGAAGAACTGTTTAGTTCCCTATGAGTTGGGAGAGGAATTGTTTAGTTCCAGATGAGTTGGGAGAGGAACTGTTTAGTTCACTATTAGTTGGGAGAGGAACTGTTCAGTTCCCTATGAGTTGGGAGAGGAATTGTTTAGTTCACTATGAGTTGGGAGAGGAATTGTTTAGTTCACTATGAGATTGGAGAAGAACTGTTTAGTTCACTATGAGTTGGGAATGGAACTGTTTCGCTAATTATGAGTTGGAAGAGGAATTGTTTAGGTTACTGTGAGTTGAGAGAGGAACTGTTTAGCTACCTGTCCTGTCTGATTCAGCCAAAAAGGTAGAGGCACCACTGTGTTTAACAGATTAATTCTTACTTTTTATTATCACTCACATGAGGTTTTTTAATTTTATTTTTTTAAATTTTGTAATTTAATTGTTTTTATTGATTCCAGAGGGTACATCATGTATATAGTCATCGGATCATAAGATGTATCAAATTACATGGTAAATATCACGAGAAAAATGTACAGGATGTGATATGACAGTAAGTTCACCTTTGATACATTGTAATAATTGTAAGAGATATCTATTAAGTGAGCTAATCCGTCTGTGTTATGGTTTTCCCCATTAAACTCCATTTTTTAGTGAAAGAAATTATTGTTCCGTTTCTTTTTGTAAGGAACAACTCGACATGGTAAATGTCTTTCAGTATATTTCTATATGACATGAAACATGGTTTTACTCCTTTAATATGTGTTACGTAAATGTGTCTTTTAGCTAATATCAATAAGTGATTTAATAAGATATTGTTTGTACCTCCAAAATAGATATCTATGTGAGCAATGTTTTCACTGTCTGAATTGCAAAATGTACAACCAAGTTCATCGTTAACAATTCCTAATTCATTATAAGCATATATACAGCATATATACATCAAATTGCCTGGTCTAAAAAATCAGTTTGTTATATCCGTCAGTTCGTTATAAGCGTGTTCGTTATAAACGTAGTTTACTGTATATCATTTTGTGTAGGAATTGGAATTGGAATAATAATAGTTTTGTATCTATTGTAGATTTTCTATATTGTAAAAATACATACTTCCAATTAATTTGATTGTTCAATTCTTTTTCCCACTTCTCACAAATTCACAAATTTCTGGAAAGTTAGATGATGATATGAAGTTATCATTAAATATTCTAGAACCTTTGTTTGTCTTAAGTAAATCAAGCCATGGAGAAGAAATGATTAAATGCATCGTGTTTAGATGTTTTGAATCATGCACAAGATCTTTCCATGGCTTAGGGATGTTCAAGAGCAAAACGGTTATAGTCTAATAAAGTACCTATTATGCCATACATTACTTTCAGCTCATAGAATGGAATAAAGGATTTTCAAATAATTTGCAACTTTGATCAAATGATGATTTAAAGAATTTTTTTATTGTCTTGTCTAATTTAACAATAACACCTTAACCTGGTACAATTAAGGCAATGTCTGACTGACTAAGTGCATTAGTTACACTCTGAAGATATATACTGGACACTGAAGATGTGAAACAATGTTTAACGTCACATTCAAGGTTATTTCACTTACAGCGAGCAATGTGCAGGCAAGTGTGTGTATATCCTAATAGTGCTGCCCGCTGGGATACCATGCCACACTTTAACATCGATAACCAACTCAGACACATTATACTGACTTTGAGCTGACCGGTCCTTATTTTATCCCCTTAGGCTTAAAAAAATAAAAGAACTGGTTCTCAGGCAATGACTTTTGAAAATATAGTGTGGGCAGGCGGTGTTTTTTGTTTGTGTGTTTTTTTGGGGGGGATTGTTCACACTAGTACTTAACCGACACAGCTGTGTTCAATCACCCTTGCAAAGGGCCTCCCTACATAATCAAGCATACAAACTGTTTTTGCTCCCTTGACTATAACACGAGTTGCGCAGTAAAGCAGGGCGCATGTAAAGGAACTGTGTGCTACATTAGATCGTATTGCTTTTAAAGTAATAGGAGTTTTTGATTTTTTGAAAATGGAAATAAAAACAAAATGTGCAGTAGGCTTTATGATGAAGCAGGCAGTGCCTGAGAACCAAGACTATTATTTTTTTAGCCTTAATCAGTGTCTAGCGCCAGACAGGGTAACAATAAGGGTTACAGGCCGGCAAAGCCACATTTCGAAAATAGATAGCCCAAATTGATGTGGCTCTCGCGGCAATGGTTATGGTTGCGTGATTGTATAATGTGGCTCTCGCGGCTATGCTGTCAAAACATGCTTTGTGAATATAACAGGTTACCGTATATAACAAAACAAGTCTTGTTTTCTCATTTTCTATTCAACAAGGATAACATATTCATCAAAACTTTACATTGATGAATATGAATATCATATGAATATCATAATGCAGATGAAGGAGGTCGCCCACGTGGTCAGCATATTCCATCTCACTCAGGTGTGGGTTCAGGAGCTGGATCTTGAGGGACGCAATACGTGCATCGATTGCCTTCTACTTCTTTCTTCGTGAAGGTTCTGATCACTGGTGTGAGAGTCTAAGGACTGCAACCTCTTTGAGTGACTGCTCTCGCTAAAATAGCTTCACTACCTCGTAGATGTTCAGGTGGCACTTCTTGGCAAGTTTCTTTATCTTGTTGTGCAACCCTTCCAGGTGATTGTTGGTACGGTGGCCTTGGTTTTCGAAATGGTTGGCATGAAGGCCCCTCCTTGAACCCAACAGGTTGTCACGTAGTCCATGAAGGCAGTCACTTTAGGGCCAGCAGGAGAGTCAGCAATGGCATCAAGCCACACATCATCTACTTTGTGACGAGGTACTAGAGGGAGAGCAGCAGCTCTTGTCACCAGCTTCTTCACCTCCTCATCTTCCTTGTAGTCCAACACCAGACCTTCTTTCTGCACCCTCCTCCAGATACATTGGGTGAAGTGAAAGAAACACTCTCTAACTAATGTCCCAGGAAATACCTCAGTCACGGCATTGTGAGCTGCACGTTCAAAGTCAAACTGAATTGTAAGTGGGGCAAACTCTAGACCTCCTCTACTAGCAAAATCGCATAGGTACTGAAACATGTTGACATAATTTTTGTTCGATTGGACAACAAACAGTAAACTAATGGAAACATATGGCCAAACACCTCAGCATGTAAACAATAAATCTGATCAAACATCTTGGGACAGGCATAAAATGTACCATCACAAAATACAATGTCTGCAGTACACAAATGTTCAATGTTCTTGTCTGTAGTGAAGATGATGATGTCGTCACTAACACGGTGTAGGAACTGGTCGCCTCCCTCAGTCTGGGAGTACCGCGCATAGTAATTTAAATGTGGGACACTCATATAAAGGTATCGGTAATCGGATTAATTAATTACCTGCTAGAATAGGCGAAATGCACTCAGCTGAAAATGTGGCTTTACCGTCAACAGCCATTTCTGAAATGTGGCTCTCCCGGCTAGACACCACAATAAGTACCATCTTTTGGCATGGGATTAAACCACAGACCTTCTGCTCTCTGGGCTGATGCTCTACCCACTGCACCAAAGAGGTGGTAAGAGTGGGTGCGTGAGTTGGGTTTACCGCCGCTTTTTACAGTATTCCAGTTATATCGTGGTGTGTCAGCTTAATGTGGGAGGAAAGACCAAAGTGATATAGGTCTCAGACGTTTACCACTTCAGTAAAACCCACGAGCATGGGTATGGTGCTGACAAACCTAGAAACATAATTGGGGCGAACGGGGATTCGAACCCACAATCATAGGTTTCTGGCATGCCAGCCCTCTTTATTAAATATTTGCTATGGTAAAAAATACAGTAAGACCTGAAATGGAAAAATAAAAGCGAAAAGTTTGAAACCATACAATTTTCTTCTGTGATGTTTTGTGGCTTATATTCAAATCAAATATGCACACAATTAATACAATGCTTACCAGAGTATCTATTTTTCATACGGGTATTGACATAAAAATGTTGTTGATCCTTCATTAGCTTTGATTAAAGAACTACATTTTATCATGCTGATGGTAAACATGGTAAACATGGTAAATTAAATATAATAAGCAATTTGAATTCACACTTCAAACAGCATTTGTCTTTGACATTCAATGATTTATTAAAATAAGGGATAGGTTTACGGAACATGTCATGAGCAAGTACCCACCCCCTCCCGTGACAGACTTGTATTTTACCTTTCCTGTCCGCTCCGGATCCAGTGCAGTACTCTTCCAGTATGTGGACACATTCACCTATCTCCAGGGGGAGAAAACCTTTCACACCGCCAGTCGTGTAGTTGTACACAACTGAAAAATATAATCACAATTTTTTCACTTCTAATGCCTTAAATCTTTAGGTGTATTTTCCATTGAATAAATCAGCTAGTCCTGGTGGACTGGCAACTCTAAAAATTACCAGTCCCCCCTAATTTTGGCCAGTACCAACTTCAACAAGTAAAAATATGTATGAAAATTACCTGGTAGTAATTCTTTCAACGCCATGACATCATCTCTGAAGTAACTTGGATCTTTCACACAAAGTTCAGTCACAACTTTCTCTTTTTTCTTTTTTAAATATTTCGAGACAAAATCACTTCAAATATATTTTTAACCTCGAAGAAAAGAAAATGTTATTTCCTTGGACTAAAAATAGACAAGGGGAAACCCGGATGGTAACAGACAAGCTGACTTAGTTAAAAAAATATACTTATATGAATATCACCAAGGTTTTGTTCAACAACAAACATGTCAAAGATTTATAATGTACTTTATTTACCAGTCAACAGGTACTGATAGTCACATGAATCACCGGTTCAAGCAGAATTTTACCATTAAAAAAAAATGGTAATTACCGGTAAACGGGAACTCTGGTGTATCACCTGACAATACTTGCAAAGCTAGTTAATCAGTTTTAATTCGAATAGGTCTTCAGCAACCCATGGTTGCCGAAAAAGGCAACTATCCTTGTCGTAAAAGGCGACTAATGGGATTGGGTGGTCAGACTCGCTGACTTGGTTGATGCATGTCATCGATCCCAATTGCGTGGATCAATGCTCATGATATTAACCACTGGATTGTCTGGTCCAGACTTGATTATTTACAGACCGCCGTCATATAGCTGGAACATTGCTGAGTGCGGCGTAAAACAACCAACCAACCAACTAATCTCTGTATGCCTCCCTCTGGCTTCAACACAATGTCAATACTTCACAGTTTTTGAATGTACTATGTTCCATCACCCATGAAAGTATACGTTCAATATGCAGTAGTCGCTATTTATAACCAACCAATCAAACATGGGCCTGGTGCCAGTGAGTGGGAAGCCATAGTCCTCAGTGCTCAGCTCACATCATACACTGACAATATTTCTCACTTGTTCTACACATTGCTTCACTCATGATTCATGCAGCAATATTCTTTAAACTACCATATAACACCATAGATAAGCCAAATTTTGAGGACCTGAAAAAAGATCCTGTAGACAGGGTTTGGCTTATGTATGGGTTACACTTTCATCAAACTCTTTTTCTGTTGGTAAAAAAAGTGCATTGTATCGCTTCTGGTGAATGAACAAGGCTATAACAAACTTTGTCAATGAAAATGTTAAATTTGCGATTAAACATCACTAGACAAGATGATTTACCATTTTGATTGTATATCTCGTTATGCAAGGCATTGTTTTATATGCAGGGATAAAGATTACCATGTGTGTTGTCTCGTAAACTAAGCCAGAAATAGCAATCAGCTGTACACACGTGTTCTCCAAATCTACCAATGTCTACCGGTGTCACTGGAAATTCTGTCTTCTTTTTCAAAAACTTTCACGGCCTGAGGTTTTGATTAAATCACTGACCTTGCAATTAGAACACTATAAAAATCATCACTTTCAGTTATCACACAACATCGACTCCAATAAAGTAAACCATAAACATAGATCTAGTCCCACTCTAAAGTTTGCAAAAGTAAAAGACAATAATTAAAAATAATATTTTTATTGATCATGTTGAATATATTGACAAAAAAATTGTTTTTAAATATTGTTTTGTTATATTTTAGTCAAAATAAAGTTCATTTTAGTAAATTTACATCAAATCAACACACTATCAGGATCTAAAAGCTTGATTCCTGCATTCTGACATACAGGATGACCAAGCATATGAAACAAGATATAACTGGGTGTGCTCTTACTCTTAGTTACAATGTAAGACATGCTGATATGCACATCACTGGGGCTGGCTGAAACATCAATAATCAGAATCATAGTCGATGGAAAGAAATATTAAGAATTATCGACATAAAACTGTTGTCATTGATAATAACTCACATAAACTATTGTGATGAAATAAAGTTTAGTTATTCCGAAAGAGACTTGTCATTGTCATAATGTCAACTGTCGAGGACGGAAATCAACCAGATCAACTGTTATTGTTACATCTGAAATGTCCACAAAGTATCCCATGAATAAATGTGTCACGTCTCACCAGTGGCATGAAATCTGTTGATTTCTTTCTGGACTTTCTCACATATTTGCGTAGAGTTCCTTCTCTTATATTTATCGATAATTCATCGATATTTAGTTAGCGATTTGCAATCCCTGTGATCTGTACCGATTCATCACCATTAACATGCTGAAGCCGCATTGAACTAAACAGCATTCATATCATCGACAATAAATCATCGTTCCTACGCAATGAATTGAAATTTATGATAACAGGTTTAGTTGGGTGAAGTGGGCGTTTAACACTGCAATTCAGTCATATCATGGCAGGATATGCAAATAGTCGAAGTGATATGGGTTGTATACTACAGTATGGAGCTGGCAATCAAATGGCAAATTTTGTTTCCGAAACCACAGAGGATTCAACCACGATGTGCATCTCTCAGTAACAAATTAAATAACCAGATCACCTGTTCCCTCAAAATAAGTTTGTGTCTGAAGAAACAAAGTATTGAATAATCAGGTTCCACTGGAGCTGGACATGCCTGGTTGTGCTTACGTTTTCATGAATCACATTTATAAGTTACAGAGTGTGAGTATAATTGTAAAATACCTATAAATCCCAGGATTGTACAGAAACATAAAGAGGCTTGTTACCATGGTAATTAGACCTGAGGGTCAAATGATGAGTTGTCATAACTGATGTCTGTTGAAGGTTATACATTTTATATTCAATGAAAGTATAATAAGTTTTATATTCAATGAGGGTAAAGAGATATTTGAGAGCGATAGGCTATACAACCCAGGAATACATGCCCATCAATAACCAGGGTATAACAGCCCATGAAGCCACAAATGGTTCCTTTGGATGGTACTTGTTCCAGTTAATTCAGCCACATAAATATATTCCTTCTAATCTGTAAACTTCATGGATACCTAGCAATATCCATTTTTAATAAAGTCATCACTAAAGAGTAAGCCTCCTGACACCATGCCTGAGGGCAAGGATGCCATTAACATGATTAACATGGTTTGATTGTTTGTTAATCTGTGATCAAATATTTTACTTGTCATGAATATTTGAACAGTACTGATTAGTATAAGGAACTGGTTGCTAAATCATGATTGATGTTTGGAACATCCTGATCGTTTACACGAAGCTGATCAGTGTCATTTCGTTGTTTTACAGTGTTCACTTCAGTCAAACTAAATCACACCAAAAACAAATACTTACCCAGTTTAAATCAACATTTCATTTTTCAATAAAGACTTGGACCTCACTCTTTCTCAGTTTTTAGCAACTACTAAGCAGTAAAATGTGAATGAACCTTTTCAGAAAACAAAATTATGTTAGGGTCTAATGTTTGTTTGTTGTTTAATGCTGTACTCAGCAATATTCAAGCTGTATGACGACGGTCTGTAAATAATTGAGTTGGACCAGACAATCCAGTGATTGACATCATGAGCATCGATCCATGCAACTGGGATATGATGACATGCATCAACCAAGTCAGCAAGCCTGACCATCCAACCCCGTTAGTGACCTCTTACGACAAGCATAGTCGCCTTTTACGGCAAACATGGGTTGCTGAAGACCTATTCTACCCTGGATCTTCACGGGGCCTTAGGGCCTGATGAGAGGGGGCAAATTCGTTTGTTTAAACATGGAAATTTTGTTTTATTGCTTGACTGTTAGAACCTTCTGATCAATCTTTGATTACTTCAATTAATTGAGACACAACCAGTATTGATCCCTTGCATAATGCAAGTCAATAACCCTACAGACAGAAAGTATTCATATTCAAAATAAGAGACAAGGGATTAGTCGAAAAATGTTTCTGATCCAAAGGCCTCGGTACAATTAGAATTCTAGAAGGCATGGCATGTTTTTCTGTCTTCCCACTACTAGTGCAGTTAAGATTTACTCCAGATTTAGATTAGAATGCAACTGTCTTTTAATAAAATCAATATGAAAACATTAAAATCAAGTATAGGCTCTAAGGATATGATTTATTCATAGAACGCTTAAGTGCTTCCACCATCTCAACAGCTCAAATAGAAAAAAGTTCAAAAGGATAATGTTCTCATAAATGGCTGTCATCACGAATCATCAACACAAATCACAACACTTTCATTTTTCAGCATATCAGTTTTAGCTTTAAGTTCTATAATAAAGTTGATGTTCTCATGTATTTAGAGGTGATTAAATTGTTTCACACTACTGTTATTTAATACCTTATTTCTAATCAACTGGTGACCCTGATTGACAAGGTTATGTCTGCCAAAATCATAGGAGAATTATAGAATTGTACGAGTGTACTACAACAGGTAAGACACTATTGTGATGCACTATTGCCGTAGTCATACCTCTTGGGAATTGCTTACCAATTTCAAAGCTGATCAAACAATCAATGATCAATTAATGATCAATCATAAATGAAAACAGAAAAATCACCTAACAGCACTCAACAATTAATCATCAATTAATGATCAATCATAAATGAAAACAAAAACATCACCTAACAGCACTCAAAAATCAATGATCATTTAATGATCAATCATAAATGAAAACACAAAAATCACCTCACAGCACTCAACAAACAATGATCAATTAATGATCAATCATAAATGAAAACACAAAAATCAACTAACAGCACTCAACAATCAATGATCAATTAATGATCAATCATAAATGAAAACAAAAAAATCACCTAACAGCACTCAACAATCAATGATCAATTAATGATCAATCATAAATGAAAACACAAAAATCACCTAACAGCACTCAATCCTTCTCCATATCATTTTGCTGTATTTCCTCTCTGAAGAAAAAACATGTCAAACAGCCTAAGTTTTTACTCCTTCTTATACTGTCCCACACAATGTTTTTAAAACTGAGATGCTTGTTTTTACAAATATTGATGAAAGTGTATCGTTATTTACAGAAGCTATTGCATATGCAGGGAATGTAATGAAAAGGGAAGTAACCCCTAACAGAGAAAGTAAACAGTGGTTTGACTGGGAATGTGAGTTGTTAAAGAAGGAAAGATGCACTCTTTTAAACCATTTCCGAAAATTAAAGGATAAAGACTCAGTTGCTAGGTACACTGTTGCGAAAAATAAGTATAAAGCTACTTGCAGAAAAAAAGAAACAAAATTTCATGGATAGAAGCAGAAAAAAACTAGAAGAAAGTATCAGCTCATCAAAACAGTTTTGGACAACCAACAAAAAGAAGGAAACTAAAAGTAACATAGAAATGCATAAGTGGTTTAATTATTTACAAAAATCTTTTCAGCGGTGACGATTCCACAAATAACTTCCAGTTGAACTCTTTTGATAATGATGAAACCAATTTCGCAACGGAAATATAAGATTCCTCAATCTAAAATGAAGAAATTAAATCTGCTACTCAAAATCTGAAAAACTTGAAAAGCCCTGGATATGATACACTTATAACAGAATTCTTTAAATACTCTCTTGATAATACCCTGTCATATTTGGTAATATCATTTAATACAATAATGGATACCTCTTACTTTCTAAAAGGTTGGACACTTGGAACTATCGTTTCAATTCACTAAAAAGGCTCAGTGACAGATGTTGAAAATTATAAGGGGATTACACTCACCAGTATATTCAGTAAGATATTTCTTAGCATTATTAATAAACGCTTGGTATTGTGGTCGGAAGCACTTGATAAGATTGAGGAAGAGCAAGCAGGTTTACGACAAGGTTACTCAACCACTGATAATATGTTTATCCTCCAGGCTCTTATAGATAGGTATATTCAATGTAAACGTGGAAAATTGTACGCTATATTCATGATATTTGTAGACTTTTCTAAAGCATTCGATTCAGTCTGTAGAGATAAGTTATGGTATCTATTTAATTCACATGGTGTCAGTAATAAAATGGGTAAATTGTTATGTGGTATTTATAAGGAAGTTAAATCATGTGTTAACCAAAACGGCATGTATTCAGTTCTTTTATCTGCCATACTGGTGTACGCCAAGGATGTGTATTAACATGTTAAGCCCTTTTTTGTTCTGTTTTTTTTTTTTTAATGAGCTTGCAGCCCAAATCAAAAGAAATTATGATGATGGTCTACAATTACATACTGAACTTATAAAAAAAATTATGTTACTATTTGCAGATGATATATTCATGTTCTCAAGTACTGTAAAAGGTTTACAAACTTTGATAAATCAGTGAGAATTGAACTGTGATACGTGGAAACTTAATGTTAATCTAGATAAGACAAAAATTGTTGTATTTAGCACAGGAAATACGCCGTCAAAAAACGAAAAGTGGAACTTTCGGGGACAATTACTTCAAACTGAAACCTCATATAAATATCTTGGTGTAATATTTTCAAGTAAATTATCATGGAACCGACGTATGTGTAATGCAGCAATCCAAGCTAAAAAGATGTTATTTGGAATTTTACAAACGTTTGAACATTTTAGCGAGTGTGCTTATAAATCTTTCTTCAAAATTTTTGACACAAAAATAGCTCCTATTCTTTCCTATGGTTCGGAAATATGGAGTTTTGCAGAGGCTAAAGAAATTGAATCCGTACATTTATACGCATGCAAAAGATTTCTTGGTGTTAAACACAGTACTTCTAATGTAATGGTTTATGGTGAATGTGGTCGCATACCTTTGTATATATATCACTACTTAAAAATCATAAGATATTGGTTAAAATTACTAAAAATGCCAGTGTAAAAAAAATGCTATCGTATGAAAAGAATGGAGATCAAAATTGGGCATACAATGTTAAATGTCTACTGTATAAATGTGGGTATGGTTTCATCTGGGACAACCAATGTTTCTTAGAGAATCATGCCATGTTCATATCGAAAATAAGGCAGATGCTTTTTGACATGTACTTTCAAACATGGAGATCTACTGTAGATGTTTCTAGCAAATGCGAATATTATAGATATTTTAAAATGCAAATATGCGCAGAAAAATATTTAACTGATGTAAATATAAGAAAATGCAGAATATCATTAACACAATTTAGATGCAGCTCACACAGGTTAACAACGTAATAATGGTTAATGGTGAAGTTGGCAGACATAAAAAAATACCCAAATGTTTAAGATTATGTAGACAATGTTCTTTAAATGATGTCGAAGATGAATTTCATTTTCTCCTTGTATGTTGTACATGTTGTAAATATGATAATTTAAGGAAAAAATACATTGAACAAAAATACTATGTACATCCAAATAAATACAAGTTTATCTCTTTAATATCAAATGTGAGCAAAACGGCTATACAAAATCCATCTCTCTTTTTATATCATGCCATGTTATTAAGAAATGAATCCTTGTAACATTTCTACCCGCTTCCACATTGACATATATTCTGTACTATGAGTCTGTGGCCTTACAGTTATATATGAATAAACTGATTGATTGATTGTAAAGAATCAAGTCCAGACCAGACAATCCAGTGATTGACATCATGAGCATCGATTTACCCAATTGGGATACGATGACAGGCATCAACCAATTCAGCGAGTCTGACCACCCGTTAGTCACCTCTTACAACATGCATAGTCACCTGTTACAGCAAGCATGGGTTATTCTACCCCGAATCTTAATGGGTCTCTCTTCAAACAAAGTGTATTTCTCATAACAATCAATGGAACTTCCAAGAACTGTTTCTATTGGTATTTTGTTTTTGTTTTTGTTTTTTTTTGGGGGGGGGGGTTAGTGGGGTAGCCAAGTGGTTAAAGTGTTTGCTTGTCACACCGAAAGACTGGGTTCAATTCATGGGTACAATTGTGTGAAGTTCATTTCTGGAGTCCTCCACCATGATATTGCTGGAATATTGCTAAAAGGGGCATAAAACCATACTTACATTCACTCAGTATTTGAGTGAGTGAGTTAGATTTTAGGCCACTTTTAGCAATATACCAACCACTTCACATCAGAGCAAACCAGAATAGGTTTTCACACATTGTACTCATGGGGAGAATCAAAGCCGGACCAGGAGAATGAGCAAATGCTTTAACCACTAGGCTACCTACTGGCCTCGTTCCCTGAATAAACCCCATAGAAAGCACTGTATTGATGTCAACTGGTGATAGGTACCTTTACACTCAGCCCAAGGACAATCAGACAGTGCCTGATAGTGTTATCAGTCTACTCCTGCACCACAGTATGTGCATATCCTATCAGGAAGTCTCAAGTCATTCATTGTTTGCTACCCTACTGTGGACATGGCTAAATGTTTGCTAATACTCTGTGGCATTCAAAAGCTGTTATATCAATGAAGCGACAAAGGTTGACAAGATATGAGTACCCAAGGATTTATCTATGATTTCAAACTAAATGAACTTGGCATTCAAATTGGGAAATAATATCTTGTTCAAAATTGGGAAATTTGGGAAATTTGTAATTTGACATTGCATTCAATGCAATAATATAAAATACCAGGTACCAGTAAGCATTATAAACAGCCTCTTCCTCTTTATTGGGCCTGTGAACAATGGAAAGTCACCACTACAAAGCCATTATATAAGCCACTGTAACAGAACAAAATGAGTTGGGATATATTTATGCCAATATGGGAAGGCTTACTACCATTGACAACAGACTTTTGATCTAATATAAATCCCTGAGTTCATACCATCCCATTGAAAGAAGGAAAGTGGAAATCCGTTGGAGTGAGTGAGTGAGTTTGGTTTTACGCCGCTTTTAGCAATATTCCAGCAATATCACGGCTGGGGACACCAGAAATGGGCTTCACACATTGTAGAAATCCGTTGGACATCATCAGAGCTCCACATGCTCCAGATAAGCTGTGTATCTGCGTAAAATATGCATAAAAAATGCAGAAATATGCAGTAAAATAAAATCCAAGCGTATCAAATACCCAACGAACATTACAGATACACTACAAAAATAAAACTTGTGCGTAACATCAAAATATTGTGAAGTAACCCTGCGTATCCGATTAGCAAATCAGCAACTTATTTTGAAATTATAAACAGGTATTCCGTTACATCATGATCATTTGCCATCACACTTTCTTGTGGAAGTATCGTGGTATTTTTGAGTCCTATAAACATGATAAAACTCTCGAACCCACACGCCACCAGTTTACAGGGACTAGATGAAAAATGTTTATAAATATTTAACTTAAATACCCACATGTGGGTAACAGAAATTTGAATACCCAATTTTAAAATGCATGGGTAAAATACCCACAACACCAAAAGCTTATCTGGAGCTCTTCATCAACATATTTTAGTTTAAGATATAAGAAAACCCCTATGTTAGTGCTCGAGGACTTACACTGCTGATACCCCAATTCTGAGGGACTTACAACCCCAAGCATAATGTTTTTCAGGAGAAAAAGCAAGCAGCTATTACATTCATAAACATATAAGGCAATTAGCGAGTGGGTGAGTGAGTGAGTGGGTATGGTTTTACGCCGCTTTTAGCAATATTCCAGCAATATCACGCCGGGGCACACCAGAAATGGGCTTCACACATTGTACCCATGTTGGGAATTGAACCCGGGTCTTCTGCGTGACGAGCAAACGCTTTAACCAGTAGGCTACCCGACCACTAAGGCAATTACTGTAAACAGCTTTATTTCTGCGCCGTGAAAATATTGCGAATACGACACCAAAGACAATACTGCGACGAGATATTTTTGCGAGTTGCCGTGTTGAGATGACCTCTCGATTACCAAACAATAGACAGCTTCTCTCCGAAGCTAGTTAATCTGTGTTGGCCGTTGAGTTGACCGGAAGGGATTGCGACCAATTATCAAATACGATAATTGACTCAACTCAGTGTCATGACTGTGAGTTTGAATGCAAACAAAATTGTGGACAAAATTGCTAAGGACACTGACGTAATCAAGCGAGGTTGGAAGAAGGCAGGATTACTGTGAGGTAACAGTGACACTAATTGGTCTGTTTACACTGTCATTTGTGATGTATTGTGTGACCATTCTGCATTCATTTGTGTTTTTAACTTATTGAGTAACTTGTGGTTCTGGTTGATGATTTCAACATTTGATGACGTGTTGCAATGAATAAAGTATGTATGTATTATTTATACTTATTTTTCGTTTTTAATTTTTGCGATTGAGTTTCGTTCGCAAAACTGGCAATAATAAAACGGTCACAAAAAATTTATTGTTTATAGTAGTATTTTTATTAAATCTTTTCGATTCAATTGAACATTTCACTTGATTCAAGATCATTTGGTGAAAAAACTGTAATAGTTCAGTGTTTATAATAGCCTGGTTACTCGGTATCAAAAAAAAATTACAACAAGATGTCTGACAAATTCAACTTGTTGTGAATGGTTGTAATACCACCACTCTTTGTCACATTTTTTGTTTGGTCCCAAGGGCGATTATTATGTCAAACAAGGAAGTAATTAGTTATTAATGTAAGTAACATGTGCATGGATCTGCACTGCACAATGTGATCAGTTACTTATCAGTATGTTATATGTATGATGCAGTTGCTGAACCAGCTGCTTCAGTGATTGTGCATACAAGCAGGATCGTAACGGCATTAAACTCACATCAAATGTTCATAGCATTGCACACTTGTATCATTTTGTATCGAAACAGGACCTACCAATATGATACTAGCATCGTGGTACAGAGTATCGCAATGGACTGTGTATCCACTGCATTGTTACACCCCTGCAGGCAACCACACATCCCTGTCCACAATTCTCCCTGTCCACAATTCTCCCTGTCCACAATTCCCTCTGTCCACAATTCCCCCTGTCCACAATTCTCCCTGTCCACAATTCCCCCTGTCCACAATTCCCTGTCCACAATTCTCCCTGTACACAATTCCCTGTGTCCACAATTCTCCCTGTCCACAATTCCCCGTCCACATGTCCCTGTCCACAATTCCCCCTGTCCACAATTCCCCCTGTCCACATGTCCCTGTCCACAATTCTCCCTGTCCACAATTCCCCCTGTCCACATTTCCCCCTGTCCACAATTCTCCCTGTACACAATTCCCTCTGTCCACGATTCTCCCTGTCCATAATTCTCCCTGTCCACAATTCTCCCTGTCCACGATTCCCTCTGTCCACAATTCTCCCTGTCCACAATTCCCCCTGTCCATATGTCCCTGTCCACAATTCCCCCTGTCCACAATTCCCTCTGTCCACAATTCTCCCTGTCCATAATTCTCCCTGTCCACAATTCTCCCTGTCCACGATTCCCTCTGTCCACAATTCTCCCTGTCCACAATTCCCCCTGTCCATATGTCCCTGTCCACAATTCCCCCTGTCCACAATTCCCCCTGTCCACAATTCTCCCTGTCCACAATTCCCTCTGTCCATATGTCCCTGTCCACGATTCCCTCTGTCCACAATTCTCCCTGTCCACAATTCCCCCTGTCCATATGTCCCTGTCCACAATTCCCCCTGTCCACAATTCTCCCTGTCCACAATTCCCCCTGTCCATATGTCCCTGTCCACAATTCTCCCTGTCCACAATTCCCCCTGTCCACAATTCTCCCTGTCCACAATTCCCTCTGTCCACAATTCCCTGTCTACAATTACCCCTGTCCACAATTCTCCTTGTCCACAATTCCCTGTCCACAATTCTCCCTGTACACAATTCCCTCTGTCCACAATTCCCCCTGTCCACAATTCCCTCTGTCCACAATTCCCCCTGTCCACAATTCCCTCTGTCCACAATTCCCCCTGTCCACAATTCCCTCTGTCCACAATTCCCTCTGTCCACAATTCTCCCTGTCCACAATTCCCTCTGTCCACAATTCCCCCTGTCCACAATTCCCTGTCCACAATTCTCCCTGTCCACAATTCCCCTTGTCCACATGTCCCTGTCCACATTTCCCCCTGTCCACAATTCTCCCTGTACACAATTCCCTCTGTCCACAATTCTCCCTGTCCATAATTCTCCCTGTCCACAATTCTCCCTGTCCACGATTCCCTCTGTCCACAATTCTCCCTGTCCACAATTCCCCCTGTCCATATGTCCCTGTCCACAATTCCCCCTGTCCACAATTCCCTCTGTCCACAATTCTCCGTCCACAATTCCCTCTGTCCATATGTCCCTGTCCACGATTCCCTCTGTCCACAATTCTCCCTGTCCACAATTCCCTCTGTCCATATGTCCCTGTCCACAATTCCCCCTGTCCACAATTCCCCCTGTCCACAATTCTCCCTGTCCACAATTCCCACTGTCCACAACTCCCTGTCCACAATTCCCCCTGTCCACATGTCCCTGTCCACAATTCTCCCTGTCCACAATTCCCCCTGTCCACAATTCCCTGTCCACAATTCTCCCTGTCCACAATTCTCCCTGTCCACAATTCCCTCTGTCCACAATTCCCTGTCCACAATTCCCTCTGTCCACAATTCCCCCTGTCCACAATTCTCCCTGTCCACAATTCCCCCTGTCCATATGTCCCTGTCCACAATTCTCCCTGTCCACAATTCCCCCTGTCCACAATTCTCCCTGTCCACAATTCCCTCTGTCCACAATTCCCTGTCTACAATTACCCCTGTCCACAATTCTCCTTGTCCACAATTCCCTGTCCACAATTCTCCCTGTACACAATTCCCTCTGTCCACAATTCCCCCTGTCCACAATTCCCTCTGTCCACAATTCCCCCTGACCACAATTCCCTCTGTCCACAATTCCCTCTGTCCACAATTCCCTCTGTCCACAATTCTCCCTGTCCACAATTCCCCTGTCCACAATTCTCCCAGTCCACAATTCCCTCTGTCCACAATTCCCTGTCCACATTTCCCCCTGTCCACAATTCTCCCTGTACACAATTCCCTCTGTCCACGATTCTCTCTGTCCACGATTCCCCCTGTCCACAATTCCCCCTGTCCACAATTCCCTGTCCACAATTCCCTCTGTCCACAATTCCCCCGTCCACATGTCCCTGTCCACAATTCCCTCCGTCCACAATTCCCCCTGTCCACATATCCCTGTCCACAGTTCCCCCTGTCCACAATTCTCCCTGTCCACAATTCCCCCTGTCCATAATTCTCCCTGTCCACAATTCTCCCTGTCCACAATTCCCTCTGTCCACAATTCCCCGTCCACAATTCCCCCTGTCCACAATTCTCCCTGTCCACATGTCCCTGTCCACAATTTTCCTTGTCCACAATTCCCTCTGTCTACAATTCTCCCTGTCCACAATTCTCCCTGTCCACAATTCCCCGTCCACAATTCCCTCTGTCCACAATTCCCTCTGTCCACAATTCCCCGTCCACATGTCCCCGTCCACAATTCTCCCTGTCCACAATTCTCCCTGTCCACAATTCCCCGTCCACAATTCCCCCTGTCCACAATTCCCTCTGTCCACAATTCCCCCCGTCCACAATTCCCTCTGTCCACAATTCCCTCTGTCCACAATTCCCCGTCCACATGTCCCCGTCCACAATTCCCCCTGTCCACAATTCTCCCTGTCCACAATTCCCCGTCCACAATTCCCCCTGTCCACAATTCCCTCTGTCCACAATTCCCCCTGTCCACAATTCCCCCTGTCCACAATTCCCTGTCCACAATTCCCCCTGTCCACAATTCTCTATCCACAATTTTCTTTTTCCCCAATTATCACCGTCAGCCTTTCTTTTTTTAGCCATACCTGTATTTGTGGGTTTACCCACCACATTTTATAAATGAGATTTTTGTCAGTGCCAGATCAGCAAATTTACTGGATAATCATAATATCAACTAATCACATCCCACAATGAAACCTCAGCTGCTGCTGCTTCCTGGCTGTATCAGACGCTTGTCTGATGAATTACCTCCCTTTGAAATACCATCCTTTTTCTTCAAAATAATATGACTACATCTCAGTGAAGCATTACTTTGACTATCATCGATTCCACCAGGTTTTCACCCATTCCTGTGTAGACAATCATATTGACGAATCAGTATTATGAAACCTACTCAGGTTGGTTAAAATATTTAACATCTCTATGACTGATAGTAATGGCTCGAACACTGATGAGGATTGCCGAAACCATGGCAACCTGACCTATGTTTTATTGATCTTACAGCTACACTTATCACTTTAAACTATCCACTATGTTGTTGAATTTCTTTGACTGAAATCGATCACAGCTTCATTCCAACATCCATCAAACTTGTGTTTAAAAAAGGCATGTCTGATACCCATGATGGCCCTTGCCTATAGATGCCACCTGCCGACAAACTGAAAGTGTTGAAAGTAGGCTGATTTCTTTCATTTGAATTCATACTCCGAACAACACTTGAGATCATCAGCCCGACAGTAATGGGCTCACCATTTAATATCCCAGGGGACACATTCATTTCTTTAGATCCAGCATGCTCAACGAATAATTACATTGTTTTTGTAATTTTTTGCAAATTATTTTGTACTATTATTTGGTTGAACAAATTATTTGTTAGAACTAAAATCCCAGACCCTAGCGTATCAAAGGAGTGGTTCCTCATCATGTTTTCCAGTTTATGTACATGAAATGTTCAAAATACAACAAACATGGGACAGACATGATAGATATGGACTCTTGTACAGGTAACTCCAGGTAAAAAACATCTTCCCGGGGTAGGTGAGTTAACTCGTAATAGCCACTGGTGGCGCTACGATCGGGCCCAGGAATTCCAGCCTAGTTCGGCAAGGGTGGAAACTGGACTTTTCAAGTCAGTTAACTCTCTTGCCTCGGGAAGATGGGTAAAAAATGGACTTCCTGCTAACCTTATCAGGGAGATATTTATTTCTACCCTGACAGAAGCTCCTTGACCTTGACATGGGAGACATCTATTCCCAAATTGCTAGAGTGAGTGAGTTGGGTTTAACCGTTTTAACACCGCTTTGAACAATATATTACAGTTATATTAATTATGGCATGTCAGTGGGACGAATGCCCAAAGCGTTGCAGGTCTCAGACGTTTACCACTTTGGTAAAACCCACTAGCACAGGTATGGTGCTGACAAACCTAACAAACATACTCAGGGTGAACCGGGATTCGAACACACACTTCTACCTTTCAGCATAACGAATTGAGCACCTTAGATGACAGGGCACCCATGCCCCCAAACTGCTATAAGGCCCTGGACTTTGACATGGGAGACATCTATTCCTACCCTGCTAGAAGGCCCTGGACTTTGACATGGGAGACATCTATTCCTACCCTGCTAGAAGGCCCTGGACTTTGACATGGGAGACATCTATTCCTACCCTGCTAGAAGGCCCTGGACTTTGACATGGGAGACATCCATTCCTACCCAGCTATAAGGCCCTGGACTTTGACATGGGAGACATCCATTCCTACCCTGCTAAAAGGCCCTGGACTTTGACATGGGAGACATCCATTCCTACCCTGCTATAAGCCCCTGGACTTTGACATGGGAGACATCCATTCCTACCCTGCTATAAGGCCCTGGACTTTGACATGGGAGACATCCATTCCTACCCAGCTATAAGGGACTGGACTTTGACATGGGAGACATCTATTCCTGTCACACCTGCCAGGGACCGGTATACTTTACATGGGAAATCAGTTCAGCAGGGCAGAGGTGGGCGAGGTGTATGAGATAACTACTGGGCAAACCTGTTGATGTTGTAACTGCAAGACCAACGATATGAGTCACAGGTTGAGGTAAATATGACTAATGGAAACAAGAAAACAGTGCTATCACTTTTCCCCTCAATGGGGCACTTTGGAATTTGGATTTATAATTTACCCCCATGCTGATTCTAAAATCATGTTTTTTGAGAAAAAACAAAACATCAATAGGTATCAAAAGGCACCAGTTCAGCATATGTTTAAATTGATACATATGCAAAGTTTCATAATAAAATATAAAACGGTTTCATAGTCATGCCTCAGAAATAAATGCTACATGTATTTGAGTCTAAGTCCAGTTTGTTGACAAGGAAACAAAAAAATATTTTTTGGAAACAAGAAAGCATGACTATGCACCAGTTCATCATGTGTTTGATACATATACAAAGTTTCATAATGAAATATGAAACAGTTCTGAGTTGTGCTCAGGAAATGAATGCTATGTGTATTTGACTCGGAGTCTGGTTTGGTGCCAAAGAAACACAAAAAATAATATTTTTCAGAAATACCAAAACACAAAAAAGGTACCAATTCAGCATGTGTTAGTTAAATATGCAAAGTTTTGTAATAAAACATAAAATGGTTTCCGAGGTATGCTCTGGAAACAAAACGTGACAGATGAATGGACAGACAACCGCATGCACAGACACATGGAAACATGGACAAACAGCCCGAAGGACGGACGGACAACATTGACTCGGAGTCCGGTTTGGTGCCAAAGAAACACAAAAAAATAATATTTTTCAGAAATACCAAAACACAAAAAAGGTACCAATTCAGCATGTGTTAGTTAGATATGCAAAGTTTTGTAATAAAACATAAAATGGTTTCCGAGGTATGCTCCGGAAACAAAACGTGACAGATGAATGAACAGACACACGCATGCACAGACACATGGAAACATGGACAAACAGCCCGACGGATGGACAACACTTCGTGGCGGGGTCATGATAATAAGGATGGCACATATTGAAAAGTGTCTGGTACATGCAAATGCTGCTGGTGGTGGTGGCGCTTCCTGACAGTCTCAATCCAGTTTTACATCCTTTCACTCAGTCATTCTCCCCATATCACTTCCTTCTCTGAATTCACCCATGAATACCTCCTTCATTCACTGTCTACCTACATCCCTTACGCCATCCAAATATATTTTCAATAGTCTGTTTTTCTGAGATTTGCCTATGAAGAGTACAGAGAGTTACATTACAGAGAGTATACCACATGCATTCACAAGTCATATAGTGAGTGAGTGAGTGAGTGAGTGAGTGAGTGAGTGAGTGAGTGAGTGTGAGGTTTTACGCAGCTTTTAGAAATATCCCAGCAATATCCCGACGGGGGACACCAGAAATAGGCTTCATACAGAGAGTGTACCACATGCATGCATTCATTCATTCATTCATTCATTCATTCATTCATGAGAGTGTGTGAGTGAGTGAGTGAGGTTTTACGCAGCTTTTAGCAATATTCAAGCAATATCACGGCGGGGGACACTTGAAATAGGCTTCACACATTGTACCCATGTCGGGAATCGAATCTGGGTCGTTGTCGTGATGAGTGAACACTTTAACCACTAGGCTACCCGACTGCCCCTCAAGTCATATAGTCTGGTTCTAATTGGCTGTATTTGCATTTCAGCCTTATTATGATCTGTACCCATTTCCCAAAACCTTTACGAACATATTTGCAAACCATTTTAACATTCATTTCACACAACTATTTTATCAGACAGGCTTACTGGCATTTCCCTTTTATTAAACACCTAACATTTCACAAAATGCATGGAAATAAATGTCATGATTGATCACTTTTTTTTTTAAAAAGAAAACCTACCAAACAAAGAAGACAAAAATTATATCTAAAACAATTTAATCTGGCACTGTTAATATCTGATTTCTAAGCCCTGAGATGTTTACTTGAGAACCTTCACTTCTGGCACACACTGGATCCACGGGTTGTGTCAGACAGGGAAGTTAGACTAATGACATTGAGCATGCCAGGTGAAGAAGGAAGATCCAACACATCTTTGTACAAGACACTTCCTACATCCTGACCGTGTTACATGCCCTTGATCTGCCAAGCATGTCAAAACAACAACAGGTGTCATCTGTCTTCCTTACAATCATCTTGATTTACACACAGTCATGAAACACTACACTGAAAAAAAAAACATTGACATGATTGAGGAAGAGGCAATTTAGAATTGCGACATTTTTATCAAAGAAAGTTTTATCTTGACGCTTATTAATTTATTTATTTTATTCAGTTAGGAAGTTTCATAGTATCCATCATCGTCATCATCATCATCATCATCATCATCATCATCATCATCATCCAAATGCATTGAATTATTATTAGTAGTAGTATCATTATTATTATTAATATTATTATTATTATTGTTGTTGTTGTTGTTGTCGTTGTTGTTGTTGTTGTATACAGATTATTGACACCATAGAATTGGGTGGTAAATGGTGCACAGACCATGGTATACCATGGAATACCATAGTGATTCCATCGCCATTTCACCTGGGTAATTCGCCCACCGAATCTGACACAAAACTTCTAAAAAACACAAAACAATTAAGGGTTCCTTCGATCATTCTATATGTTGTAGGCCATGCCACTGAGGTCATTGAAAAACACCACTGTGTGGGTGTATGTGCATTCGGAGAAGTGTAGTTTAAAGTTTAAAAGATTGTCGAGTGTTTCTTTTGGAATGTGTGTGTGCCAACATTAAGAATAGTGTTTATCCATCTTCATACATCTTCATGTCTTTTTGCCATAAGCAAGATATCAAGTTGTAACAGTTTACCTCCTTTGATCACATCCTATTCAACATGTTCAATTGAATCCCACTTAGGTTTAGTTTGTGATCAATTGATCATAGCTGTGCATTGCATTGAGCAGGATTGTTAATTTATATTTATATATATATATATATATTCTAACACAATTTCAGGTTTTGTTGATTAAGTGCTACTGTAAATAAAGGTGAATTTGTGTGATATGCCAATTGGTTCACACAAGACGTCGCTGAAACAAAATATAATCAATATTGAATTAAGTTTTGATTTCTTTCACAAAAGAAATTGAACACAGATAGCAAGTATTTATTTAGAGGACTTATATTATATTTGGACCCACTTGTCTTCAGAAATGTCAGTAAAATATTTCAAATTGGAATTGAATATTTCCCAATTATATTTCCCAGTTCTAATATTAACTACTACCATGGAGTTGTGGAGGTGATTTATATTTCACTGAGAACAGGTCAAACTAGAAAACAACATTATCACAATCGCTCGCTATCGTGCCTGATACGTTAGAGTATGAGGTGTTCACCTCAACGCTGATTGTCTTAATGCTGCACTGCTAACAGGAAGTGCCAAATGTAAAGCAGGGGGCAAGGGAGGGTAAATCCAGAAAACATAATAACTACGGCATAAATCTTTTAACTTTTGACATGTATGTCTCAGATAAGCATGCAATGTTTTATTCATGTAACTTCCATTGTTTCTGAGAAAACCTGTCCTCAGTGCAGACACTATGCACTAAGTAAAACAAGTAAACACAAGAAATAATTATTTTTGGAAATATCAAAACATGAAAAGGCACGTGTCAAAAGGTTCAGCATGTGTTTGATAATATGCAGTTTCATAATATAACATTAAAAGGTTACACAGTTATGCTCTGGAAACAAAATATGACAGATGGAAGGACGGACATAATAAAAGAGTGAGTGAGTGAGCATGGTTTTACACCGCTTTTAGCAATATTCCAGCAATATCACGGCGGGGGACACCAGAAATGGGCTTCACACAATGTACCCATTTCGGGAATCGAACCCGGGTCTTCGGCGTGACAAGCGAAAGCTTTAACCACTAGGCTACCCGACCGCCCCACATAATAAAAGTAAAATGGCAACAAGAACTGTATGAATATAACTTGATCTTCATTACCTTTGGTCCATTAGTCTTTATGTGTGTTTACTTCCATTAAAATGGGTTTGCCATAGGCTCAAGAAACAATCTATTTGATTGGCTGTTGGTAGAGTATTAGCCAATGGTGCTAAGGCTTTCAAATCAATTATGGTGATTAGTGTAGTTAGTTTGTTAGTGTAGTCTCCCTTAATAGAAATACATCAGGTCATTTTGTAGTTTTTTTGTTTTTCCAGCAAGAACACAAGTTGAGCGGGGTTCCATAAAACAAGTAAAAAATTTGGTCTGGCCAACAGGAATCACTGAAGTTCTAACTTACAGTTTTGAAAACTCAAAATGTACTGTCTGGGTTACATCTGAGAAAACTAGCTATTAACAATAATGGCAATTAACCAGAGACACATCACTTTAGCAAGTCGTTAACATTCAGTGTGTGTTGTACTCATATTGCTGCTCCATGAAGATCTGAGTTAGAATAGGTCTTCAGCAACCCAATTGCTTGCCACAACAGGTGACTATTCTTGTTGTAAGAGGTGACTAACGGGTGACTAACTAGCTTGCTGACTTGGTTGCATGTCATTGTATCCCAATCATGTGGATCCATCCTCATGATGTCAATCACTGCACTGTCTGGTCCAAACTTGATTATTTACAGACTGTCATCATACAGCTGGATTATTGCTGAATGTGGCGTTAAACAACAAGCAAACAAACAAACGAACAAACAAATATTGCTAACTTATAAATACTGAATACTTACAAGGTGTGCTTCTTATCATAGTTAACATGATAAAAGCTATTCTGATAAGCTAATAGGGGCAATTTGAAACTCTTAAATGTTCCAATCAGAATAAATTATCCGTATCCTATAAACTGATAAATACCTTTTGTCACATAATCCTTATGTAAATATGTTTCAAACTTAAATCAGTAAAAGGCTGTAGACATGACAGTGAGACAGGATGTAAATGAGTTACAAGATTAAGTTGGCGATTAATCGCCTTCGCCTTTTTCTCATATAGGTGGAATAAGAAGAAAAAAGTGACTTCCAAACAATGAAAATTGAGCAAGAGTAAGGTCAAATTATTCTTGCCCCTGACAGTCAGATTAAGTTGTAATTAATATTGATTGATTATCAGAAGATAAACCAATCTGATAATGCCATCTGTGTGTGAGACACCAGGTAACACATAGCACCTGTGTGTGAGACACCAGGTAACACACGGCACCTGTGTGTGAGACACCAGGTAACACAGCACCTGTGTGTGAGACACCAGGTAACACACGGCACCTGTGTGTGAGACACCAGGTAACACATAGCACCTGTGTGTGAGACACCAGGTGACACAGCACCTGTGTGTGAGACACCAGGTAACACATAGCACCTGTGTGTGACACCAGGTAACACATAGCACCTGTGTGTGAGACACCAGGTAACACACGGCACCTGTGTGTGAGACACCAGGTAACACAGCACCTGTGTGTGAGACACCAGGTAACACACGGCACCTGTGTGTGAGACACCAGGTAACACATAGCACCTGTGTGTGAGACACCAGGTAACACAGCACCTGTGTGTGAGACACCAGGTAACACATAGCACCTGTGTGTGACACCAGGTAACACATAGCACCTGTGTGTGTGACACCAGGTAACACATAGCACCTGTGTGTGAGACACCAGGTAACACAGCACCTGTGTGTGAGACACCAGGTAACACATAGCACCTGTGTGTGACACCAGGTAACACATAGCACCTGTGTGTGTGACACCAGGTAACACATAGCACCTGTGTGTGAGACACCAGGTAACACATAGCACCTGTGTGTGAGACACCAGGTAACACATAGCACCTGTGCGTGAGACACAAGGTAACAAACAACACCTGTGCAAGATGCCAGGTAACAAACAACACCTGTGCAAGATGCCAGGTAACAAACAACACCTGTGTGAGACGCCAGGTAACAAACAACACCTGTGCGAGATGCCAGGTAACAAACAACACCTGTGCGAGATGCCAGGTAACAAACAACACCTGTGCAAGATGCCAGGTAACAAACAACACCTGTGTGAGACACAAGGTAACAAACAACACCTGTGCAAGATGCCAGGTAACAAACAACACCTGTGCAAGATGCCAGGTAACAAACAACACCTGTGTGAGACGCCAGGTAACAAACAACACCTGTGCGAGACGCCAGGTAACAAACAACACCTGTGTGAGATGCCAGGTAACACATAGCACCTGTGTGTGAGACGCCAGGTAACAAACAACACCTGTGCGAGATGCCAGGTAACAAACAACACCTGTGTGAGACGCCAGGTAACAAACAGCACCTGTGTGAGATGCCAGGTAAAAAACAACACCTGTGCGAGATGCCAGGTAACAAACAACACCTGTGCGAGATGCCAGGTAACAAACAACACCTGTGCGAGATGCCAGGTAACAAACAACACCTGTGCGAGACGCCAGGTAACAAACAACACCTGTGTGAGACGCCAGGTAACAAACAACACCTGTGCGAGATGCCAGGTAACAAACAACACCTGTTCGAGATGCCAGGAAACAGCAGGTGTCAAGGCATACTGGAGATATCCCACCAACAGTTATTTGATTTAGCATACATAATTTCTATTTTTTTATCTAAATATTTCCTACCACGCAAGTTGTCCTTTTGACAAAATATATACGTGATTATGATTATTCACGTACATAGAAATGACTTCTTCCTATGATCAACTGATAAACTGATTTTCTTCGGCCAGTTGCCATGAACAATGCTAGTTATTCGATAATTACTTTGTCCTAAATCACAGATGATTACAATCCAGGAAATCAATGGGACTCAATCTAGTGATGATTGAAACTAGCATGAACTTCACACAGACAGGAAACAATAGACAGTATCTGTGGGCCGTGCCGTCCATCAGGGAACAACAGCTAGTCACGCTACAGTGATTAGATGAAGGAGCAGAACCTTGTTTGTTCATCCCACTACATGACAGTTCCTGGAGAAACTCATGTCCCTGTGCACAATGGTTGGTTGGTTTGTTGTTTTACGCCGCTCTCAGCAATATTCCAGCTATATGACGGCGGTCTGTAAATAATCGAGTCTGGACCAGACAATCCAGTGATTGATATCATGAGCATCCACGCAATTGGGATCGATGACATGCATCTACCAAGTCAGTGATCCTGACCACCCGATCCTGTAAGTCGCCTCTTACGACAAGCATAGTCGCCTTTTACGACAAGCATGGGTTGCTGAAGACCTATTCTACCCCTGATCTTCAAGGGTCGAACAAGTGAAGGAGCATGACCTTGTTTGTTGATCCCACTGCATGACAGTTCCTGGAGAAACTCATGTCCCTATGCACATTATGCCTGAACCTGATGAAGGCAGTGATGAACTATACGAAGAGAATATACATCTGGTAAAATCTTATTGTGTAACTACATAATAAATCCTTACTTATTGTTTTCTCAAATATTGTTCGGATATAGAGGTAATATCACGCGATTGTGTTTGGGGATGGTAAATATCCTGCATTAGGAATAAACATTATATTTAGTGAGCCTTGGCAAAGCAACATAAACGCAAAACAACAATTGTTTTTAATTGCCTTTCGCTGCAATCCATCGGTCTGTCCGCAAGAGTAACTGCCCTTTGTCAAAGGGAAGCTACTCTAACCCTAGTCTAGTTAGACACTGATTTTCAGTATATTAGACTGTGCTTTTGATAATGATAGCAATTATCCCTGTTGTTTATCCAGATTCCCGATGGTTAATTCTGACTTGATCGCCGAATGACGAGGGCGACGCCATGATTGTTTTTGAACAGTGAAAGTAGTCCCTACTTGACCTTTGATATTTGCATCTCTATCCACATATGACCCCAACGGATATCGTTTTTATCCGTTGGCTTTATCCTGCCGAGAAACCTACCTATTATATGATAAAAACAGATATCTGAATCCCTTGTCAGTTACCCCGCACCCCCTACAAAAATTCTACAGAGCAAAACAAATCCTCACATGATATAATGCAAAAGATTTTTCAAGTATTATGCACAGTAAAAAATATATTGTATACCTTCAGAGAATTCAGGAGAACCAACAGATGTTAACAAACTGTGTCAATAAAATGTGAAATTTGCAATAAAACATCACTGGACATGACAGTTTACCATTTACACTGTATCTGCTGTTCTGATAGGCATTGTTTTATAGGCAGGGATGAAGACCGCCCTGTGTATTGTCTTGTAAACTTAGCCAGAAGCAGCATCAGCTGTGCACGTTTTCTCCTAATCTGGGGCGGTCGGGTAGCCTACAGGTTAAAGCGTTTGCTCGTCACGGGGAAGACCCGGGTTCGATTCCCGAAATGGGTACAATGTGTGAAGCCCATTTCTGGTGTCCCGCGCCGTGATATTGCTGGAATATTGCTAAAAGCGGCGTAAAACTCATTCATTCTCCTAATCTACTGGTGATTCAGTTACATGTACAAAATACCCAATAATATAACTTAGAATTTTGACGCAATGGTCGCATGGAAATGTATCTAAAACCATTATCAGCTGATTATTAGATCAGGAATAATATGTTCCAATATCACGTTATTTTAGCATATTTAGTTGCAGCATTACTTTATCATGTATATTTATTTAAAATAATCATAACCATAAGCATAGCACTTTGGTCCAACTGATTGCTACCGCTGGATATATTTTATGCACGGAACATTTTGATCAGTCAGTGTTGAGGTTCTTGTGGTTTTGCTATCACACCCTGGCCCCATGTTGGGAATCAAACCCGTGTCGTCACCATGACGAGCCAATACATCATACAACACACTGCCCCTCTCACTTCATGACCTACTGACATTCTAAATATTGATCAGGTTTGATCTTCTATATGACAAGCCTGCTGTGAAATGTGCAACTTACATAAAAGCAAGCCATCAATGTATTCTACAACTGCATCGTTTGTACACCCATACCCCTCTCTGCGTTTCTAACCTGTAAATGTGCAGAGGAAAAATACACATATACAGGGCTTGCTGAAGGAAGTATTATGACTGGAACATCATAAATATCTCTGTATTTTATTTCGGGAGCATTAATCAATATTCTGGCCAAGTCCTTTCTGATCAGGGAGGACACCAATGCGCCTGATAATCAGGTTTCAGGAAACTTTCCATATCGTGAATTGAAAGAGCTCTCCCTTATGAATGATCTTTCAGGCCATTGCTCGCCTAAATTGTTTTACAATCATCAACACACACAAAACACATATTGATTCAAAATTGTTGAAATATTCTGGTTTTTGACACACCAACGACTTAGAGGGATTCACATTGGTAATACAATCACTATGTGACTGAAGAATATCCATTGCAAAATTGCAAACTGTTATCTGGTGCAATCATTGATATTGAATGATTTATTGTCTTGATAGGCCGAAAATTCAAAATTTGACCTTTCAAATATAAATAAACACTTTGTCTGTTTGTTGTTCAACACTGCACTCAGCAATATTCAAGCTATATGACGGCAGCCTGTGTAAATAATCGAGTCTGGACCAGACAATCCAGTGATTGACATCATGAGCATTGATCCACACAATTGAGTGAGTGAGAGATTCAAACTACCAAACGCTGAGGCAAGCTTGTCACAAACAAGTCCGACACGTTCATTTACAGAGACATACATGTACTGGGTGTTAACATGGTAAAAAAATGTGAGACATAAAGTCAACAATGAACCGAAATACATAATGAATATTAATGTAATTAGTATTTTATTTTAGTTGATAGTTTATTGGATAAGCAAGGATATACCTATATATTCTAGTAACATCAACTGCATCATTGTTCTAGTCACAAATAACAAAACTTCCACTAATCTACAATTCCAAGACTAATGTTATGACTTGTACATGTAATAGTTATTTGATAACAGATCATTTCAAATGCTTTTGGCTACCTACACTATTGGCTTGACTTCTTAATTTTACCACTGGCTACCCCGAAAAAATTACTCTAACTTATAACTTAAGCAAGAGATATCCGATGAATAACAAAAAGCTCTCAAATCATGTAAATCAATAAAAAAAAATATTGAAAGTTAATAGTTTGATATCCATTCCGGCATGGCAAAAGGCATGCTAAAATGCTAAAGATGGCAAACACTTTCGTGATGGAAATGAATGCAGTAACAATGGCGATAAAAAAAAACATTTAATGTTGTTGCATCGGTTACATTGCCGACTTTATTATATTTTGCCACACTTTTTCAACATTTGACATTTCAGTACTGGCGCCAGCACTTAACATCCTGCCTTATGGTCAAAGAATTAGTGACTGGGGTAACTGCAGTCTGAATGCCCTGTTACTTCTCATACACTTCAACATACCCCTAAACATGCTAAAGGAACCAGCTGACACCTAAGTCACAACAGTACTATTTATAGGTCATGGTAATTTGATAAAAGTCATGTACTTTCACTGTAATATGAAGTGTGTGAGAGCGTGATGTGACATGCACAAAAAACAAAAAGGTATTATTCAACCATGGGGACAGGAAAAACACATTAAACTGTCCATCACAATCAGCTCTGTGTCAACAGATTTAGGATGGTGTGTCTCCTTTGTGATAAAGTACATCATCACTTAAGTTCAACAGACAATCAGGAATCAAAGTCAAAACTGGTTTCCAATTACAGTCCTAAAAGTTTTATAATGCCTGAAGAAGAAGAACAGTTTACATCTCTAATGATGTTAAGCTGCGCCTACACATTGTCAATTGTTTTTCTGAAGTTGGGCCATACGATCAATCAATTAAAACTATTTGGGTCATCGTGACTATGGATATAATTCGCCAATGAACATAATGAAAAAGGATCCTCCAAAGTTTGGTCACCTTGGTGACGACATCTTCGATTATCCAGTTTATTTTATCTCCATTCTAGTCTGATAGATACCTTGGGAGACTTTCACTAACTTAGCTTCATTCTCAAGTGAGGTCACCAGCTAAATCAGTCCTGCCTCTAACAAGTTCATGAGCTGGATATTTGGCAATAGAGTTAACATGAATACATCGATCATGTTCACATGGTTAATGTAATTGAAACACTATGCTTGCTGCACTGAACTTGAAGCTATATCAGCTGATGGGCTACATCCATGCTGAATAAAGATGATAATCATCATCATGAAAAGATTCAACACTGACGTTTTTATTCATAAGCATTAAAAAACATTAATAACAGTCAATCGATATAAATAAATTCAGTAAAAGTGTTTATTAAAAACATCCAAAATATTAATTAAAATATGTTGAAAATCAATATTGGTGGATGAATCTGTTAAAGTGTTTACAAAAACCTGGTGACATTTATCAACACTGCCAAGATAGGGTGAGCACTACATAACTGTACAGGTCAGAGACACGCCCAATCAAATTCGACAAATCAGAAGCATCATAGTTTACGACTTGAAAACTGGTTTTGACTTTACCATTGACATGACACAGACATGCGCATCATTCAGAGTGAATGTTATATATAGGGTTATCTTAAAATGATTCCCTCTATCTAGTGGTGGGGATATATATATAGTACGAGGGCTGGTCAAAAAGTTCTGAGTCTGACAAACAATCAAAAATGGGCCACAACAAAGTCAACTTGTCAATGTAGTACAATGTTTGAATAGTTCATTGCAATTGTATTGTGTCTGTTGAGGCTGTCTGTATATTAGCGACAGCCAGTTGAACGTGATGGCGATCCTACTGGACACAGAAAAAGTACCAAGCCCTCATCAAGTTTTTCCACCTGTTTCCTAGACTGAAAGAACACCTTTGTGGAAAGCACTATGACGACAACAATGACCTCAAAGCTGTTTTTTTCTGGGTGGCTTCAGAAAACTTCTTCCTGACTGGAATTTAAAAAAGGCTCACTATCGACATGACAAGCGTATTGAAAAGCAGGGAGATTATGTTGAAAAATAAAATTAAAAACACTTTTACAATTGTTGGTTTTGTTTGTAAGTCCTTTCTGACAAAAGCCCTTGTATTCTAAAATAAGTGACCTGGGCAGTCAAACTGAGAAAAAAAATTATTTTGCTTAAAATTGCTTTTTGTTTATGGTTCTCATTTTCTTATAATCAGAGGCATTTTAACAATGCATTTAATGCAAAAAATATACAATTAAGCATTCTTCTGTTGGTCCTCTTATCAGTGATATACAATTACCTCCACAAAGACATTACCATAATTCTAACTATATAAAAGTATATTAACATGATATTAACTGCAGACCTGTGGCTAAATATAGTCCTATGATAAGGTCTCGACAAATCCCGGAGTGAATAACCAACCTTTGTGCTACATACAACCCAATACAATGTGTTTTCTGTGATAGCATTATGTTATAAGGACAGCATATAGACAAGGGAATCATATCTCTCTGGCCAAACATTTGTGAGTTAGGGTTTACAGACTTTGATAGTAAAATATTTGTACAGGGTTTTTATAATCCAACTTAAATGTTTGATTTTGTGATATGTGATGTGGCGTCATGTGCATGAATTCCATAATACAGAAGTGGTAGATATTGCGGACACTTTAAAGTTTGTAAACCTACAAAAACTCAGTCCAATTGCCTGTTGTCCATGCAGAATTGTTTTCTTGGAAACTCATTGTGCATAGTTCGAATTTGAACTGTCAAATGAAATGAAATCATAACCATGATCAAAGACGTATATATGTCTTTGCCATGATAAATCAACAGATCAGAGTCCCTTGTCAACACATATTGTCAGCACCTTTATCTATGCACTTCAACATTGATTACCTTATTTGACGTAATAAGCTCCCCGCTCTAATAAGCGCCCACAGCGATATTTGCTAATATATTGGCAAGTGAGCCAATGAGTCCAGTGAGTCCAATGAGGACCCCTTCCGATTGATCAAGGTATACAAGACTTATTTATTCGTGTATAAAACGCACTCATGTGTTATACGTACCCTTCATTATGGGCAATTAAATTCTGGAAAATATATCTGTTGTATATATAAACAGTTTAGGCCATCAGTATAAACCACGAAATTTATCTTTCAACTCTGTTTTTCCACCAAATTAATATTCTAATAAGAGCCTCCCATTTCTAATTTTGAGAGCGCCCTGGGCGCTTATTACGTTGAATACGGTATCTGGATTTGCTCATGTCATTTCAAGCTATGACAAACACTATTTCACTGACCATATACCAAGACATGCTATTTCCTAAAATATCTAAACACCATGTTTCCTATTTCAGCAGGACACGAGACTGGTTCATGTTGATTAACTGAATTTATGAGCAATGATGCCATTTTTCAGTTTTGGTGTCTCCATTCCATTTGCTCTCCGTGTGTGAAGGAGATTGCTTTGCAACTTAAGTAGTTTGAGCAAAGGCTTGGCCTACAATCTTATTTACACAAAGAGTTTTGCATGTGGATAGACAATCAAAACACTGGAAATTACACAGCATTTATGTATATCCTACACAAGGCCTCCGTGAAGATCCGGGATAGAATAGGTCTTCAGCAACCCATGCTTGCCATAAAAGGTGACTGTGCTTGTCTTAAGAGGCAACTAACAGGATCTGGTGCTCAGGCTCGCTGACTTGGTTGATGCATTTCATTGTTTCCCAATTGTGTGGATCGATGCTGTTGATATCCATCACTGGACTGTCTGGTCCTGACTCGATTATTTACAGACCACTGTCATATAGCTGGAATATTGCTGAGTGTAGCGTTAAACAACAAACAAAATCCTACAAAAGCAAAATCTTCAGTAAAGTGCTCCACACATCCTCATTCTCATGAGCGTGTTCACTGGGTATTGATGTTTTTCTTTGGGTATTCAATATTTTTACTCTCTCTGGTTCAAGTGCAAAACTGGGTCCTCTGGAAGCACTCATAAAATCTCAAAATCATCATCATCATCATCCCTTTGGTCCATTCTATGGGCTACTTTTAACCAAAGAATAGATATATTTCCAAATATTCCTGCTTAAACTCAGTTTCAGGTTACTTATAAATCGCATCTGTTAATGGGCTGACGAAGTGTTTCACATGTCGCATATATACTGAGGATGTCTATGTGAGTTTATACAAATGCAGTCACACATTGCGATACTTATTGTATCGTGACCAATGTGTCGTGATACATCTCATATCCTTGCTGTATCGTTTCACCCCTAAACATTTGGGGTGGTAGTAATTCTCTATAGCACAGTAGAGTATGCAGTGGGTAGGTAGACACCTTGGTCCCTGTTAATGGCTGGCTTGTTTACTTTTTATCCAGTGATTCATGGTATGAAGATTTTTTGTTTCTTCCAGGAAATATGGTCAGGATTGTTGATGAGGTGTTGTAGTGAGGTGATGATTGTTTTGACTGCACAACATGTTGTTTTTGACATTATTAATATATCATTGTTAGAGTAATTCAAAATATAGAGAGCAAAAACTTTTAAAAAACATGTCAAACATTAGCCAATCATTGGTCATTTTCTGCCTAAACATGATTAATCATGATAAAAAATACACAAAACTTGCATGATTAAATGACAGTCATAACCAAAATCATATCATCAAATTACTTATAACTAATGACATGGTGGCTTTTTAAGATATCATGCGATATTTAGTTTCATGAATTGGATAAAGAAAACATCCCTATCTCTGGCTAAAGATGTAAGATGATGTTAGTATTTCAGTGTGAATGTGTCACTACTGCACACCAACAAAATGTAAGCCTATACTTACTCATAACATACTATGTACGATAAAGTTGAAATGGGAGTGATTCCTGCCTAGCGTCCTCATTTCAATAAACATGTATACCGGCCTAGGCACAGGGTGTGATACATATTGTTATTCAGTAGCTTATCGTTCAACAGTGTTGATAGTGACAGTGTCATATATTATATCAGTGTCAAGTAATACTTCAGGTTGTGTGTTTTTTCACGCTCTATCAGTGGAATACTTAACGTGTAAGACTATCATAATCACGAAGCAATATCACCAAAGTTCCCAAGAAATGTCGAAAGATATTGTCTGTAAACATACAACATACGGGTGTAACAAGTGGCATGGTATTGCCGTACGTAGCAGTGTGTCGCGGGAATGAACTGTCACTGTCAGCTGGGGAGACCGCCTCTCGCTTCGTCACTACGATCGGGTTGTAATAAAAACTGCATATGGTATGATTCCACTTACCGACACCATATTTCCTCCTGGCCGCTTTCCACGAGAAATCCCCCATGACTGCACTACCTTCCTATCAGCATAGTATCACTTCCTTGTTATGGTAGGCTTCGAGTGGAGCATGCTACCCGCCATTGTCAACATGTTTCTAAAAGTAGGAATCGGAAGCGAAATAGGATCAGATATCAAAACCGGGACAAGACACCACTTCAACTCATCGTCAGTTTCCTGATATGATTAGGCTATCATTTGTATTACGAGTGTATTAAGCAGGAGGATCAACAGCAAAAGGTCCATACAATACATTTTCTATCACTGTTCCATACCTTTGCCAAGAAGGTGCGGTTTTTTTATTTAAGGCCTGAATATGGGGACGAACGGATGTTGTTTAGCCACAGTCGACACTATTCCAGTTATATCACGAGGGCCCTGTAAATTTACTACTCAAAAGAAGTTAACGAACACTCGAGTTTTATAGTCATGTGAAATAAATCGGGTGTACTTTAACATATCGAATCGAGTCAAACCAGTGGTTGATAGTCTGAGCAGAGACCATATAATCTATTATATGGTCTCTGGTCTGAGCAACACCCCTCGGGGTCCGATAAACACACGATGTGACCACCCGATACAACCAAAAGTTATACTGACTACACATATGACGTTGGTCGGGGAGTGGGTGAGTGAGTGGGTGTTAACGCCAAATATATCACGGTGTGTCAGCTAAGTGTGGGAGGAAAGCTCGAAGTGATGCAAGTGTTAGACGTTAGCACTTTGTTGAAACCCACGAGCACGGGTATGGTTCGGACAAACCTAGAAACACTATCATAGGTCACTGGGACGCAACTCTGCACAGCGAATTTCGGCGCCTTAGACGACTTTGCCACCCTTGCCCGTTGCGGATGTTCGGCAGCTTGACCCCTGTGAATAATCTGGAACTCGTTCCTGACCCAAACTGCAACACATGTAGCATGTGGGGTCTCCATAGTTAAGAACCTCTTTTACCTAGCAGGGAATGGGTACCCGGTAGGATGAGATGTGACTGTTAGCCTTCAAGCGCCTCACGGGCACCTTGGGCTGAATACTCCCCAGGAAGCTGAGAAAGTAATCGCGTGATCCACACTGATCCATTGTCCGGGGTAATAATGTGATATTGAAGCATGCTTGAAGGTGGGGATTTGGCGCATTATTAATATGCACATTATGTTATATGCTGCCTGCAATGTTTGCTTTATGAAGAAACTGCAGGATTAATCTCCACTGTATGTTGTTCTTTTCCGGGCTTGGTCTAGACATTATAATTAGAGTTATGTTAAAAAATAAAACTGCTACTTACTGTCCCAATACACAGTGAGGGGAGGGGAGTGTTGCTTTCTTTCCCTCGTCTCATGCACCCACCTGGGTACAATGGGTGAAGCCCATTTCTGGATGTAGTCCGCCGTATATTGCTGGAGTATTGCTAAAAGCGGCGTAAAACCAAACTCACTCATCTCCTGCAGACAGAGTAAAGCGCGTTTAGAGTGAGTGAGTAAAACGTCGTCTGGGCATTGTTCTAAAGACATATTTAGCGACGATTCTCCATCTTGAAGTCAGATCATGTGTGTGTGTGTGTGTGTGTGTGTGTGTGTGTGTGTGTGTATATAAATGAAAAATCTAACAGGTCATTTTTTTAATACTTTTTTATTTGTTGCATTTCAAATCGTTTTTACAAACAGAAAACAATGAATTCCATGTTACAGTTAGTGAGTGAGTATGGTTTTACGCCGCTTTTAGCAATATTCTAGCTATATCACAGCGGGGGACACCAGAAATGGGCTTCACACATTGTACCCATGTCGGGAATCGAACCCGGGTCTTCGGCGTGACGCGGTAACGCTTTAACCACTAGGCTACCCGACCGCCCAAATTCCATGTTACTAAAAGAGTGCATGACATGATGACCAAACTGCATAGAATCTGTTTACATTCCCACTCCACCCCTATCATACGTGCTGTACACCTGATGAGCAAATAATACTGCTTAAGTTCATTCTGGAAAGTTCATTCTGGAAGCAAACAGGACATCGGATTGTTTCTATTGTTTCTGTCTTAACGTAATTAACAGTAATTGACGTGCTTAAAGACAAACGTTTAATCCAGCATTGTAGGTCATATAGGGCCCGCGGTACAAAAGTAAATATGACTCATAACATACTGAATTGTTTCCTTGCGTCCAGTACATCCATACATATACAAACATGTACACCATATATATACTTCATCAGTGTGAAACTGGAAACACCCAGAACGGAAACGTAATTTCACTACAGCCCTGTGACTACTTAATGATAATGATAAGTTTCCTTGTAAAGTCGTGGCTGAACGATTGGTGAGTGTCTGTGTTAGGTTGTAACGACGACCACAACAGGCGGAACAAAGACCATGTGCAGTTGGAATAAGAAGTTAATATTGAAGTTAACAGCTGAAGGAAATGGTCAAAGCTCAAATACACCAAAATTATATTTAAAAAGCCAATGCTTTATAGCAAGGAAATATAAAATATCAAACGCGACGTACATAAATAATTTGCATCCTTGATGGCGATTTTGGGCGGTCGGGTATGCTAGTGGTTAAAGCGTTCGCTCGACACGCCGAAGACCCGGGTTCGATTCCCGATATTGGTACAATGTGTGAAACCAATTTCTGGTGTACCCCCGCCGTGATATTGCTGAAATATTGCTAAAAGCGGCGTAAAACCATACTCATGTTGATAACGATTTTAGCTTGACAACAAGGCAAGTTAAACTGGATTATGCAGATCTTATATTTCGCTCGTCTTGCCAAACAGAAAC
The DNA here is from genome assembly GCF_022045235.1 of Haliotis cracherodii. Taxonomy (NCBI): domain Eukaryota; kingdom Metazoa; phylum Mollusca; class Gastropoda; order Lepetellida; family Haliotidae; genus Haliotis; species Haliotis cracherodii. The sequence goes on from NW_027266319.1 coordinate 22,196,744, forward strand.
ACCCCTGGGCCAGTGCAATGGTCAGACACATGAGTGGATTTGTCCCGTGACATTGCTCTGTCCTTCAGTCTGTTGATCCGATATGATGATCTCTTTAAATGGAGCTTTTCAGCATGTTTATATGCTGGTTCGCGATGTTGTTATGCGTAGAGGCAGAATACTGATTAACTCTAGGATGAAACCCACAATCGTGATGCCCCATGATGATTGGGAATATGTATATGCCATATCAATATGGAACACATATTTTCGTTATTTTTTAAATTCAACTTTTCCTTGCAGTTTAATTCATTTCCCCCGTCAGTGAGCATTTTAAGACGAGTGTGGTAAATCGGGTTTGGGTACAACTTTACAATATGTTCCTTATTGAACCTACTAATTATATAGTTATATATTTTACCCATCATATTATTCTCAAAAAGGTTTGAAGAACCATTTTACTTGTCTGTGTTGGATTTTGAGGAAGTCATTGAGGCATATATCTCCATTTAATAATCTGAAGCGGCAGTCAGTTTTAAACATTATTTGTAATGGCGAACATATGGTAAATTTGCTCCAGGTACAAATCCATTTTCCACTTTTCACCGAAAGAGTATACGTAAGTAAAACAGAAATCATACTAAAACACTAGTCTGCCTCACAGAACCTGAACCATAATAGGATTAGTTTTCTTTCCGCTGTGCCCTTACTGAAATGCTATAGCCCTAAAAATTGAAGCAAGTCTAAATTTTTTCAAAAGCTGAATCTCTCATCTCAGCTTTTCCAATTTATTGGAGTTATTGGTTTCTATCAAAATGATATATTTTCAGAGACTAAGCGTTCGTCTACTAACATACCATAACATAAGTATGCGCTTTACCCCAAAACTACCATCATTGGTAATGATTAATGAATTGCCAAATTTGGCTTAAACCCGCTATATATAAGTGCTCACCATATTGAACTTAATTTAAATATTGGTTAAAGGATAACAGTTTCCAGTGAATAGACACTTTATTAGTTATAACCACCAAACCTTTTCTTCAAAAGAGTTGAGTTGGTCACTGTAGTGTCACTGTTTTGTCTTAGTGTTATGTTTCAATCTTAGAGTGTCATGCTGGCCCATGCATCAGTGCCCTAAAGTGGTGAACACTGGGTTTCAGATTCAGTGAGAGGGGTGATGTGACGGAGAATTTTAGTTTGTGCCTCTAAGTGTATATACTTTACATAGATACACGCACAAAGCAATACATTGTTAACCCAAAAAATATGGACCAGCATGTGAAATCGTTGAAAAATAATTCAGGTTGTGTGGAATGAAACCATTTCTCGACTTTCGTTTTCAAGTCTAAGTTTTGTACAAACTGTTTATAAATATTTTCATCACGTGACATTTTGACCTAGAAATTTAAATCGCATCATGTTTGCATTGTCAAGAGTTGTGCGAATATTGACTTTATCATTAATTTTAAAACATATATTGCTGTTTTAACTACGACTATAAAATAAAGTAATACATATTCACTATCGTAACCATGCAGACGGTGACTGAGATACCGTGATTATTTCCCTTTAGAAAGTCTTTCCATGAGAAGTAAAGAAATCGATGTATGCTATCCGGATTTGGGTATCGGACAAGACCAAAGCGAATGGGTTGATGTGTACATTTTGTTTGTTTGTTGTTTAACGCCACACTCAGCAATATTCCAGCTATGTGGCGGTGGTCTGTAAATAATCGAGTCTGGACCAGACAATCCAGTGATTGACATCATGAGCATCGATCCACGCAATTGGGATCGATGCCATGCATCAACCAAAGTCAGCGAGCCTGACCACGTTGTTGATGTGCACAGTATGCAATTAAACATAAAGATTAACTTGTAGAACATTGACCGAAATAACCGAAATTACTTAACGTAAAGTATAACGTATATAATATGTCTTTGCTGATTTTTGCTGTCTTTTGTTGGTAACACATTCGAGTGCGGTCTTCTGGAGAATTATCCTGCGCATTACCACCTCTATATCCTATTATATTATCACCTTAAATGTTTAACAAGACAGAATGGAAATACGTAATATACAGTAGATAATCGAGAACGAAGATGCATTTCACATTATGATCATGATGATATGTACATGTGGGCTGAGGAAAGTGAATGGACATTTTGAAGAATACATGTTTGTAGTTTGTTTAACTATATTACATAAAAATGTTATATATATACCCTGGAATACGAGCACCAAAGTTATTCCTGAATAATATAAGCACAAAAACCGACTAACTTTAATGTAATTTCCAGCTCGCACGAGTACTTTTCTTGCAGTTATAATTAGATTTATTGTCTTGAATAATTTAGGCCTGAGCTATAAACATTGTATATCATCTATGTATTGAGGTATTGTACGTACAGCTCCTTTTTTTCATTAATTTCTTGGGGACACGGGTGACCCAGTCGTCTAAGGCGCCGCGATCCGTTGTGCAGAAACCTTTGATTGTGTCTTCGAATTCCGGTTCGCCCCCGATTATGTTTTTAGGTGTGTTGGCACCATACCCGTGCTCGTGGGTTTCACCGAAGTGGTAATCGTCAGAGACCTCAATCACCTCGGGCTTTCCTCCTACATTAAAATAACTGCAATAATGTTAAAAACGGCGTAAAACCAACTCACTCATTCACTCATTAATTTCTTACGATATTAAAGTAGTGTATCCTAGCCAAGTTGGATATTTCCAGTACGGGTGTCGACGTTGTAATTGCTGTCACGTCTAAAACTGTGGCACTGTCTCTGCTTATTTAAAACTGCTGGATTGGAGTACGTTCCGCATTATGATAAAGATAATTTAAATAAACAGGTGAATGACCAACAAACTCGCCATGACTTCTGCAATAAACCCGAACCTACAAGATCTTTCTTGGTTTCAGGATTCGAAGACGTATGTGACGTCGTTTATATAGAGAATCTTACCCTCGTGTCTTACACTCGTTCATAAAAGTGGCAAAAATCCTCGGCAAGCCTCGGAATTTTTCCACTTTCATCAACTCGTGTTGATATATTTGATATCAAAAGACACGAGGGTGAGATTTTATTTATCATCAAACATCATTCTTCCAACTTTTTCAATTTTTAGACAGTAATTAGCAGTGACTTCAGTGTAAAAAGTACTGCTAACAGCTTCAGTAGGAGAGCCTTTAGTGATGTCATTTGATTGAGACGTCATAGTAACCAATGACGTCACAATGGTCTGCAAAGCATTGTGATGTAATTTCATTGCAGCGATATCTACAGTGTAGATGGCGCTTGATCTAATCCAAGCGATATCTCCTGTGGGAGCCAGTTTTGGATGATAAATTGAAGTTCACACAGTCAAAGACAGGTTTTCTTGAACCACCATATCGCTTGGTTTGTTTTTGTTCGGTTGAAACTGCTGAACAACTCCAATCAACATTCACGTGTAAAATACCTACCCTCCGGGTTTTAGTAATAATTGATCCAATATGGCGGCCTCCATGGAAGGTACGATCAGCTGTCAAAGACATATCGCTAATTGTACCATACAAATGTTGCTCAAGATTCTCTGACTGCTCAAATTCTTCGTATCTTTTCAGGATCCAGTGAAAAGCCTGTTCTAGAAACCCTAAATCTGTCCACATTCAGCGATGTTGATGAAGAGGATGACCCAACTGACAAATCTGCTCAACGGGAGGCAACTCTGTCATGTTCTTGTGCCCTGTGTGACGAGACTTTCAATATTGAAGACAAGAAAGACCACCTGCTTGCACATATGATCATGGCTCATAAATTTGTCGTTGCTGACGTTAACCTGATAGCAGAGTTTAAAAGGTGACATTTTGTGAGAAGAATGTTCTCGGGTGAAATATGGTCACTTGTTTGGGGGATGCACATGATGAAGGGGTTGTTTGCTAACATTAATTGTTGTGTATGTATGTATGTATGTATGTATGTATGTATGTACGTACGTACGAAATGTTAATAGGGATATGTACCTACGTATGGTTCACTATAGATGAGGTAATTAAAGGTGAAATGGGTTTAATGTCGTTGTCACTGACTATTTCTTTATAAGCCAAAAAAAATATATGCAGATATGCACTTTGATGACATCTTAAATAAAACAATGTCTGATCCTGAGAACATGTATTTGAAACAGAAATAGGAGACTAGCTGTTATTATTGTCATGATTTTATTGATATCATTAATGATCAATGATGTTAATGAAGCAGAAACTATACCTCCATTTTAAGTCTATCAAATAGTAAAGATCATTAACTCTGTTTTGAACAGTAAGTCATGTTGATGTCCATTTAAATTCAAACCACTTGATATTCAGAAATGTGTTTGCTTACTCATTTTGAAATATGTGCAGCTCTAAAGTAACTTTTATTTCATTATTTCTAGATATATATTGTATTGGAAGAAGAGGTTTAAAGAGGAGCCTTTGAAAAATTTCTGCACAACTATCATCACAAACACAGGAGCGACAGACAAAGGTATGGCTAGTTGACGTCACCTGTCAATTCTGACATCTTTTAGCATTGCATCCAATGCAATAATCATAATCATGTAGACACAAGTATTTAATTTTTTTCTTTTCATCAATCCAGTTGTCAGTGAAACAGTTGCCATATTTGCAAAACTAGGCTATTATTAAGCATAAAAGTAGCCTTAATTGGGGTAAGTTTTACCCCCAATATCATCTTCAAGGAATGCCTAGATCAGTCCCTGGATGCATACCAATGTCAACCCATGAAGATCCGGGGTAGAATAGATCTTCAGCAACTCATGCTTGCTATAAAAGGCAACTATGCTTGTCGTAAGAGGCGACTAACGGGATCGGGTGGTCAGGTTTGCTGACTTGGTTGATGCATGTCATCAATCCCAATTGCGTGGATTGATGCTCATGATGTCACTCACTGGATTGTCTGGTCCAGACTTGATTATTTACAGGCGTCATCATAAAGCTTGAATATTACTGAGTGTGGCGTACCTTACTGTACATAATCACAGAGTCTATATACAGTTATCTCCCCTTGACAAGCTGAGGGATGAGCAGTTATAAGCATCCATGAGGTATTCTGAAATGTGAAGATTTGCTGGATGACCTCCTCCTAGCTGATCACTTGCAGCATCAGACAGTGTTTGATGTTTTGTAATGACTCGGAGTGATTACTTCTAATATTCTCTACAAAGGATAAAGTTCATAGAATGCACTTGGCAATGGGGTTTGCCTTTTTCACTTTTGAATTTTCACATGGGTACCATTTGCAAAATCCTTTCTTAGTGTCCCAATCTGTGATATACCGTAGGTCTGGACAAAAAGGCTACAAGCAATGTAACATCACCTACCAACCCATTCACCCCCCACCCACAACGCCTTCACTCATCCACACACCCATCCTCTCACAAAGTCCCCCATACACACTCACTCACTAAAAGTAAAATGTTTATTCTGTGATGGCTCTATGATTGTCCTGTGATAATTCTGATTGTTTTGTAATTATTCTGTGAATGTTATGTAATTGTTTTATGATTGTTCTGATTATTCTGATTGTTTTGTGATATTCTGTGGTTGTTTTGTGATCATTCTGTGATTGCTCTGTAATTATGCTATGATTTCCCAGTGATTATTCTGTGATTGTTCTGTGAATGTTATGGGATTGTTCTGTGATTGTTCTGATTATTCTCTGATTGTTATGTGATTATTTCTGATTGTTCTGTGATCATTCTGTGATTGTCCAGTGATTATTCTGTGATTGTCCTGTGATTGTTCTGTAATTATTATGTGATTGCCCAGTGATTATTCTGTGATTGTTCTGTGAATGTTATGTGATTGTTCTGATTATTCTCTGATTGTTATGTGATTATTTCTGATCGTTCTTTGATCATTCTGTGATCATTCTGTGATTGTCCAGTGATTATTCTGTGATTGTTCTGTGATTGTTCTGATGTTGCAGCCCCCCGGGAGGAGTTCCTCATGCTGAGTGATGTCCTACCTGAAGACAAGCAGCTGCGGGAGTTCCTGCAGAAGAACAAGCTGGTACTAGATTTATGTCCTCATGGTCGTGGTCGTTAGCATGGTGAACAAACACCTCCACCTCAATGTAAAAGGTTATGTGAGGATGTTGTTAAAATCTGATACATACAACATATTCTGCATCGGTCAATGTATTGTATGCTGAGTATTCCTTGACACATCACTGATTATCAAGGTGTATATATCTCCTATAGAACTGTGTAACTACATGTTGTTGTTGTGGTAGGAGGAGATTGTGACTGAACTGTGTGACTAAATGTTGTTGTTGTCGTGGCAGGAGGAGATTGTGTTTGAACTGTGTGACTAAATGTTGTTGTTGATGTTGTTGTGGCAGGAGGAGATTGTGACTGAACTATGTGACTTAACATGCTTAATGTTGTTGTTGTTGTCGTGGCAGGAAGAGATTGTGACTGAACTGTGTGACTAAATGTTGTTGTTGTTGTCCTGGCAGGAGGAGATTGTGACTGAACTGTGTGACTAAATGTTGTTGTTGTTGCTATGGCAGGAGGAGATTGTGACTGAACTGTGTGACTAAATGTTGTTGTTGTTGTCCTGGCAGGAGGAGATTGTGACTGAACTGTGTGACTAAATGTTGTTGTTGTTGCTATGGCAGGAGGAGATTGTGACTGAACTGTGTGACTAAATGTTGTTGTTGTTGTCCTGGCAGGAGGAGATTGTGACTGAACTGTGTGACTAAATGTTGTTGTTGTTGTCCTGGCAGGAGGAGATTGTGACTGAACTGTGTGACTAAACATGCTTAATGTTGTTGTTGTTGTTTTGGCAGGAGGACATTGTGACTGAACTGTGTGACTAAATGTTGTTGCTGTGGCAGGAGGAGATTGTGACTGAACTGTGTGACTAAATGTTGTTGTTGATGTCCTGGCAGGAGGAGATTGTGACTGAACTGTGTGACTAAATGTTGTTGTTGTTGTTGTGGCAGGAAGAGATTGTGACTGAACTGTGTGACTAAATGTTGTTGATTTTGTTGTGACAGGAGGAGATTGTGACTGAACTGTGTGACTAAATGTTGTTGTTGTTGTCGTGGCAGGAAGAGATTGTGACTGAACTGTGTGACTAAATGTTGTTGTTGTTATCTTGGCAGGAGGAGATTGTGACTGAACTGTGTGACTAAATGTTGTTGTTGCTATGGCAGGAGGAGATTGTGACTGAACTGTGTGACTAAACACGCTTAATGTTGTTGTTGTCGTGGCAGGAGGAGATTGTGTTTGAACTGTGTGACAATATGTTGTTGTTGTCGTGGCAGGAGGAGATTGTGACTGAACTGTGTGACTAAATGTTGTTGTTGCTGTGGCAGGAGGAGATTGTGTCTGAACTGTGTGACTAAACATGCTTAATGTTGTTGTTGTTGTTGTGGCAGGAGGAGATTGTGACTGAACTGTGTGACTAATTGTTGTTGTTGCTATGGCAGGAGGAGATTGTGACTGAACTGTGTGACAAAACACGCTTAATGTTGTTGTTGTTGTCGTGGCAGGAGGAGATTGTGTTTGAACTGTGTGACTAAATGTTGTTGTTGCTATGGTAGGAGGAGATTGTGACTGAACTGTGTGACTAAATGTTGTTGTTGCTGTGGCAGGAGGAGATTGTGTCTGAACTGTGTGACTAAACATGCTTAATGTTGTTGTTGTTGTCGTGGCAGGAGGAGATTGTGACTGAACTGTGTGACTAAATGTTGTTGTTGTTGTGGCAGGAGGAGATTGTGACTGAACTGTGTGACTAATTGTTGTTGTTGCTATGGCAGGAGGAGATTGTGACTGAACTGTGTGACTAAACACGCTTAATGTTGTTGTTGTTGTCGTGGCAGGAGGAGATTGTGTTTGAACTGTGTGACTAAATGTTGTTGTTGCTGTGGCAGGAGGAGATTGTGACTGAACTGTGTGACTAAACACGCTTAATGTTGTTGTTGTCGTGGCAGGAGGAGATTGTGTTTGAACTATGTGACTAAATGTTGTTGTTGCTATGGCAGGAGGAGATTGTGACTGAACTGTGTGACTAAACACGCTTAATGTTGTTGTTGTTGTTGTGGCAGGAGGAGATTGTGTTTGAACTGTGTGACAATATGTTGTTGTTGTCGTGGCAGGAGGAGATTGTGTCTGAACTGTGTGTCTAAATGTTGTTGTTGTTGTGGCAGGAGGAGATTGTGACTGAACTGTGTGACTAAATGTTGTTGTTGTTGTGACAGGAGGAGATTGTGACTGAATTGTGTGACTAAATGTTGTTGTTGTTGTGACAGGAGGAGATTGTGACTGAACTGTGTGACTAAATGTTGTTGTTGCTATGGCAGGAGGAGATTGTGACTGAACTGTGTGACTAAATGTTGTTGTCGTGGCAGGAGGAGATTGTGACTGAACTGTGTGACTAAATGTTTTTGTTGATGTTGTCGTGGCAGGAGGAGATTGTGACTGAACTATGTGACTAAACATGCTTAATGTTGTTGTTGTTGTCGTGGCAGGAGGAGATTGTGACTGAACTGTGTGACTAAACATGCTTAATGTTGTTCTTGTTGCTGTGGCAGGAGGAGATTGTGACTGAACTGTGTGACTAAATGTTGTTGTTGTGGCAGGAGGAGATTGTGTCTGAACTGTGTGACTAATTGTTGTTGTTGCTATGGCAGGAGGAGATTGTGACTGAACTGTGTGACTAAATGTTGTTGTTGTTGTTGTGGCAGGAGGAGATTGTGACTGAACTGTGTGACTAAATGTTGTTGTTGTTGTTGTGGCAGGAGGAGATTGTGACTGAACTGTGTGACTAATTGTTGTTGTTGCTATGGCAGGAAGAGATTGTGACTGAACTGTGTGACTAAATGTTGTTGTTGTTGTTGTGGCAGGAGGAGATTGTGACTGAACTGTGTGACTAATTGTTGTTGTTGCTATGGCAGGAGGAGATTGTGACTGAACTGTGTGACAAAACACGCTTAATGTTGTTGTTGTTGTTGTGGCAGGAGGAGATTGTGTTTGAACTGTGTGACAATATGTTGTTGTTGTCGTGGCAGGAGGAGATTGTGTCTGAACTGTGTGACTAAATGTTGTTGTTGCTGTGGCAGGAGGAGATTGTGTCTGAACTGTGTGACTAAACATGCTTAATGTTGTTGTTTTTGTCGTGGCAGGAGGAGATTGTGACTGAACTGTGTGACTAAATGTTGTTGTTTTTGTTGTGGCAGGAGGAGATTGTGACTGAACTGTGTGACTAAATGTTGTTGTTGTTGTGGCAGGAGGAGATTGTGACTGAATTGTGTGACTAAATGTTGTTGTTGTTGTGACAGGAGGAGATTGTGACTGAACTGTGTGACTAAATGTTGTTGTTGCTATGGCAGGAGGAGATTGTGACTGAACTGTGTGACTAAATGTTTTTGTTGATGTTGTTGTGGCAGGAGGAGATTGTGACTGAACTGTGTGACTAAATGTTGTTGTTGTTGTGGCAGGAGGAGATTGTGACTGAATTGTGTGACTAAATGTTGTTGTTGTTGTGACAGGAGGAGATTGTGACTGAACTGTGTGACTAAATGTTGTTGTTGCTATGGCAGGAGGAGATTGTGACTGAACTGTGTGACTAAATGTTTTTGTTGATGTTGTTGTGGCAGGAGGAGATTGTGACTGAACTATGTGACTAAACATGCTTAATGTTGTTGTTGTTGTCGTGGCAGGAGGAGATTGTGACTGAACTGTGTGACTAAACATGCTTAATGTTGTTCTTGTTGCTGTGGCAGGAGGAGATTGTGACTGAACTGTGTGACTAAATGTTGTTGTTGTGGCAGGTGGAGATTGTGACTGAACTGTGTGACTAAATGTTGTTGCTGTGGCAGGAGGAGATTGTGACTGAACTGTGTGACTAAATGTTGTTGTTGTGGCAGGAGGAGATTGTGACTGAACTGTGTGACTAAATGTTGTTTTTGTTGCTGTGGCAGGAAGAGATTGTGACTGAACTATGTGACTAAATGTTGTTGTTGTTGTCGTGGCAGGAGGAGATTGTGACTGAACTGTGTGACTAAATGTTGTTGTTGCTATGGCAGGAGGAGATTGTGACTGAACTATGTGACTAAATGTTGTTGTTGTTGTCGTGGCAGGAGGAGATTGTGACTGAACTGTGTGACTAAATGTTGTTGTTGTCGTGGCAGGAGGAGATTCTGAAGGTGCAGCAGAGGGAGAGAGAGGACACTCACTTCTCACGCAGCTGCCTCTTCTGCTCCCAGCACTTCCAGGGAAACAGGTGAGGTCATCTGCAGGTCACTTCCTTTACATATTATCTCCCTTTATATGAATTGTTTAAATACCCTGAACTGAGGAAACCCAGATGGTTCAGCTGAAATAGTTATCAACCATTATCATCCATACTTTTTTCATGCCCTGATATTAAAAATGAAAGCTCTAGATGTTGCCATGTTGAGTTTTGAGGAAACTGTGATGTCACAATTGGTGTCGTGTTAAGGAATGAGGATGGGTATATCTAGGATGGTGACTCCATGGCATCTACTGGCAATCCAAACAATTTAGGGGAACCGAAAAAAAATTCAGACCATGCCCAGTAACAGACTGCTGTTTCCTGATTGGCTGACAATAGAATGGGCGTGGCTTGTGTGTTGTGTTTGCACTGAACTATGTCACTGATTACGTATTGTTCCCTACATTTTTGTTGTTGTTAAGGATTAAAGAAGCAGTCAGTGTATTTATTAATAAGAATTGACTTTAATATGTTTTTTCATTTATGGTGTTGTAAATATATGAATCATAGTGCACCCTTTGTAAATCTGCTACTGGTGTGAACACTTTGTGTAAATCCGCTACTGGTGTGAACACTTTGTGCAAATCCATTACTGGTGTGAACACCTTGTGTAAATTGCTACTGGTGTGAACACTTTGTGCAAATCCGCTACTGATGTGAGCACTCTGTGTAAATCCACTGGAGGTGTGAACACTTTGTGTAAATCGCTACTGGTATGAACACTTTGTGCAAATCTGCTACTGGTGTGAACACTTTGTGTAAATCTGCTACTGATGTGAACACTTTGTGTAAATTCACTGCTGGTATGAACACTTTGTGCAAATTGCTACTGGTGTCAATTCTATGTTACATTTGTTCCAGGGCAGAGTTGTTCAACCACATGGTACAAGACCACGCATTTAATGTCGGCCAACCAGATAACCTGGGTGAGGAATAATGGCAAACATTTCCATACATCATCTCTTTAGTGTCCAGGTGATGTTGTCTCATAATCAGCCTGTTCTAGAAAAGTAATAATTTATTCAGGACTAGAAAAGTAATATACTGCCACTTAATTACCTAAGGGATACTGAAGTCATTTGGGGCTTGTGAATTTAGTTCAGGGCTAATAAATGTATTAAATATTAAAGAATGTTACTTAAATGGATGCATTGCTGTTAAAGTATTTCACTCCTATCCAAAGAAATTTAGTCAAACAAAATTAATTCAGGACAACAAAAAGTCTTTCATGACTACAAAAGTATTGCTGTAAAAGTATTTGTTCACCAGTCTATCTTTTTGTATAGATATGGTAATAATGATATTTGTAGTGATATCAAATAGACATGATAGAACTCGGATGAATTTGATTCAAGCAATCCTGTTCTTTTCAGATTATGCTTATTTTCTTTCAGTGTTCACAGATGAATTTTTAGATATCCTTCAAGGGAAACTGCAGAAGTGAGTTCCATGTGTGCTCCAGTTGTTGTGGGGCAGTGTGGTAGCATAGTGGTGAAAGTGTTCGCTGTCCATGCCAAAGACCTGGGTTCTATTCCCCACATGGGTACACTGTATGAAAACTGTTTCTGATGTTCCCCTGCCATGATAATGCTGGAATAGTGCTAAAAACTTGCTCACTCACCCCAGTTGCTGTTTGCGTGAATGCTTGAAGTGGTGATGCTAGTTTGATTCTATGATTTCCCCGATTATCATCCTTGGTTTTAAAAAGGTTTGCAACTAACTGAATACCTGGTCTTATATCTGAAAGTATATAGGTCCAATTTCAATCAATTTTATTCAAATTTTAGATAAGACTGGAGTGTCAAGACGAGTTAGATAAAGACTAGAACAAAATTTCAGTCTTAAACATTGTCTTGTACAGTGTACAGTGTACAGTGTACAGTGTAGATATAAGTCATTCCACTGCTGTTTTAAATGTTAAATGGGTGAAACTAAACAGGATTAAAATGTGAATTGATACAGTCAAATGTGTATTGTATCATGTGAGAATATTATCGATACACTGATGTATTGGTGAGTTGTGAAATACCTAGTCATCACAGTGCTAGACATCTACAACCTGGGCTTTTTTCCCGTGTAACACGCACGCATGTTGATGTGTGTTATGGGGGGGAGGGGAAGTTGGTGTGGAAGTCTGACATATCCAGACTCAAATATTGACAGCCCGCCCTCATATAGCTGGAATATTGCTGAGTGTGGCATTAAACAAACCGACTAACATGAATAAATAAAGATGTACAACTTTATGGATAACAACACCTTGTTTATTGCAAAAAGCAATGTTTCGATATTGAGTAAACTACGGTTATAACGAACACGCTTATAACGAACTGACGGATATAACGAACTTACTTTTTAGTCCCGACTATTTGCTGTAGTTATGCTGTATATATGCTTATAACGAACTACGGTTATAACGAACAAAAAATAGCAGTCCCTTTGAGTTCGTTATAACCGTAGTTTACTGTAGATTCTTACAATGTTTTCAAGCTGGAGTGCAGCTGATATCGGTGTAAGAATCTACGGTGAAACGTCGCTATATGCAATAAACCTAAAGTTTTTATCCATAAAGTTGTACATTTTTCTTATCTACGGGCCAACTTCTAGTATGCCAATCAAAAAAAAGTCATAATAATATTCAGTTATATTTTTGGTAAATTTTAATATTGTCTTTCAGGTTCCTGTGTCTCTACTGTGAGAAGACCTTCAGAGACAGACCCACGCTGAAGGAACACATGAGGAAAAAACAACATCGGAAAATAAACCCAAAGAACAAGAAATATGACAAGTTTTACATCATCAATTATCAGGTACAACTGCACTTAGCGTTGGGATCACAATGTCACATTTATACACTTGTGACATCATGTAACATCTCTACAATATGATAGAGGTCTAAACCCAGATTTACATTCATTAGTTGTTTTATATGTTTAGCTTTGTTCATGTACGCACTAACCCTAAGCATGAGAAAAGTCAGGAATGTGGAAAAAAAATTAAATTCCATTTAAAGCTTTTCTTATCAACAGGGCTCAATTTTACTATATTTAGCTACATGTATATATTACAGGCACCAGTGTTACATATTATTGAAAAATACAACCTAATACATGCACCAAAAGCATATAACAACATTTCAAAATAGGCTACCGGTAACCATGCTAACTCTTACTTGTCCTCACATCATTGATCTTTTATTACGTTTAACAGCAGCATGTCATTAATTTATGTGACACTGGCAGCAGACCAGCCTTTGTTTCAGCTTTGATAAATTTATGGGACCAGGGTGCTGGTTTTGTTTGGTGCAACTAGGTTTCCATGTCATATGCACCTGGTGCAAGTTAAATCAAGTTCGTTCCACTTGGGATCTTGTCATCCTCTGCCATCTGTCCCCTGCACAGCATGAACCACTTGCTGAGAAGGACTTTGAGCAGATCACCTTTAAGACTGTATTTCCCCTGGACCTCACCACAGCTGCTAGAGTGAGTGAGGTTCATGCTCTTGATGTTAACATGGTCCAGTTTGAGAGAATACAGGTCTTATGGGAAGGTCTTTCTGGCCTTCGCTGTGACTTCATCGCGAAGAATCAGCTGCCGGAACAGCCAGACCAATTGTTTAACATTCCGTCATTTGCATCCATCTTGAGCCCAGATGACCCTAAGGATATCTTCTTATGCCTGGTTAGAGTGCTCCATATCTGCCTTGAGGCTGCGCAGCCACTTTGGCGCACCCACAGAAGACTCTTAATCCCCATTTCCACGGCTGCCTCCCCCGAAGTCTCCCGTCCTGCAGTCTTCTTTGGGCTTCGTTCACCATCCTGCAGGCCTACACTGTTGCTGGATAGCCTCCTCCTATGATGTCCAATCCACATGAGGCTAGAGCCAACTCCTCTACCATGACCTTACATAGCAATTGCACCCTGTCTGCTATCAAGTAGGGCTGTTTTTGAAAGTCCTATACTGTCTTCGCTTCCCACTCTCTACGTGACATGCCTGTCAACAACGTTCAGGGCCTCTACCAGTTTGGTGCCTTAGTCCTGGCCCAACAATTGACGACTGCACACCCTCGCGCAGATAGACGATACTGGTACTCATGCCTGCTATCCAGTACTCCATATGCTGTATGTATAGAATAAATATTGGAATTGTGTGTATTTATTGTCTTTAAAAGTCAGGTTCCCAGACTGAGTATCCAGTGGAGGGTGAACATCCTCGTCTGCAGAGACTCCGGGCTTCAACATCGAAGTCGCCGCAAGGCATGGCTGTCTTGGCGGTGTCCCGATCCCTTACCCTCTCACCTCTGCTTTAGGCATGTGATGTCTTGGTATTGGTTCGATGATCCTCTTGTGGATGTTGCTGATCGTTTCTCTTCTCAACTAAGCATGCTTCTATCCATTGGGCGTTGATGATAGCTTTGACAAAGTGTTATAAGAGATGCCGAGCTGGCTCACCATATTGTCCATCGGAGATAGTGTTGTAGTCTGTCTTGTAGAACCGATTGCCTGGAAACCCCTTTCCGATTAGTTATCAGTCATTTTCTGAATCGGTTCCCATTCAAGCTAAGTGAAAACACGTAACACATGTTCTACCTGATTTACGTCTGATTAAGGTAAAGGGGTCACATCGCCTGCTATGGTTGGTTTACCCACTAATGAGTTCGTGTCTTACAACACTAGGCAGTGTTATTGGTTCTTATATTTCTATCACTGTTTAACACCATCTTCCTCGTGTATGTCTCATGGTACTCAACAATGCTCAATGCAGGCTAGGGTATACGCACCTCACCGTCCAATCATGGGATAAAATGCATAGTGTGATATAGGATAAGTTTAACAAATTTGAATTTTTTTACAAAATTGTATAATTATATACTTGTCCTATCTCACATGGTATATGCCCACCCAACCATCACAGCATCACAGCTCCTCTTGCTTGTTAGCTCTAAGAAAGGGGGCACGGGTGGCCCAGTCGTCTAAGGCGCCGCGATTCGCTGTGCAGGGTTGCGTCCCTTGGGAACGCCAGAAACCTATGATTGTGGGTTCGATTCCAGGTTCGCCTCAATTATGTTTCTAGGTTTGTCAGCACCATACCCGTGCTCGTGGGTTTCACCGAAGTGGTAAATGTCCTGCATTACTTCGGGCTTTCCTCCCACATTAAGCTGACATGCTGTGATATAACTGGAATACTGTTAAAAGCGGCGTTAAACCCAACTCACTCACTCACTCAATAGCTCTAAGAAAGAATTATGTTGCAGGGGTAATCAGGTGATCATATCGTGTAAGGCCACAGGTTTACGGTGCGTCACACATTTGTTGGGGTGGTGACCATGGTGATGCTGGGATGTGTTCGGGCAAAATATTTTTAGAAGCTGGAAACTTTGTTCAAGTACGTTAAAAGGATCGAAAGAAGGAAGAAATGCATAGTGTGAGATAGGATAAGCATATAAATATACAATATTTTGTAAAGTTTTCAATTTTGTTGTGGCCTAAGTTGTATGTTGGTGCCTGTGTTAGATAGCATGCCCTTTGTAGCGGTGGCCTTGACTCAAGGAAAGGTCAGTGTTAACCTTGTACATGCAGGAGATGGGTCGGAGCTGGGAGGCCATCCAGTCCGAGGAAGATGTTGCCGCAGATGACGCCGCCGAGACGGAGAGAGAGACTGACGAGGAGGAGTGAGTACAAAATTCTTTCCCCCTTTTTTCGTATAATGTTCTCAACAGGGATTAAATAAAAAATCACTTTGTGCTGTGGAAGTCATTGATCAACCCATACCAAATTATCACTAACCTTCCGCTTCATGGGAAGACTCTATCCACTAGACCACAGAGTTTGTCACCTATTAGAGACATGATGAGACTTAATCATTAGTGGTGTTGCAGTACGGCAGTACAGTATTGTATTGCGATACAAGTCCCACGATACAATACATCAATTCACTACCCCTGTATCGGGATACATATGATACATTACATTACAAGTTATATTGTTTCCTGTTGAAGTCATTAGTATCCCCCTGATCAATACAACATTATACTGTAAATCTTGAAATTAATGCATTTCCAAATTAATACGACTGCTGACCCCTAGCCAAAAATGCGACTCAAAATCAATGCGACTCCCCCCACCCCATCCCCAGTGGAATGATACATATCAATACCTTAATCCAATCAAACAGCAAATAGTACCGCTTATAAGCACTGAGTAAAACACTTCTGTTAAAACAAACAGTGTTTTCCTAAAAACAACACACAGTTTATATGTTTATTCTGCTGACTGGCATTAAGGAAATAAAATAATTGAACCAATTGAATAGTTCACTGATTGGAATGGTCAATGTCTAGTAGTTGGAATGTCTAGTTTGACACGAGTGGATAGAACTCTTGACCTCAGCAGTGATAACTCACCGGATGCCTATTGTGTAGTTCCTATTCTTTAAACTGACATTGTTATGTACTTATTACAACTGCTGCTCAATAAACCATGTTTGTGTTTATATTCAAGTTGGTATTTCCGTTATTCAAAGTGTGCAATGAGGCCGTCTTGTTGTTGATAGTCATTTTGGAGACATAAATGCGAAGTTTCATTAATGCGAACAAAGACCACTTGCATTTTTTGCATTCAATTCATGTTCGCTTTAATTTCAAGATTTACAATATCTGAATCCTGTTCCTGCCAATAGTATGTTGGTAAATGGGATCTACAAGTTCATGGAACTCTGTCAGCCGTTTGTTTGTTTGTTTGTTGTTTAACGCTGTCAGTAATGAGTCTGAGGTTTATATGTGCATTAATTAAGTTATCCTTTTCTGTAAGGAGTTGACAGAAACAGAATATTGGACTGTACGATACTTGGAGTGCTTTCAAATTTTTATTGAATTGTGTTTGTTCAAATTCTGAAGGATTTGGGGAGTCGGGGGTATTCAGGTTTTTTAATATGTATGCATATGTATACGGAACAACAAAAGTTAGACATCATGCCATTTTTGTAGAGAAATCTGAGCTCACAATTTCCTAAAAATATCCCAAACCATATTCGTGATCCCTGACAGTTTTTGATCAGTTTATTTCAAGAACTGTTTGGGTTCATGTCATTGGGGCCCATATGATTTGAAAAAAAGGTTTGAACCAATAGATCTTGTCTCTGAATTATCCACATGCACCTTGTAAAATTTACAAGAATGCACCTTGAGGACAGAATATTGTAGTCGAGTGGGACACAGATTACTTACTGTAACTCAGGGTGGTCGGGTAGCCTGGTGGTTAAAGCGTTCGCTTCTCACGCCGAAGACCCGGGTTCGATTCCCGACATGGGTACAATGTGTGAAGCCCATTTCTGGTGTCCCCCGCCGTGATATTGCTGGAATATTGCTAAAAGCGACGTAACACCATAATCACTCACTCACTAATGTTACTCTTGCAAACCACTGTGTACTGAATGGGAGCCTCCTGATGGATGCTGTGGTTGGATGAAGACAGGTTGTCTGTGTTTCAGTGAATGGTCAGGATGGCTGGAGGAGGCTGGATCGCAGGCCTTGTGTTTGTTCTGTGAGTTTTCCTCAAGCATCCCTGACAGACTGCAAGCTCACATGGTGGTAAGTGTTGTCCTACTTGGCTCAGAGTTGTCAATCCATGCTTTCATTCCATTAACCTCACTTTTCAACACAAATCCACAATCATTGACCATATATTGTTAAAATTTCAATACACATTTCAAATAGGTATATTTGAGCTGAAAAATAAGCCAGTCCTAATGAGAGGCTGATAAGATAATATTTGGCATGAAAATGTCCGGTTTTCTATAGGTTCAAGCGTTATGCTAGTTAGATTGATGACACAAGTGCAATATATCATGGTTAGACCAGGGGTCTCTAGCCAAATCTGATGTGTATAATTCTAGATCATACTCATGCTCATTAACTCCAGTGTTAATTACTTGATAATTCCTTGATAGTACTGGTTACCTTTGCTAGTGAAAGGAGGTGACTATGTTGGAAAAGGTGGTCAAAGTTTGGTGACATAATTTTGTGTGACATCTTCTGGTGACTGTGCACATTATATCAACCACTGGTTTGTCTAACCAAGGCTTGATACAGGTCAATCTGATTAAAATCAGACCTTAGTTCTTGCTACCGCTAAACAAAGATCTGAGGACATCCCATTATGGGTCACGTCAGAACGACTTTTCATCCGACCAATCAGAGGGTCGCTTACCAGATCATGAAAGTGACAGTTGGAATGTGATTTCTTATCATGCAACCCTGAAAACTTTAAAACGGGGTATTCCGACTGATAGTTACTGGCTTAACGACTAAATCTATCTAATCTAGACCATATATTAGCCATTCGAGAATGTTCTTTTGTTCAGGTTTCTAATTTTTTAGCAAGAATTTGTAAAAATATGTTTTGAAGCGTAGTCTCCAGTTTGAAATTAGTGCCGTAAAGAACGAGAAAGCTGCCTTCTGATTGGCTAATGTCAACTTCTTGTCAGTAATTCCAATTGTCGAAATGTTGGTTTGACGTGATCCGTAATGGGATGTCCTCAGATCTTTGTTTAGCGGCAGCGAGAACTAAGATCTTATTCTAATGAGCTTGGATACAGGTGGAATATTGCTGACTGACATTCAGTGAATTCACTCATTCACTGTTTTCCGTCCATCCTGTCTTACCAAGGAGCTGCATGACTTTGACCTGCATGAACTGAAGCTGAAGTTGACCCTGAACTTCTACCAGAAGGTCAAGCTCATCAACTTCATCCGAAGACAGGTATGTTCCCAGGTAGAACACATCTTCATTGACAGCGTCTTAGGCTTAAAATAATAAAACAGTTGGTTCTCAGGCAATGTTTTTTGAAAATATAGTGCGGGCGGGCGATGTCTTTTTCTTTTTTTTTAACTAGAATGTAACCAAATAAGCAATTATGTACAATGAACCAGGGAAAGGACCTTCATACATAAAAGTATTCATTGATGAATACAATACAGTAAACTACGGATAGAACAAACTCAATGGGACCACTAAGTTTAGTTCGTAATAACCGTAGTTCATTATAAGCATGTGTACAGCATCTATACAACAAATGTACGGGACTAAAATATGTTTGTTAAATCAGGCAGGTTGTTATAACCGTGTTCATTATAAACATAGTTACTGTACTAGAATACAGTATTTGACTACCATTGAAATCTAAGAATTTTTTAGTTAAAAAAATTTGGAAATATAAAACGAAACGTGCTGCAAACTTTATGATGCAGGCAGAACCTGATAACGAAGACTATTATTTTTGTAGCCTTGTTTCACTGCATTTTCTGGATTTGATTATTTACAGGTTGCTGTAATATGGAAGTCTTTGAAGGGCATTTAGTAGTTGGGTGAACATGAAAGCATGACATTTTTGTATAGATAGCAACTTCTTTTGTTCTTTGTTCAACGTTTCGGTGCAACTTTTTGCTCCTTCATCAGGTGAATGCCTAGTAAGTGCTGTGTACATACCAAGTAAGTTCTTACTTGGTATTCACCTGATGAAGGAGCAAGAAGTAGCTCTGACATGTCAAACAAAGAAAAAAAGAAGTTGCTATCCATAAAAAAGTGTCAGGTACTCTGTAATATTGCTGGAATATTGCTATGTGGAATATTGAGTGTGGAGTTTACACAACGACAATTGGCACCAATAATCTGTCATCAGAATTCTGGGCGATTCAGGACAAACTGGTCAGAACCAGAAACTGTTTACCTGAAACAAAACTGTGGGGCCAATATTAAGAAGTATTTAAAATAGGTGTTAAAGTATAATGCCTTGAAGTACTCCATTTCCTGGGACTTTGTGAAACACTGTTCCTTGTATGCATCACGATCTGTTTCAGATCCACCAGTCCATCTGTTACGGCTGTCAGGGAACGTGGGACTCCAGGCACCACCTCCTGGAACACATGCACTCCATGAGACACATCAACAGCATCCCCGACATCCGGGTGTGGGATCAGCCTCAGTAGGTTCTCCATCTCCTCGTGGGGATTCTGGGTTAGAATTGGTTCCCAACATATGCTGGTCATAAGAGGTTATTTAGCGGATCAGGTGGTCAAGCTTGGTGACTTGGTTGATTGCATGTCA
Source organism: Haliotis cracherodii (assembly GCF_022045235.1). Taxonomy (NCBI): domain Eukaryota; kingdom Metazoa; phylum Mollusca; class Gastropoda; order Lepetellida; family Haliotidae; genus Haliotis; species Haliotis cracherodii. The sequence goes on from NW_027266319.1 coordinate 22,217,117, forward strand.
TCATTTTACACATTATCAACCACTGCATTAACGAGCTCAGACTTGATTATTTACAGGCTGCCGTAATATTGCTTAAATATTGCTAGGTGAGGTCTTAAACAACAAACACACACACAGATTCTCCATCTGTACATGGCTCCATTATCACTAGTCTGTGGTCAATCTCTTATGAAAATATAATCTTCTGGCCAAATAAAAAACACATGCCCTGTGTGAAGCAATATCATGTCCTTCTGAATTTATTAAAATTATAGACAACAAATGGTGCAGATTTCAAAAGATGTTGACATAATGTTTTAGTGGATAATTGACAATTGCGTGAATAATTGATGTTATTTTTTAATCTCCAAATTTTGTGGATAAATTTGTTCAAGTAGTCTTCAGGTCGGTGCATCATATCTAGTAAGTGCTGGAACCATCTGGGCCAGAAGGAAAATATAAGTTGTATCCATGATAAAACATTTCTTGCATTTATCTATATAGCCATGTAGCTGCCCAGCCCTGTGTGTTTAGTCTTTGCCAATACTGAGCCAGACTAGTGTAGACTTCACAGTAGTTGTTGAGGTTGTTGTCTTCAGGTTATGTGAGTAATGCCTCTCCTGACCTAGAGAGACTTCATACTCAAATGTTTAATGTATGAAAGGCCATAGACTCCTGACCTAGTGAGACTTCAAACTCAAATGTTTAATGTATGAAAGGCCATAGACTCCTGACTTAGTGAGACTTCAAACTCAAATGTTTAATGTATGAAAGACTCAAATACTCCTGACCTAGAGAGACTTCAAACTCAAATGTTTAATGTATGAAAGGCCATAGACTCCTGACTTTGTGAAACTTCAAACTCAAATGTTTAATGTATGAAAGGCCATAGACTTCTGACCTAGGGAGACTTCAAACTCAAATGTTTAATGTATGAAAGACTCAAATACTTGAAATGCATACTATAAGGCGACGCATCATTTTACATATAGATTCACATTATATTTTAGTACATTTCTGCTGTTGACATGTTTGGCGGTTATGGAGGTGCATGTGTCAACATATTGAAGTCAATTCTAGAAATATGTCCACACAATTAGTCTCTTAGTGAGTGTGACCTAATGTTTTTAGGTTTATGAAACATAAACGAATCAAATGCCATGCAATTTATCTATTCTGATTTGACTCTTTCCAGGTACTACTTCCCTACCTATGAGAATGACAACCTGCTGTGTCAACTTGATGATGACGATAGTGATGACAGATCCTGCAGCACTGATGACGGTGCACCGGTCATTGCTGAAGATATCCCGGTGAAGGACACGATACTGACCGATGAACATCTCCGACAAGAAATAATGTGGTCGTGACCCGTCTCCTTTAAAAAAATACTGTGGTGGTGACCAGTCTCTAACAAGAAATACTGTGTTCGTGACCAATCTCTGAAAGAAATACTGTGGTCGTGACCAATCTCTGACAAGAAATGCTGTGGTCGTGACCAGTCTCTGACAAGAAATGCTGTGGTCGTGACCAGTCTCTGACAAGAAATACTGTGGTCGTGACCAATCTCTGACAAGAAATGCTGTGGTCGTGACCAGTCTCTGACAAGAAATACTGTGGTCGTGACCAATCTCTGACAAGAAATGCTGTGGTCGTGACCAATTTTGACAAGAAATGCTGTGGTCGTGACCAGTCTCCAGCAGTTCTGCATGTACATACATTGTCCATAGATAATTTATTTGCTTTGTAAATATACAGACAGGGGAACCTGCATGTTACAACTTGTCATCTGTCCAAATTAAACAAAACGAAAACAAAACAAACTTGTCGTATTTCTCATTTAACTTGCGATAATGTGTTACATCAGTCAGAATGCAAATAACTTTTCACATTTCAATATATGTCTCCTATATAGTGTTGTATATCAGTTTAATAGTTGTAAATGCTCTTTAAGATTAGATACACTATCACTATTTCACATATCAACACACCTGAAATCCCAACGTTGTATGTGCACAGGTTCTCAGTTCCACACACCTCCATCTTGTGAATAGAATTTGTCTGCCAAGGGAACGGAAGGTTGGTGGTTCAATCCCCTGGTGGCTGGTAGCCACTCAACTGTGTCTGAGTTGGGTATTCATGTTTAACTGCAGTTTCTCACTGTTCTGGCGCTTTAAATCAGGCATTAGCAAGCAAACACATATACTCACGCATGCATGTCACGATATAAGTGCAATAACCTTAAACCTACATTAAGCATTTCTCCTTGCCTTGGCTCCATACATTATCATTCCCTGTTGAGTTCCAAAACAAAAGATCCCATTTCCCTTCCAATAAAAGTCATTTATTTTCACAAGAAGAGACAGTTACAGAACAGCATGTTTTAAGGGAAACATGTACTGTTGGGTGTTGAAGGTACTAATAAATGACAAACATGGCAAAAACCGTCAGTTCATTGAGTGACAACAAATGGACCATGTCCAGATTAAGCATTTTCAGGACCTCAGGGTGGGGTGGTCCAAAACCTCTATTTTATCTGCATTACTGGATCATCATCGAACATTGGACATTGATTGAAGTTGGCATGGCAGCAAGACCAGAGGTGAGAGATCTACAAGTTAACCACACTACCACCTCCTTGGATGATTGGGTAAAGCAGTCATCTTGACCTCTACGACTGAACGATGACTTCAATTTTACAGCATCCAACCAACTGGTTATGGTTAGATCACCGTGAAGCTTAGAGTTATCTGAATCATTCTCTTGTGGCTAGGTCTGACGGTCTTCCAAGTCTAGTTAATCTATGTCTGACCGCTTCCGTGGTCTAGTGGTAGAACGTCCGCCCGGAGAGCGGAAGGTCCGGGGTTCGATCCCCGGCCGCGTCACACCAAAAGACGTTAAAAGATGGTACTTGTTGTCTGGCGCTCGGCATTAAGGGGCTAAAACAAGGACTTGTCGCTCGGAGTCAGTATACTGTGTCAGTGGGGTATTCATGTTAAACTGCGGCATGGTATCTCAGTGACTAGTACAAGCAGCCACACAAACACACACACGTACATGCACGTCGCTATATAAGTGCAATAAGCTTGGACGCGACGTTAAACCCCATTTCACCTCACCACCTAATCTACATCTACCACAACCATGCTTCATTTAGCTATGGAAGTTCCATAAACTTCAATCTCACTAATCTATTTAGGAACCTGTCGGAGAGAGTTTCCTGACCACTCGCCACTGATTGCTGTCACAAAGCAACAAGACGAAGCTCTGGTAACACAATCGCACTGTCATGGTCACTGCATACATTTTCCGCGAATGTGTGGTGTTACAACTGGGTATCATTCCTTGGTTTTTCTTGAATGTGTGACCACTATGTGATCCCTTTCGCAACCCTCACTGTTTTCATGGGTGTTTATGCAGTTTTATCTTCATTTCTTTATTGACCACTGACCATATGGTTTGGTAAAAACATAAATTTATATGAAGGTAAGACTTCCGCCCGTATATCCCACTAAAATAATGTATATATATATAGTTGGAGGAAACATGCTATATGTAAATATATGTAACTTTTGAAGCTGGGATACGGGTAGAAGCCTATTCCTTTGTTCATGTCTTTATTATCAACAGGGAAAGCACACTGGGATACAATGAAAACATATGAAACGTGAAGTGTTGAAGCAGTTTGATGACCCAAGCCATGGTGCTCATTGAATTCACAGGTCACAAGCAGTTTAAATCGCCTTTTGGAACGGGACCAGATGCTTTTGTCACAAACAACCTTTCGTAGGCAAAATGCTGAAAGAACTTTGGCACATGGTTGCAATGTAGACACTGCATAACAACGTACCGAATGGACGGACACTCGTACAACACATACAAACAGGCGGCATGTTGTGATAACAGTTTTCAGGATTACTGTCACATTTGATAGTGTAAATTGGGTATTCGAAGGACTATTGGGTATATGGGCAGGTGTCAAGGGCAAGTGAAGATGGCGTCATGGACAAGTGGATTTGGTGCAGATGGACAGGTGTAGATGGCATCATGGACAAGTGTAGAAGGCATCATGGACAAATGTACATGGCATCATGGACAAGTGAAGGTGGTGTAGATGGACTAGTGTAGATGGCATCAGGGATAAGTGTAGATGGCGTCATGGACAAGTGTAGATGGCGTCATGGACAAGTGTAGATGGTGTCATGGACAAGTGTAGATGGCATCATGGACTAGTGTACATGGTGTCAGGGACAAGTGTAGATGGCGTCATGGACAAGTGTAGATGGTGTCACGGACAAGTGTAGATGGCATCATGGACAAGTGTAGATGGTGTCATGGACAAGTGTAGATGGCATCATGGACTAGAGTACATGGTGTCATGGATAAGTGTAGATGGCATCATGGACAAGTGTAGATGGCATCATGGACAAGTGTAGATGGCGTCATGGACAAGTGTAGAAGGCATTATGGATAAGTGTAGAAGGCATCATGGACAAGTGTAGATGGCATCATGGACTAGTGTACATGGTGTCAGGGATAAGTGTAGATGGCATCAGGGATAAGTGTAGATGGCATCATGGACAAGTGTAGATGGCATCATGGACTAGTGTAGATGGCATCATGGACAAGTGTAGATGGCATCATGGACTAGTGTACATGGTGTCAGGGATAAGTGTAGATGGCATCATGGACAAGTGTAGATGGCATCATGGACAAGTGTAGATGGCATCATGGACAAGTGTAGATGGCGTCATGGACAAGTGTAGATGGTGTCATGGACAAGTGTAGGTGGCATCATGGACTAGTATAGATGGCGTCATGGACAAGTGTAGATGGTGTCATGGACAAGTGTAGATGGCATCATGGACTAGTGTAGATGGCATCAGGGATAAGTGTAGATGGCATCATGGACTAGGGTAGATGGCGTCATGGACAAGTGTAGATGGTGTCACGGACAAGTGTAGATGGCATCATGGACTAGTGTAGAAGGCATCAGGGACAAGTGTAGATGGCGTCATGGACAAGTGTAGAAGGCATCAGGGACAAGTGTAGATGGCGTCATGGACAAGTGTAGAAGGCATCACGGACAAGTGTAGATGGCATCATGGACAAGTGTAGAAGGCATCAGGGACAAGTGTAGATGGCATCATGGACAAGTGTAGAAGGCATCAGGGATAAGGGTAGATGGCATCATGGACAAGTGTAGAAGGCATCATGGACTAGTATAGATGGCGTCATGGACAAGTGTAGAAGGCATCAGGGATAAGGGTAGATGGCGTCATGGACAAGTGTAGATGGCATCATGGACTAGTGTAGATGGCGTCATGGACAAGTGTAGATGGCATCATGGACTAGTGTAGATGGCATCATGGACAAGTGTAGAAGGCATCAGGGATAAGGGTAGATAGCGTCATGGACAAGTGTAGATGGCGTCATGGACTAGTGTAGATGGCATCATGGACTAGTGTAGATGGTGTCATGGGCAAGTATAGATGGCGTCATGGACAAGTGTAGATGGCATCATGGACTAGTGTAGATGGCATCATGGACTAGGGTAGATGGCATCATGGACTAGTGTAGATGGCATCATGGACTAGTGTAGATGGTGTCATGGGCAAGTATAGATGGCGTCATGGACAAGTGTAGATGGCATCATGGACTAGTGTAGATGGCATCATGGACTAGTGTAGATGGCATCATGGACTAGTGTAGATGGCATCATGGACTAGGGTAGATGGCATTATGGACAAGTGTAGGTGGCATCATGGACTAGTATAGATGGCATCAGGGATAAGTGTAGATGGCGTCACGGACAAGTGTAGATGGTGTCATGGACTAGTGTAGATGGCATCATGGACTAGTGTAGATGGTGTCATGGACAAGTATAGATGGCGTCATGGACAAGTGTAGATGGCATCATGGACTAGTGTAGATGGCATCATGGACTAGTGTAGATGGCATCATGGACTAGTGTAGATGGCATTATGGACAAGTGTAGGTGGCATCATGGACTAGGGTAGATGGCATTATGGACAAGTTTAGGTGGCATCATGGACTAGTATAGATGGCATCATTGACAAGTGAAGGTGGTGTAGATGGACAAGTGTAGATGATATCATTGACAAGTGAATGTGGTGTAGATGGCATCATGGACTAGTGTAGATGGCGTCAGAAACTAGTGTAGATTGCGTCAGGAACTAGTGTAGATTGCGTCATGGACTAGTGAAGATGGCGTATGGTCTAGTGTATACGATGCGGTTAGATATTGTAAATGAAGTGGTAGGATATTTTATCTGAGTGACTGAATGAGTTAATATTTAACCTCACATCGGCGATATTTCAGCCGTATCGTGACGAGACGTTATGCATTAAGTTTTCATATATTAAGACAAAATAAAAACCTTTCAATTATGAACAGTAAAACAACAAGAATATCACAGATTAATATTTAAAACAAGCATACAAACATAAAAAGATATCACTTTATGTAACAATACAATATACAAAAGGTTATAGATCGCCAGCAACTGAAGGTAGATCTCCATACTGGGGACCATGTGGATTTATAATACCTTTGCTACCTGCATGGACCCCCAGCAGGATTTACGCCATCCCCTTAGTGGCTGGCGATTGTACGCAATGCTTGCCACAATTAAAATTACAAATATTCTACGTTTAAAAGAGTAGTAGGCAGACATATTCTTTGAATGACATGGACTTATGATATCCTCTCAGGGGGACAATAATTTTACACAACTTCAACCCCCTTCGAGGATACATCCACTAACAAACTCAGATATAGATTAATTCTACCAAAGGTCATTTATTTTAAACAAAACATATTATCAAAATATATTATACAATTCTATTTCTTTTAAAAACCCAATAATTAATACGAACTAATGCTATTAAAAAGATCATTCATGGATGAAACCATGAAATCGTTATCTACATACTTGACGGTGATTTTTCATCATAATGGACACAAAATGGAGGATCTTCACCTCTCAATATATATTCATGGGTATCTCTACTATGGCCAATGCGACATCGTGGTAAAATTACCTCTTCAAATCTGGACTGACAACCCGAGTAAGTGTGGGCGATATTTGGTTTAATTTCATGTTTTTATTGATACCTACTTTAGTGTCCTACTTCTTTTGCATGATATCTTTGATGTAACATCAAATTACAGATTTATAGTCACTGTATGTGATAAGAAGTGGTGTCACATATTTGTTTAGGGCTGCTTTTGAAGCAGCATTAGCCATTGTGTTACCAATGATTCCAACATGTCTGGGTAACCAACAAAAGACGATATCGTACTGGCCAGGAGCAAGAGCGCTATGTAGTTCTATGATTCCAGTAAATGTGGATGTTGACAAGATCTATCTTAATGGCCTGAAGACAGGAATTGGAATCAGAAAATATAATGAACTGTTTGTGCGTAGATTGAGTATTTATATATTTGAGAGCTGTTAATATTGCCTTTGATTCTGCTGTACAAACTGAACTGTCATTTGGTAATCTTGATGATATGGTGCTGGATTCATTGACAATGACGCTAGCAACTGCGTCACCATCTTGTGCTCCATCGATCAATATGGATTTTTATGTACTGTAGGCACTCCCTAATTGATGATATTCTTGCTGAAACCTTAACTGATTTGTCTCTGATTTCTTTAGCTGTGTTAATGAAAGATCTACATGTGGCATTACCAGTAGGAGGAGACGACAGTATTTGGGTGGGGGATATGGTATTAAGGTCAATTTTGGCAGCGAAATGTCAGGCTTTATTCTTATTACAAGGGGTGTAATCAGGGATTGTTTCTTGTGATATAGATCCTCATACAGAGGATTAAAATGCATTCATAATCTGGATTTGAATGATTTGAAAACTAGTTTTGTCATGTATTGTGAGGATAGTTTCATGACGTTGTTTGAGGGGTGTTAATGGGAGGGGTTCTGAAAGCAAACTTGGCCTCCTTAACAACTTTAATATGAGCGCCATCTAAAACTGGTTCTGGGTCTTTATGAGAAAAAAGTGGATACAATACGTTTTTAATTTTGAAGATTTAAAACCATTTTCTAATGACCATTTGTGGATTTCATTTAGACACAATAGTTGTTGTCTTTCGACAGTATTCATATTTTTACCACGACATGAAAAATCATTATTATTGGATTCTAGGTACCAAACCCAGAGATTATTGATTACACGTTCCATAGTTTGGCAAACGCAGCTGGTCAATGAAATTGGTCGATACTCTGAAGGATCAGTATGATCCCGACCAGGTTTAGGTATTGGAACAATTATAGCATGAATACGAAAGTTCTCCTGAAGTCCGGATTTCATCAAATATTGTCAAAAGGGTTTTTATGGTATATGTTTTAGGAGGTGTGATAAGGGATATTATCCAATCCTGAAGAAGTATCATGAGACTTGCCCATGGGCAATATGGAGCTCATGAATAGAGACGATTTCGGTCTTATCTTCCCCATTATCTGAATTAAAATAAAGAGATTTCTTTTCTTGTTGCTGTTGGTATTTTTGGAATTTTGGGAATGTTTAGTCAGACTTTGATCAAGTTTATTGCAATATCTGAAGTATCTGTTAACAAGTCATCACCATTTCTAAGATGGTGGATGCTAGTTTTCAAACCCTTATCTTGAATTCTTTTAATCATGTTCCATACTTTGGACACTGGCGTACGTGAATTTATTTTGAAAACATATTGTTGCCAAGACTGGCGGTTGTTTTGTCATGTATTGTGAGGATGGATTTAGCATTTATAATTCATTTAGATAATGCAGCATAGGATGGCGACGGAAATATTGTTTTCTTTTTTCTGGCCTTCCCAGCTTGTTTGCAGGCATCATTAAACCATGCGGTTTTCGTATGTGGAGGACTTTGGAGTACAGCTATTATGTTAAGATCATCAGAAAAAACATTTTATCGGATCAGAAAAATCAAAAATAAAGATTAAGTTTAAGTTTGGTTTTACATACAGTTCCATAGAAGGCCCAGTTAGCTTTATTGAAGTTCCTTCTTGATAATGGAGGAACGTCAGATGGAGTCACAGGTTTTAAAATAGAAGGAAAATGATCACTTCCATAGAGGTCATCGTGGACCGACCATACAAATTCATTCAGTATTTCGGTATCTGTAATTGACAAATATATAGAAAGGTAAGTCATTACATATGCACAAATCGTTATCAGAAATGAAATCTACTATGGTTTTTCCCTGCTGCTTGTATGCGCACTGGGACCCGGGTTCGATTCCCGACATGGGTACAATGTGTGAAGCCCATCTCTGGTGTCCCCTGCCGTGATATTGCTGGGATATTGCTAAAAGCGGCGTAAAACCATACTCACCACCCCCAAAGCGGATTATGTCCATTTAAATCGCCCATAATAATACAGGGTCATATAGGGTCAAGGTCAGACTGCTTCATAGGAGACGATGGAGGAATGACAATAGAGCATGAGGTAAAAACAATATGCATGTTTATATGGATAACGACAGCTTGAAGTGGGGTATCAAGAGTTACAGGGCTGTGAATAACACCCTGTCTCACCAAAAGAGAAGAACCTCAAGTTGCTTTAGCACCTGGAGGTGAAAAGAAATGGTATGAATTGTATTGTCTGATGTCAATTAGATCACCATTTTTTAAGTAAGGTTCTTGGATGCACAATGATGATGGTTTATGACCTTGTATTAATAATAACAAATCATTGAAATTATTCCTTAGTCCTTTGCAAATTCCACTGGATAATATTACTCATGGTGGCTCAAACTTTGGTCATAAATTGGAAGATGTCATGTGCTCTCCGCTGCAGTTTGCACAATGGATGGTGTTTTTGCACTCGAAGCTGTCATGAGCTCCACCACAACGGAAGCATGTTGTGTCGTTATGGCAGTACTTGGCACCATGTCCAAATTGCTGGCATTTGTCACAACGGAGCGGGTTAGGTACACAGACCTTCACTCCGATGTTGAAGTATCCGGCTTCAATTGAAGTGGGAAGTACTGAAAGAGAAAAAAGTGAAAAGTTAAGCATTAGTTTGTGTGATTGTTCTTTCTTGGTTTTTCTTTGCTTAACGTCAGGGACTCCTTGGTTTTCCAACTCAGGTTGCCCAATTGGGTCGCCTCTTACGACCAGCAACGGGGTCCTGGCAACACATTCTACCTCGCGTCACCACGGTGATATTGTATATGATGTGGTGAGATATTGTATATGGTGTGGTGAGATATTGTATATGGCGTGGTGAGATATTGTAAATGGTGTGGTGATATTGTATATGGTGTGGTAAGATATTGTATATGGCGTGGTGATATTGTATATGATGTGGTGAGATATTGTATATGATGTGGTGAGATATTGTATATGGTGTGGTGATATTGTATATGGTGTGGTAAGATATTGTATATGATGTGGTGAGATATTGTATATGCTGTAGTGAGATATTGTATATGGTGTGGTGAGATATTGTATATGGTGTGGTGAGATATTGTATATGATGTGGTGAGATATTGTATATGGTGTGGTGATATTGTATATGGTGTGGTAAGAGATTGTATATGGTGTGGTGAGATATTGTATATGGTGTGGTAAGATATTGTATATGATGTAGTGAGATATTGTATATGATGTGGTGAGATATTGTATATGGTGTGGTGAGATATTGTATATGGTGTGGTGAGATATTGTATATGGTGTGGTGAGATATTGTATATGATGTAGTGAGATATTGTATATGGTGTGGTGAGATATTGTATATGATGTAGTGAGATATTGTATATGATGTGGTGAGATATTGTATATGGTGTGGTGAGATATTGTATATGGTGTGGTGAGATATTGTATATGATGTGGTAGGATATTGTGTATGATGTAGTGAGATATTGTATATGATGTGGTGAGATATTGTATATGGTGTGGTGAAATATTGTATATGGCGTGGTGAGATATTGTATATGGTGTGGTGAGATATTGTATATGATGTATTGAGATATTGTATATGGTGTGGTGAGATATTGTATATGGTGTGGTGGGATATTGTATATGGTGTGGTGAGATATTGTGTTTGATGTAGTGAGATATTGTATATGGTGTGGTGAGATATTGTATATGGTGTGGTGACATATTGTGTTGGATGTAGTGAAATATTGTATATGATGTGGTGAGATATTGTATATGGTGTGGTGAGATATTGTATATGGTGTGGTGAGATATTGTATATGGTATGGTGAGATATTGTATATGATGTGGTGAGATTTTGTATATGATGTGGTGAGATATTGTGTATGATGTAGTGAGATATTGTATATGATGTGGTGAGATATTGTATATGATGTGGTGAGATATTGTATATGATGTGGTGAGATAGTGTGTATGATGTAGTGAGATATTGTTGATGATGTGGTGAGATATTGTATATGATGTGGTTGGATATTGTATATATTGTTGTAGAATATTGTATATGTTGTGTTGGGATATCGTATATATTGTTGTAGGATATTGTATATGATGTGGTGAGATATTATATATACTGTTGTAGGATATCGTATATGATGTGAGATAATGTTGATGATGTGGTGATATATTGTACATGATGTGGTAGGATATTGTATATATTGTTGAAGGATACTTTATATATTGTAGGATATTGTCCATGATGTGGTAGGATTTTGTATATATATTTGCAGGATATTGTATATGATGTGAGATAATGTTGATGATGTGGTGAGATATTGTACATGATGTGGTAGGATATTGTATATATTGTTGAAGGATATTGTATATGATGTGAGATAATGTTGATGATATGGTGGGATATTGTTGCTGAACATCCCTGTAGATTTAACACATTTCATGCGGCAGTATTCAAATATTTCACTGGCATAATAGTGGATTTAATCCTAAGACGTACATATCCCTCTGATTTTGTGTGTGTTTTTGGTATGTACCTCTGATTTAATCAAACAAACGCACCCTCGTGGCGTTCATGTTATATTTGACATGGCAAACTTGGAGACTTCGGAACGGCTACCGCCCTCGATGTATGATCAGGTAGTTGTTGAGAAGTCGGTTTTCCGCTCACATCCGTCATATCGGGCACTTCAGTCATCATGGAATGTTCGGCCCTATGGCGGATCAGAAGAGAAAAAGCTAATAATACTTGTCATTCTGAAATATTTGTTTGTTGTTTAACCCGCTGGATGCCGAGTTTTTGTTTCTGACGCACATATAACTACATACATTCAATGCAACAAATAGCCTGCCGTAAATGACGACAACTGAATTTCCTCGGTGACGTCAAAAGAAAAGGTGACATAACTCCGCTATGCTCAGCACTAGTTTATGTAATCCAGGTCAGTTGGTGAGAATTAGCAGTGGACACGATGCTATGTCATCTAGCGTCATCACCCGATCCTTTAAGTCACCTCTCGAGACAAGCATAGGTTGATGGGGAATAGTAACGTCACATTTTCCTGAATGTGTGATTGTCTCGAGTGTTGAAATGTCTCTACATCTTGGAATGAATATCGTCACGAATCAAGTAAACAATTACTTAGAGATATGCACGACCTTCATAGTAAGGAAGTCATACTTCTACATATGGGTACGAAATATCCAGCCCACTCAGCCAGCCTAGTTCGAATAAATCGTCTCTTTCTTCGAGACAGACATACATCGTAATAATTGAATTTTTTGCCCCGTGAAGATCGGGGTAGAATGGGTCTTCAGCAACCCATGCTTGCCGTAAATGGCGACTATGCTTGTCGTTAGAGGCGACTAACAGGAACGGTTGGTCAGACTCGCTGACTTGGTTGATGCATGTCATCGTATCCCAATTGCGTGGATCGATGCTCATGATGTAAATCACTGGATTGTCTGGTCCAGACTCGATTACTTACAGATCGCCGTCATATTGCTGGAATATTGCTGAGAGCGGCGTTAAACAACAAACAAACAAACTGAATTCGTGAGTGAGTTCGATCGCTACCCCACACCCGAAGTCACACAACAGATATTGGCTTACCTATCTTCCTTGGCAATAACGTTGACTTCAGAATGTTTAATTCTGTTCTTTGAGGGGCATTTCAACAGTGCCAAATATCGGTGTCGGAACTTGCTGCTGACCACGATGTATATGACAGGGTTGATGCAGGAGGAGAGTTTGGCAAACATGACTGGGGCGACAGTAAGCCAGGTAGGTACGGATGCAGCCTTTCCGAATGTCGCCCACAGCGAGATGATTGCGTACGGCATCCAGCAGAGCAGGAACACCAACACTAGCAGAAGGCATAGCTGAAATGACGGGCAGTTGTGAGTGAGTCAGTTTGTTTACATCAACTTAATGTGGGAAGATTTCGCAGGTTTCGCAACACAAGTAAGGCTAGAAAGCAGGTTATATAACATACATTCGTGACGCCTTTGGACGGGATTAAGATATGGCAACGGATGTATTGTCAAGAGTGGGCAAATGAGTTGGGTTTAACGCCGCTTTTAACAGGATTCCAGTTATATCACCGAGTGTCAGCTTTATGTAGGAGTAAAGCTCGAAGTGATGCAGGTCTCACACGTTTACCACTTTGATGAAACCCCCGAACACAACATATAGTTTTGTATTGTATCTTGGAAGACTGTGCCAACATACGTTTTATGAATATCGCCTGTCACCATCACTTTAACTTACTGTTTTTCAGGAAAATATTTAGGTGCCCCGTGTTCCTATCCATGTACATCCAATGATTACCAAGTAGGGTTGTGTTATTTGAAGAGCCAGGTGTACACGCTGACGTTGGTGTTAGCTTAGTGAGAAAGTACCTGCTGATACTGACGTTGCTGTTACATTAGTGTTGGTGTACCCTTGTGATATTGACGTTGCTGTTACCTTAGTGTTGGTGTACCCTTGTGATATTGACGTTGCTGTTACATTAGTGTTGGTGTACCCTTGTGATACTGACGTTGCAGTTACATTAGTGTTGGTGTACCCTTGTGATACTGACGTTGCTGTTACATTAGTGTTGGTGTACCCTTGTGATACTGACGTTGCAGTTACATTAGTGTTGGTGTACCCTTGTGATACTGACGTTGCTGTTACATTAGTGTTGGTGTACCCTTGTGATACTGACGTTGCTGTTACCTTAGTGTTGGTGTACCCTTGTGATACTGACGTTGCTGTTACATTAGTGTTGGTGTACCCTTGTGATACTGACGTTGATGTTACATTAGTGTTGGTGTACCCTTGTGATACTGACGTTGCTGTTACATTAGTGTTGGTGTACCCTTGTGATACTGACGTTGCTGTTACATTAGTGTTGGTGTACCCTTGTGATACTGACGTTGCTGTTACATTAGTGTTGGTGTACCCTTGTGATACTGACGTTGCTGTTACATTAGTGTTGGTGTACCCTTGTGGTACTGACGTTGCTGTTACATTAGTGTTGGTGTACCCTTGTGATACTGACGTTGCTGTTACATTAGTGTTGGTGTACCCTTGTGATACTGACGTTGCTGTTACATTAGTGTTGGTGTACCCTTGTGATACTGGCGTTGCTGTTACCTTAGTGTTGGTGTACCCTTGTGATACTGACGTTGCTGTTACATTAGTGTTGGTGTACCCTTGTGATACTCACGTTGCTGTTACCTTAGTGTTGGTGTACCCTTGTGATACTGACGTTGCAGTTACATTAGTGTTGGTGTACCCTTGTGATACTGACGTTGCTGTTACCTTAGTGGGGAGGCACCCTGTGAGGATACTGACGTTGTTGTTACCTAGTGAGATGGTACACTGATGACACTGACGTTGCTGTTACCTTAGTGAGGAGGTACACGGATGATACTGACGTTGTTGTTACCTTAGTGAGGAGGTACACTGGTGATACTGACGTTGTTGTTACCTTAGTGAGGAGGTACACTGGTGATACTGACGTTGCTGTTACCGTAGTGAGGAGGTACACGGATGATACTGACGTTGCTGTTACCTTAGTGAGGATGTACCCTGATGATACAGACGTTACTGTTACCTTAGTGAGAATGCTCCCTGATGATACAGACGTTGCTGTTACCTTAGTGAGAATGCTCCCTGATGATACAGACGTTGCTGTTACCTTAGTGAGAATGCTCCCTGGTGATACAGACGTTGCTGTTACCTTAGTGAGAATGCTCCCTGGTGATACTGATGTTGCTGTTACCTTAGTGAGAATGCTCCCTGGTGATACTGACGTTACTGTTACCTGAGTGAGAATGCTCCCTGGTGATACTGACGTTACTGTTATCGTAGTGAGGATGTAACCTGGTGATACAGTCGTTGCTGTTACCTGAGTGACTTGGTTTTCCTGCCGATTAGGACGTCGCTGCATCTCCGTCTTTGTGACCATGAGGATGTTGATGTAGCAGTAGATCATGACGATGACATTAAATATGACGATAAACACAACAAGGGATGTGATGAAAATTTTGTCTTTGATGCGTTCTCCGGCCCAATTCACTGTACACGATGTCTGGAGCAGACAGAACACACGGAATAAATTCAATCCATCTGATTTTCTCTGTTTCGTAGGGACGACACGCGATTACATCGAGAAGACCTGAAAAGGTTTTGCTTTTGTCGAATTTTAGAGTTTTATGAGGAATTAAACAAGCCAATCTAATCTAATTTCTATTGTCACTTCTATGAAAACGAATTGCTACGACGAAATAGTTCATCGACGACATATATACTACTCAAAAGAAGTTACAGAACACCCGATTTTCTCATTTAATTATGGTTAATCTGTCACGGCTGGTGGGTATTCCAACACAGCTTTCGAACTGCGGGTGTTCTTTAACGTGTTTGAGTAGTATACAAAATGGCCATACTTCTTGAGGTAATAGGGGCTGTCGGGTAGCCTAGTGGTTAAAGCGTTCGCTCGTCACACCGAAGACCCAGGTCCGATTCCCGACATGGGTACAACGTGTGAAGCCCATTTCTGGTGTCCCCCGCCGTGATATTGCTGGAATATTGCTAAAAGCGGCGTAACACCAAACTCACTCACTCACTCACTCGTTGGTTAGTTATCACTCTTTAGGTGATCATTGGTCTGTCGACCACCAGTGTCGCGTTGGCATTTCCTCCAGCAGTAACCTAACTCGCCATGATGTATGACCAACGTGACGTACCCCAAAACAGGCCGCCTTCGTGATCTATCAGATATCGTGTCTGCTCGACATTAAGGGCATAAAACAAATACGGACTGTTCCGCTCGAAGCGTGGTATTCATGTTAAACTGCAGCATGGTATCTCAGTGGGGGCAATAATTTCGGCATTAATCCGTCCGAGCAGACACACCCGCGCGTGCATGAGCGTCGCTTAATAAGTGAATAAAACGGCTCTCTGTTGGAACATATTTGTAGGACGTATGTAAAGACTGATATTTGACGTACCCCAAACGGCTCCTTCTTATAATTGACACCAGTAATCAAGGGCATCATCGCCCAGGCGAAGGCGTACATCCAGATGCCAGCGAGTATCTTCACCAGAAAATGTCGCCTGTTTTGAATAGTCGCTGGAAAAGTAGAGACTGTATTATCCATATTGTGTTAAGAAACGAAAACAGGAAAAATTTAACAGGGCTTACGTTCTGTAGACCCGAACGTATTCCAGTCGTGCCACTGGAATTGGGCTCCAAACAAAGCTCTGCTAACGAAGGGTCCTGGGTATATTTCGTAATACAGTAAACTACGGTTATAACGAACTGACGGATATAACGAACTAACTTTTTGGTCCCGACTATTTGCTGTAGATATGCTGTATATATGCTTACTTGTATATATAACGAACTAAAAGTAGTAGTCCCTTTGAGTTCGTTATAACCGTAGTTTACTGTAGAATGGCTATATATTACACCGCATGAAGTACAAGGTACCGGACAGGGCCACCACTGTGTAACATACCCGTGAGGATCCGGGGTAGAATAGGTCTTCAGCAACCCATGCTTGCCGTAAAAGGCGACTATGCTTGTTGTAAGAGGCGACTAACAGGATCGGGTGGTCAGGCAAGCTGACTTGGTTGATGCATGTCATCGTATCCCAATTGCGTGGATCGATGCTCATGATGTAAATCACTGGATTGTCTGGTCCATACTCGATTATTTACAGACCGCCGTCTGATGTAAATCACTGGATTGTCTGGTCCATACTCGATTATTTACAGACCGCCGTTATGTAGCTGGAATATTGCTGAATGTGGCGTTAAACAACAAACAAACAAACTGTGTGACATAAACATTATTAAAAAACTCAAATGTCAAAGACATTACGTGTCGGATGTAAATTATCGGGGTAGCATAACCCTTCATACTCCTTATCGCATCGCTACTAGATACAGTCAGATGTGGTCATAACTATGCATTAGGGTTAATCTTAATAAAACCGACAACACACAAATCCATTGAATTATCAGTGTTTATCTGGTCGATAACCAATTTTTTCTAATTCAAGCCTACAATTAAATGAATTATCGGAGAAATGACCATGACCCCCGCTGTGTTTGGTCATCAATGTCATGATTGTCAGAAATGAATATGGAGAACCCATGCTTCTGTAGAGTTAAAGATATAATGTTATAATCAGTCTCATTAAAGTCAGATCTTGGTGCTCGCTATCCCTACGCAACTACTGGAAATCTACTCAGCAACAAAACGTTTAATTTTCTTAACACAGACTTAATGGCTTCTTTGGACTATCTTGTTGTTTACAATATTCCTTTTAAATGTGCAAACTTAAGTATGTTTTTTCTGAGGACTGATAGATATGAGAAAATATATCGTCTTGTTCCATGTGACTATTTCGAGTGTGAAGCATTACATGGTTGAAACGAGAACATAACAACAGATCGCTGCATGAATTCACCTT
Source organism: Haliotis cracherodii (assembly GCF_022045235.1). Taxonomy (NCBI): domain Eukaryota; kingdom Metazoa; phylum Mollusca; class Gastropoda; order Lepetellida; family Haliotidae; genus Haliotis; species Haliotis cracherodii. The sequence continues at coordinate 22,235,005 of NW_027266319.1, forward strand.
GACCTGCCCGACAGGTTTCGCAACGCCAGTAAAGCTGGAAAGCAGGTTATATAACATACATTCGTGACGCCTTTGGACGGGATTAAGATATGGCAACGGATGTATTGTCAAGAGTGGGCAAATGAGTTGGGTTTAACGCCGCTTTTAACAGGATTCCAGTTATATCGCGGCGTCAGCTCAATGTGGGAGGAAAGCCCGAAGTGATGCAGGTCTCAGACGTTTACCACTTCAGTGAAACCCATGAGCACGGGTATGGTGCTGACAAACCTAGAAACATAATCGGGGCGAACCGGGATTCGAACCCACAATCATAGGTTTCTGGCGCGCCCAAAGGACACAACTCTGCACAGCGAATCGCGGCGCCTTAAACGACTGAGCCATCCGTGCCCCCGTTTTATCATGAATACGTTCACATACGATTGTTAGGTGTTAGGAGCGAGTTTGGTTTAACGCTGCTGTGGACAGTGTTTCAGTTATAGTACTGAACCACCTGATTCTTTTTCCCAGTTAACATGTTTGGTGTCTAAAAAGGGTGCGCACCCCCTTCAACCCTTTCCCCCTCACCCTGGATCCGCCAGTGGGTTGGGCGGTCGGGTAGCCTAGTTGTTAAAGCGTTCGCTCGTTACGCCGAAGACCCAGGTTCGATTCCCACCATGGGTACAATGTGTGAAGCCCATTCCTGGCCCGTCGTGATATTGCTGGAATATTGCTAAAAGCGGCGTAAAACCATACTCACTCACTCACTCACTCCGCCAGTTATGTTTACGTTTGGTAGGTTGAGATAGTAGATAGTCTAAGATAACTGATATTTCAGATGCATTATTCCACTGTAGGAAATAGGTAAAAATACAGACCGTTGAGACACGTGAAAATCCGGGGTAGAATAGGTTTTCAGCAACCCAAGCTTGTCGTGAAAGGCGACTACGCTTGTCATAAGAGGCGACTAACGGGATCGGGTGGTCAGGCCAGCTGACTTGGTTGATGCATGTCATCGTATCCCAATTGCATGGATTGATGCTCACGATATCAATCACTGGATAGTCTGGTCCAGAATCGATTTTGAACTGACCGCCGTCATGTAGCTGGAAGATTGCTGAGTGTGGCGTCAAACAACAAACAAACAAACAAACAAACAAACAGACAGACAGACAGACAGTTGGGAAATACAATAGAATACAATCGGATATTGCATCTTTGAGACAATATCTTTGGCGTCATTCTTGACATGAACATGTAGAAAACGGTAGCAGTAGTTACAGGACAACTTCTTGCAGATGATGAAGTAGCGTTCGAGGCTGACGGCTGACAGCGTTGATATGGAGGCGTGGCCAAACACGAAGCCGAGGAAGCCGTACACAGTACACCCTACATCTCCATACAGCCATTGCTGAAACGAACGAAACGTAAACCTATTATTATAAGTATCTCGTTTTACATAATTCATTTGTTGTACGCATATAAATAAAATAAACAATTATTGTGTCCTACATAAATGCTGAAACATCGATACAATGCATAAAGATCAGTTGAGCAAATCCTTTTGCTTTGACAAGTTAGAGTCATGTTTTTGTGGAACGGTATCTCAAGTTTCAGAGTCAAGCCAAAAGTAAATAGTACAGATGCGTGGTGTTTGCAGAGTTCTTCATACATTGCCAGCCTTATACGGGGCATTATTTTATATCACGTAAATGGTGAACCTCCATTCTTTTGCATACGATGTCAGCAGTTATTATGAGGAAACAATAAACATTACGTGGGAACAAAATTAATTAAATGAAAAGAATGAATAATTTAAGGGTTAGAAATTATATTTCCATGAAACGAAGTAATAATTCGCGAATTGTCCATCACAAGTCTATGTCCTGCCACACAAATATTCACCCGCGATTCCTGACAACTAAAGGGGGACGACTCTGTAGAATGAGATGTGGCGAATTAACCACTTGGCTTCTGCCGAAATAGTTTCCATTTTGCGATAAAGGTAAAATAGCGATGAAAATTATATGGATGGATCATTGAAAATCAGTGATGACACCAGGTGTTCGTGAAATATACGATAAATTATTCTTCTCTCTCACTAACCCCTCTCTGCTATTTGCACGAAAAGTATAATGGTCGTCATTTTAAGGACACATTCATATTAACGCATAACAAGAGATATGTTTAATATGTAACTATATATAACCATATATATATTTGATATTGACTATTTGTCAGTCACACCTGTTTGTTTGTTTCGTTTATTTGTTGTTTAACGCTGCACTCAGCAATAGTCCCGCTTTCTGAGGGCGGTCTGTAAATAATCGAGTTTGGATCAGACAATCCAGTGATCATCAGACATCATGAACATCTACGCAATTGGGATACGATGACATGCATCAACCAAGTCAGCGAGAATGACCACCCGATACCATTAGTCGCCTCTTACGTCAAGCATGAGTTGCTGAAGACCTATTCTAACCCGGATCCAACCTGTCTGTCAGTTGTTTTGTCGTATTTTTATGTGTTATAAAAACATTTGCAACCCTAAAAGAAGAAATATTGTTTTACAAAATTTGATAGATAGAACAGTTTGATTTGGTAGATGTATGGGGAAAACAAAATAAGAAAATAAAAAAATTACATGAAAAAATATATGTTGGCAAATGGTTTGTGAATATATCTTGTGTTTTTCGTCTATATACCCCTGTTACCTACCTGGGCGACGTTTGAAGACACGACGAAGGGGAAGCAAATGCCTGTCATACCGATGTCGGCGATGGCGAGGTTGAGCAACAGGATGTCGACGGAGGAGCGAAACTTAGTCTCAGTCACAAACATCACCACTGATACCACGTTTGAACTCACCCCAAACACACCTGATAACAAGAAACATGTCTATGACATAAGTATGGACTACCACTGGTTTAAAACACACCGGAATACAATCGAAAGCGACAAAACCATCATCATCATCATCATCATCATCATAATGATAATAATAATAATAGAAACGACAAATCCCTTTCCTTATTTATAATAATAATAACGACAAATCCCTTTCCAAATTCATATAAGAAAAGAGACAAATCCCTTTCAATAATAATAATAATGATAATAATAATAATAATAATAATAATAATAATAATAATAATAATAATAATAATAACGACAAATCCCTTTCCAAATTCATAATAAGAAAAGAGACAAATCCTTTTCCATATTTCTGATAATAAAAACGACGAATCCCTTTCCAAATTCATAATAAGAAAAGAGACAAAACCCTTTCCATATTCTTCATAATAAAAACGACAAATTCCATTCCAAATTCATAATAATAAAAGTTACAATGTTTTCCATATAAATAATAATAAAAACAACAAATCCCTTTCCATATTCATTATAAGAAACGAGGCAAACCCCTTCCCAAATTCATAATAATAAAAACGACAAATCCCTTTCCATATTCATAAGAAATGTCTGCCAAAAGCAGAGTCGATTGTACGATTCCGAATATGTCGTTTGAGAGAAGGTAACCCATGCGGGTAGACTCTTTGCTTTCAAAGAAAAAGGTGGAAAGCAATTCATGATTAAAAAACCCACAAATGATAGCGAAACAATGTTATATCGTAAAAACTCATATCAAGAACAAAACAAACTCTGAGATCCCACAGACACATTCAACTAATTTTACTTAGGAGACGCAAATGTTACAATTATATGCAAAATTATATATGAAATCGATCTGTATGCCCTCAACTAGGCGTAGCCTAGTGGTTGAAGCATTCGCTCGTCGATTCCCGACAGCAAAACCATACTCACTCACTCAATAATTCGGTGATACAATGGTGTTCTACTTTTACAAGTTTCAAAAACAAAACTCCGAGATACAGTATCTGGTATAAGATTCCTATTTGGAAAAGACAAAATAACTAATTAAACAGGTCAATAGCAAAACTGTCGGTTTCCTTGTCTGGAATCGGCTATTACCTGGTTTTAAATATGACTGATTTGAGTGAGTGATTGAGTGATTGAGTGAGTTTGATTTAACGACGATCTTGGCAATATTTCAGCAATATCACGGCGAGGGACACCAGCAATGGTTTCACACATTATACACATGTCGGGAATCGAACCCGGGTCTACGGCGTGACGAGCGAACGCGTTAGCCGGTAGGCTACCCGACCGTCCCTTGACTGATTTGCGCGCGTACTGAACATCGATATGTATGCATAACACCAAACGTTATTCATCTCACCTATGGAAGGGAAACTTTCAACCATTCATACACTGCCCACTTCAATTGGTTATTCCATGGATGTTATGATCCCTTTTTTATCTATTATCTGTAATCTTGTTCAAATATATTTTTGTTTGGCACGGTCTTTCACTGAGTCCGATATTGTATCAATCCTTATGTGACTCATCATTGTTGCTCTAGATATTAAACAACATCTTTGTCCTGTTTCTGTGAACTCGAACAATAAGGAAATATCCATATTTTACTTACATGTAAGAATTCTACGATATAAACTCCCTCGTATTCATGAGCAAATCTCTGAATATGATAAATTGTGTTTCTCAGAGACACACCTTGGTGATTCTGTGAACACAAATGCTATAAAAACAGACATTTATATTTCTCCTTATAGGAGGGGTAGGAATGGGTTTGTTTGTGGTATCACTGTAAATTTCTCGTTATTGTTGTATGTTAAGCTTGGGGAAGACTTAGAATAATAATTTTCTGAAAAAATGTGTTTCGAGTTGTTCTTGCCTCAGAGAGAATTATTATTATTATGTGCATGGTACAGACCACCTGACACCCCTGTGGCATATTGGGATCATCTGGAACATTCACTTGAACTGCACTAGATTATGCACCTCATGTTGATCTGCTCGGTGGTTTTAACGAAGATTTGCTCAATAGCAACTTTCTTCCTTTGCACAATATTGTAGTTAGGAAGAGTTTACGTAATGTAATTAAAGAGCTGACACGCATCACTCGGCATTCACAAACTCTGCTTGACCCTATTGTTATCAGTGACGATTGTAATTATAAAGAGTCGAGTGTTGTCGACTTCAGCGCGGATATATGTGACAACAAGGGGGTTGTGTTAGCTATATGATCTTGTCAATATCCCGGCTTGGTCCGGTTGATCATGTTGATGGTCCGGTTTTTATTAGCAGAAGCGGAAGCCCTTCCGGTTATGTAAATGAGCACGGCAATGGCGGGAATAAAAGACATCGAGACCAAACACCATTCGTCACCACTCGTCCCTTTCCGTAACCTGCAACAAGACTCGTCCCCCTATCGATGAATGTTATGTGCGAAAATACGACAAACCTACCAGAATGCGCGTATGATTTCAAGTTCTTCCTCAAAGAATCCCTCGGAAATAATTTTTGATTTTACATATGTTTTGCATCTAAAAATATACCTAAGACACAGTTAAATGTGTTCAGTCATACTGTATAATTCCGCACGTCCCAATGCGCTTTAAATTGCATCTGAAATATATATAATACATGGGGAAATAATATGTGAACCATTACGCAACGAGTTGACAATTGTTTTAGGTATGCCCGTTTGCGCTAAGACGGAACCCGGTCACAAAAATGGCCATGAGAGGGGCACGAGTCGCTATTCGGCTTGTCCCGGAATAACACGAGTTCGACACGAATGACCAAACACGAGCGTAAGAGAGATTTATTCAATATTGTAAAAGGTTTTACAGTGTCACAAAAGTACAGATTGACATTGGTGGCAGAGTGGAAATGGCGTTCTACTTTAAACTTCCTCCGAAATTTGAAGAGACGGTTTCGTATGAGAATTGGAAAAATGAACTGGCCATGTGGCAGTTGGTAACCAATCTCACTAAAGAAAAGCAAGCTTTGGCAGTCGCGCTTTCATTGACTGGAAAAGCTTGGGAAACTGCTTTGGAGGTAAAAACTGACGACCTTAACAAGGACACGGGTATGGCTAGCCTTATTGCGACACCTGACTTGGTGTTCTTTAAAGAAGAGAAAGACAGTAAGTACGAAGCATATTCAAAGTTTGACAGTTTTCGGAAGTATGAAAGCATGACGATTATGGATTACGTCTTTGAGTTTCAACATCGTTACAACATATGCAAAAGGCTTAAAATGATACTTCCCGATGCAGTTTTAGCATTCAAACTACTTGATAATGCTAACTTGAGTGTGAAGAGCGACAACTAGCACTCACCGTTAGTAATGACTGGAAGTTTGCGTCTATGAAATCTGCGCTGAAGATAATTTTTGGCGATACAACTGGTCACAATTCGGGAACTGATAAAAGTTCAGAGACTGTACCAATTCAAATGAAACAGGAATCTGCATTCTTCACACAAAGAAAGTTCTCAGGTGATAAATACAGACACCCTCAAGGCTTTCCATCTGTTTCGAAAACAGTGCCTAAAGGATCAAATCCTATCAACAGATTTGGAAAACGAACGAGGTGTGCTGTTTGTCAAAGCATCTATCATTGGTCGAAAGGTTGTCCAGATAAGTCAGAACATGTTAAACTGCCGGAACAATTGGAAAATGGTGAATCACAAAAGGAGATTAAGAGTTGTAACATAAGGCTTTTTGCAAAAGAACCAATCTCTGGTAATTCTGAAATTTTCATGGTGGAATCGATGGGATCCGCTATAATTGATACTGCGTGTACCAAAACTGTTTGTGGAAAACGATGACTTGATGATGAGTTGAAACCTAAACAGAAGAAAGATAGTTCAACGGCTCCAAGTCACAGAGGCTTTACATTTGGTGATGGTAACCTTGTTCATTCTTTTGAAAAGGTGACTATCCCTGCGAAGATTGGCAATACAGCTTGCAATATTGATACAGAAATGGTAAATGCTGACATTCCACTGTTGCTTAGCAAAGCCTCGCTAAAGAAAGCAGGCACTGTGCTAGATCTTAGCAAGGACACTGCTAGGATGTTTGATGCACCAGTTACTTTACAATTCACATCAAGTGGACATAACTGCATTGATATCCTGGAGGAAGAAAATGATGTGACTTTTGACAAGGCGGAAGAAATTCTGACTCTGACTGATGGTATGAGCAAGGATGAAAAACATAGGTACTGACTAAGCTACACAAACAGTTTGGACATGCCTCTTTTGAAAGGTTAAACAGACTCATTAAAATGCAGGCACAGACAACAAAGAGACATTTGATTTGCTGCAGCTAATAATAGAAAGTTGTGACACTTGTTTGAAATACAAAAGACCAAGTCCAAAGCCTGCTGTTGGGCTTCCTCTGGCTACTGAATACAATGTGACTGTCGCTGTTGACTTGCATGAACTTGGTCATAGTGAATGGTACCTACACATTATGGATGAGTTTACACGATTTAGTGTTGGCTGTATTATGAGAACAAAGCAATCAAGTGAGTTTGTAAAACTATTCATTCAAAATTGGATAAGTGTACATGGAGCTCCCAAGAAGTTTTACAGTGACAATGGAGGGGAGTTCAACAACAAGGAAGTGTGAGATATGGCAGAGAACTTTAACATTGAGGTCAAAACTATACCAGCGTACAGCCCTAGGGGTAATGGTCTACTGGAAAGAGACAACCAAACCCTTACAGAAATACTTATCAAGGTCAGAGCGGAAAATCAATGTGACTGGGAAACGGTTTTGAGTTGGGCTTTGATGGCTTTGATCAACTAGTATTTAGACAAAATCCGAATCTCCCAAGTGTCCTCACTGATCAAGCTCCTGCATTAGAAGTCACTGCTATCAGCAAAGTCGTGGGCAATCATATCACAGCACTTCACTCCACTAGAAAGGCGTTCATGGAGTCAGAATGTCCAGAAAGAATTCGTCGTGCACTTCGAAAACAAGTACGGCCTACTGGAGATAAGTATTCCTCTGGAGAAAAGGTTTATTATAAACGCCCTGATTGCAGAGAATGGAAAGGGCCAAGTACTGTTATTGGTCAAGATGGGGTGTTTGTTTTCGTTAGACATGGTGGTTTAACTTTTAGAGTACACCATTGTCGACTGCAGAGGGGCAAATGTCAAGTAGGAGAAAGTGATCGTGAAAATGTGATACATGAGAATATGTCAAATGAACAAGGTATTGATCAATGTAATGAGAATGAACACACATTGAAGAATGTGACAGTCGCCGCTACAGAAAACAGAAAAGAGGAAAATCATATGGAAGAAGATTGGGAAAGCAGATCGTTAGAATCAATGGAAACGTGAGAATTGAGCATGTTGGGAAATGAAACTATCCAGATGAAAACTGGACAACTGGTCAGGGACAAAGACAAACACTGTGGAACTATTCATCTTGCACAAGTACTTGGAAGGGCAGGAAAGCTAACTGGAAATACAAAAAATGGTATAACTTGGAGTTTTGTGAGCCAGAGAACGTTGAGGGAACAACAGCGTCTGTTGACCTCACCTGTGTTGACTTACTAGCTGTTAGTAATGCTGGAGATGGCCAACTCAAAGAATCTACATCAACTGAAAGGTTGCGTGAAAATAATAATGTTAAAGATGATAATGTCATGGTTTTTGAAAATGTGTGTTTTGAAGCAGCAAAATCCAAAGAAATGGATAGTTGGAAGAAAAATGCTGGGTATACAGAAGTCATTGATCATGGGCAGAAGTGTATTTCCACAAGGTGGATATGTATCATCAAAGAGTCAACGGATTGAATAGTTCCTAAGGCAAGATTAGTTGCTCGTGGGTTCGAGGAGGTGGATAATAAAGATCTACCAAGCAATTCCCCCACATGTTCTTCTGAGTCGCTGAGATAATTTTGGCTTTGTTTGCTCAATACAAGTGGAAAGTTCATTCCATGGACATTAAAAGTGTCTTTTTACAAGGAAGCAAGCTGTCAAGAGACATACATCTTCATCTCCCAAAAGAGGTCAGACAAAAGGGCATTATCGGGCATCTTTAAAAGTATGTGTATGGGCTATCAGATGCCTCATTTTATTGGTACAACAAAGTATGTGAAGTAATGCGAAACTGTGGTGCTAAAATATCAGTTGTAGACCCTTCCGTGTTCTACTGGTTGAATGAAACAAATGGCATTGAGGGAGTACTGGCAAGCCATGTTGACGACTTCATCTAGGGTGGATCAGCAACATATGAAGAATCTGTTGTCCCACAAAATAGATCAGCATTCAATGCGGGACGGGAAGAAGGTGATAACTTCTCTTATGTGGGCATTGAACTTGTCAGTGAGCAGAATGCTATTTTGATGAAACAAGACAATTATGTTGAAAATCTCAATCAGATCTCTCTTGACAAAGAAAGAGCATCTCAGCGTGATTCCCCACTGACAGCAACAAAACTTAATGTTTATCGATCAAAAGTGGGACGGATACTTTGGGTTGGTAGACAAAGTAGACCAGACATCATGTTTGATGCCAGCAGTTTGGCAGCCTCCATAAAGAAGTCTACTGTGCAAGATATTATTGAGGCCAATAAGGTTGTAAGGAAGTTGATGTCTGAAAAGGCTACCCTTCGATTCCAATTCCTGGGTGATGAGAATACCCTAGGACTACTTGTGTTCAGTGATGCCTCGCTTGCCAACTTACCTGATGGTGGCACTCAAGGAGGTCATCTCATATTGCTTGTTGGAGAAAACGGTTCTTTCTCACCCCTTAGTTGGCAATCAAGGCGTGTTCGGCGTGTAGTGAGGAGTATCTTAGCAGGGGAAACATTGGCCATGGCTGATGGCATTGACAGTTGTAAATTTCTTGCTACATTGTATTCTGAGTTGACAACTGGGCATGCACAACTAGATGTACTGCCAAGCACCTGTGTTACAGATTGTCATTCACTTTTCGATGCTGTGAAATCCACAAAGTTTGTGAATATAAAAGGCTTATAATGGAGATTATCAGTATTAAAGAACTCATTGAACAGAAACAAATCAGACGCATCCTATAGTCTCGGAGTAAGCAACAGTTCGCAGATTGTCTGACAAAAAGAGGTGCATCCTCATTCACTCTCTTGAAAGTCCTTGATGATGGTGTGGGGCACCATTACAATTGACAAAAATACAGATGGCGTGTATCGTTATTTCAACATTGTTCACTTCTGGTTCATATTTTGTGAGCATGACACCTTTTTTGTTTCTTTCACATTATCTTTTCTTTAAAAGAAATAGAAATGAGATTGTTAACTATATGATTTTGTCAATATCCCGACTTGGTCCGGTTGATCATGTTGATTGTCCGGTTTTTATGAGCGGAAGCGGAAGCTCTTCCGGTTATGTAAATGAGCAGGGCAATGGCGGGAATAAAAGACATCGAGACCAAACACGAGCATTAGAGAGATTCATTCAAAACTGTAAAAGGTTTTACAGTGTCACAAAAGTACAGATTGACAGTTGTTGTTTTGCTAACGAACTGCATTGATATCAAAAAGTCCTATGTAAGAGGTGCTGATTGAGTGCAATATGTGATAGTTTTCAGTCCAAGTGTAACTATTATATTAGTTGGGGGCACGGGTGGCCCAGTCGTCTAAGGCGCCGCGATTCGCTGTGCAGAGTTGCGTCCCTTGGGCACGCCAGAAACCTATTATTGTGGGTTCGAATCCCGGTTCGCCCCGATTATGTTTCTAGGTTTGTCAGCACCATACCCGTGCTCGTGGGTTTAACCGAAGTGGTAAACATCTGAGACCTGCATCACTTCGGGCTTTCCTCCCACATTAAGCTGACACGCTGTGATATAACTGGAATAATGATAAAGCGGCGTTAAACCCAACTCACTCACTCACTATATTAGTTTGTGTATATCAAGCCGTGCGGTTACGATAAGGACAATAGATAAATCTTGGTATGACTGTGAACTCCTAAAATAAAAGAATTAAGAACAAGAGATCGACTGAGAAAAAAGTTAGACTATCATGTAATTAAGGCGATTTATCTAAACATAGAAATGTTTTTTTAAATAATTTAAAGAAAGCTGCCAAGGATTTTTTTTAACTTAAACTTTTGATTATACTCTACACAGTTATAATATTATCGGAAGCCTCTGCGTTACTTGATTAAAGATTCTGGCGCCCAAACCGTGACCCCACCTCTGGTCAAAAATAACAACACAATACCTGAAGCATTTTCATATTTTGATAAAGCTGCAGCTCTCATCGATTATTTTTCGTCAGTTTCAAATGTTGAGGATGAAGGTACTTCGCTACCATATTTGTTAAAACTATGTGACCAAGTAATGGATTGTTTCGGTATCGAAAATCAAGAAATTTCAGATCTCAAAAAGTCTCTGCCGGTAAATTAAGCAAAAGGTCCCGACAATCTGAACTACAGCTTACTAAAAAATATATCACTTCCCATAGCCAATCCTCTACGTTTGTTAATCAATGTATCTCTTGAACAAAGAACATGTCCGTCACAGTGGAATCTAGGAAATGTAATGCTATTTTACAAAAAGGGAGATAAATCACTCCCTTACAGCTACATTCCTATTTCACAGTTATCTTGTCTTGGAAAATTATTTCAAAATCTTATTTTTAAAAGAAAGTATACATTCTTTTGGGAGAATATTCATCTTTCAAACACTTCAATCGGGATTCATGCCAAACAATTGTACAACATACAACCGATCGAAATTTATCTGTTGTTCATATTTGTAAAACGGTATATTGCATAAGCTTCATTAATATGGTTTTACTTGTAAACTATTAGCGTGGTGTAGTAGTTATCTGTCAGATCGTTGCCAAAGAGTATTTATTAATGGTAATTTATCAAGGAAAACAATTCATCAAAGCAGGTGTCCCCCTGGGTTCTGTACTGGAGCTGTTCCTATATCTAGTTTACAAAAATATTTCCGGATTATTCGCAGATGATACATGTATAGGCACTTCATCTACTGATATAATTTTAATTGAAGAAAGACTAAGAGCTACTCTCCCTTCATCATCGGGCAAGCACATGGCTTGAAAATGAATAGGTGTCACTTCATCTCAAGATACTAAATGGACTACACATGTTTCAATTATTGCTAGGTCAACAACAAAAATGGTTTCAGCTAGGAGTAAACTTAAATATAAATTAAATAGATACAATATTTCAAAAATCAGTTTAACATTTATAAGACCTACTCTTGAATACTCATCTGAGGCTTGGGACAACTGTTCTGCCTATATTGAAAATAAACTTGAATTGATACACCTCGATGCTGCCAGAATTGTTACAGGTTTGACCAAAGTACGTTTCAAGTCATTTACTAGTATTACAGTTTAATTTAAACAGTGGAATTCACAAAATGAAAATGTTAAAACAGTTCTTCTATGGTTGAATTTAAAACAAACATGTATCCAAATGTTATAAGATCTCAAAGGATAATCATACACACCAGACTTTGACATAGATGCGGCAATCTCAGTGGTTATTTATTTAGAGTTAATTTGTCGGACACTATTTATTGCTCTTGTGGTTCCCCGTGCAAAAATGCTTTTCAATATTTTCTCGAAGGTAAGCAGTATACTATAATAACTAAAACTATGCCCATCAATTGGTAGCGGAAGCAAACATATTATAAATTTAATTTAATTTTATCTAACAAGAAATATTTATCACAAGATAGTTCTCTACTGTAACTTGTACATTCAATACGTGTTGGTTACAGAACAAAAAATCTTAGTATTTTTTAATTGGTTCTGGTATACATTATGACTAATATGTTGAAGTGAAACAATCATATTTTATGCAATTATCACAGCTTAGTAAAACTTTATAGTTCCCACCCTTTTGTTAAGTCCCCAATGTCCATCAATGACAGAGTTTTATTAACAACTAGGAAAACATTAAATATCTTTTACAAATGTACCATTGTATAAAAAGTATAAAATACATATCAATGTATCAAGTATATATGCATGCGTGTGTTTGTGTGTGTGTGTGTGAATGAGTATGTATGTCTATATGTATGTGTGTATATATTTATATATGTACGTGTACATGTATGTGTATGTTTATGTATTATATGTATCACTGGTATATAGTTTCTCTGCACTGTACATATATTCTGTACGATCATTATAGTGGGGCGGTTAAGGCTAAAATTGTGCACTTTGGATTAAAAGCACCAAACTTGGCACACTTATACATTGAACCGTTCCGAATATTTTTGGATATGGATCCACCTCATATCACAATGTGATGACATGTATGTTGGAGGAGGCCTCGTAAGTGTGTCACTTGTGCCTACGCCGTTTGATTTATTGCAATAGAATACGTGTAAAATCAAATCGGTGGTTCATTTCACAAATACATGCAAAGGCATGTCAATTGTACAACTGAGAAAATGTGTGTCTTAGGGTGGACCGGCACAGGATCACCGGAATACAAGAAACGTTTGTATGAAAAACAACATCGATTATTCAGTTGGATGAGCGTTCGCTCTTCATACCGAGGGCTCGGGTTCGATTCCCCACTCGTAACTGTGATATCTCATCGCCATACATGCAACTCCACGCACTGTTGTATTTGCTTAGTCCCCAACAGGTTTTATATAATGTTTTCCACTGTTTAAAGCCAGTGTTTCAATTGACACTTTTAGTATGATAATAAGGCTTACAATGTTCATTATTGGGTGAGCACACACTATAATATCCATCAGGTATATCATGACTTTCTTTATTGATAAATTATTATCACCTCGCACAGTACCTATATTGGTTCACTGTGGGTAATGTAATCACAGAGAGCAACTTCATCACGGTTGTCGCGTTGTGTTATCAATAGCAAAAGCAGTTGAATATACTGTTTATTTGTTATTCCCGGGATTGTAACATACGTAAATACATAAATACACTTAGGAGACAAACCTACTGTGTTTTGAAATTTGATGTAGTCCCACTGTAGAATAGATACCTCTTTATTTTAATTTTGAACCGAGCGCTTTAGCGCTGTTTTTAAATTATAGTAAAGAGGTATCTATTCTACAGTGGAACTACATCAAATTTCAAAACACAGTAGGTTTATCTCCATTCTACCATGACGGCAACAACACTTTGAAAACGGCGCTTTCTGGCAACGCGAAACAACACAGGCACACAGGTCTGCAATCTTAGAACGTTCCGAAAAGTGGTCACAGGTAGTTATATATGTTACAATTATTACTTAAGTTCAAGATTAAAAACACCATAGTCGTGAGTAGTTCAAAATAAGTGTTCAAAACACAAAGTTTTCCAAAAGAAGTTGACAAATAACACTCCAAACTTCAGCATCTTGTGTACACATTCTCTGTAACGAGTTATAGAATGAAGCAAGATGACAACCCCGATCTATTAACATGTAGATTATCTGGGATTGGTCGAGCCTGCTGGTACATCAATATGATTACCAATGTGACTGAATATGACTGAACAGCCGCTTTTAGGCTGCAGACTAGACGGATATTTTGAAACGAGGAATCTGCGGGTGTGACCTGTGAATTTCAAGATTCCACGGGTCCAAAGCAAGATAGTGACAGATCTTAGACATTTGTGGCCCAGAAATAGTGCACCGTGTATGATTTTCGTAATTGTACGTGTTCTGCAATGAATTTCATCAAGTTTGATAAGCTGTCGCTTCAGTTGGGACATTGTTTTCGTGGACTTTCGAAGGGGAGTGTTTTCTGGTGGACTTTCAGATCCCCTCCTGCCAAATTCTGACGGTGGTGGTTGATGGAGATGGCAACGAATATCGATCACAAAAAGGTTTGTAAACAACATGTTGTCATGAATAAAGTTTTTTCAAACAGCTTTTATAATGTTATATTTTACTTTCATTGTCGGTTATTTCAATGAGGAAATAGCTTAAATTGTTCCGATTCTGGCACCATAGAACATTTCTGTAACAGTTTCATAAACATTTCATTTGTATGCAAAAGATATGCCTTCGTTAAATCTTAAATGATGTCATCATCGAAGCAGTCAGGGTCGCGGCCTAGAACGCCCCAAACATCCGATATCAATCTACCCTATTTACTCTATTTGAAGCTACGCCGTCTATTAATTTCGCGAGAGCCCTTGACTCGGCGTGTATTAGAGACCTGGCTGGTATTAGAGACCCAGCGTGTATTAGAGGAAATAAAGATTCGTTTTACAGTTCATAGGGGGGTGATCGATCGTCAGCCATTTTTTTTATGAATCGATATGTATGCTTTCCATGTATTCATGCGCACATTTTTGTGTGAAAAGACTTAATATATTTGAAAGGGGTTTCCGTAGCAAAAAGGAAACCTCTTTTTAACCAATCAGAATCAAGCATTCATCAATGTCATGGTAGAAAAAAATAATAACTTCAGTATGACAAGCACTTATAATAGAAATGTCAAGCACAAGACTGGATTGTGTTATTCTGAAAATCGTACAGTTTGTTGGTTGGTTGTTGTTTAACGCCGCACTCAGCAATATTCCACCAATATGACGGCAGTCTGTAAATAATCGAGTCTGGGCCAGACAATCCAGTGATTGACATCATGAGCATCGATCCCCGCAAGTAGTACAGACTGAACTGACCTGACTCACCCAATGATTTTAGTCGACGTCTCTACTGCTCAGTTTCAACCACAATTAACTGGTAACTTCAAAAACTACAGGTTCACAGCAAGAAACCTTACAGCAGTACATGCTTGGTTCTCCAATCCAACGCCATCCATTCCAAACCAGCTCATCTTGGTTACATGGTGTGCGACATCAAATTGTTGTGTTAGTAATCACCTCACATCAATAACGAACTAAGTAAATCCGTTATCTTCTTTCGAGAATACTATTAGATAAGGCATATCCTGGCAGAAACAATTGCACCATTACCACAGGATCAAGCGTGGAGGGCACCAAATAATCCACACAATCGGCGGGCATATGAGCGTATTTGCGGTGAATTTGCTATTTCTACAAATACAGATTGGCGTCAGCGGGGAGCTAACCATGGCCCAGGTGTACCAAACGGTGGCACACGCTCTGTTAAAGACGCCAGCGATGATTTACTGAAAAGGGACATACAACCTGTACTTTGACAGAATTTTGCTCTCTCGAGTAATGATTTGAGAGATGATCGTATGAACTTGGTGGTTTCGGTGTGGACAAGATTGAGCAACCACAAGAATCTGAAAATTCTTTGACAAAATTCATTTAATACAAATTAGAAGGTCTTACTCATCCTTGTATAGGAGAACTTAATGACTCAATTAGAACTTCTGTATGGGTTCTTGGTGGAGCTCAGGCTCAAACAGGCACAAACATCATTGGTGTAGGCTCTGCACTTAAGGCCAACGTAGAGGATGCTATTTCGTCACCTGTTGATCTACCTTCAGCTATCAAGCGATATCAAGATGTAATATAGTATGCCGGTTCTAAAATAGACTATGTTTAGGAAATGGTCTGTATTTGTGACCAAGTAACATGGAACTTAACATTGGACACGTATATTAGGTTATAAAAATAAAATTGTAATTGCTACTGATAAACAAACACGAGGTATCAATTCGGATCTTAACCCCACCTTAGAACTCAACCACGCACGGGCGAAACATGAATAGTCAAAGCACAGTCATCCTCTGTCACTGAACCGCGTTAATTGAACCAAACCCCATCTCAACCAACACATACTGTAACCTAAAATCATCAACATACCGATAACAAAAACGATACTAAAAGTAGTGAGCAGCTACATACAACAGCCCTGAAATTGCTTCAATCACTTCCCATAAGTATTGACCAAGCAAAGTCTTAGCTAATAAATTCAAGAGCCAGGATACAATACTTTCTAATATACCAGGATCCCTGCAAGCGTTAAATGCTTTTTGTCAAGTCTTTTACACCGCCCTTATCACCACCTGTAGGTGTGTATCCAAGACCCCCATCAGTGAGAACCAAAGTTTATATAATATATTCCAATGCAGTTGAAATACTGGCAAAGGTTATGCCCTTTTCTCTGAACAATGTTTTCAATATTACAGCCAGTGTTTATTGAGAACGTGATCAATAGTTTCTCGAATTTGGTTGATTTGGTGACCGAAGTGCTTCTCTATTAGTGGAAGCCGCTTTCAAGCAGGCGGATCTTTCATCTTCTATGTTAAGCCAAAGACGTATGTACATGTGTAGATCTAGGTACGTCTTTGGTTAAACAATCTTTCTGAATTATGGCGTCTACTGAATTCATCTTCTGCCTGTGTAAGTTTTGTTTTCTCATAAGCTAAATACTTGTCGAGTGCATTTAACATAGCTGTACTATTGATGAGTGATTTGGTTGGTTTGTTTGTTTGTTGTTTAACGCCGCAATCAGCAATATTCCAGCTGTATGACGGCGGTCTGTAAATAATCGAGTCTGGGCCAGACAATTCAGTGATTAATATCATGAGCATCAGTCCACGCAATTGCGATCGATGACATGCATCAACCAAGTCAGCGAGCCTGACAACCCGATCCAGTTAGTCACCTTTTACGACAATCATAGTCACCTTGTACGGCAAGCATGGGTTGCTGAATATCTATTCTACCCTGGATCTTCACGGATCTATTGATGAGTGACCCGCATTGATTGTATTGCCTTGTCTAGGCCTCGTATATCTCTAATAGTTCTCTGTAAAGATGTAGACTCTGTCTTTAATAGAGAATCATTAATGGTATTCAAGAGTTCATCAATTTCATCTTAAGCCTCTTTAGCATGCTGTGGTATGTCTTTCAAATTATCTTTATCCATGGCAGATGCTGTTGTACCAAGTTAAGTGTGCCCTGTTTGAAAACCCTTAGTGATCTTTGCAGCAGGTTTTGCTTGTGAGCTGTCAGTCTTCAAAACCCAATTCATTACAAACAAGGTTGATACCACTGCGTTGTCGGGCTTTTGTAGACAATGCTATGGATTTCCAAGTACGAGAATTCATAAGATCAATAGTTGGAGAGACAGGCAGTTACAGTATTCCTTTAGTAGTGTCTGTTAGATTATAACTAATAATCCAAGTACCATTAATCAGAAGCAGACACTTCGGTTCACGTTCCTAATCTTGGTGCTCATCATGATGTGATACCTCCAGGAACTGTTCTGCGAGCTTTTACAATTAGTTTGACTTCTACTGATGAAAATATGGGAGCTTGTTCAGAACATAGGTCGGGCAATTGTACAGAAAACCACGATTAAAATCAGTGGCAATGAGGTCATGAGTATTGACGAATGCTATGTATAATACTCTCTGGAGAACAGCAAAGGGGCGAGAAAACTTACATTAGCAAGGTATTGATACTACAAGCGCTCGGAATCAAACGAGACGTCATGGGGCTTCTGAGGGTGATGATGTTACGATGAAAAACTATACTTGACTTTGAGTTACCAGAGCGCCACATGCCCTTGTACCAAGAAACTCTCGGTGAAAGGTTAAAAATATGAACTCACTTTTAATGACTACAACAGAGTAGTCTAAACCCCTGGTGACACAGAAGCCAGCTATTCCATAGACAATATCACACAGGAGTATGGAGCGGGGGACGGGGAGAATAGTTTTACATACAATTAATGCTGAAACTTTCGCTTGACATGTACGTAAAGGGAGCATTTATTATTATGCATGGCAGATGGTTAATTGTGCTGGACATTGGTAAGTAATCACTGGACGGAAGGTGAGAGAACACACGATAGGTGCCAGGGTATCTCACCCTGTTGTATGGTGTATCCGTGGCTGTGGGTACAAGGTCAACCCACAAAGAGCGGACACGGTTGGATGAGGAAATGTCCCCTGATGCATACACAGGCACACAGTGATCTAGCCTGTTTAATTATTGCAATTAATATAATGAAGTTAGTGAGCTCAGTACTTTCATCCGAAAGATAACTGCCATTGATTGTTAAATTGTTACACTGTGACCAACGCCCGCCTATCAACAAACTACCACCGACTTGTATAATTGGAAGGTTTGACGCCATCCTAATCCTGATACCGTTAGTCGCCCCTTGCGACAAGGATGGGGTTGCTGAGGGCAATTTCTAACCCAGGAAGGGTTGTTTGGCTTATATGACCGATTGACTCAGTGTTTACTTTATCATCACTATTTGATGCTCGTGATATAGTCGGAATCGTAAAATCGACTCTGCTTTTGGCAGAGATTTCTTATAAATATATCAGTTGAGGCAAATAAAGACTGAGTCATTCATCCCATTTTGTGAGCGTTAATTACGTCTCACCAGAATGCGTCAGCTTGTATGAATATAAAACATCAACGTCAGAGAATAAAGAGTAAGTCTCGATTTTACGCCGAAACAGATTCCATTGGGCGTAAAAAGCAAACTAAGCGTTGAAAATTATATGATTATCTTGGTGGAGCGATGCCTGAATGGAGCAAATTTTAATTGAGTGGATTTGTACATTGACAGCAACATAGACATACCGCTCAGAGTTAGATCCATCACTGAGTTTCAGTGATCCATTCGTGTGATGTTCATCGCTATTTCGCCTTTTACGTCCAATGCAATCTGTTTCGGCGGATGATCGAACCTGGTTATTCTCTGGCGTTTGACAGACAAAAATTCACAGTCAGCTAACGCCGTGTTCGACTTACCTGAAATAAGCAAAAAGACACCGACACCTATGTACTCCGCTTTGGATAACGGTAAATCGCTGGCTGTTGACGCATTAAAGCTGCTGTCCATGTCCATGCTCCACAATCAGCTGCCTGACACGACACGCCACCAAAGGAGAAATGTGACACTAACTGACACAAAATATCCTTGTGTGAATCTGTTTTTCCAATCATGTATCCGTGTGTAGTTGAGCGGGTGTGGTCAATGTGGTGTGGTGCGTGTTGGATATAAGTATTTGGCAGTCGGTGACCACTGTGCTTCCCGGAAGCTCATTTGGTCAGCCAATGACGCCTCGACAACATCATTAGGCACAATGTATTGATTTATTAACCTACAGATAATAAAGACTTTGGCGTTGACGTAACATGAATATATGAATGACGGTGTGTTTGGTGTACTTTAATCAACACCTTGTTCAATGCGCTTGGTGCTACAGACATCTGCACATGGCCATGTGATAAGTACATTTGTAATTCCATCGCTATTGATATAAACAAGATTTGTTATTTCGTTTGAAAGGATTAATTACCACCGGTCGCACGGCGTTTCCTAATCCCTCCTTTGTTGTACCCGGATAGTTTGGTATATTCGACGTTGTACTGTTATGATGTGTTTGCTTTGTCAATTTAGACTTTGTTATGATCGCAATAGCTTTGATATACTTTAATAATCTGAGTGAAAATAAAGCTGTTGGTTTGATAATATAGAAACATATTATTGCGACCAAAGACATTTTTTCTACATTTTATTATGAATTATTTAACTTTGTAATTGAGAGTGGATATTTTCCAGAATCCTGGTCAGCAGGGAGTATTGAACCGATATATAAGAAGAAAGGCGACGCTAATAGACCAGAAAACTATCGACCAATAACTCTTTTATCCTGTCTCGGAAAGTTGTTCACCAGACTTAACAAATATGTGGAAGAAAACAACCCTCTTTCAGAGATTCAGGCGGGTTTCAGAACAGGATATATGCGACAGTGGACCACATCTTTGTATTAAACAGTCTAATGGATATTTTAAAATCCACAAAAACGAAACTATACTGTGTGTTCATTAGATTTTCAAAAAGGCTTTTGACAGCATATGGAGAGTTGGGTTATGGCGGAAACTGCTTTCCTACGAAATACATGGAAAACTCTTTAAGGTAATATTTAACATGTACGATCATATTCAATCATGTGTGAAACCTGATGGTGACATTTCAGGATATTTTCACTGTGCAAGGTGAAAACCTATCGTCTCTTCTATTGTCACTGTTTCAAAGTTGTTGGAGCAGGTCCAGCAAAGAAAAGTAAACATGTCTTTATTGAATGATAAACAACTTGATCTTGTAGATGATTATGTTTATCTAGGTGTTAAATTCCGTAAACATCGTAAAATACCAATGCAATGACCAAGTCAAAGAGCCATGTTTATTTTGTCATCTAAGGCCAGAAATCTCAGCCTACTGGTTTATACCATTACATAGAGTCGACTTTACTATACCAGTACATAGAGTCGACTTACATACCAGTACATATTGGTACAGTCGACTTTACTATACCAGGACATATTGGTATAGTGGACTTTACTCTACCAGGAGATATTGGTACAGTCGACTTTACTATACCAGGACATATTGGTATAGTGGACTTTACTCTACCAGGACATATTGGTACAGTCGACTTTACTATACCAGGACATATTGGTATAGTGGACTTTACTCTACCAGGACATATTGGTACAGTCGACTTTACTATACCAGGACATATTGGTACAGTCGACTTCACTATACCAGTACATATTGTACAGTCAACTTTACTATACCGGGACATATTGGTTCAGTCGATTTGACTACACCAGTACATATTGGTACAGTCGACTTTACTATACCGTTACATTTTGGTACAGTCGACTTCACTATACCAGAACATATTGGTATAGTCGACTTTACTATACCAGGACATATTGTACAGTCGACTTTACTACACCAGTACATATTGCACAGTCGATTTGACTACACCAGTACATATTGTATAGACGACTTTACTTTACCAGTACATATTGTACAGTCGACTTTACTACACCAGTACATATTGTACAGACGACTTTACTACACCAGTACATATTGTACAGTCGACGTTACTACACCAGTACATATTGTACAGTCGATTTGACTATACCAGTACATATTGTACAGACGACTTTACTACACCAGTACATATTGTACAGACGACTTTACTATACCAGTACATATTGTACAGACGACTTTACTACACCAGTACATATTGTACAGACGACGTTACTACACCAGTACATATTGTACAGTCGATTTGACTACACCAGTACATATTGTACAGACGACTTTACTACACCAGTACATATTGTACAGACGACTTTACTATACCAGTACATATTGTACAGACGACTTTACTACACCAGTACATATTGTACAGACGACGTTACTACACCAGTACATATTGTACAGTCGATTTGACTACACCAGTACATATTGTACAGACGACTTTACTTTACCAGTACATATTGTACAGTCGACTATATCATGTCCTGACATCGTTTCTCTATTCGACTATATAATATCTTGGTATTGTTCCGTACTAGACTATATCAGATCCTGATATTGTGTTACTTTTATAGGAGTATAAGAATTAACACTGTTGTGCACACATTGCGTGGAATTGCGTGGTCTTGCGTGGACTTGCGCAGTGTGCACACCTGCTTTTTCTAACGGGTTATATATCCATATTGAATGAAGTCTTTGAGAAGTTGGAAGAACATGAATAAATGACACTTTTAATGGACAACAACTTCTTTATTATTAGAGTTAATAAATATATACATGATACTAAGTTTACATAAGGTATGATTAATGTACGGAGTTAATAAATATATACATGATACTACGTTTACATAAGGTATGATTAATGTACGGAGTTGATAAATATATACATGATACTATGTTTACATAAGGTATGATTAAGGTACGGACTTAATAAATATATACATGATACTATGTTTACATAAGGTATGATTAATGTACGGAGTTAATAAATATATACATGATACTAGGTTTACATAAGGTATGAATAATGTACGGAGTTAATAAATATATACATGGTACTATGTTTACATAAGGTATGATTAATTACGTAGTGAATAAATATATACATGTTTATGAAATTGCTAATGTGTTGTGTGATATGTCATGTTGAAATATGATATAAGATAGGTGTGATATATGGTACGATGGTATGTATGGTATGTTATGATATGATAATGGTATATGAAATAATACCATATAGTATGATCTTATAATAATGATACAATATGATATGATGTTATAGAATATGTTGTATGATATAACAAGTTGTGATATGGTAAAATGGAAATTATGAAATTACAGGGTATGACATTGTACTGTATGTGTGAAATTATGCGACTGCGTTGAGATGCGAGGTGGAATGACGTGAGGTGATTTGGTGAGATATGTACATAAATGGTATAAAATTGTATATTCTTCAAATTGTACTATAGGCCTGTGGCCTCTTCAGTATGTGAAATAAAGATTGATTGATACTATGTTTACATAAGGTATGATTAATGTACGGTCATGTCAATACAACGACAACGCTAATGGGATTAACAGGAGAGAAGCCAATTAAGTACAATGAAGGCGTGAAGATGGAGCTGGGTGTGAAACATCAACCACAATGGAGACCTTGATTGTATTGTTGTTAGTGTTACAGTGCTACCATAATCAGCTCCTTGATATCACCCCAGCACTGGTGCTCCTGCAGAGAGGAGAGGAGGGGGTGTGTGGGTGTGGGTGTGGGTGTGGGTGTGGGTGTGGGTGTGGGTGTGGGTGTTAGTTTAAGAGAGAGGGGTGAGAGAGGAGAGCGTTAGGGATGAAGGGCGAGAGAGAGAGAGAGAGAGAGAGAGAGAGAGAGAGAGAGAGAGAGAGAGAGAGAGAGAGAGAGAGAGAGAGAGAGATGCATTATACATATGCCCTGAACATAAAGTGAAGTCCGCACGCACACACGGGTCAGTCGAATTTGCTTAGGCAGGAGGCGACCTCTTAAACACTTAATGCAACAACAACACACTCACACATACACACACGCTCAGGTATACCCATATGCATTCATGAACATGCGTACACGCAAACATAATCTATTTTGACATTATCATGTGCATGATGCTACTCTGTGAACAGTGAGTATTATGTCATTAATCTCTGCCTATCACACTTCAAGTTCTCCACTACAATGTTGTGTTCGGTACATTTACTGTCACTTTGGCATATGTTTTCCCCAGTTTTTCGCCCTTTAATGTGAATGTATTCACTAATTCAAGCATGTTATTGTACTTGCTGTCGAAGTTCTTTCTGGCACACTTAATGACTAACCCACAACCTTGGAGGCTAGGGGTGCAAATTTTAAAGTTGCTTTAAGAAACTACCCTCAAACTAATGATCTCCCACTGCACCGGAGTCACCAATCGGACAGAGACTGTCAGTGAAAGAAACATTTTGTCGATAGTATTACTTGTACGAAAATTGTACCATACGTTTTACGCGGTAACAATACATAATTTTCAAAGGAACAGTTTGCTATTCTTATTAAATTATGTTGTTTCATCACATTCCGAAAGTGGCAGAATTCTCTTCTTGTTTTTTGGACCATACCAAGAAGAAGAGAAGGAAAAAAATTCATTAAAGTATCACACATTGTAAAATGCAAGTATCACAATAGAACCTCACTTCCATCCTATTAGGGGGCACGGGTGGCCCAGTCGTCTAAGGCGCCGCGATTCGCTGTGCAGGGTTGCGTCCCTTGGGCACGCCAGAAACCTATGATTGTGGGTTCGAATCCTGGTTCGCCCCAATTATGTTTCTAGGTTTGTCAGCACCATACCTGTGCTCGTGGGTTTCACCGAAGTGGTAAACGTCTTAGACCTGCATCACTTCGGGCTTTCCTACCACATTAAGCTGACACGCTGTGATGTAACTGGAATACTGTTAAAAGTGGCGTTCAACTCACTCACTGCTTCCATCCTATTAACTGGCACTGGTTTTCTTCACGTCAATCGCTAGGAGATGGCTCGGGACGTATTCAGATTTGTCAACAAAATGTCCCCATGTTACATCAAAACCTAAAAGGCAGAAAGTAACGGCGGAGATCCCCAGGGTTAAATCATCAGATTTAGGAGATAAAGCTACTGTGTTTTGAAATTTGATGTAGTCCCACTGTAGAGTAGATACCTCTTATTGTAATCTGGAACCGAGCGCGTTATGTATCAAAACAAATATTACTTAAGTTCAACATTAAACCCATAGTTTTTAGTAGTTCGAAATAACTGTTGAAACACATAGTTTTTCAAAACGAAGTTGACAAATAACCATCCAAACTTAGTACAAAGATCGGTGTTCCAATTCAATCGCAACCTATTGTGTACTCGCAACGTCGTTTCTTGGAAGTCGAATATGTCACTTCCATTGTAGGGGTGACAGGTTGTATAAATTGTTTTAAAAATGCTAAACGAATATATTTCTCAAACAAACTTCATGAAATAACATTCCACTATTTATTTTACACGTGTAAGTCTTATTAGTTAGTAAGTAAATAATGATAATACTAAAAATAAATGCCTCTCCACCCCGAATTTGGATATGGCCTAACTTGACCTACATCACGGTTACTTATACCTAACAACTGTCAATGTCTGTAAATATTGTTGTTTACATAACCCTAAGACAAGTTACACGAAACAAGATGACAACGCTGATATATTATGTGGTTTAACGTTAACCTGTAGATTACGAAAAATCTTAGAATTAAAAAATAAAGTTTGCTCTATCCCCTAGTGTTGTGCCCTGAACTATTATTGATAAAACGCTATAATTCCTCCCAGGGAATACTATTAAATTATTCGACAAGTTTAAAGCAACCATATCAGCGATCGATAATTTATGTGGATGCATCATCTTGATTGACACAAATGATAGAACAATGTTACCGTGGATACATAAGATCAAGGGGAAGGCAATTTGACCAGCGCCATGCCGTCAGCGTAT
The DNA here is from genome assembly GCF_022045235.1 of Haliotis cracherodii. NCBI lineage: Eukaryota > Metazoa > Mollusca > Gastropoda > Lepetellida > Haliotidae > Haliotis > Haliotis cracherodii. The sequence continues at coordinate 22,260,634 of NW_027266319.1, forward strand.
TAGGATATAATATGATTATGTTGAGAAATAATAAGCATCCAGCTCCATCAACCCATCACTGTCAGGCTGAGGACTTTTCAGCCACCCCTCGCGGCACGATTTCCTCATTTCCGACGACGAGATGAAACATAAAAGTATAATGGTTTCAATACCGACATTCAAGCTACCTGTAGGTCAGGGCATGCTTACCGTTTTGCGCGAACACCCGGTGTCATCACTGATTTTCAGTGATCCATTCATATTAATTTCACCGCTTTATTGTCTTTTACGCCAATTGGAATATGTTTCTGTGGATAATCGTGACTTGGTATTCTCTAGCGTTGACGTATTATGAAATATACATTTGAAAAACAATCCCGATGAACAAAACAGTACGAAAAGATATTGTCGTCACACACAGCATATTCTCACCAAGAGAGCTGAGTTTCAATGGCCCTTGTTGTATATGCGAGTTGACGTCATACAACATAAGGGAGAGAATTTATCCATAAATTCTCTTCCTTATGTGTATCACTTCTAGGTGCCTTTCAAAGACGTCATACATCATGTAGATTTTCATTTATAGTAAGTTGTTTTTCGTATCGAATGCTTAGTGGTTAGTCTGTCTTACAGACCCTGATACAAATATTTATCATATAATGGGTAGGTTTCTCGGCAGGATAAAGCCAACGGATAAAAACGATATCCGTTGGGGTCATATGTGGATAGAGATGCAAATATCAAAGGTCAAGTAGGGACTACTTTCACTGTTTATAAACAAACATGGCGTCGCCCTCGTCATTCGGCGATCGAGTCAGAACTAACCATCGGGAATCTGGATAAACTACAGAGATAATTGCTATCATTATCAAAAGAACGGTCTAATATACCGAAAATCAGTGTCTAACTGTGACGTCGCGAAGGCATTTTATAAGTTTTGGCAACTTTGGAGAAACAATTTTGCGAGGGCACGAGGCCTAGCCAAGCGGGATCAGTAGCCATATCTGTGCTTGTAGACCTCTGGGGCTTGAAACCTTCTCCACAAATTATAATAGTTGGATTTGGCCGAAATATGTTTGAATTGTTACCTTGTTTCGTTTTGTCGCTGTGTGTACATCTGACTACACTTCTTAACGTTATGACAGGACAGACTGACTGTCAACAACGTCTGACCGTGGCCGTGACGTCTCGTAGACTAGGTTTAGAGTAGCTTCCCTTTGACAAAGGGCAGTTACTCTAGCGGACAAACCGATGGATTGCCGCGAAACGCAATTAAAAACAATTGTTGTTTTGTGTATATGTTGCTTCGTCAGTGTATAAGAAACAGATTTCAGTTGGAACTATATTGGCTACTGTCACTGTCCGACTGACACATCACTTACCCTGTGACGTAATAAATATTAATGCGCGCATTCCAGGAAAACTCGCAATGTTTCGGTATTGTTTATGAGAGAGGGAAAGCGATTTTGAAGCACAGAATTAAAGAATGACATTATATGATAAAGAGGTTATCACGCTTGTGTATTTGGTGATGGTAAATATCCTGTATTAGGAATAAAAACTATGTATTTAGCTCGCCAAGGCTCGCTAAATACAATGTTTATTCCTAATGCAGGATATTTACCATCCCCAAACACACGCGCGTGATACGCCTCTATATATCAAATACAGTCCATGCAAGTCTATAATGTTTGGCAAGTCTAGATCACTGCAGTATCAGTATCTGAAAATGAAGAGAGTCACTGGGCCCCTTTTTTATCATATTTTTATTAAGATAACTGAACAGCTGTTTTTATCTGTACGATATGTTCATTTCAGAGACTAGATGTTAGTCTAGCTTAGGGGTATACATTAGCAGATAAATCTATTTGATATATCGGTTTGTCGATCAGTATTTTGTTTGCTCACATTTTACTTAAAACTGTCGAATAGCATAGCCGCTCTGTATTTTTGCTGTGTGACCGCGATTCTAAGAACTTCGACTTTTCAGAACGTCGGAAATGTGCCTCAGGCAAACAACATGGTAAACCTACTGTGTTTTGAAAATTGAGGCCGTCTCACTGTACAATTTTTAATTTGGACCCGAGCGCTTTAGGAATCGATATTGGAACTAGTTCCGTGCACGTCACCATGACGACATAACACAACCTGATGGTAAGTCTGAACCTTCCTTAACACTTGCAATTGTATTTGTTTACTTTTGTCTTCAAAGTATATACTTCATTTTGGTTAAGCACAGAAAACGGCCGTCATATTATACGCGGCTTTACACGGTTTATGGTGAATTCGTGCAATATGACTTCAACAGTGCTGCCCGAAGTATTATGCTGGTAGCGGAATAAGCCGAGTTGGTCCGAGTAGGTCCGAGTGGGTCCGAATGCATGGTACGATTTTTCTTCAAATTTGAGATTGAGAAACAAAATGTGTAAATATGAAGTTAACATCGAAGTGTCAATGCGCATTGAAAAGTGACAATAATTTCCGGGATTTAATACCATTTATCAACATTTTTGTATCAACCCGATTGCAGCTCACACTCTTTTCATGACTAAAATAAATTATTTTCAGTTTCGGTTCTATTTATTCTACCGACATTGCTAAATATTTCTCCTTTGGACATACAAGTAATTATGGCAGCTTGACACTTTGTAGGGAGCACGGTTCTCGTGCGCAGCAATTCGCTGTGCAGAGTTGCGTCCCTTGGGCATGCCAGTAACCAAAGATTGTGGGTTCTAGGTCTGTCGACACCATACTTGTGCTCTTGGGTTTCACCAAAGTGGTGAGTGTCTGAGACCTGCACCACTATAGACTTTTCTCCAACATTAAGCTGACACGGTGTGATATAACTGAATACTGCTAAAAGCGTGTTATATCCAACTCACTCACGGATGGCTCCGTCTAAGGCGCCACGATTCGCTGTGCAGAGTTACGTCCCTTGGGCACGCCAGAAACCTATGATTGTGGGTTCGAATCCCGGTTCGCCCAGATTATGTTTCTAGGTTTGTCAGCACCATACCCGTGCTCGTGGGTCTCACCGAAGTGGTAAACGTCTGAGACCTGCATCACTTCGGGCTTTCCTCCCACATTAAGCTGACACGCCGTGATATAACCGGAATAATGTTAAAAGCGGCGTTAAACCCAACTCACTCACTCACTCACTACACTTAGTACACACGGAACTGATACAATATTTCAAGTAAAGACAAAAATTATTAATTGAGACTTGGGCATGTAAGCCCCTTGTCTACATCGGCAGTGTGTACAGGACATCAAGAGTGTTACAAGAATGGATATTTCGAAAGTTGAGATAACTATATTTTCATATTCTTGCAGGATAAGAGGCACTATGTAAGAAGTTGACTGAAACAAATGTGGAAGCCTGTTCATACTTAGCTTTACCCAGAAAATACGAATACACAGATGTCTGTGTTTTGGAAAAAAAATAACATAAAATAGTGCTCTTCGCCTTGGAAAATTGACACATGTGGCAATTCTCAGAGAGGTAGCTGACGTTGAAAGTATATCTGACTACTTCTTAACAAAAATTTCAGTTAGTGACGATAGGCAACTTGGTAAAATATATACTAACTGATTAGTAAAGTCTACAAACTTGCTGCATGGACAGTTAAATTTACTGACTAAAATAGTAAATTTTACAAACTATTTCTGTCAGTGTATGTACATAATTTTAGATGACCCCATTGATACTGCATGACCTCATTGATACTACAGATTTATAAATACAAAATGGCTTCTGGGTTGTGTTTCTGAAGTAAATAATGCAAATAAAGTGATATTGGTGAAAAACACGTTTTGTGTCGGCAGAAAAAAGTTCTCGAGGAAAATAAATCTGCTAGAATTTTCTGCAGTAATGCATTTTCTGAGTCTGTTTTTTGGCCCTGTATCATTATGGGTGACCTGACCAGTGAATATTCCGGGGTAGAATTGGTCTTCAGCAACCCATGCTTGCCGTAAAAGGTGACTGGCGTGGATCGATGCTCATGATATTAATCACTGGATTGTCTGGTCCAGACTCGATTATTTACAGACCGCCGTCATATAGCTGGAATATTGCTGAGTGCGGCGTTAAACAACAAACTAACCAACCAACCAACATTATGGTTGACCTTCTATGGCATAACCTTCTATGGGGAAGTACTGATACTTACAATAAAGGGGAAACCCATGAATACTTCATTTCAATTTATGCATATTAAATGATGGACAGGAACTGAACAGTATAGCTGATGTTACTATTCCTAAGTTCTCTGCTAACCCACACATTCGTAACAATGGTCTAGCAAACAGGCTAAGAAGTGTAAGAAGAATGAAGAAAAATACTTTTTGCCATCATCCTATACTACATCATTTAAATAATGCAAAAAATAATAGGGCTAAGGCTCGAAGTACTTTTAAACAAAATCGGTCATTCCCCTCCGTGATATAATTCCAAAACCTGGCGAGAATCATACATATCCATTAACTATCGACCCATTTCGTTACCCAGCTGCGTTTGTAAGACCATGGAACGCATTGTCAATAATTACTAATTACTAATATTCAATGTGGTTTCCACAAAGACAGAAGTACTAATGACACTTTGGTTCGTTTAGAATCATTCACTAAAACATCCATTGTAAATAACCAGCATGCTGTATCGATCTCTTTCGATCTAGACAAATCTAATGATACAACATTGAAGCATGCTACTTTCAAAAATTTACAAGACTTTGGTTTGAGAGGCTGTTTGTCTCTCAACAGACAATTTTAAGTTCGTGTTGGATCAACCCTGTCTGTTCATTATAATCAGGATCAGGGGATTGAACAAAGCGGTACTGTGTCTGTCACCTTAATATAAAATCAGTAGTCTATCAAATGTATTAGATGACTCAATTGATGGGTCATTGTTTGTGGATGATTTTAATATTTCATTTCGTGGTAAAAATATGCATACTATTGAAAGACAGCTGTGTCTTACCAAAATTTAAAAATGGTCACTTGCGAATGGCTTTAAATTATCACAGACCAAGACCAATTGTATACTCTTTTGTCGCAAAAATATACCTCATAAAGACCCCGAACTATTTTTAGATTGCACTCCAATTAAGATTGTAAAAGAAGCCAAGTTTGGGGAATATATGTTTGACCATCGTTTGACGTTTTTCTGGCCACATATTCAATATCTGAAGACAAAATGCCTGAAGGCTCTACATTTGTTGAAAGTCGTCTCAAATTCAAAGTGGGGAGGGGAACAGACAAACCTTTTTCCTTTATATAAATCTCTAATAAGCTCCAAATTGGACTGACAACCCGATCCCGTTGGTCGCCTCTTACGACAAGCATAGTCACCATTTACGGCAAGCATAGTCACCGTTTACGGCAAGCATAGTCACCGTTTACGGCAAGCATAGTCACCGTTTACGGCAAGCATGGGTTGCAGCTGTCAAACGATTCACAAGAAAACAAAATGACACTGTTATCAAGACGAACACGTGTCTCTGTACTTTTTCACTTTTCAAAATTCCCGAATCCACAAAGCTGGGTATTTTAATGTTGGAGCTTTATGTACCAAACTCACTCCAATGTTACAAATGTCAAAATTTCAGACATGGTGCCAAGACCTGCACCCTCAGCTCAGTCTGTGTCCACTGCAGTGGCTAACATGAGAGTATTGACTGCAAAGAAGGGGACCACATGGCCTCATCAAAAAATAAAAATACTAAAAATGAAATACACTAACAATGCCTCTTTTCATGATGCTAAAAATTAATCAAATCTCAGTCACCAAATACTTAATCCTACTCACCAGAGCAACTTCCAATGCTAGTGTCAAAGTTGCTACATCATCTACCAGATGCCAAACAAACATCTCTTGGGTTAGTTGATTGGTTGGTTGGTTTGTTGTTTAACGCCGCACTCAGCAATATTCCAGCTATGTGACGGCGGTCTGTAAATAATCGAGTCTGGGACAGACAATCCAGTGATTAATATCATGAGCATCGATCCACGCAATTGGGATCGATAACATGCATCAACCAAGTCAGTGAGCCTGACCACCCGATCCCGTTAGTCGCCTTTTACGACAAGCAGAGTCACCTTTTATGGCAAGCATTGGTTGTTGAAGACCAATTCTACCCCGGAATCTTCACGGGTCTCTTGGGTTAGTAGATATCACAGCTCAAACATCTTCAGATGATACCAACATCAGCCTCACAGACGGAGGCTGCACAATCATCACAGCCTTCAAATGAAACCTTAGAACCAGAATCATCAACAATTCAAGGATATTTAAATTTAACGAAATGAGAAAAAAGAAACCGAAAAAACTATTAGTTTAAATTCAGATAATGATAAACTATTTTCTATTCATGAGCTCCATACTGCCTTTTGACAAGCTCACCATACTGCAACAGGTGCTGATTACATACATTATAAACTCCTGATACACTCTCCAGAATTATCTTTAGAAACACTTTTGAATATTTTGTTTATGAAATTTGGACGTCAGGAAAATTTCCTCCGTCATGGCGTGATGCTATAATTGTCTCAATACCCAAACCCGGGCGAGATCATACTGACCCTTCAAATTATCGACCAATATCATTGACACGCTGCGTTTGCAAAATCATGGAACGCATGATAAATGATCGATTGGTGTGGTACTTAGAAACTTATAACTAATATACAATGTGGTTTCCAGAAAAACAGAAGTACCATAGATCATTTAGTTCGCTCAGAATAATTGGCCGAAAATGCCAATCTATCTTTTTCGATCTAGACACTACATGGAAACATGGTATCTTAACTGATTTACATGACTTTGGATTGCGAGGCCGTTTGCCTAAATTTATATCCAAGTTTTTAACTGACGGACAATTTCAAGTCCCCGTAGGTTCTCCCTTGGGCTAATCATTATGATCAGGATGATTTTTTGGTTGGTTGGTTGGTTGTTTAACGCCGCACTCAGCAATATTCCAGCTATTTGACGGCGGTCTGTAAATAATCGAGTCTGGACCAGACAATCCAGTAATTGATATCAAGACATCGATCCACGCAATTGGGATCGATGACATGTATCAACCAAGTCAGCGAGCCTGACCACCCGATCCCGTTAGTCGCCTTTTACGACAAGAATTGTCACCTTTTACGGCAAGCATGGGTTGCTGAAGACCTATTCTACCCCGGAATCTTCACGGGTCGATCAGGATGAGGGTGTCCCACAAGCCAATGTGTTGTCTGTCACATCGTTTAGTATAAACATTAACAGTTTATCAAAAGTTTTAAATAATTTGATGGATGGATCGCTCTTTGTGGATACTTTTAAAATTTCTTGACGTGGCAAAAACATGACTACTATTGAAAGGCAACTGCAGCTATGTTTAATAAAATACGTAAATGGTCTCTAGAAAATGGATAGAAATTCTCAAAATCTAAAACAAAGTGTATTCATTTCTGTCGAAAATATAAGCCTCACAAAGACCCAGAACTAATATTAGATAACACCCCAATTACAGTTGTAAAAGAAGCCAATGTTTTAGGTATAATTTTGATCATCATTTAATCTTTCTGCCCCACAATAAATCCTTAAAGAATAAATGTCTGAAGGTCCTTGATTTATTTGAAGTTGTCTCCAATTCCTGTCTCCAGTGGGGAGGAGATCAGAAAACCCCCCTTCAACGTTACAGAGTGAGTGAGTGAGTGAGTGAGTGGGTATGGTTTTACGCCGCTTTTAGCAATATTCCAGCAATATCACGGCGGGGGACACCAAAAATGGGCTTCACACATTGTACCCATGTCGGGAATCGAACCCGGGTCTTCGGCGTGACGAGCGAACGCTTAAACCACTAGGCTACCCGACCGCCCTCAACGTTACAGAACACTGATCTAAACTTGATTACTGCTCTATATTCTATGGTGGAGATTATAGATGTAAATTCATCACCAAGGCCTGAGACTTTGCCTTGGTGCTTTCAGAACTTCACCCATTAATAATCTGTACGTAAAGGCTGATGAACCATCCCTAAAACAGCATCTCTAAAAATATCATGGCAATAAATCGAAAAACTTTTTTCTAATCAATCTAATATCCAGCTTATGAGTGCGTTTTTTCCACCTCTGTATGATAATCTATATCATAAGAAACAATCCCTTATTCCACCGCTTGGATAAAACCTGACATTTCTCCTGCCCAAATTAAGCTTAATCCATATCTCCCACCCAAATTCTGTCGTCTCCTCCGAGGCAACTGGTAAAGCCACCGGTAGATCTTTCCTTAACTAAACTAAAGAAATAGGACACCTATGTGTATCAGCAAGAATATAATACCCATAATAAATACATGTGTATCAGCAGGAATATAATCAATTAAGTAACACCCACGATACATACAAATCGGTGATACCACTTCTTGTACCATATAGTGTAATATACCTGTAAATAGATGTTACATGCGAGACCTGATGCAAAGATAGTGGGCTACCCAGTGTACATATAAGTGACTTGCATGACATAAAACCAAATGTCGGTTACTCCTAATCGATTTGAGAAGGTCATTTCAAGACGATGATGTCGTATTGGCCATTCTCGTTGTAACCATCAATACTTGCTGCAAGACGAGGGTCCTCCATCCTGCATCCCTTGTGATGAAAGAATCACAGGACATGCTTGACCGTGTTGATTTTTCCATCACAAGGGATAAAGATTTCAAATCATCATTAGTTAAGAATATTTTTAACAGTGTCAGCTTTGATTTAATTATGGCTTTTTGATAAGAAATTGAAAACTTACTGATAAATTTTAAATTGTGTAGATAGTTATATTTTATATTGGAAATGTATAATTTGTAACTTAGATGGGTAGTGGCTGTGTCCTCAGAGGAGATTGAAATAGTGTGAAAGTATTGTCCCCCTGAGAGGATATGTAATACCACATCATTCAAAGTAAATTTATTCACACCTCAGTTTAAAACGTAATATATTTGTTTATTTTAACTGATGGCTAAATTGCGTACCATTCCCAGCAGCTGAAACGGATGGTGTAAATTCTGTTGGGGAACCGTGCACGTAGCAGAAGTATCGTAAGTCCCCACGGTCCCTAGTATGGTGGCCTAACTTTGGTTGTTGGTGATCTACAACCCATTTTTATATTGTATTGTTGAATGATGCTAAACTGAACCAAATTAAAAATTCACAATCCTAAAATTTTAACATTTTGACCAATTATCATTGTGGGCCCTTATTGTGTATTTAAACAGTAATGCCACGTATTGTCTTCAGATAACACCCATTTTTGTGCAGGTGAATCGATCAAAATCATGTGCACAGAACTATAGTGGCAAAAGTGGTTTTTCACGTGCAACTGGTCACGTGGCCATAATACCGCACTTGTTAGCAGTCATTAACAAAAACAAGAAAAACACAAGACAACAAAAGTCTTTACGGCCATTTGTCATGCCACGCCTTTCAAATGTGCAACGTGAACGTGCCATCGGCATGTTGCAAACGGGAACGTCCGTAGCTGAAGTCGCAAGGACGATGGGTTGTAGTCGACGGACTGTTTATGATTTACAGACGCGTCTACAGCAAACGGGTACCACCGCTGATCGCCCTTGGCCAGGTCGACTACGTGTGACGTCACATGCAAAGGATCGTCAGATTGTCTTACGTCACCTCCGTAACCGATTTTTGACGGCTATATCAACCAGAAATGAACTGTTTAGGGGTAGACTGAGTGCACAAAACGTTCGAAACAGTCTGAGAACTGCTCACCTTCAAGCACGACGGCCATACTGCGGGCCGATTCTGACTCAATTACACAGACGTCAACGTCAATTGTGGGCACAGCGACACTTACGATGGACTCAGAAAAATTGGAATCAAGTCGTCTTCAGTGATGAATCTTCGATTTGCTGATGGTAGGGCGAGGGTGTGGAGGCGCCGTCATGAACGTGACGCCCAGTGTTGTGTACAGGAAGTTGACAGATTTCGAGGCGGAAGTGTCATGGCGTAGGGTGTGCACGTTCCAGGCTTCTTGTCATCCGTGGCAACCTCAACGATGCTGCTTACCGCGACCAGGTACTGGCACCAGAACTTCTGCCTTTTATGGCAGCACATGGACCCGGTTTAATCTTCCAACACGACAATGCCAGACCCCACACAGCAATTTTGACAAGGAATTTCCTTCAGAATGCGGGAGTCAACGTCATGGACTGGCCGCCTAGGTCTCCCGACCTCAATCCCATCGAAAACGTCTGAGATGCTCTTGGCAGAAGTCTGCGCACTCTCCAGAACCAACCACAGAATTTGCAAGATCTTGGCACCATTTTGCAGCAACAATGGCGTCGTCTCCCCAATCATGTGTTCACAAGCATCACAAGGTCCATGCGGAGGCGTTGTGTGGCAGTTGTCAACGCACATATTGGCCATACACGCTACTGAACTTGTGTGCCATCAGATTCTCGTGCTTGGGACTTATGATTTAAACTGTTGATGTTATTACCGAATACCGTAGGTGCTTGGAACAAATTATGGTTACCACCGTTAATTAAAATCCTTCTTTGGACATTAATGATTCAAAATTACCTTCTCTGATACAGTTGTCCGTTGTATATCATATATGGGATTACTTTTTAAAGTGTGAATTTTTAATTTGACTCAGTATATACTTTTTATATTGTTCTCAACTATTTTTAAAATCGAAACTGGGATACAGCTTTCAGCCGACAGGTATTTATTCAATCTAAATATATTTATAATGAATATTGATAATAGAGATCTAGATATTGGCACCAGATAATTCAAGAAATAAATGTCTCTCAACATTTTAATCATTTTTCATTGTGATATATTTGCTCAAATTACAAGTATACAATTATCGATAGGGATAGACAGACACTATGTCAAAGTGTATCAGTATGTAAAAATTTCAGTGGCACAAGCTTGCACTGCCAGACAAGCTGCTGCTAAAAACGCTAAGTCGCTAAGGCATTAGCGAAAAGGGGGATTAAACCCCAAGCGTGAGCTGCTCTAATTAGGATTTACAACGCTAAAGAGAAATGGACATCAATACCCTTGATCTGATTGATATCTTAACGGCCTAATGGAGTCGGCATGCTCACCACAGCCTGAAGGACTTAGTGCTCGTCGACAGACAGACAGATTGAAGTTTCATCTTAAATATAACAATTTATACACTTTAAGACACTGATAGAAGTACACAAACCGTTCCCAATGGAACTACGAGAGACTATGTGTATACATTATAGCATATTTACATGCATGGGTACTGAGACTCTAACAATGCTCGCCGTCGATTTAACATTTCATGAAAGGTTTGGCATTATTAACCGTTTTGTCCCTGTTGGACATTACAAAAAGAACTTTTTTTACATTAGATAAAACACCATATTCACCATAAAAATATATTGCTAAACAATCTGAGTTAAAACGTAGGTCTGAGTACAGAGGACAGTTAAATAAAACATGAAGCTCATCTTCAATGCAATTATTGGAGCACAACGGGCAAATTCTCTCTTCAACTTGTAGTTGCTCATAGCGTACTGGTTCCAGCTATATGACGGCGGTCTGTAAATAATCGAGTCTGGGCCAGACAATCCAGTGATTGATATCATGAGCATCGATTCACGCAATTGGGATTGATGACATGCATCTTCCACGTCAGCGAGCCTGACCCCCCGATCCCGTCAGTCGCCTTTTACGAAAAGCATAGTCGCCTTTTACGGCAAGGATGGGTTGTGCAGACCTATTCTACCCGGGATCTTCACGGGTCTTTTGAACATGAAATAAAAGTGGGTTAAAAATAGATATCATGTTATGAAAATTTTCATTTTTTCATTTTGGTTGATGCATGTCATCGATCCCAATTGCGTGGATCGATGCTCATGATATTAATCAATGGATTGTCTGGTCCAGACTCGATTATTAACAGACCGCCGTCATATAGCTGGAATATTGCTGAGTGCGGCGATAAACAACCAACCAACCAACCAAATAGAAATTGGGAAGCTTAGTATGTGGTGAATACTACCTCATTAACCAAAAACTAAAGGAACATACTGAAAAAGTACACAAACTGACTAGCGTTGTTAAATGCAAGGTCTGTGGTAAGGAGTGAGTGAGTGAGTTGGGTTTAACGCCCCTTTTAACAGTATTCAAGCTATATCACAGCGTGTCAGCTTAATATGGGAGGAAAACCCGAAGTGATGCAGGTCTCAGACGTTAACCACTTCGGTGAAACCCACGTGCACGGGTATGGTGCTGACAAACCTAGAAACATAATCCGGGTGAACCGGGATTCGAACCCACAACCATAGGTTTCTGGTGTGTCCAGGGGACGCAACTCTGCACAACGAATCGCGGCATCTGGGCCACCCGTGTCCCCCCTGTGTGAGGAGACAGCTGCGTTCCGGGGTATACGGGAGCATGTCATTACTGTGACAAGTCGTTCTGAACATCAAATAAGCTGAAGCGCCATATGTCATGGCATGCCAAAGACTATGGTTGTGATGTCTGTGGGAGGTGTTCTACTTCAAAGGGGCAGCTAAATGTACATAATTCTGCTGCATAATGAGTATGTCCCAATAGTAATGTTCATACTGTGACTATGTTTCCATTTGGAAGGCAGGCGTCAGACGTCATGTTAAGATAACACAATGGCACCAGACAACACATATGTGAAAAATGTGGATATGGATTTAAAGAGAAAAGCTCTTTGACATGGCACATTGTGATAGGCCCGCGCCAGAAGCTTGTGGAAGATCTGTAATGTGTTCGTTAACCGACTTTTGATGTATATTTGTGTTGGTTTCTGTAGGCTTAATTATTTACCTCATGTTTAGACTGATAGTGGTAGTAGTATACACGGTATAAACGTTTTTAGAAGGGTCACTAGTCTTTCAGGTGTTTATATGCCAAATTTGTGTCACACATTGTTACAAAGTGCCTAGTGTTGAGCAGTAGTATATATGATATACTCGTTTTTAGAAGGTTCACTAGTCAGATGCCAAATGTATGTCACACGTAGAAACAAAGAATACTATAATTTGGAAACCCAAACCTTTTTCCATTAGTTGCTGCCTGCAAAAGGATATTATAAGACTATTTCCACGAGTTTCCCACGTATAAGTGCACGTATTCCGCCACCGACCGCTGTCAGATTCGATGATATGTCTTTTCGTTCGCATAGTAAATGCATTCGGTTCCAATACGGAAGCTATGCTACTAATAAGCCTTCAGTCAAATAGACAGGTGGACCGGCATATCCTCGAGCGACACCGGTCCATGTAGGAAGCAAAGGTACTATAAGTCCCCATGGTTGATGCATGTCATCGATCCCAATTGCGTGGATCGATGCTCATGATATCAATCAGTGGATTTTCTGGTCCAGACTCGATTATTTCCACAGACCGCCTTCATATAGCTGGAATACTGCTTAATGCGGCGTTAAACAACAAACCAACCAACCAACCCTAGTGTGGTGATCTACCTTCAATTGCTGGTGATCTATGACCCGTCTTCACAATCTATTTTTTGGGTCACATACTAGTTTCAAAAATAGATATCTGTGATAAGTCTTGTAATTTCACTATCCTTTGCTGACAGGTTTTTGTATTGTCTAAACTGATGTTTACTTTATGTTTAAATTGCTTCAGTCACGATATGGCTGAAATATTGCCGATATGATTATGAATATTGACTCACTCACTCACTCAAGCGAGCCATACTTGTAGGGTTGCACGGGATTTTTGAGTGCCTTTAACACTCGGTCGGTTTGATTTTTCCTTTCTTTTTTTTGAAATTCGACATTATTTATTGCTATAACTTTGGGGGTTGTTTCTGGTGATGTTTATGTGGATGCTTTTATTGGAGCTGTAACTATGTTTGTTTAAGGTTGGTTAGTTTCGATGTTAGGAACTTACTAAGGCGTTTCTCCTACTGACCATACCAGATCTCTCAGACACGTGGAAGCTGTTTACACCACAGAAGTATAAGACTGCCCGGTTGTGTTAGCAGATGAGACTACTTTTGCTTATTTCCCGGCATCGGAGTAGCTGATGTTCGTTCAAATTTTTAATTTTTTGTACGATGGATTGAAACATATGTTCACTGCTGTCATTTTAAAAATGACATGATGACCTAGACGAGTGAGTTTCAGCGCAAGCATTCACTGAGCACGAGTTGGGCCCCATGCTTGTCGTTAGAGGCGACTAACAGGATCCGGTGGTCAGGCTCGCTGACTTGATTGATGCATGTCATCGTATCCCAATTGCGTGGGTCGATGCTCATGAGACCCGTGAAGATTCCGGGGTAGAATAGGCCTTCAGCAACCCATACTTGCCGTAAAAGGCGACTCTGCTTGTCGTAAAAGGCGACTAACGGGATTGGATGGTCAGCCTCACTGACTTAGTTGATACATGTCATCGGTCCCAATTGCGTGGATCGATGCTCATGATATCAATCATTGCATTGTCTGGTCCATACTCGATTATTTACAGACCGCTGTCATATAACTGGAATATTGCTGAGAGCGGCGTTAAACAACACACAAACAAACAAACAAATCTATATACTCATATGTCATTAATTTATCAAATGTTAACATTGTGCTAGTAGTTATTTAGATGTTTAGCTCCTTAATCATTGTACATTGGGCATATATTAAGGGATATTCATCTTCAATGTAACCATTTTTGCAAATTATACAAGATCTATATTTTCTTAAAACACTTATGACTTATCTGCCTGTTTCAATAAATATGAGCTACAGCGAAAATATAAAATAAAGTTCTGCTAGTGTAAAAGTCTTAAATATAGTGTAGTGATTAGCTTCCTAGACAGATAATTATAACATATCACCTTATTGCCTTTCCTTCTAAAAGAGTTTACGAGTGTAATCAATCACCTGCTTAACGCGGTATGTTGAAAGTAACAATATATTATCTGTGGTTCAAACAGACTTCCAGACGGAATACTCAGCGGTTGATCGTGTTATTGTTCCGAACAGTATCAATGAATTATTGAAATCCACAGGTAAAAGGTTATTTTAAGTCTTTATCGGCTCCCAAATAGCCTTTGCCAATGCATGGAGATATGGGTCAGCCTAGTGTCGTATATTATTACATGAATGTTATTCTCTCTACCGAGAAATATGTATAATTGTATTAAGTCTTGTATTTCTTAAAATGGTCAAATGTCAGTTGTGAGAACGCCAAAGGTTTTCCTTTATATATCACCCGTTTTCATTGTAATAATTGTAAAGGTATTTGTATTTGGTATCTGAAGGTTTTTCTGATCGATAATCAAGATATATTTAGTATATATAAATAGTATTTATATATCCCTTGAGCAGTGTATCAAAGTACTTGAACACCTTGTTAAAAAACACGAAAAGATTAGGAAAACGGTACATATGTATTGTAAAATCTAAATCTGCACGGCCGAAACAGATCTTGATTGGACTATGCTTACATTGACTCGTTAGTCCGGCAAGGGTGGAAACTGGGCTTTTATAATCAGTTAACTGCCTTGCCTCGGGAAGATATAGTATTATAGAAGTCTGTGATTGTTATGCATATTTGGGCATTACATTTCGTGGGAATAGAAACATTCTGTTTTAGGTTTTACCAAGTGGATGACTGAATGCTGCAGATTTCTGGCAAGTAAAAGTTTTGTTTTGCATATTTACAATATTGGTTTTGATCCAGTAGTTTCATTAACGTGCAGAAAGAAAATAAAAATGCCCCTTTTTGACAGAACTGTATTTGGTACACTTTTATTTCAATATTAAGTTGTATCATTTATATACAAAATTGGCCGCCTCCGTGGTCTAGTGGTAGAGCGTCCGCTCGGAGAGCGAAAGGTTCGATCCCCGGCCTCGTTAAAAGATGGTACTTGTTGTTACGCTGTCGCGTTCGGCATTAAGAGGATTAACAAAAACAAGGACTGGTCGGCTGGCTCGGAGTCAGTATTCTTTGTCTGAGATGGATACTCATGTTTAACTGTGACATATTATCTAAGTGGGCTAGCACTATAAATCGGCATTAGTCTTGACTAGTACAAGCACACACACACACACACACACACACACACACACGCACACACACGCACGCACGCACGCACGCACACACACACACACACACACACACACACGTCATTGTAGAAGTGCAATAATCTTGGACGCGACGTTAAACCCCATTTCACCTCACCTCACCTATATACAAAATTGCTTCGTTCTGGAATGTGAATATTTCACAAATTATCAGTGGAACGTCTCTCTTATATGTTATCCATTCTTCTTGAAGGGACAGTTGACTTTAGTAAATGGGCTAAAGAGGTTTGTTACCTGTGCAAAGAAATTATGTTCTTAAAAGTATCAAATGAAAGCAGCAGTTGTTGTGAAGCTTCCGACAATGTGGCAAGTGCGAAGGAATGAGACAAATGTGTACAGACCCGGGAAGGACACGTTGGTAATTTATAGAAAAGTACATTTGACGGCCCTTGTGAAGTAAATCAGAGAGGAAAGATTATGATTTAATAAATAAATAATAAGTCCATTTAAACTGCGTAAGATTCCATTCCCGAAGTTCATGCTCATGGCGCTACATAGTTTTAGCAAATAATGCTAATGAAAGGGGAGTAGATAGTGTTGTCTGAAAAGGTGTGTTTTCAGATGAGCCTTAAAGGATGAAAGTGATGGCGACAGCTTAAGATCAGATGGTAGTTTGTTCCATAGCGAGGAAGTGCGAACTGGAAAGATCTCGGACCCAAAATTTTGAGACGGGTTTCCGGGACTTGTAACAGGTGGTTATTCTGAGAACAGAGAGATCTGGAAGACTTGTATTTAGGCAGTAGTTCGGTGAGATATAATGGGGCTGTTTCCATGTTTTCAAATTTTAATTACAACTATCCTTGAATCACCGGCCTTCTGACACTAAACTCAATGATAGAAGTAGCATGTTCGTAGCACAATGTCACTTTTTTTTAACAGACCAAGTTCCATTCAGATGAGTTCAATGATTTGTTCTCTCTTTCGGGAACACCAAATGAATGTTTCTACGCTAATCAGCCTTAACAAATGGCGGTACATTAGCCATCAGTAAAAAGATGAAGTAGATTTTCAAGCAGACACAGTTTATGGACAACAGCGTCCTTACAATACTCAGTCTTGCTTGACAAAGGCACAATGATCTACACCGAAACATCGCTGTTACAGTTTAATAAAGAAGCTGTTATCTATAAATTGTGTCTATTTTGTCATCTGTCAACTTCTAAGAAAAAGCCTGTCTATTACAGATTTTCAAAACTAATCAACTCAGCGCGTGCCCCAGCTGTATCGCGAACACCGTGAGTATGTCAAGTCTGATCATAGATATGTACTGGGGTTCTGCCGGAACCTACATGTAAGTATGTTCAGCGGGGCTGGCAGACACGTGGACAAATTGAGTTAAAATCTCAGCATGTTTGGCTTCTGATAGAAGCAGTCGATGAGGTTCTGGATATACGATTACAATCGCACTTAGGATCACCAGGAACACGCGCAGGTCAGTCCTGTGTGACGAATGCTCTTGACATGCACCCTGTGGTGGAATTACTCTAGAATTTGCGATGATATGAAAATCGCATGCGACTTATTATAGTAGTCTGGTGGATGGGAAAAATACATATAAGTGATTCGCAAATCATCAGAGACATCGAGAAGAATGTTACCAGGAACAAAACGGACATTCGTACATTGAAATAATCACTCACACATCGATTGCCATTTCCTTTGAAAAAATATACCTGGGTGCTGTTGTACAAAACAACCTTAGCGCTACGACTTTAGTAAGTCTATGTTAAGGTATGGGAGTTACGATCACCTTAGCGCTAAGATCGCTTTGTACAACAGCACCCTGATGTGTCCCTCAGTTGGGACTATATTTGACTCATCCTAGCTTGCAATGGACAGCCACGAGCGCCTCATCAGATGGAAAAGCCACAGACAAATGATCTCTGTATCTGTGTGGTTCAAAATTCACTCTAATTATGTTTAGTAAATGCAATACTCGTTTGTTATTTGTAGTTCAGTGCCAGCCATGATTACTCTAGTGCAGGTACTTTCCTGTTTTTGTTTACACTTAAATACTTTTTACAACGAAAAAGAAGAGGTAGGCGAAAGTAGATTGATACATATGAAGCAGGTCGCAGACGCTTATCCTTTTAGTGAATCCACGATATTGATTTCCAAATTCAAGGCTATTCATACTGCCATTGCTAACATTTTGCTCGCATATTGTAATTTCGAAAGAGGTGAAGTGAAATTGGGTTTAACGTTGCGTCCAAGTTTATTGCACTTACATAGCGACGTGCATGCACGTGTGTGTGTGTGTGTGTGTGTGTGTGTGTGTGTGTGTGTGTGTGTGTGTGTGTGTGTGTGTGTGTGTGTGAGCTTTTACTAGTCCGGACTGATGCCGATTTATAGTGCCAGCTCGGTGAGATACCATGCCGCAGTTTAACATGAATACCCCACTCAGACACAGTATACTGACTCTGAGCCGAGCAGTCCTTGTTTTAGCCCCTAAATGCCGAGCGCAGGGTAACAAGAAGTACCATCTTTTAACGTCTTTTGACATGACGCGGCCGGGGTCGAACCCCGGACCTTCCGCTTTCCCACTAGACCACTGAGGCGGTCTATTGCGAAAGAACCTGATGATCTGCACTGCTGTTATTATCTTCAATATCATGCACAAATCTAGCATGTATCACACAATGTGGTGTGCAGAAATTAACTAATAGTGTGACCCCTTGGGTCACGTGCTACTTTAGGTCTTCCAGCCTTTGATACCACTCGATAACTTCCTTTACCTCGTTTTCACTGAAGTGTAAACACTCCTGGGTGAAATCCGTTGGTGTACGGCTACATGTGAAGAAAGGAGCCTGGTAATGAAGTTCAAATATAAGTTTTCTTTACAATACATTCCTGCGTATGATGAAACCGATTCATCAATCAATGATGCAGCTGAGCGCAGAACTGGACACTGGTCAAAGGGATTAACGAGACGAATGGAAACCGGAAGCCGCTGGTAGCAATGCATTTCGTGTCAGATTAGTATGCTAATTGATGGACGCTGCCTCATCCACGATGGCCACGAGGGAATACAGTCCGTCCATCAGCCAGGTTGGAGAGTGGCTTCCTGTATGCTGGATAGAGAGCCAAATGTAATTATTCTTTGTAAAACATTGCTGCAATATGAGTTTTTCAAAGATATTTACACTCTTAGTTTTTATGAAACAACTACAGTAAACTACGGTTATAACGAACTAAAAGGGACCATTAATTTTAGTTCGTTATAACCGTAGTTCGTTCTAGGCATCAGCCTATATACAGGAAATGGACAGGACCCCAAAAACAGTTCGTCATATCCGTCAGTTCGGTATAAGCGTGTTCGTTGTAAACGTAGTTAACTGTATCTGGCTTTGCTGCTGAATTCTAAATGATCGGTCCTTATGGTGTCCCCCACTTCTACACAAACGACAAGAGTCAGTTTCAACTTTCAAACAATATAAATTTATAAAACGTGCAGTATGTCTCCAGGGAGGGTGTCTTCTTTCAGTGTGGAGATGAGCTTTGTTACTGGCCATTAATTCAGTGTCGTCAGCAACGCGAAGAGCTACATGGGAGAGATGTTTCTATGTGGGAGTGTGGATTCATCAGAGAGGTTGAGGTCCTGCAAACACATTTCGAGGCGTAAAGAGCAAGGACTTTCGCCTTGTCATAGTACACCTTGTGAAATAATCTTAATGCCGTTTGATGTGACATTATGCGTAATAGAATGACGGGTATTCTTTATAATGTTAAAGCCCTTCCCGTTGATGAAAGGTACCAGCATCTGGACCAAAAGTAGTCGGTGTCGCGACAGTCATCATTAATTTTGTTCGTTCATTGTAAGAGGCCGCCGACCACGGTGCTGAGCTGTTACCGGTGGCGGCGACAGAGCTCCGCGAACGAGCTATCCCTGTGAGGAGTTTAGTCTGGCTCACACAAGGCAAAACACAAGTACATAACAGTACATGGACATGCGGAGGGACAACAGACAACCATCAATATCCCTCAACCCAGGTCCCCCGCCCAGACTCGTTATCCCATAAAGACCCCTTGCGGCAGACAGTACTTTTATGGACAGTTTAAATTATAACATTGTCTAATTTCTAGAATGTGATACACACATTATGCTGATTATTAAACTATCTTAAGAGTCACCCTGCAGAACAGTAATAAATTTCATCATGTTAAACAACAAGCATACAAAAAACCTCCACAGCCGGACCATACATCTCCGAAACCGCTTCATTATAGCGAGGCAACGGCAGCGACGACACTGGGGCACAGGATCACCCGACAGACAGTGTATATAGGGCATTAAGAGCACGTGGTATCAGTGGACGTCTATGCTACCTCGGTGTGATGTTAACACAACACCGACGTTACAGGTTGGCATGGACCAGGCGAGTTCGACGTTGGCAAGTTCGAGACTGGGGACACGTCATGTTCTCCGATGAGAGTAGATATTGCTTAGACCATGGATGTATATACGTCTTTGCTTGGACGGAAATGATGATCGGCAGTGAGTATACAGACGAGCAGGTGAATTAAGCGCCAAATTGTGCTCACCAAGTTCAACCATTTGGAGTCAGTAGCGTCATGGTCTAGGGAGGCATCTGCGCTGATGTCAAAACGAGGCTCGTTATTATTCAGGGAAACCTGAATACCCAGATATATCGGGATGAAGTTTTTGAGACTCGTTCAGCAACCATTCATTCAGCAACAGCCAAGTGGCATTTCCTTCCAGCAAACAATGCGAGACCGCACACGGCAAGGCTCACACAGAACTTTCTGAAAAACACGAACATTCAGAGTTTAACCCGACCGGCATGTTCTCCTGATATGAGCCTCATCGAACATTTATAGGATCACCTTGACCGTCAAATCAGAAGACGACCAGCGGCACCAGTCAATGTCTCCTAGAGGGCATCGGATTAACCCAAACTCCATCCACCTTGTTTGTTTGTTTGTTGTTTAACGCCGCACTCAGCAATATTCCACCTATATGACGGTGGTCTGTAAATAATCGAGTCTGGACCAGACAATCCAGTGATGACATTCTGAGCATCGATCCACGCAATTGGGACACGATGACATGCATCAACCAAGTCAGCAATCCTGACCACCCGATCCCGCAAGTCGCCTCTTACGAGAAGCAGGGTCGCCTTTAACGGCAAGTATGGGTTGATCAAGACCTGTTCTACCCTGGATCCTCATGGGTCATCCGACCTTGACGTCATCGTGGTGTCGTTGTGTTCAGGCGTGAATTAATGCACAAGGTGGACATACTTGGTCTTAAGTTGGTGTTGAATGCACAAGGTGGACATACTTGGTCTTAAGTTGGTGTTGAATGCACAAGGTGGACATACTTGGTCTTAAGTTGGTGTTGAATGCACGAGGTGGACATACTTGGTCTTAAGTTGGTGTTGAATGTACTTTCAGGGACCTTTTGACCAAGTCATTTTGACCAAGTGTTCTGAGAGTG
Source organism: Haliotis cracherodii (assembly GCF_022045235.1). Taxonomy (NCBI): domain Eukaryota; kingdom Metazoa; phylum Mollusca; class Gastropoda; order Lepetellida; family Haliotidae; genus Haliotis; species Haliotis cracherodii. The sequence goes on from NW_027266319.1 coordinate 22,282,196, forward strand.
ATCATATGAAACTTGTCATTTTTTACTCCCGTGTATCTAAGTGTCTCAGTCAGTCGTAAATATATTTGAGGGTAACATGAGAAGTTTTGCACATTTTGTTAAAAAACAACTCAAATGAAATATACACATATTGACATTCTACATGCTTTTGTTTTTTTCTTGCATATTCTTTCAAACTCTTCGTATACTTGATTTTGGACATTAGTTTATACAGTAAACTACGTACACATTTAATACGCTTATACCGAACTGACGGATATAAAAAGGTGTTTTGGGGTCCCGTCCATTTCCTGTATATAGGCTGTATATGTCCCTATAACGAACTACGGTTATGGGTCAGGCTCGCTGACTTGGTTGATGCAAGTCATCAATCCCAATTGCGTGGATCGATGCTCATTATATTATTCACTGGATTGTCTGGTCCAGACTCGAGTATTTACAGACCGCCGTCATATAGCTGGAATATTGCTGAGTGCGGCGTTAAACAACAAACCAACCAACCAACTGCGGTTATAACGAACTAAAATTAATGGTCCCTTTTAGTTCGTTATAATTGTAGTTTAAAACTGTATTTGGTACCTGAACAGGCTATTATTCAGCTTATTAGAGGCAAGATTTGCCGGGGGTGGGGGTGGGGGTGGGGGGCGCAGGTTTATCAGCTTGCATCACGTGGGTACCCTAGGGTATGGTTTAGTTGTAGAAAGAGGATTAAGCACGTAGGTAGCCAATATTTTTATGCGTATGACAGGTAATTTGATGGAGCTGGTAATTCGTTGTATACAATGTAAGTCATAGTACATAATACCTAACTGTTCACATTTCTCTGTGTAGCTTGTAGGTAATGCAATAGCTCTTTCATCGTTTGTTTGTTTGTTTGTTGTTTAACGCCGCACGCAGCAATATTCCAGCTATGACAGCGGTCTGTAAATAATCGAGTCAGAACCAGACAATCCAGTGATTGACATCATGAGCATCGATCCACGCAGTTGGGATAAGATGACATGCATCAACCAAGTCAGCGAGCCTGACCAGTCGATCTCGTTAGTCGCCTCTTACGACGAACACTGTCGCCTGTTACGGCTTGAGTTCCTGAAGGCCTATTCTAACCTGGATCTTCACTGGCCTCTGTCATGGTAGTCAGACCGTGTGGGTCGTTACTCATACTTTGAACCCCTTTTTTATTGTTCTGTCCGGGCTCAATAATGTATAGGCCTGTGTGATATATACTCAACCGGAAAAGAAACGCAAGTCATGTTTTTTGTTTGTGAAATGCAAAAATAGTAATTTGTTAAAAGAAATATACGCAAACGTGAAGAAACGCATTGAAGAAACACTGTTCACTATTTATATCATTCATTTTGAGCATGTCGCAGGAATGCAGTCGACCCGTGAAGATCCGGGGTAGAATAGGTCTTCAGCAACCCATGGTTGCCATAAAAGGCGACTATGCTTGTCTTACAAGGCGACTAACGCCTTTTTGGTGCGGGAATAGAACGGGATTCCTCAAGCCTTCTTCCAAAGATTGGTCGACTCAACGAGGCGGCGATGTGCGGCCTGTATCGCAGCTAACGGAGGCCACATTCGCTATTAATGGACACGGCTGACAATTGTCTGTTTGTGGGGATTTCTCAATATACACGGATGGATGTCATCAAACAACAGCCATTTGTTATCACATATTTTCATTTCTTAATATTATCTATAAATCTTTTATGGTCTTAACGTTTTCCGAATTTTATGTACAACTGGCGTTTCTTTTGCGGTTGAGCATAGTTGATTGTGATCTGTAACAGAAATCAACCCATACTTGCCCTAAAAGGCGACTGTGCTTGTCGTAAGAGGCGACTAACGGGATCGGGTGGTGAGGTTCGCTGGTTTGGTTGATGCATGCCATCGTATCCCAATTGCGTGGATTGATGCTCATGGTGTCAATCACTGGACTGACTGGTTCAGACTCGATTTTTTACAGACCACCTTCATATAGTTGGAATATTGCTGAGTGCTGCTTGAAACAACAAACAAAACACTAAATAATTTTACATACCCAAAGATGACGCATGAAAATTTGAAGCGTCGTAAAATGACTAATACAAACACGTCACTCAGTCTGCTAGTTTCATTGGGTATAGTTTTCGGATTCAAAGATTATTTACAGACTAAGCCTCGTACAGAATATCTAAATTGAACTTTGGGGTCATTTGAAGGAGGAATACATTTGTTCAGGGTTGGAAAGTACATGGAGGGATTGAATTATATGCGGTGTTCAAAGTTACCTCCCTTTGACTGACACTGGTCAACAGTTCGTCAGCAGGGTACACAGCGATAATTTTTATCGATTATAAAGGCTCTATGCATGCCAGTACTTCTTCTTACTTAAAGTATGGGATACTTAAGAATTGACTTTCAGCTTGTATGAGTTCATTGGGGATATGAACCTTCATAGACTCACGCAGACCTTTCTCCCATTGAACACTTCTGGGGCATGATAGGGAGACGTGTTCGTCAACGTCATACGAGCGTACGCCGCGGACCACGCTGGCTGAACTAGACCAACCGCAGTGAGAGGAAGGGGGCTAGACACTCGCCATTGGAAGACTCATACGCAGTATGCCTCGTGGAGGTATTACGCATTTCCGATCCAAAAATGTCAACTTCGAAATATCCCATATATATAACTTACCGCTATAGGTTTTCAAGATTGTTTAGCGGACTTATTACATCTACTGCAACACCTTCTGAACCGTGGCCTATATTACCATGTGACCCATAATCGGCCTAAATCACCAGCTCTGTGACCAACATCCGCCCACACCCCGTCACACCCCGGGGGTAGATCGTCCATGACCCAGATACGCACATCACCAACCAAAGTTCCCTGTGATGATGTGCCCGGGGGCTCGATGCATCATTTCACAATAAGTATGTCCTCCCACACGTTTCCTGCGTGTGAAGCTACACGTGTGACTGGCTCTACTGGCTTGGCACGTCATTACCTCAACACTTACATAACAACAACGGATAAGCGCTAGATTCGTACGCAGGAAATTAGGCTGCATGAGTGTCATCCAATTTAGTTAGTTCTTCCAATTATTTGGATGAAGTGGTAGTTTCTAAATTAAAGGATGTATAGGACCATTTTTCATGTTTTGAGAACCGAATTTTCGGTTTTCAAATGCTTGTACCTTTGTTTTGTCCATATTTACCATAATTTCCATTGTTTACAACAATTTTTAGTTCCATGATTTGTTTCTGTTGACAACCAATAATAGATGAGATTAAAACAATACCATCTGGAAATAATAAAAGAAATAAATCTGGGTGTAATTGTATACAATTTGTGCAAAAGAAACTTGACACCCAAAGTACAGAACAACAAACTATTTTGATTTGATTCATACAAAATACTATTCATTTGTCCTTGGCACATGTAAAACCTAGATGCCATCAATGTGGTTCGACTAGATATAGAGACGACAGCAGTCAAACACATGCACTGTCGGAAATGTTTTTTACATAAGGACAGCAATTATTATTTCCTTAATTTGTTTCTGTTGACTACCAATAATCGTTGAGATAAACGCAATAACATCTGCAAAAAAATAAAGGAAATAAATCTGGGTGTAATTGTATACAATTTGTGCAGTTACTTTCAATTTGAGTTGCTAATTCATGTATAAAGAAGGATAAATAAAGGGACTCAAAATACAACCTTGTCTTACTCCGAGTTGAATATTAAACGTTTCTGAAAAATTATGATTATTCCTTTCGCAGACATTTCCATAGATGTTAATTAATATTAATTTGTTTTCATAACTTCGACCAAAACGTGGTATTTAAAATAGTCCATAAGTTAAAAAACTTTCGCAAAGTCTTAACTGAAGTTCAAAGAAACTTGAAACTAGAGTAAAGTATAACACACTATTTTGATTTGATTCATAGATTTCCTACATTAACAGTTTTAAGAGTTCAATTTGTCATCGAATACACTATTGTGTTCTTAGTTTATCGTGTATACTTTCGTATTGCTAAAATACTGTTGCTTAATCTGTCAGGCTGTCTATGCCTTGCCGTCTCGAATGTCCAGAGCTACAATACTGCCCCGCTAGGTACGAGATACCGGGGTACCGACTGTATTTGTATCCTAATGAGTTAGTCTGTGACTTTGTTGTGTTCATGTTTTATCCATGGAGTTACCGTGTATCAGGGGTAGGTGTCTCTCTTACAGAGCATATATTTCATAAATATATGCAACAAAACCCTTTCCATAATCATAAGATATCACTGCCAACAACAGAGGCGATTTTCGATTCCGACCATATGAGTGAGTGAGTGAGTGAGTATGGTTTTACGCCGCTTTTAGCAATATTCCAGCAATATCACGGCGGGGGACACCAGAAATTGGCTTCACACATTGTACCCATGTCGGGAATCGAACCCGGGTCTTCGGCGTGACGAGCGAACGCTTTAACCACCAGGCTACCCGACCGCCCCTCCGACCATATGACGAGCATGTGTTTATGAATCAATATCAAATGGCGATGATACCATGTGTTCGCGAAATGGTTAGCGTATCCTGCCCAACCGGTGGCACCCGTCACAAAAAAAACGCTGGGTCAGTTAATTGTTCACCTGAAAAAAACAACACAGGAACATATGGTAAAGTCAAAATAGGAAATTGCATCGTGCATATTTTTTGGTCACTGATGTGTCAAATTTAGAAATGTGCCCCACATGACTATGTAGTGGTCACGTAGTGTAGTGCTCGTCACGCCGAAGACCCTGGTTCGATTCCCGACATGGGTACAATGTGTGAAGCCCATTACTGGTGTCCCCCGTCGTGATATTGCTGGAATATTGCTACAAGCGGCGTAAAACCATACTCTCTCTCTCACTCGTTCTTTGAGGACGCACATCGGTGCTAAACCACTAGTTTGTCTTTGATTACATGTTTCAGGTGTTTGTAGGCGAGAATACAAAATTCTGGTTCTGATAAACCTGTAATATTGCTGACCTTAGCGTAAAACCCCCACTCGTTCATCCATCCACCCACTCGTTCATCCATCCACCCACTCGTTCATCCATCCACCCACTCGTTCATCCATCCTCCCACTCGTTCATCCATCCTCCCACTCGTTCATCCATCCACCCACTCGTTCATCCATCCACCCACACACCCACCCGACCTCCCACACAGTCACTACTCACGAACTCTCATCTCAAAAATTGATTAGATAGATAAGCATGTTGTTTGATCTCCTTTGCCCCAAGGGTGAGAGGCATATATCTACAGTCCGACAGTAAGCCAGATTAATGGGCAACTCGCGTACAGCCAGAATCATAGCTGCCAGGGATCTCATTTACTATTTGGTAACAGGTTACATGACGGGAGATTGGCCGGGGAGAGTCAGGTAGCTCGGCTGGTCAGGCCTCCCCAGGTACGTGCAGACGATTGGGGAGCGGTGTCCGGCTTCACGTTGCATGCTTCAAACTTCCTTAAAAATATGCCCAGACGGACAAAACGAGTGAGTGACTTGGGTTTAACGTTTCTCGGTGATACCCATGAGCATGGATATGGTGCTGACAAACATAGAAACATAATCAAGGTGAACCGGGATTCGAACCTACATTCATAGGTTTCTGGCGTGACCAAGGGACGCAACTCTGCACCGCAAAAAAAATCGCCCCCCCCCCCGCCCCCCCGCCCCCCCGGACAAAACGATGCATTTAGGGAGGATTCATATGTTGATAAATAAAATGAATCAATTGTGAAAATGCTGACAGTCTCAAAGAGATCTTCGAAAATAAATCACAGAAACTAGTTTAATGCATACATATTATCAATGGAAGTTGTCGAGAAACACCACGCCAAACCACCAAAAGTGTTTCTTGGATAGTGATGCTATATATTTTCTGAGTAATATGTGACTATTTAAACTGTATTTTATTTACTTTAATTAAAGACAGAATTTGTAAAAAGTTGATTTAACCTCCTCTTCCCCTCCGGACACACACAACCGTTGGGGGGGGGGGGGGGGGGGGGGGGGGGGGGGAATTATGATGTTTATCCGACTTCGAACTTTTGAACTGCTTCTTACGCTAAGCTTCATTGATTCGAACCTCCATCGTACGACCTAGTCCCAGGACTATCATCGTTCTCGGAATGCGATCGGTTAACTGTTTTGAAATATACAGCATCACAGCGATAGAGATAAGAGTTTCAGTGTTTCAGGCTACTTGAGATATCGCTGCCACAGAGCATCGAATATATGCCCAGGGCTATGTGACTAACAGTGTGGGGATTTAGAAGGGTTAGGTTTTTATCTTGTTTGAGGCCACCCTAGTACAGGAGGGCGCGCTAAAGAGCTTCTAAGGTCACGAATGAGTTCGGATGCTTTGGCATAAGCCTTGCAATAGGTATGATAAATAGACGTTATAACACATTCAGGGTCATGGGACTGCTGTATACTGCACAGACATATCTGGCATGGGTAAATTCGAGGTCAGGCTCCAACAAAGCTATGGTAGCCTTGCGACTGTCTTATCCATGTTAAACTACAAGGGTAAGAAAGATCGCGTTCCTGAAAGGGCGGTTGGGTAGCCGAGTGGTACAAGCGTTGGCTCGTCAACCCCGGGTTCGATTCCCGGCATGGGTACATTGTGTGAAGCCATCCATGATGTGACTGTGATATGATAACTCTGATGTACATCCTACCGTAGTCGCTATAAATGCTGTCCGTGAAGATCCGGGGTAGAAGAGGTCTTCAACAACCCATGCTTGCCGTAACAGGTGACTATTCTTAATGTAAGAGGCGACTAAGGGGATCAGGTGGTCAGGCTCGCTGACTTGGTGGATACATGTCATCGTATCCCTAATGCGTAGATCGATATTCTTGATGTCAATCACAGGATTGTCTGCTCCAGACTCGATTATTTACAGACCGCCGTCACATAGCGGCGTTAAACAACATACAAACAAACAAAGCTATAAAATGCGCAAGTATCATTAATTGGGAAAGATAACAAAGTATGTCGATTTGGCTTGAATGTCCGTGCTTTCTCTTCAGTTAGTTTTCGTTATTAAGTGTAACAATTATATAACATCGAAAGAGATTACCTTTGTCGATAATAATTACGAGAGCGTGCAACACAATTATTTGGTTAGCGAAAGTTTAAGTTGGGTTTAACGTCACTTGGAACAGCATGTCAGTAATATCACTGCCTGTCAGCTTGATGTGGGGGAACAACTCGAGGTAATACTGGTCTGTCTTGGAAGTTTAACATTTGAAACATACCAGCACGGACGTGCTAATAAACCGAATATAATCAGGGTTAATCTAGGATTCGAACCTACGATAACATGATCCGGACATGCCTAAGGGACGTAACTCTGCTGCACAGTAATTGCCGTACCCTCGACAAGTGGCCACCCGCTCCCCTCTAAACATATGTGAATGCAGTGATTTCACAAGAATATAATTGACATAAAAGGCTTTCACGATGTGACTTAACCCGTTATGAAACCATAAACCGTTAACCGCCTTTAGATTATAAGCCCAGGGCCAGTACCTGCTGAACAGGTGATTAATCCAACAGGAAAAGTAAGCTTAAGCCTGTAATAATCCCTCCCCCCCCCCCCCCCCCCCCCCCCCCCCCTCCCCCCCCCCCCCCCTTCCCCCCCACAAAAGGTGTTTGAAACCATTGAAACCATAGGTCACAATACACAAACAACAAACACCAGTTCCTGTGATATGAACACGGGTGATAGAGAAATGTACAGTGACTGTACAGTTGAAACTAAGTACACAAGCACAGCATGGTTCTCACGGTACAGGAATCTCGCCACCTGCCCCCCGTCTCCTTAGTGTATCAGCATGTCAATCTATCTCCCATCACCGAGCACTAGAGAGGCTAACCCATGTATATCGCCGTGTTTATGTCCCTCTTGTAAACATACACATTTATATTACAGGGATCCGAGAGAGAAGACTATTCGTCTGAGCGACCACGGCCGTAATGAGATGTAAAATGGATTAAAATGTAGACTGCAACCCGAATGGTTGAAAAACGTGGATAACGCCATACAAAAAAAAGAAAGATACTTTCTGGCATCAGTATTAAAATACAACCCTTAGTTTGAAAACACATAATATTTATCTCCTGAGTGTTGTTCCTGAGAGTTTCTGTGGCTTCGTTCCTGTCCCATACTGAAGCACGTGCACCACATGTGGTGTCTCCTAAAGAGAGGGACATTTTTCGAAATGTGCCTCTACTCATGCACCCAGCAGTGATTTGGTACCCGGTAGTGAGGTTGTTAACCTCCTGACGCCTCGCGGGCAGCTTTGGTTGTATACTCCCCAGGGAGCTGAGAATGAAATTCGAGTGCACACTGATCCATTGACCGGGGTAATGATACTGTAGCGCTATGAGCATCCACTTGATGAATGGAACGGTGCATTATGAATGCACTTATTTTATTATTAAGAACATCTTCGTAATGGGTTGATGAAATACCAGAGTGCATGGCATCCCTTCAGAGTGTATCAGTATACCTCTCAATTAGGGGTTGGTCGGTAGCCTCGTGGTTAAAGCGGTCGCTCGTCACGCCGAACACCAGGTTCTATTCCCGAATTTGGGCACAATGTGAGAAGGCCTTTATTCAGGTGCGCTGATATCGTGATGGAGTTATGAAAGCGCGAAAACGATGTTCTCACTTGTAAAAGAAGAAAGGTTGTTTACGGCGGAGTCAATATTCCTGTGATCGGGTAGATGACATATCCACCCAGAGCACACATTGTGGCCACCTGATCCTCTTTTCGCGAATATTGGCACACCTAGGCGTAATATCCATGTCAGGTATTAAATAGCCATAAAATACATCATTTGATGTTATTCAGCCAAAGGTAAAGACGGTGCCCAGTCTGCATGTCGCAGTGCCGGCCAAATATAATGAATACAACACATGTCTATGAAAGTATTGTTTACTGAGCATTAAAAACAGATCATACAAAATGTCTCTCTTTACACAGTACAGGCACCAATACACGTGATATCATTCAGCGGTTTCACATTCATCCATGATATCAGAGACCAAATGATATCCGACGATATGCGCATCAGATCATACAACGAATACACCATTCACACCAAGAATTATATGTACATCACATCATTCGGTTGGTACACAATTCAGAGATGATATACACATCATATCATTCAGCGGGTACAATCATTCAGAGATAACATACACATCATATCATTCAGCGGGTACAATCATTCAGAAATGATATACACATCAGATCATTCAGCGGGTACAATCATTCAGCGGGTACAATCATTCAGAGATGATATGCACATCAGATCATTCAGCGGGTACAATCATTCAGAGATGATATGTACATCCTATTCCCCAGTGGGTTCACCATTCATACCAGAGGTGATGTATATGAGATCACTCAACTGTATCTAATTCAATGACATTAACACCAACCAATCACATAAGGTCCCTGTCACGACCAGTATCAATTGATTATATGATAATTATGGATTATTAGTCCCAGAGGTGGATCATGGAATCCTCAGTCAATAACAATAAATACTAGCACAGGCAATTCATCTTCAAATGCCACAAGTCATGTTTGTGGATGGATTCAAGGAATGGTCCGTTTATCACAGTCAATACACATGATATCAACACAGCTATAGATTACACATAGGTTGGATGAATCTCGTGTCGGAAATCGCGTTGGAATACCTCTGACGTCATCGGCTCTGTGACGTCATCACTGACCTCTCTCCAAGGGTTACATAACAATCCTTTATGCAATAACTGGGTTTCTATTTCCAGTGACTCGGAAAATTTGGCTCTTGTTTTGCTGTTTTGGAGTAGGGTGTAGATATTCGCCCTGGTTTTAGGGTTGTGATGTTCGTGGATGCCATCGATGAAGTTGAGGACGTCTCCCGATGACCACTGGTCAATTTCCCGGACCTGCTTCACGGGGTCCAGACGACAGTATGTCTCTGAAGTAAGATCAGAAAAATCAAAAGTGTTCCTCTGCCTGGGTTGAGGGGGGCACACGCGGGCATACAACTCACTGTCTAAGTCGGACAAAACGTCACAGTCGTCTATCCGACCCAAGTAACCATCGAGAGACATGTTGTCGAACGACTTCGTTTTACACACAATCGCATAGTCCTGGTTTGAGGAATCACACATAACGAGGGAACGCTCCCCTCTGTTTGAAACACTGTTATTACACACTTTCACACACCTTGGAGGGATAGGAGGGTCCATTTTCTGTCCCGTGTATTTTCTCTCTGGCAAGGCGGGTGGGATCTCAGGGGACGTCTCGAGGTTACCCACGGTCGTCCATTTAGCAAGTGCGAGCTTGGTGTTTTCACACGATACCAAGCCTTGTGTACTAATCACGCTTTCGTCACCCGGAATAACTTCGTATATATGTTCATTGTCACTTTGCGCTTCGCTGGTTTTCGAGTATTTTGCTCCCTGTCGTGGCGACCCACGCATGACCTGATCAAGCCGGTGGTTATCGTCTGCTCGATCAGCTGGTTTAATGCTATCATCTTCAAAAGCACTCTGTTCTCGCATATCCATATTGAATAACCTTTGCGTTACACCTGACATAGCACATTGTTGCTTCCTGATTTGGGAGTAGCGTTCATTGCATGAAACAAAGCTTGAGTCGTTTAACGACGAGTCGGCCCGTGTGGGGGTGTCGTCTGCTTTTGTGTCTTGGTATCTCACGTGCAGATTTTCTTCAGATTCGCTTTGAGTTACAAGCACATCTGCCCTGGATCGCAGTTCGGGGCTGAATATGGGAGACATAGACACTCTCCCACCCTCGCATCTACAGTCGTGGTTTTCCTTAACTGCGTCACAAGAGTGTCGTCTCATCTTCCTCGAGGCATTCTCGTGTTGAAGATCATGAATAATCGCATACATAGATCTCGTCACTTTAGCCAACTTGTGACTCTGCTTAAGGCAGACTGAAGAGGGCTGTCCTGGTCGACTGCCGGGCAATATGGCATTATGATGTTGTCCAAATCTCACAAAGCGTGATTTACCGAGAGTTGGTACGAAGGGTGCTTGTTTAGATCTCACCTTCAATGGCAATGTTCCAGATGAGGCCTGTTGCGTTTGAATATCCCGTGTAACTGACTTAGGGTAAGTGTCCGATTGAGAGAAATAGTCTGTATGGTCATCGTCCGTGTTGACACAGCTCCTAAACTTGTCCAACTCGGGTTGTACTGGAGACGGGATCGAGTCGCTCTCATACCCGCTTGATATAGTCACTGGTGACAGTTGTGTGTCGTCTGCTATCGGGCTCGACTTCCTCCCAGACCTACACTCGTTCATTCTGCGTCCAGCGCGCTCCGATCTGTAAACAGTGTCAGGTCTGTTATGCACCTGACGAGTAAAACCCGTCTGGGTGATCACTGACAACATATCCGACTGGTAACCCGGACTGGTTTGTTTTATCTGATGCATGTAGCTGCTCTGTCCCTTTGCTGCAACTCGTTCTGTTTCGACGGGGCGTCTGCTCCACTCGGGACCAGTAGGTGAGTGGGACACTGGCTGGATCACTCTGTGACCGGGTACGGCTCTTGCCAGACTATAATCATTCCTGGGGCACCAAGCGCTAGGCTGGACAGCCACTGGGCCAGCGTTCATCTCGTCGCTGTGGTTGGTGAAAGTGTGACGATTTAGTTCTTTAGCCGATTCAAATCCCCTGCCTGAATCGACATTTAATGAAGCGTGACTTGATAGACCGTGGCGATTTGCTCGACTGACCAATGAGCTGCCAGCCATAAATTGGCCAGTCCTCTTTGCGCTGACCGATCGCATTAGCGCTGAGTGTCGGATAACCTTACTCTCTTTGTCCAGGAACAGTCCGGTGTTCCTATTGTTCAGTGGGTCATTGATAACACGCCCACGGTCGAGGTCATTTGTTTTAGGGTTCTGTGCGAAGAACCTACTTGTAGTATCACCTGTCACTTTACACGAACCTCTACCCACTGTCCGGCGTCGTATCACCCCCTTTGTCCACTCCACGTGTCCCAAGTTAGGAAAATGTCCATCCACACCAAACCCTTTACATCCAACTAAACAACTTGATTGATCGTTATTTTCAAAATCTGTTCTGTAAGACACAGACACGTCCAATGAAACTAGTTCTACGCTGGCAATCTGTTGCCGATCTAAACAAGACCCTTTCGACGACTGTTGATTCAGCTTAGAACCACATCTGCAAGCAACACACTTATCAGAGCGGCAAACGTTAGACGGATAGCACCCCACTGGGTCTTTCAAGCCTTGATGATCACACCCAATTATCCTCTTCCTTCTAAGAGCGTTATCTTTCCTGCTTCTTATCCCCGTCTTCTTATCTTCACTAACGGGTGGGCAATTTCTTCCGCCTACAGGACAATGCAGGTAGTGATCGATGTCCACTGATGTCGCCAACAGTGCTGCTGCACGGTGTGGATGATTGATACAAATGACGTCTTCAAATGTTGCATACAACAACCACATCTGCCGCGTCAGCGATTCACTCTGCGCACGGAGGTCTAACTGAAAAAAAATCGATAATATATCAATATTTTTACAACCATCTGTTACACAATACATCGTTAATCGCTCATCTTAACATCCAATAATACTTCATCATGTATGTGTGAAAATGTTTATAACAGACACAGCGATTGAAATAATAATTAATTTAATTGGAGACAGAATGGCTGCGTCTAATCCCGACTATCAACACTACCAGCGTGGCGCTGGACCTGCCAAGACCTGTCAGAAGGATGGTGGCAGGAATGGGTGGGGAGGTTGTAATAATATTGTCTTAGAACGTCTGAGATGTGGATCGTGATGACGAGATTGGGAATATGGCTGGACAAAAAGTGTAGATAAGATGGGATATTGTGTGACAAGAAGCAGTGGATTACGATGACAGGTCGAAAGAAGCACAAACATGCTTAACACACTAGTCTAGTCTATCAGTAACGGTAACGATAACATCTCTAGTGTTATCATATATTTCTTTATCATATCATTACAAACCCAACATGGTGATAATTATACCGACAACAAATACGTATACATTTTTGTAACTTCCAATATCACAGATCGTCAAGATATTAGCAGATTATTTCCTGTCGAAGGATATTTTGTTAGTAATTTCGAGTTCGACCATTTATATTTAAGGGAAAATGTTTAGAGATGATTAGTTTTTTTAGAGTGTCACGCATTGTAATACATAAAAAAATCATAAGTGTCATAAAAGGGTGGGGTCGAGTACAATGAGTACAACATTTCCTATGAGACACTAAGTATATATATATCTTACATATAAAATATATATCTTACATATAAAATATATATCTTACATATAAAATATATATCTTACATATAAAATATATATCTTACATATAAAATATATATATCTTACATATAAAATATATATCTTACATATACAATATGCAACTTGCATATAAAATATATACCTTACATATAAATATATATATCTTGCATATAAATATATATATCTTGCATATAAATATATATATATCTTGCATATAAATATATATATTCTACATATAAATATATATATCCTACATATATAATATATGTCTTACATATGAAATATACATCTTACATAAAAAATATTAATCTTCTACCAACCAATATAATTGGGAACTGATACAGACTATTGCTGTCGGGTTTTTTTCAGCGCCGGGGTATGGTTTTGTGAAAATAATTTCAGGTTGGAGAAGATATAATCATTTGTCCTTTATTGAAAACCTGTTTGTGAATATATGGCATGCATGTACGATGAGCTATGGTTGCACTACGCGTATATGTAATCTGAGTCCAGTGATAATGGAGAACTTCCACTGTAGACAACTGTCGACTAGATTATTATTTCAACGTAATTATGTGCAGGCAAAGTACACAGAAGCTCTCCATGCTAATGCAAGTGGCATGCTATTAGACTTCAAACTATCACGATCCCAGCTGATATAGACAAATTAGTTCACGATTTGATGCACACTCGTTCCAAAGATAAACATCTCATCTAGACCACCACAAAACAACACATGCTGCCTACCGGTGACGTAATAAAGTAATGTAAAGTAATGTACTGTTTCCTCTGATGTAATTAGAACTTTAAAACCGACCTCGTTACCACTAAATAGTATATTGACCCTACAAATAATGCCACGACTCTCAACGTTAAGTTCCACGCCCACCAATCCAGTAACACAATGGACAAACGTAAAACTTAAGACTCCTCTGTGGGTGAAATAGATGACTTTACTATGCTATGTACACACGTCAATCAAGCGTACAGTGCCACAACACCTCATTAGCATTCTACAGATGAACGTTAAATACCACTGTTAGGCTCGACGTGTAATGAAGTTAAGTTCGGACACTTTTATGATTGTGATAACACCCAGAAACGTACAACTCAAATATCTTCAGTATCAGCGTGTTACGTGTTTATGGCTAACGTTCGGTAACAGTGTCAAAACTTTCGTCTTTATTGTGTCGCCTGACAATATACACTTGTAGGCTGGTGACACGTCTGTAATGATAGGGGGGAAGTATAATTATATACAACTGCCGGCCCACTGGGGTAGGTAGAAGGATATACCTCTCATTGTGTTTGAAATTGAATCATAATGACTTCGTATAATGTTGAAGTCTGACGGGCGTCGGTATGTATATTTATGCCCTTTCTTCAAAAAGGGCGTCGCAGGTCTATCACAAGTAATGTAAACGAATGAATATTTCATTATGTAGATTTGAACATTATTACCTTCACGATTGGATGAAAGTAATTTCAATCAAATATATAGCATGTGAATTCCTTTTCAATACTTATTACAGTTGTAACAATGTTCACGACGTTATCAATACTCTTCACAAGTATTTTTAAAGCATCTTTATTACATCATGATTCACAAGTTATATTTATTTTCAAATCCGCAATATCAAAATCAAATCACTAAGATCTAAGGCCTAGTGGTTAAAGCGTTGCACCTTTACGCCGAAGACCCGGGTTCTATTCCCAACATGGGCACAATGTGAGAAGCATATTTCTGGTGTCCCCAGCCGTGCACTCACTCACTCACTCTCTGTAGTACATTCCACGTCCTTGCCATGGTGTCTCTTGATTAAAATTTTGCAAAGTATATATTTTATTGGTTATTTTATTTAATTCTGACTCGCCTCGTAAGTCGCAGCTTAGTTTCTGTACCAACTACTGGTAGAAACTTGGCTGTTTAACACCCCACCATATAACACCATAACGTGCCTCTTCCTAGCTCTTTATATACCTAGACCTTTATTTATCAAAGGGGCGGTACACTTGAGAAGATTTCTATAAAGATACCTATATGCGTGAACAGAACTACCTACACGACACATGTATCTATACTCACAGGTTGCAACTGAACACCATCATCAACTCTCGGGCAGGTACAGTCTGTCAGATACCTCCAAGACCAGGAATGTACACCACAGACTTCGGTGACTTAAATATTTACAATCATAATCCTTCATTTCTGCTAAAAGGCGACATCTGAAAAGCTAGCTTGCTGAGCACTTCAAAGACCGACATATACAGTGTTTATAGTGGGTAAATAATACATGTGGGAACATAGCCTGACTCAAGACTCACGAATGACAGATGAAAATCAATGAGACTGACAACTGAACGAGCTACCTGCATGACTACACACGCCAACGTATACTACAGTTCGCCCTGTATACCTAGACCCAGCCATTGACGTGTGTGCTTAAACGATACCATGGGCGAGAGACTTCGAAAAATGCAACATAAAGTATGGTTGATTATGGTTATCAAATCGTTACTGATATTAAATATTTATGAAGATAATTACTTGTTTATCAATATGCTTTTGTCGCATTGTTACTGTCTGCTAGAGTTTTGTGTTATTTACAAGAAGCTTTGTTGCAGTGGAGTTTGTCGGATACCGCTTGCTACACCGGGTGCTTTCATTGTTGGACAGATCTTTACAGTACGAACAGTTTTGTCAAGCGACAGAGAACGTTTCCTATATGTATTTGTATGTTGTAAAAACAAGGATCATAATCGGATCGAGATTCGAACCCACGAATAGCGGTTTCTGTCACCTATTAGACTCATCTCTGCATGTATCGTGTCGTGTAATTTTTCTAAACATTCTTCAAATGCTATTCAATTTGAATGCAGCATCTTTGCTTGATAAACTGGATAGGAGCGTGTGTGCTGCAATCGGACATTTCACTGCGTATGAATATATTTCTTGATGCGCATCTTTTTTGTCTCAATTCAATTTTGAAAAAAAAAACCCATTGAAATTCGATCAAGGAACTTGGATTCCACACCAATGAAATAATTGTTTTATCCATATTTATTATCAGCACAAATGTGGTGTAGCTCCTTTTGTCCACATTCTGCTACACAGACGGGGAAAGTTATCGTGGAAGTATATGACGTCATCATTGTATCATGACGTAATGATATACCAGCGTGACGTCATGTCTGTCTCACTACTGTGAGAGATTACGCAGGTAGGAAGAGCGTGTTACGGGGAATTACGGAAATTGTAGGAAATGAAACCTCCTGCTAACGCCGTAAGCTCTAAATGAAATGTCTGGTCATCGAAAACTCAAGAACACCCGCGGATTTTAAAACACGTAATCTTTATCTCCTAAGTGTATTCACTTCTGTAATAAAGCTGACGCGTTATCATCAAACAATTTACTACAATAGGTGTAAGTTATTGCTAAGATTAATCATTTTTATACCACGAATTACTCATATTTGTCTCACAAGGTATTCCAACATGTCCCAGCTTGATATCATTGTATATACATCAATATGATGAACGCTACATATCGGAGGAGCCGTTTCAATAAGGTCATCCAGTTCCAAAGATTATTAATCTGCAGATAACGATATGAGCGTGGTGTTCTATAGTTTGGAAATCAAGCAAAGATTTGAATGTTGGAAACGCAAGAACGTATTAAATGAGCCAGACCCCAGCGTTCTAACCCACCTACCTCATGTCTTTTGAGTGAGGCTGCACATCGCCCACTATGGGAACAAATCCGGTCAGAATAACTACAGTGTATACGCCTAGAGTATACACGTAGCTTCCTATACACCGGGTATACACTGTATACAAAGATGCTCTTACACACCGGGTAGATAAGCTTCGTAAGGTATATTAAACTTATATAAAAGCGTTAAATGAAGCTTATGGGTCAGTACTAATATGAATGTAATACTGTCACGTGGTCAGTTTCTGCCGAATACAATAAGTTCACCCTGGGGCTCACATGACGTAATCGGATGAATGCTTTAGAACTTAGCTTTGTGCAGCAATCACACGGGTTTGTCTTCGTTAAGAGGTAACGATAAT
Source organism: Haliotis cracherodii (assembly GCF_022045235.1). Taxonomy (NCBI): domain Eukaryota; kingdom Metazoa; phylum Mollusca; class Gastropoda; order Lepetellida; family Haliotidae; genus Haliotis; species Haliotis cracherodii. Next base: position 22,299,653 of record NW_027266319.1, read on the forward strand.
CTGAATATACAGTAATGTGTAGAGGATTATTCAACCGATGTATACCGATGAGGAAAAATAAGGGAACGGCTTACATGAACATACGGGTTTGATATAAGTGAGTGAGTTCGTTTTTACGCCGCTTTAGCAACATTCCTGCCATTTCGTTTGTTTGTTGTTTTACGCCGCACTCAGCAATATTCCAGCTATATGACGGCGGTCTGTAAGTAATCAATTCTGGACCAGACAATCCAGTGATCGATATCATGAGAATCGATCCACGCAATTGGACACGATGACATGCATCAACCAAGTCAGCGAGCCTGCCCCCTCCCGTTAGTCGCCTTTTCCAGCAAGCATGGGTTGCTGGAGACCTATTCTACCCCGGATCTTCACAGGTCTCCTATCATCAACGCGGGGGACACCATAAATGGGCTTCACATATTGTTCCCATGTGGGATGTGGGCAATCGAACCGGGTCAACGGCGTGACGAGTTAAGGCTTAAACCACTGGGCTACCCAACCGCCTCAGATTGTTATGAAATCTTATATACCTCAGACGAAGACCACAATTGTTCGACGATTAAATGAAAATAAATAAAATACTCACATTATATTTACATTATTTTTGTGACACTATGTCGATTAACAAATATGTGACCCTTTTTTCTGTAATAATCTGTGTTGCCGTATTTGTACCGGTCAGTTTATTTTGAAAATGGCTTATTTCTTTAAAATATATTTTTTAGTTTGATTTAAATCAGAATGTTCTTTTGACAAATGATAAAACGTTGTTCTAGTTCCAACTTAATTTTCAAATATCAACACGCAAGTCTACAATACTTTGTCAAATTTAGATTTGTTAACTTTTTAAAAATGAAAAGATACCCTGAGCGCGGAGGCCTTTTGGGGCTATTTGTTTTTTTCTTGAAATTTCAAGATACTAACTTACGTATCTTGAAATTTCAACATAGCATCTTGAAAGTTCAAGAAATAGAATAAAGAACAAATGGCTCGAAAGTCTTCCGTATTTATATGTTATTAAAAGATATTTCTTAGTGTACTGTTATTCTTAAACCGGGACCCTCACACTCTCAGCAGCAGAATATTTCAATGCAGTGTCACGTGTTTTGACATGGGTTATGGGTGTGGGGAATCATTTACTTTTGCCTGTAGCGACATTAATAACTCATCAATACATGATCTAATATCGATATTTGTCTCGAGCTATGGGTGACTCTATGGTTCCAAGGTATTCGAGATTTACTGTATCTACAAATGTCATACTAAGCGATATACTACCTGGTATTTCTTTACATATATATACTGCCGCGAATATAGAATGTGTTGGGCACTCAATAGTATTTTTAACCAAGATACATCTCAAGAAGAATTATTTTGTACAGGAAAATACATATTTATGATTGCATCTTCGATCATTTTGGTTAGATGGGAAACTCTATTCGTTATCCTTAGTCCTTGGTTCCTTGAATGAAAATCAAGTGGTAAACCTATTCCATGGCGGCAAGTGTGTACTTACATTAGTGAGATGTACGCACGTGCTTCTCGAGTGACTGCGACACTGCACGGTGCAGGGTGACGTGTATATATCACTGCCTGTCAATCACCGGTGCCAATCACCCATGTTTTCAATTATCAGTAATACACCATCACTGTTTCACACGCGGATGTCAGATTTCACACATGCTGATAACTCCATTTACAAATAGGTGATAATTTTCACACATGCCACGGTTACACTGTGTCGAAGAGGGTACTGTTAGTCTGTACGCATGACAACTGACACCCGGCACACGTGATTACTCTAATCCTAATCCGTTAAGAAGATTAGATTAAGATTAATCCAAATATACAATCAACAAGCGACCCATTACCAACACAATGCCAACCATTACATGACTTTCGAATTCATAAATGGGGAATAAATTATGATATTATGCGGTATTTCGTTCAAGCCTGTTATTATGTATTCAAGAAAGGGTATGTAATAGCGTTTCTGGTTTCATTTCGCCACAGAGGCGGTCGCGCTAGACTAACGCTTAGTCTCTAAACTATATAATTTGATAGAAACAAGTAACTGCATATAAATTGAAAAAGAGCCCCAGTGAGATGGGAGATTCGGATTAAAATCTAGACTTGCTTGCTTCATGTACAGCTTTAGCATTACAGTTAGGGCTGGGGAAAAGGAAAATAATATGGTTCGGGGACTGGGAGACAGACTAGGGGTCACGCATGACACAAACATTCTTCACAAACCACTAGCTCTTCCATGAAATACCATAGGTCTATTAGCGTTAAGAATTGGACCTTGTCTATTCATTAGTTATGGACTTTCCGCTGACCCCTAGCTGTGTGTAGAGTTACCCATTAACATTTCCGAGACCCCCAGTTGGGTTTTATACGAAAGTAAAAGAGAGTTAACGTCTTCTGCCAGAGATCGGGGAACACACCGGGACTGGTCATAGATAACCTGTTATCAACGCCGTTAGCGAAGTGAGGGCCTTTACTAATGCCTTCTTTCAAAACATGGTCATTTTCAGCCAAATTAGATAGCTACACGACATGGTCTTCAGTGCCTAACGACCCCTGTCACGCTTCCCCTGACTCTAACGTTGGGGTACACTGTACAGACAACCTGGGCCACTCAATTATTGGACATCATGCCACAGACCTGTCAAGATTCCGGGGTAGAATAGGTCTTCAGCAACCCATTTTTGTCGTAAAAGGAGACTATGCTTGTCGTAAGAGGCTACACACGGATCGGGTGGTCAGGCTCGCTGACTTGGTTGATGCATGTCATCGTATCCCAATTGCGTGGATCGATGCTCATGATGTCAATCACTGGATTGCCTGGTCCAGACTCGATTATTAACAGACCGCCGTCATAGAGCTGGAATATTGCTTAGTGCATGCGGCCTTAAACAACGAACAAACAAATAAACAATCTTAATTAATTGGGGTTAGGGGTAGTGCTAGGATATTGTTTGACGAAATATTTATTGTTCCAGAGTTCACACTATAATCACTAGTACCATGGTCCGCTTACCCAGACTCTTATCACCACCTGACCATTTCACTGTCCGGTTTAGCGAGTTTTAAATGACATACTTCCAGTATGTGTAGACAGCGTGGTGGATAACATCAAATCATACATTCGTCACCACTCGCTCCTTTCCGTAACCTGCAACATATAGCTGGAATATTGCTGAGTGCGGCATTAAACAACAAACAAACAAATATCGTGCCAAGTTACAAAGGTTTCGATGTTTTCATCCGATCGTCTCTTCTGTTATTTTTAGATCTGCCCTTAAGGATTCAGAGTGACAAAATACTCTCCACAAGACTGTATGACTTTTGAAGTATAAGCGATTGTGCCTTTTCTTCGAAGATTTCAAAGAGCGTCATACTACTCTTTGTTAAAAGTTGTTTGATCAGGGTGGCAGCGGTGGGGCAGGATACGTTCACCTGTTCGCGAACATCTGATACCATCACCATTTGATAGTGATTCATAAACATATGCCCATGATATAACCGGAATAGTACAATGGACAATCTTAGCATATATTTCTTATGATTATGGAAAATTGATGATAAACTTGGATACGAAGCCTCGAAATAGCAACAGGTATTCTACCATTCTGGCACAAACATATAAGTCAAAATTGTGATCTCAAATGGTCCAAGCCTCATATTAATAAACTGCCGGGCAAACGAAAGTTGAATTTGACCACAAAAATACAAACGTTACCTACAAGTTACTAGGCTGGAAACAGTTCAAATCAACACATAACGAGGAGAAACACTGCAAATCAACACATAACGAGGAGACCCGTATGAAATATATAACCAACGAATATCATTTCTTGTTTGTTTCAGTTTTAGCATTCATCAAACATGGGTCCATACTTTCAGTTGCCCGGCAGTTTATTTGATAGATTGTTATAGACGTGAAACTCACCCCCAAAAAACGAACTATATGAATAACGATCTACTAGTACTGCTGCTACTGCTGCTGTTAACAAAATTAGTTCATAAAATCATGTTCGTAACTCTTATGTAAATATTCTTGTATTTTCTCATGTACAGCTGTTTTCACGAGAACAAGTGATTCTGATTCTAATTCTGACAGTCAAATTCAAGATCGATTACTTCGATTAATTTATCGGTTCTAAATCTATAATTCATATTTATTGATAGAGTACCAAGTGCCTTCCAAGTGATAATGCTGTTCTTAGGGCAAGTACTTAATAAATAATCAAATACTATTCATAAACATATGGCAACCCTTTCTAATTCAACGATTACTTCTTTCGTGTGAAAACTTGAATAACACCTGTTACCCTTCATAAGATGTTACATATTGAATAAAAACCAGCATAATCATTTTACCATAATTCAAAGGCCATTGTTGCCTGACGCTGACTGTGTTAAGACCTTGTCATAGGTCTGTGATGGCGGCCTATCTAGAGCTCTGACACTGCAGGGTGTCTGGCCATCGCTATTGGCCTCTGCACAATAAAGACCACGGTCTCAGAACCCCATTCAAAAGTCGGCTCCGAGGTTACATCAAGAATTCTATTCACCATATTTGCTTCAAAGGTTTAACTTAATGCATCTTTCAACACAGCCTCTGTAATTGGGGGTAGGGGCGGGCACGAGGCGGGTAAGCCGACACCCGGACCGTGGGGGTCGCGGGAGGCACGCGCAGACACGCGCACCTGTCGCGGTTCATTCGGTCAGTGTATGTGAAGCAATCATTTGGGTCTTTTGTCGGATGACAAAGGTTACAGACCAGGGACGGATGCAGCAGGCAAGGAATTGTTCGGGGAACAACTGTTGTTTATGTGTACCGTTCGCTGGCCTTGGGTTCGCAGTGCCAACATCTGTCGCCTTCTAACCAATGGGTTTCCCTTCCAGACACCTCTTCAGCATTTTATATTGTCTGCATTCCTCTGGAGGATGGGGACTACCTGATACTATTTAGGAGATAAACCTACTGTGTTTTGAAATTTGATGTAGTCCCACTGTAGAATAGATACCTCTTTATTATAATTTGGAACCGAGCGCTTTAGCGCCCCACCTCCCCACCCTGAAATGAGAACCGTCCTAACGTGTCCGGTTGTCATGTATCTGCACTACACTCTCAGTTATGGCTGCCAAAGAAATTGTTAACAGTAACAGCTAGTGCTGTTAAAGAATTGCAGGAAACCAGAAGACAACCCACTACTGTGTGTGTGATGCTGTTCAACATTGACACGTTGACTATCCCTGCTGATGTGATGTTGTTTTTTCAAACAATTTTTATAATGTTATATTTTACTTTCATTGTCGGTTGTTTCAATGAGGAAATAGCTTAAATTGTACCGATTCTGGTCACCATAGAACATTTCCCTAACAGTTTCATAACATTTCATTTGTAAGCAAAAGATATGCCTTTGTTAAATCTTTTAATGTCATCATCGAAGCAGTCAGGGTTGCGGCCTAGAACGCCCCAAACAGCCGATATCAAACTACCGTATTTCCTCTATTTGACACTATACACCGTCTATTAATTTCGCGAGAGCCCTTGACTCAGCGTGTATTAGAGACCTGTCTGGTATTTGAGACCCAGCGTGTATTAGAGGAAATATAGATATGTTTTACAGTTCATATATGGGGGTGATCGATCGGCAGCCATTTTCTGTGAATCGATATGTAGGCTATCTATGTATTCATACGCACGTTTTTTTGTGAAAAGGCTTAATATATTTGAAAGGGGTTTCTGTAGCAAAAAGGAAACCTCTTTTTAACCAATCAGAATCAAGCATTCATCAATGTCATGGTAGAATTTATGATGTTCACCATCCCAGGGTTACGATAATAACCAGAGGGTATGATTAAAACGTACACTGAAACCAAACAACGATTTTCACACGTACCAGTGAGAAACGAATAGCACAGTAGCGAGAAGAGAGTTGCATTTCTATCCCAATTATTTTGGTTTTTAGTTATTTTGAAGTCACTATTGCTATATGTATACAATAAATTGTTAACGATCATAAGAGGTTATTGTAGCAGCGGTTGTTCGCGAGTAAAGGGTGAGTGAGTTAACATTTAACGTCACAACGGCAATATGTCAGCCATATCGTGACGAGAGAAATTACTACATTGAAAATAAATATATTTTGACTGTATAAAAACCTGTCGTCGAGTGTGAGTGAGTGAGCTGGGTTTAACGCCGCTTTTAACATTATTCCGGTTATATCACGGCGTGTCAGCTTAGTGTGGGAGGAAAGCCCGAAGTGATGCAGGTCTCAGACGTTTACCACTTCGGTGAAACCCACGAGCACGGGTATGGTGCTGACAAACCTAGAAACATAATCGGGGCTAACCGGGATTCAAACCCACATTCATAGGTTTCTGGCATGTCCAAGGGAAGCACCTGTCGTCGAAGGAGCGAGTAAAGGGACGGCGAGTTGGAGCCTCGTAGTCCTGTCCTTCGCCATTATGCACTAAGCTTTGTAGCGATTGATTCATGCATAATTTATTCTCATTTCATAATACCCAGATGGTTAATTATAACATAATGAAATGTTGAATAACAAACACGAGCTCGTGCACGTCGACGCGTTCATTTAAATAAATCAATGATAACGCGTGTACCAAATTCTTATGGAAGATAAGTGATCACAAGAATGTGTTATTATTTGTCGGTTAGGTTGATCAGATATGTTAATGTTCTATTTCACCACCAGTATATGATCCCCGCCAACTGGTTTTAATTCAAACACAATACAGTTGAAAAGATCCTGGGTTTGTTGAGTACGCTATAACCTGTGTAGTATAGGAAATCGAATGTCTTCACCTTATGCCAAGGTACACGACTACCTATTGTCTCTTGTTGTGGCAAGGACGGAGGTAATTAGTCGATATGTCATCTCAATAAAACACAGGTAAAATCAATCTTATTCTTCGATCAAGTATTCCTTTAACTTCCACATGAGTCGTACGTGGCGACCACTCGTCAATTTTACGTGGCGACCACTCGTCAACTGTACGTGGCGACCACTCGTCAACTATACGTAGCGACCACTCGTCAAATTTCGTAGTGACTACTTGTCATCTTACTTGGCCACCACTTGTCGTCTGTACGAGGCGACCACTTGTCGTCTGTACGTGGCGACCACTTGTCAACTGTACGTAGTGACCACCTGTCGTCTGTACGTGGCGACCACTTGTCAACTGTACGTGGCGGCCATTTGTCGTCTGTACGTGGCGACCACTTGTCAACTGTACGTGGCGACCACTCGTAAACTGTACGTGGCGACCACTCGTCAACTGTACGTAGCGACCAATGTATGAAGCAACTCCGCACGAAGCAAAGATGAAATGAGTTGTACGTGGCGACAACTTGTCAAAAGTACGAAGCAACGTTAGCATAAATTGTTCGTAGCAAGCATAAACGAGTCGAACAACTGTACGTATGTATCATAACGCCTGTATTTGTTACAATGTCACGCCTGCTTGTGTTACACTGATACACCAGCTCCGTTACACTGCCACATCCGTTCTTGTTACAATGTCAAACCTGTTTACGTTACATTGCCACATCACGATAAACTGCCACACCAGTTAACGTTACGATACAATGCTGTATCAATTAACGTTACAATGCTACACCAGCTTAGGATAAAATACTACGCCAACTTAAGATACAATGCTGTATCAATTAACGTTACAATGCTACACCAGTTAACGTTACAATGCTACACCAGTAACGTTACAACGCTACACCAGTAACGTTACAACGCTACACCAGTTAACGTTACAACGCTACACCAGTAACGTTACAACGCTACACCAGTTAACGTTACAACGCTACACCAGTTAACGTTACAACGCTACACCAGTAACGTTACAACGCTACACCAGTAATGTTCCAATGCTACACCAGTCAACGTTACAACGCTACACCGGTGACGTTTCGATGCCACGCTAGTTTTGCATTTGGTAACATACCAGTTCACAGAGCCACGTCAGTGCACGTTATAGTAGCACACAAGTTTACGTTACAATGGTATATTCGTTTACGTTATACAAATAAAAGCAAGTAAACCCTTCCTATATTCATGTGAAGTATCTGCTAAAAGCAGAGTCGACCATACAATTCCGACTATGTCATGACCATGTGCCCATGAATCACTTTTAAAAAGTGATCACAACGGGTGTTCACGGAAAGGTTTAGCATATCATGCCCCATCGGAGGCACCGTCACAAACACATGCAAAGGACAGTCAATTGTTCACCTGAAAAAGACACGCGAACAGATAGTACAAGTCAAAATAGTGAATTGCATCATTCTTGTCACTGAAGCGTCAAATTTGGAAATGTCCCCCGCATGCCTACCTTAAACGTTTTCGAAAGCATTAACATAATGCATTGAAATGCCATTTACTTTTATTGATTGAGTGTACACGGTATTGCCCACACATTTTATGATTCAAATATGTTGTATGATCTTGTATGTTATTTGAACACTGCTTTATGGTCTCCCAGTACCCTTAACGGAGGATCAATTCTAATAATATTATTAGTGTGTGTGTGTGTGTGTGTGTGTGTGTGTGTGTGTGTGTGTGTGTGTGTGTGTGTGTGTGTGTGTGTGTGTGTGTGTGTGTGTGTGTGTGTGTAACGTGTTGGATACAGCATCAGCTTCTGTTCCGGGTAGTCAGACTTACTTGCGCTTTATTTACAAAGGTCTGTATATGGCGCGTTCCCCAGATATACATCACATCCATAAGGATTTATTAAGGATGCTATCGAGCGTTACCCAAAGGCTGGAAGACCTAATATAACACGTGGCCTACACATGTCAGACTGGAGTTCCGTTTCTGCACACGACACTAGTCAGTGTGTGTGAGAGAGAGAGAGACGTGAAAGGAAAGTTTAAGACATATTTTTTCTCTCTGCCATGATGGCCTGGTTCTGGATATTCTGGTAATTTTGGGGCGGGCATTTTGGATCGCCACCGACACTGCAGCGACAGCTTCAATGAAACGGAGTTAACGACCTCTATTCAAGTTTCCCACAGAAACACGTGCGTTCATACAGTATCCAAGAAAATCCTCTTAGTCGGAAATATGAAACACGTGTGCACATTAACCCCGAAGAATTAAATAGATACTTCCCGGATTAAAGTAGCAAATACCATGCACGTGTTCCACGCCCCTCTGATCCGGGCTGAGGGGACTTGGATCTTCAAACAACGGTACACGTGGGACAGCTGTTAATTTTGTATAATGCATCGCATATTGTAGCAATATAGGTGGTCTGGATTTACTTCAAAGTCCATTGATGTTCCGATACCGTTACTGATAAATCAATTAGAATTTCCCACTGCCTCTGTCCTACTGCTGAATAATACAGACGTTAATTGCAATGAAGTGTGTAAAGTACCAACATCACAGGATGTTCCAAGGTAACGTTAATTGGCAGATTACATATCTCTGCATTCACGGTCGTTGATTCCAAACAATCTCACAATGAGGGGACAACCTAAATCCGTGATAATTTGACGATAGCATAATAGATTGTTATTAGCCATACTATCGAAAAAGATAAAAATGATTGGCTGTCGGTGTCTTTGATTTTAACAGATACCTCTGGTGATCGTTAACAGGTCACTGTGGGGGTGACTGTTTGGCTCTTGGCGCCGCAAGGGTTAACGTCGAGTTCCTCTGGGCGCTCCGGGCTAATTGGTCATCTCTACAATGTGATCCATCAATGGTTTGTCGGCAATTAACCACTTCATTGTCAACAGTTGATGGATAATTACTTGCAGCAATCGGTTTTCTTTACGTTTTGCCTGTCGGACATACCTGGGTGTGTTGGAAGGCAAGGCTGACGAGGCTAACTAGGGTCAAGCGATGTTGATATAAACATGCATTGTTGACAGGCCACTGGTCAAACTGGTTGATGTAGTTTCTAGCATGAAAAATGCAGCTTGATCGAGTTACATCATATTTGTTTTTGTTGTTATTTAAACGCAAATCATGCTATTGTTACAACTGTGTTTTCGTGACAAAAGAGCCCTTAAATTACAACAAGCAGGAATTCTGTAACGGGCGCTCCAGAGTGAATGGTGTTTTATCGCGATTCCTTTGTATATTTAGGCTCAATCCCGACAGTACAGACCGTTTTTGCTTCTTTTCAGACACTAAGTCTTACGATATTTCTTACAGCATATAAAATTACATATATTATTTTCAAACTTTGGACCAGCATGTTACCCAAACTAAATAACGCTGAAAAGCAAGTTAGCTGTTGCGGGTTGGAGTTGGGTAAGGTGAAATGGGGTTTAACGTAGCCTTCACGTTTATCGCACTTACATAGCGACACGTCGCGACATCAGGTAATAGGCAGGAAGACATAAAATCAATATATGTACAAATTCAATACCATTTACATTTGAAAAAGGCATAAACAAAAAGCATTATTCGGCCATCACGATGAATTGTTACAGCCCCTCGCACCACTGTCCCTACAATTATGTAATATACTTCTAAAAATTATATAAAAGAATACATGGATGTTTCGTAGATATGTATGTATCGAACATAGAGACATAGGGAGCTAACATTGGTGATATACTTTGACTACCTAGCCGGACACAGCTATAAGGTTTTATAATAATTAACTTGTTTCTCATCGCGATATGGCCGCAATATTGCCGATGCGATGTAAAATTATAACTCACTCACTCACTCAACTATGAGGTAAGGTATACTGTTTATACAAAACATGAAAGAGAGAAACATCTCCAAGTCTTGACAGTGGGTTAAATCGTCAAAATGAATTTGCTTTGATAAAGATACTTTGACGATTTTAACGTCGCACCACATCAGATCTCATCACCATAACGGAATATAGCACTTACCATGATACTTATGTCCATGGTTGTCATGAAACTTTTAATACTGATATCAAACACTAGCCTTTTAAAAAAAATATGACAAAAAACATTTCCATAATCTTAAGAATCCATTGTACGATTCGGATTATATCAAAAGAATGAGTTTATGAATCAATATCAAGCAGTGATGAAACTACGTGGTCGCGAAAAGGTGAGCGGATCCTGCCCCACCGGTGGCACCCTTCATAAACACATGCAAAGGCCAGGCACTTGTTCGCCTGGAATGGACATGTGAACATACGTACTAGTCAAAATAGCGATTAGCATCGGACATCATTCTTTTCAATGATGAGTCAAATTTGGAAAAATCCTCTACATTTCAACAATAACGTTTTGCTGAGGCCTTGAATATTGTAACCTTGATCAAACAACGTTTGAGCAAGAGTTGGATTACTCTCGTAGAAAGTGGGTGGTCAGTTGTATTTCAAGTCACCCCCTTAACGCATCAAGTGAGTCCGTGCTACTAGAACCGGCCCCTATTCCATCGAAATACGTAACTCATCACAAAATCGACATTATTGCTTTTAATTGCTCACATAGACATTTAACTCGACTTTTATGCACTTTAAAAAAAAATCTTATATCATATCTCGGTTGATCGTCCTTTCGACTGTACTAAATTTACAAGGTCTGTTTTTTGTGAACAATGGCTTCATTCACCAACAGCAAATATTTTTAATCCTGCAGATCAGGAGGATTAAAGAATTATGGAACACCCCGCCTGAGAATTTCATTTTTTTTATGTCTTGAGGTCTGAACAAAATACCACAGCGTACAGGATACATGTCAAGTCAAACAACATTGGGGGGTACGGGTGGCCCATTGGGGGGGGGGGGGGGGGGGGGGGGTACGGATGGTCCAATGGGGGGCACGGGTGGCCCAGTCGTCTAAGGCGCCGCGATACGCTGTGCTGAGTTGCGTCCCTTTTGCACGCCAGAAACCTATGATTGTGGGTTCGAATCCCGGTACGCCCAGATTATGTTTCTAGGTTTGTCAGCACCATTCCCGTGCTCGTGGGTTTCACCGAAGTGGTAAACGTCTGAGACCTGCATCTCTTCTGGCTTTCCTCACACATTAAGCTGACACGCCGTGATATAACTGGAGTAATAATAAAAGCGACGTTAAACCAAACTCACTCGCTCAAACAACATTGACAGGAGAGGATGTAAAATAAGGGTTCAAGGTGGCGCTCAAGGTTATTGCACTCACATAGCGATGTGTGCGTGTGAGTGTGAGTGTGAGTGAGTGAGTATGGTTTTACGCCGCTTTTAGCAATATTCCAGCAATATCACGGCGGGGGACACCAGACATGGGCTTCACACATTTTACCCATGTCGGGAATCGAACCCGGGTCTTCGGCGTGACGAGCGAACGCTTTAACCACTAGGCTACCCGACGCCCCTCGTGTGAGTGTGAGTGTGACTACTTGCACAAGCCTTGACTAATGCCGGTTTTATAGTGCTAGCCTACCGAGATAGTAAGGATACCCCACGTAGACACAGTGTATTGATTCTGAGCCGACCAGTCCATTTTTATCACCTCAAGATCATCTCTTAACGTCTTTTGGTATTGGAAGGAGCACGAAATTAATGGAGGATTGCCTTGCAAGGGAAACCACTACTTTTAGTTAACAATACCTTATTTACTACTACAAAGACGGTATGAAATATTAAATACCTAATAGATTGTTACTGAATTCACAAAAGCGAGAGAAAAGACAATACCTTATAAAACAAAACGTTTGCAGATCTCACTGAGCATATCCTTTACAAAATATTCGAAGGAAGCATCCTTCACAAATCCTTTACTGACGCATAGCTCTCATACAAATCCTTGACTGAAGTATATCCTTCATACTAATCCTTGACTGAAGTATAGCCTTCATACAAATCCTTGACTGAAGTATAGCCTTCATACAAATCCTTGACTGAAGTATAGCCTTCAAACAAATCCTTGACTGAAGTATAGCCTTCATACAAACCCTTGACTGAAGTATAGCTTTCATACAAGTTCTTGACTGAAGTATAGCCTTCATACAAATCCTTGACTGAAGTATAGCTTTCATACTAATTCTTGACTGAAGTATAGCCTTCATACAAACCCTTGACTGAAGTATAGCTTTCATATTAATCCTTGACTGAAGTAAAGCCTTCATTCAAATCCTTGACTGACTCATAGCTTTAAATTTTCCACCGAAATAAGGTATTTTCAAACAAACCCTATACATAAGCACAATCTTCTCACACAAATCCTTTACAGCATTCTAACCTTATCAGACATAGCCTTTCAAGGAACATAACTTTCATACAAATCCTTTACTGAGGCATAGCTTTTATACACAAATGCTTTACCAAAGTAAGGTCACCTGAATAAAATCCTTTACATGAACACAATCATGACCGAGAAATCCTTTCCAGCATACCAACCTCATCAGACAAATCCTTTCAAGGAGCATAACCTTCATACAAATCCTTTCAAGGAGCATAACCTTCATACAAATCCTTTACAGAAGCACAGCTTTCATGTATGCACACACAAAATCCTTTACAGATGATTTGCTGCAGAAAACAGAACATCTGTGCTGGGATTATCTCTCCCACTAACTACACCAGCTATATATCAAAGGTTTCTTTCATCCGCGTATAGATATATCATGTAGAACACGCCCTATGGATTCTTTCACGCTACATATATTTTCCATCTTTATTTCCTACATTAATCTCCTTTCTGAAATAGAGGGGACAGGGCTTGATTACCTTAACGCATCGGTTTAAAACCGCAACGCAGTTCGCATAGAAATAGCATTGTCTGTTTTTAACAAACTCATCGAGGCATGAACTATTCCAAGTGGTGTGGCCGGACATTAGATAGTTAAGTTCAACACAATGTTATACCCCACCCGATTCAAAATAGTCTTAGTGCGTTCCCCTAAATTCATTTCATGAACAAACGGGTTGTCATCTTACTGTTTTTCTCTCAAACTGAAATTGCACTTGTCGACTTCAGGTACGCGATAGAATCTTTCTTTCGAGAAAAAAAGGTTAACCTACACAAGGATCCACGCGTTTCTGTTGTCTCCATATCGCGATGGGTTCTGTACATGATGAATATGGGTTATTAACCCGTGATGGGGCGCTCACACAATACAAAGGCGTTTATTACATGCTTTAGGATAACTTAATCAGAATCGTAGTCAGTAGACAATTACACCATGTCATATTGCATAACACCCATAGGGACTATAAGAAGCAGGTGCTCGTGATTCAACTATAAATCACGTTAGTTTCATCTCTCGAGTATTATATAACATCCTGTGATACTGTATCTGTAGTATTCTTTGTGATTTGAAGTAATGGTGAGCTCTACTTCAGGAGCTATAAACCTATTTTACTGCAGTCTTCATGGCAAGGGGATCATTTAATATAATGACACGACTATAAAATCCTATTTAGTGTATTTAGACGTTATTTACAAGAAGAAGTGACATGATAATTATTTCTGACTATTGAGTAATCTGGTAAAGTGACAGCTGGAAAATTACGAAATAACGAGGTTCGACCTAATTTTTATGAGAAATCGTTCATAGGAGTTATACAACTACCACAAACAAATAAATAAAACTGGCACATTGGTCGTTTCTTTCTAATCCATGTAAATTAGGAAAAGTGAAGTCATTATTAATATATTTATATAATATAAATATATAATATAAATATAGATCATCTTTACACAGCAAAGGGAACATTGTAATTCTTTATCAATTCAAAATGCTGCCGAATGTGACCTGAATGGGTCATCAGTTAATATTTTCTGCGTGAATGACACTAGATGTGCTTAATATACTTGCATGTCAGCATAGAGAAAGCTAGCATAGGTCGTAAACGTCAACCGCGTTGTGCAGACCATGACCACAGGTATGGTGCTGACGAACTGAGGCGAATCAATTATTTGTACTCATTATCAGCGGATCCTGACGCGAATAAGGGACATAACTGCACTGCGAACCGGGGCGCCTATTTTCTGCGAGAAGAGAAAATACTAATGCCAGCTAGAGTAGAATGAGATTGTGGGTGTTGATGGATTATCCTTTCCATTGTATACGAGAGATTATTCTCTAATTTGAATAGGTGAATATTTTATATTCCACAGAAAACGTCTCGAAAACAGTCAGTAATCTTAAATAGAACATCTAAGCATGTGGTGATCCTATATGATGGTTGTGGACCACTAAATGTTATCGCTGAGCGTGCCTTGCATCATCCTTATTTTATATTACCGATTTAGTGAAATCATGTCCTGCCCTACAGTCAGAACCCGCACTCTAATAATTTGGTTACAACAGTAAGTGTTTGCTGTTGACCGACACTGCTCCTCGGCACTCCTTCTGTACGACGACCGCCTGCAAACAGGCCTTTCTAATCACCTAACCATAATTAATAACCCACAAACACTTTAACACGCCCTTGCTTTAATCCACTTTGCACATATAATTGCATATGAACATAATAATGTGATATCTTTTGATTCGTGTTTTACTAAACGAATAAGATGGTAATCACCTCCAGGTTAACTATCTATAAAAAAATTATTATATTGAAATATATCGAAAACAGTACGAAATAATATCTTTTACCCAATGGACTACTTGAAGCTTAAACGACAAATCACACTCTTCAGCAACCCATACTTGTCGTAAAAGTTTACTATGCTCGTCAAAAGAGGCGAGTAACGGGATCGGGTAGTCAGGCTCGCTGACTTGGTTGATGCATGTCATCATATCTCAATTGCGTGGATCGATGCTCATGGTGTCAATCAGTGGATTGTCTGGTTCAGACTTGATTATTTACAGACCGCCGTCATATAGCTAGAATATTGCTGAGTGCGGCGTTAAACAATAAAAAAACCCAAAAAACAACATACACATACATTTCTTGGTTTGAAATACAGTGAAACGTCGCTGAGCAGAATGTCATTAACACGATGTTACTGTATACTACAAATACCTAAATATAATGGGTTATCGAGTTTACCCGGTATATAAACAACCGGGCAAAAAAATATATACTTGAAAACTGGACTTGACCAAAACATTACAAACGCTATCAAAACGTTACTAGTCTGAAAACAGTTGCCGAAACACCACAAACTGAAGGTAAAAACGACCACTCTGAGACCCGCATCAATTACAGAAGAAGAAGAAGAAGAAAAAGAAAAAGAAGAGGATTTATATTATAGTGGCACGCATTGTACAGTATAAAATTGCTACGAAGCTCGGGCACATGTGTACGATGCCCGGCCAGTAGGACCTATGGGACATAAAAGTCATTATAATATGTAAAACATGCATGATAATTTCATCACCATCCAATAACCATTTTTGCTTGTTTCATTTCTAACCACCACCAAACTTGGGTGTATACTTTGTCTTGCCCAGCAGTAAACAGAAAAGTATATTCAATCACTTACGTCTGGGAACACATTACTCCATCATCCACTTGATTTTTGAACTGTTTACTCAAACGTTATTATGTACATACTTCATGTAATAGACAACTCATCCTCGAGAAATGTACACGAATGCCACTTTGGCATGTATATTATACTCGACCAGGGCTGCACGTTTACGCCTTTACAGCCCAGCCTGCTTTTTCTTCCATGCAGTCATGGTAGAGCTGTACCCGAACTATGGAGTGACAGACATAACCACATTGTCACGAGTGTATTATGTTTACTTATGATATTGACTCGTGTACATTGCAGCACTGATTGACACTGTAGCCCGACATAGGTAACGACTGTAAACCCAGTCTGTTTCTATTAACATTTCATTCATGGCAACATTTCCCACACCGTATATTTCACGGATGATTGACGGGTCGCCATGTCGAGAGTACCTGCTATTGACATGCCCTTGTAGATACAGGAATGCTGACCACTTGTTGGTTTCACCAGGACACAGGTAGTTAAGTGGTCAATGTGGCACATATTTCCAAATGGCACGCTATGTAGGACTACTTCAAATGGTCAAGGGGGTCTCACCAAATCTCGCCTGAACATTTCTGAATATGTTATGTAGGTGATCTTTGTGTGAAATAAACAATGTAGATTCCTGGCTACAAAGGTTGGGACTTGGCGCATCATTGGTTATTGAAGACAGCGAGTTCCCAACTCATAGCCATCAAATAAAGGATGGACGCGACAACAGTTGGTGGAGGGCTTTGGTTGAAGATGGAGTCTGGGGCGAAGTATTCAAGTACAAATTTGTCTGAATGTTGTTTTTCTCTTTTTCATTTCCACATTCTTATTATTTAATTTAGAGTTCGTCTTTTTTATAAACCGTAACAGAAAGTGTGTGTGTGTGTGTGGGGGGGGGGGGGGGGGGGCATGTGGTATGTGTGCGTGGTGGGATGTGGTGTATGTGTCGTGTGTTGTGATGTGTGCCGTAACTGGTGGTGTTGTGTGATGTGATGTGATGTGATGTGATGTGATGTGATGTGGTGTGTGTGTGTGTGTGTGTGTGCGTGCGCGCGCGCAATGTGATGTGTGGTGTATGGTGTGTGCAATGTGATGTATGGTGTGTGCGGTGTGATATGTGGTGTATGGTGTGTGCGGTGTGATGTGTGGGGTATGGTGTGTGCGGTGTGATATGTGGTGTATGGTGTGTGCGGTGTGATGTGTGGTGTGTGCGGTGTGATGTGTGGTGTGTGCGGTGTGATATGTGGTGTATGGTGTGTGCGGTGTGATATGTGGTGTATGGTGTGTGTGTGCAATGTTATGTGTGGTCTATGGTGTGTGCGGTGTGATGTATGGTGTGTGCGGTGTGATGTGTGGCGTATGGTGTGTGCGGTGTGATCTGTGGTGTATGGTGTGTGCGGTGTGATGTGTGGTGTATGGTGTATGCGGTGTGATGTGTGGTGTATGGTGTGTGCGGTGTGATGTGTGGTGTATGATGTGTGCGGTGTGATGTGTGGTGTATGATGTGTGGTGTATGGTGTGTGGTGTATGGTGTGTGGTGTGCGGTGTGATGTGTGGTGTATGGTGTGTGCGGTGTGATGTGTGGTGTATGGTGTGTGCGGTGTGATGTGTGGTGTATGGTGTGTGCGGTATGGTGTATGATGTGTGCGGTGTAATCTCTGGTGTATGGTGTGTGCGGTGTGATGTGTGGTGTATGATGTGTGCGGTGTGATGTGTGGAGGTATGGTGTGTTGTGTATGGTGTGTGCGGTGTGATGTGTGGTGTATGGTGTGTGCGGTATGGTGTATGGTGTGTGCGGTGTGATGTGTGGTGTATGGTGTGTGCGGTATGGTGTATGGTGTGTGCGGTGTGATGTGTGGGGTATGGTGTGTGCGGTGTGATGTGTGGTGTATGGTGTGTGCGGTGTGATGTGTGGGGTATTGTGTGTGTGGTGTGATGTGTGATGTATGGTGTGTGCGGTGTGATGTGTGGTGTATGGTGTGTGCGGTGTGATGTGTGGGGTATTGTGTGTGTGGTGTGATGTGTGATGTATGGTGTGTGCGGTGTGATGTGTGGTGTATGGTGTGTGCGGTATGGTGTATGGTGTGTGCGGTGTGATGTGTGGTGTATGGTGTATGCGGTGTGATGTGTGGGGTATGGTGTGTGCGGTGTGATGTGTGGGGTATGGTGTGTGCGGTGTGATGTGTGGTGTATGGTGTGTGCGGTGTGATGTGTGGTGTATGGTGTGTGCGGTGTGATGTGTGGTGTATGGTGTTTGCGGTGTGATGTGTGGTGTATGGTGTGTGCGGTGTGATGTGTGATGTATGGTGTGTGCGGTGTGATGTGTGATGTATGGTGTGTGCGGTGTGATCTGTGGGGTATGGTGTGTGCGGTGTGATGTGTGGAGGTATGGATGTGATGTATACGGCGTGGCGGGGATGGCGGTGGGATATGTGGAATGTGATGGGGTAGGGTGAGTGTGTGAATAGGTATAGGGGTCTTTAGTTATGGGTGATATCACCCATAAAACGGGCGGGACGAGACCAGGGCAAAGCCCTCTCCAATAGGTTTATGAATTTACAGAGCGTTGTGATCAAACAGGACTGTTATCACACTGATCGGGTCAACATCTCATAAAAAAACATATCATTGTGTCCTGTTTTAGTCAATGCACAATCGAGTGTCAATTCCCAATGCTGTATTCATCACGTTTCTTAAAGATTTATAGGTAATGTCAAGATGGACGTGACTTCTCAACACCGGGACAATTCCTACTTCGCGATGCGGTACAATGAGATATGATAGCGCACAATGGTGACCATCACGTACACGTACAGGACCGGATGTGCCGATATACCAACTTCCTGTACTTCACAATGCGCCAATAAATCTGTAGACAGTGCCCCATGAAAAAGATGCACGCCCCCGTGTTGTGTTTCTCTGTCAGTGACAATACACGCGGGATACCGACGGCGATGTCGTGGTAATGTGCAGAGTGTGTGCAAGTATGTGGTCAGCGGGAGGTCATCTGGGGTTTATTTACGTCGAGATGAAATATATACGCTTGTGACACTTCCACCATAGCCGCGATACATGCATAATGGAAGTCTGCATTCGGCTCCAATCGGCTTGTTCCGCTCCCTACGTTATACCTCGGGGAGACAAATGGTGTAGTGATATTCACTGTGAACCGAATAACGACAGATCCTGCCGCAATTCTCTAGTAGTTCGTTACAGAAATTATGTGTACACGTTGGACAAGGCTAACCTAAAAGAGTTTGGACAGTTATATAAGGGTCATGACTGCCGGAAGGTTGTGTTGTGCCATGTGAGTAGTCTGTCACACAGACCCTGAAACAAATATAGCCAATCCAGTACATGCAAGTCTATAATATATGTCAAGTCTAGATTACTACAGTTAATGAAAATGAAGAAAGTCTCTGGGGTCCTTTTTATAATATTTTTATAACTATAATTTTAAAAGTATTTTTTTCTTAAAATATGTTCATTTTAGAGACTAGATGTTAGTCTGTCATGTGATAGTCACGTGAACAATATCAGCTTCCGTATTGTTCCGAACGAGGTCCTGTTTGACCGAAACGCGTCGAGTGAGACAGTTCGCTGCCATCATGTGGATAGTGTTTAATAGTTATGTTGATAGCTATTACCTTAATGCCACAGGGTCAACGTATCAGTGGTCATGGCCCGGGACATCGAATATCTGAGCTGAAAAGTTCGTTCGATGGCCCGGTACCTGCTGTGGTTAAGTAAATCAGATCATTCGATATCCCTGTTCCTTTTAACCATTATTCCATGTCGCGGTGCTGCTGGTTTTTTTAAGATTTGATGCCCGATACCGTCTCACACATGGCATTGTGTACAAAACGTTGACCTAAACGAGCAACAGGCCGTTGAACATTGTCATTCTCTAGACAGAACTTATGAATGAATGTTCTTATTTTCTCCTAGCATATCGGTGAGCTACCTAATTACAGTTATTTAGATCCCAACATCATGACAGGGTAATAATGTCAATATCAATAACAATAGGAAGATATGGGGTACAATAGGTCTTCAGCAACCCATACTTCATGAAAAAGGCGACTTTGCTTGTCGTAAGAAAGGAAACCCTAAACAACTGAATCAAGGTTTGGAATCTATAGCTAATTCATTATATACCATTTTATTATAGCTAATTGGTACCATCCCAGGGAAACTGGTTGGATAGCATGGATACACCACGCCCACTTCTATCAAATATAGTTATAGCATCGGGGTTTAGTTGTGATTAAGAGTGGGGCGTTAAAACACACCATTGGAAATTGTAAGCGAGAATTGTCTAAATTCACAAAGATGACGTCATCCATTGATGATGTCACTTCTTTTTGCGTGACGTCATTAGTACAATGGATCTATATTTTCTTGCAAGCACATTCATATTACGGATTGTTTGTCCCCCGTGAATTAGTTTTGAAAGTCACTCGCCGGCGTGTGGACACAGTTATGCACAGTTCGGGGGTAGATAATCCGTTATTCCCTAAGATCATGAGCTATTGCTTTAATCTAGAGGGCCGGTCGAGCAGCCTAGTGGTTAAAGCGTTTGCTCGTCACGCCGAAGACCGGGGTTTGATTCCCCACATGGGTACAACGTGTGAGGGCCATTTCTGGTGTCTCATGCCGCCATTTTGACGGAATTATGCTAAAAGCGGCGTGAAACCATACCCACTCACATAATCTAGAACTAATTCTATGATTCTGACTAACAGCGATGCCCACCAGTTATATAACCTATAATCAACCACTGAAGCAAAAATGAAATGGAATTTTGTTTACAGAGAAACTGCGATTCAACATCCATACAGTTCACAGTAATACATCATTAACTCGAACTCTAATGGCTCGATATATCGTTTAAGACGATGTAGCGCTGTCCCGAAAGAATCACTACAGGTGCTATGACTTAATATCGGTACTCCGCCTGTGTCGAACTTTGGATATTTCAGAATGCATTGGATAGTGCCAGGACTTCGATTTAACAAGGTGCACCTAAATATAATTAGTACCGTTCAATTTTCATGGCGTTATTGGTATACTGAACAAAACAATTAGGGATCATGAATATTTTTGTATATTTATCATCTGTAATAGTGTGCTCACTCTTCTCTACAAAAGAAATCCCTAAAAATATCCATATTCCCAGCCTATATATACCAGCAATATAACTGACACATATAACCGCCGGGTTCGAGACAACGAGAGTGGACACACATTTCATCCGTCCCCGATCAATTAGACACAGCACATTACCTTGTATGACGCCACTGCTGCCTCATCTGCAGACAAGTCTACAAACGAATACTCGCAACTTACGCGTTGGCCTGACCCCACATGACGTCACCCCCTGGAAGTGTGTGTGCTGGTGGTATAATGACCAGTCAACAGCTCTTCAACAGATCCACATCTCCGAGAGCAAACCCTGTACATTCCCTAATCACGCGATGGGTCAACTCCAGTAAGACTCACATGCGCCTTTCGCGATAAATAACAAAAGGAAGCGAGACGACATATTTGAGCATGGATTTTAAGGACATGCCTTGTGACATTGACGCTAAGAAATCGTGGAATGTGCTAAGTCTAAATATACACACACGTTACGTCAATGCCAGGGAATATTTACGTTGCTTATGCAATGGGAGTAATAGAAGCTGGGGAGCTTGAGGGTGTTCGGACTTCCCAACAAAACACGTGACATTTCATCCACATGCATATATATTAAACTTCTTAACATTTGAAAGTATTGTTTACTCACCTGAACGGTTTTACGAATGAACAATTTGTATTGTCTTCCCTGCCGAGGTCGGGGAATGTCAGTGTAGATATGAGAGATAGGTACGTCCCGACATGGGTCTATGTGAAGGTATTGTCATGGTAACTGTGAGGGATAGGGTGTCTTGAGCGCTTGCTCGGGTTTGATTTCCTGAGTGGGTACAGTATGTGAGTGAGTGAGTGAGTGAGTGAGTTGGGTTTAACGCCGCTTTTAATATTATTCCAGTTATATCGTGGCGTGTCAGCTTAATGTGGAAGGAAATCCCGTGATTCACCAATTCTGTGAAACCCGCGACCACGGGTATGGTGCTGACACTAACGTAGAAACATAATCGGGTGGAACCGGGGTTCGTACCCACAATCATAGGTTTCTGGCGTGCTCAAGGGACGCAACTCTGCACGTCGAACAACTGGGACACCCATGGTCACTACAATGTGTGAGATCTTTCTTGATATTAACGTCACTTTGATAAAAGCGTCATAAAGCCTCACTCGCTCACCCCGTCCCTCTCCCATGCATTCGTTCATTCATACATTTGTTCAGCCAATCACCTTCTCACTCACCTACCCAAATCCTTCCCACTCGCTCGTTCACTCGCTCACTCACTCACTCAACCACTGCCTCAACCACTCACTCCAGCCTCACTCACTCACTTACCCACTCAATCACTACAGTCTCACACACGAACACACTTCCCAAGGCAAGGGAGTTTTAAAGTCAAGTTTTCATCCTTGCCGAACTAGGCTGTACTTTCGGAGTACCCGTACTGCGGGACGCTGTGTTGTGAGGGACTAACAAGTATATACATGGCCTATTCAAAATCGCGTTACGAAATCGACATCCGGTTCGTAAACTGGCGTGCGGATTTAGGTCGATTGCAGGGTTTGCAAAGCATTTGTACCGTCAACTAGGGTCTACGACCTCCCGATCCCGTTATTCGCCTCTTACGACCAGCATGGATTGCTATAAATACCAATTCCAATCCACATCTTCATTGGGGCTAGACGTTAAGACACGTGATCTGTAATTTCGGCATTCATTTACTCGTAGATTTTACATCATGAGTTAGCAAAAAACATGTTTGAACAAGTTGAATCTAGGACAACCGACTCGAGTCTAGACACTCCTTAAAAGGCATTTAGGACAGGGACGTTGGGGTAGCCTAGTGGTTAAAGCCTTCGCTCGTCACATCGAAGGCCCGGGTTCGATTCCCCACATGGGTACAATGTGTGGAGCCCATTTCTGGAGTCCCCCTCCGTGATATTGCTAGATTGTTGCTAAAAGCGGCGTAAAACCATATTCCTCAGTCCTCATTTTAGGACATCCGTCAACCTATATTTGTTTCTAGATACATAACATACACCGGTTTATATAAAAACTTTATAACGCGAAAAATACAAAGAAGACTTTTCTGGGATCAATAATGTTAAACTCCGGAAGAACAAAGACCTCAGTTAACTATTGGACCGTAGGGCCGAAAGTCAATGTTAACGAGATGTTAACCCCGATAGAGGTGTCACGACTGTCGTTACTCCATATTAACGTAAATGAGTTACGTCTGTCGTTAGTCTATGATAACGTAAATGAGTTTCGATTGTCGTAATTCTATGTTAACGTAAATGAGTTACGAGTGTCGTAATTCTATGTAACGTAAATGAGTTACGTCTGTCGTAAGTCTATGTAACGTAAATGAGTTTCGATTGCCGTAATTCTATGTTACGAGTGTCGTCAGTCTATGTTATGGTAACTCTCAACGTACGGCCTACGTTGACCTAAGTTTCGACTGTTGCAATTTTATGTGTCGTTCATGAGTGAGTTAAAATTGGTGTACATGAGTTACGACAACCGTAAATCTTTGTTAATAGAAATAAGTTACGACAATGTTGTAGACTTAAGTTCGCTTTGTGAAACGGGGCACAGGTGTATATATCTTGTATTCCACCACCCAAGTGCGGCTCTTTGTTTGACTGGTTTCTGTGACCCTTAGCGCAAGACGGGAACATGAGGACCCCAACGACACCAGACTCGCCCCTTTCAAACTCGGGCGAGTAAATCCCTGGTGTCCTACACACAAAAACAAGCAAGTAACATCACCAGCAGTGTCTATAGTGTGCCAGATATACTGTTAACCGTGTAACTTTATCACGAATTCGCGTAAAATCTGACACGCAACTCCAACATGAAAGCATCAAAACACCGTCCCTTAAGACCCGAAGGAAGAAAACAATTACACGCTTTACAAACAACAAAGACCACAAAGCACACCTGAATGCGTAGTTATATCGCCTGGAGACATCATTTTTTATTTGCGCCAGAAGTCCCTCACAACACAGCGTCCCGCAGTACGGGGCATGAAACGGCCGAGACGCGCTGCCCTTGATGTATCTATAAGAGTCTATATACTCATCTATGAAGTATTTGTTTAGTTTTATGACCCCTGCTACTCCCGTCCCCTACAGTGACATGCGTTTGTGGACGTTTCTGTGTCTGTGGTGGGGGTGACGTAAGGCCCAGAGGGGTCGTCGTTTGATGTATATTTGGTGGAAAATATTAAGTCTTCACCCCCTATTGTCAATTCATTACTTATAGACGTAATCTTACGTTGAGTTACGCTTTCTGTCTGTTGAAAAAGAAATGTTTCGCTCTTGGACATAATCCACTTAGGAATTTGTAGTGAGGTGATGTTAGGTCGTGTTTCATTAAAAGAAAACATGTTTTTATATAAACTGTTTACATTTGAACATTTCATGGATATATTTTATTCCACGTTATTATACATTTTAAAAAACAACAACGATATCTTTGATGGTAGCTTAAATTGAAACAAACAAGATGGCGATTTGATGAAAATTGACCGTGCATTAGCAGTGTTACAGTTTTCAGTTTTTATAAACCAATAAACCAATAAATCCAATTTTCAGATATACTTTCTTTTGCTCGGTAGTGTATTTATATGGTTATCATCTAATATTATGCCTGCGGTATAAAACAGTTTAAACAAGTAACTACAGGTTATGTTAGATAAATCTCAGACCGCCGGTTATACATATATACGTTTAAATGAGTGACTTTTATTAGACGTGTTTGGTTGGTCGTTGTTTAACGCCGCACTCAGCAATATTCCAGCTATATGACGGGGGTCTGTACAGTATCGAGTCTGGACCAGACACTCCAGTGATTGAGATCATGAGCATAGATCTACGCAATACGATACGATCACAAGCATCAACCAAGTCAGAGAGCCTAGCCACCCGATTCCGTTGATGGGCCCTTACGGCAAGCATGGGTTGCTGAAGACCCAGGTCTTTTATTAGATAATCAGCCTTATCGTAGTAACTATAAATTTCGTAACTTTAAAGTTTAATTATTACTTAATTGCCTACATTCTGCCTTTGACGCACGTGTCATAGCAACATTACTTTATAGACGCAATTGGGATTTGAGATAGCTCATGGAATTCAGCGTGTTGGGTGTTGGCTGCGAAGCTTACCACAGAGTGGATAATATTCGGTCACTACTCTCGGCATTTTCAAGCGACAATTATTTTCATTCCTGTATTTCATGAACAGGAACAAATAACTTTTTTCAAACTATTCCCCAGACAACATCCTACCTCCCCACCTACCCTCCGCCCACAAGGGACCAGGGACAAAGCGTTTTCGGGCCGAAGACCCGATTCCTCAATATGCGAATCCCACATGGCTAGACTCTCTTAGTAGGCTATTTCTTACAAGCATTAGGTAGATCTATACAGCTTCGGAGTTAATACAGCCGACCCAACCCCTCATTCACACACCCCACACACCCACACCCACACCCACACCCATGCCCACCTACCTCACCCCCGAGGATTTCACAAGCGTGCACAATTAACCCCGAACCAGCAATAGGCGATGTGACATACATCTGCAGCGAACTTAAAAACGTTAGCTCTGATTAAAAAAAAATCAAAGTTCAACGTTCGAACATTCTCTTCAATCATAATTATTTATTTTTACATTGAAGGTATTTGGGGATATTTTGTTACACATTTTAGATATTTGATGCAACGTTATTTCAGTAACGCGATGTAGAGTTCGAGCCATCCAATTACCGCATACCTGTCCGCCAGGCGAGACAGCATTCATCGACATGCCAACAGATGCACGTCGCCGGGTTACCGCAGTTAATGGAGCTGAATTAAAGGGGGTGTCACCAGTGGCGCTTCACCGTCTACTGTCGCAAATCGTGACAGAACATTACCGCATGTCAGTCTTTGATGTCGTAAATAATGTCGTTAAGGCCCTTGGTGGCTAGCTCTGTTGGTCAGTGGGGACGAGCATGGGATGGGGTGGGGGTGAGAATGGTGTTCTGAGCTAGCCCCCTGTAATATTATAGCGTCACAAGTTTTATGGCTCTGATAAAAGTCGAGTTAATTGTGTTTATCACAGCTAGGCATGTCTTAACCTCATCTCTTTGAAGATCAAAAGAATGTGTTAGAAGCTTTTTCGTTGTCTCTTTCTTGCGCATGATCATCACCTGTCAACACCTTGACGTGGCGACGTACACAATAGACACGTTTAATATATATAATTACCCGTGTAACTACAGTTCCATGGAGTTGTGTTGTCCATGTATTTGCCACAAACTCTCATTAATGCTTTGATACGTTTCGGATCCAGGGCCCCACTCCACCAAGGAGTCTTATTGTACAGACAGTTCGAACTCGTGTGAGACCCCTGAAGATCCGGGTAGAGAATAGGTTTGCAGCAACCCGTGCCTGCCGTAAGAGGCGACTATGCTTCTAAGAGGCGATTATCGGGATAGGGTGGTCAGGCTCGCTAACTTGGTTGATGCATGCCATCGTATCCCAATTGCGTAGATCGATGCTCATGATGTCAACCACTGGTTTGCCTGGTCCAGATTCGAAAGTTTACAGACCGTCGTTATATAGCTGGAATATTACTGAGTGCGGCGTTAAACAATAAACAATCAAACGAACACACTGCTTGATTTGAAATACAGTGAAACGTCGCTAAGTCGAATGCCATTAACACGATGTTGCTGTATTTGTGGTCAGGGTCGGTGACTTGGTTGATTGCGAGTCGTTGTATCCGGACAGGGGAAGTGAGGTAGCCAGGTGGAAAAGGGTTAGCTCGTCGGAATTGAAGACCCGGGTTCGATTTCCCATATGGTTGGTACAGTGTGAAGCCCATTACTAGTGTCCACCACCATAGAATATTGCTAAAATCGGCGTAAATTCACACTAACTCACTCATACACCCACGGCATAGGATGAACCAGTGGTTGATAGAGCATAAGTAAAGGGCAACACCATCGGGGTTCGATGACACACAATCAGCCAGGTCACACATTGTAACCAATCAATCTCTATTATGTCCTATTATTATTTGAAACGAACACCTATTTGAAGTTTGTGAATATGTCACTTTGCGTTATTTGGAAACTATTAAACTGACACTATGAGACTGTAAGACACTATCTCCCACACCGCACCACCCTCTCTCCCACAAAAATACGCCATGCTTTAAAAAGCCTCATATTAATTGAACATCATATTTGTATTTTTTTTTCAAGAAGAATTCAAGGTATGTTAACCATTAAACAAAAAAAATGTCTACCCTTAGAAAAAAATCAAACGTGAAATGAAATCTAGTTGAAATACCACCCCGACAGTGACAAGAGACAGGAAAACCGTAATCAACAACCTAAAAGTTTTGGGTGTTTTTTATACCCCAAGAATCAAGTTGAGAAACAGCAGGAATAAAGGAATAGCGTGACGACAGCGAAAGTGAGGGTCTCAAATTACGAGAACACAATATCTCAAAATAATGGCACTTGCCTACATTGAAAAAAGTCGAACCGTGCACCTGTCGTCAACTCACGGGTAGCAATTCAAGGCGAATTTACCGGGTATGTGGAGCAACAGAATAGAGAACCTAAGCCAATCCGGGTACAGAGGGGTAGATCGGTTCCTTTCCAGCTGATCTCGGTCTATGACAGGTTTTGTCACGGGTATATATCTAGTTTGTCTGTGTCGTGGTCCGTGCAGGTAATTACTCATTTGGCCAAGGCTGAGGTTTGAATAGCCGTTCAACTACCCGCTGGGTTTAATTGATTGTTAAACTTAAAAACCTGCGAGGGGATAATTTAACCGTGAATAGTGAGTGAGTCATCTAACATATACACTAAGACTCCAAGTAAAGGGGGATGTATAAAGGGGGTAGATTGAGTCCTCGCATTGTCAACATGTCAACTTAAGTTTAGTTTATGTAGCAAACATTGAAATGCTCGTGAGGGTCGGTAGGTATTTTATTTAAAATTCTAAATGTTCATACTGAAATTTCTGACTATTTCTACACCGATAGTTCTACACAGGTGTATGTCACTCTGGAGTGTTTTAAATGTTGACTAGTGCCATTAGAGTTGATTAGATGAACCTGACTACATATATTGTTTGTAACGACATGGTTATTTATTGATGGATATATCTAGAAAGTTAATACAGTAAACTACGGTTATAACGAACACGCTTAAAACGAACTGACGGATATAACGAACTTACTTTTGGTCCCGACTATTTGCTGTAGTTATGCTGTATATATGCTTATAACGAACTACGGTTAAAACGAACTAAAATTAGTAGTCCCTTTGAGTTCGTTATAACCGTACTTTACTGTATTAGACTTCTACAGACTGATATGATCGATTGTCCAGGAAAGACAAGGATGGATGATGTCGCAAGCGCTGATGTTTATTCCGCTGCTGTTGATGCAACAAGGGTCATGTGATTCACACATCTAAACATTTGACAACTGTTCAGAATAGACAATATTGTTCCAGTCAAATTGGATACGTACTTTTATTATCTTACTTTTAGTGTTTAACTTCACAGCGTACTCAGGAGCATAAGGATATATTATACGTGCACTTCTTTTCTTGTGTGATTTAAAGGTGAAATTGGGTTTAACGTCGCGTTCAAGATTTTTGCACTTATATAGCGACGTGCATGCACGTGTGTGTGTGTGTGTGGCTGCTTGTACTAATCCGGACGGATGCCGATTTATAGTGCTAGCACACTGAGATACCATGTCGCAGTTTAACATGAATAGCCCACTCAGACACAGTATACTGACTCCGAGCCGACCACTCCTTGTTTCAACCCCATAATGCTAAGCGCCAGAAAGGGTAACAACAAGTACCATCTTTTAACTTCTTTTGGTATAACATCTTTCGGGATCGAACCACGGACCTTCCGCTCTCCGGGCGGACGCTCTACCACTAGACCACGGAGGCGGTACTGTGTGATTTAGAAGATATTATCCAAACTGTTGAAGTACTTCTCTATGGAAATACCA
This sequence comes from Haliotis cracherodii, assembly GCF_022045235.1. Classification (NCBI taxonomy): domain Eukaryota; kingdom Metazoa; phylum Mollusca; class Gastropoda; order Lepetellida; family Haliotidae; genus Haliotis; species Haliotis cracherodii. Next base: position 22,329,240 of record NW_027266319.1, read on the forward strand.
GCCCGCCTCCTTGGTCTAGTGGATATAGCGTCTGCCCGGAAAGCGGAAGGTCGTGGGTTCGATCCCACATCGCGTCATGCCAAAAGGCGTTAAAATATGGTACGTGTTGTTACCCTACCCAGCGCAAATAAGGACTGATCGGCTCGGACTCAGTATATTGTGTGGGGTATTCATGTTAAACTGCGGCAAAGTGTCACGGGTTGCTACACTCTAAATCGGCATCAGTCTGGACTAGTTCAAGCACACACACACACACACACACACACACACACACACACACACACACACACACACACACACACACACACACACACACACACACACACACACACACACACACACACACACACACACACACACACACACAGAGAGACTAAAGCACACACACACACACACACACTAAAGCGCGCGCACGCACACACACACACACACACACTAAAGCACACACACACTAAAGCACACACACACACTAAAGCACACACACACACACACACTAAAGCACACACTAAAAAAAACACACACATGCATGCACGTCACAATATAAGCGCAACAATCTTGATCCCGACGTTAAACTCCCATCTCACCAATTAGTATATGTAGCGATGCTTAGTGGTGTTATTTTGGTAGACATTTGTTTGGAAATATATACACGCAATACGTTATACCAGCGAACAGCGCTCCTATATATGTAGAAGTTTAAAAGTGTACATCTGTTTATTGGGGTGAGAATTTAAAGAATTACAAACTCAAATCTGCACATTTCTTATGCGCTGGCAAATAGATATTGGTCGAGTTATCATTAACTGTTGTTTTCATATTAATTTTTCATATCATTGGCTTCATCCGTTGATATTACTATAATAACCATTCAATGAACAGCTGATATGAAGCTATAAGGAGTCCACACGTCGATTTGATTAAATTTTATAGTGTGACAATGTAAACAATCAAACAGGTTACGCAGACTCTTTGAGCCATCTACTTTAATTCCAAAATATTGCTCCTTTGTTGCCGCCTGTAAACTTAGCGACACGTCGACACTATAGGTTATTGTCCCGCCATTTGAATTTTACGTCTTCGGTCAAAGCAACACAAGTGTATACAATCATATCATAAAGCAAGTAATATTATACTCCAGGTTATTCAATAATTCAAGTGTCTTACAAACCATGTTACGCAAACATAGGATCACAGGTTAAGCTTTCACACTTACCTCCCTTGGTGCTTCTGTATTTAGTAGCATTAAATAAAAGTAGACATGTTTATCTCCGACTACAGTAGGTACTCCGGGGTCGAGTGTATCTGGAGGGTGGGGGTGAGGGTGGGAGTGAGGGGTGAGGGGTGGGGGGTGGGGTGGGTGTAGTGCAGCGGCGACGGTTCAATTAAGTATCCTCAATTACTCCCGTCAAGCGTGATGGGGCAATCATTTCCCCATCTGCTGTCTCGTAAAATTTGTAATATGCACATATCGCGCGTGTCATTTTATCCAAACACATAAACTTGATTTTACAGTTAGGCGATTAAATATTCTGTGGCAAATAATCATCACAGTCAATATCATGTGAATATCTTCCAATACCTGTGATTTTATCTTCACAGTTGCTGTGTTGTTTATATTTACAGTAGAAAAGACAATCAACCCCAGAAAACATTCCTAAACCGCGATGTCGCCCTATGACCGCTGTTTATACGTAACGCTTGTTGCGAATAAAAGTGTCGGCCATTAGCAGCGTGAATTGGGGTAGCTATTGATTGCTTATTCCAAGCGCTGCTTCATCCCAGAACGAGGCTTTCAGTATCGTGCTATTTTTTTGTATCACTTGTTTTTTCTTCCCATAAGTCCTGACTAGTGTCGTGTGCAGAAACGGAATTCCAGTCTGACATGCGTAGGCCACGTGTTATATTAGGTCTTCCAGCCTTTGGGTATCGCTCGATGGCATCCTTTATTAAATCCATAATGGATGTGATGTATAAGTGGGGAACGCGACCGATAAAGACCGTTGTAAATAAAGCGCAAGTCTGACTACCGGGAACAGAAACTGCTTCTGTACCAAACACGTTATACACACAGGAGAATTTGACAGCGACAACCAGTGTCGGGCGGATTACAGTCAAAACCAGTTTTAGGAGTGACGAATGGCAAACACCAACTGTAGATACTGATACTGCTGGACTGTAGATACTGAGGTTAATTGTTACTTTGATAGTTTACACTATAAAAAATTAACTATATTATGTTCCCTACCCCCACCCCTTAGTGTAATGCTATGAACCCAAATGAAGCAAGTCTAGATTTTCCACAGGTTATGAACCTCCAATCTCACTTGATTTCCTCTTTATTTTAGATAGAGCTGTTGTCTGACAAAGCGTTAGTCTATTACTCCGACAAAAGATTATCAACGAACGCGATGGGGACAGACACACTGTTTGCAGTGCGATAGTAAACCAGGTATGTCTCAGCCAGATGCTGAAATTACAATTTGGAATGTTTTAATATATATTTTCATAATTATTTGTCATGCACGTATTTCGCATGTAAGTTTGTCATTAAACACATGTCAGACAATAATACAATTTATTTTTAAAGTTTGTTTACATCTTTCCAAATACATGTACAATATGAGTATACAAATTTGTAAACAGAAACCAACGTGTTTCCTTTGAAACGTAATACAGGGTACGATTAAAACAATACCAAATTTAGCTGGAAACTTTGATTAACTGGTACTTAACTTTTTTCCAGGAGAATATGTTAAATCAAAGCAATGTACTACAGCCCAGTCACGCTGCGCGGCCCAGTTTGTATTATTGTCATTCAGGGGAATACATGAACAAGAACACGGCGCCGAACTGTAAGCCGGTTTGTGTGGGGTATCGCCGGGTCTTGCCCTATACGCCGATCTTAGTGCCGGTCTTCGAATCAACGGCAGCCATAAAAACGTCTCCCCCTCATTAATGTCTAATAAAAACGCTGGCTTTCAAGGCGTCTTAAAAAATCATTTAATACCCTTTTTTAACGTTGATCACATTAGATCTAAAGATAAAAAAAAAACACTTTGAATAAACTGATATTTGCGGTCCATGTTTTCATTTGGGGGGGGGGGGGGGGGGGATAGGGGCGGTTGGCTAGCCTTGTGGTGAAAGCGTTCAGTCGACACGCCGAGGGCCCGGGTTCGATTCCCCACATGGGTACAATGTGCGAAGTCCATTTCGTGTCTCTCGCCATGATATTGCGACAATATTGCTAAAAGCAGCGTACTACCATATTCACTGGTTGAAATAATGAATCATTTACAAACTATAGGATGATGTACATCTGGAGGCACGTGCGGGCCAAGTTGTCTAAGGCGTCGTAATTCTGTTCAAAGCGGCGTGAGCTGACGTCACTCACTCGCTAATTAATTTACTTTTCGATTTTTACTATGTCATTTTTACACTCACTCACTCACTCACTTACTCACTCACTCACTGAGTGAGCACGCACACACAGCACACCCTGCTTTAAAGTGGACCGATCACACACTAAAAATATACTGGGGGATAATTTGGATTGTTTTTGACGAATTAACATAACTGTTACTGAATATATGTGAGAAATATATGCAGAAAGCGTACTTACCACCTCTTCTCTTAGTATCTGTAGCAGGTTATTCATTGAGAAACTGTTGGATGTCAATTTTCAAAACCGAGACCTCAAGTAACAGCACGCGACAGATGGTTCGTGCAGCGTCCCCTGACCATTGGTCAGTTAGCACAGTAGGAGGTCGGCGTCCCTTGTCATCAAAGGGCCGACCAGGTAAGTCTGTTACAGGTGTGAGGACTCTAGAAACGGAAGAAGCCCTTAAAGATTTGATCTCCAATAATATATCACACCCAACCGCTACAGCCTGACCCTTAAACTGCCAATCTTAGGCAGGTGCAAGTACCTATGTTAATAATGGACTCTTCCTAGGCAATAACGACAATCGTAAATAAATTCGTGTTCATTTGCACAAAGGGGCATTTGGTAGTTACAATAACGACATGTGTCAGTGCTATTACATGTCGGTGACTTGAAAGAGATACATAATGCTTTCATTCATAACTTCTTATCAACACATGCCCACACAATCGAAGCTATGGTAATGGGAGTGTTCAGGGCAATTAACTCACAGATAATTATCATAGAATCTATGCCCAACAGTCTGTTTGTTTTTCAATATCAGAATGCCATTCAACATATAGGAGAGTCGTTGTTGCATTATAAAACCAAGCCATACCATGTGCTATACTGAGTCCCCATGTGGGGAGAAATTAGACATTAATTTTGTGAATGAAAGGGACCTATAGCAATTTATTGCCGCGTGGAGCTTTCTATTGAAAACTTATAAAAGCATCCTCCTTTATTATAGTATAATGTGCTTAAAATCCGTATTTACTGGTTTTAACCTATTTATTAGATGTGTTTTCAAGCTTTAAAGGTTGGTACAGAATACTCTTTCTTTGCTTTTACTCTGCGTAACAGTTACAACGTGTGCACATTATGATTTGCATTCGTGACCAACTCGTGTTATTCCGGGACAAGCCGAATAGCGACTCGTGTCCCTCTCATGGCCATTTTTGTGACCGGGTTCCGTCTTAGCGCAAACGGTCATACCTAAAACAATTGTAAACTAGTTGCGTAATGGTTCATATATTATTTCCCCATGTATTATATATATTTCAGATGCAATTTAAAGCACATTGGGACGTGCGGAATTATACAGTATGACTGAACACATTTAACTGTGTCTTGGGTATATTTTTAGATGCAAGACGTATGTAAAATCAAAAATTATTTCTGAGGGATTCTTTGACGAAGAACTTGAAATCATACGCGCATTCTGGTTGGTTTGTCGTAGTTTCGCACATAACATTCATCGATAGGGGGACGAGTCTTGTTGCAGGTTACGGGAAGGGGCGAGTGGTGACGAATGTATGATTTGATGTTATCCACCACGCTGTCTACACATATTGGAAGTATGTCATTTAAAACTCGCTAAACCGGACAGTGAAATGGTCAGGTGGTGATAAGAGTCTGGAACAATAAATATTTCGTCAAACAATATCCTAGCACTACCCCCAACCCCAATTTATTAAGGTTGTTTGTTTGTTTGTTTGTTCGTTGTTTAAGGCCACACTCAGCAATATTAGAGCTCTATGACAGCGGTCTGTATATAATCGAGTCTGGACCAGACAATCCAGTGATTGACATCATGAGCATCGATCCACGCAATTGGGATACGATGACATGCATCAACCAAGTCAGCGAGCCTGACCACCCGATCCCGTTAGTCGCCTCTTACGACAAGCATAGTCGTCTTTTATGGCAAGCATGGGTTGCTGAAGACCTATTCTACCCCGGATCTTCACGGGTCTTTTATTAAGTGTTTGAGTATACAGATATATGTTGTCTGGACCCAAATAGAAAACCAGAATACCACACGTCTTTGCAAACAAGGCGTATAAAACGAACGGCAAAGTGTTTATTGATTATCAGTAATTTGTTTTTCATTTCATTACATCTACCAAACGCCCAGCGTGGGATCGATGTCAATCATTGGTATTTTATCTTGTCATTGATGTGCTAATATTTGATCACGTTTATTGCAAAACACTGATTCAGACCGATCAATCATGTGTTCCCAATGATTCTCCTGCTAATCAGATGATTGAGTCTGACGTTAACAAAGTTTAAATGTTTTTAAAGTGCGAAAAAAACCATGATCAGTTAATCGCAAGATAGGTATTAACGTAACGTTTAACATATTTAAAAGGATAACAAATCATCGCACTTGAAATTGTCCATTTTTTTATCGAATTGATCGACGCAGAGCCCTCAAGACAGAAAAAGAACTTACCTTAACTCCAAACAAACAGAGTAGTCCGAAGTTAAATATTTGTTCAGATGGTTATCATGACATCAAACATCATCATAAGTGTGTTGGTTGCACAACACTGAAGTCTGTACATACCCAGACTACCAACTCCAGGTAGACAGCGTTTAGTTTGCATTATCATGACTCTAGCCAGGTGTGCAAGCAGCAGGGGTCATCAGACGGAGCACACTGGAGGTACTTTACAGGGAGATAGCATCTCGGGGTATGTCAGCTCTATCATTATATACTTCAAGGAGGTAATCGGGTGGATCATCGCCTTGGTAGACTTGGTGCAAGACTCCTTATATATCACAAAGCTGGTGGAGTTATTTTAGGACTGAAAATATTCGAGGTGTAATGCCGATTTTAACTTTTGTTATTTCTATGTAGATTTCATTGATATTAGGCCGCTATCAGTCCTTTGCTGGCCTTCGGTCATTCTGGGAAGATTGGTTTGTTTGTTTGTTTGTTGTTTTACGCCGCACTCAGCAGAATTCCAGCTAAATGACGGCGGTCTGTAAATAATCGAATCTGGACCAGACAATCCAGTGATTGACATCATGAGCATCATTCCACGCAATTGGGATCGATGACATGCTTCAACCAAGTCAGCGAGCCTGACCACCCGATCCCGTTGGTCGCCTCTTACGACAAGCATGGGTTGCTGAAAACCTATTCTACCCCGGATCTTCACGAGTCGGGAAGATTGGTAGCCATTTAGATAAGCGTTAGCTCTTCACGCCGAAAGTCCGGGTTCAATTACGTGTGAAGCCGATTTTGGTATTCGCTGTCGTTTAATGTCTGGAATACTTCTTAACTTGCTGGAGAACCATCTTGGGTCGTTGGTAACACGACAATTGCTACTCTGCCTATGGTATATGTTGTGTGTTATAGTGCCCCATAGTGTGGCAACGTTTAAGGTGCGTGTTTTTGTTTGTTTTGTTTGATTGTTGATAAACGCCGCACTCAGCAATAATCGAGTCTGGACCAGACAATCCAGTGATTGACATCATGACCATCGATCCAAGCAATTGGGATACGATGACATGCACCAACTAAGTCAGCGAGCCTGACCACCCCATACCGTTAGTCGCCTTTTACGACTAACATAGTCACCTGGGTTGTTGAAGACCTATTCTAACCCGGATCTTCACGGGTAAAAGCTGCGTGTATTCTTTATTAAGAGGGTTATGTGGGAAGTCCTTTCTCACTCAAAATACAATACGTGGCAAAACGTATTATCAACATGGTGAAATAATTGGTAATGGTCATTCAGCACTAACAGAGGAATACCTCAGATATACCACAGAAACATTAGAAACTTCATACTATCACCGGTGAGGTGAGGTGAAATGGGGTTTTAACGTCGCGTCCAAGATTATTGCAGTTATATAGCGACGTGCATGTACGTGTGTGTGTGTTTGTGTGGCTGCTTGTACTAGTCCGGACTGATGCCGATTTATAGTGCTAGCTCACTGTGATGCCATGCCGCAGTTTAACATGAATATCCTACTCAGACACAGTATACTGACTCCGAGCCGACCTTGTCTTATCCCCTTAATGCCGAGCGCCAGACAGGGTAACAACAAGTACCATCTTTTAACGTCTTTTGGTATGACGCTGTCGGGGATCGAACCCCGGACCTTCCGCTCTCCGGGCGGACGCTCTACCACTAGACCACGGAGGCGGTCATACTATCACAGACACATAAGAGGTATAGCTCAGCTATATCACAGAAATACCAGGTGATTCAGCTTTATTAGCGAAACACATGTTATATCTCAGCAACGTCACTATTAAGAGGTATCTTAAGTATATAGCAGAAACACCGTATGTCTGTTTTAGCTAGATCATATAAACCTGGACATGCTGAGTAGTTTCCCTTAGCCGTTGCAGGATCTGCTGATCATGGATTTGCGTTTCGGATTTGAGCTCATAATGATGTTTGCTTTAACAGGACAATGACTTTGTTCTTCTACCGTATGCGTTGGGTCTACTCCCACATCCAGATGACACGTCATGATATAACTGAAATACTATTCAAAGTGAGTAAAATAAAATTCACTCACTCACAGAACAAAGGTTTAATCGTGAGTATAAGAAGCACAGAAATATCACCAACCATTTCACCAATCATATAAGAGGAGCGTCTAAATACAAACGACAAAACCCTTTCCATAATCATCAGAAATCTTTGTCGATCAGAGTCGATTGTAGATTCCGACTATTTGAGCTATCTTGACGACTCTGGAGCAAGTCTATGTGTGGTCGTCTGTCGGGTTTGTCGCGAGTCAAACTACGGCTACACAACACCGCGTCGCCATTGTCATAAAACGGTCTAGACGGAGTGTATACGAATAAATACACAGTTTCACTTCAATACACTGCCACTCAACGCAGGTCTACACGGGCACCTGCGTCAGTATGCAAAGGTCAGCTGTTTGATTGACAGGTCGTCTTTAGCCAATCAGTTTCACAATGACTGAGTGCTTCAGTGGAAAGTAAATGCCATTACTTTCATAATGACTACTTTTAGTGTTGTCGATATCTACTTATCCAAACACAACGCTGATTTATATGAAACTTCTTTTGTGTGGGTATAACAATTCACCGAATAGAATCCTCCTTTGTGTTGCGCTAGAATTTATTAACAACAGTTACCCCTTAAGGCATATGATAAAGGAACATACGACGGAAGGCATACCGCACACACGTGTGTTTACCCGTAAAGATCCGGGTAAGAGTAGTGCTTCAGCAACCCATGCTTGTCTTAAGAGGCGACTTAAGGAAGCGGGTGGTCAGGCTCGCTGACTTGCTTGATGCATGGCATCGTTTCCCAATTGCGTGGATTGATGTTCATGATATCAATCACTGAATTGTCTGGTCCAGATTCGATTGTTTGAAAACCGACGTCATGTAGCTGGACAATTGCTTAGTTTGGCGTTAAACACCAAACAAACACACACGTTTGCGTAATGGGTTCTGGGGTGCATATCGTAAGCAAGGTTGACCACGAGATGACTGCCTATTTGAGATAAAAAGTACAATCAGTAATTATGCTTGTGAATGTTCTTTCATACACAATCACCACTCTTCCTGCTGCATCACTGGTGCCTACAAATAATCCATTCAGTGCCAGCAAGCCAGTGGTTGATAGCATGAACATCTATACACGGCGTTATGACACACAATCAGCCTTGGGGCGGTCGGGTAGCCTGGTGGTTAAAGAGTTCGTTCGTCACCCCAAGACCCGGGTTCGATTCCCGACATGGGTACGATGTGTGAAGCCCATTTTTGATGTCCCACGCCATGATATTCTGGGATATTGCTAAAGGCGGCGTAGATCCATACTCACTCACTCACTCAGCCAGGTCACACACTGTTAACCATCCGATCCTCAATTCAGTCGACTCACAGAGAAACATAGGTAATGGGGACGTAATCTGCACGGAATCCCAACAAGGACAGTAGTTCTCTGACAACAGTACATTTATCTGACGACGGACAAGAAATAATTCTTACCAAGTGTTAAGAAATACGGAAGCTTCGTGTCTTCGTTTTCTAACTTGGTGCACAGGGTTGCACATTGGTCTAAGGCACTATTCGGTGTTGCATCTCTGTGATGCCAACTGGCTTGTCATGGGTTCGAATCCCACAATTAACTCCGTGTGTGGTCTATCGACTGCCAGCACCATACCCATTCTCGTGATAAACAATAATATCTTCGGCCAAATCTCTAGGTATATTGCCATACGACTTTGAAATTTTGTGATGCAAGCGGAGTAACACCGTATTCCCTTAGCATGTTCCATCGGCGTAAAACAAATCTCGCTCACTCACTACCTCCAGGTAAAGCTAACAGTATTTCAGGTATATATATAGATATATATATATATATATATATATATATATATATATATATATATATATATATATATATATATATATATTATTGAGTGCTAGCTTAAGGTGAAAGAAAGCCAACAGTAACATAGGTCATTTCATAAGTGTCGGATTACCAGCAAACATACATTTGTTTAGCGTTAAGGGGGTAAGGGTGACACTCACGACAGTCTTGACATTCTCATAAATAAGCATAAGAGACATGTCGAGAACACCGGGAAGAATTATCAGCCATTAATACGTAGTCCCCAGGACGTGTGGAGAAGATTTACCCCCTCCTCTCACGCCAGGGTGTTTGTGTTTTGGTTGTTTAACGCCGCACTCAATATTCCAGCTATATGACGGCGGTCTGTAAATAATCGACTCTGGGCCAGACAGTCCAGTGATTGACATCATGAGCATCAATCTATATATGCAATTGAGATACGTTGACATGCATCAACTAAATCACCGAGTCTGACCACCCGATCCCGATAATCGCCTCTTATAGCAAGCATGGGTTGCTGAAAACCTATTCTCAACACGGATATTCAGGGGTCTCACACGAGTGTGTAACTGTCTGTACAATAAGACTCCCTGGTGGAATGGGGCCTTGGATCCGAAACGTATCAAAGCATTAATGAGAGTTTGTGGCAAATATACACAACAACATGGAACTGTAGCTAAACGGGTAATTATATTAATTAAACGTGTCTATTGTGTACGTCGCCACGTCAAGAAGGTATTGACAGGTGATGATCTTGTCCAAGAAAGAGATTATCGTTAGTCGCCTCTCATGACAAGCATGGGTTGCTGAAGACCTATTGTAACCCGGATCTTCACGGGGCCAGGGTGTTCACGTGGAGGCAGGTACAGAGTTCCTTAGGCCGGTGTATAGCAAACTGTACCTGGAGTAAAATGTAAGCTTGAACTTCTTTCTAGAGCAGTAAAACCTCATAAATCCGGAAAATCGACTTTCCGGACAGTATCGTTGGCCAGATTGACAGAACTCCCTGTCCATGACTCGTTAATCTCAAGCGTTTTGATCCAGACATCCAGATAGGTGTAATTTGTATTAAATGGGGACAAAAGTACAAAGACATTCTGTTTTTGTCGTGAAGAACAATTTGTATTTTGATTATGTATATTCTTATTCTTTACAATTTTCAATGTATCATCTTCGTTCAAAAATATCTTACTGATAAAAACTACAAATCTGAGGAGAATGAGAATGTTTGCTGTTCATTAGCTGTGTACATATTTTCTTTGTTGGGCCCTCATAATAACAGTCAGATAATTATTTGATTCTTACATCTTCATATACTGGACACATTAAGATAATACGCGCACATGAAATTGAAATCTTTTTCCGTAATATTTGCTGTAAGGAGACATCGATGTTAAATTTAATTTAATTCACTATTTGCACGTTGCGTGCTCTTGAATTACATCTACTTGAACCCATTTAAATTATATTCTAAGGTAGCTAATTCTACCTTTGACTTAATGATAAAACTGTCAAATTGAGCACACAATGCCATTTAGACTGACTGACTGAGTATGTTTTTACGCCGCTTTTAGCAATATTCCAGCAATATCACGGCGGGGGACACCAGAAATGGGCTTCACACATTGTACCCATGTCGGGAATCGAACCCGGCTCTTCGGCGTGACGAGCGAACGCTTTAACCACCAGGCTACCCGACCGCCCCTGCCATTTAGAAAGCGGTAAAAAAAGTAATAAAATCTGTACTTTACGAAGAAAGTGATATCCAAGTTATAAAATTTGTTACAATTCTGTCACATTATTTTATTTGGCATTTTGTAATGCGAATGGGACACACAGAGGATGAGCCAAAGTGAAATAGTTTTTTTTTAAATTTTTGATGCGAAGCATGTGTGCGTGTGGTCTCCTCCCATTAGTAAGACAGCCCAGTTGTGAGACACCTTAAAACAACAAGGTCATACCTGGTTGCACATGTTAATCAGGTAATTAACCCCTATCATGAAAATGGACTTGTCTTATTATAGACAAAAGAAATGACTCAAGATGTTTGATACCCTCATTTACTTTATTTAATTCAACATTTTAATTCATCCATCCCTTAAAATCCATTAAAATCCAGTTAAAGTCCACCTGGAATGTCTCTGGGTTGAATGGTTGGTTCAGCAGTTGTTGGATGTGGACCTTCAACTGAGCAAAGAGGCGTTGGTAAGTTGTAGTCCGACGATCAGGCATCAATGCATAGACTAGGGGATAGGTAATGCTTCCTTTCCGTGCATGCAGTATGTAAAGCTGATTCCAAAGATCTGGGCAGGTGGAGAAAGTACCATCCATGTAGACAATGGAAGCTGACTGGAGGACTCTAAGCTGATCATCAGTTGCAAATACCAGTATCTTGTCTTCTTCACCGTCGGCAAAAAGCAGAAACCGCTCACCATCATGGGTCTCTCTCCAGGGTGCTGCAATGTCGACTTCAGCTCTGGTTTTATGGAGTTTCGGGATGGTGTGACTGCGGTGTCTGTACATGGCGCTGCCGGGTGACCTGAAGGAGGGAAATATAGCTGCAGCCTCCGGATCATGTCTCAAGACCTCGTCGTTGTAGAGGGCTGGCATAGGAGTGGTTGGTTCTTCTCTTGCTCTCTTTCTTAAGCTGCCAAGGATCTTGATTCTGCTGGTGTCTTCTGGTGGGTGGTTATGTACAGTGAAATTTCTAACCAAATTTCCAACTGTTGTACATTTGCCAATGCAGGTCTTAACGGCACATCGCCAATGAGTACCAGTTTGTCTTACTTTGTTCTTGTAGTGGAGATATCCCTTAAAGAGGACCTGGAGAGTACCTCTTTGACTGGTAATGAACTCAGCCTGCTGCAGACCTGCCATGATTGTGCATGAAATGTTCACTTACTTACTTACTTACTTTGGAGATTTAACGTGCGCTTTCCGACTGATGCGTATTTCGCACACGGGCCCGGCCAGGCCATTTAATGTGTTTCCGAAAGGGGCGAGGGTGGTCTGTGCAACCCAAGAGGGGGCTTTAGGGGTTGCTTATATAGAATTTGGGAATTTTGAGATTTGGAATAGATGCCGATGGGGTTGGGGAGGAGAACTAAGGGAGCTGGGTATGGTGGATGATTGTTTGTTTATGTGATTTTGATTTGGTAGATTATTATGGTTTTAGATGCGTTTTATTAGTTCCGTTTTGATTAAGAATACGCCTAAGGCCTTGAAGTTTTCTAGTTTATTTTGTGGGTTTAGTATTGCTTCTAGAGTGAGAGCCTTGTTTAGATTGAGGGTGGTTTGTAATGCGGTTCGATGTGTTAGGTAGTGTGTGCAGTGGATGAGTGCGTGTTCTGGGGTTTCTGGTTGTTTGCAGTGTGGGCAGTTACCTGTAGTGTGTTTTTTAAATTTTTTTAGGTGGTTATTTAGGTTGGTGTGTCCTGTTTGGAGTTTAGTGATTACTCTGTCGATTTTTTTTGATGGATGGAGAATTTTTGGTTTGGTTAGTGGTTTGCTGAGCACTCTTTTGATTTGGCTATTTGAGTTTAGATATAGGTTATGCCATTTTTTGGTGATTTTTTGTTTGTTTACACTTTTAATTTCTGATTTTGAGATGGGTAAGTTTAAGCTTATTTCTGGGATTTTGAGGGATAGTTTAGCTGCTTTATCGGCGTTTTCATTACCGTATATTCCTACGTGGGCGGGTATCCACAAGAAGGTTATTTGTTTGCCTGCTTTTGTTAGGTCGTTGGAGCTTTTAAGTATTTGATTTATTAATTTAGGTCGGTTTTTGGTATTTTTGTTTTGGAGGGCTTGTAGTCCACTTAGGGAGTCAGTAAGTATTAGGATTTTTTGGTTGTTTTTGGATTCTTGATTGTGGAGGGCTGAGGCCATGCCCATTAGTTCGGCCGTGAATATTGATTGGTTATTTGGGAGTCGGAAGGATTGTGTGGTTTTAGTTGGTTGTGTGGTATGGACTCCGAAACCCGTGTGTTTGGAGGTCGGATCTGAGGATCCGTCCGTGTAAATGTGACACCAATTTGGCCAATTTTTGTGTATATATGCTAGTGTGGTAGTTTTAGCTATGTTTGGGTCGGTTTGTTTATTTATTTGGCTAGCTAGTGTTGTGTCTATTTTGGGTATTTTAAGTTTAGGGGTGAAGATATTTGATTGTTTGCAGTTTTGTTTAAGATTTTTAATTTGGTGTTCATTTAGGTAGTTTGTTATTCTTTGGGATATTGGGGTAAGTAAGGGGTGTTTACGAGCTAGAGCTTGGTTTTTAGGGCTGATGTTTTGGTTTATTAAGTTTTGGATGAGAGGGTTTGATTGGGACGCGGCCCAGAAATTTAAGCTTAGCTGTTCCCTGCGTAGACTTAGTGGCATTTCTCCTGTTAAGGCCTGAAGTGAGGTGTAGGAGGTGCCATGTTGGGTGCGTGTAATGAGTTTGAGAGCCTGATATTGTATTGAGTCAAGTTTTTTAGATAGAGAGTTGTTTAGGGTGTTGTATATGGCGCAGCCGTAGTCTAGTTTTGATCTAATTAGTGATATATAGAGAGAGAGGAGAGTATCTTTGGAGGCTCCCCAGTTAGAGCCAGTTAGGCATCTTAGGGTGTTTAGGTCTTTACTGCATTTAGTTGTTAGGTTTTGGATGTGAGCATCCCAGGTGAGATGTTCATCGAAAATAAGTCCTAAGAATTTGGTTTGTTTTTGAAATTTGATTGTTTGATTGTTTAGCTGGAGGATTGGGGAGGCGGGTTTCATGTTTTTATGTTTGAATACTATTCCTGTTGTTTTTTCTGAGTTAAGGGAGAAGCCCCATTTGTCAGCCCATTGTTGTATTTTATTAAGAGATTTTTGGAGTAGATTTTTGGCCATTTTCATGCTTTTTGTGCGGATCCAGATGGCTCCATCATCCGCGAATTTTGATGTGTTTACTTTAGGGGATAGACCCTCGAATAGATCGTTTATCATTATATTGAAGAGGGTGGGGCTGAGGATACTGCCCAGTGGAGTGCCATTTTCTAGGGGACATTGGTCCGATAGAGTTTGGTCTATACACACGGTTATTTTACGATTGTTTAGGAAGTCCTGGATGTAGTTTATTATCTGACCTTTGAGTCCTATTTTTTTAAGTTTTTGTATTAGCCCATCGTGCCATACCATGTCGAAAGCTTTAGAGAAGTCTAAGAAGATGCCTGTGGTATATTGTTTATTTAGTTGTCCTGTCTTAATATCTTGTTCTAGTCGGGCGAGGTTATCTAGGGTTGAGCGGCCAGGAGTGAAACCGCTTTGATCTGGGTTTATGGTGTTATTTTGGGTTAAGTAATGTTGTAATCTATTTTTAGCCATTGATTCCATTACTTTACATAAGTTTGAAGTTAGGGATATTGGTCTATATGAGTTAGCTTGATTAGCTGGTTTATTAGGTTTAGGGATTGGTATGACTAGGGCCTGTTTCCAGGGAGTAGGAACCTGTCCGTTTAGGTAGATGAGATTGTATAGTTTGAGTAGTGCCTGGAGCAGTTTTAGGGGGAGTTTTTTAATTATTTGGTAAGAGGTTAGGTCTAATCCTGGGGCTGTGCCCTTTTTCCTGTTTTGGATTACGTAGAGGAGCTCCTCCATTGTGTAGGGTTGATTTATTTCTAGATTGTTATTGTTTGGTTCTTTTGTGGGTTTGTTTTCTGTTTTAAGTTTATCTTGGAATTTTTGGCTGAAGTTGCTGTTTCTGCTAACGGCCGAAAAGTGGTTGGCGAGATTATTTGCTTTTTGGGCGGGGTTGGTTGAGTTGTTAATGTTAGGGTTTTTTTTATGTCGTTTTAAGCCTCTAATGGCGTGGATTTTGCGCCAGACCGTTCTGGCATCTGTACGGTTATTTATACCTTCGCAGAATTTTTTCCAGTCTCTACTTTTGGCTATTTGGACTAGTTTTTGAACCTGGTGGTTTAGTTCGTGGGCTATGTTTAAATATTTGTAGTTGCGTTTTGCTTTATTGAAGGCTGATTTACGTTTTCGTCTAGTCTGTTCTATTTCCTCATTCCACCATGGTACCGTCGGTTTGCCTGTCTTAGATGTTTTGAAGGGGATGGAGGTTTTGGCTGCGTTTATTATATAGTCTGTTAGGTTTTTACAATAGGTTTCTGGATCATTATTTTCTATTTCGTTTAAGTTAGCTTCGTTGCAGATATTTTGGAATTGGTCCCAGTTAGCTTTGTTGTAATGGAATTTTGGTTCTTGGTTTTCTGTTTGGATTGGTACGTTTGTATTTCCTATGGTTATGTTTATGGGGAAGTGGTCGCTACCTAGCGGGACGTCGTGCACTTCCCATTGAGTGCTTTGGGCTAGATCTGCGGTGCATATGGTTAGGTCGATAGCCGACATTTTTTGGTTTATCTTATCGTACCTCGTGGGTTGGTTGCTATTAAGGAGTACTAGGTCGTTTGTTTCTATCCATTCGGAGATTAATTTGCCATGATTATCTATTTTATCATCTATGCTCCATGTAGGATGGTGAGCGTTAAAGTCTCCTAGGAATATAGTAGATTTATCGCTTATTTTGAGTAGTTTGTTTAGATCCTCAGGTTGGACTTTTTGTTCCGCCCAGTGGTAAATATTTATGATGTTTATGTTTCGGTTATTTAATGTGATTTTAATGCCGTTGGCTTCTAGGTTTGGCGTGTCTATTTTTATTTCTTCGTAATTTATATCTTCCCTGATACATATGATTAGTCCTCCTGCGGCTCTTCTTGTTTTCGGTTTAGCTCTGTCAGTTCTAACTGAGTTGTAGTTAGGTAGTGTGAATTTCGATTTTTTTGAGAATTTGGTTTCCTGTATACAAGCAATGTGAGGGCCTTTATTTAGTTTAAATTTAGTTTTTAGTTCATGGCCGTGGGAGGTGAGTCCGTTGGCGTTCCACTGAAAAATATTTAGTCCTTCCATTATTGGTTTCGGGTGATTGGTGATTTAGTTTTTAGTTTTTATTTTATTCGGTGAGTTCTTTTAGATGGAGGTTAAAGAGGAAGAAGGGAAGATCGGTTAATTTTAGATTGAAAGCTACTTTGTGGAAGGATTCCATACTAGCTTTTGGTGAGTTTTGACTATGCATATATGCTAGGAGTAAGGTGAGGTTATTTAGGTTTGGGGTGTTGGCTGGTTGGGAAGTTTGGTTTGTTTTAGTTGGAGTAGTGTCTATTGTTTCCTCAGTAGTGGAGAAATCTTCGTCATGGGTTGGATTAGGTTTAGCTGGTTGAGTTTCCATGGGGGAGGCATGTGATGTGGAGGGTTGTGAAGGTGTTGGCGGGATGGGTGTAGCTGATGTTTTCTTAGTGTTTGTGTTTTGTTGTTGTGCCTGCTTATGGGAGAGCGTTGTTGCCATATGGGCTGTAGGGTGCTTGGATGAGGGCCGTGTTGTGGTGGTCATTTTGAGGTTTGTTTTGCATGCGGGGGTTGATGTTTTGGGAGGGTTCGTGGTTGGTTGAGTGGCTGCTTGTGTGTGTGAGGTGGGTGTGGTTTCTCGGTAGGGGTCCCAGACAGAGCTGTCGGTTATGGGTGTGGTGTTTGTTTGTGGGATGGTGTTTGGGTGTGGTGTAGGGAGGAGTGGTTTAGATGCAGGTGTAGCAAATTTTCGTGTTTGGATTTTAGCCGTTTCTATGTTTATGTGTTTGTTGGCCTGCTGGGTGAGTGTGTGTCTGTGTGGGCATTGGTTTGAAAGTGAGGTGTGTTGGGTGGATTTGCAGTGGATGCACCAGGGTGTGCATGTGCCTGGGCAGTCTGTTTGTGCGCATTTTTTACATTTAGTTTTAGGGTAGGTGCATTGGGAAGCAGTGTGGTTGTATTTGAGGCACTTTGAACATTGCTTAACCTGCTTTATATAGGGTTTGACTTCTAAGTTGGTGTGGGCTCCGAAGGATATGTGTTTGGGGGCTTCAGGGAATTTAGCGGTTTTTTTAAAGTTGATTATGACAATGGAGGTTGGGACCGTTTTTCCGTTTCTAGTTGAGGTTATTCTGCGCGTGCTGGTGATTAGGGGTTGAGGGTTTTGGTCTTGGTTTATGTTAGCTTCTAGAGAGTATAATTGTAAGTCCTCAGTTGTTTCCCTTGGGTTAACCCTAATTACGCCTCGTGTATATTGTTGCCAATTAGGTGTTTGTTTGATTACCGTGACGTGGAATATTTGAGTTATTTTATTTGCTGCGTTGTAAGATTCTCGGTTAGGAAAGATTATCTGGTATCCTTTGTTGGCTTTTTTAATATTGTTGTAATTTATTTTTTGTCTTTTGAACCAAAGTCCTATTTTGTCTGCCGAAAGTTCTAGTGAGAGAGTGGTGCCTGAGCCTGCTGAGAAGAAGTAGAGGGCGAAGGTGGTGAGGAAGGCGGCCGGGGAGGGTGTTGGCGATGGAGGTGGAGTGGATGTGTCGAGTTTGCGTTTTTTGGTGTTTTGTGGTGGCGAGTTAGCTGGTTTGGTTGGGGTGGTGTATGTCGTGTTTTCGCCATACTCGGTCGGGACGATGTTTTCGAGTGACCTCCCAGAAGTGTTGTGCGCTTCCGCAGGCGTGGGTGAGTAAGGAGCTGGAATGTCTGCGAGTGTGGCGTTGCGGGTGTCAGTCATATTGTTTGGGTGTTGTGTTGGAGAGCGTGTGTTGTGGTGAGTGGTGGTGGAGTGTTTTGGGGAGGTGAGTTGGTTTGTTGTTTTTACTTGGTGATTTGTGTTTAGGAGGCGGAGGAGGTTGCGGTGGTTATTTGTTGTTGGTTTTAGTAGGAGGGTTTGGGAAATGGATTATTTATTGAAGATTAAGTTTGATTCTGGAAGGCTGGGATAAGGTGACACAAGTGGAAAGCGGGGATTAAGAGATATTAAGTCGAAGGAGTGGAGGTATGTGAGTGGTGGGCGTGGGTGGTGAGTAGGAAAGAGCGAGCGTTGTGTTTAGGAGAAGGGGGGATTAGGTGTTTTTTGTTTTTAGGAGTTGGACTAAGGGTGTGTTTGAGTGGTGGGCGTGGGTGTGAGTAGAAATGAGTGCGAGCTGTGTTAGGGAGATTGGGTAGGATAAGGTGTTGGTTATTTAGTGTTGTTGTTTTTTAAGGATTTAGGGGTTTTATGATTAATTCGGTGAGAGTGATTTTAAGAGTATGTGAATAAGGATAACGTGATAATTACCGATGATGGAGTTTCCTTGGCTGGCTATCAGGCAATGCTCTGTGCTGGCTTGGGAAGTGTTGCTCGCTGGGAGTACAAACTGCAACTGATTGTCTGGCCAAGACTCGTTTATTTTCAAACCGCTGTCCTGTAGCTGGAACACTGCTAGGTTCGGCGTTAAACAACAAACAAACAAACGATGAGAGTGATTTTAAGAGTATGTGAATAAGGCTGAAAGGATGAAATGTTCACAGACTAGGGGGAATTTATATGCGTAATAAGTAAGTTTTATCAAAACATGCATCTCAACTTTTTTAGTAAGCTCCTAACTAAGTTATTTCCTGAGAATATTCAAACAGAATTACTGGCCTACTCTTATTAATTAATCCGCTAATCATGGGCTGTGACCATTGTTAAGTGGGTAGACTGGCTGTGTCAGCTAATTAATCCCACCTACTCCACTGTCTTACAATGGGAGTCTCACTAATGGGATGTCTCACTAATGGGATGTAACCTGTCTCTTTACTAGTTCGGACTAATGCCGGTTTTGTAGTGCTAATATACCATCCCGTAGTTAAACATTGATACCTCACACTGACACAGTATATTTACTGACTCCCGAGCCAGATCCAGGCAGGGTAACAACAAGTACCATCTTTTTCAGGTCTCTTGGTATGACGCGGAAATGGGATCGAACCACCGATCTTCATTTTCACTGTGTAGTAGATTTTTTTAAATGTTGGGATGTCTTACTCTAGATCGGGTTCTATTTCTTCGTAATCTCATGGCTGGCTTGCTTGACACAAATCTTTACACGTATTTATGTATTTCATTTCTTTGTATGAACATAAGATCGACTTTTGCACACTTTTGCCAACCCATACTGACAACAGGACATTATTGTATGACATTTAATGCATTTAATGAAATGTATTTTATCATTTTTGTACTTTGTACCCCCACCCCACCCCTATCTATTTACCACTGTCACAACATTTTCAGTTTTGATCGCATGATATCCCCCATGATATCTGATCTAGATATCATACCATAGAGAGTCAAGGCCGATTAAATGGGTTGTATGTTAATGGATTTTATCTAGCCGTACAGCACTAACGTATTAGTCATCTAGGAAGAATGAGCAGACAAATGGCCGGCTCTCCACTCCGGCGCACCGTTTATATTTACATCCCTCAGCGCTACGGCATAAACACGGGGCACAATGATGGTTAGTGAAGCTTTGTTAATTTCAACAAATATCTGTGATTACCTGTCGTTGGGGAATAAGCCTGTTCAAGTTAGCTAGTTTTCTACAACGAACTGGTATGGTCGTTTAAGTACATGTGTCTGAATTTGGCAAAGAGACGTCCCTGTTCATAGCTGCATTGATGACTAAGAAACACATAAATGGAAGACGTAGATATGCCATCGAATTTGCTGAGTTCGTAGTTTTCCATGAATCAAAATAGTTAGACTACATAACTACTGTTATTTGGCAGAGCATTTTATTGTTTAACCAAAAAAGTACGAGAATCTGTACTTTACTAAGAAAGTGTATTCCCAAATAAGTTACAGTTGACCACTTTCTAAATGACACTGTGCATTAAATGATTGTAACTATATTACATTGTTTCTGTTGAGATTCGATAGGCGCTCATTGCATTATGTTTGGACAGCGATTAGTCGTCAGGAATGTCATACTATTTAATGTAAGCAGTCGTCAGGAAGTTACTATATTTAGATGCTAGTGCGGTGTTCAAACTTCCAATCCGGTATACCACGGACGGTTATAGTGTGTTATAGAAACATGTGGAATGATCTAGTACCGCTAGACTGGTGAGGCACTGTGTGGAAATTTTCAGTAGCTAGTTAGGCTGTATATATGGGGACAAGAGTCTGTTTATGCATCTCTGTCACACTTTTCAACTCATCAAGACCAGCTTTCGTGTGTGGATCACTCATCACCCCTAAAACCGTGCCAAGGCTTGTCTCGGAAGCTTGACCGCTGTCGCCGCTGGTTGAATATATATATTATTATCACTGACTTTTGCTATCACCATTGTATGGTTTTATTTGATACTGACCACTGCCATCATATTATGTATTGCCACTGAATATTGTTATACCACTCTATTGTGTAGCGCTATTGTAATTGCTGTGCAGTAATTTGTATTGATTTCAAATATTTGCATTCTTCGTGAATTTGTGTAATGCATTTGTTGATTGCATACCGTTTGTTTGTTGTTTGTTGGTTTCACACTACTTTCCTTTACATACAGTATTCTGGGTGAACATATTGTTTCAATTTGGGAATCGACTCGCAACACTACTAACACCCATCTTCCCAGGGCAAGACTGTCATCAAGCCATATCAAAAGCCTAGTGAAACTTGCCTCGGCGTTACATCCCCTCAATGTCAGAGAGAGAAAACGCAGGTACATCACTGGCCTAGGTCAACACGGCGCGCTTGTCTATCAACACGCGGCACGGCTCTATTGACACAATGAGAAGAATATACATGCATACCTAAGTACAAAATACAATGTTAACAAACTGTACAGTGATTACACCCAGTTGGGGGAAGCTGGAGTGTGGTATACTAGGAAAAGTAGGTTAACCTTGGAACTTTATTAACTAGCTAGGCTAACATATAGTCCCCGAAATAAAGTTATGTATAAGTTTAATAAAAATTATTCTACAAGGCAAGATTAACGGACCTTTAAGTTTGATTTCATCTTAGAGTTGAAAAGGGGATGGGTACAGACTGCTAAAGTTGAGTAGGTGTTGGAGAGTGTAATGGCGGTGAATGTTCTATGGTGAGGTGAGGTGAAATATAGCGACGTGCATGCACGTGTATGTGTGTGTGGCTCCTTTTACTAGTCCGGACTGATGCCGATTTATAGTGCTGGCACACTGAGATATCATGCCGCAGTTTAACATGAATACCCCACTCAGACACAGTATACTGACTCCGAGCCGACCAGTCCTTGTTTAGCCCCTTAATGCCGAGCGCCAGACAGGGTAACAACAAGTACCACCTTTTGACGTCTTTTGGTATGACGTGGCCGCGGATCGAACCCCTGACCTTCCCCTCACCGGGCGGACGCTCTACCACAAGACCACGGAGGCGGTCCTTGAATGTTTCATGAAATATGCCGGTATGCACTGTAGTCTGTGATTGAAACTAGTAAGGAGCTTACATGACAGGTTAATTAGCGACTACTTTTTATCAATTAGGAAGTAATGTGACAGTTCCAGTTTGTTAACGAAATGCTAATAACATATACCTTGAGAAAACCATAACCATTTAAAAATACGATCCTTTGAGCAGGTGCTTGTAGTCAGTGTACGACAGACTGGGTTGTATTGATCGTTTTTGCATAAAACCGGTCATCGTCTTGAAATGACAACACCGTGTTGAGGCCTGGGGTGTAGTCTGCCGGTATGCCTAGCTCAGATCTGAATTGAAAGGTGTGTTACTTTGTTCCTAATATGCAGACGGACGTGTGACAGTATCGTACGTGACTGTTTCAAGGAATAGTGTAGTGTCACGATCATGTTATTACGTAGAGTTCGAGATTTCGCGATATTATCACGCAGTGCGTTGTTTGACGATGGTGTTGGGTGCAAAGGTGGCCTAGTCGTCTAAGGCGCCGCAATTCGATGTGTAGTGTTGCGTCCCTTGGGCACGCCAGAAACTAATGATTTTAATCCCGGTTCGTCCCGATTATGTTTATAGGTGTATCAGCACCACACCCTTGCTCGTGGGTTTCACCAAAAGTGGTAAATGTCTAAGACCTGCATCACTTCGGGCTTTCCGCCCACATGAAGCTTACATGCCGTGATATAACTGGAATACTGTTCAAAGCGGCGTTAAACCAAACTCACTCACTTACTCTCTCTCTCTCTGACAAGAAGACCCGTGTGTACGACAGATTAGCACGGCGGGGAAGTCCAGCCTAGTTATAGTTAACCTTTGTTTGGATAGGATGGGATTTGACCCAGCCGTCTTAGGCGCCGCAAGTAGTTATGCAGAGTCATGTCCCATGGTTGTGCCTGAAACCTACGATCGTGGGTTCGAGTCCCGTTTCGCCCTAATCATGTTTTGTGCTTTGTTTCCTCAAAAGTGGTAAATTTTAAACCTTCATCACTTCACATCAAGCTGACAGGCCGTGACATAACTGGAATATTAAATCATCCGGCTAGCTAACTCCATCTCCCTACATAGGAGAATGAAACGTCGCTGCGAGAAAGACCTCTGAAGTGCCTGTCCTCTGATTACGCCCGATAGATGACATATTTTACGCCCGCCTCTCCACACTGTGACACTATCAGTTATCTCATCAATACTGCAGCTGAAGAGAAACTCTTTTCACAACCGGAGGTTCAGATAAAAGAACACATATTTCCATTCACCATTATAAGTAAGCAAGCATTCTCGTTTGTGAACGTTTATCACCTGTGACAAGTCCAAACCCTACAGTAAACATGCATGGTCGTATTATAGTAAAGCAAGAGTTGTCTCCCATGCACCCCTAATTTCCAAGCTCCTTCCCAGCGCGTGACACCTTTGTTACACTCTCGGTTGTAGAGAGCTCGGCGCCCGTGCTATCGCAGTGAGGTGCTTGACTACTTACATTGCCATACAACTTGAATCTTTTGTGAGCACATCGAATGTTGTTGTCCATATGGTCCGCTTCCGTGGTCTAGTGTCCGGAGAGGTCAGTGGTTCGATCCCTGGCCGCGTCACACCAAAAGACGTTAAAAGATGGTGCTGATTAGTTGTTAACTTGTCTGGCGCTCGGCATTAAGGGGCCAAAAACATGGACTGGTCGGCTCGGAGTCAGCATACTGTGTCTGAGTGGGGTATCCATGATAAACTTTGCACGGTGTCACTCTGGGCTAGTATTATAGTCCGAACTAGTACAAGCAGCCACACGCACTTGAACACACACGTGCTTACACATCGATACATATGTGTAATAAGCTGGAAAGCGATGTTAAACCCCATGTCACCTCATTTCACTGAAGTGGTAAACGTCTGAGACCTGCATCACTTCGGGCTTTCCTATCACATTAAGCTGACACGCCGTGATATAACTGGAATACTGTTACTAGGGGCGTCAAACCCAACTCACTCACTCACCTCTTGCCTCTATGGTTACTGTGAACGTACAGCGCACTTCTTGAGACATGGTGAGGTTAGGGGTTACTAAAAGCTCATCTGGAGTGTGCTGGTTCCCGTCTAGACATTGTAATCAGGGTCACGAATAAAACCTGAGACATTGCCTCTGTGTAATTAGAGTTATCAATAACTGTTAGATTACGGTACACTATAAAAATGAAACTGGGAGGCAAAGTGATGGTAGAGGTAAATATATCCGATCTGTCTGGACCAAGATGTGGCTTCCGGACTGGTCATGTAATCTAGAGGTGGGTAAACTGATTGTGAAATGAGAGGGGATCGCCAAAATTGGGAGGGAATGAAAAAATGACGGCCCCCATTTTTAATTTTATTTGTTTATAAATTTGAAGATTATTATTGGACTGGTAACTTATTACTGTGGGGATCATGATCGAATGTTGTATTTTTTATTATGTTTTGGGGGGAGAGGAGGCATGAAAATATCTTGCATAAAATTGGGGTTGGGGGCTGTCAGCAAAGTCCTGAGACCAAGGTCATAAAGGAAATACGACTTTAATAAACTTTATTTTTTAAAGTATCAGAAATATTATTATTTTGTATTATTGTTTAATGACAATATTTTTTTTGACCATTTTCAAAGAGGATCAGGACAAATGGGACCAATGCATGTCACTTGTCGTAACAGGCTATTAAATAGATTGGGTGACTTGGTAAATTGCATGTCATCGTATCCCCACTTGTGTGGATCGATGCTCATGATGTCAATCACTGGACTGTCTGCTCTAGATTCGATAACTTACAGACCGCCCTCATACAGCTGGAAAGAAACAAACACCACCCCATACCTAGTCACCATCATACAACTGGAATATTGATGAGTGTGGTGTTAAACAATAAACAAACAAACAAACACCACCCCATTCCTAGTCACCATCATACAACTGGAATATTGCTGATTGTGGTGTTAAACAACAAACAAACAAACAAACACCACCCCATTCCTAGTCACCATCATACAACTGGAATATTGCTGAGTGTGGTGATAAACAATAAACAAACAAACACCACCCCATTCCTAGTCACCATCATACAACTGGAATATTGCTGAGTGTGGTGATAAACAATAAACAAACAAACACCATCCCATTCCTAGTCACCATCATACAACTGGAATATTGCTGAGTGTGGCGTTCAACAATAAACAAACAAACACCATCCCATTCCTAGTCACCATCATACAACTGGAATATTGCTGATTGTGGTGATAAACAATAAACAAACAAACACCACCCAATACCTACTCACCATCATACAACTGGAATATTGCTGAGTGTGGCGATTAACAATAAACAAACAAACACCACCCAATTCCTACTCACCATCATACAACTGGAATATTGCTGAGTGTGGCATTCAACAATAAACAAACAAACAAACACCACCCCATACCTAGTCACCATCATACAGCTGGAATATTGCTGAGTGTGGCGTTCAACAATAAACAAACAAACAAACACCACACCATTCCTAGTCACCATCATACAACTGGAATACTGCTGAGTGTGGCGTTCAACAATAAACAAACAAACAAACACCACCCCATACCTAGTCACCATCATACAGCTGGAATACTGCTGAGTGTGGCGTTCAACAATAAACAAACAAACAAACACCACCCCATACCTAGTCACCATCATACAACTGGAATATTGCTGAGTGTGGCATTCAACAATAAACAAACAAACAAACACCACCCCATTCCTAGTCACCGTCATACAGCTGGAATAATGCTGAGTGCTGCCTAACAACAAACAAAATGGTCAGCTGTGGAATCCACACTGGATAAAATTTATAGTTAAAGAGCCATTAACATTGTTGTACCAGTAGTCAATTTGATAAATTATACAGAAATAATGGCCCCTGGATTCCAGCCCATTATTATTTATGTACATACACCAAACAGACTAATACAGAAACTCAAGCTGGCCTTTATAGAGTCACTTCAGCTGTCACTTGAGGATGTTATTTTGTCTCAAAAACATTATCAAATTTCTTTACCCGAAATATTGTGATGTATTAACCATTTTTAATTGTTAATTATCAACTACTTAGCCACATTTCCCTAATGTCTACTACTAATTATAAATAAACACGCAGTTGAGCCATGGAAACTTTTTTTCAGAAAATTAAAAGAATGTCCAAACGGTTTTCTGAAGTGAGTGGGTGAGTTGGGTTTAATGTAGCCATGAATTGAGGCAGGTCGGAGACATTAACAATTTTCTGGAAAATGTATATACTTTTACAGCAAATGTACATATTTATGAATCTGAATTTTTTTGTAAAAACACTTTCTGAAGGATATGTTTTTGTATAGATATATGTACCACGGGTCTATTGTGGTACCTTCTCAGACAACCATATGAACAGCACAAAGACCCAGAAATCCTGTTTAATAGATGACCATGTGCTTGAAAACTGCATTAATATTTTGCATGATGTATACATGTTTGCAGCTACATTAGTTTGTCTGGCTAGTATTTGTTTGGTTGTTTGTTTAATGCCACACTCATCAGTATTCCCCGGATCTTCACGGGTCAGGACATGATGAACCAAGTCACCTGATCTAGCTAGCTACCTCTTACAACCAGCATAGCTTGCTGGAACCTATTCTAACCCGGACACCCCATGAGGAAAATTAAGTTGCGAGTTCATCAAGCTATTGATAATGCAGCTACATGCTGATAATAATGACAAAGATGGCAGTCTCATCAAGCAACCTCCCTGTCACATGTCAATGCAACTATTCATGCCCGGGAATAACAGAAAACAATGAAAACACACATCTTTTTGTTGTTATTCAAACAGAATATTTGAATAGAATTCCTTCATCATGACAGTTGGCATATTCTAGAATACCCAATTGTACAGAATTGAGTTGTGGCATGTTGTATATTCAGTCATCCACTGATAGACAGGCTGCTGGTGTGTTGCTGCAGTCAAAGCTGTATAATCACTGATAATTAGACATGTAAAGAGTAAGGAAAGCTGAGGATATCTTTTTTCCCAGTGACTACTAGATCATTTCTGTTTGGAGTCTCTAAACTCATTGCACACACAAATAGGGTCAGCACACACACACAGATAAGCAGTATGCACACATGGATAGGGTCAGCACACACACACAGATAGTCAGTATGCACACACATATAGGGTCAACACACACAGATAGTATGCACACACAGATAGGGTCAACACACACACAGATAGTCAGTATGCACACACATATAGGGTCAACACACACAGATAGTATGCACACACAGATAGGGTCAACACACACACAGATAGTCAGTATGCACACACAGATGGAGTCAGCACACACACAGATATGGTCAGCATACACAGATAGTCAGTATGCACACACAGACATAGTCAGCATACACACATACCGGTAGATAGTCAGTATACACACACAGATAGTATGCACACACAGATAGGGTCAGTATACACACATAGATAGTATGCTCACACCGATAGGGTCAGTATACACACATAGATAGTATGCACACACAGATAGGGTCAGTATTCACACACAGATAGTATGCACACACAGATAGGGTCAGTATACACACATAGATAGTATGCACACACAGATAGGGTCAGTATATATACACAAATAGCATCAGGATGAATGGTTTATCTGGCCCAGACAATTATTTTCCGGCTTCTCTGATGTAGCTGGAATATTGATCAAGGTGTCAAAACAGGCGTCACACTGACAGTTAGCTGTGTACCAATATTTATATTATGCAGTTGGCTCCTGGAAACCGCAAAGGCAGCTCAACAATTTGCATTTTCAGTTCATATTCATTTCCAATATACATGCATCAATGGTTCGTCGCATATCAAATAGTTGTGGTTAGTCAGTTACCATGGTTCAGGGATGTGAGCAGGTTTATTCGAAAAAAGAGGAAAAGTCTAGGGGGGTCTGGGGGCATGCAACCCCAGAAATTTTGTAAACATTTGATTGCATTTTAAGCAATTCAGTGCAGTTTGGACAACATTCGCACTAAGAAATGTATTAAGTCATGGGCAAAAGTCAAATAAACAAGATGGCAGATGCAGTAAAATTTCGAAGTTAAATCAGTACTTTTTAAAAAAAGGGGATAGCTTTCGCGCACATGGCTACCCGCCAGGTCTGGGAGCAATACTGCCATAAACTTCAACCCCCATCCCCCAGACACAAGGACAACTGTCACAAGCGTGCAATGTCTGACCCTTTCCCCATGTTGAAGCATATTGAAAAAAACTTACCTTGTACTTACCTTTTGATGAAAAAAAACAAAAATCCATTGCAAACATAAGACATTAATACAATATATATCCCCTATGTTATGGGGTTTTGGACGCTGAAGAAACATTCATAGTTTTCTCGCTAATCACATGAACAACTGTAAAACATCTCATTGACTTACAGGCTTAAAGACAACTTTATCTTAAACACAAGCCATCAGCTGACTCTGAGTATTAACAATTTCTGTGTGACGCCACACCCCACGTTATAGTGCAAGTATTCGTGATAGAAAACGTATGATGTTCGAAAACCTATGCTGGTGAAAGCTCTGATCGAAAACAGGACAATAAGCGACGGTTGTCCGGTTTTCGATCATATTTTTCGGAGTGTTTTTTTTTAAAAATTTGATTAATTTTTTACGCGGAAGATGATTTTTTCCGAAGACTAAAGTTTTAAAAAACGCGATTTTCCGCGTTTTCGCGAAGATTTCACATCCTTGATGGTTACCCTATTCACCTTACACTTTACAGAATAATTTGGTTCTGCAACTGACTATATATTCACATAAATACAATGAAATTGCCAGTTCTGCCCTTTGGAATCATTTTAATCCTTTCAAATGTGTCAAATGAAACAGTGTTCAGTGTCTTATATTATTAAAATAGACCGGTACCCTGAATGAGGCCTCGCCACATTGATACCTACAAAATGTACAACCCATTCCACTTAAAGAAACTGGATTTCTCATTGGGTGGAATCAGACCATCGTGACATTGCTATGCCTGGCAAGACAGAAGGCCAGTGTTGAAGTGTTTCTTGGCCTTGTCCATCTCAACAGTTTAGGCCTACTTGAACATGTATCACCTTTTCCTCCTCGATTACAGGGCATAGGATAGTGAAACGTTGCCTGGACCATCCCTCTAACAGCCTCTCCTTCTGTCACTCCAACTGTTGGTGGTTCCAAGTCAAGTTCGGTTTCCATGGCAAACATATACAAAACCTACTTTTTGTCATTACTAGACAATGTTCACACAATGTGAACAATGAAGCTTATTTCCGAAACACAATTACGAGCTAATTTACTTTCCGAGTCAAGC
Source organism: Haliotis cracherodii (assembly GCF_022045235.1). NCBI lineage: Eukaryota > Metazoa > Mollusca > Gastropoda > Lepetellida > Haliotidae > Haliotis > Haliotis cracherodii. The sequence continues at coordinate 22,358,684 of NW_027266319.1, forward strand.
CTGTATTTAGAACTGTTATATACACCTAAAACATTATTTCATTTTTTTTTTAAATCTCAAAATGCTTACTCATTTGGGGAAAAACCAATAGAGTGATGAATAGATTAGTGAAAAATTTAAGGTTACCCAATGAAAAACGTAATGACCCAATTAAATAGAAACCTTCGAGTAAAAAATCGATTGCTCAAAATGTTATCTAGAGCTCTAACATAAAAATAAAACAAATGACATGCTGACCACTAGAAGCTACACATACCATACAGCAATAAGTATCTCACAACAGTAAGAATCCCCAACCAACTTTTAGACCAATGTGAAAGTAATCTGTATCACTGCCCCATACTAAGCCCAAATATGACCTTCTTGACTTTAGTGTGTACAGCTAAGACTAGTTTAAAGAAAACAGCAGTGTAAAAGGGGTATCCCAAATATTTCAATGTTGTTGATAGGAAATCTGTGAGCACACAAAAGATGCCATAGCTCGAGTCATTCCTGCAAAACTTCAGCTTCATCATGTCAAAGGCCTTCTAGTATCAGAGATGTTCCAAAATGTTAACGTCAGATGGACCGCCAGACCAGTCATGTTTTAGCTCATCGGACTTTGTCAGGTGAACCATCAAAAGGAATTTCATACCTTTATGAAAATGTATCTACATGAGAAAGGAGTGGTGTATGTTGCTTTGAACAGTTTGTTTGTTTGTTGCTAAACGCAGCACTGGCAATATTCCAGCTATATGACGTCGGTCTGTAAATAATAGAGTCTGAACCAAACAATCAAGTGATTGACATCATGAGCATTGATCCACGCATTTGGGAAACGATGACATGCATCAACCCAGTCAGCGAGCCGTTAGTCACCTCTTACGACAAGCAGTCGCCTTTTATGGCAATCGTGGGTTGCTGAAGACCTATTCTACCCTGGATCTTTACTGGTCATACCCAAAAATTATGTACAAGAGAAAGGAGTGAGTGGTGTTTAATGTTGCTTTGAACATTATTTCAGTTTTATCATGGCGATTCAGCGTAATGCAAATGGAAAGCCTGAAGTGATGCAGGTTTTGGACGTTTACCACTTTTGTTATGGTGTTGACAGACCTACAGCCTCAATTGGGGTGAACTGGAATTCAAACCCTCGATCATGAATATAGTGCTGACAAAGCCAGTCCTCTAAATAGTGACCATATTGGTGGCCAAATGTGACTTAAATCAATGATTAGCGACCTAAATTTATCTATTTTTTGCCACTTGGCTACCTAAAGGTCAACATTGCTGGTGACAATATCTGTTTAGATATTTGTTGGCTCCTAAAATATTCATGTCAGGAGCTGCTTGGCTCCATAACAAAAAAAAACAAACCTAAAGGGCTGAATCCAAGAATCATGATATAGGTGAATCTGAGCGAGTGAGTGAGTAAGTTGGGTTTTAATGCCGCTTTTAACATTATTCCAGTTACATCACGGCGTGTCAGCTTAATGTGGGACGAAAGCCCGAAGTGATGCAGGTCTCAGACATTTACCACTTCGATGAAACCCACGAGCACGGGTATGGTGCTGACAAACCTAGAAACATAATCGGGGCAAACCGGGATTCGAACCCACAATCATAGGTTTCTGGCGTGTCCATGGGACGCAACTCTGCACAGTGAATCGTGGCACTTTAGAAGACAGGGCCACCCGTGGCCCCTAGGTGAATCCGAGATTCAAACCCACAGTTAATTGCAGAGCCACAATGTCAATGACTGGAACACTGATGACATAAGAAAAAGGCAGGGATTTATCTAGGATACCAAACTAAGTGACCCCGACAGGCAAATTGGGATATAACCAGATATTTTGTCCATAACAGAGTTTTCTTTTTAAGTCCTTATCTTTCTTATTTTCAGAAGTATTTTAACACTGCATTCAATAAAATCATGTAAAATTAAGCCTCTTCCTCATTTTTGGTTCTATAATCATTGGAATACGAGTCACCTGAACATTAGTTATGACAATACTTACAGGAAAAAGACCTTTTTAATTCTCATTTGAGCATTGTTACAGACAATTGCTGCTGAGTTTCGGCTGCATACGGGCCTCTGGGCAGGTCTAGATAAATCCCTGAAAAGGTTATTTTTCTAACAAAAAAGTAACATTGTCGCAAAAAGACAACACAGTACTGATTGTAATACTACGTACCATTTATTCCATGATTTCAGTCCTTCAAGTTCAAATATACACAATACTTTTGGATTTTCTAATTGAAACATCAGTTGGCTTTCATGATGCTTGGACTAGTTTCATAAACATTCATAAAAATCTGATTTCTAAAATAGTGATTTTTTTGGGGGGTATCATCAATGACATCAATGTGACTACCTGTAATTCTCTTATGCTACAAATGAATAAAAGAAATATATACATCTGCAAAGAGTTGTCCTTATTTCTCTGTTGTTTCGAGTCTGATACATATATACATATTGTGAGACACAGGCTTAATGAGATTCACTGCATACACCATGGAAATGGGCGATCTTTGGAAGCATGAGCATGTCCTGGGACATGTTGCCAGTCACACAAACGGTAGACAATGACTTCTTGATTTTTCAGGGTCTTGATTATATTAATTACTATTTCGCAGAGTACACACACTTACACAAGTTCCATACATTGTGCCTATTTTGTCAAACATGTTTCTCTAGTTGGCAAAGTAAGTGGAATGATAGGTAGAATCAGTTGAATAGATTGTATCATAATCTCAACTCAGGTATTATGATGAAACTGACAGGTAGCATAAATGCCATCATACCATTATCAAGCATCTTCTTTTTCCAAACAGCTGTACAGGACTGATGATTTTGATTGCGTAGACAAGCATTCCCTGAATTTAGGCAAGATGAATATCACAGGGCGAGATAACATTTTGACAGGGCATACTTCCAAATACAGGCTTGTAATAGAAATTCACCAATAGAATATGTAATTTGATTTGCAGATAACTTGGTGAAATGAATAAAACACTGACACCTAATCATCTAAGAACACACACGTGACCAATTTTGCAAAGATCGCCCATTACAAATATGATCACACACTACAACAGGTAAAGCGAGGTTGGAGGTGTGAGATGGACATCCGATCTGCTTTCAGAAAAGCGGTTTACTTTTAGCATGTTTAGATTCTAAATGTCCATGCAATAAATAACGATATTGTTTTCAGTTCTCTTGTCGTCTTGAAGTGTTGATCTTGACACCAGAAAAAGCTGATCTCATTGATTTGAGATTCTCAACATTCACATTGGCTTCCCATAGGGCTTCCACACATGTAAAAGACTAGGCCATATAGATCGTTCTTGATGAAAAGTTAAAGAAAGTGTGTGGTCCCCATATCTTCACCCCTGACAACACCATATACACATGTAAAATGAAACAACGTTGAAGCTTTTTCTTATTTCTTATTTTTCAACTTATTTGAAAGCCAATCAAGTCCCTCATATAATCCATCTCCACTTGTAGCACATGCTGACTGAGTGTACCATTCTCTGCCTTTCAAGGAGGGTAAGGCTAGCTTGTCTCTGATATCATTCACGGACATTGCATTAGGCAAATCTTGTTTGTTTGCAAAAACCAAAATGATAGCTTCCCTTAATTCATCTTCATTTACCATTCGGGTCAACTCCTCCTTCGCTTCGCCGATTCTCTCCCGATCGTTGCTGTCAACAACGAATATCAAACCTTGTGTATTCTGGAAATAATGCCTCCAAAGGGGTCTGATCTTGTCCTGACCGCCAACATCCCACACTGTGAAGCTGATATTCTTGTATTCAACTGTTTCCACGTTGAAGCCAATGGTTGGAATTGTAGTGACGATCTCACCGAGTTTCAGTTTATAAAGAATTGTTGTCTTTCCAGCTGCATCAAGACCGACCATCAATATTCGCATCTCTCTCTTTCCAAACAAGCCAGTGAACAATTTAAGGAAAGTATTTCCCATTTTGGAAACGTGGAATATGCTGGATGTAAATATATCTGCACAAAATGGCGAATTGGGAAGGCTATCCAATGACGTCACTGATACTATTCAACATGCAACTATTGTTATATGCCGTGCGGTACCTCATATAATGAAGTAAAATACAAATAGAGCCTAGTCTGTCAATAAACATTTTCTGGTGCAACAAAGTAATATAAAATCGAATACTCATAACACCAGCAGAAGATAATTTAGAGTGAAGAGGCATATATATTATTCCTAAGTGCGTGAACTATTAGATTTGCGATTGGATTACGCAGTTAAATTTGTTTACTTAATGGACAATGTTGTCGATGCGATCAACCAATCTTATAAACTTGATACGAATGTCTACTTGCTTAAAAACTATTGACAGCGTTCCCAATTTTTATTTATTTTATTTACATGATACGGAAACACACTCACCAAATAATCTTTATTTATCGGCGGTTACTGCACGTAGTTATACCAGTTGAGAGGGCAACGTGAGGCTCAGTGTTCAATGTGCAGAGTCGCGTCCCTTAGGCGTCCCAGAATCTTATGGTCGGTGGTTCGGATCCCCAATTAGAACCTTTCCCTTGCTCTTCAACCTCATGAAATCCCCCCCTTTCATATTAATTCTTATCAACAACATTAGGCTGACCATGGAAAGTTATGTGAAACAAGAAAACAATTCGGAGATACACACTCTGTCTTGTCAATGTTGAGCTGGACTACATGTAGATATGACCGCGCTAGATGGAATTTGGAACTGAACCGAAATGGGTACGACAATGACTGAAAAAGAATTAGTACTAATCTGTAAATATTAACTTCGGGGTGATGCGCCCGTCAAATCGTCTGTTCAATCAGAGAGCGTTTATTCTGATTACATAACTTCAGATTGACCACTCAGAATCGAGTTTTTTCAAAATTTGTGGAAGAATTCCTCTTGCACAACTTCCAATGAATATATCTATTGAGAACGGGCAACGTGTAGGCTCCCGCAGCGATATCACTACTCACTGACCTTGGAGTGAGTAAGAATGGTTTTACACCGCTTTTAGCAATATTCCAGCAATATCACGGCGAGGGACACCAGAAATGGGCTTCACACATTGTACCCATGTCGGTAATCGAACCCGGGTCTTCGGCGTGACGAGCGAACGCTTTAACCACTTGGCTACCCCACCGCCCCGATTGAGCTTAGAACCATATATAGCACTAGTCAAGAAAGTTCTTGTTTATTGTTAATCACCTTTCTCATACGTGAATGACATTTGTTAAACGATGAACATTTATACATATTCTATTGAATAAGCACTACAATCAAGAGGTTGCATTGGTGACAGCCGTATACAAAACTCGTATAGCAATGCAACAACTTAGTCGGTGATTTGTACCCGGGTTAGGATTTGTCTTCAGCAACCCATGCTTGTCGTAAGATGCGACTAAACTGATCGGATGGTCAGGCTTGCTGACTTGGTTGATGCATGTCATATATAAGCATAGATCAATGCTCATGATGTCAATCACTGGATTGTCTGGTCATAGATAAGCATAGATCAATGCTCATGATGTCAATCACTGGAGTGTCTGATCTGGACTCTATTGAATACAGCCCGCCGTCATACAGCTGGAATATTGCTGCGTGCGGCCTTAAACGACAAACAGTTGGTGATATCTTCACCATGAGCACCCGGTTGGTGAGACCATGAACAAAATTCTTTTGCTGATTATTTGTTTCTATCAAGTACCATGGTAACTTGTGTTCAAAAACAATACCCGTCCTTTTCAATCAGCGCTTGGGTATGACGGTGTACTGTCTGCTGGTATCGACAGTCAATTGGACACGGGGTGATTCCAGGGTAGAGAAGGGGCCTTCCACCAAGTATGTGCCTTAATGGGGACTATAAAACCTGGATCTCTATGTGTAAACTTGTCGTATGTATGTTGACGTACGCGGGGATACTTTCGCCAGCCTTGATTATATCGCTATGATATACCGTATTCGAGGTAATAAGCGCACAGGGCGCTCTCAAAATTAGAAATAGGGGGCTCTTATTAGAAAATAATTTTGGCGAAAGAGTTGGAAGATCGTAAATTTCGTGGTTTATGCTGACAGCCTGAAATGATACACACAAAAAAAGTTTGTGGGTATTATAAACGACAGACATATTTTTCCAGAATTTAATTGCCCGTAATTAAGGGTGCATATAACACACGAGTGCGTATTATACACGAATAAATAAGTCTTGTGTATACATTGATCAATCGGAAGGGTGCTAATTATGATTGTTCATTAGCCAATATATTTGGCTATCTTCACCGATAATTGCTTTCACAAACTGTGTAGGTCACTGCTACACAAAATAGGTTAGTAACGATATTTTATGCATCCTTAATCGCCACATAGTTCGCATCACTAAGTGCCATTTAACGTTCTTCTATCTTCTGAAAACAGTCGTAAGGGAAACAGAATGCAACAAGCTTGAACAGAGTTATTTCCCTTACCCTTACACGCTGTCCACGCCTTCTGTTGCTGATCATCATGATTGCTCAGTTTCGTTTACAGTGAAACGTGATAATGTTGATCGGCTTATTCGGACCACACCTACATAACGGTTTCGGATACTGTTGGAACATAACACTTGCAATGGGACCAAACACGTTTATATGCTCGTGGGAATTCAATGAACCATTTGCGAAATATTAATATCCCAAATGAATGTGAATATCGCAATTGTGAATCTAAACCAGGAGCATTTTGTCAACATCGGTTATCAGTTGGTAATGTCAGGATCGTTTCCTTGTGACAGAGACGTTTTTGAACACAATCAGTGGGTTACGCTCATATTTTGTTTGTTTGTTTTTCATGATAAATTGTGAAATATATTGACGAGTTGGTGATAATACATAACATGGTGTCTTTATTTTTGATTACAGTTTTCATGAAAACATAAACGTTTTAAATGCCATAGTCATAATTAGACATGAAAAACAAATTGGAGGTCGTCACCATTATGGCTAAGGGACGTTTTACTGCATTGAAGGGGAATATTTTTGACCCAGGAAAATGAACCCCAAAAAATAAAATCCCGCGATGTACAGAACGAAATCTCCCTTTATGCTGAGTAGACACCGATATGCAGAAAGGATACTTTCATAGGGATCAAATTTATATGGAACCGCTATTTTATGTAGAAAACACATTACTTGTAAATTTGCTTAACTTGGTGACTGAAGAATATGTACACATTCATGAACTCGACACTTCGTCTACTTTTCTATCAGTTGATATGTAATTTGACTGACATCGTACACATATATTTCTGTTTGAGACAGAATTAGTCAGCGTTTCCAAATATTCACCCTTTTCTCTGAATGGGAGCAAACACTTTTTTGGGATCCACGGCACTTTGAGTTAGAGTGAGTGAGTGAAAACGTCGCATCGGCATTATTTCAGCCATATATCGACGAGAACGAATTTTAATAACTACAAGCATCATATTTAAATACATCAAAACTATTTATTTATAGCGGGTTTTTTTGCTCATATGTATGCCCAGTAAACGATTTATATATATTCAATTTATTTAATTTAAATCACTTTTCCAGCATTTCTGTTTCCATTCAGGGTTTATTTTGGTCCCCAGCCACGGCTTAAGACGCGACCTAATGGATCGGGAGGTCAGGTTCGGTGACTGCGTGTCCTCGCGCCACGACTGTGTGAATCGTTGCTCATAATATCAATCACTGGATTGTGTGGTCCAGGCTCGATTATTTACAGGCTGGCGCCACATGGCTGAAATTCTCGTCTTTAACCAACGCACAAACAAATCTGTTGGCTGTATAGCCACTGCTGGAATTCAAAGGAAACACTATATAATTGCGTGGATCGATGCTCATGATTGTCTGGTCCAGACTCGATTATTTCCAGACCGCCGTCATATATCTTCAGGTGTATAAGTTTTCTTGTTTGTTTGTTACCGCCGCATTCAGGATTATAACAGCTATATTACGACAATTTGTAAATAATCGAGTCTGTACCAGACAATCCAGTGATAGACACCTTGCATCAACCAAGTCAGCGAACCTGACCACCCGATCCCGTCAGTTAAACTCCTTTGCCTTGGGAAGATGTCAACACTAAACCACTCCAATCTCTAGCTTTGCTCAACATGTCTGTGGATCGTGAGAGCAATTTGATTGGACGACTATTTCTAATATCATGCTATCCCTATCCTGTTCGCCGTCGAATGGTTTCCGGGTATATCACGACAGTATATGGATATAGTACCCTGGATAATCTGGAGAGGTTAGGGTTTAACGCCGCATCAAGATAAATGCACTTTTATAGCAACGTGCATGTACTTGTGTGTGTGGATGTTTGTACTAGTCCGGACTAATGCCGTTTTTATATAGTGCTAGCCCACTGAGATGCCATATCGCATTTTAACATGGATACTCCACTCAGACAAAGTATACTGACTACGAACCGACCAGTCCTTGTTTTATCCCATAAATGCTGAACACTTCAGTGTGCAATCACTAACGGCCAATATGTATAAAGATAACCTGTCCTTGGATTCATGGAGGGTACAGTCGTTACCAGGGCCCCATTCCTCAAAGCGATCTTAGCACTAGGTGATCGTAAGTCCCATACTTTAACATAGGCTTACGGTCATCGTAGTGCTAAGATCGCGTTGAGGAACGAGGCCCAGAACCTTCTATTTTTATTAGACAGCAACTCATCGGTGTCATTTTGAAGCAGGGGCCACAGGTGGCCTAATCGCCTATGGCTGTGCAGTGTTACTAGAAAACTATGATCATGGGTTCGAATCCTGGATCGTCCTGATAGTATTTCTAGATTTGTCAGCACCAACCTGTGATCATGGATGTCACCAAAGCTGCAAACGTCTAAGACCTACATCACTTTGGACTTGCCTCCCGCATCAAGCTGACACGCTGTTATTTAACCGAAATACTGTTCTAAGCGGCTCTAAATCCACCTCGTTCTCTTGTTAGGAAGACCCATGAAGATATTCAGCAACAAATGCTTGTCACAAGAAGCGACTATCGGGATCGGGTGGTCAGACTCATTGATTTTCTTGGTGTTCGTTGACTTGGTTGATGCATGTCATCACATCCCAATTGTGTGGGTCGATGCTCATGATGGCAATCACTGGGTTGTCTGGCCGAGACTCGATTATTTACAGACCGCCGTCATATAGCTTGACTAGTGCTGCGTACGGCGTTAAACACCACCAACAACAAAACAAACTTATATGGAACGTACCTTTAAAACACACTGAGAATGATTAGTTAACGATGCGTTCATAAAATCCTACGCATACGCGAAATGACTTGTGCTGATTCTTGTTCAGTCAACTTTAGACTGACTTCGATATCGATTGTCGGCGGTTTAAGAGCCTATCTCGTATTGATTGGCAACGTTCTTAGCTGGCAGTATTCCACCGACCCACGCGGAACAATAGTCGGAATTCGTTCTGGATGAAACTGGTATAACTCGTTTCAAAGTTTGCCGTTGACTTATCTGGAATTTTTGCTTAGTATTGAACAATGATCGATTACAGAGAGAGCGAGAGAGAGAGAGAGAGAGAGAGAGAGAGAGGGCTTTGGTCGTTCATAGCATAAGAGAGATTTATCGCCTACCGAGCAGATGCGTACCGTATACCCTATCTAACTGTACTTATACATCTGACTGACTGACTGACTGAGTATGGTTTTACGCCGCTTTTAGCAATATTCCAGCAATATCACGGCGGGGGACACCAGAAATGGGCTTCACACATTGTACCCATGTCGGGAATCGAACCCGGGTCTTCGGCGTGACGAGCGAACGCTAGGCTACCCGACCGCCCCCTTATACATCTGAACATATTATCTACAGTTTGTTGGTTTGTTGTTTAATGCTGCACTCATCAGTATTCCAGCTGTGAAATAATCGAGTCTGGACCAGAATATCCATTGATTGATATCATAAGCATCGATCCACGCTTTTAGGATACGATAACAAGCAACAGCCAAGTCAGAGAGCCTGACCACCCGATCCCGTTAGTCGCCTCTTACGACAAGTATATAGTCGCCTTTTACAGCAAGCATGGGTTGCTGAAGACCTATGCTACCCTGGATCTTCACGGGTATGTTATCTACAGTGAACGGCGGCTGGGGGGTGGGGGTCTCGTATTCCGGGTTGGAATTGGTCCACAGCAGCCCTTCTTGTAGGAAGAGGTGACATAATGGATCCAGGTGGTCAGACTCGGTTGATTGCGTGTCATCAATCCCCGTTGCGTGGATCGTTGCTCATGATATCAATCACTGGTTTGTTTGGTCCAAACATGCTTATATACAGCAACAAACTATTTAGTTTTAGATATATTGGCAGTAATATTTAGCCGTTAAATTTAATTTAATCAAATATTCAGTGTGAAGTCTATTTTATGGATACATGTATTACATCAGGCGAGTCTATTTCCTGTAGTCATTGAGTCATAGACAGTCTTGGGCACATAAACATATCTCGATATTCAGTGAGTGAATGTTATTTAACGCCACAGTCAGCAGTATGACAACTGTTTTACGACTGTCTGTAAATAGTATATTATTGAACTGACTACACAGTGATTGATAGAACGAACAACGGTCTAGCGTCGGTGTACGGTAAATACACCATCCCTTTGGACACCGTTGTGAACTGCCTCCGTGGTTATGTGGATAGAGCGTCTTCCCAGAAATCAGAAGGTCTGTGGTTCGATTCTCTGCCTGGGTGGGGTGGGGATACCCATATTAGGATGTGTCATGGTATATCAGTGGGTTTGTTCCAAACCTGCAGAAGTCTGGACTAGTACAACAAGTCACACACAAATGCATACACATGTCTATACGAGTGAAATAATCTTGATAGCCACTTCAAAAATAAAATGAAAATATTTTACAGAAAACACAGTTGTTAAATTATTTTCATAAAGTATAATAACAAGTAGCCCAGAGAATTTCTTCATTTTCATAAATTGCAGTAATCTAGACTTGACATATATACTGAACAACAAAAGTTCCTGTGACACTGAAAAAGATTTCATGCAAAGTTATGTTTTTTACCAAATCTGAAACAATTTCGGTTTGCAACAGAGAAAAAGACTCCTGTAAGTATTCAAATGGTTTAATTTGCCATACTGACTTCAGAAAATGCGTGATTTCATAAAAAAAACATGAACATGCCAAAATGTCAATTTACAAATCAATAGCGTGTGTGTCCACCTCTGGTTGCGATGCAAGCAACACATCTACGTCTCATGGAATGGACCGGGCGTCGCACAAAGTCCTGTGGGATATCTGTTCATATCTGCTTGAGCAAGTTTCGAAGTTCCTGGAGTGTCTGTGGAACACGTGGTTGACGTCGAAGGCGCCGATCCATCTCATCCCACATGGGCTCGATTGGTGAGAGGTCAGGGGAGCGAGCCGGCCAGGGGAAGATGATGGTTTTGTTGAAGAGAATCCTGAACAAGTTGAGCAATATGAGACCGGGCGTTGTCATGTTGAAAGGTAATGCCTGGGCCATGACGACGCAAAAACGGTAGAACAACAGGGCCGATGATCTCGTCGCGGTAGCGCTGTCCATTCAGATTTCCCTCTACCACTATCAAACGGGTCCTCTGTCTTGCTGTAATCCCACCCCATACCATAACGATGCCGCCTCCGAACCGATCTCCTTCCATGACACAATGATTGACGTAACGTTCACCTCGACGTCGGTACACTCGAATCCGTCCATCGCTGTGGCTGAGGTGAAAACGAGACTCGTCAGTAAATAGAACTTGTCCCCATTGCATGGCCGTCCAGCGTAGACGCTGTCTGCACCACTGTAAACGTGCTTGACGGCGGTTTCCTGTCAAAAAGGGATGTCTGGCGGGTCTTCTGGCAACAATCCCTGCACATCTAAGGCGACGACGTTCGTTTTGTGAAGATATTTGTCGAAGGCCAGGGATGCTTCTTGCAGTCACTGTTGCTGACTGGAATCGATTTCGTAGGTGTGGGGTGTTCGAATCCAGTTGTCTTGTCGAATATTGGTTACGCGTGGCCTGCCACTCCGAGGATGGTTGCCAACTTTGCCATAAACACCAAATGGTGTTTCTGTGGACGTTAAATTGTCTTGCAACATCACGTTGACTCGATCCTGCTTCAAGCATACCAATGGCTCGCAGACGCTCATTTCGGACAGGCGTGACATTTCGTAATGTTGAATAATTGCGTAATTTTGTTGTTTTTCTGAGTGGTTGTTGTCAGCACGATGCTAAACAATGCATATGGAATCCCGTTAACGCACATGTTTTTATACCCCTTCTCGTGTAGTGAAATGCATGGGGCTCGCATAAAAGTCAACTTTTGCATGGAATGCATACTTTTCTGTAGCAGTTGCGTTTTTGTGACTTGATTCCATACATGTACTACAATATTGAAAACCAAACTTTACTTGTCTGAAAAATACACTAAAATATTGGTGTCACAGGAACTTTTGTTGTTGAGTATATAATATCCTCAGATAGTGTGCACGTCATAAGAGTCCGTTTGTCATGCGACAACACGTAAGTCGTAAGACGATGCGTGCGTTATAAGACGGTGCTTACATAATACGGTAGTGCGTACGTCTTACGATGGTGCGTATAATGATGTCATTTAATGACATCATTGTCATTCGAGAATAGAGATAACATGTGTACTCCATAATTATACTGCCTCGAGGACAACTGGCGAATGTATCCGACTTATGAACCTTCAGCAATCCATGCTTGCCCTAAAAGGCGATTATGCTTGTCGTAAGAGGCGACTAACGGGACTACGGAACAACTGACCACGTGAGATCGGCCACTCACATGACCTTCAACGGAAGCTCAATTTTTGTCCCAACAGATAATGTATATTATTTTGTAGAAACAAATATATATATTTGGATTTCTTTTAAGGTCATACTGGTGCGTATTCACACTAACATCCAATTTATTTTCACAAGGCTTTGTGGGATAAAAAACGATTTTTTTACAAAGGTTACATAAAATACATGCTCGGGTATGCCGATTTCTAACACCTGATCTCGCGCCCATGTGTTCAGTCAAAAAGAACTCCGTCTTCTGGTCGTTTTAGGGATGTTTTCTTAAATGTAGGCATCCACGAACAGGAATCTGTAATCGTGATAGCCATGGTCTTGGATCGTGGTTGATACTAATGGAATATCGAACAAGCCCGTAATGTTCAACCAGACACTTTACATTGCATATTCCCAGTTGACGGATCTTTCCAAAACACCGCTGACGGCAATTCTTCAGTCTACATCTCTAACGCAATTGCATGCAACAACGATCTTGAATTATGAAGGGCTTTGGTCTAATTGTTTCGGAATCGATCTGCCACCCCTCTGGCGACAATGGATCTGTCCATGGATGGCAACAGTTCTGCATGAGCAATGGGCAGGGAGAAGGCTCCAATCCAAGACAGGGCTGGATCGGAGAGGAGCTTGCGTCAGGAAAAATCAATCTCTATCGTTTGAGCTGTGCCAAGGCAGCTGTCATCGGGGAAACGGACCGATTTGAGGTAAGCTCACATTTTCCTCACGTTCCACTCGTCAAACGTCGAGTTTTGTTCTAATTTACGCATTATCATGGTTGTGTGACTATAAAGGAAGATCCTTCCAACTGTTGTTCTTATGTTGAACTCGATTATTATGAAAATGACCCCAGAGCGGAGGGATATCCCGAATTGTCCGTTAGCATTCTACAGCGTTCTTCCATGCAATGCCCCTCGTGCAAACCACCCGACGGGAGTGTCATCAGCGCCGTGAAAGACCTCCATCGTCCACTGCGGCGCAATGTGTGGAAGGCTTTGCAGACCGTTTTCATCAATCGGCATGGGGTTGTATTGAATTTTAGGAGTACGAGAGGGGGGAACTGGTTACCATAGCAACAGATAAGTTATTGATTGGGGACTGCACTAGTGAATTCCTGCCATGGTCCGGTATCCTCCACCAACGACATTCGCTCAGTTTTGAACCATGCTGCTTACTCTCAGCTCCCCCAAGATCAATAACCTCGAGATTCCAGAGGATATCCTGTTAGGTCATTTGGATGCCTGTCGGTTATCAGATGTATGTGTTGTAGCCTATTCACGTCAACTCTAGACTGTCAGTACATGGGATGTGTCGTTACTCATCTCAGTACAGTGTATTCACAATTGGTTACTCACCACTAAACCAGTGGGAATCAGCCAAAGTGCAGGATATGTGTCATCAGATCAGGATATAAAACAATAATATATGCCATGAGAACAGAACCATTCTGAAATATTATATACCTTGAGACCAGAACCATTCTGAAATACCATGTACTTTGAGACCAGGACCATTCTGAAATATTATGTACCTTGAGACCAGGACCATTCTGAAATATTATGTACCTTGAGACCAGGACCATTCTGAAATATTATGTACCTTGAGACCAGGACCATTCTGAAATATTATGTACCTTGAGACCAGAACCATTCTGAAATACCATGTACCTTGAGACCAGGACCATTCTGAAATACCATGTACCTTGAGACCAGAACCATTCTGAAATACCATGTACCTTGAGACCAGGACCATTCTGAAATATTATGTACCTTGAGAACAGAACCATTCTGAAATATTATGTACAATGAGATCAGAACCTTATACAATTTTATGTACATTGAGACCAGAACCATTCTGAAATATTATGTACAATGAGACCACAACCATTCTGAAATATTATGTACAATGAGACCACAACCATTCAGAACGATCCTACAATGGTTTACGCCATGAGATCAAAACTATCCTACAGTAGTATATGCCATGAGGTCAAAGATATCCTTCAATGATATTCGCTATGAGGTCAGAGAAATCCTTCAATAGTATACGCCATGAGGTCAGAACTCTCCTTCAATAGTATACACCTTGACATCAAAACCCTTCCATCTTCCCAATTCAAGGAAGTTAATAGACTGTAAAAGTCTAGTTTTCACCCTTGACGAACTAGGCTGCAATTATGGAGTTACGTTTTGGCTAGGTTTCGCTTAATGAAATCAACACCCGGTTTCATAAAGTGCACTGCAGACTTCAGTTGATTGCAGGATTTGGAAAGCGTGTGTACCTCCAACGGGGCATCAACAGATATTTCCAAATCTTTTCATGTTTTGAATCAAGGTGATGACGTGATTTGATGCACTTCGTGAAATAAGACCCTTTATATTACAAAAACGATTGTTATTATCGATCAGATCGTCTTGACTGGGCGCCGCCATTTTGTTTGAAACAAATGCAAGTGATATGAGAGGTGGAATCTGATAGAAGGGATATAGAAGGGACATACGATCGAGGTGGCGCTACAATCAAGCCCAGAAATTCCAGCCTAGTTTGGCAAGGGTGAAAACTGGACTTTTACAGTCAGTTAACTCCCTTGCCTCGAGAAGATATAACCATCTTGCAATAATATACACCTTGAGATCAGAACTGTGACAGACTGCTACAGAACTTGGTCAATGACCCTTCAGATATTTTCTCCTTCAATTCTGGCCCCTGGGGCCCTTACCCTGTTATGGATGCAGCCAATGCTTCACTTGACACATTGGTCCAATCAATCTGTAGCTCTCCCCTTCTCTAATCAGGGGTCACTAGGGCCAATGGGATTCAACTGTTCTTTAATTCAGTGAGAAGGTTTGATGGCTCATTCAAGAACAAATCTCATTAACATCAAACCATTTGTTCAGATAGGATACCTTTCTGCAGGAAGATGTGACACACCCTATTTTGGTAGTTGTGCCAGCTGATTGCTGAATGGACTCTTAACCCCTGATTTAGGCCTATTAACCATCTTGATTTGGAAATTAACAAAAGACAAAAGCCATGCAGAACACAATTTTTTGCAGAATTGTAAACCCATTCGGGTGCAGATGCCATGGTGCTCTGAAACAGCAGGTGTATAAATATCCACAATTGTCACCTTTGGATTTCTCTAAATGTTTCTGGGGGTGATGCAGTAGCCTAATGGTCAAGGTATTCACTCTTCACGCTAAGGGTACAATTCCCCAAATGGGTACAATGTGTACATGTCTATTTCTGGTGTCCTTTCCCCGCAATATTGCTGGAATATTGCTAAAAGCAAAACAAACCCCAAACCCAATGCACTTTGAATGTTTCTCTAATATGTGATATTGTTAGGTTGGTCTAATTAATAACTCCCTGTTATTAGCTTTTGTTGTGTCACATCGTATACATTGTCACCACGGAATGGTCTGTGAAGCTTAAAATGTACCTTGGCAGCTATATCAAATATGTTTGATTTTAACCCTGTTATAACCCTGCCGTCCTGTGTTTGATAGTCAGGCCATACTATTTACATAAAATAAAACATAATAAGTACTTTTCTCTTTGTTCTGCCAACTGCAAACTTATATGCTATTCCGACAAGAAATACATTGGCATACCTTAAGTGAAAGTGTGGCACCAGAAGACCTGCTTCATAAGCACTGCATATGGCAAAATATTCCAAAAATTGGAAATGTCTTTCCAAATTTTTTATCAAACAAGAAAAAAAGGTCAGTCCTACTTGAACAATTTTTATACACATGTGCTTATGGATGATAATCTCAACTTATCAGAAGTTACGCATCGGATGTCATCCTTGCTCATCTTGGACCGGGGTCCAAGGGTGGCTAGGCGTTTAAGGCGCCGCGATTTGCTGTGCAGTGTTGCGTCCCTTTGGCACGCCAGAAACCTGGTTCGAATCATGGTTTGCCCCGATTATGTTTCTAGGTTTGTCAGCACCATACCCGTGCTTGTGGGTTTCAGCACAGTGGTAAACGTCTAAGACCAGCATCACTTGGGTCTTTCCTCCCACATTAAGCTGACACGCCGTGATATAACTGGAATACTGTTAAAAGCGGCGACAAACCCAACTCACTCACTCACTCACTCATTTTGGACCGCCTCCGTGGTCTACTGGTAGAGTGTCTGCCCGGAGAACGTCCGTCTGCGCCATACCACAAGACGTTAAAAGATGGTACTTGTTGTTACCTTGTCTGGCGCTCGGCATTAAGGGGCTAAAACAAGTACTGGTTGGCTAGGAGTCAGTATACTGTGTCTGAGTGGGGTATTAATGTTAAACTGCAGTATCTCAGTGGGCTATAAATTGGCATTATTCCGGACTAGTTCAAGCAGCCACACACACACAAGTACATGCACGTTGCTAAATAAGTCAGTAATCTTGGACACGACATTAAACCCAATTACACCTCACCTCAACCTCGCACATTTTGAACCTCATCAGAGCTACCAAATTGATCGAGGAGAAATTTTGTGATGGTGCAAAGGATCAAAGTGTGAAATTCACTTTGATCATAAGAGTAAGATGTCTGCCATACATAGGCAGGATATGCTCCCCCTTGAACACCCGGTATCATCAGTATTTGATAGTGATTCATAAACACATGGTCATTATATTGTCGGAAAAGTACAATGACTTTTAGTAGAGATTTCTTATGGGAATGCTGTCTGTCACTTTCATTTATATTTGTATTCCTGTGTTCTGAGATTTCTTATGTAAAGAGTTATGTTGCTGTTGTTTATTGAACACTGTTATTTATTGAACATATGTATTTCCGTGTGGCCAAATATCTAGACAGTTGTAGGCATTAATCAGCAGTAATCTGGAATGAGATTTTCAACCCCATTTAACCTCACCTCAAGATATTTTGTAAATCAATAGCAAGTCTAAGATTCAATAATGTCCTAAAGCATATTATTCACACTGGGATTCATTTCTCTGTTTTGAAAGTCTACACACAAAAAAAAGAATGTATGTGATCTTTGTTTCCAAGTTTCTTGACATTTGTTAATGTATTTTTCTTTTTTAGCTTTTTATATGCCAGACAGATATCACTTTGCAGAAATTACCAGATGAAACAATTTTAAGATTGCAGCCTTTTATTTCTTTGCTTTTCTGGCCCCTGGGAAGCGATTAACATTTAAGATCTGTAGGAATGTGCTCTCTTATCAAATGATACAGTTCAAAGAAAAGGATGAATGTTTTCTGTTGGATTTGCTTTCCCATTTATTTTGGGTTAAATATCTAGTGTGTTTAATCTTTGACCTACTGTGTTCACCCTGGGTATGATTAAGGAGATGGTAGGGATATGAACCACCAAACAAACAAATAAACATGTGTGGGTTGGGTCTATTTCCATCCACCATTGTCCATCCATCCATCAATCATGCCATCCATCCATCCATCATCCATCCAACCATCCATCCATCCATCCACCCACCTACCCATCCATCCATCCACCCACCTACCCATCCATCCATCCATCCATCCATCATGCCATCCATGAACCATCCATCCATTCATCCATCCATCCATCCACCCACCCATCCATCTAACCATCCATCCACCCATCCATCCATCTAACCATCCATCCACCCATCCATCCATCTAACCATCCATCCACCCATCCATCCATCTAACCATCCATCCACCCATCAACCCATCCATCCACCCACCCATCAACCCACCCACCCATCCACCCAACCATCCATCCATCAATCCATCCATCCATCCATCCACCCACCCATCCATCCACCCATCATTCCATCCACCCACCCATCAACCCATCCATCCATCATCCACCCATCCATCCATCCATCCATCCATTCATCCATCAATCATGCCATCCATCCATCCATCATCCATCCAACCATCCATCCATCCATCCACCCACCTACCCATCCATCCATCCACCCACCTACCCATCCATCCATCCATCCATCCATCATGCCATCCATGAACCATCCATCCATTCATCCATCCATCCATCCACCCATCCATCCATCTAACCATCCATCCACCCATCATTCCATCCACCCACCCATCAACCCATCCATCCATCATCCACCCATCCATCCATCCATCCATCCATTCATCCATCAACCCATCCATCCATCCATCAACCCATCCATCCATCCATCCAACACTGAACTTTGAAACTCTTCTTCCAAACCACAGAACAATCCCATGTCATATTTGTACAACATGTGAGAACTGGTATCATCACTATTTGAAAGCAATTCATAAGAACATGCTCATAAGATTTTTTATGAATATGAAGTTGTGTCGCTTTTATTCGCCTGTCCCTGGCTGACAAAAGAACACTTGTCTTATTATTTGCCCCAAATTGATATATTTCTGTCAAATGGTTGGAGAATGTTCATGACAAAGAATTTTATTTTGAAACAATCAAACTGGCTACTGGGGCTGTGTGAAATAGGGTTTGTGTAACTAACTGATTATCTGGATTTGTGTACCACTGCAGTTTTCATGCTTGATATATGCCCTATACTACTCAACACATGTTAAAGAATGTAACAAATGTTATATTTGGGATAACACTTTCTTAGTAAAGTACAGATTCCAGTACTTTTTGTGGTTGATTTCCATCCAGGATTCGAACCCACACTGCCAGAGTGGGGCACCTATTCGCGATCACACAAAGTCCCACTTTCTACATGGCATTGTGTATTTATGTTAAAGAACACCCACAGTTGGAAGAAGGCTGTGAGTGGCAATGGCCAACAGCCATGACAGCTTAACTATAGTCACATGAAAAAGTTGGGTGTTCTTTAACTTCTTTTGAGTAGTTTATGTTGGTTATCCTTCTGGCTTTTGAACAGCTAACTTTAAAGTTCTGTCCATAGCTACATATGAAAAATACGTACAAATAACTTCTGACCTAAATATTTTGAGATTATATTATTTGAATGTCAGCAAAATAGATATACATGTCATGATGATTTGTTAGACAAGGTCCCTGGTTGGTCGGACTGTAGTTGTATTATGCTAAAACATTGAAAATGAGCAAAGTTTGAAATGCTTTTATAGTTAAATATAAATTCATATGTGTGTATTAAATTTCATTCACACAAATCAAACTACAATCATTCATAAAAATGCTGGAATAACTGGTGTTTTGTGTTTATTCAATTGCTTATTTTAATGCTTTTATTTCGATCAATTCAGAATATTTTGGAATTATTTTAGTTAAGTATCATGGAAGCCAAAGAAAACAGTAAGTTATTCCGCTGCCTTTGACCGAATTTCTCATAGCGACTGTGCACGTATTCCGGCGCCGACCGCTGTCAGATCCGATGATATGTCTCCTCTTTCACATAGTAAATGCATTCAGTTCCACTACGGAAGCTATGCTATTAATATGCCTTCATTTTAATCTCATTCAACGCTTTTTAGTCAAATAGATAAGAGGGCCTTGTGGTTCAATTCTTCACTCAGGTACAATGGTGTCCCCCTGCCATGATATGCGTGGAATATGTTTAGAAGATGCGTGGAACTCAAATCACTCCCCTATACCACTATGTATAATGTATAACTTCCATACCTCTCGTACATTCAGCAGATCAAACGGCAACTGGTTTGTTAACATATGATCAATTTCTCATCCCAAATCATTCTTCCAACATTTTCGGTTTGTAAACAGTACCTAATCCCGCTACCCATGCTTGCCGTAAAAGGCGATTAATGGGATCGGGTGGTCGGGCTCGCTGATGCATGTCATCATATCCTAATTATTCCATACTCAATTATTTACTGGCTGCCATCATGTAGCTGGTATATTGCTTAGTGCGGCGTTTAACAAAAAAACAAACTTAAAAATCAGTGTCTTGAGTGTCAAAAGTGCAGCTCATCAGCATCATTATCATAGAGGTTAGTGATGTCATTTGAGTGTGTAATGGTAACCGATGATGACATCACAATGGTTTCCAAAGCATTGTGATGCAATTTCATTGTAGAGACATTGCCTAGGATGATAAATATAGTATATAGAATACTAAACAAGCGCCTGTGTAATACCAATTTTATGAATCAAGTAAATAGTTCTGGTATCTGATGAGTGAAAACAAATCAGATACCAGAACTGTTCATGAATTTCATAAAATTGGTATTGTACGGTAGCGAGTTTAGTATTTTATTTATTACTTACTGTTAATAACATTTTTAGAAATTTCACTGTCATGTGTGAATAGGTAGACAGATCTATGTGATCCACAGCATAACCCAATTAAATTTTAACATGATAATACTTCAAACATGTCAAAAGTTGAGACACATTTATTAAATACCTTACAAGGCCTACTTTTAGAAGTTTGGAATAGTTCCACAAATCTATCATAACCCTTATTCCATACTATGACATAGACTTATCGTCGCGTGCACCACAAAGTCACAATACCCTAAGACGTAATTTGTGGAATATTTTGCAAGATCCACCAGCTAAAAAAAGCCATGTGACGTCTTCCGTGCTGCAGGGTTACTGGGGTCATTGAGTGTGCATAAGCTCCTCTCAGTGATCTATCATCTCTACACGCAATTTCGTTGAATAAGCCAAGGATGTTGGGAGTTTTCAATATTAGTAAAACTTGTTCCATAGTATATAAGCATGCGCTTTGGTATGACACAATGGGTAATACAGCTGTATGTTTTTTAAACAGGTGATCTCTTCAAGGTCGAGTAATGAATATACTTTTCCCCATCAGCCTCAGAGTTGATGCAAGTTCCTGTAAATGATTTATGCAATGCCTTCCAGTGAATGCACAAGGAGACTCAGTGTATACTTCCAGGTGCTTTAAAGTCCCACGGGCTTATCTCGCAACAATCAAACATCTGATAGTCCACATCTCCATATGCATATGCTTTCCACATCTGGACTTTTGACAAATACATATGACAGCTGAGCATAAAATATGGTTATTCAGCCATTGAGAAATGTCCTGTATTTGAAATGGTGGTATTCAATTTACAAATGAAATGAATACACAAATACAAAATGTAGTCCATTCTGGAAAGTAATGAAAAGCATTCCCATTGAAAAACTGAAAAATCGTAGTTCTTGCTATAGGAGAGTAGTTCGGTTTATGGAAAAGGAGATCGTTTTAAGTGAAAGGAATAAAACAACAACCAGTGCCTTTGAAATTGAAATAAAAGTGACAAAAATATTTCCATAATCAAGAAATCATAAGAGTCCATTTTACGATTCTGACTGTCATGAGCATTCTTTTATGAATAACTATAAAATAGTGATGACACAAGGTCTTTGCAAAAAGGTAAGCATATCCTGTTGTACAGTGGCACCCATCACAAACACATGCAAAGGCAACTCAATTGTTCACCTGAAGAAACATGGGAACAACAGACATAATTTTGGTCTCTGGTCCAACAAATTTGGAAATGTCATCCAACAGTGGAACGTGTGCTGACTTGCCATGCAGCTGATCTAGATGCTCATTACTTCTGCATATCCGCAGACCGTGCCTCTATTAACAGTTTGTAGTAGACAATATCACTTCCAAGTGGCAGATATTTCACTGCATCAATGCTCCCAGGTTCAATCAATAACAAGGAGCTAATCTATTTCGGATAATGCAATGCTTAATCCACTCGTGTTGAAAAGGCCAGTCAATAGCGTCATTATGGCAGTGTGGTTATATTTAGAACTATACCAGCTGATCAGTAATTGCATGCTTAAACAGATATGGTGTCCTCTGCTTCACCGTCACATAGGATCAGTTTCATCAAAATGTTTTTCAATATGCCAAAAGGCAGTAAAAATTCTACAAGGTTAATGTCCTTGAAAAAGGTTGAAACATTAATGTCATGAATATAGGATGTTAAGATAATCATTTTTTCACTAAGCATTTGTCCTTTTGCTCACTTTGCAAAAGTTTGAGTACCGATAGCCTCATATCTAGGCCAAAAGAAATTGACATGGTTCTGATTATGAGGGGGCACAGGTGGCCCAGTCGTCTGAGGCACCCTTGATTCGCTGTGCAGAGTTGCATGCCTTGGGCATGCCAGAAACCTATGATTGTGGGTTTGAATCCCGGTTTGCCCTGATTATGTTTCTAGGTTTGTCATCACCATACCCGTGCTCATGGGTTTCACCAAAGTGGTAAACGTCTGAGACCTGCATCACTTTGGGCTTTCCTCCAAATATTATGCTGACATGCCGTGATATAACTGTAATACTGTTAAAAGCGGCGTTAAACCCAACTATCTCACTCTGATTAAAACTGACTGACCAGAATTAATGGTGATAACCCTCGCCCTTTCTCAATGCCACACTCACTGTTCCTGACAAAACACAGAGCACACAGGAATACATATATAAATGAAAGCACAAAAAGCATTCCAAAAAGAAATCTTTACTAAAAGCAGAGTCCATTGTGCAATTCCGACCATATTATATTATGAGCATGTGTTCATGAATCACTATAAAATAGTGATGATACCAGGGCCCACTTGCACAAAGCGATCTAAGCTCTAAGACTATTGTAAGCCTATGTTAAAGTATGGGAGTTTCGATCACCTTAGCGCTAAGATCGCTTTGTGCAAGTGGGCCCAGGTGTTCATGAAAAAGTGAGTGTATCCTGCCCCACCTGTGGCTCCCCATATAGATGTTAGATATAGATATATGTTTCAATGCAAGCTCTGTTGATCCAGTTGTTAAAGGCAATGCAACTAGTTCATCAGAGTGGTGTCCACGGTTCCACAAAGAGATATTAGCGCTACGACTGTGTTAAAGTGTGGGAGTTACGATCACCTTAGCGCTAAGATGGCTTTGTGGAATGGGGCCCAGGTCCTGCTGTTCATGGGTTCAAATCCAAATTCCGATCCTTGGGGGCTCCATACCTATTGTGCCTTTAGGGACATTAAGGTAACAGTGCACACCAATCTCATTTAAGTGCAGCTTTCATTCAAAACATTGCTGGGCCCATCTTTAGTTTACAAATTTTTTTCAAAACTTTGGGTAATAAATATTGTTAGATCCTTAAAAAACTCAAATTGTGTTTGGGTTAGGAGATGAAAAAAATAAAATCCAAATGATCGGGAATGTTTTGAGAAAAAACACAGGTCCAAAAAACTTCCATAATCCACAATTGCATGCTTTAGTCTGCACAGCTTATGGTGGTACCTTAGTCTGCACAGTCACTACAGCAGCGCCTTAGTCTACTACTGAATACAATTTAATACAATAATTGGTTGGAGCTTGTGGTAAGATATTCCTTAGGATTTTCCCTTTGATTGCAATGTGCTGGAGACTGTGATGTAGAAGGTGCGTGCCAAACAGTCTCCCTGTTCACTTGATCAAAGACAGGATACAAACCTACAGGGAACACATTTGTGTTGTGTTAAAGCATCAAATGCATAACCAATGCACATTACACATGATGACCTGTGAATGCACATCAATATTAGCAATGCACAGCCATCAGACTACTACCAATAATATTTGGTATGCAATAATGGTCTGGAGACATTTCTATGGAGCTTCATGTGAATGACGCTGTAATTGTGTTTATCAATATTTCAGTTGTATGTTGATGTCACACTGTAATATGTCGACATCGCAGGCAGCTTAGCTGTGTGACCAGATGATAATGGAGACTTCCATCATGCATAAGGATTTGTCTATGTGAAATGAAAAATTGATCAGATTGTAATCATTGTTGGTGATATTGAAACCAGATTATTGATTTGCACAAAGAGGGACACTTGATGTAATCTGTTCGGTGAGGATGAGCTCTACATCGTGGATCGGCAGATGGCCATCTTCTAGCCTTGTTCCCGTCTTCTGTGGTGTGGCTAAGTGCTTTGTCTGTGTTTGTACAGCACAAGGAGCCAGAATACCTGTCTCAATTTGAAGGACAATCCTTCAACTACCTTCTTGGGGTACAGACTGCCTCCTTAGTCTAGTGCATAGAAAGTCAACCTAGAGAACAGAGACGCGTGAAGATTTTTGGGTAGGGTAGGTCTTCAGCAACTCATACTTGCCGTAAAAGGCGACTATGCTTGTCGTTAAAGGCAACTAACAGGATCGGGTTGTCAGGCTCGCTGACTTGGTTGATGCATGTCATCGATCCCATTTGCGTGGATTGATGCTCATGATATTTTTCACTGGATTGTCTGGTCCAGACTCAATTATTTACAGACCGCGGTCATATAGCTGGAATATTGCTCAATGCGACGTTAAACAACAAACAAACAAACCTAGAGAACAGAAGGTTGGTGATTCAATTACCAGCCAAGCCATAAAGGATAGTACTTGTTTCCTTGCCTGGTGCTCTTCGTTATGGGGATAAAACAAGGACTGGTCAGCTTGGAGTCAGTATACTGTGTCTGAGTGTAATATCCATGTTAAACTGGGGTATGGTATATGAGTGTGTTAACACTATAAAACCAGCCACACACACACATACACCTGTGCATGTTGCTATATAAGTGCAGTAGTCTTAATTTGCATACTTATGTCTCAGTAATATGTGATCCTCACATACCAATCCCGACACTGACCAAGCGAATTAGTTCAGAAATTAGAACTTATGGTAGAACATCTGAGTT
This sequence comes from Haliotis cracherodii, assembly GCF_022045235.1. NCBI lineage: Eukaryota > Metazoa > Mollusca > Gastropoda > Lepetellida > Haliotidae > Haliotis > Haliotis cracherodii. Next base: position 22,384,146 of record NW_027266319.1, read on the forward strand.
TTCATGCAATGCCTACATTAGCAAGAACACATCTTCCCGAGGCAAGGTATTACCTCACAACAAAAGTCCAGCTTTCACTCTTCCCGTTCTACGCTGGAATTTAGAGGCTCGATTGTAGTGCCACAAGTGACCATTACAAGTTATATCCCTTCTATATCCCTTCTATGTCCCTTCTATTGACCAATCGAATTCCACCTCTATCCTCTATCTTCCACCTCTATCTTCCACCTCTTCGGCGCGAAGAGCAAACGCTTTAACCACTAGGCTACCCGACCGCCCCGATTCACTTAAAGAGTCCATGACAAGACAATAAGACAAGAGAGGTATCAGAAGAAAATTGGCAGCTCCTGTTTTTCTTGGTTCTGCATTCTTCAAAATACTTGATCATCATTTATGTTACTCTTGCACATTTAGGGACAGGTCAGATCAAACTACAAACGGACATATTGAGTATCCTATTACTTTTTAATCAGTAATGGCTGGTCTAAAAAGACATTTCCTGTATTAAGAGTGATTAGCTAAATATGACCACCTGGCTTTACAGGATACTGTCTGTGACACTGAGATAATAGAGGCAGATGCTGGCTCATAATAGCTGTTCTAGTAGGAAAACAACATGCCTGTCAAGATAACCATCATTCTACAAAGAAGCTGTAATATTTCAAACAGTCTGAACAGTGAATTGATATCTTTGTTTGACACCAAGCTCATGATGCAAAACAAGAAGAAAAACAGTCGAAAAAATCTTTTTCATAATCATAAGAATCTCAGCTTAAAGAAGTCTATTGTACAATTCAGACTACATCATAATGAATTTATGAATCACTATGAAATAGCAATGATACCAGGTGTTCACACAAAAAGGTGAGCATATCTTGCCACACTTGTGGTACTATCACAAACACATGCAAAGGCAAGTCAATTGTTCAAGTGAACATATGGTGCAAATCAAAATATGAAATAACATCAGACGTAAGTTTTGTCACTAATGAGTCAAATTTGAAAATTGTTCCCCACATGTCTGCCATAAAAGATGTTGAAAGCTTTACTAAGGCCTTGAATGGTGTAAGTCAGAACATTTTACCCAACTGTGGCCGATACTGTAAGTCCTCCTTACTCGAAGCCTTGCCATCAGATTCTGTTGAATATTGCCAGTTGTTGTGTTAAGCAGCTTACTACTAAACACGCCTCAATACGTTTATATAAAAATCAATATTTGTACTTTCCTGTGCAGTATAAAGTTGTATTTCAACTAAAGTTTGAACTGCATCCAACTTTTGATCCTAGAGCTCATTGTTTTGCATAAATGCAATATTCAGGATCTTCTGTCTGCCAGGTTGTCCTGCAATGTTTAGACATGAATATATAACATGGCTTTACATGCCTGACTTTTCTTGCCTGTATTACAAACGTGTCACCCCATCTCAAGGGATCTATAATCAAGCCTCTAAAAGAAGCTTCCGTATTGATTAGTTGAAATATGATTTGAACAGGAACTTATTACTGAATAGTCAGAAATGTGCCAACTCAGCATATTCCGATGCAGGCCACGATTGTGAATAAATGGGTAGGACAGAAGAACAGAGTCAGTTGTGACATGACTTACATGCAGCCATCGGTACCTTGTCAAAATAAACGTGTCTGTCTTGCAATTTAGAGGCCAACAGTATTCGAGATCAATATCGTTTGCTTGGGCAGGATTTTCTACGTGGCGAGAGTTACAGAGTTGTACATTGATTGTATACTCTGAATAATGAAGGATTGGCTCAGATTGGAAGGGTCTGTGGAGGATACTAGCAATTGGAGTGAAATGCAAGAAATTAGGACCATCAAAATAAATGAAGAAGGCAAAATGTGGTTTTATTTGCCAGGTGTGAAAACTATCGATACGTAGTACCCATAGACAAGGTCATATAACCTGAGGACCTCTCTTGCTGTTTTATTTCACATGATACTGCAGCCGCCATAAAATTCAGTGATGGGATTCGAACCACAGACCATCAGATTCGAGGTCGGACACCTTATCCACATGACCAAAGAGGTTACCATATTCATTGCAATAAGTGTCCAGAGCATTAAGCTACCACTGTGTGTGCTTAGAAAATTGCCAAAGGGGGTGCTTTTTAAAAACAAATGAGTTAAATCTGATTTGAGATTAAGCAGATTAAACACTTTCAATAATAAGCAATTATGGCAATTATATACCTCTTCTGTGCTGCTGTTTTGTGTGAAATGAATATGTAACATAAACAAGAAAATATGGCCTGTCATGTAAATGTTCGGCCTTTGTTGGGTGCGCTTATCAGGATGACGTACAGATTGGTATGTTGGTCCTCTTATTGGAGTAGGACGCTTAATGCAGCAAATACGGTAACCTTGTGAGCATCCTGATAAGGTAAGGATGTCATTTGTGGGATGAATCCAGGTTCTGTCGCAATACTGGGACACATTTAGAAGAGGCAAGATCACATTTCCAATTTATTGAATTTAATTTCTATCTTGGTAAATATATAAACATGGAATTTAATTTACTGCTAGGTTACGAAGAAATCAGGTCTGGGGACAAAAGGAAACTCCAATGTGGCTGTCAGCAAAAAATTTAACATGTGACCAGAATTTGTCCCTCTGTATTAACGAAAAAATCTGCTGTGAGGTGAGCAGAACTATTGCTCTCATTTTCAGCAATATTCCACCACCTTCATTTCCAGGCTCATGTCTGAAATATTGCTGCTCTGAAGGTGTTGAAGACCTGTGATAATGCAGATTAAATTTGTGAGATATTGCTGATATGAGATGTTGCTGATCTGTGAGATGTTGCTGATGTGTGAAATGTTGCTGATCTGAGATATTGCTTATCTCTGGGATATTGCTTATCTGTGAGATATTGCTGATGTGTGAGATATTGCTGGTTTGTGAGATATTGCTGATGTGTGAGATATTGCTCATCTGTGAGATATTGCTGATTTGTGAGATAATTCTGATCTGTGAGATATTGCTGACCTGTGAGGTGTTGCTGATTTGTGAAATATGGCTGATCTGTGAGGTGTTGTTGATTTGATTGGAAAAGCAGGTCACTCCTTTGCTGGACAAGGAATAGCTGAAACTGAACACGACTTTCAATGGGCATCTTCACATTAAATACAAACTCATTTTCCAATGCCCATCTCTCATTTCTTCTTTTCACATTTTGATTGGCACGTAATCAAAATATTGCAGAATTACTGCGAGATTGAGTTTTCAAAACTAGAATTTCTAATTATATTTTTAATGAAATGTCAGTCACATCATTGATCCCCTAAGGCATTGGACATGTTTGCTCATAGCAATGTGTGTCTCCTCTAGTTGTATGTCTCCCCTAGATGTGTCTCCTCCAGTTGTGTGTCTCCCCTGGATGTGTCTCCTCTAGTTGTGTGTCTCCTCTAGTTGTGTCTCCTGTGGTTGTGTGTCTCCTCTAGTTGTGTGTCTCCCCTGGATGTGTCTCCTCTAGTTGTGTCTCTCCCCTAGATGTGTCTCCTCTAGTTGTGTGTCTCCCCTAGATGTTTCTCCTGTGGTTGTGTGTCTCCTCTAGTTGTGTGTCTCCCCTGGATGTGTCTCCTCTAGTTGTGTCTCTCCCCTAGATGTGTTTCCTCTAGTTGTGTGTCTCCTCTAGTTGTGTGTCTCCCCTAGATGTGTCTCCTGTGGTTGTGTGTCTCCTCTGGGCATGTGTCTCCCCTAGATGTGTCTCCTGTGGTTCTGTGTCTCCTCTGGGTGTGTCTCTCCCCTTGATGTGTCTCCTCTAGTTGTGTCTCTCCCCTAGATGTGTCTCCTCTAGTTGTGTCTCTCCTCTAGTTGTATCTCTCCCCTAGATGTGCCTCCTCTAGTTGTGTCTCTCCTCTAGTTGTATCTCTCCCCTAGATGTGTCTCCTCTAGTTGTGTCTCTCCTCTAGTTGTGTGTCTCCTCTGGGTGTGTCTCCTCTAGTTGTGTCTCTCCTCTAGTTGTGTGTCTCCTCTGGGTGTGTCTCCTCTAGTTGTGTCTCTCCTCTAGTTGTGTCTCTCCCCTGGATGTGTTTCCTCTAGTTGTGTGTCTCCTCTAGTTGTGTCTCTCCCCTAGATGTGTCTCCTCTAGGTGTGTATCTCCTCTGGATGTGTCTCCTCTAGTTGTGTGTCTCCTCCAAGTGTGGTCTCCTCTAGGTGTGTGTTATCTCTAGGTTTGACTCCTCTAGATGTGTCTCTCCCCTGTTGTATGTGAGAAAACAAATTCCATTTCATGTAATTTATTATCCTTCCCTGTGCGAAAATAGAGAACAATGCCAGTATGGTTGTCAGCAAAGATAGATTCATCAGCAGACACTGCAGAAAGCATCTGTTTCAATACATTATGAACATGATGCAATGCAAAGATTACCAGGAACCAGTCTCTGTATGAATGGCTGCATTATCACATCCTGCACATCCATTAGGGAAAGAGATACCTTAACATTTTCTTTCTAATTTTATCAAACACAGTTTTGTTTGTTCCATGAAACCGATTTCTTGTGATTGAAATCTAAACCTAGATTTGTGAGATACCTGAATGAGAAATAAATGTGGGTTTATACCTCATTCATCAATATTGCAGTTATTTTATGTAGACATGCAATGTAATCAGCCCTGAGGCACCTGGTGTTTGATGGTGCAAGCATCGATCCACAGACTGGTAGTCTGTCTCACACGCAGCAAGGTTATAGCCAACAGAAGGTCTTTCTCGGTGTTTGAGTGGGCTAGGGTGGAAGAGAGAGGTGCATTTGAGTGGAGAGGGGTGGGGTGTAGTGGAGTTAGGTAGAGAAAGGTGCAGTGGAGAGGGATGGGGTGGGGTGTAGTGGAGTTAGGTAGAGAAAGGCGCAGTGGAGTGGGATGGGGTGGGGTGTAGTGGAGTTAGGTAGAGAAAGGTGCAGTGGAGAGGGATGGGGTGGGGTGTAGTGGAGTTAGGTAGAGAAAGGTGCAGTGGAGAGGGATGGGGTGGGGTGCAATGGAGTTAGGTAGAGAAAGGTGCAGTGGAGAGGGATGGGGTGGGGTGCAGTGGAGTTAGGTAGAGAAAGGTGGAGGGGGATGGGGTGGGGTGCAATGGAGTTAGGTAGAGAAAGGTGCAGTGGAGAGGGATGGGGTGGGGTGTAGTGGAGTTAGGTAGAGAAAGGTGCAGTGGAGAGGGATGGGGTGGGGTGCAATGGAGTTAGGTAGAGAAAGGCGCAGTGGAGAGGGATGGGGTGGGGTGCAATGGAGTTAGGTAGAGAAAGGTGCAGTGGAGAGGGATGGGGTGGGGTGTAGTGGAGTTAGGTAGAGAAAGGTGCAGTGGAGAGGGATGGGGTGGGGTGCAATGGAGTTAGGTAGAGAAAGGTGCAGTGGAGAGGGATGGGGTGGGGTGCAGTGGAGTTAGGTAGAGAAAGGTGGAGGGGGATGGGGTGGGGTGCAATGGAGTTAGGTAGAGAAAGGTGCAGTGGAGAGGGATGGGGTGGGGTGTAGTGGAGTTAGGTAGAGAAAGGTGCAGTGGAGAGGGATGGGGTGGGGTGCAATGGAGTTAGGTAGAGAAAGGTGCAGTGGAGGGGGATGGGGTGGGGTGCAATGGAGTTAGGTAGAGAAAGGTGCAGTGGAGGGGGATGGGGTGGGGTGCAATGGAGTTAGGTGGAGAAAGGTGCAGTGGAGAGGGATGGGGTGGGGTGCAGTGGAGTTAGGTAGAGAAAGGTGGAGGGGGATGGGGTGGGGTGCAATGGAGTTAGGTAGAGAAAGGTGCAGTGGAGAGGGATGGGGTGGGGTGTAGTGGAGTTAGGTAGAGAAAGGTGCAGTGGAGAGGGATGGGGTGGGGTGTAGTGGAGTTAGGTAGAGAAAGGTGCAGTGGAGAGGGATGGGGTGGGGTGCAATGGAGTTAGGTAGAGAAAGGTGCAGTGGAGAGGGATGGGGTGGGGTGTAGTGGAGTTAGGTAGAGAAAGGCGCAGTGGAGGGGGATGGGTCGGGGTGCAGAGTCAGCTGACAGGAGAGGGGTAGGCTGTGGTGGGGAGGGGCAGGGTGCTGTAGGGTAGGGTGGATAGGATTGGATTTGGATGGGATGGGGTTGGGCAGGGTGGAGTATGGAGGAACGGGGTGGGGTGGAGTTAGGTAGAGTAGAGTGGAGAGGGGCAGGCTGGGGTGGAGTTATGTGGAGAGGAATAGAGAGGGTGGAGTAGGGCAGTTAGGAGTGGAGTCCGGCATGATGGGGTTTGGGCGGGGTTGGAGCTGAGGGGGAAAGGCTGAAGTCTGTGGGGTGGGGTGGAGAATGATTGGAGTGGAGCAATAAAAGAATGATGAAGTTTATTAGACATCCACTTTCCAAGATACCAAGATGAAGAGTTAGGATGCCATTGAGTTGTTCTTGTGTCCATGCCGTATCATTCAAAATGAAGTTGAGATAACTTAAGAAACAAATCTTGAAGTGTTATCATTGATTGGGATATGTCCCTTGTGTGTGAGGTGTTGATGTAAATATGTGAGTGAGTTAGTTGGGTTTAACGCCGCTTTTAACAGTATTACAGTTATATCGCAGCATGTCAGCTTAATGTGGGAGGAAAGCCCGAAGTGGTGCAGGTTTCAGACATTTACCACTTCGGTGAAACCCACCAGCACGGGTATGGTGCTGACAAACCTAGAAACATAATCGGGCCGAACCAGGATTCGAACCCACAATCATAGGTTTCTGGCGTGCCTAAGGGACGCAACTCTGCACAGCGAATCGCGGCGCCCTAGACGACTGGGTCACCAGTGCCCCCCTGTACATATGTACATAAAAGTGACAAAGCTGTTTCTTCAATCATGCAGAGTCCATTGTATGATTCTGACTAAATCATAAGCATGTGTTTATTAATCACTTTCAAATAGTAATGATACAAGGTGTTCACAAAAAGGTGAGCATATCCTGCCCTACCAGTGGCACCCATTACAAACACATGCAAAGGGAAGTCAATTGTTCACCTGAAAAACATGAGAACATATGCTACAAGTCAAACTGGGCAATTGCACCTGACATCATGTTTGTCAACGATGCATCGAATTTGGATTTCTGAATTCCATATTTTTTTCAAAAGATTTCTAATGCAATACAAAAGTATGTTTGTGTGAGACTGCATCAAGTTTACAGACTTTGAGATACAGGATACATTTTTGCTCCATTATAAAAGCTTTTAACACAGCCATAATATTGTCCACCTTAGCAGTCTGTAAAATAATGTAGTATTAAGTCATCTGACAGTATTTTGCAACACTTTATCAATTTGCTCATTAGAAACAAAGCTGTATCAGTCAATGTTGACGTTTCTGAAAATGTTTGTTGACAGAAATAAATCACACTCCAAATGTTGTAATGAATTGCCATTATGCTCTCCCAATCTGAGACATACAGCTTGTCAAACAACATCTTATTAACACTGGCTATCGGTAATGGATTTTGCCTTGGGTTTTTCATCCACAGGCTTGTTTACTTGGCCATAGCAAGGGAATACAATTAGAATTGATTGTTACCTAACAACTCTATTGATCGACGCTTTCCCCGATTGAATAAAGCAGCCAAACTCTCTGTTGATAATACTAATTCATTTCTCTGTTTTATGGATAGTTAACATGCTAACTGCCAACATTGTTGTTTGTCTAAGATCCAAAACCTGACCATTGTCATGGTGGCTTTCTTTCTCAGATATTATATGTACTGTGCTGTGTTGGAAGCCTATGCCATTTTTCATCTCTGAATCAACATCTTAATGATAATTTGAAATATATTGAATTATGAATTGATGTCCATTAAGAGAAGGTCAAATTGGAAGAATGCTGGAGGTTGATGATGTTGCTATGAATGTTCTTTGAAAGTTGGGCTAAACATAGGTTATATGGTATGAAATTGAAGCTTTATGGCTATGGATGTTCTTGGAAAGTAGAGCTAAACATAGGTTATATGGTATGAAATTGAAGCTTTATGGCTATGGATGTTCTTGGAAAGTAGAGCTAAACATAGGTTATATGGTATGAAACTGAATCTCTATGGCTATGAATGTTCTTGGAAAGTTGAGTAAACATAGGTTATATGGTATGAAACTGAAGCTTTATGGCTATGGATGTTCTTGGAAAGTTGAGCTAAACATAAGTTATATGGTATGAAACTGAATCTTTATGGCTATGGATGTTCTTGGAAAGTTGGGCTAAACATAGGTTATATGGTATGAAACTGAATCTTTATGGCTATGGATGTTCTTGGAAAGTTGAGCTAAACATAGGTTATATGGTATGCAACTGAATCTTTTTGGATGTTCTAGGAAAGATAAGCACACATGGGTCAAACAGAATGAAATTGGTGTATTTTGATGAGGCTATGGATAGTCTTGGAAAGCTGAACTTTGTGGTTAGTGATGTACGAGGGGTGTTCATTAAAGATTTCCCCTAAACCACTGAGGGTTATCATATTTGGTTGAAATTTCACATGTGTAATGATACATGTATCTATGGGTTATGTCTGAATTTGCAGCACCGAACTATAAATCTTACCACTTTTACAGGTGTTATGATCGAGTAGGGTGTGACAATGGAGCCAGTAGAATACTGAGCAGTGATTAGGTTTTTATATTTGAAAGGTCGCGCACCAAAAGAAACTTTCGATGAAATGAAAGCAACTGATGGGGAAGATGCCCCATCATATGATGTTGTTAAACACTGGCATCGCCAGTTCAAGTGTGGTCGGACATCTGTGGAAACAGCTGCTATTCCTGGTCGCCCCCATTCAGCCATTGATGAGGACACTATCCATCAAGTGGATACCGCCATTTGGCAGACCGACGTATAACTGTTCACCAGTTAGCACAAGATGTCAAGATCAATGGAAGCATGTGGAGTCACAACCCCCAAAGAAGGCACGTGTCCAACCCTCTGCAGGCAAGGTCATGCTCACGGTGTTTTGGGACCAGCACAGAGTAGTGATGATGGATTTCTTGGCAAAGGGTACCACAATTACAGGAGCTTATTATGCTTCACTGCTGCGGAAATTGCGGGACTCTATCAAGCTTAAGAGGCGTGGCATGCTGACCAAGGGTGTCCGTCTCCTGCAAGACAATGCTCCAGTACACAACTCTCATGTTGCCCATACAGAAGCGCGGTCCTGTGGCTATGAAATCCTTCCCCATCCTCCTTACTCTCCTGACCTTGCACCATCTGACTTCCACCTCTTTCCAACCATGAAGTCATTTTTGAAGGGAAATGTTTCACAGATGATGAAACACTGATTTCTGAAGTCAAGTCCTGGTTTGAGACGCAAAATGAGGGCTTTTACAAGCGAGGTCTCCATAGGTGCATAAAATGATTGGAGAAGTGTGTAACTCTTGGTGGTTCCTATGTTGAGAAAGACTAATACCTATGCCAAGTTTCATTCCACTAGGTCCATCGGAAGTGGGTCAGGGGAAATCTTTAATGAACACCCCTCGTATATAGCATTGCCTTTGTAGACCGCTGCTTACCCCAAACCAATTTATTTATATTCTTATTGTGAAAGACTTAGTTGGCTTTTGTTTTAGCACTGCATCAACAATATACAATTTGTTAAAAAACATATGGATGGTCTATGAACTTGAATGCTGCCCACACATGATTCTACAGGAGAGTCTCTTTATGTTTGAAATATCATGTCTTAATTTACAGGTATTTGTTATTTAGTCTTTGTAGTGTTAACAGAATGAGATTCATATTTCTGATATGAAAACATTTGTGATGAATTATGTCTCTCCTTAAACTAATGAATAAAAAATAAGTTGTGTAAAGCTAGAAAAAAAATAATCAAACTTTAGTGACTGTTTCAAACAGAATATTCTTAGGAATAATAAATAGAGCATCTTCCTTGAGTGCCTTTTGATATCAAATATGTAAATAACATTTTATTACTCCAAGGCTTGAGTAGTTTTAAAATTATATTGACTCATGTATATTTGATATAGAAAGATACACGGGTGAGATTCTATTTGTCATTATCCAAAATCATAATTCCAACTTTTTCTGTTTGTAAACAGAAAATAACCATTGAGTGTAAAAAGTATAGCTAACCTGAGCATTAGAGTGGCAGACAAATAAGTGATGTCATTTGATTGCGATGTCATGGCAACCGATTAACCGGTCTGCAAAGTAATTTGATCCACTTTCATCGTATCAGTATCTACTGTGGAAGCTGGTTGAATGATAATTTAACTCCTATTGAGACTTTCTGCTGCATATATTCAACACCATTTCTTTTGTAGGAACAAGCAAGTTAATTGGAAGACTAATGTGACCAAGTTAATTGCAGTTGTTATGAATATGTTATGCAGTTTGTTATGTCATATGCAGTGATCATTGCATCATTCTGACATGACCTTTCAGACGAGCGTTACATCAAAGTAGTTCGGCTTCTTAATTTGAATACTTATGGGAATTCTGGGTAGAAATGGTTTAATGTGAGCTATTCTTATTGTAAAGAAATGGAACTGGTGTCAAGTCGGTCATTGTGACATTTGGCCCTAATTGGTTCCATGTAACCTGTGCTTGTTATCACTGAATGGTATCATACGATGCTGGTGTGGACATTGCTCACTGTTCCAATCACTGGATTGTCTGGCCACAATTATTTACAGGCCATGATGTAGCTGGAGTATTGTTGACTTCAGCCAGCGTTCGAAATACCTGCCTGCCCGACCGTTCGAGACGGGTTGATTTCAACTCGGGCTGCCAGATTTTCAAATCCCACTGCCCGATGGTCGGGTTATATTTCATAGGTGAAAATATTCTAAATATTTCCCGATGATAAGCATTAATTCACATGTAAAGATGAATGATAACATGTAACCAAAAAGAAACCCCTTTAGCTTTTAGACAACCTAAAATTTAGGCCCTATTTATTGATAAGGATAGTTACATGATGTATTCTAGGATATTAAATACAAATCTGACCTAAAAAGTGTTTGCTATTTCTTTTCTTGCATTACTTCATGTTCAATGAATTCGATTTAAAGTTTTAATTAAATTATCCCGAGAAACATATGATTATAGTGGGCGGGCAGGTTTTGGTCAGGGCTGGCAAGCATTTCAGCTAGCCAGCCCTGTGGACTGGCGGAAATGTTTGGGAGTTTCATTCCCTGCTTCAGCATAAAAAACAACAACAAACAACCAGCTTACTAAGGTTCTGTACCAACAACATGTTTCTGTGTAATCCAGTCGCTTGCTATTGGACCGCCTCCATGGTCTAGTGGTAGAGCGTCAGCCCGGAGAGCGGAAGATCCGGGGTTCGATCCCCGCTGCGTCGTACCAAAATTACCCTGTCTGGCGCCCGGCATTAAGGGGCTAAAACAAGGACTGGGAGGCTCGGAGTCAGTATGCTGTGTCTGAGTGGGGTATTCATGTTACACGGTGGCATGGTATCTCAGGTTGCTAGCACTATAAATCGGCATCAGTCCGGACTAGTACAAGCAGCCACACACACACACACATGCATGCACGTCGCTATATAAGTGCAACAATCTTGGACACGACGTTAAACCTCATTTCACCTCACCTCTTGCTGTTAATATTTCACTTTGCTATACATTTGTGTTTAAACTGGCCAAAATAGACCAAAGGTTTACTAGATACGTGTTCTGTTAACATGATTAGTGCTAGTCAGGAAGCATCTGTTTTATGTGTCATTAAGATTTAAAGACAATATATACTGTGTCTTTTTAATGGTCTCCAAATAGGTCAGTACTTATTAATTCATGAGAGAATATCTGACCTTTTAACAGACAAGGGACAATGGACACTGCCATTTTATGAAAAAATGTTATGAACTTTGTAAAGAGTATCTATTTTGAGATTCCCCACTGTAGTTTTACAATAAAATATTCAACTCATCCATTCAGGGGGTAGGGTAGCCTAGTGGTTGTAGTGTTCATTTGTCAGGCCTCTAGGCAGAGGTTCAATTCCCCACATGGGTCCAATGTGAAGCCCATTTCTGGTATCTCCTGGCATGATATTTCTGCACATGCATTTATATCAATAATAGACAAAAACAGTCATCTGGGTGCAAGTTGTTGGCAAATATTTGTCGATATATCTTCGACAAAACTACAACCCAGAGTGAATTTCCTTTTTCTAAGAGGATATTTGCTATCTGTGACATGTTAACGTCAATGCAAGTTATCAGTGCTAATGAACTTAAGTTTTACATGATAAAAATGGCCTTGTTTTGCTGTAACAATAAGGAATATTTAAGTAAGGATTTTTTCCATGTGGGCATCGGTATTATTTGTTCAAGTATATTTACACTATAATATAACCTCACATTGTCTCCGACAAAAGTCCCTATCCTCAAACCACCTGTGATATATGACCAGTCCCTAGCCATGTGAGGCCAGTCCCTTAGCCATCAGTATTATTTGTTGAAGTGTATTTACAGGATAATATATATGGCCTGTAGGAAGAGGAAGCATCAGCACCAGGACAATCAGTGGAAGACCTCAAGGTGTTTATGAGCTTGGAGAGACAATTTCCAGTATGGTCTAGAAGTGAACAAGTTGATTGAATTGATCTGTGAACAAACACTGGAAGAGGGTGATAACAGTCTTACTCAGGCCATTTCCAGATCAATATACTGCTTTGCTCAGTTTCCTGCCAAATAATCTCTAACCCAAATCCTTCCCAAGTAATCTCTGACCCAGGTGAAGATGTGGAGGAATGGCAGCATATTCCGTGATGACCTTACCGAATGACCTTGAAATGGCGGCCTTAAATTTTCAAGAGTACTTGAAAGTAATTAATTAATTGAAGACTAGATGTTTGCTAGAATTCATGATGCTAACATAATGTGATTTTCATAAAGGCAGCTGTAGATTCTATTTTTGGTTTAGTGAATATATGTTGTTTCTTCAGATTCTGGTTCAAAGAGAATGTATAATAAGGATAATAGACTGAAATTTTGTCTTATTGGTCATCCTGTCCAATTTCAAAAGTTACAATGTTAGTAATTTTAAGGTTAACAAACACATACTATAATGTATTATTTTTGAGGATGTATGTTTTTCCTGTATTTCAAAAGTTGTCATACAATCACATTTTTTGTTCAAAACCAGTAAAATCTGATGGCAATATAACCTTGATGAGGTGAGAATAAATCCTTAGATCCTGGTGCATGTTTAAGATTAATCAATGATCATCTCATATAGCATCATAAGCCACTGAGACACATGAAAGCCATCATACTCCTATTATGCTATTAGATTGTCCTCGGAGATGGAGGTGATACTCAAATCTCGCTTGAATATAACCTTTTCAACTCGTTTTTCAAATTTGCAAGTCTGAAATGTCAAAATTAAACTGATTTATTCATGCCCTGTCTGGTACATAATGTTCTTCCCTTAATGAGAGTGTTTGAAAATATTGACTTATTTTTAGACCAATTAGAAAACTGATTACATGTCTTCAAATAGTTCACTCTGTTGGGGATTCTGATCCGGGGAATTTATTAATATTCTTAAAGGTGAAAGGTCAAATTCCTGTATGTTTTTCTTTCATCAAGGTTTTATTAGAACCTCGTGACAGTTTTGAGTTTTTGTCAGAATTTGAATAATGCCAGTAATTTTTCTTATGTCTTCTATGCCAAAATCATTGACATCGGCGACTTTTTTTCCATGGACTTCTACCAAATGGGAACAATTTGGCACATGCAATGAGGTCAAATATTAAGGTAACAAAATAGAAAAAGCTGTCTTACTTTTACACTTTCTCCCAAATTATTGATGCATTTATCTTTCAACTTAGTAAATGCCTTATCTTGGATGTGGTCCTGCTTTGAAACGGTTTTGGAACAGATTAGTAAAAGGTCAAAGTTTTTCTTAATATGTTTATATCATTATTTCTGAGGCATGGAATTCTCTGTATACATGGTAACAAATCCTATGACATGAAATCACATTGCATTATGTCAGAGGTAAAGGTCACCATAAGCTGTTTATGAATAGTAGTTATATGATTCATAAACTGTAACCCTAACTTATACATTTTGAGAAGTGGTAATTTTTGCATCTGAAGAAGATGTTTTGATTAAGGTCATTAAGCATTGTTTTTTTTTATTATTGCATTAAATGCAATCTCAAACTACCTCTGAATTTAAGAAAATAAAAACTTTGAACTTTGAATGAAATTTAACTGCTCAGGGGCCCCTAGTGAAGAACCCTAGATAAATACCTGACCAATTCTACTAATTGGGACTGTTTGTATCACATCATTGTTTTTGTAGTTGTTGTGTAGCGGCCATAAAATTTTCGTGTCCCATTATGGGATTTGAACCACCGATCATCTGATCTGAGGTCAGAAGCCTCATTCACATGACCAAAGAGGTTAACCCCATCAGCAGGCTGACCAGGTAAGGATGTCATCTGTGGGATGACTCCACGTCCTGCTACATACTTCCCCGTCAACAGAAGGCACGTCCCTGGCCGCATAGTAGGGTACTGAGACTTTTTTTGCTCAAATTTAATATGAACGTGCTCAGCCCCACGTTGGGCGCCAAGGTAGTGGCCATAAAATTTCCGAGTCCTGTGATGTGATTCAAACCACTGACCTTCTGATCAGAGGTCGGGTGCCTTGTCCACATGACCAAAAGAGGTTAACCCTGTCAGCAAGCTGACAAAGTAAGAATGTCATCTATCAGATGACTCCACGTCCTGCTACAGTGGTATTATACAGTTTTAGGTTACATTTCCTTATAATAATTAATGATATGTGTACACAGAAATATTTTTGACAGAAAAGATATTGTATGAAGAAAGCAGTATGGTACATTTATGTACGGCTTTCATACCATTGGTGTTTAAAGTATTTTCTTGTTAGACATTCATATTTACTGCAGAATAACAAAAAGTGAAACTTGTCTTACATTAGTACATTTGAGTCACATTGTTTACACAATTTTATTTCTATTGGTATATTTATGCATCTGACTGTTCAATCATTAAACAATCTGAACTACATCTAACTGGGCCAGTGAGATTGGGAACTTTTTCAGATTTATGTCAAAGAGATATCTTTGGGTATTTTGAGAATATAGATCCATAAGTCTTTGGCTATTTGTTTTTGATATTTATATTGATAATTGAGGACATCACGAAAGCTGCTAAGGCTGTGAAATATGCTTTGATTTGGAGAATGACATCTTCCTGAAGTCTGTAAATAGCTACAAAATGCTGGAACAGTGCATTCTTGCAAAAACATCTGTGTATATTCCAAAGTTTAGCTAAAACAGTTAATGACATAACAATCAGGGCTGTGTTAAGGGAACAATGTATTCTTTGCAACAGTTGGCTAATAACAACATATCTAAAGCATAGACCCTACCAGAAGTACCAGTTGTAGAGTTAAAAATTCTTGCTCGTCTGAAGTTAATGATAACAAAAAAGTTTTGCTGAATGAAAGTCAACTCAAAGGAGATTTTCTTTTTTCAAATTATTGTTTTACCCACTGATCAAGTAGCAGAAGTCCCTTGACATGGGGGAATTAGCTTTTTGCTCCCAATTGTAATTTCAAGAAAGCCATAGGCTTTAAAAGTAATTTTCTTGGAACATTTGAAACCCAAGGGACTAAAAGATTGAACCACTCATGTCGTTTTCAACTGATACAGTTCTTTGTTAAGATCCTTTCCTGCTGTTTTCCAAACATTAATAGTCATATGTGCAGTGTCATGGATTTAGGGAAGATTTCCATAGGAGGAAATGTGTTAATATTTTCATTCTTTCCATCATTTGAATCAACTGAGTTGAAGCCAAGCAGTGTCCTGATGTTGCACTGCACTCAGACGGAAGAACATGACTTATGATCCTATGTTGGCCAGGAAATTACAGTTTAGGGAATCTCGAAGTATTAGGCAGTTGCATTAGTGATATAGAATTACACACAATTGAAATGAAGGTGTGTCAAGAGTTCAAAGACACACATAGGTCAACCATCAGCACATCCAAAGACAAACACAATGATCAACCATCATCTGACACAAACTTGATGGTCAACCATCAGCACATCCAAAGACAAACACAATGATCAACCATGACCTGACACAAACTTGATGGTCAACCATCAGCACATCCAAAGACAAACACAATGATCAACCATCATCTGACACAAACTTGATGGTCAACCATCAGCACATCCAAAAACAAACACAATGATCAACCATGACCTGACACAAACTTGATGGTCAACCATCAGCACATCCAAAGACAAACACAATGATCAACCATCATCTGACACAAACTTGATGGTCAACCATCAGCACATCCAAAAACAAACACAATGATCAACCATGACCTGACACAAACTTGATGGTCAACCATCAGCACATCCAAAGACAAACACAATGATCAACCATCATCTGACACAAACTTGATGGTCAACCATCAGCACATCCAAAAACAAACACAATGATCAACCATGACCTGACACAAACTTGATGGTCAACCATCAGCACATCCAAAGACAAACACAATGATCAACCATCATCTGACACAAACTTGATGGTCAACCATCAGCACATCCAAAGACAAACACAATGATCAACCATGACCTGACACAAAATTGATGGTCAACCATCAGCACATAAAGACAAACACAATGATCAACCAAGACCTGAGACAAACTTGATGGTCAACCATCAGCACATCCAAAGACAAACACAATGATCAACCATGACCTGACACAAAATTGATGGTCAACCATCAGCACATCCAAAGACAAACACACTGATCAACCATCACCTGAGACAAACTTGATGGTCAACCATCAGCACATCCAAAGACAAACACAATGATCAACCATGACCTGAGACAAACTTGATGGTCAACCATCAGCACATCCAAAGACAAACACAATGATCAACCATCACCTGAGACAAACTTGATGGTCAACCATCAGCACATTCAAAGACAAACACAATGATCAACCATCATCTGACACAAACTTGATGGTCAACCATCAGCACATCCAAAGACAAACACAATGATCAACCATGACCTGAGACAAACTTGATGGTCAACCATCAGCACATCCAAAGACAAACACAATGATCAACCAAGACCTGAGACAAACTTGATGGTCAACCATCAGCACATCCAAAGACAAACACAATGATCAACCATCACCTGACACAAACTTGATGGTCAACCATCAGCACCTCCAAAGACAAACACAATGATCAACCATTACCAGACACAAACTTGATGGTCAACCATCAGCACATCCAAAGACAAACACAATGATCAACCAAGACCTGAGACAAACTTGATGGTCAACCATCAGCACATCCAAAGACAAACACAATGATCAACCATCACCAGACACAAACTTGATGGTCAACCATCAGCACATCCAAAGACAAACACAATGATCAACCATCAACCAAGAAAGACAAATAAATCAAAAGAGAAACAGGACAATCTACCCATCAACCCACATCAATTCAACCATCTTTCTACCACTGACAAATATGACTTAGAAATCATCTGATGAAGTTTCAAGAATTAACCAAGAAACGCCCACACAGAAAATTACTGAGGATGTCCTACATGAATGTGATATAAGTGATCCTCATATAATTTCTGAGAAAGTGTAGTCCCAAACATAAAATGTTACATTTGACCTCTTGCTAGAAAGCATGGTCAGTTCATAGCTTTGGTTGTGTGAACTGTGCACATGTCAGAGGGGTACACAAAGTACATGATCTAGACTACCAGTTGTCATATTTTCATCATTGTGAAAGCCTCGGTGGCTGAGTGGGTTAGGTCACTGACTTTGTGTGCTGGTGGTCAGGTGCCTCACTCTGGGAGTGTGGGTTCGAATCCAGGATGGGACTCCACGACAAAAGTACCAAAATTTGTATTTTACTAAGAAAGTGTAATACCAAATAAAACATGTTAAATTTCAGCCCGATTCATATACTTCTGTTCTACCATCATCTTAGTGCTTTCAAAGACTGTTTCAAGAACATGTGAAAGGTCCATTGTGCAACACATTTATCTCAGCAAGACATTGATACATCCGTGAAAAGGGAATACACAGTCTATTTGAGGCACATCACCTCCACCATGCCAGTGTTGATGAAATGCATGGCAAGTGTTCACACAGTTGATCATGTTTAATGTACAACAGCAGCCTCACCATGTCAAGGGACTTGCTTATCTACATCCTCTCTCTGGGACTGGAATCCAACAGATGCTTGCTAATTGATTTTTATGTGCTGAAGAGAAGTGAGAGAAGAATATGAAGAGCTTCTACTTCTTCATCCTTTTTAGCATTACCAGAGTTCATCAGAAAATGGGGGGCACGGGTGGCCCAGTCGTTTAAGGCGCCGCAATTCGCTGTGCAGAGTTGCGTCCCTTGGACACGCCAGAAACCTATGATTGTGAGTTCGAATACCGGAACGCCCCAATTTTGTTTCTAGGTTTGTCAGCACCATACCCGTGCTCGTGGGTTTCACCAAAGTGGTAAACGTCTGCGACCTGCATCACTCTGGGCTTTCCTCCCACATTAAGCTGACAAGCCATGATATAACTGGAATACTGTTAAGAGCAGTGTTAAACCAAACTCACTCACTCACTACTCGTATGATAAGAGACTTTCTCTGATAAGGTTTAAGGTTTATGCCTAGTGACTCCATGTAAAATCAATGAGCCCTTACTGTGCATTTTATTGTGAGTGCAAAACAATGTAGTATATCATGTTGAAAACCTTTTAGCTGTACAAGACCTTTGGCATAAAGAGGTTCAGAGGTGTATTGGATCTCCAAGTTCTATTTTACATGTTTGCATCCTTGGAGGGGAGAAATGGCACACTGAGTTCCTACTTGTCAAGTCAAGCCTGTGATTTGTGGGGAATTTATTGATTTTTCTCCCCTCCAACTGTGACTGGACTCTTCCTGAGCTAGAATATGTGTACTATGAAGACTGAACATGCTGTGAACCTTTGAATCATTAATACAGCCTCATTTATCAATGGCATGCTGTGTTGCTATTTGTCAAAAGGCCATTGGACAGTAGTAGGAGTCATTTGACCAATGGCCAGACAATCGCTTCCTAGCTAAGACAGTTGGCTTCAGGAGCTATTCATGACTTCAAATGTTCAGGATTTATGTCCGCCTTCGTTGAAGACTGAAGGATTTCGGGATTAATTAAGTGAAGGTATTATTCTTAGCCAGAGGGAATTTTTATTGAATTGACAGAGAAAGTGATGGATACCACAGTCCAAAAATTCTAGTGGTGGCATTCTATTCTAAGCGTGCCTCTGGCAGATAGGATAGTGGAATCCCTGCAACGTGGAAGGCATTATGGAGTCAAGTAAAGCTGTATTATACATCACCTGACTCTGAATGAAAGAGAATTTTAGGACATGCTGTGATCCACAGATACAGGCCTTTTATTAGGATTTTGCATTTCATTTTACAATAATTGTGCAATTTCTTTGAAAATGTGTCACCAAAATATCACAGTCACACTGTTATCCTACATTTACTATTAGTATGCCCGATCGTCTGTAAAATCTCTGAATCAATTAAGGTATAGTATGCTTCAGAAAGGGGATTGGGGAGGGGGGAGCTATATCGTTTAGGAATCTCATTTGTTTTATGATGATGATGATGATGATGATGATGAACTTTAGTTGATGATGATACCTATGCTGCTTGATGTATACTACTCCAAAGAACTTGAAGAACACCCAATTATTTCATATTACTATAGTTCGTCTCTCATGCCACGGTACCCACATTTTGTCATTTCATTGATCGTTACTGAGTAAAATGTCAGATGTCCAGGGTTTTCACTCTCTAAGGTTTCACTCGATCCTATATCACTGTAAGCACAAGATATGGGCATAACACATATTACCTATATTGGGAGTTGAACCCTGGTTTTGTCATGACAAGCATCCACTTTACCAACAAGGCTACCACCACCCCTCACTACAAAAAGTGCAATGAATACAAATCCATGCAATCAACATTTTACATATAGACAGGTTCTTGGCTGTGTGCTTCATCACCTTTAGACAGCCTCATCGCTCCAGTGGATAGAGCATCTGACCAGAGAGCTGAAGGTCAGTGTTTAGAACGCAGGCCACTTCATATCAAACATCCTTAAAAATGAAACTTGTTGTTACCCTTCCTGGCACTCACATTAACAGGATGAAAAGACTTGACAGAATGAAGTATACTGTGTCTGAGTGGGGTATTCATGTTAAACTATTCATGTCTACTACTACAAAACTAGACTGCCATTAGGACAGTTCTGTCGGTGACATTGTTTGTCGTTCTGTTTTATGTTTACAATCAATTAGATAATTGGGACAGTGAAATGAACCTTCCTTCCTCAGATGTTGGTTTACTTTAGATTGAAGAAGAAAGCTTATTTCAGTCTCACTTGTTTTGCATGAACATATACCACAGTGTATGCATACTCATTAAGTAACAAATAAAACAACCAATCGCTCAGCGATTTATGAGAGACATTAATTGTAAAATACAAAATGTGCTAAAATGTACATATATACAGATATAAATGTCAAGGCAGGTTCTAGCAGTGTGAGAGATAAGATCAGGGTGGGCTAAAATATGGTTAGATATTACTGTTTGTTAAAATGTCAAAATCTGGCCACATTTCCATGCTAGCCTTGATGAGATCCCTGCGATGATCTGTTTAAGGAGGACATGTTGAGAGAACATGGTTTTCATCTTCAATGGTATTTATAAGTTAAAACACAATATCTTCTCTAAATGAATGTTTTCATATCGCCCGGTTTCAATTTGTAAGGGTGCCACTCCACATCTAAACTTGGCCATAGCACTTCTATGTGCTTTTGGTATGCGGCAGCTGGCATAACTCCCTGTTGTATAGCTTTCAATTCGGAGATATCCGGTGTTTTAGTAGATCTATACTTCCTCTGAATGTGGGCCTACATCTGCAACCCCCCAACCAGCTAGTAAGTGGTCCATAATTAAGTAATGTTGACAAACACTTCTAACGATCGTAAAGCATAACACTCTGTTCGTATTGATGGTTATGTTTCAATAAATAGAATAACTTGTGCAGTTTTAATGATACCCGAGTGACAGACAAAACAGTTTATGGCTTTCTCATCACCATGTTATTCTTGGATACGGAACTAAACAGAATAATAAATAAGCTCCAATTGGATGGGCCCAGGTGGTCTGCTAGCACTATAAGACCGGCAATAGTCTGGACTAGTACAAGCAGCCACACATACACACGTTACACTTACACTCCAATTGGGTGGGGCCAGGTGGTCCACTAGCACTACGAGACTGTCATTAGTCTGGACAAGTACAAGCAGCCACACATACACACGTTACACTTACACTCCAATTGGATGGGGCCAGGTGGTCCGCTAGCACTATAAGACCGGCAATAGTCTGGACAAGTACAAGCAGCCACACATACACACGTTACACTTACACTCCAATTGGGTGGGGCCAGGTGGTCCGCTAGCACTATAAGACCGGCAATAGTCTGGACTAATACAAGCAGCCACACATACACACGTGCATACATTTCACTATATGAGAGAATGCAATGTTATACTCCATTTCATCTTTAACACCTTGAGATGATTCTATTCTGATGAACCTGTTTTAGTGGACATTATCCGCTGGATTTCCATATGTTTTAAGCCAGAAATCATTGAACTGAAGGTATCCAATGGCAATGAACCAAAAGTGGGATTTCAGTAGCCAAACTCCATTTCCAAATTGCACCAGGCAGGGGGGATGTATCATCTCTGGATGAGGCTTGTTTGGAATTTGTTTCCTGAGCCGCACCTTGAGTTTTTAATTGATAGTGACGGTTGGGGAGTGAACATCCGTATCAGCTTATTATGGCCGCTCCATTGGCTTGTTGAGATATATGTAAATAAAGGCAACGAAACGTGTTCAATAATCGTAAGAAATCCTCGAGTCCATTGTATAAGTCGGACTACATCAGAGGCATGTGTCCATGAATCATTAATGAAGCCCTATCTGTGACATTGTACATATATATATCCTGGTATTCTGCTTGTGTTGAGGCTGTCATATAATTCTTGACAACAAGGTAGGATTCAGTGGGAATTTACATGAATATTGTCATTCTGGTGCTAGTGAATGGACATAGAGGAAAAGAATGGTGACATTATGATCTGTCACTGTGTGCTTCACATACACATTGATTGGCAGTATGACAAATGCATGCGAATCACACTTTCACACGTTGACATGACCTTCCCTTGGGATCTATTGCTACTGGCAATTCATACTGAGTTTGTATTGCTGGGTATTGTCTGTTGGTCTCCTGCTGGGATCTGTTTGTGACAATCTTTATCATTTGTTCTTCCATTACCCCTAGGGATCCACATTTACCGTATAGTCTGTCACTGATGCATAGTTAGTCTATTGGTTGGTCTGGAGTGACCATTATGGTCATTGGCATGTGAAGGTCATGTGAAGGTCATGTGAAGGTCGGTATTATGACATTGACCCATTACCCTTGGGGATCCAGCGGCACCGTTGGTGTAGACTCAGTTTGTTGGTTGGCCTGGAGTGACCATTATAATATTGGCTTGTGAAGGTCATGTAAATTTATGTCCCATAAATTTATCAATGTTGAAACATAGGCTGGTCTGCTGCCAGTGTCACATAAATTACTGCTGGGAAACATAAGAGGAACATGTGCACATAATATTGAAGTACCCACAGTTTGATGACGTGAAGCCCAAGAAAGCATGACAAATTACACATGACAGGGATTAGTGATGTAGTATTGCAAATAGACTTGAGAGGAATTGAGTGTGAACAAAGATCGATTTTGGGTGGACAGGAATTAAAATATGTTTGACATGCACTTGGTGTATGAGGACATAAATATTAGGTTGCATTTTGCAAAAATAGGTTGCTCTGGTGCATGTTTCATATAGCAAACTCAAACCCTGCAATACAATATTTACTCTCTAATTAAGCTTTCAATTTTATGATGTTCAAGGACACTTGCGATAAGATGGAGATGTATGCCATGTGCTCATATTCACTGAAAAGGTAATTAGGGTAATTATGCTGATTACGGCAACTGATGGAAGATGTAACATTATCGTTCATGAATTATATAAACCTGATATTAGCTGGAAAATTAGGTTTACAGGGTGCTTGTGCTTAAAAATTGATTGGTATTGATCAATGAGGAGTCTTTGTTCATCGTAGAAGAATAAGCGCATGATTAAGCGTGAAGGATAGATTCTGAATAATATTAGTCAATCACGAAATTACTGTGAGCATGACATTTGTGCAAAAATAGTGAGTGTTCCTTGTTCACATTAATAAAGTGGTGCATTGTTGTCTTGACATATTGGAGTTTATTACCCATAGGGTTAGAAATAACCAAATTCACGAAAATCGTATGTGCACTAGTGCAAATATTAATTCACGTGCGCCAGTGGATTCTTTACGTCACCCAGATGGCCGAGATGGCATTGTTGACATCATTCTAATCTTATAGTGACATAATGTTGGCATGACGTCATACTAGAAATGACATCACATGTGAAGGATGTTGATGTCATTCGACAATTATTGTTTTCTAAGAGTGCATTTTTTTAGAATTTATTCCGTTTGCATGAGAGTCAAACTAATTTTACGAAACTTGTGTAAGAGTTTATGTATTACCCTCGCTCTCACTCGGGAAATACAAGAATTCTGACACTTTTTTCACATAATCAGTGTGGTGCATCATATAATAATCTCTATATATACAGTAGGACATGGATATAACAAACTACAAAGGACTGGAGAAATCAATTCGATATATACGTTGTTCGTTATATATGCTTTCACCATCTTGGATAATAATAAGAATCAAAATATGTACAAGGAGATGTGTAGCTGCTATAGTCAGTGATTTTGCTGACGCATTCATGAAACTGCATTGTCGAGATCAGACAAAATATCAAATAATTGCTGATTGTGTTGTTTCGCCTCGATTGTGTTTATTTGCCGCTGATTGTGTGTAGCCAATTGTCAGTGACGCTTGACACTGAGTGAGATTTCTCAATTTGCTATACGCATCATTAATTAGTGGTATTTGGGCTTGCCGGGGATCAGATATCACTTGGCTATGAATGGTTGTTCGCTGTGGAGAGTTTGTTATGTACGTAAATTTTATATGATAATATAGAGGAGATAAATCGGTGATCTTGTAACAGTTTGTTCTATCCGTTTATTCACTCTATCCATATTTGTAATATCTGTGTTCTACTGTATTGTCATGCCAGACATTGATCATCTTCCTGAGGAAACAGTTAACGGATTGTAAAAGTCCAGTTTCCATCCTTGCAAAACTAGGCTGGAATTTCATGGCTTGATCGTAGCACCACCATGTCCCTCCTATTGACCAATCAGATTCCACCACTCATATCACTTGCATTTGCTTCAAACAAAATGGCAGGACTCCAGTCAAGATGATATGATTGATAATCAAGATCTTGATTGCAATAAAACGGATCTTACCTCATGAAGTGCGTCAAAACACTTGAGCACCTTGATTAAAAGCATCAAAAGATTTGGAAAATATTTGTTGATTCCAAGTTGATGGTACACATACTCTGCAAAACCTGCAAACAACCCAAATCTGCATGGCTGTCGTCATGGTGTTTATGAACCAGATGTCAATTTCATTACGCGATTTTGATTGGACTATGCATAGACTCATTAGTCCAGACAACATTTAACTCCATAATTCAAGCCAAGTTCAGCAAGGGGGGAAACTGGACTTTCAGAGTCAGTTAACTCCTTGGCCTCTTCTGGAAGATGGATATTGATTGACTCCACTATATCAATATATCGTTTGACTCAACTATATCAATATTTCGTTTGACTCCACGATATCAATACATTATTTCACTCCACAATATATCGTTTGACTTCATGATATCATTAATTGTTTGAGACAATGTGCTAAATGGCCCCAGCAGAATCCTTAACATTACTACGGCCTCACATCAGCAGTCTGCTCAGCCTCATACTATAGATAACAAGACATATAGTCATGGTCCCCTAGGACTTGAGGTAACGAGGTATCATTGACAAGATTTTGTCTGTGTCGATATCCGGAAACAGAGGAGATTGAATTGTACCTGGATGTGACGAGGTACATCTGTTATATAAGAGTTGGTGTAATTCGAGATTGAGATGGAGACTGTTCAGCAATGTCTTGTATATGTGACCATTTATCATGATTTGCTTTCACAGATTGAGTGAGATGTGTGAGTGAGCCTGCATATCCTCCTTAGATGCGGAATAGGACAGTCATCATCTGAACATTCCGTGAGCCAAGTGAAGCGGCAGCACTACTGTCAGACTGTCCGTGAGGGGACCTGAGTGGGAGATACCTCAATAACACTCGTTCAGGTATGTCTCGTCATTCAATCTTACCTGCTCGTTCAGGTATGTCTTGTCATTCAATCCTACCTGCCAGGCAAAATAAAACCTTGCAGTGTTTTGACAATTCTTTTTAGAGTAATGTTTTGATAATGTTCGTAATTTCTTTATCAAATGCAGTTTTCAAGTGTGTACTTTCAGTTTATGATCAATATTTCAATCTAAGAGTTTGCAAAGAAAGTATTGTGTTCACTTTTTTTGGTGACTGTCTGCAGGGATGCCCAAGCACTCTACTGATTCTTACCAGTGACCCTGTAAGAAGTGGTCTTCAAAAACCCATACTTGTATTAAGAGGCGATTAACGGGATCGGGTGGTCAGCCTCAAAGATTTGGTTCATTCGTGAAATTGTATCCCAGTTGCATAAGTCGATTCTCTTGATGTCAATCACTTGATTGTCTGATCCAGACTCCATTATTTACAGACCGCCTTCACATTGCTGAGTGCAGTGTTAAACAAACACACAAACAAACACATACCATTTGTGATTTGTTTGGTTCAGGCACTTACACTTTTTTCACGATCTGTAATCCACTTGATACCCGTTCCCCACCTCCTTCAAACTCACATACAAACCCATTTGAGAACTACCATACCCTAGATACTATACGCAGCACTTGAACCTTGTATGAGAAGATCAGTGAAACGTTTAGTCAGACTTTTATGCTCGCAACTTATGAACAAGATACAAAACATTTACCCTTCATTTTATATAAACATCATGTTTATTTCAGAACTACACCCTCCAACACATGAGGCAGGATTAACTAGAGGAAACCACCCTCACCTACACTCTAAGGTCACTTCTGTCACCAAGGTCGTGACAGTATTACAGATCTGTGGGTTTTTTTCTCCAACCGCCAAAATTTCGTTCAACACGTTTAAAGATAATTTCTCCACGGGCATGAACTTCCTGAAAAGGAGGTTCAGCTCGGGAGATCTACAAGGAGAACTACGGGATGAGGACTTCATACCTCCCGTGGCACCCCGGAAAGGCCCCTCGCCAAGTGCCCCAAGCTCGCCCTCAAAGACAACATCAGCGCCTGGTATTGGAAGGGGTTTTTTCTCGGCAAATAAACCTACATACAACCGTGATAGGTGCAAGACCCTGCTTGTCATTGATGACTGTCATACAGATTGGTGAGTAGAAGGCAGAGTTGTGTCCCTTAGATGTGCTAGGATCTGATGATCATTGGTTCATTGGCAGATGGTAATGACCTGCAGCATTATTGACTTGACAACATTAAGCTGACATGCTGTCATAGAACTGTTAAGCTGTTCAACACAGTGTTAAAACATTGTTAAACTTTATTGTATTTTTCCTGTTCTCACATTAGGCCTTATGCAGCCAACCAAAATGACACTGAAATTCGAAAAGATAACAAGACTTTTGACAACTTTTGGAGTGGGTGACTTGTACAGTTAGGTAAAATGAAAAAAAAATTGGCCCTGTAATATGTATAAAAAAAAATTATCCCAACAAAAAAAACCAATCAATTACCTTTCGTTATCTTGTCATGTTAAAACTTGCTTGATTTTCGTTCATTAGCAGCAATACTAATCTGGAAAATCATTTTTATGAATTTATTACCAAATTTGAATTTTAGGCCAATTTTTGTTGTAAATCAACTAATTAAAGGAAAGGCTGTAGGTAAGACCAATATTCTTTTAACATTGGCATGCGAGTCTGAGAACGAATTATGCTTTACTTATTTTGTAGAATTTTCATTTAAAACCTATTCATTCAAAAGTTTCTTTTGAGGAAAATGGATTAAGTGACCAGTGATGGAGACACAATACAGGATAATGACATTAAATCTTAATCTAACGGTAGTAAGTTTGAATGTGTTTTATTTGGTTTGTAGTTAACAAGCAGTCAATATTATGTTTGTGCATAAATGAATAAAAAATTCAAGTCAAAATAGAGAATTAATAGGATTTTGATAATTTATTTCATCATTTAAATATAACTGGTACATCCAACAAGATGTTAAATTAGCACTGTTGATGGAGGAAATGAAATGTGAAACCTGTTACTGATATCAAATCTTTATTCTGGCATCTTTGTTCTGTATACACGATGCTGACTAAGACATTGTTGTAAGAAACATTATTAATCTGCTAAAAATGTAACTATTCAAGTAGTTTTGTTTGTACTTTATTCTTCTTGTACTGTAAATATGATAGTTTCACTACTACTGTATAAGAAATGCATCCTTTGAGTCGAGCAAACAGGAAAAGTGACATACATCAACCAAATCACTGAGCCTGACCACCCAATCTTGTTCATCACCTCTTGTGACAAGAATTTGACCAATTCTAACCCGGATCTTCATGGGTAGTCAGGGTGTGAATTCATCATGGGGAGACACAGGTTTATTTCTCCGTGGATTCAACATGCAAAGTTTCTTCTTCTCATCCCCCAGATCCTGGTTAAGAGCATCAGTAAACCGTTATAACACAGCTGGTGTAAAACTTGACAAAAAGTTTCACGATTTGCTATCAGGAAGAACTAAGACCTTTAATGACTGCATGTTAAACAGACCATGTGTCTTTAATACAGATCAGCTTCCCAACAAGCTCTGACATGCTAGCGTCAGTGACACCCAAGGAGCCCCTAATGCATTTAGAGTGGCCCTGGCTTGGAGAGAGACCCTGCCGGTTCTAATGTGTCCTGTCACCGACCTCAATGTTCCTCAACATCACTCAATTAACCGAGGATGCAGTGACACTCTGCAGGCTGGCTCTATTTAATTGGATATTGATGAAACAATAAGAGAGCTGTATTTTTAACGTTACAAGGCAGACGTCCTGTTTGATCCTTGTCATAATATTCTCTAAACCATTAGGATTTGTATTGGCTCGACTGGTCGTGGATGGTTGAGGTAAAATTGCCATGCATTGTCTGTCATCATTCTGTACGTCATTCTACCCATTTTTTATTTTTGTATGTTTATTGGTGGGCTCCTAACCTAATTAATTTGGGTCTCAAACGTATAATTAGGGCCCTGGGTGGGTCTCAAAGTGGTGTCACATCTCTAGAGCCTGTAAGCCATTCTAATCAACGTTTCTCCTGTAGTCAACTAGCCAGAAGAGATACTGTTTTCCTTATCATCTTACCATTCATTGGTCAATTGACATGGGCAATAGCTTCAGGTTTATACGTTCAATTTTAACACAGTAGATTGCCTTTTACTTACAAATATTTTTTTATTCCAATAATGTGACATAATAACAGTCAAAATACCAAACTCCTTGGTAAGTGTGGAGCCGGTTTGGTGCACAGCGCACAGGTGGCAAATCAGGTGCAGGTCAGCAGCTTGACTCCTTAGAGTTTCTAGGTTTTCGGTCCTGCCCCACACTGAAGCACATGTGTCACATTAGAATATACCTCGGGGGCACGTGTGGCCCAGTCGTCTTAGGCGCCGCTATTCGCTGTTCAGAGTTCCGTCCCTTGGGCACACCAGAAACCTATAATTGTGGGTTCGAATGCCTGTTGGCCCCGATTATATTTCTAGGTTTGTCAGCACCATACCCCTGCTCTCGGGTTTTACCGAACTGGTAAACGTCTGAGACCTGCATCACTTCGGGCTTTCCTCCCACATGAAGCTGACACCCTGCGATATAACTGGAATACTGTTAAAAGCGGCGTAAAACCAAACTGACTGACTCACTAGAGTATGCCTCTGGTCACTCAGCGGTGAATAGGCACCTGGTGGAATGAGATGGTAATGTGAGTGTTAATCTTTGAGCACCTCCCCGGCTTCTTGGATTGTGTACTCCCCAGGGAGCTGAGAATGCACACTGATCCAGTGGCTGGGGTGATAAAAAGATCTATCTTGGTCAAAGTGGTTTGGAGTAAGAATAGGTCACCAGCAGCCTGTGCTGATCGTAAGTGGCGACTAAATAGATCGGGTGGTTAGCCTCGGTGACTTGGTTGATTGCAAACAAACTCAAGATACAGCTGTATGGATGTTTGGTATGGAGATCCACATGTCTTCTGATCGCTGCACACATGATTTTGTCGAAATTAATTAAAACAATATTAAAAGGAATTTTGAATAAAATTAATGAAATAAGTTACAAACATAAGTCTAGATATACAATGAACACTTTTTATAGCAAGACAGTGTAATTACATAATTAATTTGCGTAATTCAGTATGGATTCATTGACATGGTATTTCTGGTGTTACGTGCTCACGGTAATATCTTTCCGTGGGGAAAAAAACATCCAAACACATTATTTTGTTTATAATGCGCACCCCCTTCTACACAGCTGTGTGCAGAGTTGCATCCCTTGGGGACGCCAGAAACCAATTATGTTTCTAGGTTTGTCAGCACCCTCCAGTGCTCGTGGGTTTCACCGAAGTGGTAAACCTCTGAGACCCGCATCACTTAGGGCTTTCCTCCCACCAAGCTGACACGCCACGATATAACTGGAATACTGTTAAAAGCGACATTAAACCCAACTCACTCACTCACTCCCTCATTATCCACGACTTTAACAATGTGAACACGAAGTCAGAGACAGTTCCAATATCCATCTTTGAACTCTGCCTGCCAAGATTCCTGGTCTTGACAGCGGCTGCAAGTCAAATAGAGTTTTCTTTCATTCTGTCATGCAGGTTTCAGACGAGTGGCTCATCATGTATGCATAGCATCGGGTATTTGTGGTTCGATCAATGTGATACCTGGCATGAGGTTACCGAATAGGGTAGAGTGTCCACGATATCTGTACACGCTGCGACATGTGTCTCCACGCCATGGTGTTACATCGTGGTAGTTGACTCACACAGAAGCTAATTGGCGCAAAGCTTCCTTGTTCCAAGCTTGGATTCATGCCTTGATGTACCATGTACTGATAGTAGACATTGATTACCGTATTCAACGTAATAAGCGCCCTGCTCTAATAAGTGCCCATGGCAATAATTGCTAACATATTGACTAGTGAACAATCCCAATTAGCACCCCTTCCGATTGATCAATGTACGCAAGACTTATTTATTCGCTTATAATACGCACTCGTGTGTTATATGCACCCTTAATAATGGGCAATGAAATTCTGGAAAAATATATATGTCGTACATAAAC
Organism: Haliotis cracherodii; assembly: GCF_022045235.1. Lineage (NCBI taxonomy): Eukaryota > Metazoa > Mollusca > Gastropoda > Lepetellida > Haliotidae > Haliotis > Haliotis cracherodii. The sequence continues at coordinate 22,414,714 of NW_027266319.1, forward strand.
ATTTCAGGCTGTCAGCATAAACCACGAAATTTATCTTTCAACTCTGTTTTTTTCCACCAAATTAATATTCTAATAAGAGCCCCATATTTCTAATTTTGAGAGCGCCCTGGGCGCTTATTACGTCGAATACGATAAGCCAAATTGTATTCTATTTTTGTATAATGGCTCACACAGGAAGAGATTTATTTCTTGTTTTATGAGATGCAGGAGGGAAATAAACATATTGTTTTGTTGAATTTTTTTTCTCATAGTGTTTTATTTCTTTCCACATGAATACAGATTCGAAGCAGACATTTCCCTATTCACAAGGTAGTAATTCTTGAATAACGATACATCCTCAGAGGATGTAATATATTCAAGAGTTATATTCACCACATATTTTCTGTTTCACAACATATCACAGTATTTCTGTTCTTGCAGGGTAATTGGGTGTGATGCTGTTATCAACTGACATTATTAACGGCTCTGTCCAGGAGGTTAAAGTATCGTAAAATTATTGTCCCCCTGTGTGACATCATAATCGATGTAACTATCATCAATCAGGGTTTTTAAGCCGACTCATTGCTGAGTATATTTTAATATATCGGTCAGTATTGTACACAACCACCAGTAGCTAAAGTGAAGACTAAATCCTGCTTGGTTAGCAGGAAGCAGAGGCACTCAGCCCCTATGATCCCCAGCGAGGTGGCCTAGCTTTGGTTACTGGTGGCCTATGGCCCATGTTTTAAAACTGTAAAAAATGATATGTTTCATAAATTGTTTTTAACTATAACTTTGCATAAATGACACAATTGAAAATATAAGAAATTGGTATTGTTGCTATATGGCTGAAATAACATTTAATTTTAACTCACTCACTCACTCTTGCAGGGTGATTTATGGTTCCAGACCAATTACCCATAGTGAATATTGAGGCATTCACTGGTCACTGGCCCTGCATTCAGTTTTGAAGCCCTTTGGTGAAATATTGCTAAAAACAGCATAAAACCAAGTCCCTCACCCACTCAGATCAAACACCGGAGACATAATACTACAGAATAGGACACACCGAGACACTGTGAGTCGAGAGACCAGCCTCGACCTTCTCCACAGGATGCGTTGCAGCTTTCTGCGATAGATTTAAGTAAGATATCGTGGTCGACAGGGACTTGGATTGCATTTGTGGTACAAGCATTGTGTTATAGTGTCCACGAGGGAGATAATATTGATTGTACGAGTTAGGACCCTGTTGTGGATTCCGGCTCCCCATTACTGAGTAGTGAGAGGAAATAGGGCACACATCAACTTAGCATTGTGGGATTGATATTTGTCCTACTAATGAATTCCTGACATCAAGTGTGAAATATTTTGTAGTTGGAGTAAGTCTTGTAACATTGTTTCCTGATGGTAACAACCTTTTTTGCAATTGTGCAGAATCAGCAGAAAAGGACAGTAGGCGTTTCTCATATGCTTAAAGCTCAGTCAAATGTAATTGGTGACCTGACCCTATCCCAGGAGGTCGACCTTCTTGTCTGGCTGATATTTTGTAGAGGCAGACCAGTGAAACCAATTGATGCCATTGTCTGGTTGTGGTTGGTTTCATTGACAATTTCTCTCTGTGATCTTTCAACATATGAACTAATGATGTAGAGACTCCTTTAGTTCTCCATTATTGTTAGATAGCCTGATACGGGTACTGCTCCCAGCAATCAAAGATCCTGGTTTATTGTCAAAGGAACATGTATCTCTTGAGGAACCTAGTCAACAGCAAAAGATTTTTAGTGTCAAAGCCATAAGGATCAATATCAATACCACAGATGTTTTGTAAATGGAAATAATATGTGAAGAGTTGTCTATGGCGGGTAGTAACAAGATGTCTGGAGGGGCGTTGGAGAGTGGGTGATATGATTGCGGTGTGCTTGTTCATTGTAAATATGGAGAGCCAAGTGGAATACAGGGATCTTACAGAATGTCTGAAAGGATGTTTGTCAGATTGGATCTTGAAAGACAAGTTGGGTTTATTTTCGGCATGGAATGGTCTGGGGCTTGCAGGAACAAGCCACCTTCACTTTGACTAGCTGATCTCACATAATCACTACTTGACTTGCTCCTTGAGTGCCAACACTTGGGATGCTTCAAATTTCCTGTTAACTGTGAATCAAATATTTGACTTTTTAACCAAGTTTATGACCAATCAAAATAGGTATATCATTAAAATTAGACTTAAAATATTATTCTTTATGATATATATTTTTAATCTGAGCCAGTGTTGACTTTTTAGACTTATTAACCAAGTTGATGACCAATCAAAATAGGTATATCATTAAAATTAGACTTATAATATTATTCTTTATGATATATATTTTGAATCTGAGCCAAATTTTCACCAAATTACAGACAAATAGATGGTTAAAACTTCTTTTTAGTCAAACACAGCTCTTTTAATTTTTTTTTTGGTAGTTCAGATCAATTGACCAGATGGAAAAAAATAATATGAAACTATGTACATTGAGCACCAGGCAACATAAACAGGTAGAGCAACAAAAGTCAGAAAAGATCCTCCATTCCCTGCCCAAAGATGAAATGATGGTCGTACATCAAGAAATTCACAGAGGCTGCCAGTTGCTGCAGAGTCTTGCAAGGAAATGGTGTGAAGAGTCTTCATATCTCTATGCTGAGAGAGACCCGTGGAGATCCGGGGTAGGATAGGTCTTCAGCAACCCATGCTTGCCGTAAAAGGCGACTATGCTTGTCGTAAAAGGCGACTAACGGGATCGGGTGGTCAGGCTCGGTGACTTGGTTGATACATGTTGTCATATCCCAATTGCGTGGATCGATGCTCATGATGTCAATCACTGGATTGTCTGGTCCAGATTTGACTATTTTCAGACTGCCGTCATATAACTGGAATATTGCTGAGTAAGGCGTAAGCAAAAAAACAACCAACCAAAGTCAAAACATGAGAACTGTGGTAATAAAGATATGTGCTACAACTGCTTCAGACAAGTGGGCACTGAAGTAGACACGGATATGTCACGATCACTTCTTCTTCCTGATTTGATAGTGATTCAGAAACACATGCTTGTGACATTGTCGTGATGTCAATCACTGGATTGTCTGGTCCAGACTTGATTATTAACAGACTGCTGTTGTACAGCTGGAATATTGCTGAGCATGGCATTAAACAAACAAACAAACCAATGCTGAGAGGAGGCAATCTGCCCTACATATGCCCATGACATTACATGTCTGATGTCAGAGTATATGGTCTTACTCCCACCTCCACACAGAGAGACTTCACTGGCGTGGCAGCCACCCTGTATGTGCCTCCAGTGTATGGTGAGGTGAGGTGAAATTGGGTTTAACGTCGCGTCCAAGATTATTGCACTTATATATCGACATGCATGCATGTGTGTGCGTGTGTGGCTGCTTGTACTAGTCTGATGCCGATTTATAGTGCTAGCCCACTGAGATACCGTGCCGAAGTTTAACATAATTACCCCACTCAGACACAGTATACTGACCAGTCCCTGTTTTAGCCCCTTAATGCCGAGCGCCAGACAGGGTAACAACAAGTACCATCTTTTAACGTCTTTGGTATAACGCTCCGAACCCCAGGTCTTCCACTCTCCGGGCGGACGCTCTATTACTAGACCACGGAGGCGGTCCTCCAGTGTATGGGGCCCGGAAGGACATGTATATTGATCCATCAGCTTGGCCAGTGATGCATGACATTCCTAGATGGGATACATCTGTAATTCACTCAGAGAATCCTTCTCCTGAACATACTGGAAGAGTTGTAGAGCCTTTGAGGTCGGGTGCAGCAGTCTAATTGAGGAACTGGCCTGGATGAAGATTGTGTAGGGATGTATGATATACTCTCATCGTGGGCAGATGACAGGCAGTGTTATCTCAATGTGGATTTACTGCCTCACTGACGTTAACTTGATCCTTGAGATGTAGAACATTACCTATACACCTCATATCTTATTGTCTGTGGTGTTAAGATGTGTGGTATGACATGATTACAGTTTAAACTGCTGTGTGATAGTATGAGGTTTAATAGAAGAGTGAATCACCAGTCTTGAATGTGTGAAGCTCATTTCTGGTGGCCAAGCCGTGATATTGCTGGAATATTGTTAAAAGTAGCAGGTATTAAATTAGTAAGTAAGTAAGTCTTTATTCAGTAAGTAGTGTAGGCCATTGTCCTGTTCTACATCAAAGTGTATACAACAATGAGAGCGATATCATCTTCCTGAGGCAAGGGAGTTAACTGACTATAAAAGTCCAGTTTCCACCCCTGCCAAACTAGGCTGGTATTATGGAGTTACATTTTGGCTGGACTAACGAGTCTATGCATTTCGGTCGACTGCAGGATTTGCAAAGCATGTGCACCGCTAGCTCGTTGTCAACAGATATTTTCTAAATCTTTTCATGTTTTTAATCAAGGTGCTCACGTGATTTGGTGCACTTTGCGATGTAAGACTCGTTTTATCACAAGTTAGATCTTGATTATCGATCAGATCGTCTTGACTAAGCGCCACCGTTTTGTTTGAAGCAAATGCAAGTGATACGAGAGGTTGAATCTGATTGGTCAATAGGAGAGGTATAGAAAGGACATAACTCGTAATAGCCACTGGTGGCGCTACGATCGAGCCAAGGAATTCCAGCCAAGTTCGGCAAGGGTGGAAACTGGACTTTTAAAATCAGTTAACTCTCTTGGCTCATGAAGATGGAGAGATATATACATGTAACAAGACAAGTATTCATATAAACAAAGATCTAAGGCCCAGAGATTTGTAGACATAAGTGGCTAAGTATTTCAGAGTAGGTACATTTATTGAAGACTTTACCATGTTAAACTAATGTTAGGATGGATTGACACTGAATTTCTGATGAATGTACTTATATCTCAGATTATTACCGGTATAAACATTGCATATTAGAATAAAATTATATTTATCCTCCATATGTTGACGTTTGCAGATTTAACACAATCTGTCTTCTTTAGGCACTTTAATATATCTGCTGGTCTCAATTCTGAGCTGGTGATTGTAAAAGGCAAAATAGCAGTGATTAAATTATATGAATGGATCACTGAAAATCAGTGATGACACCAGGTGATCACAGAAAGGGTGTCCATGTCCTGCCCAACTGGTGTATATAAAAACAAATTGAATAATTTTAAATAATTTGAATTTGAAATTTTGAATTTGTTTATATTTTAATTTTAGGTATTTAAAAAAAATTAGAAAGAAAGTGGGGTCCATCTTCAGCACATCTGTTCACATGCCACTTTATTAAAAAAACTGCAAAAATTTGCACATGCAGTGGACTCTGCAGTTTGAAACACTAATCAAAAATGTATATTAAGGAGGGGACATTTGGTTCTGTGTGGCTTTTCTTCTGTTTAGATGAACAAAATTCTAACTGGAGTGGTAGAGAAATGAAGCCGAGTTGTTTTAGAAACCTGTCATCTGATTGGCTCCAGAACCCATGCATCTTTCACTATCACTGGACAGTCAAAGTTAAGTCAGGGTTCACCTAACTTGACCTCTTGTGGAAGGTTTGTGAGAAATGATCTAATTATTATGAGATTCTTCTTATTAGTGAAGAAAATTAAGAAAACAAATTATGGGAAAAGTAAATTTTTCAAAAAAATATGATTATGCTGTGCCTGTCTGGAACTGGCAGACAATATATCCAACACTGTGGTCAATGATTAGTTTTAACTATTGGCCAATTATCACAGAAAAATAATTGTCTTTTACACTTTTGACTAATTCCTAAGACTAATATACCAAATGCTGAATTTTCCGGGTAATTGATGTACCGGGTAATTTGCAATCCTTCCATGTAAGGGAAGACAGAAGTCAGGTTACCCGTCATTTTCCAAATGTCACTGCAACTTTATGTTTACTTTTTGATTAAAACAACAAATATCATTTGAGACAATGCCAAGAAAAAGGAGAAATTATGGAGGTATGATGAATGAAAGTAAGGCATAATCTGACATTTTCTTCTATTAATGTCAGACTTGAAGTCACAGATCAATAAAAGGGGCTCTTAAATATGTGCTGGTGTGACTAACGACACGTTGCATGGGTCCGCATCTACAGGAGAGATTGGGAACTGCCAGTTATTTGACAAGCACCATGCCAAGATGTGGGTAGGGTAGAATTAAGGTGCAATTACGGCTAAGAAATATTCATCTGTGAAAAACTAGGTCGACCATTTCTGTACATGCTTGAACATTTCATCTTTTTAGGAAATTTGAAACTATTTCATATTTCTGTTGCTATGGTTACTTAAATATATGAGGAATATAACAATATCCTTGTCAAATATTGTTATGAAATAATACAATGTTTCATGTGTATTTGAACATTTTTTTCTTTGGAATAAAACTGGACCTATATTTCATACTTTTGTTGCTATGGTTACTTAAATATATGAGAAATATCAAAAATTTCCTTGTCAATTATAGTCAGGAAACAATACAGTATTTTGAAGACATGAGTAATCATTGATATTTTAAAAAGCAATATCACAGTGTGTTTTTCAAAATGATTTCATTCATTAGGCTACAGTAAATTAAGATTTTCATCCATTTTGAAAAAAACAATTGTGCATGAGGCATTTTATTTTAATGTTTATATTTTCCAAACAGACTGCTCAGGAAATCTGTGAACAGAAACTGTCAGTGAATGTGACTCACATGAAGTGAGAATGTTTGGTAGGATGTTTGTGATTTTGTGTATTTTATCAAGTAAGGAAAGGAGGTGTTGCACAAAGCTATTTTCTCCATATGTTACTAAGCAGGTACAATAAATAAAGATTATTTAAGGTGCAGTTTCATTAAAATCAGACCTCAGTTCTCGCTACTGCTTAACAAAGATCTGAGGACATCCCATTAGGGGTCACATCAGAACGACCTTTCATCCCACCAATCAGAGCACTGCTTACCAGATTATGAAAGTGACAGTCGGAATGTGATTTCTAATCATGCAACCTCGAAAACTTTAAATCCATTTCAGGGTTATGTCACAATAAGGTTCGAATTACATCAACAATGCCCTATGGATGACGGTTTATGATTTTTATGAACTCTGTTATTTTCTAACCCTATGGGTAATAAAGGATGTGACGCAGGGTACTTGTGTCCAATCACTTCAAAACATGAATGCTTGCCTTAAAAGGCGACTATGCTTGTCGTAAAAGGCGACTAACGGGATCGGATGGTCAGGCTCGCTGACTTGGTTGATGCAGGCCATCGTATCCCAGTTACGTGGATGATGTCAATCACTGGATTGTCTGGTCCAGACTCGATTATTTACAGACCGCCGTCATATAGCTAGAATACTTCTGAGTGCAGCGTTAAGCAACAAACCAAACCAAAAGTACTAAGAGGACCATTGTTCAAATGTTGGAGCGAGTGGTTTATTCCCCCTTTTATCAGTATTCCGGTTATATACAACAGACAAAAAATATGGCAACTGATGAAGGTGTAATGTTGATAAACATCTGAAAAATTAATTTTGGGTGTGCTGATCAATATCTGGTGCTTCAGCAACCAATGCATGAGAACAAATTGAACACATGAGAACTGTGTTAATAAAGATATGTGCTGCAACTGCTTCAGACAAGTGGGCACTGAAGTAGACACGGATATGTCACGATGACTTCTCCCTGATTCGATAGTGATTCAGAAACACGTGCTTGTGACATTGTCGGAATTGTGCAATGGACTCCGCTTTAGTGGAGAGTTCTTGTGGTCATGGAAGTGTTTTTTCCCACTTTTATTTGCACATGGCACAGCAATAACAGGATGCACTTTTCATGAAAATATAGTAAATTTAGCAATGGTCCTATTTTGTGGTCACAAGGATTGTATAGCTTCTCATTACACATTTCTTGGCTGACACACATTTCCTGGCTCACACACAGTTCTTCGCTGGCACACATTTCTTGGCTCACACACAGTTCTTGGCTGACACACATTTTTTGGCTCACACACATTTCTTGGCTGACACACATTTCTAAGCTGACACACATTTCTCAGCTGACACACATTTCTAAGCTGACACACGTTTCTCAGCTACCACACATTTCTTGGCTCACACACATTTCTTGGCTCACACACATTTCTCAGCTGTCACACATTTCTTGGCTCACACACATTTCTCAGCTACAACACATTTCTTGGCTCACACTCATTTCTTGGCTGACATACATTTCTCAGCTGACACACATTTCTAAGCTGACACACGTTTCTCAGCTACCACACATTTCTTGGCTCACACTCATTTCTTGGCTCACACACATTTCTCAGCTACCACACATTTCTTGGCTTACACTCATTTCTTGGCTGACATACATTTCTAAGCTGACACACATTTCTTGGCTCACACACATTTCTTGGCTCACACACATTTCTCAGCTGTCACACATTTCTTGGCTCACACACATTTCTCAGCTACCACACATTTCTTGGCTCACACTCATTTCTTGGCTGACATACATTTCTAAGCTGACACACATTTCTTGGCTGACACACATTTCTTGGCTCACACTCATTTCTTGGCTGACATACATTTCTAAGCTGACACACATTTCTCAGCTGTCACACATTTCTTGGCTCACACACATTTCTCAGCTACCACACATTTCTTGGCTCACACTCATTTCTTGGCTGACACACATTTCTCAGCTGTCACTCATTTCTTGGCTGACACACATTTCTCAGCTGTCACACATTTCTTGGCTCACACTCATTTCTTGGCTGACACACATTTCTCAGCTGTCACACATTTCTTGGCTCACACACATTTCTCAGCTACCACACATTTCTTGGCTCACACTCATTTCTTGGCTGACACACATTTCTAAGCTGACACACATTTCTCAGCTACCACACATTTCTTGGCTCACACACATTTCTTGGCTCACACACATTTCTCAGCTGTCACACATTTCTTGGCTCACACTCATTTCTTGGCTGACACACATTTCTAAGCTGACACACATTTCTCAGCTGACACACATTTCTCAGCTACCACACATTTCTTGGCTCACACACATTTCTTGGCTGACACACATTTCTCAGCTGTCACACATTTCTTGGCTCACACTCATTTCTTGGCTCACACACATTTCTCAGCTACCACACATTTCTTGGCTCACACACATTTCTTGGCTCACACACATTTCTCAGCTACCACACATTTCTTGGCTCACACTCATTTCTTGGCTGACACACATTTCTAAGCTGACACACATTTCTCAGCTGACACACATTTCTCAGCTACCACACATTTCTTGGCTCACACACATTTCTTGGCTCACACACATTTCTCAGCTGTCACACATTTCTTGGCTCACACACATTTCTCAGCTACCACACATTTCTTGGCTCACACTCATTTCTTGGCTGACATACATTTCTCAACTACCACACATTTCTTGGCTGACACACATTTCTTGGCTCACACTCATTTCTTGGCTGACACACATTTCTCAGCTACCACACATTTCTTGGCTCACACTCATTTCTTGGCTTACATACATTTCTCAGCTCACACACATTTCTCAGCTACCACACATTTCTTGGCTGACACACATTTCTCAGCTACCACACATTTCTTGGCTGACACACATTTCTTGGCTCACACACATTTCTCAGCTATCGCACATTTCTTGGCTGACACACATTTCTTGGCTGACACACATTTCTCAGCTACTACACATTTCTTGGCTCACACTCATTTCTTGGCTGACACACATTTCTTGGCTGACACACATTTCTTGGCTGACACACATTTCTCAGCTACCACACATTTCTCAGCTACCACACATTTCTTGGCTCACACACATTTCTCAGCTACCACACATTTCTTGGCTGACACACATTTCTCAGCTACCACACATTTCTTGGCTGACACACATTTCTTGGCTCACACACATTTCTCAGCTATCGCACATTTCTTGGCTGACACACATTTCTCAGCTACTACACATTTCTTGGCTCACACTCATTTCTTGGCTGACACACATTTCTTGGCTGACACACATTTCTTGGCTGACACACATTTCTCAGCTATCACACATTTCTTGGCTCACACTCATTTCTTGGCTGACACACATTTCTTGGCTGACACACATTTCTTGGCTGACACACATTTCTCAGCTACCACACATTTCTCAGCTATCACACATTTCTTGGCTCACACTCATTTCTTGGCTGACACACATTTCTTTGCTCACACACATTTCTTGGCTCACACACATTTATCAGCTACCACCCATTTCTTGGCTCACACTCATTTCTTGGCTGACACACATTTCTCAGCTATCACACATTTCTAAGCTGACACACATTTCTCAGCTATCACACATTTCTTGGCTCACACTCATTTCTTGGCTGACACACATTTCTCAGCTACCACACATTTCTTGGCTGACACACATTTCTTGGCTGACACACATTTCTCAGCTATCACACATTTCTTGGCTGACACACATTTCTCAGCTATCACACATTTCTTATCTCACACTCATTTCTAAGCTGACACACATTTCTCAGCTACCACCCTGATTTCTTGGCTTACATTCATTTCTTGGCTGACACACATTTCTTGGCTCACACACATTTCTTGGCTGACACACATTTCTCAGCTACCACACATTTCTTGGCTCACACTCATTTCTTGGCTGACACACATTTCTTGGCTGACACACATTTCTCAGCTATCACACATTTCTTGACTGACACACATTTCTTGGCTCACACACATATCTTGGCTGACACACACATTTCTTTGCTCACACACATTTTTTGGCTGTCACCCAATTCTCAGCTATCACACATTTCTTGGCAACAATGCATATTTGCTTGCATGAGCTTCATGCCATAGATACAGACACTATTGTTCTACACATGTAATAACTTGGTGCAAGTAAATGAAAGAATTATTAACCTAGGGTTGATAGATATGTTACAAAAAAGCACCTGTCACTAGTACTGAGGGGAGTTTCTTGTTAGATATTCTGTTGTATTTCTTAGGATTGTGAAAGGATGTGAAAGACATGCAGAGAATGTTTCCAAATTTGATGCATCGGAGCTCCAAAACCATTAAATAGTTCTTGTTGAAACTTTCTATGTCGATTAGTCTAGTTGGGAATTGGCGCCTTTTGATAATTTGGGATTTTTATTCCTTTTATTTTGTTTTGTTTTCATGATATTTCATGATGAAAACAAATTGTTTTCTGTTTCCGGGGCAGAACTCCAAAAATATATGTTGTTGAAACTTGCAGTATAGATCAGTCCAGTGGTGGACTGATGCCTTTTGATGATTTGAGATATTTCTTTCTTTATTAATTTATGTTTCAATGACAACCAGATGGACTTTACTGAAAATTAGAGTAGTGCTCATTTCCAGAGCAGAAAATACTGAACAGCAGTATTTATTTTCTTCACAGAACTATATGTATCCAATGGCAGTTAACTAAATGTTGGGTATAAGTAGCCAAACTCCATTCCCAAATTGCACCAGACCCGGGGTATATGTCATCTCTTGATGACTCTTGTTAAAATTTGTCCGATTTTTTTCCTTTTTCCATACAAATGACCTCTCACCTTTTGTTTTGGTACATGACTTTGGAACCATGCAAGTATGCAGGAACCTAACCATGCATTGTGTTGTAAACCAGAGTGAGTAATTTAAATGGCAGTACCACAGCTAACTACTCGACTTGCAGAGGATGACTAAAAAAGAAAGAATCGTTTCTGGTCAAATGCCAGAAGTTAGAACAAATGAAAGCTCTATATATCTTCCTCAAGGACAACATATATGGGCGATTACTGCCTGTGCTGCTGACACAAAGCCAGACAATGGAGCATACATCACTAGAAATGTGGCGCCCTGTTTCACGAGGCCCATCCTCAGACACACACCGGAATATTCCTGTCTCAGCTTAATGTGCATGACGGGACCGGGGAATCGCTTTCATCTCCATGCATTTGTAGATAACAGCATAGGATGCCGGCGGAGGGATCACGTGTCAGGCTTTATGTCACCTTCATTAGTTGTATTCTGTTGTATAATGTTAGGGTGACCTTCATCAGTTGCATTCTGTTGTATAATGTTAGGGTGACCTTCATTAGTTGTATACTGTTGTATAATGTTAGGGTGACCTTCATCAGTTGTATACCGTTGTATAATTTTAGGATGACCTTCATCAGTTTTATAATGTTGGGATGGCCTTCATTAGTTTTATACTGTTGTATAATGTTGGGGTGACCTTCATTTGCTGTATAATGTTAGGGTGACCTTCATCAGTTTTATAATGTTGGGATGGCCTTCATTAGTTGTATAATGTTGGGATGGCCTTCATTAGTTGTATAATGTTAGGGTGACCTTCATCAGTTTTATAATGTTGGGATGGCCTTCATTAGTTGTATAATGTTGGGGTGACCTTCAATAATTGTATAATGTTGGGGTGACCTTCATTTGCTGTATAATGTTAGGGTGACCTTCATTAGTTTTATAATGTTGGGATGGCCTTCATTAGTTGTATACTGTTGTATAATGTTGGGGTGACCTTCAATAGTTGTATACTGTTTTATAATGTTAGGGTGACCTTCATCAGTTGTATAATGTTGGAATGGCCTTCATCAGTTGTATACTGTTGTATAATGTTGGGGTGACCTTCATTCTTTGTTTACTGTTCCTTTGGAGGTAATCACAAGACTGTTGCTATGGATGCACTGATCTGAAATCAGAGGAATGTGCTGAAAATGTTGGGATTACGCACCACCTTTCTTCATTCTTTGCATGAATGCATGATGTTTGTAGTTGTTCTGCAGAAGATCATGGGGACCTTGAATAACTGAAAAAGTTCTGATGCAACTGTAAGATTTAATATTCATTTATTCAGAACATGGGCGTGTGAGCAATTAGGTCAGGACTTGGTGATTTATTTTGGTTGCCTGAACTTTTCGTGCAAATGAGTGAGCGGGCTTTTATGCAGCATTTATTGTAGCAATAGGACCTTCTTCCCACATCACAATGGTGCAGAGGTGGAAATCTAAGCAATCGTCTCCTAACCCTTGAAGAACTAGGTTTCCTAATTTTGCCTTTCTCATTTCGCTATTGGGTCGTGAGGGACCCAGTGGCCTACATTCCTGTGGAGTTATGTCCCATTAGATCCTTTTTTTGCAATTTTGAATCTGAGTTTTGCCCTGTTTATGATCCTTCATCTGTCTGCTCCATACCAATGTTCATTGGATCCACCAAAGTGGAACAATTCTGTGACCTGCAACAATTTAGACTTTTCCCCCCATATTAAGCTCACACAATGGAATATTCATCAAAGTTGTGTTAACTCACGCATCCATCTTTCAACTGTAATATGATATTGATGTCTTATTTGACAATAACGCGGAACCATCATCTCAGGTTCTGCTTCACAAATCATATGTAGAAAAGACAGCACAGAGATACCTTTCTGTTAACAAGAGCTATCCTACTAAAGGAGCAGTCACCAGCCGAAAGTGAGTGAGTTTTGGTTTTACGCCGCTTTTAGCAATATTCCAGCAATATCACGGCGGGGGACACCAGAAATGGGCTTCACACATTGTACCCAGTTTAGGAATCAAACCCGGGTCTTTGGCGTGACGAGTGAACGCTTCAACCACTATAAGGCTACCCGACCGCCCCACCAGCCAAAAGACAACATCCTTTCTCACTCCCAGGAGCTCCTTCAGCTGCAGCTTAGGAAGATGCCCCATCTTCATCATCTTATTATGCCTAATGCCTAAAAATCTCCTTAGAGACTCAGCCGAGAGTTTCAAAACTGACTAAAATTGCCATTTCTTATAAATTATCTCTTAAATTTCAATTCAGTTAACTTGAAGATATTTGACTTTGTTCAAATAGGAATGACCTTGACCAATCAATATGTTGGCAGCTTTGCAAATTGATTCTCAGAAATCGTCAGTTTTAGACGCTTTGAATGGCATTTCTACAACTCTGTTAATGTTGGTCATGCATTTTGTTATGGCAGAGTTGCGCATTTGATTGGTCATGGCGCTCTACCGAGAGCTGTTTATTACCGGATGACATTTAGATCCTGGTCCTAGATCACATGGGATGAAGTTCAGGCCTGTGGTTAATCATGGTCATCTTCGAGGGCATCAGATAACCTAGTTCCAGTTTTAAGCATGAACCAGAAAAGATCTAACGAATCAAACAAATTGATTAAGTGTGCTTAGTTTGACTTTCAATTCTTTTTCTCCCTCCCCTGTGCAAAAAAGATCACTATTCTTCATTTACAACCCTGATAACCTTTGCTACATGCAGTATTCAAGAGGTGCTGTGAAATGTCAGCACTTAGACCAGACTCATCTTATTTGTTTGAGGATTTTTGTAGTGGAATGTTTTTTTTAAGTGTTATCTATTAAAAATGTTGGATTTTTGGTTTTGGTTTGGTTTGTTGTTTAACGCCGCACTCAGCAATATTCCAGCTATATGACGGCGGTCTGTAAATAATCAAGTCTGGACCAGACAATCCAGTGATTGATATCATGAGCATCGATCCACGCAATTGGGATCCATGACCTGCATCAACCAAGTCAGCGAGCCTGACCACCCGATCCCGTTAGTCGCCTTGTACGACAGGCATAGTCACCTTTTACGGCAAGCATGGGTTGCTGAAGACCTATTCTACCCCGGATCTAATATACAACAGACAAAAAATATGGCAACTGATGAAGGTGTAATGTTGATAAACATCTGTAAAATTAATTTTGGGTGTGCTGATCAATATCTGGTGCTTCAGCAACCAATGCATGCTGTAAGAGGCGACTAACGGGATTGAGGGTCAGACTCACTGACTTGGTTGATGCATGTCATTGTATTTCCAATTGTGTGGATCGATGCTCATGGTACGTGTCAATCACTGGATTGTCTGGTCCAGACTCGATTATTTACAGACTACCATCATATAGCTGGAATATTGTTGAATGCGGAGTTAAACAACAAACAAACAAATCCCCATGTTGGGCGATACATGCACAACACCATGATGACATACTGTTGATAAACTTTTGTCTGGGTGCCCTTGGTCTGGCACCTGAAGAGCTATCCAAAGCTGTAGAATCTACCGACTCTCCCATCTCACAGATGCTCTATTGTCAGGGGGGCTTAGCAGGCCAGACCATTGTCCGTATGCCTTCTTGTCAGAGATAATTGGTGACCTGGGCACGATGTGGTCTGGCATTATCATGTTGATGTTCACAATTACTGCCGATAGTTCTAGCAAATGGAATAACAGGATGCAAAATTTCATCAACATATCGCTGGCCAGTTTGCCTGTGATGTGTGATAGCACATGACACAACCGCCCCCATCCCGATCATGGTCAAGAATTGTTGACCTGGCATACTGCTCACCTCTATGTCGGCATCAACATTTTCGCCCTTTGTGAATCAGAGGCAAAATCTTCATTCATCTGTAAACATGGTGTAATGCCTTTGGTTCACAGCCTGTCCCTGGTGTTGCCCAACCCACCCCAATCTTTGCCGCCTGGGGTAAGCTAAGGTCACACCCTTCACAGAATCTTGCTTTCAGGCGGGCTGCATAGAGCCGTTTTATAATGGCTGAAATTTGCCTTCTGTTATTGTATGGAACTATCTGTTGATAACATGAGCAGATTTGAATCTATTGCAAAATGCAATTAATGTAATGAGACGATGTTGTCCAGGTGTTTTGGTTTTTTTGGTCTCATTGCTTCCACGCCCATTTGGCGGTACTTGTCACGCTGGCGAAAAATTACACTTTTCATTTGCAGAACATTCAGGCAACTTGGGATATTGATGTCCCCCCTCCATTGTACCCACAATTTGCCATCTTGTCTTGTTCACTGAGATACTGCCTCAGAGTCATTTTCAAGCGTGTACCCCCATGGGCACACACTTTAACGCTTCTGTGTGCACATGAATCACATGCTTTTCACTCATGATGTGAAATTTCATTGGGATTAGATGTTGCTTCCAGATGCAATGCTATGGTAAATGTTGAAGTCAGTGATAGCTCAATTCAAATACAGTTCCCTTATTTTTGGTTGGTAGTATTATCACAACATGTCAACTAGATGTGGGAGGAAAGCCTGAAGTGATGCAGGTCTAACTCGTTTAGCACCTCAGTGAACCCCATGAGCACAGGTATGGTGCTGAGAAACCTAGAATCATAATCCAGATGCACAGGGATTCAAACCCTGACAATCGTAGGTTTCTGGTGTGCCCAAGGGATGCAACTCTGTGGACACCCAGACACCGTCAAGTGTTGGAAGAGATAGGCAGGAAAACACCAGTAAGGTGTGATTCCATCATGCCGGGTTGAACCATTTGAATGTGGGGGTGCCCTCAACTTACATACCAAAAGTGGACTCATCTTTTTTTCATTTCTTTTTATATGAGTTCTTGTTGATGAAGGATAAAATTACACATCCATTAATGTTATTAATTTCCCTACCCTGTTATTAGATATTGGACATTAAACATCACAAAATGGCAGTTTGCCCCCAAACAAATTTATTAGCATAAGTATCTCAGCTTACAATATAGGTGATGAAATGCGAATACATAAAAAGTTCTCCCTGAAGGGAATAACTGCAGCATATAAAACATTCCAGGGTTAGAGTGAGTGAGTGAGTGAGTTGGGTTTAACGCCGCTTTTATCAGTATTCCAGTTATATCATGGCGTGTCAGCTTAATGTGGGAGGGAAGCCTGAAGTGATGCAGGTCTCAGACGTTTACCACTTCGGTGAAACCCACGAGCACGGGTATGGTGCTGACAAACCTAGAAACATAATTGGGGCGAACCGGGATTCGAACCCACAATCATAGGTTTCTGGTGTGCCCAAGGGACGCAACTCTGCACAGCGAATCGCGGTGCCTCAGACGACTGGGCCACCCGTGCCCCCTTCCAGGGTTAGAAATTGTGAGTGCAGATGGTATGTTTAAGACCTGTGGATACCGGAATTAAAAAAGGTATCAATCTCAATGTGAAGAAAGGACGCAAACTGTTTTTAACTATACAGCTACTGAATATCTAGCCTCGGTGAATGACATTTACAGAGTTCAAAGATGGATCAAAAGAATTCTTCTCATTGGCACACTAAAATGTGATAGGGCACATCTAAACTTCCTAGTGTACCCTGTGGCACACTAGAGCATTAGTGTCCCCTGTGGCACACTAGAACATTAGTGTCCCCTGTGGCACACAAGAACATTAGTGTCCCCTGTGGCACACTAGAACATTAGTGTCCCCTGTGGCACACTAGAACATTAGTGTCCCCTGTGGCACACTAGAACATTAGTGTCCCCTGTGGCAAACTAGAGCATTAGTGTCCCCTGTGGCACACTAGAACATTTGTGTCCCCTGTGGCACACAGGAACATTAGTGTCCCCTGTGGCACACTAGAACATTAGTGTCCCCTGTGGCACACTAGAACATTAGTGTCCCCTGTGGCACACTAGAACATTAGTGTCCCCTGTGGCACACTAGAGCATTAGTGTCCCCTGTGGCACGCTAGAACAGTGTCCCCTGTGGCACACTAGAACATTAGTGTCCCCTGTGGCACACTAGAACATTAGTGTCCCCTGTGGCACACTAGAGCATTAGTGTCCCCTGTGGCACACTAGAACATTAGTGTCCCCTGTGGCACACTAGAACATTAGTGTCCCCTGTGGCACACTAGAACATTAGTGTCCCCTGTGGCACACTAGAGCATTAGTGTCCCCTGTGGCACACTAGAGCATTAGTGTCCCCTGTGGCACACTAGAGCATTAGTGTCCCCTGTGGCACACTAGAACATTAGTGTCCCCTGTGGCACACTAGAGCATTAGTGTCCCCTGTGGCACACTAGAACATTAGTGTCCCCTGTGGCACACTAGAACATTACATATTGCTATCCCTGCACTTGTTACCTTGAATAGAGAATAATATCGCACTGTATGAAGTTTGCTCAATCTATAGATCTCTGTTCAATGATGAGTTAAGCATCAAATTAAACCAGTTTTGATGTCGTAAAAATATTGAGTTTAATTATAGCATATTTTTCAACAGAATGTGCAAATAACATTTAGGCCATTGAAAAACATGCAAATCTGATATTTCACCTTGGACACTAAAATCATTTTTTTATACTACTCCATGACCTGAGTGAGTGAGTGAGTGAGTTTTGTTTAACGCCGCTTTTAACAGTATTCCAGTTCTATCGCAGCATGTCAGCTTAATGTGGGAGAAAGCCCGAAGTGATGCAGGTCTCAGACTTTTACCACTTCGGTGAAACCCATGAGCACGGGTATGGTGCTGACAAACCTAGAAACATAATCGGGGCGAACCGGGATTCGAACCCACAATCATAGGTTTCTGGCGTGCCCAAGGGACGCAACTCTGCACAGCGAATTGCGGCGCCTTAGACGACTGGGCCACCCGTGCCCCCTCCATGACCTGAGATAAGTACACGTTTACAAACCTGTTCACCTTTCCTGGCACGGAACATGTGTGAAGTGTCAATGGGAAGGTGGTGTGGAAGACTGTTTAGAGTCAAACGTTCCTATTGATCTTCAGGATGCAAATGAGTCGTTACCGTAACTACCTCGATCTCCTCTGAGAGACATATTTATGTCAAGTCTCCATGGAAATAGATTGAGGAAAGAAGAAGGGATGTTTTTTGTTTGATATTGATTCTTTCATTTCATGTCGAGACGATTCATCACCAGCCCGGTGGATTTAATCCAATAGCACCTAGAATTATGGGACATTTGTAGAACCCTGCCCTGTTTTACTTATTTATCTGAAAGGAGGTTTGAGCAATGCAGCTGAAATAGGAAAGTGGAAATACTGGCTTTGCAATGTGATTGTCAAGGCCATGAATGTTTCATAAGATAGAGTTTCAACAAGTACACTCTTTCTTCACTGTTGACATATGCAGTACTTAACACGCACGTTGAGCAATGATGTAAAGATATGTGTTCCCAAGACTCGTTAGCTGATCTTAGATGTTCCAAAGTACTCTATATACTTACTAAATATTCACCTGATGAAGGAGCAAGAAGCTCTGAAATGTACAAAGAATAAAAGAAGTTGCTATCCATCGAAAAGTGTCATGTATTCATGTTCTCCCAACTTCTAAATGCCTATCAAAGACTTTATTCAATCTTTAAGTTTACACAGATGCTGATTTATGGTACCAGCACACTGAGATTCCATGTCACAGTTTCACATGAATACCCCCCTCAGACACAGTATACTGACTCTGAGCCGACCAGTCCTTCTTTTAGACCCTTAATGCCGAGCGTCAGGCAGGGTAACAACAAGTACCATCTTTTAACGTCTTTTGGTATGACACAGCCAGGGATCAAACCCCGGACCTTCTGCTCTCCGGGCAGACGCTCTACCACTAGACCACAAAGGTGGTCCTATTTGAAAGAAGATGATACATTAAATATTTATAAAACTCCAAAGTGTACATCCATTAAGATCCAGTATACAAATGGTCTCCATTACAAAGTTTCCTGCTACATAATGTCATTGTACTATTGGTGTCATGGCCACAAGTATGAAATAAACCTGTCTGTACTTAGCACACTTTGGAGACACCAATCTATAACCTAGTAATTGCATATTTTATTAAGACAATTGGACAACTGTTTATTTTCTGTAAAATAGGTTCATGTTAGAGACAAGATGTTCGTCAACAAGACTGACACAGTGATTGAGTGTAGAAAGTCAGTAATGAATGGTCTGAACTTTGATTGCATTTATTATCAGAATAGAAATATCAGTGAAAATTCAACCTGCTAAGTACATCTAAGAATTTATCATATGCATTCTTTCAAAATGTGTTGAGCATCAGACACTCTTTATTGTCTTCGGGGGGGCACTGGGGGCTCTAAGGAGCCACAATTCCCTGTGCAGAGTGCCAGAAACCTATGATTGTGGGTTCAAATCCTCATTGGCCCTGATTACGTTTCTAGGTTTATCAGCACCATACCCATGCTCTTGGGTTTCACGTCTAAACGTCTAAGACCTGCATCACTTCGGGCTATCCTCCCACATGAAGGTGACATGCCGTGATATAACTGGAATACTGTTACAAGCGGCGTTAAACCCAACTCACTCTCACGCACTCACTATATATACAACCCTGATATACTCTCCTTCACCACCCTGGTCATTTTCTGCAACATTAAGGTTGCAAGATATACAGTTATTGTCAAACTTTGTAAAAATGACTTTATAGATATATATGCCTTCAAATCATAATTACCTTGAATTGATGTGGTGTGATGCAAATCTTTTTCTCATTGTAACAGATACTAGATATTCTTAATATTTCTTTCTGCTGTGATTAAAATCTTTAGCTCTTTGAAGTAATAGTGTAATAAATATTTTGACATTAACTTGTCTCGTCTACACTGAAGCAAGATGAGTCTGGCAATCCAGTCTGGATAATATTGGGAATGTCGATTTATCTGCAGAAGGAAATTAATTGCTCTGTTTACCCATGATTGGTTAATCCTGATTGTTGTTATTTTGGATGATTGCACATAAGGAATGACATATCTGGATTTATGATAATTTAATGTATTACATTCTTTTAAAGTGTTTGCATTATTATCACTGCAAAGATTCTGTTTGTTCGTTTGTTGTTTAACACCTCACTCAGCAATATTCCAGCTATATGATGGTAGTCTGTAAATAATCAAAACTGGACCAGACAATCTAATGATTGATATCATGAGCATCAATCCATGCAAATGGGATACGATGACATGCATCAACCAAGTCAGCGAGTCTGACCACCCGATCCCGTTAGTCGCCTCTTATGACAAGCATAGTCACCTTTTACAGCAAGCATGGGTTGCTGAAGACCTGTTCTACCCCGGATGTTCACAGGTCTCACTGCAAAGAATTCACATTATAACTGATGCTTTAATCAGTGACATTTGTTTTGCAGGTCAAAATACTTTCGAGGTAAAAAGATATTTGGAGACTGGGATATACGAGTAGAACAGGTGAGTGTGTTATGTTATTGGCTTTTTTAGTTTAGACCAAACCAGTTTATTTTCCTATTTTGCCTTAATTAAGACTATCCTTTTGAAAAATATAAAATAAATAATAAAGTGGTTTGATTGAAAACATGCATCATTTCTAGATGTTATGTTTTGGAAACTATTCTCCTATCAACCCTCTCAGCATTTAGTTTGCCCCCTGCATCTTTTCAAACTGAACAAGAAAGTCATAAAACAAGAAAACAAATTGTTGTGCATTATATTCATAGTTGTCTACTCACTTAATCTAACTGGGTATCACAGTTGATTCATGGCTATCACTATTTTCGCCCAAAGCTATCCTTATTTATAGTAACTGGCTATCATGGATGATTCATACATACCTGTAGTATATAGTCCATGGCTATCCTTATTTATGGTAACTGTCTGTCATGGATCATTCATAGATACCTGTAGTATATAGTCCATGGCTATCCTTATTTATGGTAACTGGCTATCATGGATCATTCATAGATACCTGTAGTATATAGTCCATGGCTATCCTTATTTATGGTAACTGGCTGTCATGGATGATTCATAGATACCTGTAGTATTTAGTCCATGGCTATCCTTATTTATGGTAACTGGCTGTCATGGATGATTCATAGATACCTGTAGTATATAGTCCATGGCTATCCTTATTTATGGTAACTGGCTGTCATGGTATCTCAGTGGACTAAAACTGGAAAATGTCAGATACAAACAGCCACAATTTATTCTTCTCAAGGATGAGAATAACATGGTTAACCTGGACCTTCCCTCTCAACCCTGAGAGCATGTAATATAATATATATGTCATCACTGGTAGATAACACCGGTTGAGTCACAGAAGGGATTGTGGTAGCTGCGCATGTAACATGCTTAAAACCTGTGTAATATGTGATATTGGTCGTGCCTTTAGGAAAGGTGCTAAATAGTTTACATATGGCAAAAAATAATTATGTTATTAAATGCATCTGTCATTAATTCTGTCTTGTTACTGTTCCATTTTTTGAAGACTGAAATTAGATTTGAATCAAGCCATTCAAACCAGATTTATATTACGTTATGACCTTTTTTTCGTTTTGTTTGGTTTACAGATCCTCCAATACAAAATGCTGAGCAAAAGAGAATTTTTGATATTAGAATAATCATTTTTTTAAATATTTTTATCACTGCCACCCGAAAAACATGTGTTTTAAAATATAAAAATATGGCGAGAATCCTGCTATGCAGTTATATAACGACTTTGCCATCAATGCTTGCTACGTTGCAGAAGGAGTTTCTTGGGCAGTGACTTACATGACAAGATAGTGTTGGCAGTATGGGGTAGACACTTCAGTCACATCCCAGTACTATGCCTATGACAGAATATTTTATTTAAGGAGTAAATGATGAGTGGGAGTTGTTTAATGTACATTTAAACACTGCAGGGAGAATAAACTATGAGGCGTGCAGAGAGTCATATATATACTCTTCAAAAAAAGAAACTTGACTTAGATGTAAAACCACTTTTTGCCAAATATCTAAAATAATTACATTAAATGAGAACCAAATTAGTCAAACAGAAAGATGATGTGTCTATAATTCGTGAAAACACATGCAAAGCACATAAACGTAGCGTTTGGGGATCAATTTTACAGCTTCATCCAAACGCAACCGCCTGTAAAAAACGTGCAGCACAGGATCCTGCATTTAGGCATGCAGGCCCCCCTGCTGAATGGGTATAAAAATCCACATCAACGGCTGTTCATACAGTCCTAATAACGGCAGTAGAGGCGGTGACAGAATGCAGCTCAATGGAACCATGCCATTGGGAGATTACAAGCTGGAGCAACTCAGCAAGAAGTGGCCAGGCACTTTGGCATATCCAGACAGACAATCTCCGCACTGTGGACCCGAAACAACAACACCAACAGAGTTGACGACAAACCAAGGTCAGGAAGACAAAGGGTGACAACCTAAGCACAAGATTGATATATCCGGCTGCGACACTTCCGAGACCACACTACCACAGCCACATCTACAACCACAAAGATCCCTTGGGTATGCAGAATAACAGATCAAACAGTACGCAACAGACTGAGGGAGGCTGGACTTTTTGCACGAAGACCTGTTCGAAGTCATGTAGTGACCCCACGTCATCTGGCGGTCCGTCTGCTTTGGTGCCAACAGAGGGTTAGATGGGCACGTGCAAGGTGGAGAAATGTACTGTTTACTGACAAGTCCCGTTTCCTACTCACACGTGCTGATGGGGGCGCACGTGTCTACAGACGTTGGGGTGAACGTTACGCCCCCAACTGTGTGCTGCAGGTTGTCCCATTTGGCGGCGGGAGTGTCATGGTATGGGCCGGAATTCATCACGGTGGTAGGACACCTCTCGTGCATGTGGCAGGTGCATTGACAGGTGTGCGTTACAGAGACTTGATCCCACAGCCTTACGTTCTTCCTCACGTCAACGTTCATGGCGGACAGTTCCAGCAGGACAACGCTCGACCGCATATGGCACATGTTTGTCAGGACTTCTTACAGCACAACAACATCAAGACATTACCTTGGCCAGCCCGGTCACCAGATTAGTCCCCGATTGAGCATCTGTGGGACGAGTTGGATCGATGCGTTCGCAGAAGGAATCCACCGCCCAAAACACTTCCGGCGCTTCTTGATGCACTTCAGCATGAATGGCAGCACATCCAACAGCATGTTATTGACAACTTGAGCAGTGATTGATGCACGTGTTGGGCACAACCAATACTGACATTTTCTGTACCCCTGTGACATTAATTGTATCATGTACGTGTCTCTGTCTAGGTGACATGATTAATGTTTTGATGTGTACATTGATCTTCAAACAGTGTTTCAATTATGGTTTCTCTGTCCTATTTTGAAACAATCGCATTATATTACATTTTGAAAGTCAGTGTCAAGTTTCTTTTTTTTAAGAGTATATATGCAGACTCTTTGAGGATTTAAATATAATGTACAAGCTTTAAAAATATTTAACTGTATTTGAACAATGATGAGTCCCTGAATACAATCCAAATTTCGCGTCGATTATCTGTACCTTTTCTCCCTATGCCAATTGTCATTTCCCTCCCACTTTTGAGTGCAGTCATTCAGCCATTGCATTTATCTATGTTGCCCATCTACATCCAAGGGGAACAACTCACTAGACACTTCCCTCTCAAAAATAATGTTGTCTAATTGACGACGTCATCAAGTTGCAAACGCATGTTCAAATTGCCAGAAATGACATCATGATAGAACAATGTGTTATCGTTAAATAAACCACGCTTTGTTCTTTATTTTTTTATTTATTTTTTAAATTTTATGAAAATTTAATAATGAATGTATTTTGGCCTTACTGAAAGATTCTCTTAGACTTCATCCGTTAAAAACATTTCCCAAGGATTTATCTGAATGTCTGAGCCTTAAGTGCAAACTGTGTAAATATTCATATGGGCATTCAAACCTAAATCACATGAAAAAAACCAATATGACAGTTGGAAGCGGATGAACAGACGATGTCACTTAGAATGACACTGATGCATATCCGGGGCAGTCGGGTAGCCTAGTGGTTAAAGCGTTCGCTCGTCACACCGAGGACCCTGGTTCAGTTCCCGACATGGGTACAATGTGTGAAGCCCATTTCTGGTGTCCCTCCTCGTGATATTGCAGGAATGTTGCTAAAAGCGGCGTAAAACCCAACTCAAACACTCACCCCTAATCATAAATCATTGCTGAAAGCAGAGCCCATTGTACTGTTCCAACTATATCAAATCAGTTAATGGCAATATTTGATTTTGTCGCAACTATTTATTGACTGAACTTGTAATGGTGAGGGAAATTTCAATCCATTGTTATACTTGGTACTGAATATTGAATATTCACATTTAGCCTCAGATGATATAGAATTGTATTGACAAATATATGCAGAAGAATATGGTATTAACTATGGGTGACTAGCAATGACATCTTTACTATCAACAGAACACTGTTGTGATACCATGAACAATATAGGCACTGCAATAGTTACTAATTGTGCTAATTTGAAGAGGTGAGGTGAGGTGAAAATGGGTTTAATGTCACGTCCAAGATTATTGCACTTATATTGCGACGTGCATGCACATATGTGTGTGTGTGTGTTTGTGTGGCTGCTTGTACTAGTCTGGACTGATGCCGATTTGTAGTACTAGCCCACTGAGATACCATGCCACAGTTTAACATGAATACCCCACTCAGACACAGTACACTGACTCCGAGACGACTAGTCCTTGTTTTAGCCCCCTAATGCCAAGCGCCAGACAGGGTAACAACAAGTACCATCTTTTAACGTCTTTTGATATGACGCGGCCGGGGATCGAACCCTGGACTTTCTGCTCTCCGGGCAGACGCTCTTTCCGCTAGACCACAGAGGCGGTAGCTAAGTAGTTTGAAGAGTACTTTACTTCGATAGTGAAGGACAGCATTGGTGTTAACTGTTGCTATTTCATACTTGACTGGTGTTTTGTCATCAAGCATGGACAGTTGTGTTGCATCAATAATTTTTATCAATCATTACACTCGTAGTATATATAGAGAATCTCACCCGAGTGTCTTTTGATATAAAAAAATATATCAACACAAGTTAATAAAAGTGGAAAAACTCTGAGGCTTGCTGAGATTTTATTTGTCATCCAACATCATTCTTCCAACTTTTTCAGTTTGTAGACAGTGATAAGCAGTGTCTTAAGTGAAAAAAGTACTGCTCACAGCATTAGTAGCAGAGCCATTAGTGATGTCATTTGATTGTGATGTCACGGTAACAAATGACATCACAATCAATGGTCTGCAAAGCATTGTGATGCAATTTCATTGCAGCAATATCTACCATGGAGATCTCCTGTTTTGGATGAAAAATATTCCCTAGCCATCATTCTTTTACTCAGACGTGAATTGTATTTTATTGTGTACCACACTGATCTGTTCCTGTCTAGCTCCATATCATATTGTGAAACAATCCTTGCTACAATCCTATTAAAAGTGCATGTGAAAATTCTGAATTTCCATAATCTCTAAAGTTATAATAAGGTATTTGAATTAACACATCACTTTCTAATGAAAATGATTTTCAGATCATTAATATGATGTGTCTTGTAAAGAGGAGATGATAAGCTGATGGATGAATAATACAGGCTTTCCTTGCTTAAATAGACAACCTCTTTCAGTTTAACATTAGTTTCCAATAGTGATAGCCTGAGCATGAATAATTAAGGTAAACATCACAGCTGAGTTAATGGCAGCCATCAAGATTGTGCGTTGTGCAGAAAGGAAATTTAGTTGTGACATGTAGGTCACATGTTCCTCTTAGTCTTCCAGCCTTTGGGTATTACTTGATGGCTACCTTAAACTCTGAATAGGACACACCTATTTCTTTTCTTGTGTGTCAAAAGTGAAAGGAGTTGTCTTTTTTATGTATAAATGCTGTAATTGTTTGTATGCTTGTTATTGTATTGCAAGATTTTTTGGGGCATGAGTGGCCTAGGCGTCTAAGGTACAGCAATTCACTGTGCAGAGTTGTGTCCCTTGGGAATGCCAGAAACCTAAGAATGTTGGTGTGAATCCCGGTTTCCGGTTTGTGTTTCTAGGTTTGTTAGCACCATACCTGTGCTCATGTGTTTTGCCAAAAATGTAAATGTCTGGGACCTGCATCACTTCGGGCTTTCCTCCTACATTAAGCTGACACGAGGTGATGTAACTGGAATAATGTTAAAAGCAGCCTTACACCCAGCTCTCTCATTTACACATGCAAAGATTTGTGATTAGTAATAAATCAACTTCAAGGAGGACAATATACTTATTTGCATATTGATAAGGTCATCAAAAAAATCCACAAATATTGGTCTGTTTGTGGCATTAATGATTTATATTGTGCAGTTTCTCATATCTGAACTTGCTGCATCGACAATGTTATTGCTGCATTCAAGCGTGTTTTCTTCATTTGCAGGCTGAATTTGCTGAAATAAACCTTGCTGCCTACACTGACTCAGGATGTATGGTTGATATTCAAGTCAACAGAAATGGGACTAAAGTTGTCAGGTAGGCCACGCCAGCACCAAGGGGTACCGATCTGTGAAACAAGACGATGGGCAGATCACATGCCACATTAACCTGTCTGCCAGGGACATACTGGAACACTGCTTTTAAGCACAGATGAGGTCGAAGAAATGTCATTGCATGATTCAGTACTCTATTTGATAAGGTGGTGCGCGTAAATTTATTATTGGACAGTGTTTGATTTCTAAAAAAACAAAGAATACTTTGCAAAAACCTTATTTTATGAGATCGTTTGCAAATATCTATTCTCCAAACCTTTGTGGTTGAAATAAAAATAAGAATTATATTATATTATCTTCAATTATTTTTTATATTTTTCAAATTCTCTATTTTTCATTTGGCTTTTTTGTGACGTGTTACTAGAATGTTAAAATTATATTGCATTTACATTTGAATAAAGCCACACAAAGCTCAGAGTACCATTAATTCCCCACATGGGTACAATGTGTGAAGCCCATTTTAGGCATCCCCTGCCTTGATATTGCTGGAACACTGCTGAGAGCGGCATAATAGACATGCTGACTTTAGAAATTCTAAGGTCATGAAAGCAAATAATGTGTGATTAAAGATAACACAAATTCGACATGGACAATAATTCAGTATTAAATCATCCCGACCCAGGTTGAACTTGATGCTCCCAACATGGAGTGTAGCCTTACAGTAAGGTGAATCTGATTATATGTGTTGATGAGGCAGCCACTTTGAAAAATAGTAACTCTATATCCGGATAGTGTAATTACTATTACTCTCTATTATCACTATCATCAAGAGTGAGTGAGTGAGTGAGTATGGTTTTACGCCGCTTTTAGCAATATTCCAGCAATATCATGGCAGGGGACACCAGAAATGGGTTTCACGCATTGTATCCATGTTGGGAATCGAACCCGGGCCTTCGGCGTGATGAGTGAACGCTTTATCCACTAGGCTACCCAATCGCTCCACTATCATTAAGAAATTAAGTAGTTTGTGAGTTTGTGTTTACATGAATTTGACTGAAATCAGAGAAATAAGGCTCAGACATTTGACTTAGTAGTCATTATTCTGTTACAATAAAATATGAGGTCATTCAACAAAGGTTGCATATAATATTCTGAGAACTGAAAAGGTTATAAACAACATTTTATCAAATTGTCAGGTAATATGTCTTTTATACAAAATAATAGTTTGAAACATCTTCACGTATTATATATTAGCTGAGCTGCATCTTAGGCAAGCCAGAAATCTAGACTGTGAGTTTGAATCCCAGTTTGTCCTAATTATGTTTCTAGGTTTGGCAGCAGAACACATTTTGTAGCAAACTTCTGGTCATGTTGCCCTCATCATGAAGATTATTTATTTAACGTGAACTGTTTTGACGTGATGGTTTCTTAAATGTGTAAATTGAATTTTAGATGATCAATAATGGCTGAAGATGTGTTAACCCCATCATCCATACAGACATATCACGTGTGGTCTTCGAGAAATTGTGTTTCTCGTTTAGTGGATGAATACCAAGATATTATAATTCCTTAACAGGAGGAATATTTTTAATTGTAAACACATATTTCTATTATTATGAAAACTTACCTTGTATATGAATTCTGCTTTATTTGTAAAACAAAATACCAAAGTATTACATTTATTACCCAAACTATCACAGTATATTGTGAAAAATATTAATAGTTTTGCAAAAGGGCAACCCACCATTGTTAACAGATAAAAATAGATTAATCAGAATAGTTGGCTAAAATAATTTGTTTCCTGTCTGGATCAAAAAGCTGTTGCAGCACAGCTACACACAGGATACAGTCTTGGAAGCATCATGTCAGTCGTGACGCACTTTCATGACATCATTTGGGAAATGCTTGACACTGATCAGAACTTGGTGTGAGAATTTAATTGCATCCACACAAAACAGTGATATTACAATGTTTGGCATACATCACTGGACCCATGAAGATCTGGGTTAGAATAGGTCTCCAGTAACCCATGCTCGCCGTAAAATGCGACTACGCTTGACATAAGAGGTGACTAAAGGGATCAGGTGGTCAGGCTTGCTGACTTGGTTGATGCATGTCATCGTATCCCAATTTTAAGGATTGATGCTTATGATGTCAATCACTGGACTGTCGTCATATAGCGGGAATATTGCTGGGTGCTTCGTTTAACAACAAGTAAATAAACACACAAAAACATGGTTAAAGTGTGAATTTGGCTTTTCAAGATGAAAAGTTTCATCTGTTTACTCCAACCCCAACAAGGGTTAATCTACAGGAGCTAGACTATTCCAGCAGAAAGGTTTCATGTGTTTACTCCAGCTCCAGCAAGGGTTAATCTACAGGAGCTAGACAATTCCAGCAGAAAGGTTTCATCTGTTTACTTCAACCCCAACAAGGGTTAATTACTGCAGGTAGACAATTACAGGAGAATAGTTTCATGTGTTTACTCCAGCTCCAACAAGGGTTAATCTACAGGAGCCAGACAATTCCAGCAGAAAGGTTTCATGTGTTTACTCCAGCTCCAACAAGGGTTAATCTACAGGAGGTAGACTATTCCAGCAGAAAGGTTTCATGTGTTTACTCCAGCTCCAACAAGGGTTAATCTACAGGAGGTAGACAATTCCAGCAGAAAGGTTTCATGTGTTTACTCCAGCTCCAACAAGGGTTAATCTACAGGAGCCAGACAATTCCAGCAGAAATGTTTCATGTGTTTACTCCAGCTCCAACAAGGGTTAATCTACAGGAGGTAGACTATTCCAGCAGAAAGGTTTCATGTGTTTACTCCAGCTCCAACAAGGGTTAATCTACAGGAGGTAGACAATTCCAGCAGAAAGGTTTCATGTGTTTACTCCAGCTCCAACAAGGGTTAATCTACAGGAGCCAGACAATTCCAGCAGAAAGGTTTCATGTGTTTACTCCAGCTCCAACAAGGGTTAATCTACAGGAGCTAGACTATTCCAGCAGAAAGGTTTCATGTGTTTACTCCAGCTCCAACAAGGGTTAATCTACAGGAGCTAGACTATTCCAGCAGAAAGGTTTCATGTGTTTACTCCAGCTCCAGCAAGGGTTAATCTACAGGAGCTAGACAATTCCAGCAGAAAGGTTTCATCTGTTTACTTCAACCCCAACAAGGGTTAATTACTGCAGGTAGACAATTACAGGAGAATAGTTTCATGTGTTTACTCCAGCTCCAGCAAGGGTTAATGTACAGTAGGTAGACTATTCCAGCAGAAAGGTTTCATGTGTTTACTCCAGGTCCAACAAGGGTTAATCTACAGGAGCTAGACTATTCCAGCAGAAAGGTTTCATGTGTTTACTCCAGGTCCAACAAGGGTTAATCTACAGGAGCTAGACTATTCCAGCAGAAAGGTTTCATGTGTTTACTCCAGGTCCAACAAGGGTTAATCTACAGGAGCTAGACTATTCCAGCAGAAAGGTTTCATGTGTTTACTCCAGGTCCAACAAGGGTTAATCTACAGGAGCTAGACTATTCCAGCAGAAAGGTTTCATGTGTTTACTCCAGCTCCAGCAAGGGTTAATGTACAGTAGGTAGACTATTCCAGCAGAAAGGTTTCATGTGTTTACTCCAGCTCCAACAAGGGTTAATCTACAGGAGGTAGACTACTCCAGCAGAAAGGTTTCATGTGTTTACTCCAGACCCAACAAGGGTTAATCTACAGGAGCTAGACTATTCCAGCAGAAAGGTTTCATGTGTTTACTCCAGACCCAACAAGGGTTAATCTACAGGAGCTAGACCATTCCAGCAGAAAGATTTCATCTGTTTACTCCAACCCCAACAAGGGTTAATCTACAGGAGCTAGACTATTCCAGCAGAAAGGTTTCATGTGTTTACTCCAGGTCCAACAAGGGTTAATCTACAGGAGCTAGACTATTCCAGCAGAAAGGTTTCATGTGTTTACTCCAGGTCCAACAAGGGTTAATCTACAGGAGCTAGACTATTCCAGCAGAAAGGTTTCATGTGTTTACTCCAGGTCCAACAAGGGTTAATCTACAGGAGCTAGACTATTCCAGCAGAAAGGTTTCATGTGTTTACTCCAGCTCCAGCAAGGGTTAATGTACAGTAGGTAGACTATTCCAGCAGAAAGGTTTCATGTGTTTACTCCAGCTCCAACAAGGGTTAATCTACAGGAGGTAGACTACTCCAGCAGAAAGGTTTCATGTGTTTACTCCAGACCCAACAAGGGTTAATCCACAGGAGCTAGACTATTCCAGCAGAAAGGTTTCATGTGTTTACTCCAGACCCAACAAGGGTTAATCTACAGGAGCTAGACCATTCCAGCAGAAAGATTTCATCTGTTTACTCCAACCCCAACAAGGGTTAATCTACAGGAGCTAGACCATTCCAGCAGAAAGATTTCATCTGTTTACTCCAACCCCAACAAGGGTTAATCTACAGGAGCTAGACTATTCCAGCAAAAAGGTTTCATGTGTTTACTCCAGGTCCAACAAGGGTTAATCTACAGGAGCTAGACTATTCCAGCAGAAAGGTTTCATGTGTTTACTCCAGACCCAACAAGGGTTAATCTACAGGAGCTAGACTATTCCAGCAGAAAGGTTTCATGTGTTTACTCCAACCCCAACAAGGGTTAATCTACAGGAGCTAGACCATTCCAGCAGAAAGATTTCATCTGTTTACTCCAACCCCAACAAGGGTTAATCTACAGGAGCTAGACTATTCCAGCAGAAAGGTTTCATGTGTTTACTCTAACCCCTATAAGGGTTAATCTACAGGAGCTTAACTATTCCAGCAGAAAGGTTTCATCTGTTTACTCCAGCTCCAA
This sequence comes from Haliotis cracherodii, assembly GCF_022045235.1. Lineage (NCBI taxonomy): Eukaryota > Metazoa > Mollusca > Gastropoda > Lepetellida > Haliotidae > Haliotis > Haliotis cracherodii. The sequence continues at coordinate 22,446,669 of NW_027266319.1, forward strand.
CAAGGGTTAATCTGCAGGAGCTAGACTATTCCAGCAGAAATGTTTCATCTGTTTACTCCAGCTCCAACAAGGGTTAATCTACAGGAGGTAGACTATTCCAGCAGAAAGGTTTCATGTGTTTACGCCAACCCCAACAAGGGTTAATTACTGCAGGTAGACAATTACAGGAGAATAGTTTCATGTGTTTACGCCGGCTCCAACAATGGTTAATGGAGCCAGACAATTCCAGCAGAAAGGTTTCATCTGTTTACTCCAACCCCAACAAGGGTTAATTACTGCAGGTAGACAATTACAGGAGAATAGTTTCATGTGTTTACGCCGGCTCCAACAAGGGTTAATTACTGCAGGTAGACAATTACAGGAGAATAGTTTCATGTGTTTACTCCAGCTCCAGCAAGGGTTAATCTACAGGAGCTAGACTATTCCAGCAGAAAGGTTTCATCTGTTTACTCTAACCCCTATAAGGGTTAATGTACAGGAGGTAGACTATTCCAGCAGAAGGATTTCATGTGTTTACTCCAACCCCAACAAGGGTTAATTACTGCAGGTAGACAATTACAGGAGAATAGTTTCATGTGTTTACGCCGGCTCCAACAAGGGTTAATGGAGCCAGACAATTCCAGCAGAAAGGTTTCATCTGTTTACTCCAACCCCAACAAGGGTTAATTACTGCAGGTAGACAATTACAGGAGAATAGTTTCATGTGTTTACGCCAGCTCCAACAAGGGTTAATCTACAGGAGCCAGACAATTCCAGCAGAAAGGTTTCATCTGTTTACTCCAGCTCCAACAAGGGTCAATCTACAGGAGCTAGACTATTCCAGCAGAAGGCTTTTATGTGTTTACTCCAACCCCAACAAGGGTTAATCTACAGGCGCTAGACTACTCCAGCAGAAAGGTTTCATGTGTTAACTTCAACCCCAACAAGGGTTAATCTACAGGAGCTAGACTATTCCAGCAGAAAGGTTTCATGTGTTAACTTCAACCCCAACAAGGGTTAATCTACAGGAGCTAGACTATTCCAGCAGAAAGATTTCATGTGTTTACTCCAACCCCAACAAGGGTTAATCTACAGGAGCTAGACTACTCCAGCAGAAAGGTTTCATGTGGTTGTTCCTCACACAACAAGGGTTAATGTACAAGAGTTAGACTATTTAAACAGAAAGGTTTCATTTGCTTGTTCCAGCTCTTTGGAAAATCAATAAAAGATGAAAGAAGAGATTAAATTTTCAAAGGTTGATTATCACTCAATGAATTGAAGGCCAGGGCCAGGTCATCACCTGGTTCAGTATTTTCAAAGTGTAACTATAGGATAGAACCTGAAATTTTAAGATAGCGTGTTTCGGTATGTATATTCTGTGTAGGAAATACCAGAAAAGGAGATGTTTTACTGCTAGAGGAATCGCACCATATAGAAGTTGAAGCGTCAGGCTGTGATCTCAAGGGGTAGAAAGATTGATGGCAGTCCTTTGAATTATTCGTAAATAGGTCCTGAAAAGCTAGGAAGGGAAATATCTCTCAAGGGCAATGGTTAGCAGCAATCTGAATTTCATTTAGAATAGTGGACTTTTGTCTCGGTCTATTTTGCTGGTTACCATGGGCGTTGATAGCCAGGACGTTAGGATAATATGGTCAAGGCAAGTTTGGTCGTCTCACAAAAGCAAAAGATGCCTTGAGTCTTTTTCGTTAAAGTAGATTGGTTATGCAAGAGATTGTATCAGTGTTTATGGTACCACTGAGGGATTCGGTCCAATGATTGATCCTTCTTTGATCATCTGAAGCATATAAATATTTATATCCAGATAAATGTACTGCAGGCTATTTAAGAAGATAAGCCTACTGTGTTGGAGATAGAGAGCTATGTTTGGATGGTTTCTTGGAAATGGGTAGGGTCATCGCTAGTGGTGGAAAGTATTGTAGTTTACTAAACAATGTGTTATTGTGATTTGAAACCTCTGATGACCAATCTAAATTAATATTCTAAAAAATGATATGTACATGATACTGTATTCTACTGGTTATGAGAAACAATGTGTTATTGTGATTTGAAACCTCTGACTAAAAAGTGTTATGTACATGATATTGTATTCTACTGGTTTAATGAGAAACAATGTGTTATTGTGATTTGAAACCTCTGATGACCAATCAAAATTGGTATTCTAAAAAGTGATACTGTATTCTACTGGTTATGAGAAACAATCTGTTATTGGGATTTGAAACCTCTAAAGACCAATCCAAATTAATATTCTAAAAAGTGATGTGTACATGATACTGTATTCTACTGGTTATGAGAAACAATCTGTTATTGGGATTTGAAACCTCTGACTAAAAAGTGATATGGACATGAAACTGTATTCTACTGAGAACAAGAGAAATCAGTTTGTTACATGCATTGTTCATTATATACGTTTATTCGCTCAAAAACGTCTGCCATTTTGGCTTAAACAAAACTCAATACATACACATCCCGCATCTACTGGTGATTCACTTAAAAAGTACCCAGTGATACACCTTCAAAACATTTTGATGCTATGGTCGGAAGAACTTGTATCTGAAATTATCATTTTATCAGAATAATATATTCCAATATCATGTTATTTTAGTTACAGCTTTCACTATATATATAAAATAATAGGAACCATTAGCGTAGCACTTTAGTACAGGATATTTTTATGAATGGAACAATTTGACCAGTCACCGTAGGGACTTCCTGCACTACATGTATTTCAATTTTGAAAATGTCATGTTGACATTTAATAGTCAAACTGCCTCAAATATGACTTTTAACTGGTCAAAGTATGGCATTTATGATATATGTATCCATTTTCTTGCAACTTAAGTTTGTTTCAAGGCATCAATAACAGTAATCTGACCGTGGTTGCTGTAAATAATGGTGAGTTGTGCGATCTACGGATCACTTCCAGACATGATTCGTAAATGAAATTTAGTCGTTTTACAGACAAGATAAGTCCACTTACATGGACAGGTTAGAGTAACAAAATGCAAGTTTAACAAGGTTGAATCGTCACCAGTGATTGTGTTGATTCGCGTCTGATTGCATACAGCCAATAGTCAGTGACACTTGCCACTGAGTGAGATTTCTCAGTACGCTATACATGTCATTAATTAGTGGTAGATAGGCTTGTCAGTGATCGGATATCAGTTTGCCATATACGTTAGTTCGCCAATATATTCGCGAATATATAGGAGAAAAATCAGGGATTTTTTAACAGTTTGTTGTCTCCGTTTGTTCGCTCTAACTGTGTTCATTATATCTGTGTTCTACTGTATAGGACAAATATATATATATAACAGGAGTTTTAATTGGGATGCTGACATATGACATAAGCATCCGAAGTATAATATCAATTTCTATATTTCTTTATTTGTTTGTTTGCTTATTCATTCATTCATCTCTTTATTTCAAAATTATATTTATTTATATGCTTATGAGATTAAGAAAGTATGTTGTTTAAATTTCAATTATATACTTCCTTTTTCAACCATGGCCTTGAATGGTTTTTGAAAAATTTATCAATAATCCAGTGATCCAGAAAGAGTCACCAGTGGAGCCTATCCATACTTTACATTTTTATATCAATAACTTTACTTTATCCAGAATAGGTCTTCAGCAACCCATGCTTCCTGTAAAACATGACTTACTAATGCTTGTCGTAAGACGCGACTAACGGGATCGGTTGGTCAGGCTCGCTGACTTGGTTGATGCATGTCATCGTATCCCAATTGCGTAGATTGATGCTCATGTTATCAATCACTGGATTGTCTGGTCAAGACTCGATTATTTAAAGACCACCATCAAATAGCTGAAATATTGCTGAGTGCTGCGTTAAACAACAAACAAACAAACAAACAACATAATAAGAAAAACACATGTATGTAACAAGTATTAAATGATGTTTATTTCATTTCATGTAAAGTTACAATTTAAGGAAGGACTAGTCTGTCATACAGACCCTGAAACAAATATATCCAATACGGCCCAAGTCTATAATGTTTGGCAAGTCTAGATTAAAATGAAGAAAGTCTCTAAGGCTCCATTGAGCTGTATTTTATAACCATAATTTAACAACTGTTTTCTCCGTAAAATATGTTCATTTCAGAGACTAGATGTTAGTCTAGGGAAGGAAGGATAGGAAGAATAATGAAGATAGGTTTCCTATTGCAATCAGCACAAACCAGACATGACAAGCTTATAAAGCATTCTGTTGTGAGTCCCACGTGTGTCCAGCCATCAGTGTCTGGTGGTGACTGTGAGGCGGGAGAGGGATGCCACCCACCCCCGCATCTTTACATTAGTGTGGAATGTCACAACACTCCACAGACAGACCGAATTAGTTCAACAGATATGACAGGCAACAATAATAAAACATTTACATACAAAGTGTCCTGTCATCTAGCCTTAATAGGCTTATGAGACACTGACGATAAATTACATTATGTACATACACATGTATAGACATGCTAGAAGTTGAAATAGAATACAGTGACTTCATCGTCAATACTGTGCAATAGGTGCGCCAGCTAGCCTGAGGTGGCCCAGTGACAGCAGAGTGCATGGCTCTGCAGAGTGTCAGGGGCGGTCGGGTAGCCTAGTGGTTAAAGCGTTCGCTCATCACGCCGAAGACCCGGGTTCGATTCCCGACATGGGTACAATGTGTGAAGCCCATTTCTAGTGTCCCCCTCCATGATATTGGTGGAATGTTGCTAAAAGCGGAGTAAATCCATACTCGCTCACACTGCAGAGTATGTGTCAAGATGGAATCCCATGCTGACTCACGGCCCTTTGCATTGTGTGTGCTGAGATGGTAAATGTGTGGGTTTGACTGTTAATCATCATGCTGGGGCACTCCTGTGAGACTCTGTAGTATGGCTCATGCATTAGGCGAGAGAATAAAGACAAAAAGGCTTGTGGAGAATATAAGGAATTTTAATAAATAACAAAATAAGAAATTTAGAAATTCAACAATCACCCAGAAGAGAGCCTGTTAACTGTCTATGATTAACTGAATATATACCTATCCCTCAGCCCACTTAGTGCTAAACCTACCTCTCCCCCAAGGGGGTACGGGTGGCCCAGTCGTCTAAGGCGCCGCGATTTGCTGTGCAGAGTTGCGTCCCTTGGGCATGCCAGAAACCTATGATTGTGGGTTTGAATCCCGGTTCGCCCCGATTATGTTTCTAGGTTTTTCAGCACCATACCCGTGCTCGTGGGTTTCACCGAAGTGGTAAACGTCAAAGACCTGCATCACTTCGGGCTTTCCTCCCACATTACGCTGACATGCCGCGATATGACTGGAATACTATTAAGAGCGGCGTTAAACTCATTCACTCTCCCCAAGGAAACTCTAAACAAACTATATTAAAGAAATATGCTATTCTGCTTACATGCTAATTTCTCCCCCACCAAGCTGCATAACAACCTATTCTTCAACTAAATATAGAGGCGTCTGGTTGGTGAAGAGTCTGTGTAAATTATCCCCGTACTAGAGGATTACTCATCAGGAAACCGCTCAGAAGACACTGAATGCTGCAGTACTAGGTCCTAATATACCACTAGGCTGACCCATTGGCCAGTAACACTGTTCGCTACCAACCAGGATGTTCCTACTATTTTGTGCTTGACGCATAAGTCGTGGCGAAACATAAAACATGATAAACATGTGACTCAAGCACTGAAGTAGGAAAACGCCCACCACCAAACAACCAACGGGAACTATATACGTCCAAAACATGTTTTAAGAGAGACAACTGACTACAAGATACATACAACTTCAAGACATAATTATAAGAAATTTATAGGGTGATTCTTATAGATCTAAAAAAAAAGCCACCCAATGAAAAAGCTCATCCTCCATCACCCATGAGTACAGCTGGCTGCCTTGTTGTGTTGTTGCTATTTTTTACCAATGAATCAAGCCCCAGCCTGCTATTGACAAGAGGGAAACCAACAAATTCTCTGATCAATGACTGCTCATATTACATCGCACGAACAGAAGTATTACTTGTGCAACATCTGCTACAGTCTTGCAGCCACCTTGTCTACATAGGAACAGTTGGGTTCGCCCATAGTTCATTCACGGGGTAGGGCTTCCCTGAGTTTTAGATGGCCTCATTTAATTGCCTGTATTCATGGGTGATGGTGTGTCAATGTGTCAGCTGAATGTGGTATGAAAATTTGCGTGCACTGTAATGTGCTGATGATCCAAGGATCTTAATTGGGGTGGATCTGAACCACGTTGACCACGTCCTGAAACTCTCCTCCTAGAGTTCTGTGCAGTCAATGTGGTACCCGTACCTCTGCCACAGGCCAGCACGATATGAAGATGCGTCACATCCTACACAGTCCATTTTACAGATTTTGTCATACCTCGTTTAAGAATCTTACAATTCCATTGGTTAATCCGTATCATGTGATGAAAGAATACATTTCAATGTCGACCCCCAAATCATGTGACTGACACTAACCTCGAATAATGACACGTCACATGATCAGTATGGACCTGTCACGTGATGAATATTGAGTCATCTGCTAGAAAACAAAATGGTGCCTTTTATGAACAGCTAAGTTACTGTAAGGAAACAGAGGATGGTTTAAAGACTTCATAAACTTTGAAGTGAATTTCGGTATAAAAAGATGAATGATTACTCTTGACGGGGTAAATATGCAAAAACAAGGACCCTCTGACCCAAGGCCTTCTGCAGTCTGACCAGACCTCCACAGGGGTTGGGTCCTTGGGTCTTTGTTTGCATATATTGACCATATTGATTGCTTTTTAGCTGTTTCATTTAATTTTTTTAGATGAACAGATATCATAAAATGGTTAACTTTGAATGAGAAAATATCCTAAAATTTGAAAAACTTTTTCCATTTACATATTTATCCTTTGTTTACATTGGTTGTACGGCTCCACGTGCAGTCATCAAAGCTCTACAGAGAGCTAGTGATATGGTCACTTGTCATACCCTCACTGTCGCAGTTATAGTAGCATCCCTAAATAATTATGCTAAAACAATCTGTAAGTCTCACAGAAAGGCTTGCTATAGGCCAATATGCTTTGATATCAGAATAACTGTGTTTGTTTACAAAGAAGATAAAAGTCTACTTATGTGATATGCAAATTAGCTTGTAGCAATGGTGTAGTGCGAAGCCATCACTGTGCTGGGGTGGATCACACAATGAGTAATGTCTTCACTCGCTGAATACTCTATGCAACTGGACCTTGTCAGTATGAGGCATCATCAGAATTAATTAATCACAATGTATATAATAATAAACTTGAACGCCAGAAAATAATCAATCTCGATTATCCAATGAAACAGATTCTATTGGGAGTAATTATTATAACGGCAAAATGGTAGTGAAAGTTATATGAAAGGATCGCTGAAAATCAGTGATGACACATATGTTTCCTAAAAGGGTAAGCATGTATAATAAATGCCAAAGTGGTTTGTTGTCAGGAAAATAGTACCAATATCAAACTGTAAATATACGAAAAAGTTTTTCTCAATCAGTCTCCATGTTACATGTATATTTATTTCTTGACTGTCCTTAGTACGTTCCCTCCCCAACCAGGCCCTATTCACCAGTAGTTATCCTGTGATTTGAAACATTTATACTTTAATAGTGTTACCGCTTTATATAACAATCACTTCTCCCTGTCAGTGTAACACATAACAATATCACAATTGATAATTCAAGTGTTCAAGTATTGTGTTCTTATTAAAAGTAAGTAAATGACACACGAGAACTTAACCGAGTGAATGAGATGGGTTTTACTCTGCTTTTAGCAATATTCCAGCAATATCACGGGGGACACCAGAAATGGGCTTCACAGATTGTACCCATGTGGGGAATCGAACCCTGTCCTTCGGCATGACGGGTGAACGCTTTAACCACTAGGCTACCCCACCACTCCAGAATTAAAAGGAATGGAATATTGGAGTGCATAATCCCCAATCTCCTAAATCTGTAATCAACGTCTCTATGAATGGTGTGAGTTAGATATAATGATATGTTGAGCAGTATTTTGGTTATATCATGTCACGTCAGCTTAGTATGGTAAGAAATAAAAGTGATGAAACCATTTCCATATTCATTACAACTCTGCTTAAAGCTAAACACCCTGAAGTGACACAGGTAAAGACGTTTACCAATTTTGGGAAAATTCATGAGCAGAGGAATAATGTTGACAACTATTTATCTTTCAATCTGATGTTCCGTTTTGGTACAGATGCTAGTATCTTCATAGATACATCTACTAAAATACCACTTACAGAGATATATCATAAGATTCTGGCACACCAAAGGGATGCAACTCTGCATGTCAAATGGTAAACCATTAGACAGCAGGGTCATCTGTGCCATGTATTATGTATTTTGTCAGAATGGAAAACGGCACCAAGAAACAGAATGGAACTCAAGCACAAAATTCTCAGTTACCGCAATCTGGTACCCCCTGCAGCCCCTCGTCAAAGTTGGTCATTGGAGGATTTGTCTATTATTCAGCAGCCACCGCATCATATTAATTAGCTTCCCAAGAGTCTCCTCCTCACTCAGCATACATCCTCCCCACTCTCCCCCAGGTGTCTGACTTAGTTAGTAGATGTCGCTGACATGCTTTGATCGCCCTCCATTAGGGCCGTCATGTCGTCCTCGGTCAGCTTAATGGACAGTAATGTAGTGTATAATTTGGTAACATCTAGAAGATAGGTCAGATTTAATCTTATCTTCATAATAGAAGGAGACATAAAATCATTACTATTTGGAGCCATTTCATTAGCATTTTTACTTGATTAGACAATAGAAGCCACAAAATACTTTCAATAATCCAGAGAAATCTATGTTGTATGATTCCGACTTTATCATAAGCATGTGTCCATGAATCAGTATCCAATAGTGAAGACGCCAGGTGATCGGGAAGCTGTCCTTTGATGTGCTTATCTTGGTGATGTGAGTTGCATCTATAATCTACAATCAAGGTTGTTAAAATGTTAATGAATTTTAGTTGTTTATTCTGTCAAATGCACTAAGGTGGTGACCCGTGAAGATTCCGGAGCAGAATAGGTCTTCAGCAACCCATACTTGCTAAAAAAGGCGACTATGCTTGTCGTAAGACGTATGATGTGCCTGTTGCGATTAAGTGAATTGCCTATACGGAGTAATCTGGGCAGAAGAGAGGATATTGATTCTTCACAACGCTTTTGTCGGCTATGTAACAATGGTTGTATTGAGGACGAACTCCATTTGGTGTTTGTCTGCCCGTTTTACGCAACATTAAGACAAAAGTATATTCCTGTAAGATTCTATAACAATCCATGTATTAAGACTTTTAGTAATCTCTTAAATAGCAAAAATGACTGTATACTCAGAAATGTAGCTAAGTATGTGAAGGAAGCCCTATCATTACGTACCAAGTCCTAATATTATACCCTTAAGATTGTTTGCAATGTAAATTGTCTCAATTGTATATTACTATATATAACTGAAATGTACATGGGCCTATGGCCTCCCATACATGAATAAACACACGTACTAACGGGATCGGGTGGTCAGGCGCGCTGAGTTGGTTGATACATGTCATCGATCCCAATTGCGTGGATTGATGGTCATGATGTCAATCACTGGATTGTCTGGTCCAGACTTGTTTATTTTACAGACCACTGTCATATACCCCCCGGTAGCTGGAATATTGCTGAGTGCAGCGTTTAACAACAAACCAACACAACCCAACTAAGATGGTATAAAAATCTTATATGCTTGGATATGAGGTGATTGCTAAAGGTAGCCATAATATCAGTGCATAATTATTCAAATGGATGATCACTGTTGTAGTGTCTGTGGTAAGATTAAGATATACCTTCACTCAAAATGTCCTCACCCGCAAAGGACAACCTCAAAGATTGATATCTGATTTTGGATGTTATTAAAATTTAATGCAATTATTTTCATAGAAGCTGGTAATGGAATTGTCAGCAAATTACCCTAACTGGTTTCTAATGATCTGGTTTTCATATCTGATGAATAATTTAGATGTTATCAAAGTATTATAAGTTGTAGCAGGATCACGAGGGGTCCCGCTTATAAAACCTAATGAGGAATACATAAAACCCCATGTACCCTGAGTAGTCCTGCTACAAGGAATGTATCTTACCGAATGTTTAAATATGACATTCTAAAATAATTCAAACAAACTCAACATTGATGGAAAACAGCTTTTCAATTGAGATGATGTTAGCTTGTGCTATGTCATGTGACTTCATGGGAAAAAGTGTGCGGCTTTTTGCTTTGAAGCAGGGCATAAGGGATTTATTCTGCCTCTCAGAAATCCGTGTGCAGTCTGTGTTGCTCGTGGCGGGGTATAAAAGATTTATTTCCCCTTTGAGAAATGTATTCCCCTCCAAGGCGGGATAGATAGTATTTTATCAAGATCACTTGGACCAGTCAACAAGGAGGTATGATAAATTATGATTATTTTCATAAAAGCTGGTAATGGAAATGTCAGAAAATTACACTTACTGGTTTCTAATGATCTAGTTTTTCATAATGTAAAACCTAGGAGTGCTTGGAGCCAGTACGCACCACATCTGCAGGGGACAGGGGACCCAATTTCATGGTTAATCACATTAGACGCATATGATCAGAGGGGACACAGGGCCTCATTGTGGTGACACATGGTCCAGTGTATAGTGCACAGGTCACAAACCAGGTGAAATTAAGCAAAATTGGTTGGGGAGAATCCTTGGATTGGTGACTGTTTGGCAACTTGGCTCCTGAGAGTTTCTAGGGATTCGGTTCTGCCCCACACTGAAGCACATGTAACAAATGTGGTGTCTCCTTGGGCAAGTGACTTTGTTTGAAATGTGCCTCTGTTCACCCAGCAGTGAATTTGTACCCAGTAGGATTAGATGGTAATGTGGCTGTTAACCTTCTAGATCCTCACATGCAGCTAGGGTTGTATACTCCCTTGGCAGTTGAAAATGAAAAATTGAGTGCTCACTGATCTATTTTTACCGGGGTATTAATACAGCTTTTAAGGTATACATTGCATATGAAGTTATGAGTTTTACAAGCGACTATTATCATTATTATCATTGCTTATCGGTCATTTTATGGTACAAGTTGTAGATGTAGAAACAGTGCCCTCCCCACCACTGACTGGTTCAATTCATTGTCACATGGTTTCACATAGTGTTTCCAAATTTGACAGGTGACAGCCTTGTTATCACGTCCCAAATTGAATAAATTGAATAACATCTTGAAATATCAAATTAGTATCTTGAATTTTCAAGAAAAAAATAAAATAACAAATTGCCCTAAAAGGCTTCCGTACAAATTTGTTCATGGTGTTGAAATAAATATTGGCAATTCTTTTATATGAAAAAAAAGTTCATTCTAGGAAATATTTAAGAATCTTCTTCTCAGGCACCACAAAGTCCATGTATCTCAAACTGTGATGTGATGTGTAGCAGCAAAAACTTCCTAGAAAAAAAGTATACATTTGAAAGTTTCATTTAACTTTAAATTACAACTACAAATTACGTTATTAAAACATTACTAGGCAGAAAAACAGTCGCAGAAAAACTGCAGTTTTAAGGTCCAAAACATAACTATGCTTCCCGTATCAAACATATCACCATCCAACAATTTTGTTTTCTTGTTTGTGTCATTTATAGCCGGGGCGGTCGGGTAGCCTAGTGGTTAAAGCGTTAGCTCGTCACACCGAAGACCCGGGTTCGATTCCCAACATGGGTACAATGTGTGAAGCCCATTTCTGGTGTCCCCCGCCATGATATTGCTGGAATATTGCTAAAAGTGGCGTAAAACCTCACTCACTCACTCATTTATAGCCACCATAAAAAATGGGTGTATACTTTCTTTTGCACTGCAGTGTAATTGGATTGAGACCTGTCCATGACTTTGTTGATGTTACTGAAAGGAGATATCTATCTCTGAAACTGCTTGACCAAATGAGTTGATACTTACATGAATGTTTGTCATACTCTCAAATAGACAACATTGCAAGACGAATGAACAGCTGCACTCACCTTACTTGATCAGGCTACAGATTTCACCACCTTGACTTACCCTTGTGATCAACTGATACTAAGAAACCAACTCACAGAAATGAACATCTGGTCTTCAGTCTGCCCCCAAAGTCCTATGCATCTATGTCCATGGTCATATTGGACTTTTCCTCTTACTTAAAGTTGATACACTGTGAAATAACTGACATGCTTTTCAAAACTGAGTTGAACACAACTCACTCACTCTTGTTACAAACACATCAAACATCCTCTCACGGAGACAATGAGTTCTTTGGGAGAAAAAAAGCTACCGTATCTGATTGTCAAATAGTTCTGTTTTTATATTTCCAGATCATTCAAACCCGACTTCCTGCTAGTGAGACAACATGTCCGAGATGCACATGAGGACTGGAGGAACCTGTTGCTAGGCTTCCAATATGGCGGAGTGCCTAGTGTTAATGCCCTTCACTCTCAGTACCAGTTCTTGGACAAGCCATGGGTGGTACGTAATTCAGGAGGGAGGGCCCCCTCTAACTTCCAAAGATGACCTGTCTTTGTCAACTTGCTGATGGCGTGTTATCTTTTGTAATAGTTTTGGTTGGAATGTCAGGATATGCCACATCAGTTTGTCTGTGTTTTTGACAGGTTATTTGACGAGAGTGTCACTTTCTGCCCTCCAGTATTTACAAACTCTGGGATCTCATTTGAAAGTCCTCATGAAAAGCATTGGTTTGAGTAATTATAAATGCTTCGATTAGTGCTATCACAAAACATCTAGGCTCTCCTTGAATGTCCAGACTTTTTCAGTTGAAACAGAATCCAAAGCATTGCGTCGTTATGATATTCAGGATCTCCTTGAATGTCCAGACTTGAGTTGAGAATCAAAAGCAATACTATCCGTCGTTATGTTATTCATGATATCCTTGAATGTCAAGACTTGAGTTCAGAATCAAAGGCAATACTATCTATCATTATGATATTCAGGATCTCCTAGAATGTTCAGACTCAGAGTTGAAACAGAATCATTGCTTTGTTTCATGTGGCAATTTAATGTTTCAAACAAATTAATCATCCTTAAGTTGAGAATAAGATAGCACAGACACTATGATGTCTCTTCAAAGCACTTCTATTTAAGTATCAAAAGAGAAAGAAGTTGGTATGGTTTGATCATGTTTGTAAATGAAGATTATTGACACTAATAATTCTTCACCATTACTTTCGGTTTTATAAGGAGAAGTTCTTACCAATGAATTGCTATGTATATGACTATATTTTCTGAAAATGTCAGTCATGGGAAGTGATCAGTAAAGCCTTGGACCAAATGTCTATGACCAGCCTCTTTTCTTCGACCCTCACAAAGTTGACATGCCACGATATAGAGGAAATACTATTCAGAGCCGTGTAAAACAACTCACCCCATCTCCATTTCAGTTTGCCCATTTGATAATGATACAGAAAAGGCTGGGAAAGGAGATGTTTCCACTGATTGAGCAAGCTTACTACCCTAACCACAAGGAAATGGTGAGTAACCTCTGGGTGAGTTTCACATCTTCTCCTTCTCTTCTCTAAAACAGCAGGGGCTGCAGAACCACCTCCCTCTGTCTCCCACCACCACACATACTGCACAGCAGCTGTGACACCAACTTTGTCAGGAGGGTACCGTTCGTACGGCAAGAGTAACAGTCAGTGGTCATGTTTACCTGAAAATGTTAAGCTGTGACTTGGTTGAAATGTTTTTAGTATTAGGCCACACCTTTTTTACTTGTTTTACTGATGCGCTGACCATAAATGTTGTTGAATTGGAAAAAAATAATTTCCTAATTTGTTCTCTTTTTTTATCCTGCTGATAGCATATTGCACCAAAAAATATTTTCTAAAGAAGTACCCATTGAACATGGGCGTCAAAATTGTTCTTTTCCCTGAAGTTGATAGGATGTATAGATGCACAACAGTATACCGGCTTCATTCATCAGGTTTGCATCGCTTAAAGCAACAGCTGATTTAATGTTTAATTCATTGTATATAACACTTTCATAAGATAGTTGATCATCAAGTTTGTGCTATTTCTGCATATCCTGAACTGCTGAACTATGAGCAGAGCTGATGTTTCTGCACAAACTGGTGTTGTAGTTGCAGCCTATGTTTGTGCAGTGGTGTGGTGGACTGAGGCTGATGGCTGCTGCAGCTCTCACTCAAATTACATCCACAACCCCAAGAGAGCTTACTTCCGTAACTGTTCGTGTTTCATTAAATACGACTCTATGCAGTCGCAAACAGACCCTCATTCAGATTAATACTTTTGTATATTCAATGATGTTTAAAACAAAATATGTTATTTAGAAGATTGAATTTCATTCCTCTTTTTTACTCACTAGAACCAATGGTTTGTGTGAGCTAATGTCATGGCCTCTTGTCCAATGCCTGTCTCTTCATTGTCAGCCCGTGGTGAACTTTACAATGCCCGCATGTCCTCTAGCCTGATGCTGTCTGTGGCTCAGTCAAACTTAGGAGGCTATACAAGGCTATACAAGGCTATACAGACTTCAGAAAGCCATGGAATTGGCAGCCTACTTTGATAAGGCCTTTGATTTGAATCTACCTTGAAAAGGTCTTAAAATGATGTAAAATGTTTTGCAAAGACCTTGATTGGTCAACAATTGTTAATCATTAATTATTGTTTGAATTATGTTTCCTTTAAATAATATGTAATGACATCGTTTAACAAGAGATTAACTGCTACTCAAACAATAACACTGGTAATTGACCTTGAGATGTCCATATTGCCTTGAAAAGGCCTAAAAAAGGCCTTAAATTGGTGGCTCAAGTTTTGTATGAACCATGCCATATCCAGGAGGCTAACTAAGACAGTCATTTCAGGATTTAACACTTTGTGATTTACATTAAATTGATTCAAATGCAAATCAGAGGCTTGCTAGCTTAAAAAGTCAGCCAATGTATTGTTTGTAGTTTATGCGTCATGGCAACTCTTGTCAAAGTACACTGGCAGTGGGGAAAAAGGTCAGTGACATATTTCTTACTGTATGTTTCCGTCTGTCTGATGGGGCATGTGTGTAGATTCTTCAGTCCTATATTTTAGGTGGTCAGACTCTTTGACTTGGTTGATATTAAATCATGGCAACCATGGCAACATGGATCATTGCTCATAGTATCAATCTCTGGATTGCCTGGTCCAGACTCAGTTATTGTTTGTTCTGCTGTCACACAGCTGGAATAAGTATACACCGCTGTCAGACAGCTGGAATATGTATACACTGCTGTCACACAGCTGGAATATGTATACACCGCTTCCACACAGCTGGAATATGTATACACTGCTCTCAGACAGCTGGAATATGTATACACCGCTGTCACACAGCTGGAATAAGTATACACTGCTGTCACACAGCTGGAATATGTATACACCGCTTCCACACAGCTGGAATATGTATACACTGCTCTCAGACAGCTGGAATATGTATACACCGCTGTCATACAGCTGGAATAAGTATACACTGCTGTCACACACCTGGAATATGTATACACTGCTCTCAGACAGCTGGAATAAGTATACACTGCTGTCACACAGCTGGAATATGTATACACCGCTTCCACACAGCTGGAATATGTATACACTGCTCTCAGACAGCTGGAATATGTATACACCGCTGTCACACAGCTGGAATAAGTATACACCGCTGTCACACAGCTGGAATATGTATACACTGCTGTCGCAAGCTCCATCGTTCATACAGTTTGGCCCTCACTCTATGAAGGTTCAATAATACTCCAATGAATTGACATAAGGTGAAAGTCAACACTTACCGGGGTAATTGATGGTCTCTAGGTATTGATATTGGTACCAATACTTTGATATATTCGTTAATAACTTGTCAGTATGTGGTTGTTCTTTAATAATCATTTGGAATATGCTATCACTGTCTGGGTAATATCTAATAAAGTTGACTGTCCTAGACTGTAGGTGAGCTACAGAGCACCAAGGGCCTTTTTTCCCAAGTTTATTTATTTACATATTAAGATGATATAGTATATTGTTTCACTGTTATAGGCTGTTATATCCTTGCATGATACCATGATGTACCATATTTTCTTGAGTATAGTGCGCACCCGAGTATAATGCGCTACACCCTCAAGCAGATTCAGTATTTTAGAAAAAAATTATCGAATATTATGTGCAGAAAAAAATTACAACGTATCCCTTCAGCGAATTCCGTTAAACGAACGGGTGATGAGAAACTTGGTCAGTACAAATTTGAAATTAGAGCCTTGTGTATTTTCTCATAAACTAAGCCAGAAACAGCAATCAGCTGTACACACGTTTTCTTGGAATCTACCGGTGATTCGGTCAAGACACAACCTATGATATAACTTTACAGGATTTTAATGCAAGGATCGGCAAAAATTGTATCTGAAACTATTTATTTTTATCAGGAATGATATATTCCAATATTTTGTTATTTTACTTGCAGCTTTGACTCAATATGTTTAAAATAATTATAACCCTAAGCGAAGCAGCTGATCGCTATTGCCTGTTATCATTTGTCACATGGAACCAGTTTGATCAGTCACCGTCAAGGCTCCCGCGCACGTGATCACAAGAACTGCGTGTTGACATAGAATCGTCAAACTATAACAAGTATGACTTTTAATGAGTCAAAGTATGGCATTTATGATATATGTATCCATTCTCTGTCAACTAAAGTTCGTTTCAAGGCGTCAATAGCGGTAATCTGATCGTGGTTGCTGTTAATAATGGTGAGTTGTGCAATCTTCCGATAGCTTCACACATGATTTTGCCAAAATTAATTAATAACAATATTAATTAATAACAATATTAAAAGGAATTTTTAATAAAATATATTAAATAAGTTACAAACATAAGTCCAGATATACAAAGAACACTTTTTATAGCCAGACTGTGTAATTACATGATTAATTTGCGTACTTCAGTATGGATTTGTTGACATGGTATTTCCGGTGTTATGTGCTCAGAGCAATGTCTTCCTTTGGGGGACAAAAAACATCAAAACTCATAATTGCTTGTATAATGCGCACCCCCTTCTACACAGCTGTGTTGGTTTTTTTAAAAAGTGTGCAATATACTCAAGAAAATATGGTAATCAAGTATTTCCCTATGGTGTCATATCCTTGCATGATACCTTAATGTAATCAATATTATTCCCTATTGTGTCATATTGACTGACATAGCCTTGCATGATACCATGATGTAATCAATATTATTTCCCTATCATATCATATCGACTGACATATCCTTGCATGATACCATAATGTAATCAAGATTATTTCTCTATTGTGTTATATTGACTGACATATCCTTGCATGATACCATGATATAACAAAAGTATTTCTCTTTCATGTCATAGTATCTGACATATCCTTTCATGATACCATGATGTAATCAATATTATTTCCCTATCATGTCATATTGACTGACATACCCTTCCATGATACCATAATGTAATCAAGATTATTTCTCTATTGTGTTATATTGACTGACATATCCTTGCATGATACAATGATATAACAAAAGTATTTCTCTATCCTGTCATATTATCTGACATTTCCTTGCATGATACCATGATGGAATCAATATTATTTCCCTATCATGTCATATTGACTGTCATACCCTTGCATGATACCATGATATAACAAGATTATTTCCCTGCCGTGTCATACTGACTGACATATCCTAGCATGATATCATTATATACCACAGTTATGTCCTTATCATGTCATGTTGACTGACATAGCCTTACATGATATAATGATATACCAATGGATTATTAGCTAATGTATTTTTGCATGATATCACATGAGTCCCAGGCCATTTCCCTTTTCATGCTATGTAGAATGATGATATGTGATATACCAAGGTTATTTCCATATTGGCTGATATCTCATTGCATGGCATCATGATAGCAAGGTTATTTATTTATCTATAGGTTGATATAACCTTGCATGATGCCAAAACATACTTTGCTATCATGTAATATAGGCTGAGATCCACTCATGGTTCCATAATACCATGATTATATCCTGGTCATGTAATATTATAAGGCTTGCATGATACAATGGTCTATTAAGAATATTACTCTATTATGATAACCTTGCATGATATCAAGATGTTTTTTCCTATGATGAAATAAAGGCTTATATATGCTTGTGTGATACCAAAACTTATAACTTCTGTATCATGCACTGCTGGTTGATACATCTCAGCATGATGTCAAGATGATCTCTCTAACCTGTAATATTTAAGCTGGTACATCCATGCATGACAACAAGATTATTTGACGATCATGCATTATGACCCGATATATCCATGCATGATGCTATGCTTATCTCACTGTCATGCATTATGGACAGAATATATCCTTGCTTGATACAAAGATTATTTCTCTATCAGGATTTATGGACAGATGTATCCTTGCATGACACTAAGATTATTTCTCTATCATGCATTATGGACAGATATATTCTTACACGTTACTAAGAATATTTCTCTATCATGCATTCTGGACAGATATATCCTTACTTTATACAGAGATTATTTTTCTATCATGCAGTATGGACTGATATATCCTTGCATGATACTAAGATTATTTCTCTCTGATGCATTATGGACAGATATATCCTTGCATGATACTAAGAATATTCCTCTATCATACATTTGTGACAGATATATGCTTGCATGATACTAAAAATATTCCTCTATCATGCATTATGGACATATATATCCTTGCATGATACTAAGAATATTCCTCTACATCATGCAATATGGACAGATATATCCTTGCATGATAATAAGAAGATTCCTCTATCATACATTTGTGACAGATATATGCTTGCATGATACTATGAATATTCCTCTATCATGCATTATGGACAGATACATGCTTCCATGATACTAAGAATATTCCTCTATCATTCAATATTGACAGAATATATGCTTGCTTAATATATATATTTTTTTCTCTATCAAGATTTATAGACAAATATATCCTTGCATGATACCAAGATTAATTCTCTAAAATGTTAACCTTGCATGATGCCATGAATTCATTATTAAGTAATATGACACTACATGACATATTGTTTTCATATTTCTTATGATTTGTAGTTCCCATGTTTTTGTCCAACATTGTTACCAGAAAAGCTCTCTTGGGATTGTGTTTTAATTGTAATATATCATCACCGGAGTTATTAAAGATTTAACAAACTTGAATGTTACGTAACTGTTTGGAGTTGAGAAGCAGTGAAACAACCATTGTTTTGGCAAATCATTCCTACTCGTACCTCACAATTGATGTGTTTTGTGACAGTCTAAACTATGGCACACCTGGTGATTTGTCTGTTATGAAATCATCCATTTATAGCATGTTTTCACACACACAGACAACAGAATTGGTTTGTTTATATTTTTTCGTATTTTTAGTATTTATGATTTCATATCCAATATTTAAGTGTCAATCATTCCTACTTTCAAGTGGCATCAGAAAAAGGGAGATAACTCTGTCATGAATAGTTTCACTTTGGATTAGAACAATTTTGTTGCTTGGTATGAATGTGAACTAGCTTTATGGTTACTTAATGTTAGATATTTGTTGATATTGTGATTTGATAGTTTTTATCCTGCTTGTTTACAACTCATTATGCTATGATTAGGAGATAAATATTGTTGTGTGTTTTCAGTTTAACGGTTTCAAACGTAGATTCAATACCTGTAAATTTCATTCAAAATCAAACGTAATAGCATGAGGTTTTGAATTTGAAATAGTTGCTTGTATCAAATCTATGTTTGAAACCTCTACATTGAAAACACACCAGATTTACCTCCCTTCTACCATGACAAAATGACCAAATAAATGCGAACTCTTTAGCTATAGCAAAAATGATCAGTGATATGGCATCGGTTGAGCCTATTATTTTCAGAAGTTTGAAAGGGCAAATTCAGGGATCATGGAAGAACGATTTTAATCTGTATAAATGTTTTGCTTTTTATCCCCAAAATATAACTTTCACCATAACACTTGAACAACTTCAAAAAGACACAATAAATTTGCATAGTCAGGTATCTTGTAAGCATTATTCAAACTGACATCCCAAGAGAAAAGAATGTGACCTTTGTGATGTTTTGTTCTAAACTAGACACCACTATCATAAAGTCATAAAGTTCTAAGGAAAGGCAGACTAAGCATTGTGACAAAATGTAATAATGTAACACCAAATGCCAAGCTGTGTTGATGATACTGAATTTTACAATACTTTCTCTATGTATTTGTTCTTCAAGTTTTCCGTCTGAAATATATTGTTACACGTGATGTAAAGAACGTATGATCCACAACATGTTAATTAGCAATATCATCGGTATTTAAACTTTAAACAGTGCTTCTGAATATATATTTTCTTTCGCAGTTAATGCGGTCATCAGCAAGATCGTTGTCTAAATTTAATGTAGATTTGATACCTCTGGCAAAACATTCAGAATGCAGGATTCTAAAATGTCATGGTAGAATGTTTATGTGGCTGATTGTTTATTGTCACGACACTTGTCGTTTTATGCTTTTCTATTCTAACTACGCAATTTTTGCCTTTTTCACTTTTATTACATGTTTGATATTTTTATGCCAGTTTTCATATGATCTTTTATATTTACTTTTATGATAATCCTTATTTATTATACATAGGATGTACATCTAAAGGTCATACTGTCACATAAGAGTAGCAGTTCTAGAAATGTGGTGATTGTCACCTTTTCCTATGTTCGTAATGTTAGCTCTGGCAACTCGGTGAAATACCACAAGATCCATTAGTCACCATTTCAGATGTTATACGGGGGCACGGGTGGCCCAGTCGTCTAAGGCACCGCGATTCGCTGTGCAGAGTTGCGTCCCTTGGGCACGCCAGAAACCTATGATTGTGGGTTCGAATCCCAGTTCGCCCTGATTATGTTTCTAGGTTTGTCAGCACCATACCCGTGCTCGTGGGTTTCACCGAAGTGGTAAACGTCTGAGACCTGCATCACTTCGGGCTTTCCTCCCACATTAAGCTGACACACCGCGATATAACTGGAATACTGTTAAAAGCGGCGTTAAACCCAACTCACTCACTCACTCACTAACTCAGATGTTATACACCATAAAACTTGTTGCAAACTTCAAAATTAATTTCTCCAGTGTTACATATAACAAACTTATCAGATTAATAAACAACTAACAAGAACTAAAATAAATAAACACCTGAATGCTCTTGTTAATTTACATTGTCATTTTATGTTGACAAAAATATAAATTGCTGATAAGTGTTGTTAAATCGCAGGATGGAATGAATAATGTCCTTGAAAGATCAAATTTCTAGATAGGAGTGGGTTTCAGTAATAAGGCCATTGTCCCACAAACATAATATTCATTTAGAGTTACATTTAAGTGGTAAATGACTTGACCGCTTTTATACTAACTGTTTTCTTAGCTTGTATTTTTCTAGACTAAACAACACACCAAGATAAGGTATTGTTACTGTTACATGTTAGTTGCTGATTAAATTTAGAGTTACTTGGGCACTTTGTGTAAGAGAATGGCAACATGTTTTTTCTAAGAGAGGTAAAATATGGACAGGTTAACAGAAAATGATGGTACTTGTTGCTGTGAATGGCACTATGCATTAAGGGGATAAAACAAGGACTGGTTGGTTCGGAGTCAGGATGCAGTATCTCAGTGTCTATGTCATGTTGTTAGGAAATTTATGATTATATCAAAGTTTGTTTGTTGTTTCATACCGCACTCAGCATTATTGCAGCTACAGTCAAATCTCGTGAATCTGACAATCGGCTTATTCGACACAAATGATGTGAACAAATTCACTCATTAATCAGTCTCGTTAATCCGACACAGTGATCAGCATACTCCGTGGTCATCTGCCTGCGAGTACACAGCCCCATGTTTTGTTGCGAGACTAGTGGGCGAGTAGCTGCATACTGTATTTCAATGGCTGCAGTGGTTAAACTTTAGTGGTTGCATGATTAGAAAACATATTCCACTGACAATGTAACACAACAATATGAATATTTCATTTTTCATTTTCCAACGTGTTCGTATCATTATCTATGATGTAGTTGTCCAATTTTCGATCACGAACGTTTATACTACCTAATTTCCTTTATCCGACATACTCGTTAATCCGACATAATCATATGCAACCAACAATGTCGGATTAACGGGACTTGACTGTATATAATTGTCATTATACAAATGAATTTGGACTAGACACACCAGAGATTGACATCAAGCTAACAGGTCCACATTATTTTGATTCAATGACTTGCAAACAAACTATTCGATAACCTTAAACCCCTTTTTGCCCCACCTCACCTCCACAATAGTGTATTGGGATATAAATGTACCGTGGATAGAGTACAGCAATACATTTTATATCATGTAGTTCATATATCAAGGGGGCGGTCGGGTAGCCTAGTGGTCAAAGCGTTTGCTCGTCACGCCGAAGACCCGGGTTTGATTGGGTACAATTAAATTTGCAAAACGTACGTAATAGCTATTGGCGATTTCATCTGTGGATTATATATTATAGCTGTGGATTACATGTATTGTTACATGTAAAGATTGTGGAGCTTATGAAGAACGATAAACTTAGAACATTCAATTGAAAACTTATTATCGGAAGTAGTATCATGCATAACATTTTTTTTAATAATGACAACATTGGTGTAAAATAATAACTTTATTGATAATTTATAACAATAATGGCTCTAGTCGTGGCAACTTCCAAACTTTCGGGAAGTTGTAATCTATCGGACCGTCACTCAGGCGATGTTTCTGACAGATCATGATTGGGAAAATACTATCATGAAAGTGTATCCCCTGGATAAGCCGACCCCTTTCTACAGAATCTTTTTTCTGGTCCTCAAAATTCGGCTTATACGCAGTCATATATGATATTGTACAATATGTCAAGCACACATTTTCATGTATTTACATTAATTATAGTTTCCACATAAGATCACACTTTATTCTTGTTTTCAGATTATTTTTAAACAAATGGCGTGTCAAAACAAAATATGATATTGTATTCAACATATTAAATACCCAGGGCACATAAACATGTCTAATTATTGGTGCTAAAGACTACTTTATATAATTTTGATAAGGTTAAAATTCTAATTGTCATAGTTTTGATCAAACCTTATCAAACCTTGTCAAGTGAAGATCTTGATCTGTTTTGTTTATAAAAGATGCTTGGATGTGTTTTCAAAACGTTCCAGTGGATGGGAACATGATGCTTAAAATGTCATGCATGACAAAACTACCTTAGTCGTATCAGACCAACTGATCATTAAAACATTAGAATGTGTTTATTTGTTTATGAAAAAACATTTTTTTATAATTAGAGAAATAAAGTGATCAACTAATTTAATTAAAATGTCAAAAAGAAGTGTTTTTTCTCCATTGTTCCAAATATTTGTTTCCATGGAGCCATAAAACCAAGAAATGTAAACAAATATGGCCTTTTGTGTGTAGTCAGCAGCCATTATCTCGAAGAACCTTGCACTTACATGCCCATGGCAAATTCTGGCTTATGATTGGCTAATCATTGATATGTTGCTCTGTCCAATCAAAGCCAGCATGCTCGGTCATGACAGACTTTTGTGACATGACACATGACAGGAGTCATGGTAACCAAGTATGTCCTTTGTTCATATATTACTCATTCACAAAGCAAGGGGATTTTACATCATGATAAGCAGTCCATTAATCATATAAAACACTTCATATGTAACCAAATCAAACCAAACAGCCAACACATCAACATTTTCACAAAGTCACCAAGTGTGGATTGGTTGGCACAATGTCATCACTGCACAGCAAGTCAGTTCACCATTTGGACCAGTCCAGGTTTTTCTGTCTTAACATTGGCTACAAAGCTATGATGCCATTCACACACATCGTTTGTGATGAAACAGTGGTACTTGAATTGATTTTGATTGGCTATGCAAACATTTCTTGTTTCCGATTGGCTGATCAGCATGTCAGGTTTGGAAACTTTCGGATCATGCGTCTTTGAGGCTTGGGTATCCATCTCCATGAGTGGGCGATGTGACTACACAGCTGAGTCCATAATGTACCATCTTCCCTGACTTCTCCTGCAATAGGAAAATATTCAAATAAACATAGAGAAACTCATTGACCCTCTTATGGATTCCAGGATGGAATAGGTCCAAAGGAACATAAGAGGTCATAATATATCAGGTGATAAAGCTCAATGAATGCTTGATTGCAATATCAACTTGATTGACTGTTCCAGACTGTTGTTTACAGTCTGCTGTCATAATTAGGTGAAATATTGCTGGCATGAAAAAATGATGAGACAGCTAAATTTGTCAAACATATCAATGACTCAGTGCTATTTTTTTAAATAAAAAAATATTATTTTTTTTAGGGATTTAGGAAATGGTCTTTGTTATGGGGATGGGGATGGGGGGGGGGGGGGGGGGGGGTGTAGGGTCATGAAATATGTTGCATAAAATGGGGGGTTACATCAAATCAAAGAAGTATACTCCATCCTCTATTTTCCAGGGTGTTATATCCTCATAACATAATGATTAATACCCTGGACCCATTCATCATAGCTTGTTTCAGAAGTATAGGGGGGCACGGGGGGCCCAGTCGTCTGTGCTGATTCGCTGTGCAGAGTTGCATCCCTTGGGCACGCCAGAAACCTATGATTGTGGGTTTGAATCCCGGTTCGCCCTGATTATGTTTCTAGGTTTGTCAGCACCATACCCGTGCTCGTGGGTTTCACTGAAGTGGTAAACATCTAAGACCTGCATCACTTCGGGCCTTCCTCCCACATTAAGCTGACACGCCGTGATATAACTAGAATACTGTTAAAAGCGTCGTTAAACCCAACTACTCACTCACTCACTCAGAAGTATAGCGAATAGGACCACAGTATTTATCATACCAGAATGAAGATTTAACATTGGATAATTAACTTCTTATTTTGTAAAATATGTTTTGTTATCTATTAACATCACATGGTCTAAGCTATGAGCATGATGAGATTGGAACACATTGCAGTCATGGCAACTAGTATCAAATAATAAGACGACTTTACCTGTGATGAAGATTGGCCTGTGTGTCTGTCTATGTTGTTGGCCATATGATGGTCTACCAGGGTTTATACCACAGAGTCCGTCACTCTCCCAGGAGCTCACTGTGATCTCAGTCTCATTAGCCAGGAAACGTGGCATCTATGTCATAAACATTGATGTTCTTTATACAAGAAATGAGACATGAGAGTCACACCATATTTAGAGAATAACATCAGAGACTTATGGAACTATGGATCATCAGTTGGGGTGAATTAATTTTGACTGTTCTGAGCCATGAAAATACTTTCAACAAATGAACGAGTAACGAATGAGTAAATGAATAAATAAATTCCACCATTTTACCTTTACAAGATCATTGTTCATGATCATGGGGGGTACTGAATGATGGATAGACTAGGTTTCGGGTAGATGAGTGGTAGGTTGGCTGGGACGAGTCCAATTTACTACCCAGGTACCCATCCCCCTATTACCGGACCCTACCCAGCCACCCACTGTTGATCGCTGTTGAGTCAAGAGATAGGTAAAAACTCTGAGATTGGGAAAAGTTTGACCGTAGATCTGGCAGGGATTTAGAAACACATATAAAACGATCTGGTCATGCATACCCTGATGTTTACTGCATGAAGTTTTATCTATTTTTCAAACATATATCGTATTCTACGTAATAAGCGCCCCGCTCTAATAAGCGCCCACGGCGATATTTGCTAATATATTGGCACGTTAGCAATCCCAATTGGCGCCCTTTCCGATTGATCAAGGTAAACAAGGCTTATTCATTCGTGTATAATACGCACTCATGTGTTATATGCACCATTAATATGGGCAATTAAATTCTGGAAAATATATATCTGCCGTACATAAACATTTTTCAGGCTGTCAGCATAAACCATGAAATTTATCTTTCAACTCCAAGAACCCCCAATTTCTCATTTTGAGAGCGCCCTAGGCGCTTATAACGTCGAATAAGATACATATCAGAAGGAATGCGTGCATGGTCAGAAAGAAATGGGAACATTAGTGACTTGTAGTGTGACCATAGAGTTTTAGATAAGTTTTGTCATTAAACAATCTATGATGTGACTAACCAGGGTAGTCCTGTGGGTACTTAAAACTTAAATGAAAATAATCTAAGCAACAAGCAGTGACAGAATATTGACAAACAGATTGTTTTCAACATTCCAGTAATTGATTGGACTGCTGTCACAGCTGTATCGGGAGTGATGGGGGTAACAGACACGTCAGTTATACCAGGTATCACAGTAACTAAAGGGAGACAACTTTCAATGACAACTTTCTCAGTTACTACCAAATCAGAAGGACTTCTTTGAGAGTCATTTAGAGTGATTGAGTATGGTTTTACGCTGCTTTTAGCAATATTCCAGCAATATCATGGTGGGGGACACCAGAAATGGGCTTCACACATTGTACCCATGTCGGGAATCGAACCCAGGTCTTCGGTGTGACAAGCTAATGCTTTAACCACTAGGCTACCCGACCGCCCCGCGATTTTCTGTGCAGAGTTGCGTCGCTTGGGCACGCCAGAAACCTATGATTGTGGGTTCGAATCCCGGTTCGCCCCAAATTGGGTTTCTAGGTTTGTCAGCACCATACCCGTGCTGGTGGGTTTCACCGAAGTGATAAACGTCTGAGACCTGCATCACTTCGGGCTTTCCTCCCACATTAAGTTGACACGCCGTGATATAACTGGAATAATGTTAAAAGCTCACTCATCCTTACTGAAAACAGAAGCAGTGAGTTCTCACCTTGTATGAGTGAAGGATATTAAGGGTGAAGGTCGACTTGGCAGCTTCTAGATCATTGTCAGTGGTCCAGTTGGAAGGAATTGCCTTCACCGCTGAAACAATATAGCCAGGCTTTAAATCTCACTATATCCTACTCAGGAAAATGAAGAGTTTTTGGGCTCCTTTTGTATAATATTTTTATTAAGATAAGTTAGCAACTTTCTTTTCTGTAAGATATGTTTATTTCAGAGACTAGGTGTAAGTCTACCCACTATGTTGCCCACTATATACTATTGTCAATATGGGATAAGACATGGCCCTGATCTCTCATGCTTGTTATTAGGGTACTTATTACCGCAATGGATGTTTGATGGTCTGTTTGATGGAGTATTTAATTTTTTAAAGTTTTTTTTAAAATCAAATTGATTAAGAACACAAAATGTCTTGTTTGAAAGGCATTACTTAGAAGTTGACAGATGCCAAAGTAGACACAATTTATGAAAAAATACTTCTTTCATACTGTAAAGGCGACATTTCGGTATAGATCCTTTTACCGTTGTCAAGCATGACTAAATGAGGTACACAGTACAGAATATATACCAGTATAGTAGGTGAAGGATTAACAGTAGAGGATTAACAGTAACAACAATAGCATACATGAGTGGGTAATGACAACAGAAGGATAATACTGTATAGTATAATACTATAATACAGGGGTATGCAGGGCAGCACACTATGCAGAGTAGTTCCTATTCCTTACCAAAGTCGGCTTGACAGTAGAACTCCCTAAGAGATAGGAATTCGCACATGCATCCTTCAGTTTCCATGACAACTGACAGCATTGCCATCACGAACAATACAGCTGGTGAAAACTCCATTTTTGCT
Source organism: Haliotis cracherodii (assembly GCF_022045235.1). Taxonomy (NCBI): domain Eukaryota; kingdom Metazoa; phylum Mollusca; class Gastropoda; order Lepetellida; family Haliotidae; genus Haliotis; species Haliotis cracherodii. The sequence goes on from NW_027266319.1 coordinate 22,474,505, forward strand.
GAAAATAGAGGACAAAAAATACACAAACTTATCACAAAATTCCCACACTCATTTAAGAATAATATAGAAAAACACTCACTCACTCACTCACTCACTCACTCACTCACTCCTATCATGACAAGGAGCATTATGGATACAACTAATTTATTACACAGACATAATGTTTCAGGGCTGCCTCTTGCCTCTTCATCAGATAATTAGATACATGTAAGTGAAGCCAGTGATAATGAGATACATGTAAGTGAAGCCAATGATAATGAGATACATGTTAGTGAAGCCAGTGATAATGAGATACATGTAAGTGAAGCCAGTGATAATTAGATACATGTAAGTGAAGCCAGTGATAATTAGATACATGTAAGTGAAGCCAATGATAATCAGATACATGTAAGTGAAGCCAGTGATAATTAGATACATGTAAGTGAAGCCAGTGATAATTAGATACATGTAAGTGAAGCCAGTGATAATCAGATACATGTAAGTGAAGCCAGTGATAATTAGATACATGTAAGTGAAGCCAGTGATAATTAGATACATGTAAGTGAAGCCAATGATAATCAGATACATGTAAGTGAAGCCAGTGATAATTAGATACATGTAAGTGAAGCCAGTGATAATTAGATACATGTAAGTGAAGCCAGTGATAATCAGATACATGTAAGTGAAGCCAGTGATAATTAGATACATGTAAGTGAAGCCAATGATAATGAGATACATGTAAGTGAAGCCAGTGATAATTAGATACATGTAAGTGAAGCCAGTGATAATTAGATACATGTAAGTGAAGCCAGTGATAATTAGATACATGTAAGTGAAGCCAGTGATAATGAGATACATGTAAGTGAAGCCAGTGATAATTAGATACATGTAAGTGAAGCCAATGATAATGAGATACATGTAAGTGAAGCCAGTGATAATTAGATACATGTAAGTGAAGCCAGTGATAATCAGATACATGTAAGTGAAGCCAGTGATAATGAGATACATGTAAGTGAAGCCAGTGATAATGAGATACATGTAAGTGAAGCCAGTGATAATGAGATACATGTAAGTGAAGCCAGTGATAATGAGATACATGTAAGTGAAGCCAGTGATAATGAGATACATGTAAGTGAAGCCAGTGATAATGAGATACATGTAAGTGAAGCCAGTGATAATGAGATACATGTAAGTAAAGCCAATGATAATGAGATACATGTAAGTGAAGCCAATGATAATGAGATACATGTAAGTAAAGCCAGTGATAATGAGATACATGTAAGTGAAGCCAGTGATAATGAGATACATGTAAGTGAAGCCAGTGATAATGAGATACATGTAAGTGAAGCCAGTGATAATGAGATACATGTAAGTGAAGCCAGTGATAATGAGATACATGTAAGTGAAGCCAGTGATAATCAGATACATTTAAGTGAAGCCAGTGATAATGAGATACATGTAAGTGAAGCCAGTGATAATGAGATACATGTAAGTGAAGCCAGTGATAATGAGATACATGTAAGTGAAGCCAGTGATAATCAGATACATGTAAGTGAAGCCAGTGATAATTAGATAATGTAAGTGAAGCCAGTGATAATTAGATACATGTTAGTGAAGCCAGTGATAATGAGATACATGTAAGTGAAGCCAGTGATAATTAGATACATGTAAGTGAAGCCAGTGATAATCAGATACATGTAAGTGAAGCCAGTGATAATTAGATACATGTAAGTGAAGCCAATGATAATCAGATACATGTAAGTGAAGCCAGTGATAATTAGATAATGTAAGTGAAGCCAGTAGCAACGTTAATGCTGACAGATTAATATGTCATGTGTTCATATGTATGTCCATCTCATTCCAAGGGGTGATTAAGAGGTTTTGATATCTATGAATGAATTTTTTTTTTAACCAATACCATTGTAAATAACTTCCTAACTGTACGCATGATAGCCTGGAAGCTTTCGCGATACACAATATCAATTAATGAAAACAACAACAACATGATTACAGTAGGGAAGCAAGTATGGAGGTATAGAAGGGACAATTCCCATCTAAACATTTTTATTGCAGGAAAAGCCACACGGCTAGAAAATACATCAACCAAGACTAATTATCTAAAACAGAAATCACACAAAAAAAGTTTACAACCCAAGACTGAATGTTCAACATTAGCTTTCAGTAAAGGATATGTTATACCATATTTTCTTGAGTAAAGTGCGCACTTTTTTCCAACAGAAATACCATGTCAACAAATCCGTACGCAATGTAATCTTGTAATTACACTGTTTGGTTATAAAACGTGTTCATTGTACATCTGGACTTTGTTTATAACTTATTTCATTAATTTAATTTAAAATTCCATTTAATATTGTTTTTATTAATTTCGTCAAAATCGGGTGTGAAGCGGTCAGATTACCACTAATGGCGCCTTGAAACGAACTTTAGTTGACAGAGAATGGATACATATATCATGATAGCCATACTTTGACTCATCAAAAGTCATATTTGTTGTAGTTTGAGGATTCTATATCAACATGTAGTTCTCGGTAATTTCAAGGAAGTAAATGGACATGGTTAGACTTATCCTACATACCTTCTGTTGAGTGAGTGTCCTGGTTCCACTACTAACTCATGAAATCATGTCTCCGTATTTATAAACCTGGCATAGATGGCAGCACTTCCTGGGTCACACTGCCGCCCACCTTCCCTGCCTTTCCATTGTGTACATCACATATTTGCGTATGTGGTATTTGAGTGGGGGATGTGATTGGCTGTGAAGTCTCGGAAATGTCTAAGTGCATATAAGGAGGGTTCAGAGGAAGGGGGCGATGTACTTTAGCAATAACTCTTACATTTATGAAATGTCTAAAAATGATAATAAAGATGATGATGAAATTTTTATTAAACAAATATTTTTAATAGCACTTGGTATATAGGTAATATGAATCTATAACTTTTATTTCGAGCTGTGATTTAAATCAGGACAGAGATTTGATGTCTTCCATGGATTCAGGGGCGGTCGGGTAGCCTAGTGGTTAAAGCGTTCGCTCGTCACGCCGAAGACCCGGGTTCGATTCCCGACATGGGTACCATGTGTGAAGCCCATTACTGGTGTCCCCCGCTGTGATATTGCTGGAATATTGCTAAAAGCGGCGTAAAACCAAACTCACTCACTCACTCACTTCCATGGATTCTCAAATTTTCTGGCAGTCATCACCTCAAAAGATTCATAGCCAATTCCTTTTCAGTTTCCACTTGGAGATATCCAACAGGATCTGAAGAATCTCTTGAGAAAAGAAAGAATTCAGACAGGTTTTACTTCATGTTTTATGAATAAGTCTATATGAAATTACAAATAAACATGATGTTTTTAATAAATAAAGTAGATAATACACTGTAATAAAAAAATATAAGAGGTTCATCAGACGTCTGTTCACAATAATTCTGTTTTCATTCTCAAATAAAGTAAGCTTCTATTCAAAAGGTATTTTCAAGGTAACATTTTGATTTTAATGTAAATCGACTCTGATGAGCAGTCAAAACACAAGTTCAGCTCACCTTGCTTAATCTAGGAAGATAGCTTATTTCATGGCAAGATATCTGTCATCTGTAGTCATAACACATTTTCCATGTCTTCTTTAGAACTACCAGATTATTTTGAGTTTGAATTTTTTGTAGGTGTTCCCTACCCACAAGTGGTAATGTTTGCTCCAGACATTCCTTCTTGCCATTATGTTGGGCTATCTTTTCCGTATAATTGGCATATCGGGTCACGAAGTCAAGAAAAAGAAGAAAAAATCGTCTGGCATCATCTGTTATTTGTGTGATTTCAGTTTACCTTAAGGCCAGACAAAAACAAGTGTTTTCAAAAGAGCCTACCTATTATATTGCATTTGCAAGAAATTGTTATAGAAAAAGCTGTTTTGGGTGGATATTTGGTGTTTATTGACATATTTTCGTTTATTATTTCAGGGTTTTTTAAAAGGAATTTTACATGTATTCAACTAAGACAATATTTTTATTATTTTTATTTTGCAAACTTATTTTGCAAAGTAATTTATATATTTACATCATCAACTGATCTATGATTTTAATTAGATCTGCTGTAAATCTCGTACCACATTGTAGAGCCACTGAGTGAATGCGGACGGACATCACATGGCATCAGGTCAAGTGACATGATGTGCCTGGTGGTGTTGCTGTATTTCACGTCAAGACTGACAACAGCAGTTTCCTGGCCATTGTTTTGTCTGTCATGATAGGATGGGGGTATTAACATCATAAGTCTGTGATAATAGGAAGGAGTAATCAACCTCGTAAGTCTGTGATGATGAGTTGTAGTATTTAACATTGTAAGTCTGTGATGATGAGATGGGGTTAAGAACATTGTAAGTCTGTGATGAGGAGATGGAGTTAAAAACATTGTAAGTCTGAGATGATGAGATGGAGTTAAAAACATAAGTCTGTGATAATGAGATGGGGTTAAAAACATTGTAAGTCTGTGATGATGAGATGGGGTTAAAAACATTGTAAGTCTGTGATGAAGAGTTGTAGTATTTAACATTGTAAGTCTGTGATGATAGGAAGGAGTAATCAACATCGTAAGTCTGTGATGATGAGATAGAGTTATGAACATTGTAAGTCTGTGATGATGAGTTGTAGTATTTAACATCGTAAGTCTTTTGATGATGAGATGGAGTTATGAACATTGTAAGTCTGTGATGATGAGTTGTAGTATTTAACATCGTAAGTCTGTGATGATAGGAAGGAGTAATCAACATCGTAAGTCTGTGATGATGAGATGGAGTTATGAACATTGTAAATCTGTGATGATGAGTTGTAGTAATCAACATTGTAAGTCTGTGATGATGAGATGGAGTAATCAACATTGTAAGTCTGTGAGGATGAGATGGAGTTATAAACATTCTAAGGCTTGGGAGAAAAATTTCTAAACCTTTATGAATATTTGTACCATAGATATTTCAGTATACAGTTAAAAAGGGTTTATGTAATATATATTACAGATTAACCTGTAATCTAAGCACAACTAAAGATCTATCCATTGCATGACCGCTATTTGATCACGTTATTATTATATCCTGATACATTACCATGGACAGTGCATGTTATGCTTAACTCCCTAGGATGGTAAAAGTATTAAATGCTTAGACTTTTTCTAACATTGCTTTTAGCAGCACTAACTTTTTGTCCAGATAACATATGTTGCCAGTTTACTATCTGACAGACTAATACAGCAGCCATGCGAATACCTGCTCATTCTCATTCTAATCATACAGCTTTCAGAGTCAGAAAGTTTGATATTTTATGAGTGCTTCCAGCATAGCTGAACTTTGCACTCAAAACTTGTTTGAAGATATTTTTGCCTTTCAAAGAAGCACTAGGTCGGGGTCAGTTTGCAGAAATATCATCATTCAAGTAATTCACACACCAGTTTCTTGTGTGATTTCTAAAATTTGACTAAATGATTTATTCAGTGTCTCAGTTTCACTCATAACAATATCTGGAGCATGACTGGCAAATGGTTCCAGATCTAGGCCTAGGCAAGCAATTACCATGGCCTGTTCTAGTACAAGCAGTATGACAGAACACAATTTATTATTAGAAACAATATCAAAGGTCAACCTAACCATCAATCTTTATAAAAAAAATTTCATGGGGGCGTAAAAGGCAAAAAAGTGCTGAAAATGAAATGACAGGGTCATTTAAAGATAGTGATGTAATACAGGTGTTTGGTATAATGGTAAGCATGTCCTGCTCTACCAGCAGAACCCACCACTCACACAATGTGCATAAGAATGTTAGTGTTTGTTCCTCGCCTGACACTGCACAGGTGAACTCCTGCAGTATGACAGTGGACTGTAAATTATCAAGTTTTGACCAGACAATAGTGATGGACCAGACGACCACTGACACAATAGCATGTTTACTAATTTAGGTAAAAATATTAAAAAAACAATGTTAATTATGAATTGTGTCTTCTGCTTACAATTAAAAAGAAACACATAAGACACATGCTTTTGGTGGAAGTTGTGGAAGACTATCAAGTCTGTCAAATAATCTGTCAATAACATCATCAGTGATTAAAAATGAGAAACATGTTTCACCGAAAACAAATTCTCCTTGAAACCTAGTAGGAACATTACTTAAATTGTTTCACATCAACAGAAACCAATGTGTTGGGGAGTACATCTGTGTACTGTCAATCTTGAAATTAACGCGAGCGTGAATTAAATGCGAAAAATGCGAGTGGTCTTTGCCCGCAATATTGAACATCGCATATATATCAACAGTAAGACATTTTGGATAGCACAAATACCAACTTAGACATACGCTGAAAACAAAACTATGTATTCCACATCACTGTTTATTCAGCAGCACTTGTAACAAGTATATAAACAATGTCATTCAAACACTAATTACATCCTGGGAATTGTCACTGCTGGGTTGAAGATAAGCGTTCTACTCACGTATGTCATCACTGATCACACCTGCAAGTCTAGACAGACAGTACTCTACTCAGCGCTAATAAGCGGTGCTATCAGGTGTGTGATTGGATTAATGTAAGGTTGGATTAAGGTGAGGATTCTCCTGTAAACCTGACAGGACATTTTCTTTAGATATTAATCCACTGATGCTTGAGAGGAGGGGGATGTTGCATTCATATTGAGTCGCATTTTTGGCTAGGGGCCAGCGGTCGCATTCTTTTGGAGACGCATTAATTTTACGTTTTACAGTATATGAGCAGTGGAGTGTGGGGGGATGAACCCACCCAAGGCATTACCACACACACAGCCTAGAGACAGATGGAGGGAGAGAAAGCAGGGAGTGTCTTGGGTGTTCTTCTCAAATATCAGTGTAGCAGTAAAATGGGCTCAAGTCTGTACTGTGTTTGAATCAGTTTGTAGAATACCAAACATATTCAGATGAAAATTATGTGTACCAAAACTGTTGAAAGTATATATGCTTTACTGATATGTATTTGTGGATAATTCTAAATCGAACTAAGGGACTGGTAATTCATTATGGGGGGTTGGGGGTTGAGACTAGTCATGGGACTGTATCATACTTTGCCGATCTCCTCCCCTTTCTATGTAACATTCTTTCATGCCAATACACGTAACATGTTTCCGTGACCCTATAAGATATGACCAGTCTCTAAAAATGTTATTTGAAAAAAAAAGAATTGTGTCATTTTTCATCCTCCTGCCCTCCCACGAAAGGAACCCTTATAAATAATTAACACTCTTTCACTGTGTTATTTTTTTTCATGACACCCCCCTACCCCCAATTCCTTCACTGAAGCCAAGGTGGACATTATTGTCTGTTAACATTTACACTACTGTAAATAAGACTATCTGAAATCACATTCCAAAACATGTGTTTGACATTGAGTCATTAATGTTACTTCTTTCCTCAATATCAAAGGGACATGGGTGACCCGGTTGTCTAGGGCACCGCATTTCGCGATGCAGAGTCGTGCCCCTTTGTGCCCACAAGAAACCTATGATTATGGGTTTGAATCCCAGTTCTCCTTGGTGATGTTTCTAGGTTTGTCAGCACCATACCTTTGCTTGTGGGTTTCACCAAAGTGGTAAACATCTGAGACCTGCATCACTTCGGGCTTTCCTCTAGCATCAAACTGACACACCATTATACCCAACACACTCATTCACTGTTCACTATAAAAAAAGAGAAATATAGACAAAGATAGGAAATCTTAGCCCTGAAACATTGTTACAAACAATAAAAGAGATGTTATCCATAAAAGCTTCATGTTTCATGTTCTTACAAGTTCTAAATGCCCGTCAAAGACGAGAAGCAAGGATCTTCAGACAGTATTAGTAGGAACGATATCAGCAGCCACTGCCGGAGCCAGACCTGGCACGTACACACATTCCACGTCACTTCACTCCTCCACTAGTGTGGGAACATGTAGTATGTAGGAACATGCATGTAGTATGTAGGGACATACATAGAGGATATACGCATATAACTGCTGTGGCAGGAAATGACGACAACTTAGCATATCTTATTTAACATCGCAGTGTTTAGAATATCACTTATCTGTGCAGTAATATTATATTACTTAGAATAGTGGGTACAATACAATTTATAGCATCAGGATTCTTGTCATTTTGTGACTTGCAGTAATACACCACATATATATATGACTTAAATGATTCAATATTCTATTCAAATATTATTGTATTTGCTTTCTACTCTTGATTTTTATTGGCCATATTCTTTCAAAATAATATTGACCAAGTAAGTATTCTTGGTGCTAATGAGTAATTTATAAGACACACACAGCAATTATTGTTGATAATATACAGACATCATTGTTGATGTCATACAGACACTATTGTTGATGTCATACAGACACTATTGTTGATGTCATAAGGATACTATTGTTGATGTAATACAGACACCATTGTTGATGTCATATAGACACCATTGTTGATGTCATACAGACAATATTGTTGCTGTAATACCTACAATATTGTTGATGTAATACAGACGATATTGTTGATGTCATACAGACACTATTGTTGATGTCACACAGACACCATTGCTGATGTCATGCAGACACTATTGTTGATGTCACACAGACACCATTGTTGATGTCACACAGACACCATTGCTGATGTAATACAGACGATATTGTTGATGTCATACAGACACCATTGTTGATGTCATACAGAAACCATTGCTGATGTCACACAGACACCATTGCTGATGTCACACAGACACCATTGTTGATGTCATGCAGACACCATTGTTGATGTCATGCAGACACCATTGCTGATGTTCCACAGAAACCATTGTTGATGTAATACAGACGATATTGTTGATGTCATATAGACACCATTGTTGATGTCATACAGACACCATTGCTGATGTCATGCAGACACTATTGTTGATGTCACACAGACACAATTGTTGATGTCACACAGACACCATTGCTGATGTCACACAGACACCATTGTTGATGTCACACAGACACCATTGCTGATGTCATGCAGACACCATTGTTGATGTCATACAGACACCATTGCTGATGTCCCACAGAAACCATTGCTGATGTCATGCAGACACCATTGTTGATGTCATGCGGATGTCATTGCTGATATCATGCAGACACCATTGTTGATGTCATACAGACACTATTGTTGATGTCACACAGACACCATTGCTGATGTCATGCAGACACCATTGCTGATGTCACACAGACACCATTGCTGATGTCACACAGACACCATTGCTGATGTCACACAGACACCACTGTTGATGTCACACAGACACCATTGCTGATGTCACACAGACACCATTGCTGATGTCATGCAGACACCATTGTTGATGTCATACAGACACCATTGCTGATGTCCCACAGAAACCATTGTTGATGTCATGCAGATGCCATTGCTGATGTCACACAGACACCAATGTTGATGTCATGCAGACACCATTGTTGATGTCATGCAGATGCCATTGCTGATATCATGCAGGCACCATTGTTGATGTCATACAGACACTATTGTTGATGTCATACAGACACCATTGTTGATGTCATGCAGACACCATTGTTAATGTCATGCAGATGCCACTGCTGATGTAATAAGACACAATGTGTTATGACATCACAGTAGTGTATGATGCCACATCCTATCACTGTTAACTAATTTTAAAGTCTTGATAATGAAGACATTGTTTCATCTTACACACACAATACTATCGGTACATCATTGTTCAAAGATACTGTCACATGGGGCTTCTGGCTTGAATAACAATCCATGCTTGTTTTAAGAGTTGACTAAACTGATCGGGCGGTCAGGCTCTTAGAGCGGAATGATTATACACCACTGCAGTCATATACAGTCGATCCCCTTTATCTCGAATCTTGCAGGACTTCAAGATATCAGGACTTTTGAGTAAACGAGACATGAGTAGCAATATTATAGATCAAAGCAATGCGATTGCATACACAAGAAATTAAGAACTTGTGTCTGTGATGACAAATTAAAATGTATTTCACGGCAATGTTTAATAACAATTCTGACAGGTTATGTACAATATACATGTACCTTTTGAGGCATAGCAGCAATCACTATTTAATCTGTCCACTTGACAATGTATTGCAATGTGCTGAATTAAACAAGCAAACAAACAAACAAACAAACAAACATCGACGTTGCCATTGCTAAGATTGCTTCAATATGTCCTAGTTAAGATTTATCCTGTTTTGTTGAAGGAAACATCTCACCAGTGTGCATTTGTTCACAGTCTACTAAAATGATTTGAAAACGTATTCCAGTATTCCAAAAAAGAAAATAGAAAGCACATCAAGTGTGCAAAAATAAGTTTTATGGAATACACTATTGAATAAATTTGATTAATTTCCAAATCATGGTCATTCTATATAGTATGAATAAGTTGAACATTTTATATTTTTTATATAACAGTTAAGAAATTATGACATCTTTATAGTTATCACTGCATAGAGATTGCCCTTGTTTCTACCCAGGCTGATGCTTGGCATTAAGGGCTAAAACAAGGATTGGTTGGCTCGGAGTCGGTATACTGTGTCTGAGTGGGGTGTTCATGTTAACCTGTGGCAGGGTATCTCAGTGGACTAGCACTATAAGTCCAGACGACACTCACACAGGTGTATGCTCGTTGCAATGTAAGTGCAATAATCTTGAATGCAGTGTTGAACCCCACTTCACCACACCCCACAGTTACCACTGAGCAGTGATAGTAGTCACTACAATATAAGATACTATAAAGGGACCTACAGTATATGCTTATATTTACATATATTCACTGTTTCCACCTTCAATAAATGTCATTAGGGACTGACCAATTGATATCTGTGTGTGTGTTGGGTGTGTGTGTGTTGGGTGTGTGTGTGTTGGGGGCGTGTGTGTTGGGGGCGTGTGTGTTGGGTGTGTGTGTGTGTTGGGGGCGTGTGTGTTTGGGGGGTGGGGGTGGGGGCAGGAGGGTGGTGAGTGTTTGGATTTTGTATTGAGACTTCATACTTTTCAGCTGATGATGCAAAACCAGATATTATTTTAGTTATGTTATACTTTGAACTTAAATAAAAAAATTGAAACCTACTATAAATTTGGTGGCAGACAATTTCGCTTTTTTTAAGCATAATTATTTTTTTCAATCATTTTTTGAAAGTTTCTTTTTTTCCATAAAATCCATGCACCCATATCAATTGGTCAGCTCCTTCTGTTATTCAACGTTTGTATATGGATTAAGCACACCAATAACCATGTTTCTTTCTTCCAGATAAACATCCTGTTATTGGGGATGTTTTTATCCTCTTTTTTATGTTTCAGCTTATAACTCCAAAGTTCCCGGTGGTTGTGAAAATAGGCCACGCCCACTCCGGCCTGGGGAAGGTGAGATAAAACAGAAGGATCTTGTCTTTGCAACTCAATTTTTTAATCTTTTTCCTTAATCTTTAAAGACAGAAAAAAAACACTGTTCCATTATTTAAATTGGTATTTTTTGTCTGTTAACTGTGAAGTTGGTATTCTATAAAGGTACTGAAGTAATATAGATATATATATTGGGGTGGGCGGGTAGCCTAGTGGTTAAAGCGTTCGCTCGTCATGCCGAAGACCCGGGTTCGATTCCCGACATGGGTAATGTGTGAAGTCCATTTCTGGTGTCCCCCGCCGTGATATTGCTGGAATATTGCTGAAAGCGGCGTAAAGGCATACACACTCACTCACTAATATAAATAATACGACAGCATGCTGTAAACTTTGAAATCAGATATTTTATGAGGAGTACACACCAAATTCATTTACCTTTTTATTCAATTTTTTCATGTGATTAATCTACGATCAATAATCTCTAGTACTCAACTTTTGCTAGGGCTGTTCTGAGTGTCCTAAGTGCCTGGAGATGTTGACATATCAATAGATTTCAATGATGTCATTTGATTGACACATTTTCAATTTCATTTCAAGTCATCTAAGGTGTCACAAATCTCTGTGCAGAGTTGCTTCCCTTTGGAAATGCCAGATACATATGACCAATCATGTTTCTAGGTTTGTCTGCACCATACACATGGGTTTCACAAAAGTTGTAACATTTGCGACCTTCATTGGGCTTTCTTCCCACATCAAGCTGACATGCTGTGATATGACTGAAATACTGTTTAACTCAGCATTAATCCGGGGCGGTCGGGTAGCCTAGTGGTCAATGTGTAAAGCCCTTTTCTGATTTCCCCCGCCGTGATATTGCTGGATTATTGCTAAAAGCGGCGTAAAACCATACTCACGTCACGTCAATTATTGGGCCACTATGTTGGATGAAGTTAGTGGCTGATTGGTTATGTTGATATCTATTTAGGGAGAAATAAACTTCCAGGCAAAAAATGTATACACTTCAAATTTGGATTTGACCAAAATATTACAATCATTATCAAAACGTTTCTCGGCTGAAAACAGGCACTCACTCACTCACTCACCAACATTAATCCAACTCTCTCTCACTCATGACAATAAACACAAGTACACATTTTTATTTAGTTGTTCACTAAATCTGTAACAGTTTGAATGTCTGGGTATCTCAATCATTCAAACTGTTACAGATTTAGTGAACAGCTAATTAAAAATGTGTTCTTGTGTTTATTGTCATGAGTGAGAGGGAGTTGAATGTCTCAGTATCTCAATCAACCCGTAAAGATCCAGGGTAGAATAGATCTTCAGCAACCCATGCTTGTCGTAAAAGGTAACCATGCTTGTCGTAACAGGTGACTAACGGGATCGGGTACTCAGACTCGGTGACTTGGTTGATGCATGTCATCGATCCCAATTGCGTGTATCAATGCTCATGATATCAATCACTGGATTATCTGGTCCAGACTTGATTATTTACAGACTGCCGTCATATAGCTGGAATATTGCTGAGTGCGGCGTTAAACAACAAATAAACAAAACAAATAAACAGTATCTCGATCATAAGTTGGGACTTATATACAATAAAGAAAGGACTTATATACAATAAAGAAATCAAGGTAAGAGTCTTGCCCTCCTACATTTCAGACTATAACTATAGCGTGAAGATTGATTAGGAAAACTAAATTTGACATGCTTCCTATTGATTGTAAGAGCAGTTGAACATGGAACGTGTAATAGAATCCAATCAAACCAATATCAATAATCAATAACTATCAAATAAATCAGGTGTCTTTTCGGAAATTGCTTTCAATTTGTACCCATGATAGCTGAAAAGCCAAAAGTCATGAATTATTAAAAACGTGTATTATATCATAACCTGAATCAATCACTCATTAAGTATGAAGAAAATGTCATTCGTTTACAATGATTCAATTCACTGAAGTGTTAAACGTCTAAGACCTGCATCACTTCGGGCTTTCCTCCCACATTAAGCTGACATGCCGCGATATAACTGTAATACTATTAAAAGTGGCGTAAAACCCAACTCACTCACTCACTCACAATGATTCAACCTTGTATTTGAACTCAAATTTTCTCATTTCTATTTTAAGTGAATGTTTTTCAGCAAAAAATTATGTGCACAATGTATATGAGAAATGCATGAAAAGCATGTTGGAACAATACTTTCTGACCCAGTTATGAATAATATTTTCTTTCTGTCCTGTTAATCACTGTTGCAGCAGTTTCTGAGGTCATTTTGCTGTCAAATTTTCTCAGCTTATCTTGTATAAAGATGTGACAAAGTTAAACTGATGCTCTATGGTTGACCATGTTTACAAGGTATTTTGACTAAAGACGGGAGCTGTGGTATTTTCATCCTTGTGTACAATGTATCACAAAGTAGAAACGATATATGGATAACCACTTCTTTGATATACTGTCACAGCAACATTTCTGTATAGATCCCTATACCATTATCAAGGGGGGCACGGGTGGCCCAGTCATCTAAGGCGCCGCAATTTGCTGTGCAGAGTTGCGTCCATTGGCCACGCCAGAAACCTATGATCGTGGGTTCGAATCCCGATTCGCCCCGATTATGTTTCTAGGTTTGTCAGCACCATACCCGTGCTCGTGGGTTTCACCGAAGTGGTAAGCGTCTGAGACCTGCATCACCTCGGGCTTTCCTCCCACATTAAGCTGACACGCCGTGATATAACTGGAATAATGTTAAAAGGGGCGTTAAACCCAACTCACTCACTCACTCATCCTTACTGAAAGCAGAAGTAGTGAGTTCTCACCCACATACTCACTCACTCAAGCAGTCACCCAATAAATGTCTAGGAAACAATAGAATGCACCAATGAAGCAGACCTTATTCAACATTTTAATGACATGCTGCCTCTGAAACCATCTTTGTGACACAGGAAGTGTCTTTGCATCATATATATTTCGTAATCACAAATCACAAGGTATTTTTGTCCACTCGTGTTCAGTAACTACAAGAATGAAAGGCCAGTTGTCTAGGTGATCAAAAGTTTGGACTCTCTTGGTTTTTCAAGCTTGAAAATTGAATTCAGGATGGACCAAAACTATTTTTTATATTTTTCAGAATTTGTTGTTGAATATGCCAAAAGTTGGGAAGCAAAAAGTGAAAAGAACAAAAATTGTCAGGGTCAATTTAAGGTTAAATTCTTTTGACAGTTATCAGAAAAATGCAATAACAACATATATCTGGAATATTGCCGAGTGCGACATTAAAAAACAACAAAAAACACACACAGAAATAAAAATAATATTAGAATGAAAAAACTTAGAAATCCAGGATATTACTTTTGGTATATAAATGTGATAAATGTTCATTATTGGGTACACAAGGGGGATATAGTTAAAGTTGTTATGAAGAAGACTCGAAAGTAATCAATGACATTATTGACAGTTGTCAAGCCTTTTTTTAACCAATCACTGCTCTGTTATTGCCTAGGTGAAGATAGACTCTCCTCATTCATTTCAAGATATAGCAAGCGTGGTGGCGGTCACTAGATCATATGCCACTACTGAGCAGTTTATTGAAGGCAAATACGATATCCATGTTCAGAAAATTGGAAACAATTACAAAGCCTACTTGTGAGTCCTCTAGTGTGTGTTTCCATGGCTGTTTTTTATCACCACCAGATGTAATCGATGGAAGAATCAAGTGTCCATTCATTGAACTCTAATATGAAAAATTAATGTTTCCAAAATTTGGACAATTGAGGTTTGTAAATTTGTAAAACTATTTGAAATAGGCATGATAGGATTCTTGGCACTTCCATCTGTCTTTTTGATCCGATTGGTGCACCTTTGTGACATAAGTTGTTCAGTCAATGGGGATATGTGATGGGCTGATAAGGCCATATGACTTCCACCTTATCCTCAAAATGACATGATATTTTTTTTTAATTCTCGGACCTTTGGGATGTCAATAATTTTAAACTGAAATTTATGAAAAAAAAAAAAAAAAATTATTATTTTTTGGCGGGGGGGATTAAACCAGCATTGAAAATCATGACATTTGTAAAGAACGGCCTGTTACTTTTAAAATGACATCACATATCCCAAGAGCTTTTCCCAAGTTTTGCATGGGTGCATGGGATTTTGTTCCATTATTTTGCCTTTTACATCCATATGCCTTCTCTCTGCTCAGGTTAGACTAGGCAGCCATTATGATTTTCAAGACATAGCAGGGGTGGTAGCAGTTACCTCCTGTTATTCCACAACCGAACCCTACATTGACAGCAAATACGACCTTCACATTCAGAAGATAGGCAATAAGTACAAGGCATTCATGTAAGTCACATGACTGTTTGACCTAGTTCCATGGTGAAAGGGTATGACCTTTATGTAACCTTGACCCTAAATGACCTTGTTTTGATATTAATGCACCATGTATGGGCTTTAACTGAAAGTGTATTTTGTTTCTGGTTATTTTTGCATGAAAGTATGGCATGGTTTCTTTGATTTCAAAGCACTAAGGGGAATATTAAGGGGGAAAATTACATTTATTAATTTGGAATCAGAGTATGTAACCAATGTGCGTGTAGATTTCAGTGTGTTGCATAGAGATACATGGCAAAGTAAATCTGTCACTTTTTTTGAAAATATATAATCAAACTCAATCATCTTCCATGCAGTAAAGGGGAATAACACTGTTCTAAAGGGGAATAACCCCTGCTGTGTCAAATAAATATGTGTTTTGTCATATTTCAATGAGATTTGTAATCAAATTGTAAATTTGTCATTTCTTTTCGTAATAATTCTCTCATGTTTTTCTGTATTTCGAATATATAGACAATTTGATCAGTTTTATCTTCAAATGATTTATTCATTAGCACAAAGTATTTGAAAAGTGATTAAAAATCTCATTCTGCATTAATTTTAACGAGATTTTTCAAATCGGGTACATGTAAGCGTTGATACTTTAATGTAATGCTGGTAATACTACAGTGTGAAAAAACTTGTTATTGTTACGTTATTTCAGTTCAAGAACTTTACATTTTGCTCTAGAGTTTTTTATTTGTTTACATATGTGTAATGAGGTGTCCTTTTCGGGGTTGTATTACTATATGCAGACTAAAAGCTGCCGGTCCTTCCTTCCTGGTATGAACGCGAAAGATGCATGATATTTATGACAAGGGTCAAGGTCGGGTCACCATTCTAGCTGCCTGTTAGTGGTGTCGTACCTGAATGCACGGTGTAGCAGTAGTTCACGTAGCGTTGTTGGACAGATTACCGTCATTGTGGCGCCTCTAGACTAGACGAAGATGTTTGTCAGTAAAACACTTAGCTTCCTGTACTAATGAAAACATTCTCTGTCCATCTGAATGATTGGTGGCTTGTATTTGTTATAGCTATTGTTAAGGTAGGAATGTAACAAGTGTTCTGGTATGTGTCTGTTATGACCTTTGAACAACTTGTTTTCTTATCATGGGTGTGGGGCACGGGTGGCCCAGTCGTCTAAGGCGCCGCGATTCGCTGTGCAGAGTTGCGTCCCCTGGACACGCCAGAAACCTATGGTTGTGGGTTCAAATCCCGGTTCACCCCGATTATGTTTCTAGGTTTGTCAGCACCATACCCGTGCTCGTGGGTTTCACCGAAGTGGTAAACGTCTAAGACCTGCATCACTTCTGGCTTTCCTCCCACATTAAGCTGACACGCCGTGATATAACTGGAATACTGTTAAAAGGGGCGTTAAACCCAACTCACTCACTCACTCACTCACTTATCATGGGTGTGGTAATGTTTTAATGTGACCTGGATCTGTGTTCAGGTTACTAAATACAAACATGTTTCAAATTTTATCAAATGCATGCCACATGTGTAAGTGCATGAACCTTTTATGCGAAATCCTGAAATATGTAATAGCTGTTTACTATATTCACTCTAGCTGTTAAAGGATTTCGGGGCAGAATATCCCCAGCATCTTATTTGCATTTGTGTGGGATCCTGTGGCCAAAGAGGCCCCCCACACCCTATGATTTCCTCTCTGTAGGATTTTCGGTCAGAATAGGTCCCCAAAACCTTGAATGAATGTGGGATTCTCAGTCAGAGTAGGTTCCCAACACCAAATGTTCAATGTCTCTCTGTGGGGTTCTCGGTCAAAATAGGTCCCCAACACCCTATGTGTTCCTCTCTGTGGGATTCTCAGTCAAAATAGGTCCCCCAACACCCAATGTTCGATGTCTCTCTGTTGGATTATCAGGCAAAATTTACTTTATTCACTCTAGCTGTTAAAGGATTTCGGGGCAGAATATCCCCAGCATCTTATTTGCATTTGTGTGGGATCCTGTGGCCAAAGAGGTCCCCAACACCCTATGTTTTCCTCTTTGTGGGATACTCGGTCAGAATAGGTCCCCAACACCCTATGTGTTCCTCTCTGTGGGATACTCGGTCAGAATAGGTCCCCATCAACCTATGTTTTCCTCTCTGTGGGATACTCGTTCAGAATAGGTCCCCAACACTCTATGTTTTGCTCTCTGTAGGATACTCTGTCAGAATAGGTCCCCATCAACCTATGTTTTCATCTCTGTAGGATACTCGGTCAGAATAGGTCCCCATCAACCTATGTTTTCCTCTCTGTGGGATACTCAGTCAAAATAGGTCCCCATCAACCTATGTTTTCCTCTCTATAGGATACTCAGGTTGAATAGGCCTCCAGCATCCCATGTTTGGTGCTGACTACTGAAGATCATATGGCCATGCTATTTGTTGCTCCGTGTCATTTGCATCTGACTTAAAATGAAGAAAATAGAGCAGGGTATACAGCACAATACAATCAAAACATAATATAAACAGGATATAATCCAGGATGGCTGTTGTAAAACTTTGCCCAGTTGACTAAGCCACAGTTCACTGTAATGTGTTCCATCCCTTTTACCATACCATGTCCCAACTTGAGTGTAAAAAGTACAGCTAACCAGCTTCGGTGGCAGAGAGACCAGTGATGTCATTTGATTGTGACATCATGGAAACTGATGATGTCACAATGGCCTGCAAAGCATTGTTATGTAATTTCATTATTGTAATATGTCCTAGTGATCTCACCCAAGCAATATCTCCTGTGGATGGTAAATGACAATTGCAGATGTCATTAATGACATGACAAGGCTTTGGCAGAGGTCATTATCTATATTAAATTGTAAGGTAGATGTTTGTGTACAAATAGAGTTTGTAAGGGCTCTTTCTTGAGCAGAGGCAATAGTATATTGCTGCTGTTGTTTGTTTGTTTGTTTATGTGTGATGTCACTTCTTTTAGTTTATGCATCATCATCATCATCATCATCATCATCATCATCATATAGTCTTGCTCTGTATTAATATACCACTGCACATGCTTTGAATCCATTTAAATGTCGATGTATTTGCCTGACTTTTTTTTAATCTCAGTTCATCTCTTCACTCATTCTACCCTGATTGATTTGACATTATCAATATTACCTATACAATAATGTATACAATAATACATGTTATAACATTTTATCATATAATGTCATCTGTTGTGACATTTAATGTTGGATGCCTTTACAATAGTGTTTTGAATAATATTGATTCATTACCTATCATATTTCATGTTTGCTTATTTCAAGAACTGTCAGTTAGTGTTGAAATTATCTATAGAATTTAAACAATATAGCATAACAATATAGCATCATTCTTATGTATGTGTTACACATGTTTTACCATTGTATACTTCACTGCAGATAACTCCAATGAGAATTAGAGGGAGAGATAGCACAATGGAGAGTGTGTCTACTTGTCAGGCAGTGGGCATGGGTTTGAGCCAATGCATCATTAAAACTGGTGAAGCCAATATTTTGTATCCTCTAGCTGCAAGAGTGCTGACATGGCAAAATGCCCACCTCACTGCCTCACTGTAAACAGTGTGTAGTACAGGTTGCCCAGCTACACTGTGAGTGATGGTTTCCCTGTGCCCAGTTTTGTTCTGCTGAGCACTGCTGCCACTAACCTAGTTGTTCCTGACTGCAGGAGGAAGTCAATATCAGGGAACTGGAAGGCTAACACAGGATCAGCCATGTTAGAACAGATCGCCATGAATGAGAGGTAAGGGTCATGTCATGTGAAGGGTAAAACACGCTCCCAAGGGTTTGTTTGATGTGTGAACATTAGCGAGAGGTAGCAGTGCTACACCTATTATGCTATACCTGTACATTTAACAAATATAATTAGTAGAACCTATGCAGCCTCCACCATTATCTTCAGTCTTCTATAGCAAAGTAGATGCAGACTCTTGCAGTATGTAAGGCTGGATATATGGGTACATTAATGTATATGTTCTCTGCAAAGATTCAAGGCTTGGGTACATTAATGTATATGTTCTCTGCATAGATTCAAGGCTTGGGTACATTAATGTATATGTTCTCTGCTTAGATTCAAGGCTTGGGTACATTAATGTATATGTTCTCTGCATAGATTCAAGGCTTGGGTACATTAATGTATATGTTCTCTGCTTAGATTCAAGGCTTTGGTACATTAATGTATATGTTCTCTGCATAGATTCAAGGCTTGGGTACATTAATGTACATGTTCTCTGCTTAGATTCAAGGCTTGGGTACATTAATGTATATGTTCTCTGCTTAGATTCAATGATTGAGTACATTAATGTATATGTTCTCTGCATAGATTCAAGGCTTGGGTGCATTAATGTATATGTTCTCTGCTTAGATTCAATGATTGAGTACATTAATGTATATGTTCTCTGCATAGATTCAAGGCTTGGGTGCATTAATGTATATGTTCTCTGCTTAGATTCAAGATATGGGCAGACGAATGTGCAGAAATGTTTGGAGGGCTTGACATGGTGGCTGTGGAAGCAATACAAGGCAAGGATGGGAAAGAGTACATCATTGAGGTGAGTTGAATGTGTCTGGTTAATGTGATGAGATTAGCATGGTGAGTTTAGTGAATGTACTTAGGCTTCTACAGGTAAGACTTCAGTATACCATTAAGAAACCTTTACATCATTGTCAAAGGGCGTTATTCAGTACTGACATTTGGGCATTTAAGGATAATCAAAACGATCTATGCTTTGTATGTTAGACTAAATTGGGTACTGGGATACTTTGTGGATTACATATCCTGTGTGGATTGTGTTCATCATATGTATCGCTGCAGGTGAATGGATCATCCATGACGCTGCTGGGAGAGACGCAGGAGGAGGACCGCAGACACATAGCCGAGCTGGTTCTCGGCAAGATGCAGATCTATTGTCGACCCACTCCAACAATGAGGTTAGTCCCTGAGGAGGGAGAGGAGGAAGGGTCACAGAGCCAGGGTGGAGGGAGGGGATGTTGAAACCAGGGAGGGAGATGCCAGGGAGGAGGGAGGCGATGAGAGGGCCAAGGAGGAGATAGGGGACAAGAGGGTCAGGGAGGGAGGTGTCAGGGTGGAAGGAGGCGACGAGAGGGCCAAGGAGGAGATGGGGGCCAAGGGGGCAGGGACGGAGGTGCCAGGGAGGAAGGAGTCGATGAGAGGGCCAAGGAGGAGATATAGGACAAGGGGCCCAGGGAGGGAGGTGTCAGGGTGGAAGGAGGCGACGAGAGGGCTAAGGAGGAGATACAGAACAAGGGTGCAGGGAGGAGGAAGGCGACGAGAGGGCCAAGGAGGAGATAGAGGACAAGGGGCCCAGGAAGGGAGGAGCCAGGGAGGAGGGAGGCGACGAGAGGGCCAAGGAGGAGATAGGGAACAAGGGGGCAGGGAGGGAGGAGCCAGGGAGGAGGGAGGCGACGAGAGGGCTAAGGAGGAGATAGGGGCCAGGGAGGAGGGAGGGGACACTGGAGCCTGGAATGGAGGTGCCAGGGAGGAGGGAGATGACAAGCGGGCCAAAGAGGAGATAGAGGACAAGGGGGCAGGGAGGGAGGTGCCAAGGAGGAGGGTGACGAGAAGAAGGCCAAGGAGGAAATAGAGGACAAGGAGGCAGGGAGGGAATGATGGAAGAGAGGGCTAGAGAAGAGGGAGGAGGGAAGTGCAGGAGGGGGCAGGGAGGAATTACGAGATGAGTGGCCCAGGGAGGGGATAGGGTAACAAAGCCAAGGATGTATGGGGTGAGAGGGCCAGAGAGGAGTGAAAGGGTCAGGGAAGAGGGAGAGGATAATAAAGGAGAGGAGGAGGGATTGGACGAGAGGGCCAAGAAGGGATGAGATAGCTGGAGAGAAGGGACTGCCAAAACGATGTCCTCACAAGAGGTTTGCTGTTTCCATTGTTACAATGCACTGTGAGAACAATGAGCAATTGCACCCTAGTTATAAGTAATATTTGTGCAATATCATAGCCGAGGACACAAGCCCTATGCTTAACATGTTATATAAGCCCCTGAGGGGAACTGACCCCAGCCATCTCAGTTGGAAAGTTCTTACATGCATCACAGTCCAATGTTATCTTGGCTAGGGTAGAAAATTGGTTGTGATAGATTTCACTTTATCCATTGAATCATATTCTATATTATTTGGATGATTTTGTTGTGGACACATCATGTCTGTGTATTCTGTGTTGCCAGCAAGACGTCAAGTACAGGAGGATTAATGCACTATGCCATGAACGGCAGCCAGGACCGCATGGGTCCCAACCAACCGATGTCACAGCAACAACAGCAGATGCAACAGAATCAGATGTCCCAGATGGCAGGCAACAAGTGAGTGGTAACCATAGGGAAACTGACAGTATCTTTGTCATCAATTTCTGTATGCAAAGTAGTTTCCATATTGTTGACATTTTGAACATTTTCAAAAATTATTTCATTTGGTAAAGAGGCTTCAGGAAGTTTGAATCATGTTGGACAAACAACACTTTTCTATTTATGATCTAGATCAGCAATGAACACTGTTCCTACATACATAAATACAATGCCTAGCTCCTAGCTATTTACAGCATCGGACCTTCACTGAAAACTGGCATAAAACTATAAGGTCTGGTCTCCCACTATCTACCCTCATGTTACCTGTGTCCATTCAGCCCACAGGGGAATCCTGCCAATGCTAGAGGACCAGGAATGATGCCAATCGGAGGTCAAGGTCAGACGGGCCCCTCACCCATGCCCCTGCCCCAGGTCGGACGCAACCAGAGCATGGATGAAGAGGACACCATGAAGAATTTGAGGAAGACATTTGCAGGTGGGCCGTGTTCAGGTTCAGCTTCATGACCTAAGGGGAGGTAACTCCAGTACTTTGGATGAGTTCTTTGGAAAAGAAACAGATACTATCACTTGTTTATTGGAAACTTAAATCAGAAATTTTATTCAGCAATTTGACCACAGAATCAGGACCTTGATCAAAACAGTGTGTGTTGTGATGGGACTATCATAGCTCCATAGTTTAACACAGACGTCTGACTGTCGAAGAATTAGAAATACCCTGTGAATGAGATCCTGTCATGTCCTTCTCTGAAGAGAGGAAGCACTCTCAAAGGAACTGATCTTTGAAGTGTTTATGCAGATTTAGATGTATTTCATTTTCCTGTGTTTCTATATTGACAGGAATCTTCGGTGACATGTAAGAAAAACACCTAGTATTACATGGAAGTATGTCAGAAGTCCATCGGGCATACATGAAGCAAGGCCCTAGACATCAACTGTGTCACATTTATGCTGCAACAGTTCTGCAACAGTGCTGCGACAGAGCTACACCTAAACTGCAACATGACTACAACAGTGCTGAAATAGGTTTGTAACAGGGGTGTAACAAAGCTGTGAAATGGCTCTGGTAGCCCTACAACATCCCTCCCTATAGCAGTGCTGAAACATTAGTGCTGAAGTGCTGATGTACACCAGAACAGCTCTGTAATAGCACTGCTCCAGAACCGTCACAGTCCTGCAATACCGCTGCATCCCAACCTGCAGAATCCCGTCTTCAGTATAACAGTTGTGTTAGACTAGCATATATTACAGATATCATGTAGTCATTTAGTCAAGGGATATCTTCAAAGGTTTTATCTTTTCAAATATGTTTTTCATCTAGAACCCTTGTGCTCACTTCATGATGATGCAAACAAACTGTGGTCAGTTTCCACTTATGTTGATGAATTCAAAGGCGTGAGATGAAAATATTTATTTGAAAACTGAACTTTGGGGAACCCATGAACCACGAGCTGATTGTGTAGTGTAGGACCTCTACTGTTTTGAAATTGTTGAAAGATGTAATCTATACTTTGGGACTGTCTCAGTCTTTGTAGAATTGATCAATATATGTCAACATTCCATATGGATTAATCTACTCTGCCACTTTTACTGGGTTTCTCCCAATCTTGCTGTTTCTCTACTGTAACCTGTTACAGCTTATTTGTTACAGAATTCAAATTCTAAATCGCATCTTTGAAGGAAATTATCCTTTTGCCTGTAAATATAAAACCAAGGGTTCCAGCTATGCTACATCTTGTATGTTCTTTCCCGGTATACGGGAATGCTGTTGTAAATGTCACGCAATAGTGGGTGATTCCATTGTGATAGTCACGTGATATTATCGCGATAATGCATCAAAAGTGTCGCAATAATAACAAGATAGTGCCGCATTAATGGCAGAAATTTGTTGGGAAAGTACTTATGAAATGTATGCATGTAGCTAATCAAACACTGTGGTAGATGATCATGTGATACCATTCAACCTATAAATAGGATTTTGTTGATTCCTCAAAGCTCAAGTTAGCTCAAATATATTTACAATACGTCAGTTTAGCCAACATCACCAGCATGTATGGATGGCTTATTTATACTTGTGGATGTATCCGTTAGAGGAATACATTCTTGATCAAGGTGCTTCAACTGAGGTTAATTTGAACTAGAATTGTTATGTCTTCACTGTGAGAGTTTATATTAAGATGTGCTGAAGTAGGTCGACATATTGTGTAGGCGTACACTAGCTCCAGATATGTGTAGATGCTGCCAGTGTTGTACATGACGCTGGTGAGAACCAGTTAATACTAAAACCACACCCTACCTGGGACATATCTCATGTTTTGCAGTAGGAAATGGAGGTTCATATTTCTTTGAGTCATTGTGATTTCTTCTTTGTAAAATCTTATTTATTCTTAAGACTCATCAAGTTAATGTAACGTCTTGTTCTATGGATTTTTCTTAAACATTAAATACGCCGAGTGGCAGGAGATAAACATACTGGTTTGAGAAATTATCTAATACCTTCTGTAGATGAGGCACATCCCTGAAACAAGGAAATTGCTACGGTAGCTTTATGTCCAAAAAAATGTGAAGAGTCTTCTCTATTGCGGTAAATTAAAGAAGTTGTTATCTATAAATTGCGTCAAACTCTAAGAAATGCCTATCAAATAGGAGTCTTCTGCCAAACCTTATATGATAGAAACAGTCACTGTGCTGAAAGCTAATAAAATTGATCATTTTAGGAATATAAATATTATTGATACTGGTATTATTTTATATTTTGACTGCTGATTAAAATTCAATTTATGATTTTTATATTGGTCAGTTTTGTGACATATTGAACAATGTCAATATGGTTTAAGAGTATCATGTATCTATAATCACATTAATTAACAGTTCTAGTTTCTTGTCTGATAGCCATGGTGTAGACATATACCATTATTTGATTAAATTTGATCTTATGTTAAGCACTGACCAATTAACTACTCAGAAATTGCCCATATTATTAAACATGTTGATAACAGTAGATCAGGGGAGCTAACTCTTGAACCACCATGCTGTAGTAGGATAATTAGTAAAGGACAGTGTGTTGAAGGGTTCAAACCTACCAAATGACAAATATCATTTATGAAATAAACTTGTTCTTTTTTATTTACATTAGTATACTGTACTGATCCCAGCAGTGTATATAAACAGATGCCAATCTTTGCTCATAGATCTTATGTAGAAGTTGACTAGGGATAGATATATGCAACATAGATACTTCAATTATTTGCATTCAAAGTTGTATATTATGATTCCAGATATTTTGTATATATTTGTGTGGTCATGTGCATTTTATTTCATATGTCATCTTTTCATAATCAAATAACATGATGATTTCTTATCTCCTTATGTAGTTGTAGACAGCAGAGGGTGTAACAGTAAAAGCTGATGTGAGATTAAATACCATTGGTGTTATTATCACACTACGTAGGTGTTGTCATTTTAATAATACATGTGTAATTTAGCAGTAATTTGTATTCATTTCCCATTTTTAGTGGAACCTTTGCAATAAAATATTTGTTTCCAAATGTTTAGTGAAATCAAAAATTTCTAAACTCTCGCTACATGTGTAGGTCCCTTTAGAGAAATTGTTTACTTGAGAATAAATTTTCTTATTTATCTCCGTATCAGTAATCAACATCCTAAGGTTTAAAGAGGTTAGTTCCAGCATTAGCATGAAAATTTGCCTATTTGCTTTCAAATTTGAAAATGTTTCCTCACCTTTTTCATAACTTTTTTTTTTTAAGTGTAAAACTGAAATTAAACACCTTAATGCAGACTTTCATCACTGAACCATATGTACAGAGCATTAGAAACCGTATAGCCAAATTGGCTGATAATATTTTGGTAATAAAACAAAAATGAAATACAGAAATGTATTACAATACAAATAATAATCAGCATGTGTAAACAGTGTTACAGGTGTTAACTGCAAGTTTCATTTTCATCCTACATCTCCATAAAGTTCAAGGTCAGTAGCCACAGATAACTCTAACCCAGTACCACTTCCCCATCCATAATGCATCAAACATATCTGCTGCTGGAAACAAACCAAATGTGTATATGAAGATACACCAACATATAGAGTAACATACAAGCACTGGAGAAATAACTTCAATATATTTCTGTATCATTTAGTTACAACTTTTTTGCAAATAACTTGAAAATCTATTTATGAACTGAATTTGAAGGCTTGGTTGTGTTATATCACTATTTATGTCTTATTAAATGTTAGATAACTGAATAAGGTGATTACCCTACGACATTTGCGCCTCTAGATATTTGATTTTCTAGCTGTCCAGTTGACAAGGGATGCAAACATGGGACCAATTTTCATTTGAACTTTGTGTAAATAAGGAAAGTTGGTGTCAACGATTGACGATAATGATAAATGTTCTGTTTGGGTGTCGTGTGTAATTTTAATAACTGAATGTGTTAATGCTTTTTATAGCTCAATGTATGCATAAGTACTTTAATAGTGATTGAGTGCTTTTTTATTGTGTTAATGCATCAAAAATTTGCTTTAAAAGTGTTCCCTAGTGTCATTTGTGCGATGTTCCCTAGTCTCCTCCTAGAGTATGCAAAGCATTCCACTTGAAGTGTTCCTGGAACGCAGGGTGTTCCTGCAATGCAAGGTGTTCCTACAATGCTGTAGTGCCATATATTCACAGCATTAGTTACGATTGTAGCTTCCAGATGTAGTTTTAGATTAAATCAGACAGGATTATCCCAAGTTTGATTGATCTGTTTCCTCCAGATTAAGCCCTATGACACCATTTTTTTGTTGCAGTTGATTCTGAGCCAAGAATTCACTGGCTATTCTGAACATTCATTTTAATGAGGAAAAAACAGACACAACTATAGTTAATTATGCAAATTATTGGGATTATATATCAACTATGACATGGTGTAATTCGGAAAAAATCACTTGAATCTTTTGATTAGGAAGTAGAATCAACTCAGCCTTTTGGGTCTCGTTGATTCTATTTCTGGAATCAAGAGATTCTCATGACTTCTCCGTTACATATATAGTATATGTCTCATCAAAGACACTGCACTGTGCTGATTGACTATCTGTAATAATGTTTAGGGTTGACATGATACAGAGTGTGTGTTTGCAGTTATACGCTTTCAACATATTCTTTTCCCATCACAATCCATCATCAGTTCTTCAGGGGTATGCATTCACCATGTTGCTGGTGTCTATAGATCTGTGAAGTATTGAGGAAGGTCAGTCACAATCACATTGAATATACCGTATTCGATGTAATAAGCGCCCAGGGCGCTCTCAAAATTAGGAATAGGGGGCTCTTATTAGAATAAAATTTTGGTGAGAAAAAAATACAGAGTTGAAAGATCGTAAATTTCATGATTTATGGTGACAGCCTAAAAAGAAACAAAAGAAAAGTCTGTGCGTATTATACACGACAGATATATTTTCCAGAATTTAATTGCCCATAATTAAGTGTGCATATAACACACGAGTGCATATTATACACGAATAAATAAGTGTTCATTGATCAATCGGAAGGGGTGCTAATTGGGATTGTTCACTAGCCAATATATTAGCAAATATTGCCATGGGCCCTTATTAGAGCGGGGCAGTTATTACGTCGAATACGGTATTTCAAAACTTAAAGAAAAAATGAATAGGATATTCATGGTGTTCGATTCAGCACATCGCAATTCAAATTTACTTTATTGGAGATGTGTGTCCTGCTCTGTTGTTTGGAGGATTCTATCTAGTGTTTTCACAGCTTGATAGAGCGAACCTTTTGTACATAACTTGTTATCATTGTTGCTTTGTTATTGTAAAATATATACATATCTAAAGTTTGTATAATTATTTTGTTTGTTTTGGATTATCATACTTTTGTTATGTATATGTTTACTGTTTTACAATCAGAAAACAATCTGAATAAACAAGGTCACACAATAGATTGAATATAATATACATATCTGTGATGAGACATTCCTGAAACAGATACTTATCCATCGTGGGACAACATGTACAAGAACGGTACGGAAACTGGAAAAAGCATTTACATTCCCTTCAAAGGTAAAAAAATCAGCAAGTAATTGATATCAAATATATGATGTCCTTGTTATTTTTAATTTGTATGCTGTTTACATAAAATATGTTTCATAGAACTTCTTATCTCAGATGTAATTCCTTTTGTTTAAATATTTACAGTATTGTTTAGATTTATGCATTTTCCATTCACTTTAAAGGTAAACACAGACAACTGTGTGTAGGTTTAGAACATTCCCTGTGAAGAAATGTGATGTGCTACAATGTGTTTCAATGCTATACGGTATAAGGAGTTTGAAGGTGTCAAGTTTCATTACTTATTTGTTGTCATACAGCTGGAATATTGCTGAGTGTGGCATTATACAGCAAACAAACAACACAAAACCACATCACCTCCTCTCAACTCAACATCACCCACACTATTAACTGTCCTGTCTATACAAGTGTAGTGGCCATTAAATTTCCGAGTCCCGTGAGGGGATTGGAACCACGGACCTTCTGATCCGAGGTTGGACGCCTTGTCCACATGACCAAAGAGGTTAACCCTGTCAGCAAGCTGACAAGGTAAGGATGTCATCTATGGGATGACTCCACGCCCTGCTACACAAGCATTCACACATGTCAGCCACAAAAGATTACACTACTAACTGTCCTGTCTATACAGGCATTCACTTGGCACCCACATTGGATCACACTACTAACTGTCCTGTCTATACAGGCATTCATATGTCAGCCACAAGAGATTACACTACTAACTGTCCTACCTATACACACATTCATGCGTGTCATGATAAACTCAAGTTTGATTACATCAATTACAATAAGCACACATAGGGAAGATGCAGATTAACAAGAGATGAATATTGTCATCATTTATTGAAGCTAGTCCTTTTATCACATTGGCATTGTCCAGGCCAAACTACTTATTCCATGTATATTTGGTGTTTCCTATGTGATAACATCCTAAGATGTTGGTGTTCAGTGATGTTCACATAGTGACTCTCACACAGCTTTATGATCAAACATTGTATACTTTTACTGAGAGAATGTTAGCCCTTGAAACTTTGATGAAGGTCACATCTTAGGACTACTAGACACTGGGACTGTCCTGCTCAATAACAATGTGGTACACTACTATATCATAAACATGTCCTGCCTCACTGGTGACTCTGGTCACAAATACATGCAAGGCAAGTCAAGTGTTGACCTGTTCAAACACAGAACATTAATCAAAATTGGGAATTGCATTGGATATCATTTTGGTCACTAATGCCTCAGATTTGGAAGTGTCCCCCAATTGTCTACAATTTTGAAATATTTACTAAGACCTTGTATGCTGCAACTACTTAATAGTATTATTCTTAATGTGTTTCAAAGTTTATTTCGAGTCCCAATATAAAACCAAAAATGAATTTACAATAACATTATAAGGTGTCCAAAGTAAATTAGAGGTTGGATTTACATTCTTGTGCTAATATTTTGACAAAATAGTTTGACCAACGGCAACATTTTACAGCTGGGTTGAAACAGTGATGAAAAGAATATGCATGGATCACTGAAGGTTTGAGGGGCGGTCGGGTAGCCTAGTGGTTAAAGCGTTCGCTCGTCAAGCTGAAGACCAAGGTTCGATTCCCGACATGGATACCATGTGTGAAGGCCCATTTCTGGTGTCCCCCGCCGTGATATCGCTGGAATATTGCTAAAAGCGGCGTAAAACCCCACTCACTCACTCATTGAAGGTTTGTGATGACACCAGGTGTTCAATAGTATGGGAATGCTTACAGGGTAGGCTTACAGTGTAAGGTCATGAGAGATGTGCGAGGGCATGACATAAGTGCATGACATCATGACATCACTCTCAGTGTATGATCACTGTTACTGTTCTCCATGTGATCAATGTTGGCTTATAGTCTCCCACCATTATTTGTATATAATAGGTTTACGACGAGCTCACAGTGCCACTGGTGCAAGGATGTTGTGTTTTTGAGTTTTATGCTAGACTGTTACACAAAGCAGCCGTTTCTGTTACCAAGTGTGTTGAACTTGAAATGACAAATATTTACCAAGTAAAGATCCAACGTGGAGATCAATAGCAAATGTGAACACAGCCATAATATTGGTGAACCAACACCACACTGAGATTAACATGGGGCTCCCATGCCTGTTTATGTTGAGAATGTATTTGTTTACGATTTGTACGTACCTACCTATTAGTATTTACGACTTTATTTAACATTCCACTTTCAATTAGTTAGCGATTTCAAAATCAATGTTTTATTTTGATTAAAAGTTTTAAATCATAGTGACAGTATTACAATTTAGATACACACATTTTATTAGTTCTGAATGGAATTATTCCATATTTTGCTTTGTACTAGAGATCAAGTAGAGTTGTATATGTTGTGTCCAAGAGAGCATATGTGTTCTATGTTAGGCATTCACGTTGTTGGGGCTCTCTCTATGCCCTCCAAGGCGAGCAGGTTCGCCAATATACTGTATCTTCACTACCATCGCTGAAAATATTTGCCATGGAAAGAGGTTAAGACGTTGACACCGAATACGGAAAATAAATCATTTCTTCTTATTCTTTCATTTTGTGTTTTCAATTAGTCAGTCAATTGTGTCTTCTTTTGATGATCTCAATTTCGTAGCCGTTACCTCGTGTTAATGTTAGACTTTACATCCCCCTAATATCGGTCTGCATCAACAAGACAATATTATGTTTGATCTACACGTGGATGAACTTGTTAATTGAACACACGAACGTAATCATATAGAGAGAAGCAGTTTATTTACATGCACTGTTTGACAGATGGCAGTCACTGCTGCCTGGTGTAAGGTACACAAGTGAGGGTGGAGTGCGTGAGTTTGGTTCTACGCCATTTGTAATATAAGCAACAGTCTAGCCTTGTCTCGATGGAGACGTCAACAATTGGCCTCACTCATTGTACTCTCCTGGTAATCTAACAACGCGTTAACCAAGAATTACCGATTTTTAAGATAATTGTTGTTGTTATCAGAATGGCCATTAAAGCATTTAGGCGCAGAAGCAGCTTCTTGGAAGGGGTGGGGGTAGATGCACATTTTTAAAAAAAAAAAAAAAGAAGCGTGAACTAAAATAAATTGAAAGGAAATAATTCGGGAAACAACTTCCGATTGTTATCCCAAATATTGTCAGTGAAGTTTCATAATTGTTGAAAACAAACCATAAAATAACTTGGGGGAGGGGGGGGGGGGGGGACCAGTTAATTATCATGATTGAAAACTGTGAGATTCTGGAAGTATGTATAACGTCAATCACGTATCTCAAAGGTACTGATGATCTGGGAGCACTGCAAGGGTTAAAGGTTCGGATAATATATTATGAGTCGAACATAGCATTTGTGTTTAACACACGTCGTCCCAACAGGATTTGACCAGGGAAAGCAGCTGCTTCCACATCATGTGCGTTCGGTTATATTCAACTTTATCTGTTATTTGTAAATTCACCACAATACCTCTTTGACCATAAGCGCGTACACGTAAAATGCATTTCAACGAAGCTGCTATTAACACCATCACACGTTTCTGAAATATAACACCATTGCACAAATAGGCGCCCACCATTTTGGTTGATATATACAGTACATTGTGTGCTCATGCATAGAAGATCCGCATACACTATGTTCTAATACGGAGAATGAAACAAGGCAGTACCAGGTAGTGAAATAATCGCTGGATCAGTTTGGAAACGTCTCTCCGCTTGTGATTATCAAGAAAGTGATGACTGCTAATCACTTCATCTGCTGTGTTCAGACGAATTATACGCTTGGATTCATTATTCAAATATACGCCCCGTGGACTCTGAAATCCCAAATCCCTATTTTTAAAATATAACATTCTTTCGTCCAACTTATATCTAAGTAAAATATTGAATTCTGGAACAATAACAAGTTTCCTTTGTGCTTTGAACTGCAAAATTGTAAGAGAAACACTGATAACATATAATATGAAGAAGAAACACAAGGCTGCAATTAAGACTTGCTGTATATAATGAATATTCAATCATAATGTATTCCAAATAATTTCAATTTGTTTCAGTTACATCTATCAGTAAAGGGACGTTATGCTCCATCATTTTGCATTGTGGCATGCTTAAGCCCACCCAAGCAGTACTTGCGAGTATGCCAAGTGTGTTTAACCTGTTGTCCTTATGAATATGGTATAACAAGTTGTTTTAAAACTTGTCTGGGTGGGTTTGAATTGACTAGGCAGCGCTTCATGGGAGGATTTCCATTCTCTGTCTGGGCTGCGTGTAGAGGGGGCAAGGGCCCTGAGATGACGATGAGCCTAATCAGCCTGACTGTGCCAGGATCACCCAGACCCCCTTTGCTGCATTTTTGTATTTTAATCTGTACATCATCATCATCACCATAATAATAATAGTGCTTCTTATATAGGCTAAAGGCCACACATGTGTATGCTCAAAGCATATGTATATATACGTGTTGTTAGTATTGCTGCATGGCTTAACGATACAAAACTCGTATCGTAGGAATTTTTGCTTTCCACTAAGTGTCATGGATGGCTCTATCCACAAATATAACATGCGGACATGAAGGTAGTTAATGTATAGAACCAAGCGTTCACACAGATCTGTACAATATTTGTGCCTCATAGAGAGCTAGCCCAACAACAAAAATAGGTCCAAACGAAACGCTCTGAAGTGTTGGTTGCCGAAGGTTCCATGTAAGTTGCTGTGTCATAGACACAGCGACGAGAAACGCGCTAACACGGTTACCACATGGTCGATCCTTGACTTCTGAAGACTTCGATAAAGATGGCCATTTGAAAACTCCAACCCCGCAACATTGTTGGTGTTTATAACGTTTGTGTCAATACATGTTGGTTTGGGAATCAAGACGTCCGTCAGGCCATCATTTGTGCCCCGGATGTGACTTGTCCAAAGATGCTCTCGAGGTCCATTTCTTGAGTTGTCGCTGACGGCACGTTCGTATACACTAACTCGTGTCCCGACACCTTTATCCCGAACGCTGAGATGAAGACGTTGATTACCGTGATAAAGAGAATCATTGCCACGCTGATATTGTTCATCACTATTGCCCGTTTCTGTGCCTCGCCCGTCCGCGCTTCCATATTGCCGAGGATGATGATGATGACGCCGACGCATATTTGCAACGTCACCGACAACCCAATGAGTACCAACTGTGGTACGTATAGGACGTCGCGGTGACTATCCGGCGTCTGTAACAACGCCTTCAGCTGGGAACCGTTGGCGAGGAGAAGAGCGATGTCCAGCATGCCTTGCGCGACCGTCTTTCGGGTTGTGTAGGTCCTTGAGGCGAACACAGCCTGCCCGGACTGGAAGAGGAGAAAAACAGACATATTAGAAGGAAATAGTAAGTATGGTCTTACGTCGCCTTAGCAATAGTCCAGCAATTTCACGGAGAGAAAGAGAGAGAAAGAGAGAGACACAGAGAGAGAGAGAGAGAGAGAGAGAGAGAGAGAGAGAGAGAGAGAGAGAGGGAGGGAGAGAGAGAGGGAGAGAGAATCGTTATAAATGTACAAAACGGGCACTATGCCACGCAATGAGTTCAATAACCAAGCTATCTGGGCCCTAATGACACGCAATCAGCCCAGTAACCAAGCTATCTGGGGACTATGACACGTAATCAATCAAGTAACCAAGCTACCTGGGCACTTTGTCACGCGATCAGTCCAATAACAAAGCTATCTGGGCACAACGACACGCGATCAGTCCAGAAACCAAGTTATCTGGGCACTATGACACGCAATCAGTCAAGTAACCAAGCTATCTGGGCACTATGACACGCAATCAGTCAAGTTACCAACTATCTGGGCACTATGACACGCAATCAGTCAAGTAACCAAGCTATCTGGGCACTATGACACGCAATCAGTCAAGTTACCAACTATCTGGGCACTATGACACGCAATCAGTCCAGTAACCAAGTCAATGGGCACTACGACACACAATCAGTCCAGAAACCAAGCTATCTGGGCACTATGCCACGCGATCAGTCCTGTAACGATGAGTTGACAACCCGATCTTAATTGTAACATATTTTATTTTGAGAATTAAGATTCACAACCACCTAACGCCACTTCCCCCTTGATTGTGTTGGTATTAGTTAATACGTCAATATATTGATTAAACATTTGTCTCATCCATCGCAGGACATGCATATCCCAATCGTGCTAATACCATCTACAACCGGACAAACAGTCCTCATGTCATCTCACCTTTTATATTTTGTAACGTTTGTTCTTTCTAAATATTTCTTTTCTCTGTCTAAACATTTAACATTCAAACAGAGCGTGGATCATATGACTGGATGCCGGACACTCCAAATATTAATATCGTTTGAGAATGTGACAGGAAATCAGCTTCTTTCCATACGTTCTTTAAAACAGGTACCACGAGAAACTATTTTTTATACATAAACGTTTATTAGTCGACAACAGGTGAGCAGAGTTCTCAAATACTTTGGCGAAAGATCAAAGGCAGAGGATATGGTTCATCCGACAGTCAACTCTATTTTTTAGGTAATATTACAATCCACTGACATAACCGTCGACCCTCAGGTAAACCCCCTTTCCTCTTCTAGGCTTGCACACTCGAAGATCTTTAAAATTCCGTAAACAGACACAAAGGATTTCAGGGTGTCCAAAAAATCTGAAGGATAAACATTTAAGAACGATTGGTCACTGTGGATTACTGCTCAGGCCACCAGCCAGTGCTTATTCCTTTGGCCACGGGTGCTAAGCCCCTACCATCTGTCACTAGCCATCAGATCAATGCTTAAAACATCCGTCACTTAAGATCAGTGCTTATTCCACGCTCACGCTCACACAAGATCAATGTTAATCCTGCCCCACACTGAAGAACGTGTAGCACATGCGGTGTATCCTTGGGCATTATGCCTCTGTTCACCTAGTAGTGAATGCATACCCGGTAGGGTATTTGTTTGTTTATTTGTAGGTTGTGGAACAGTGGATCAGGACTGCCATCTGACGTAATCAATGTTGGTTGGTTGGTTGTTTAACGCCGCACTCAGCAACATTCCAGCTTTACGACGGCGGTCTGTAAATAATCGAGTCTGGACCAGACAATCAAGTGATTGACACCATAAGCATCGATCCACGCAATTGGGTTGCGTGCATGCATCAACCAAGTCAGTGAGCTAGACCACCCGTTAGTCGCCTCTTCCGACAAGCATAGTCGCGTTTTACGGCAAGCATGGGTTGCTGAAGACCTATATAATTCTACCCCGGATCGTAACGGGTAGCATACCCGGTAGGATGAGATGGTAATGTGACTGTTAACCTTCCAGCGGCTCGCAGGGGGCTTAGGTTGTATGATCCCCAGGAAGCTGAGAATGCAAAAAGCGATGCATCCCGACCCATTGACCGGGGTAAAATAATGCAACTATTTGAGCATACATTGCATATTGAGTTATGGGATTTACAGACGGCCTATTATTACTGTACAATAATAACTACGCGATAAATCACAAATAATAATGAAGAACGAGGCGTGGATTATTTCACGATAAAACATTCTATCATGACGTCACTTCTGGAGATTCGAACATACAACTTGTTTACGTCGTAATTTGAACGACGTTATATTTCAGAGGGTAATGAGTTGTTCTCCGGCGATGTAGCTGGGCAACGCAGATAAACGCAATGGCCGGACGATCGCATCCAAAAATAGGCGATGTATGGCTATCGGTTTTTGAAGAAAAAGTACAGATAATCTCCTGGAGAATTGTGAGAATATTCAGGAAATACAAAACTTAGCCTCCCTGTTCATAAAATGGACTTGTCCGACATTGCCCAGGTCGGATTGCACTCAGGATGCTTTCATTATTCAAATACGGCTAAATATTGTTTTATAGCTTGTACATTTTATAAATATCCTCAAAGAGGCTGTGCTTAATGTTCCTATCACATATAAGAAATATACGACTCGTGGTCGTTGTTTGTTGTGCAATAAAACGCTGCAGGGGGAATAAACTACTTGGAGCTGCGCTATGTCATCGATGAGTAATCGTCGCTGCTTCAACAATCAGTTTGTAAAGACATTGTTAACCGCGTCGCTCTGAGAGCACTGGCGGTTATAAATCTCCACTATTACGTTCAATAGAGCAAAATAACCACTACATCGTATCTCCTACGAGGGCTGGTCAGAAAGTTCTAAGCTTCACAAACAAAATCAACAATTGTGAAAGTGTTTTGTGTTTTTTTCAACTTAATCTCCCTGCGTTTTAATACACTATCATATCGATAGTGAAGCTATTAAATTATAGTCAGGAAGAAGTTTTATGAACACACATTCACGGCAGCTTTGAGGTCATCGTTGCTGTCATAGCACTTTCCACGATGGTGTTCTTTTAGTTTGTGAAACAGGTGGAAATCACTTGGTATGGAGGGTGGGGAACTCGTCGACCCTACACTGTGGCACAGCAGCCTTTGCAAGTCGAGAGGTGTGAGAAGAGGAATTGTCATGAACTCCAGCTTTTCTTTGATAGCATCTCTCAGGAGATGAAGCAGATCAAACGTTTTGACTCGGGATCATAGTGGTAGACCCATGTTTCATCACCCAATACTAATTTCTTTTTGAATTTGACGAAATCGTCCTCAATTAGCTCTAAGTTTTCTCTGGCAGTGTCAGTTCGTTTTTCCTTAAGATCAGAATTTAGAAACTTTTGCACCCAACGAGCAGATATTTGATTCATCTGTAAATGTTCATGAACAATATTTTTCAATGGATCTATGGCTTATACCTGTGTTCAGTGATGGTTAAATGTCTATCTGACTGCAAAAGTGTCCTTGATTGAATTTTCACTGATGGAAGTAGAGGGACGTTCTGAGCTAGGGTCATCATCAAGGCTTGTTCTCCCAGCCCTAAATATAACTGCCCAACGTTTAACAGGGGAATAGGTGAGGTGACATGTGGTTCAATGTCGCGTTCAATATTACTGCACTCATATGTAATATAGTTACAGCCGGCATTTCTACCAGAATTGTCATCCCCTGATATTCTATATAAAAAGAGACCCGTGAAGATCCCGGGATGGAATAGGTCTTCAGCAACCCATTCTTGCCACAAAAGGTTGCTATGCTTGTCGTAAGAGGCGACTAACGGAATCGGGTGTTCAGGCTCGCTGTTTTGGTTGATGCATGTCATCGTATCCCAGTTGCGTGGATCGATGCTCATGATATTAATCACTGGATTGTCTGGTCCAGACTCGATTATTAACAGACCGCCGTCATATAGCTGGACTGTTGCTGAGTGTGGCGTTAAAGAACAAACCAACCAACCAACTATATAGAAATAAAATTGACACTATCAAGAAAAAACTGATGATCATTCAGATTAACTGTCGAGACATCTGTCGTTTCCTTGAAATTCTTCTGCATTCAAGTTTTAGTTTTTTGAGGGGGAACTGCTCTTACTTATTTATCCAGAATTTGTTTTGCTACTTGTTTTTAACTGGGATTAATTCAATACAGCTCTTACACATTGGGTTTTATACAACAACACGTCGGCATGATATTAAGAAAGGTAGGTTTGCAATGTGGTGGTAGTTTACGATAGTTTCGTAATCCTTCATGTTCAAAAATTACATTTGACGTTTAAGCAAATGGGTCTAAAAAAATAGCACTAAAAAATTGTGTCAGAAATGGGCAAGAAAATCCCAAACTGTCGTGTTTTAAAGAGCATATGGTTGTAGCATACGATGCCATACCATACGATTGCAACATCAGCGCTAAGGTTAACACGTGACGGTTGCTTTGTGAAACGGGCGGAACTTCAGACAAAGGTAACCTTAATTCTAACCTTCAGGTTAACCTTAGCTGATGTTGTTTTGTGTAATGGGGCCTTGGCTATCGGTCATGTGCAATCGTTCCAAGAATAGCTAATATGATATAGTAATAATACTAACATGAAGGGTCCCTACCCCCGTTCCTACGGGCCTGATAAAATAAGCGGTGTATATTATGAGTGTATTGGTTTAAATGGAGTGGTTAATACTTTTAACTGAAACTAATCTCCCCATAAGAAAGTTTGCACAGTTGCCATTAAAACATCACGTACAAGTATCGGTAATTTACGGGCTGTGGGGAGGAGACACGAAGACAACCAGACCTGAATTGCTCGCAATCTGCCAAAAGTCTCCTTAACTATTTCACAAAAGCCTGGTGTTAGACAGTGCAAACGTTAGGAGAGGGCTTGACTGAAAATACTTAAGGCCAGAGTCAGGGGACACGTTACAAACACGCCGCCGTGCCAAAATATAAAACCGTCCTTCTCCACGTGCAGGTGTACATCCAGCTCTTTCAGCGATGAACTCAATGTTCTTCAAGGCAAGCAGTACTTTGATCGTAGTTTAAGCAATGGGTCCCATTCATGAACACATGCTCATGATATTGTCGGACTAGTACAATATACTGATTTTAACAGATATTTTTTTATGATTATTGATTTAAAGATTGTGTCGCTTTTATTCAAAAGGGTAAATCAAAGCGACAAAACGCTTTCCATAATCATAAGAAATCTTTGCTAAAATCAGAGTCGATTGTTCGATTCCAACTGTATCATGAGCATGTGTTTATGAATCACTATCAAATAGTGATGATACCAGGTGTTCGCGATGAATGAATTCATTTTGAGCCCCAAAGGTAACTCACGTTGCAACGTAATGAAATTCAAAGAAACATTCATATGTGCACGTACATTTTCTCTGTGTGTGATTTAATGTGTGTATACATGTGCGAGTGAGCGAGAGTGGATTGTGCGTCCATGTGGATTTACCTTGTCTTAGAAGAACAACGAGTGCGCGAACTTTACATTTATATATTCTGGGGTGACGTCAGAAGTATCTTCTCAGTTTGCTTTGCAATCCTTTGCATTTTTTTATAAACTGTCCTCGTAAAGCGCCAGTTTTGTTTCTGAGTTGGGAACTATGAAAACATCCTAAAAGCTGCAACATCCCTTTTTTATAAATTCCTCATTTCTTGTTTTACCAGTTTTACCTAGTTTCACGAAACATGTGACAAGTCTTATCAACATCCCGTATAACAGGGATGCTGGAACAAATGTTTCCTTTTTTCTCTACGTGATTTCGATTTTCGTCAACACTGTTTGTGGCTGAATTTTCACGATTCCAACAGGATCCCCGGGATGATGTTAGCCAATAACACAACATTCTCTGCAGCAAGTGACACATGCTGAAGAAGGCAGAGTCTGACGTATCAACAGAATCAATACGTTACTCTCTATAGAGAAGGCCATGTTTATTTACAATGGGACACTGGGAGAGAAAAAAACCGTTGGTGATGTCATATTTACAAACACATTCGTTTGATGATGGTGTAAAACAACGATCTAGATTTTCTGGCGCGTCGGTCAAACATCTCCTAGGACATGAAGTAGAAATGTGTGATGTCAAAGCAGTTGGCGGATTGGTCACAAAGATTTCGATGTTGATATAATTTTCGTGGATACCAGAGAAGTACGTTTTGGTCCCTATCATTGTTTTATATTTTGTTTCAAATAACAACGTCAATGTTAATAATGTTAGGGTTAATAAATCCTATAATCTGTCAGTAGGATAGCCATGCAAAAGAGACAGTTAGGGTACATGATTTATAACCTCAACGCCAGCTTTTAATAAAATAAAATCGGCAAAATTCATTCCCTAATCATAAAAATAAGAGCGACAAAACTTTATTCATAAGAAATCTCTGCCAAAAGCAGAGTCGATTGTACGATTCTGACTATATCATGATCATGTGTTTATGAATCACTATCAAATAGTGATGATACCAAAGGTGAGCGTATCCTGTCCCACCGGCGGCACCCGTCACAAACACATGCAAAGGCAAATCAAATGTTCATCTTAAAAAACACAGGAACATATAGTCAAAATAGGGAACTTCATCGTACATAATTTTTGTCACTGATGCGTCAACTTTGGATATGTCCTCCACATGTCTACCATAAACTTTTTGAAAGCTTTACTGAGGCCTTGACTGTTGTAATCTTGATCAAACATCTTCTCAGCAAGAGGCTTATGAGAATCAGTGAACTGAAATGAAATTGGGTTTAACGTCGCGTCCAAGATTATTGCACTTATATAGCGACGTGCATGCACGTGTGTGGGCTGCTTGTCCAGACTGATGCCGATTTATAGAGCTAGCACACTGAGATACCATGCCGCAGTTTAACATGAATACCCCACTCAGACACAGTATCAATCTTAATTGAATATTTATCATACTCGATTAAGATACATGAAAACCAGTTAAATTATGATTTATACAGAATAGAGGTAAAATGTGATCCAACATGTCAATGTGGTGATCCATGTGAAAACGCATATCATTATTTATTAAAGTGTCCATCGTACGTCCACCAAAGAAAAACTATGTTAATAATAATTCGGGACATTTTACAGAACGCCGTGAACAAAAATGCTAAATTAGATTTAAATTTGATGTTAAACGGAAATGAATGTTTGTCCATTATCGAAAATCAACACATCTTTAAAGCAGTGCAAATGTTTATAAGTCATACAAAGCGATTTGGGTAACACTTGAATGTACATATACTAGTCTCTCTCTTTTGTACATTTCTTGTTATCTTTACACTCATCTTCTTTTCTGTTTTCCTTGTATATGATTTACTGTACAAGCTTTGTAAATACCATGGAGAGGGAGTCCTAAGTTGGATAACTTGTTCCCAATCCATTTCAATCTGAATAAAATATGTTTAAATCAAAATCACAGTATACTGACTCCGAGGCGAGCAGTCCTTGCTTGAGCCTCTTAATGCCGAGCGCCCGACAGGGTAACAATAAGTACCACCTTTTAATGTTTTGGTATGACGCAGTCGGGGATCGAGCCCCTAGCGAACACCCTACCACTAGGCCACAGAGGCGGTCGTTTTTGAATCACTATCAAATAGAGATGATGTTCGTCAAAGCAAAGAGCATTTGTTCATAAGATGAAGGAGATATTTGATGTTTCAACTCATGTATGTGAGCTGCAGGTTGTAATGATGGTTTCTACAATTGGCATTTAAAATTCTAAATCGTCGACATAAATGAGTATATGTTTATGAATCACTATCAAAATACTGATGATACCAGGTGTTCACGAAATGGTAAGTGTATCCTGGCAACCGTCACAAATACAAACACAAATAATTAGTTCTAAAGGTATACCGAATATATAATTATGTACCGTTTGTTAATCAACAGTCGAGGAGCCAAACCGTCTTATCTCCATCTTAATTGGCTTTCACGACCAGCATGAGGTACGTGACTTGTGTTGTTATCCATGGGCTTACACCACAAAACAAGAAGTCAGATTAACGCGAAACGATTGGACGTAATAACTCTTTCCGCAGCTTTCTGCTGAAGAAAATAACACTACCTTAGATTAGTTTTCTGTCTCATAAATATAAGAAAACCTGGGTATATAGAAGGGGGAGTTTGGTGTTAGGCCGCTTTGAGTAATATCCCAGAAATATGGCGCGTGACACAAAGCGGGGGTTTCATATGAACCGAATTTCTGTTGAAAACATAAAACTACCTGAGTTAGTGAGTATGGTTTTACGCCGCTTTTAGCAATATTATAGAAATATCACGGCGGGGGACACCAGAAATGGGCTTCACACATTGTACCCATGTCGGGAATCGAACCCGGGTTTTTGGCGTGACGAGCGAACGCTTTAACCACTAGGCTACCCGACCGCCCCAAAAACTACCTGAAAATGGGTTTCTCTCTAAAAAAACATGTTATATTGGGAATATGGATGAGTGAAGTTGGTTAAACGTCTCTT
Organism: Haliotis cracherodii; assembly: GCF_022045235.1. Classification (NCBI taxonomy): domain Eukaryota; kingdom Metazoa; phylum Mollusca; class Gastropoda; order Lepetellida; family Haliotidae; genus Haliotis; species Haliotis cracherodii. The sequence continues at coordinate 22,516,540 of NW_027266319.1, forward strand.
TGAGCTATATCCCAGAAATATCATGACAAAGTGGGGGTTTCACATATTGAATCCATGAGCGGAATTGAATCCAGGGCGCGCCAAGCATAAGGCTACCCCTTTACATCATAGGATACATACACAATTGGAACACACATGTACTCAACAATAAGGCCCCTCACAGACTGATATTTCCAAATATTCATCACTGTCATTTTATTTCTCTGGGTTTAAGAGTCTGGTGGTCTACCTGGCGGGAATCGAACCCACCTCTGGTGTTACGATAGACATTGTAACCACAAGGAACGTGCTGGAATATACACGATGCTTATAATTCCCTGGAATACAGCAACCCTCATGATTCACGTTCACCAGAAATGATGGAGACGAGTGAGACCGCCTCATCTTCTTCATATTTAAATGGGCGGTCGGGTAGCCTGGTGGTTAAAAGCGTTCGCTCGTCACGCCGAAGTAAGACCCGGGTTCGATTCCCGACATGGGTACAAGGTGTTAAGCCCATTTCTGGTGTCCCCCGCCGTGATATTGCTGGAATATTGCTAAAAGCGGCGTAAAATCAAACTCACTCACACTCACTCATTTTTAAATCTACGCAAAAAAATGTCGCTCTTAACAAGCCTCGAGCAATATGCCTGCATCTCCAGCCCTTGTGTCTACATTTCACAACTTTTGAGGTACTATCGAGCATGCACGTTCTATGGAGATTTCAAAGAAAGTCATACGACTCTTGCTCTTAAGCTGTTTGATCAAGGTTACAACATTCAAGGCTCAGTAAAGCTTACCTAAAAAGTTGATGATGGATATGTGGAGGACATTTCTAAATATGACGCACTGACAAGAATTATGCCCGATGCAATTCCCTGTGTTGACTTGTACTTTATGTTCTTGTGTTTTTTAGATGAGCATTTGACTTGCCTTTGCATGTGTTTGTGACGGATGCCACCGGTGGGGAAGGGTACGCTCACCTTTTCGCACTATTTGATAGTGATTCATAAATATGCTCATGATATAGTCTCAATCGAACAATTGATTCTGCGTTTGGCAGAGCTCTCTCATTTATGTGGTAATGGTTTTGTCGCATATATTTTCAGGGCAACACATAGTCTCAATGCTTGTGGTAAGAACCGACTAATTTGCGAATGGGGTGGTTTAATATAAACCTGGCAGACGGTGCACCACCGTAGCCAGCGATGTGGATCTTTGCTGATACTATCATCCATATACTAGTATTTGCCTGGTACAGACATATCACTGTTCAACGTGATAAGCTAGTAGCTGGATTATTGATGGCGTCATCAACGCCAGAGAATAACCAGTCTCGATTACCCAACAGAACAAATGCCATTGGTCGTAAAAGGCAAACTAGCGGAGGACTTTATAGGAATGGAGCACTGAAAATCTAAAGTCAAAAGGGATAGAAAATTCAATGATATAAATGATTTCATTGGATTTATCAAAAAGGACAAGATCAGGTTTGTTGGCGTGGATTCCAAAGAATTTTTTATTTATCGTTTTCCATGACGCCCTTTACATATTCTGAGCCGTACCATGGATGGGTTTCTGTGATAAAACCACAAGCATGGCGAAGACGGTAATAAAATGATCGAGCCATTCCATCATGTCGCTTAAGAAAGTGTGTTTGTGCCAAAAGCTGGGCATCCACTGACAATGTGTTGGACAGTTTTATTAAATTCATTGCATGATCTACACTTCATATCTACAGTTTGATGCAAAATCACGCATTGACGGATTCGAGTGGGAAGTGACTGGTCCTGAGCAGCAAACAGAAAGCTTTCTGTTTCACTTTTCAGGAGAGCTGACTTATTCCAAGCGAAGGACTCTCCAGGGTTGTCCCACTTCTCAACACACTGCGCACAAACGCAATGCATTAGTCGTTCAGAAAGCCTCCCCTTGAGAAAGCCTCTCTGGGCCAAATTGATATGGCAATTCGCTTGGTTAACCTTCATATCTGTACCGTCCACCAGTACAGAACCATCCACACAATGATGGCGTAAATGCCAAAATAGCTGTGAAAATTATACGAACGGTTTAGTGTCCTATCTATGTGGTAGATATCTAATGACGTGAAATTAACATCGATATCGTATAAATCTTGGAGCACGAAATCAAGTAAAGCTAATCCGCAGTAGAGATTTCTTAATCGTTCAGGATCAACACACACACATCAAGTGGTGACGGCGAATGTGAGTCCCTCTGCTGTGTTCACAGGTGACACGCCTCGGGCAAGACAATAAGACTTTTGACGTTTATGAGATTTTGACCAAAAACCTTTATCTTAAAGCATGTTACATTAAGTAAGCTTGATGTCGATTAAAGTTGAAATGTGTCTAGTACCTGGTTTTTTTTCTTTGATGATACACTATATCACAATATAACAATTTATACCATGTATATACTAGTATACAAATACATATTTTTATCATATTGTCTTCTTAGCAGTTACAGAATAATTTGCTTACCGTATTCGACTTTCGTCTGTTGGAGGTACCCATTTCTACGTTTCGCTCTGGAGCCATCGCAAGTTTAAGTGATAATGGTGGCTCGACCACGAGGAATAAACCCCCAAAACATGATAGTTTAGTGATTAAACGTCACCCTCTTCAACCTAAACAACTTCAAATCAATGAAATCAGCAGCTCAGGTGTTTTCGTCATTCAAAGGGACACAACTGCTGAAGGTAAAATATTTACCTTTCGCTTCAAACTGAATCAACAAGTGCAAGCACACAGTGGCTTTGTTTAGACTATTGAAGACATCCCGATAAACACATGAGTAAAGAGAGACTCAACATGAAAACCATATTGTATCACGCGACGCGACAACATGTAAAGATGTTAAAATGTGATCACAAAACACACAGAAATTCGGCAAAACCGCAACACGTTAGGATGGCTTTGGAAGGCTCAAGGCGTACATTGTCAACCTTGCATTATATCTAGGAAAAAAATAAAGGATATTTATCTACACGACATGAGACCCTGAGATTGTTTTGGTTAGATTTTCCTGATGCAAACAAGAGTATGATAACAAGAGTATGATTGCACTTAATTACTTTATGTATCGTTTCGCTAGAATTGTTGAGCTTGCAAATTTTCTCATATGTGAATAAATAGCACATCATTTGGAATATATCATCGACATTCGCTTAAATGTAAACCAACTAGAAATCAAATAAGGACAGGGCCCCGTTTGATTTAGCAAAAGTTTATAAAAGTTTATGCAAAATATACTATGAAACGCTGGGTTAAACTTTTACATGTAGGTTGCAACTTGAAGATAGTGAAGAGAACTTGATGAAAGTTGTAAAATCATCAAGATGAATAATATTGAAATGCGATGGCAATGGGAATTCTATTTACAGAAACTAAAGATTGAAGCAAATATCTGAAAATCGAAACTGTAATTGGCAACGGCGTCTAAATTAAGCATTGTCTCAACATTAAAGTGTATTTGAAAATATGTATCGGGAAGTGGTAATTAGATCGTGTTTGAAATAACAACCTCTAAGACATTCTGCGTCAGCAAAACTGAGTTTGGTCTGTTTAGATTTCTCACTGGTGAGGATAGGTGAGAAAGGCTTTAACGTTGCGTTCAAGGTCATATATATAGCAAGCCTCATCTCCTATGCTATAATGGATGTAGTACCCAGAGTAAAAAAATTAAAACCAATTCAAAATTCATAGAAAACAGATGAGCTGAGGTTAATTTGTGCTATGTCACGGGACTCTCGTAGACTTGGAAAAAGCGTGAGGGTTTTTGCTACGAAGTGGGGTTTAAGGGATTTATTCTCCCCCTCTGAAATCCACGGGCAGCCTGTCGTCTTCGTGGTGGCGTGTACGGGATTCATTCTCCCGCATTCTCCCGCACAGAAATGTGTTACATATTATTTTGTGACGATCATGTGAAGCAATCAGATCGCATCATTCTGACATGGAGGTTTGAAAAAGATCTATTTCAAACTAATAAGTTGAGGAAGGACGGAGTCAATTTCCAAATCAGCCATATGCTGTCAACAGCATGAATCACAAGGAATATACAATGCTAAAAAATATATTATTTCTTTATTAAGTTTTATGAAAGAATATTATAAAATCGGAACACTACGTAGATAGACATTTTACATTTTGATTCTTCGCTGTTTCCAGTGTTCAGTGTTAAAGGAGGCATGGGCACAATTGAGAAGATGAGTGAGTGAGTTGGGATTCAACAGTATTCAAGTTATAGTGAGTGAGTGAGTGAAAATTTAAAGTCACATCGGCAGTATTTCAGCCATATCGTGATTATCAAATGTTATACAAAAGAAATACAATTAAACTTTAAAATCAACAAAGGACAGTTAAATAACTAGAATATCACAAATTATTATCTAAAACTAGCATGTAACCATAAAAACAAATCACTATATATATAACAATACATTATTCCAGTTATATCAGCATAATGTGGGAAAGCCCGCCGTGATGCAGGTCTCAGACATTTACCACTTTGGTGAAACCCACAAGCACGGGTTTGGTGCTGACAAAGGTAAAAACATAATCGGGGCGAACCGGGATTCGAACCCACAATCATAGGTTTCTGGCGTGCCCAAAAGACGCAACTTTGCTCGGCCAATTGCGTCGCCGTAGACGACTGGGCCAACCGTGATCTGGCTTACTTTTAATCTACATCTAAATATTCACGAAGGTATCAAGATATTATTACATAATCATTGTCTTTTATATGACATATGGACATACACAGAATTTAAAGAAGCGTTCTTCTTCTAAACGATTATGACAGTTTGCTCGGGGGAAGGAAAGGTATGCATTCTTAAATTGCTATAGGAATTACGTATGATTACAATGACAGAACACGTTTGTTCTTAGTTGCAGATTACTCGTGAAGAGAAAACGAATATGAGTGAGTGAGTCGGGTTTAACGCTGCTTTTAACAGTATTCCAGTTATATCGGGGCGTGTCAGCTTAATATGGGAGGAAAGCCCGAAGCGATGCAGGTCTCAGACGTTAACCACTTCGTTGAAACCCACGAGCACGGGTATGGTGCTGACAAACGTAGAAACATAATTGGGGCGAACCGGGATTCGAACCCACAATCATAGGTTTCTGGCGTACCCAAGGGACGCTACTCTGCACAGCGAATTGCGGCTCCTTAGACGACTTGGCCACCCGGACCCCAACGAATATATGCATGCAAGGTTGTATGTCTATGTGTTTGAAAATATATAACGTAAACGCCAGACAATAAATAGTCTCGATTATCCGCTGAAACAGATTCCATTGGGGGTAAAAGGAATAAAATGTGGTGAAAATGGTAACTGATCACTGCAAATAAGTGGTGACACAAAGTTTTCGCGAAAAGGATATTAAGTACGTCCTGCTTTATCGGTAACAACCGCCGCTCACACATTTGCAAAAATGTGTTTGTTTGTTCCCTAACGCCGCACAGTAATACGTCTTCCATACGACGGCGGCCTGTAAACGATCAAGCTTGACAAGACAATCACGTGACACACTAGCGCATTTACTGATGTTGTTGAAACGATATGCTACTTTTCAAAAACAATCACTGCATATTACCTGATATATGATTCTCTAGAAAGCTAAAACATACCTCTATATATCACGAGGCCCAGTGATGTCCGGCCAGGGATGCTAATCACAAGGATAAGTGACTGAGTAAATGTGGGTATGGTGGAGTAAGATATCATTTTACCTATATTCGAAACAAATTTGGTTATTCAAAGTGAAGACCACACCATTTAAATCACTTCAAGATAAAGGCTTGAAAAGTATATAATATTTATACTTATAATCGCATTTAACAATTATTGCAAACACTTAAAATGCTTAATTACAATGCTACGTGTTTTGTGAACTGAACTGAACGATTAAATTGTATTTAATTTTATAATGCTTGTACCTATGATGAGGTCCTTATATTTTTCTCCATGAAATCATATCCAACAGAAAATCAACAATCTTCGTAGATTGTTCCGTCCCCCTTTCCGATGTGTCATTCATACGTACACTATCGATATGCTGATTCGTCATGATCATTATTTGAAACACATTAACTTAAATTAACATAAAATCATTGTACCTGAATGTTCCAAAATTTGCTACATGTGTATGTGTTTTAAACCGGCGTTGTATATTTGATACCAAACGCCGTAATAAACACATTCACTACGGTAATGAACATGATGAGGGCCACCGAGGCATTGTTCAAGGAGTTGGCCTTCTTCTGTTCCTCCTCAGTCTTCACCTCCATGGTTCCCAGGACAAAGATGAGGATGCCAGTGATGATCTGCAGCGCGATGGACACCGCCAACAACGACAACGTAGTGTAGAAGAAGCTGTTACGGGCGTCGCCTTCAGGCAGATCCAGCAATGCCTTCAGTTGGGTTGCGTTAGCCATGAGAAGGGCGAAGTCAAGGAGCCCTTCTGCCACCGTCTTCCTCGTAGCGTAGGCTCGCGTTGTGTAGCCGGGCGGGACATGACCGATCTGAAGACACATTGAGTTTGTGTTAGACATCAGTTTCAATTTCATTAAAATCAAACCTTATAGTCCTCGACAGTTGAAATAGAATCACGAAATATCGCGATGACTAACTAGCGAAGACAGTTGTAAGTCCGCTTATGTTCATAAAGTTAAAACAAGTATTTCAGCCGGTAAGGATTACAACTTAAAATAAAGGATATTTATCTACACGACATGAGACTCTGAGATTGTCGAAGTAGTCGATTCCTCTTTCAATATAAATGAGTGTGATTGCACTAAATAATTTATGTATTCTTTCGCTAGAATTGTTGAGCTTGCAAATTTTCTCACATGTGAATAAATAGCATATCATTTGGAATATATCATCGACATTCGCTTAAATGTAAACCAACTCGAAATAAAAAAAGAACATAGTCCTGTTTGATTTAGCAAAAGAATATAAATGTTTATGCAAAATATACTATGAAACGCTGGGTTAAACTTTTAGGCTGCAACTTGAAGATAGTGAAGAGAACTTGATGAAAGTTGTAAAATCATCAAGATGAATAATATTGAAATGCGATGGCAATGGGAATTTTATTTACAGAAACTAAAGATTGAAGCAAATATCTGAAAATCGAAACTGTAATTGGCAACGGCGTCTAAATTAAGTATTGTCTCAACATTAAAGTGTATTTGAAAATATGTATCGGAAAGTAGTAATTAGATCGTGTTTAAAATAGCAATCCCTATATGACATTCAGCGTCAGCAAAACTGAGTTTGGTCTGTTTAGATTTCTCACTGGTGAGGATAGGTGAAATAGGCTTTAACGTCGCGTTCAAGATGATTGCACTTATATATAGCGATGAATATTACACACGTAATGTTAAAAAGTGCAAAGTGGGCTTTTCAAGAAATGTTCATATTTTAAAGCGATTAACACCATCATTGAGTTTTGATTCATTGAGTTATTACTAAAATACTTTTACCTCCTTGAGTGAGTTTGATTTATCGCTGCTATCAACAGTATTCACGGCGTTTCACTTTAATGAGAAAGACAAGTCCAAAGTGATCTATGTCGAAGACGTTCACAACCTATAAATAATCATTAATGAAAGTACGGCGAGGGACTAATTATTCACGGCGAATCTGATATCCGAGCCCCTTCACAAATCACGTTCAGTCTTCGCAGGGTTAAGGGACGTAACTCTGCCCGACGATGTTGCGGTTCCTATAATACTGGGTCACTCACGTTGTTACGGTATAGGTTGGTATATAGGAGTAGCCTCGCCTCTTCGTTATGTTTGCTTTCAAATGTGTTTCACTTTATCAAACCCCAGGTTAAATAAGTACAAAGTCGACTCTTACATCTCAAGTCCACAGTAAACAGATGTATGTTATTAGTTCAACAGATCTATCAGAAGGGGCCTGTAATCGTGATCTACAGCCTACAAATGACGTCATGTACCCACACAATCAGGAAATATATCACTGTAGACAGGTCAATATGTGCGTTGTACACCTTAGTTACATAACAACCACGGTATGATACTATTGAGTGCTTAACACATGCGGGGAACTATAATCTATGACGTTCTGCTGTAAAAACCAGACGTCCTTTGCACATACGACCTTATGGACGTAAGCCGCTGAAAACAGTTTGTCAATTGTGAACTAATCTCATTCAACTTGTAAGACACACCATTAGTTCGCTACTAAATCGCTCACTTTCAACAACACAATTGCACAAAAGTTGACAATGGTCTACATTACATTGTGCAAGAGTTGGTTGGTTGGTTGGTTGGTTGGTTGTTTAACACCACACTCAGCAATATTCCAGCTATATTACGGCGGTCTGTAAATAATCGAGTCTGGACCAGACAATCCAGTGATTGACATCATGAGCATCGATCCACGCAATTGGGATGGATGACATGTATCAACCAAGTCAGCGAGCCTGACCACCCGATCCCGTTAGTCGCCTTTTACGACAAGCATAGTCACCTTTTACGGCAAGCATGGGTTGCCGAAGACCTATTCTACCCCAGAATCTTCACGGGTCTGTTCAAGAGTTGCGTCCCTTAGCCGTGCACCGATCCTCTGTTCGTGGGCTCAGATCCTAGGTTTTCCTTACAATCCTCAATCAGCACCATGACCAAATACAAAGTGCTAGATGTGTACGCCCTGCGTTAAACTAAACTCACTCACAACAACTGACATACACGGGGAGCAAAAAAACTATACCTCTGTTGATTGTTTCATATGTTTGATTTTCAATTGGAAATATCGTTAGTTAGCGATAGCATATCCACCCAAAACATACTGTACTGGCGCTTAGTCAGCACTCAAAGAATATTTCTGGTATCATTTTATTGAATATATTTTGATCTAAACAAATTAAAATAAAAACTGATGATGGGTGTCTTGGATATCTTATCTGTGTCAATAAATGTTGTTTTTTCGGCACAAATGTTCTACATTTCAAACATGGTAGCGGTCATGTGGTTACAAATTAATTTCTTGTAACAATCTTCATTGAAACAATTTATTTTTACACAAAATTACCGAGCCACAGATTACTTTTTACAAACTGCTGCGGGGATGTTTAAATAGACATAATCAAACGAAACAACAGTCCTTTCAACTTTCAAATACAGAAAAAACTAACTCTTTCTTTTGCCCCCAGTTTTTGACAAAGACTTTCGGCTTAACCAATTGCGTGTATGAGGAATTCACAGGAGTCTTTAGACAAGGACCTTTGTTACCGCTGCGCAGGGATAGGAAGAGGGTTCGTTATAGTCGGTATGCAGCTACGACTATATCCATTTCAATTTCTCACACAAAACAAGGGAATATGAATATGAAGTTTAACTCAAGCTTCGGGTATAATGGTGATCGGATATCGTTAAAAAATGGTCAAATACACAATTCTCTTCCACTGACTTAACCACCTGGGCCAAAAATAAGCTGATCTGTTTCATATTTACATCTATGGAAACTGATTCAGAGTGGCATGTGTTTGTTTGCTTGTTGTTGTTTAACGCCGCACTCAGCATTATTACAGCTATATGACGGCGGTCTGTAACTAATAATCGAATCTGGAGCAGACAATCCAGTGACTGATATCATGAGCATCGATCCATGCAATTGGGATGGATGACATGCATCAACCAAGTCAGCGAGCCTGACCACCCGATCCCGTTAGTCGCCTCTTATGACAAGCATAGTCGCCTTTTACAGCATGCATGGGTTGCTCAGAGTGACAAAAACATATCCACAAGAATGTATGGCAAGAGGGGATTGGCTGGCTATTTGACCACCATTGAACGATATCTGATTTGCGATGTACCCGAATCCTGAGTCCAACTTCCTTTTTTTTATTTTGCCAACCCAAGAAGACATTCCTATTCATTTGGCAAAAGAAGCAGATCAGCAAGAAGGGGAGCACAGTTGTTGCCCATTGGGATGCCTAGGTCTTACCTAAATGTCCTATCCCCAAATATCAAATAGTTGGTATCTGTCAGGAAGTCCAGCATCTCAGATATTATTTTTTAGGTACTTCTACTCTTTTACTTCGCTACTAAAATATACATTACTGTAAACGTCTGGGTTAAAAGCGGGAATGTGTACATAGATCATCATTCTCGTGCTTTTTTTTATAGAGTCCCGTCCGGGATTCGAACCCACACTGCCAGTTTGTGTGCTGGCGATTAGGTGCCTCACTCTGGTAGTGTGGGTTCAAATCCCGGACGGTACTCAATCCAAAATAAGTACGACAATCTGTATTTTACAAAGAAAGTGTCATCCCAAATATAACATTTGTTACATTTGACCACTTTCTAAATGTCATTGTGTGTTCATAGGTCATGCCCGATAATGCAAATCGTAAAATTAATAAGAGCCGGAAATTAATGTCAGGTTAACTGCACATTATGGAAACAATGACATAAATAACAAGGCTACCTATAAACAAAGTAATTGTTGCATTGGATTTAGTATACCAGTATTACCCACTGCTACCTTGTGAACTATTTTACAAATCACGTTCTTTCTCGTGTCAGCAGTATCAAATCTCTTTGTCTTGAGGTAAAATGTAACAAGGGTAATTTTTATGTTGACAATGAATTCCATTTTAGCCTGTTTAGATATTACAGAGTGTGAATCCCCTAGTTCCCGCTGTAGTGTTGACATACCTTCGGGGTGCCCTGCGAATCCTCTGTTCCCACTGTTGCCATTATGAAATCATAAGATTATCATCTAAATTCCGGACAGGTTTTCGTCCAAAGTGAACCTCTCCAACTGACTTCTTGACTTTGAATTATTCTCAGAGGCGCAATATTTCAGGCATTCAACCAAGTTGTAGAATCACACGAGAGAAACCCTATTTCAGATCAATAAGACAGACATTTCACAGATAAACTCCCGGTCCTACGAGCTGACATCACAGATTGTTACCGCCTGTCGCTAAATACAAGCCTGCTAAATTTACACATTACACGCCATGTAAAACTACAACTCAAACCCGTCGACAACGGGCGAGATAAAACTGTAAATCTAGGGTGGACGAAACCACTGTACACCCGTCAGTATATTACTGATAACAAGGCTGCTCGGACGGACACATTCCATAGGCTTGCAGGACAAATTGTGGTCATAAATTTCTCCCTTATCAGGCCAAGTGTTGTCTTCTTCATCGATCTGGGCGGCGCGGTGGTGTATTTTTGTGTCTTACATTGTCATGTGTCATGCTTGTACTGAAGGTGAGGTAAACACGACCGTCACGTGATAGACATTTGGGGTTGCGCGTCATCTATCGAGGCTATGCTGTCACTGAAGGTGACATTTACAATGTCATCCCAAGGAAGTTACAACAAAACAAAAAGACATAAAACAGTTATGTGTTAATCCAACGTGCAGCCATCATGGAATAGACAGCGTTTTTGTAACAGGATCGATGGGTAAACGGATGTTCCGTGTAAAGGACTTTAAAGTCTCACAATCGACCAGTATCATTATCGCCATAACCATACTAACTGCATTAAGCTTACCAAAACGTTAGATTGCTATTGGTACTGAATGTGAAATTGCCCTAAAACTCCTGTCGCTCTTTTGAAGACAAACAAGCACGTGATATCATGGAATAGAAAGTCTATGATGGTACAGTAGAACATGGATATAACGAACTACGTACAAGGACCGGATAAATCAGTTCGTTGTATACGTTGCTCGTTATATACGTTTTCGCTCGGAAACGTCCACCATCTTGGATAAAACTAAACACAATCGACATCATTGCAGCATTGACTTGTATAAGAAGTGATCACCTCAAAGCATTCAATTGATAACATTTCATAACATTCATTCAATAATATATAATTCATAACAGTTTTAGAACATTGTTGATCAAATACATGTCCATATAGCATTTCACGATTTTCATAGGGGAGACGTTTCGTCGGTGATTTTGCTCTGACTGCATTTGTGAAACCGCCTAGTTAAATCGCAATCGCAAAATTATCAAATGATGTCATCTCTGTTGTTTTTAGCATGTTCAGGAAAATCTTGATTTGGTTGGTTGGTTTGTTGTTTTACGCCGCACTCAGCAATATTCCAGCTATATGACGGCGGTCTGTAAATAATCGAGTCTGGACCAGACAATCCAGTGATTGATATCATGAGCATCGATCCACGCAATTGGGATCGATGACATGCATCCACCAAGTCAGCGAGCCTGACCACCTGATCCCGTTAGTCGCCTTTTACGACAAGTATAGTCGCCTTTTACGGCAAGCATGAAAATCTTGAGTGTTTCAAGAGCCTTATTGGCATCGGCAAAGGAGGTTGTGGCTGGTTCCACACAGTCGATCCTGTTTTCATCATCTGAATCTGCTTTCAACAATCGACTGGACAATGTACGTTACTTACCTGTACGGTTTCATTTGTCCTTATTGCGGGTTGAGCTACTATGATGAAAAGACGCTGTCGTGAAAATGATAAATCTTAAACATACTGATGGAAATTAGATAAAGGGAACATTTAGTTTTAGACACATAAAATGATATGCTATCATGGCTTCCCAGCCTTGTCCACCAAATACACCTTGGAAAAAATGCACACAAAAAGCATATCCACCTTTGATTCTCCCTTGTGCTGAATTTGTATACACGCTATTTGAAATGTACTGACAGTAGAGGTTATATTCCTATATGATGTATTGTTCCCTTATTCGTTTCCATCAGTAAATATACCACTGAAGGTAATTCATTGTAATATGTGCTCACAGGTAGCATATTTCTTTAGACCGCACTCAGAAAAAATACAATGGAGTCTGGACCGGACACAAGTCACCAAGACATGAGCATCGATCCACGCATTTGGGATCGATGACATGTATCAACCAAGTCAGCGAGTCTGACCACCCGATCCCGTTAGTCGCCTCTTACGACAAGCATAGCCGCCTTTTACGGCAGGTATGGGTTGCTGAAGACCTGTTCTACCTCGGATCTTCATGGGTCCTAATATGTTAAATGTTGAAGTGATCGAGGAAGCGGACACCAGTTCACATTTTATAGTTTATTAAGCGCTTTTAAATACACATATACACATTCAAACAAGTACAAAAGATGTAGTTATTATGAAATGATATAATCACTCACGTTCGCAATAAATCGTTTAATACTGTGATATAAATTGACATAAAAAATTTATGTGTACATATTTCATCATCCATAACATTTAACACACAGACTGATGACAAACATTACATGCCTGAAAGTTGAATGAATGTTAAAATATGATATGTTCCATCAGTGTATTGGACATGACCATTTATAGGATTTTATCAATGGATAATTACTATCGTGAGATGGCTATACGAACATATACTAACACATACACCATATTACTTATGGAGAATGATGTATAGTGAGTGAGTGGGTTGGGTTTAACGCCGCTTTTAACATTATTCCAGTCATATCGCGGCGTGTCAGCTTAATGTGGGAGGAAAGCCCGAAGTGATACAGGTTCCAGACGTTTACCGCTTCGGTGAAACCCACGAGCACGGGTATGGTGCTGACAAACCTAGAAACATAATTGGGGCGAACCAGGATTCGAACCCGCAATCATAGGTTTCTGGCGTGCCCAAGGGACGCAACTCTGCACAGCGAATCGCGGAGCCTCAGACGACTGGGCCACCAGTGCCCCCGAGAATGATGTATAATCATATATGGTTGATATGCATATGTGACAAGGTGTCAGTGGCTGGTAAATATATTTCGTGTTACAAAGACAACAATATTGACGAGTTCAGAAATCAGTATCTTTTGGATTTGATCTGATATACACTTTGTAATCGTGATGTTATTTCACCTAGAACTGAACGAAGAGATCAACACGCTTCACGCACTGTGTCATGACATGAGATGCCTCCTCTGTATTACAGAAGGCGTGCTAGTCAGAAATATCCTCTGTAAAATTGATCCCGAACCCTGTAATGAAGGTATTGATGAAAGCTATGGTAGCAATGAGACCGATTGATACATTGCTGAGAGTTTTAGCACGCCCCTCTTCCTCCTCACCATCGGACACTATAGTTCCCATGACGAACATGATGACTCCCGTCACTAACTGCAGCAACAGGGACAGCCCAAGCATCACCACCAGCGGCCAGAACGTCCACGTCCTCAGCTCAAACGGGACCTCAAGGACTGACCTCAACTGAGACGTGTTGGCCAACAACAGGGCTAGGTCAAGGAAACCCTCTGCCACAGTCTTTTTTGCTGAGTACGACTTGGAGGCCAGGTTTGGCGGAACGTCCGTCTGAAATACATGAACATTCTTGCTGTGAAATATGATGTTCAACATTGATTTAATCCTTAACACCTTATTACTGTGATCAATAGACTAATAGTGACAAAATAGGTAAGAGCAAATGTAAATTTATATGACAACCTGTTTTTTTTGCAACCAGGTCTGTCTGAAATGCCGTAAACAAGGGGTATATTTAAGTTGTCCCAACATATATGCACAAGTAATATTAATAGTAAACGTCAACGCCTGATAATAACCAGTATCGATTATATGCCGAAACAGATCCAATGGGCGTAAAAGGCAAATAATGATAAACAAATTATACTCCTTACACACTTCAGTATTATTGTCATAAACGTTGCGTATGACGAAACTACACCGACGGTTTTATTCTGTTTCAACTAATTCTAATCCTTCATGCGTTAGGGGTCTACTTAATCAAATTTCTGCAGCTGTTACTGAAACAAACTCATGTCTACTGGTTAATTTAACGTAGCCACTTCTACCTACCATTCTGCTGTCGGGTCCAGTTTATACGAGTCCTGTTGTAGTTTGATATCGATCGACAGCCACATAGTAGGACTTTTCACATGACGTGGGGAGTCACTCTTTGGTAACCTAGATTGCCAAACGCAGGGAACGAGATCCGTCACTAACGTTTCTTTCGATAAGAGCTACAGTGATATTTACGAGGCTATAAAAATAGACTGACGGGTATAACGCATTGAAAACTGATAAGCTTTGTGACCCAAATAAAACCAAAAAAAGAGTATCTATGTAGAAAGTTACACCCAGGCGCGTCAAAACTTTCGGTTTAACTCACTACATGTATGATGATAGGGGTTCGAAATCCCTCTCATGGAATAGAAACGTGTATCGCCCTACCTGAAAATGTGAAACGCCCATACATGAAAGCATATTGAGTGAGTGTGGAGTGAGGCCGCTTGAACAGTATTTTAATTAATATTAATTACGACGTGTCAGTTTCATGTGAGAAGAGAGTTACACCCAGTGTGTTGGGATCAGGGCCGCTTATCCGAGAGACTTCATGCTCCATAGCAACAAGAATAAAAGAACTCAAGACATATGTTTAAACATCTGACAAGGAATCTGCCCTTCCGGCGGAACATCTCCTCGAACATCCTGAACACCATATTCCCTGGCAACAGACCAGGATTCTCCATACCAACCTCAGTCACTGGAAAAATAAAAAAAACCCATAAAGGAACTATTGATATCCAAAGAAAGATATCCATTAACAGAGACCATGGCATCTACCTACCCAGTTTACTGCACTGTGCTTTAATCATACCATCAACCACAAATAGACATCTTGATTATCCACCGCCCTAACGAAGTTGGCGGGGGATATAGAAATGGGTTCCCTCCGTGTGTGTGTGTGTGTGTGTGTGTGTGTGTGTGTGTGTGTGTGCGTGCGTGCGTGCGTGCGTGCGTGCGTGCGTGCGTGTGTGCGTCCCGATATCGTTTCCGGAGCATAACTCAGAAACCGTTAAATATTTCTCTATGAAACTTTGCATGTCTATCAGACTCATGCTGAACTGGTGCCTTTTGCTATTTAGGAATTTTATAATTTTTTAATTTTTTTCGTCTCCATGGCAACAAGTTGGACTTAGGTTCTATAAGGGTGCTGTTCGTTCCCGGAGCGTAACTCAAACACCGTTGAATAATTTCCAACAAAACTTTGCATGTATACCAGACACATACTGAACTGGTGCCTCTTGCTATTTAGGAATTTTAGATATTTTTATTTTTCACGTTTCCATGGCAATAAGTTGGACTTAGGTTCTACAGGGGTGGTGTTCGTTTCCAAAGCGTAACTAAAAAACCGTTAAATACTTTCTTACAAAACTTTGCATGACTACCAGGCACATATTGAACTGGTGCCTTTTGATAGATAGCACTTTTAGAAATTGTTATTGTTTTTGTTTCCATGACAACAAGTTGGATTTAAGTTTTAATATAGGATTGGTTTACTTAAGGAGTATAACAAATAAACTGTTAAATATTTCCTTGCCAAACATTGCATGTCTATATATAAAGCGCATACTGAACTAGTGCCATTTGATATTAAGGAGTTTTAGAAATGTTTATTTTAGTATTTCCATTGCAGCTATTTTCACATGGGCTAAGAGAAATGTTGGGTCATTTACCTGGTTTGGGACCATAACATGTGAACATGGGCGGGGGATATAGATGGCTTTGTCAACTATACGCTTGTTGTCTTCTTGTTAGTGTCACCATAGTCAGCTCATGCTTATTACACGTATCCTTACATTACACCTGCATTTTACTTAACTGGGATTTCTGTTAATCTGTTTCGGTAATACTTTTTCACTCATATATGAAAACAATTCTAAGAAGACTCCTGTAGATTTCATGTTGGTAAAAATGCTATTTGGGGCAAAGTTTGGTTTAATGAGAGAAGACAAAAGAAGTTACAAGTGTAGTACTTTACTCCTGCTCTGTTTCCTTTTCAGCCAAATACAAGTTTCACCCACCATGCCTAACTCGGTCCTGGGACGCAATAAAGGTTATGGCGGCGGCGACGGCAAGTAATTTTCAACCTTAACATGTCCAGTCTAAAGGGAAGAACTTTACCCAACTGATTTTCTTTTATACTCATTAAAGAATTGTGATATCTTCAGCTGCTACAAAATATTTTGGTTTGTTGTGTTATGTTGTAATAAAATTGAGGCGTGTGTGGCCCTTTTTATTTCACTGGCGAGTACACATCATGCACTGATTTTTGGTAACGATGATATTTTCTGAAATCTCCCAATGACAAACATCTTGCACTGATGTTATTATTGTGATATTTGTGACCGAACTTAATTTATATGAGGGCAAATCTTTTGCAATACAAATAATAATGTTTACGAATGAGTGAGTGAGTTGGCTTTAACGCCGCTTTTAATAGTGTTCAAGTTATATCACGGCATGTCATCTTGATGTGAGAGGAAAGCCTGAAGTGATGCAGGTCGCAGACGTTTACCACTTTGGTGAAACCCACGAGCACGGGTATGGTGCTGACAAACCTAGAAACATAAAGGGGGCGAACAGATATTCGAACCCACACTCATATGTTTCTGGCATCCCCAAGGGATGCAACACTGCACAGCGAACTGCGGCGCCTAAGACGTCTGGGCCACCTGTGGCCCTTAATGTTTATGAAATTGTTAGGGACATGTTTGATGGCGAACATTCAATATTTTCATTGTTTGTTTGTCTGTTGTTGAACACCGCACTCAGCAATATTCGAGCTATATGACAGCGCTCTGTAAATAATCTAGTCTGGACCAGACAATCCAGTGATTGGCATCATTAGCATCAATCCACGGAATTGGGATCGATGACAAGCGTTAATGTTGAACCACATCATATATCAGGGTTGTGTTCTTTCTACGTGTAACTTGTCAGAGGCATAAATATTGTAAACAAAAACATTTGCAGCCATTGACAGTTGTGAGGTGTCAGTAATCACGATGTGGGTCAAGTTCTACCACATCCCAGTTCCCAGTGGAGAGGTATTTATTTTGAATTTGTATTATTTACTTGGTGTTACTGCTAACTACTAAGAATCACACATATAAAATAAATAGCAGCATGTTTAAACCTGTCATCCCTGCAATGCGATTTGGCATATTCGATTTCAAAGAAATGACCTGTCCAGCTGATTTCCAAGAAATGACTTGGAGGGTCATAACAGTGCACAACAGGTTGCGATGAAATTAAAATATACATCTTTGGACTCAGTTTGGAGGGTTGTTTGACAACCTCTTTTTGAAAAACTTTGTTTTGAACCCTTATTTTGAACTAGTCAAGACAATGGGTATTTTAATGTTGAACTTTACTAATATTTGTTACATTTGTAACTACATGTGACCCCTTTGAAGAATGTTCTAAGGTAGCGACTTTTGTCGCCTGTGTAGTTTCGCGTTGCAAAAGGGAACCGTTTTCAAAGCCCTCTTGCTGTCATGCTAGAATTGAGATAAACCTTCTGTGATTTGAAATTTGATGTAGTCCCACTGCAGAGTAGATACTTCTTATTTATATATTTGAAACCTCGCTCTAAAGCTATCAGTTTAAAATTTTTAAAAAAAAGGTATCTCCTCCACAGTGGGACTACATCGAGTGTCAAAACACAGTAGGTTTATGTCCCAAGTGAAGTATTAGTATGGTGGAGAAAATGAAAAGTTTGGGACACAACAAGGGACAAAAACAACAATGCCCAGATGTATGCTGGTATTCAACCCTTTGAGAAATATTGAGAAGGATTGCGTGGATTAAAGGGCAAATAGACTCTGGCTAGTTAATGTGATCAACCGATTGCTAGAACCACCGGTCTAGGTAAAGTAAGGGTCGAAGTGGTGTGTTGTGCAAAAGGTTTGGTTTGGTTTGGTTTGGTTTGTTGTTTTACGCCACACAATATTCCAGCTTTATGACGGCGGTCTGTAAAATAATCGAGTCTGGACCAGACAATCCAGTGATTGATATCATGAGCATCGATCCACGCAAATGGGATCGATGACATGCATCAACCAAGTCAGCGAGCCTGACCACCCGATCCCGTTAGTCGCCTTTCACGACAAGCATAGTCGCCTTTTACGGCAAGCATGGGTTGCTGAAGACCTATTCCACCCCGGATCTTCACGGGCCTTGTGCAAGAGGAACACATGTCCCTGGTTCCAGTGCCCTGAACCACCAGACTCCCATTCTCCACTGACACAGGTTCTGAGGATACATTTACCGACGTGGGTTCTGCGGACACATTCTACCCCGGGTCCCCAAAGGGACTCAAACTACAGAAATAGGCATATGTGTATGGATCAAAAGGTTGTTTGGTCTCTGACATGACATTCTTTTAATGATTTATTTGGTAATTTACATGTTAAGATATAATAGTAAGGAGCCTAGAGATTTCCCTCATTTCAGACTGAAGAAATCTAGACTTGCATAATATTGTTATGACTTATTTGTGTATGAAAAGTAAATTCATTTACGATAGTTGACATGGTAGTTGTCATGTACCCAAATACTAGTTGTGTGAACAGAATAAAATCTAGAATAATATAGAATACTACATACACCCTCATTAATATTAGAACTTAACAATATGATAATCAGAGTGAGTGAGTGTGTATGGTTTTATGCCGCTTTTAGCAATATCCGAGCAATATCACGGCGTGGGACACCAAAAATGGGCTTCACACATTGTACCCATGTCGGGAATCGAACCCGGGTCTTTGGCGTGACTAGTGAACGCTTTAACTAGTAGGCTACCCGACCGCCCCTGTTAATCAAAAGATAAGAAAGGACAAGGATGTATAGAGAATGACTAGAGAGGGCTTCAATGCATATCCATTTTGAAGTTCTAGTTCTTAATATGACATATTTCATTAGTTGCAGTGTTTGTTATAACGGTTGGTTGCTGGTTTTTTGTTTAACGCCGCACTCAGCAGTATTCAAGCTATATGACGACGGTCCGTAAATAATCGAGTCTGGACCAGACATTCCAGTGATTTATATCATGAACATCGATCCACGCAATGGGCGATCTTTTTGTTCCAAAGGGCAATAACTCTCCTTTTGAAATGATATAAGCGACGGTCCAAACTGTCGCTTCCGGTCTGGTTCCCGGATCAATGCGCGCTGCGACAACTACTGACATGTAGAGACGGAGCCAAGCTAAAGAGTTGTCCTCTTGCACCTTCGTTCAAAAACGGTCGTTTACAACTGAATATTTTTAACTAGCACATATTTCGTAGTGATTAATAGTTTATAATATCAACATTCTTTGAGTCTTCAACTACAAGACGAATTGTCACTCTGGAATATAGCGGGAAAAACGTCATTAAAAATGGTATATTGCCACGGTATTTTCTACGTCAGAAAACAGCGAGGCATTCTGTCAGTCTGGGCTTACATATTGCATCGATGAAATAATGCAAACTCATTTTATTTATCAGCCTTTGTGTTATTTCCCACAACAATTCAAGCATTCAAATCACAACAAATACTACCATGGACTTCAATTTATTAAAATTAGTGATACGCCAACATTTGCAGCACGCAGACATCTTTGACAGGCCTTTACCAATGATCTATATAGTAAGTTTACATCCGTGCCTTTATAAATAATTTCAGAAGAAATAACGTTCAATATAATAAGACAACTGATTTTAAATGTTACTTTTTATATCAAAATTATAGTTGCATCTGAATATTTAAATTTATTTTATTTTTTTAGAAATAGGCCAATTGAACATCTATCATGCATCTTTTAAGCACTCAGTTACTCAGTTGCAATATACATACCACTCATCATACTTTGAAATAAGAGATTTACCCATATTATTCTGCCCCTATAACACGTGTCCCACTATTAAGCGCTTTGAGTCATCACAGGTGTTAATTCATTCATCCATCATTTCTTACAGAATTCTGATACTTATGCTCTTAAAATAGTAGTAAATTACAGAGATTTGTCCCAACAAACAACAAATCATACTAGCTACCCCACAAAATATGTATGATGTATAAATAGATCTAAATCATAGTTTTATCTTCTTGTTTTAGTAACATAATATTTATTTTAATGTTGACAAATTATTTCCCATACAAACCCACACACTACCCTGTTGTATCTATGTATCCTGATTTTCATTCAACAGTACTTCAAGACACCTGTAGTATTAAGTATATTTTGTAGATATTATTATCATCTAGCAAATATGAATTTAGAAAGTTTATCATCAAATCTTCTGATGGTTAAATAAATGCAAATTTAACCCCACAGTCATTCCACGTAGATAAATGGATTTATTTGTGTTATTTGTTTTTTAATATAACAGATTATACTTACATATGTTACAGTCAGTGTCTATAATCAGGCCCAATATGTATTTTGACTAAAAATTTCAGCCAATATGCATATTGACTGATTCACTCAAGCAAGGTATATATTCTTTCTTAAATTTTCATTAATTTATTATTGCCTGAAAAATAGGACCGGATTTTAGACAGACTGGCTGAAATGAATTAGACTGCATAATTTAATCTCCTCAATTTAATTTGGATCTATTTTGATCTTATCAAGATCAAAGTAACTTATTTAAGAAATTAAAAATGTTTTCAGAATGAATTGATTGATTCTCCAAACCTGAAAGACTACCAGAGTCCCTTTTTTATGTTACTTATCTTTACTGGCATAATATTCAGTTCAGAAACAGATGACTGCTAAACAGTCATGCATGTGTAATCAAATACTAGTACACATGCACAAGTGTGCCAAGATATTAAATAGAATAAGAGTCATTGTGCAATGCAGATATCTTTTGGTGTGAAGAGAAAAAAGAATAACATTAATAATTTGTTTATGTTGGAATTTGAAACATCAGATTAGAACAAGGAAACATAAAAAGAAAGGCCTAATGAAGTTAAGAATCAGTTTTAACTGTGTCACAATCATATGATTATTGTCAATGCAAACTGGATGTAGACACTGCATTGTTAATACAATCAACATTATAGAGATTGACAATTAGTATGAATATATTGTTTTATTTTATAAAAATTGTAGTTGGTACAAATACTCTTGAATATGTATTTTAACTGAAATATATAGGGTCCTCTGTGTCTGAAATTTTTCTTTCTACTTTGTAAAATTCAAAAAAGGCCAAAATAATACATATCTTTCATTGATCATATTGAAATATGATCATGGTAGTATTTGGCAACAAACAGCCACCGTTCATACATAAAATCCTTTTCTACAACATGCACCAATTAACCCTTAAATATCAAAACAGATTTCAGTTATTTCCATTTCTTTTATTTTGAACATTGTATCATGATATCTAGTTGATGACGTAATTTTACAGTGCCTGTTACTCTTACAATTTCTTGAGAACATTTCTCATTGCTCTCTGTTACATATCTGACAAATCCTTACATGTGTTGCTGTCAATATTCACAACACTGAGGCAACGTTGCATGAAACCTTCACATTTCGCGTACCGTATCGCTTCACCGCTGTACTTACTGAAATGCATGCATATGATGTAGCCTGCTCGGCGATGCTACAACATAAATATAGGAGGAACGTATACAAATCTACTTAATTTTTAAAAGTGTGATATTCATACATCAAGGGCAACACTTTAGTACCGACTGCAAAACGTCAACAAAGCGACCTGGGATGAACGATCAGCTGATCTCACTGCATCGCTTCGAACGCCTATCTAGGGGTTAACTATACAATATAATCAGTCGTGGTCATCCCTGATGTATCATTAAATCAAAGAACATTTGTTTCCGGACATGGCAATAGATAAATCATTTTTTAGGCGAAAAGATATACTGTCCACACATAAGCGTGACTGATGCCGACAGAGGTGAAGGTTATACTAGTTAACTGTCTATAGGCGTCATAGTAACATGTAGTGCTCGTATCGCGCATACCACATGCGCCGTCATTTTAAGGTTGGACCGTCCGGGTCAGCTCACCTAGCGGGTTAGTGAAGGGAAGATAAATTGAAAAAGATCGCCCATTGGGATCGATGACATGCATCAACCAAGTCAGCGAGCCTGACCACCCAATCCCGTTAGTCGCCTCTTACGACAAGCATAGGCGCCTTTTACAGCAAGCATGGGTTGAGCTGATTGTCAATTGCCTCAATCACTAGGAATCGTGACCAATATTCAATAGATTTTGAAGGACGTTAGGCACCATCATTATCATTTGGTTTGCTGGTTGGTTTGTTGTTTAACGCCGCACTCAGCAATATTCCAGCTATATGACGGCGGTCTGTAAATAATCGAGTCTGGACCAGACAATCCAGTGATTAATGTCATAAGCATCGATCCACCCAATTGGGATCGATGACATGTATCAACCAAGTCAGCGAGCCTGACCACCCGATCCCGTTAGTCGCCTTTTACGACAAGCGTAGTCACCTTTTACGACAAGCATGGGTTGCTTAAGACCTATTCTACCCCGGAATCTTCACGGGTCTTGGCAGCATGCGGTGTGTGTCTACATATACAATAAATACCATTGGAGTTTAGCTAGACTTCACCATGACGAACTTAAAGTAAAACTCTTTTAAGCTTGAAAATTGTGAAAGTATTGAGAAAATAGGGAATTGCATCAGATATCATTTTGGTGCATTGATGCATCATATTTGGAAATATAAGAAAGAACATACTCGAATTTACCCCTGAAGTTGTGTAATGTAGTCATACAGTAT
The DNA here is from genome assembly GCF_022045235.1 of Haliotis cracherodii. Classification (NCBI taxonomy): domain Eukaryota; kingdom Metazoa; phylum Mollusca; class Gastropoda; order Lepetellida; family Haliotidae; genus Haliotis; species Haliotis cracherodii. The sequence goes on from NW_027266319.1 coordinate 22,540,117, forward strand.
TGTGTACAGTTTGTTATCACCCTGAATCTTTATGCACAGATGTATAATGAAACAGAGGAGAAGAGAAAGAGTTACACTTCCCTCTAGCAATAACAGGCCGTAATGTGATGTCCTCATGATAACGCACACCTGTTAAGATGCTCTGTATATGAAAAGAGATTTTCTTTGCCCCACATCATGACACTTCCACAACGGTCGATTTACGTTGGTTGATTGAGCCCCAGGTGACCTAAAGACATGATGATATATTTTTCAAAATGAATCCATTTTTATACGCATTTGCCAACAACGTTGGAGGGATTTTATCCCAGTTCCGTATACGTCCGCTCGGCTGTACAAAACGTTCTCCACAGCTGCTATGGCATCATAGTCGTAATGAGTCTTCGAGTCGTAATGAGTTCCAGCTGGAGGTCTCTTTATGTTTGGGAACAGATGGAAGTCTCGCAGAGCCAGATACGAATAAGATGGCTGCTGGAGGAGTTCAAAGCTATAACTCATGGATTTTAGCCATGGCCATCACTGATTTGTGAATTTTGTCGGTGCCTCAAAATTCTCCGTTTATTGTCTGACCTTTTGAAAGATAACGCCTTCTGCATCCCAGAACGCAGAGGCCATACCCTTTCCAGCTGATGGGACAGCCTTCAGTTACATACCACTGTTTTGATTGTTGTTTGGACTTAGGCTTGAAGTGGTGAACCCAGGTTTCATCCATAGCCACACATTTTTGCAAGAACCTTTCTGGATCAGCTTCAAAGAAAGGTAGATTATCACAAGGTATGTTGTGCCTGATGCTTTTAAGACAAGATGGCAAGCTTTGGAACCCCGCCAATTGATACTTTCTTCATTGCCAGTTTCTGTGATAATCGAATGTTCTCTCTCCAGGGAAATGCCTACTGAACTAACAATATGATACATTCTCTGGATCATTCCTGGTTTTGCTAAGTGACATGCCTTCCAGTGAGTGAGTGAGTTAAAGCTTTACGTCACATCGGCAATATTTCAGCCATATCGTGACGAGAAATTATACTTTTTAATACATTTATTTTACATGAATTAAAACCTGTCATCGATGGACAGTAAAATTACTAGAATATCACAGATTAATATTTAAAACTAGCATACAACTATAAAAAGATATCACTATATATAACGGTACAATATAAAAAAGGGCTATAGATCGCCAGCAGCTGAAGGTAGATCACCATGCTAGCGTCCATGGGGACATACAGTGCTTTTGCAACCTGCATGGATCCCAGCCGGATTTACATCATCCCTTCCCAAATCTAGCCAGAATAAACGAACATATATACTACGAATAAAATAGGGAAGAAATAAACATACTTTGAAAGACGTGGCCTTACATACCCTCTCAGGGGGACAATAATTTTACACTTCTTTAACCCCCTTCGAGGATATAGCCACTAACAATCTCAGTTACTGATTAATTCTACCAATTATAAAAGTTATTTATTTATTTCCAAATATAACAATCAAAATTTATGAATTAATTCGATTTCCTTTAAAAAAACAATAATTAAATGACTATTTACCTGATACAAAAGATCCTTCCAGGAATGCGGTCGTTCACAAGGCTCTTCCTGTCCCATGTAAACTCTGCTGCCAACCTTACAGTTACATAGGAGTGAGTGAGTATGGTTTTACGCCGCTTTAAGCAATATTCCAGCAATATCACGGCGAGGGACACCAGAAATGGGCTTCACACACTGTACCCATGTCGGGAATCGAACCCGGGACTTCAGCGTGACGAGCGAGTGCTTTAACCACTAGGCTACCCGACCGCCCCAGTTACAGAGGAGGGACCATCCTTCCCACTTGTTGTACTTGTATCTTCATGGATGACTTTAGGTTGGTTGGTTGGTTTGTTGTTTAACGCCACACTCAGCAATATTACAGCTATATGGCAGCGGTCTGTAAATAATCGAGTCTGGACCAGACAATCCAGTGATTAATATCATGAGCATCGATCCACGAAATTGGGATGAATGACATGCATCAACCAAGTCAGCGAGCCTGACCACCCTATCCCGTTAGTCGCCTTTTACGACAAGCAAAGTCACCTTTTACGGCAAGTATGGGTTGCTGAAGACCTATTCTAACCCGGAATCTTCACGGGTCGATGACTTTAGGTGCTGAGCCCTTATTCTGAAAGTACTTGATCGTTGCACGTTCCTCAAGTATGTCCATTTTCCAATGATCACAGACCCCTGCTTTTTTCCGGACTTGTCACAGCACAATAAATAGCTCAATTAACTCTAGTTTGTGTGATGTACTTCTTTCACAACATGTTATGTCCACGACAAAAGATAGCACTATTATACAATTCCCTCTTTGTGAGGCTCAGAACTCCTCAATGACACGACCCGTGAAGATTCCGGGGTAGAATAGGTCTTCAGCAACCCATGCTTGCCGTAAAAGGCGACTATGCTTGTCGTAAAAAGCGACTAACGGGATCGGGTGGTCAGGCTCGCTGACTTGGTTGATGCATGTCATCGATCCCATTTGCGTGGATCGATGCTCATGATATCAATCACTGGATTGTCTGGTCCAGACTCGATTATTCACAGACCGCCGTCATATAGCTGGAATATTGCTGAGTGTGGCGTTAAACAACAAACCAACCAACCAACCAACCTCAATGACCCTTCGTACTCTACGCAATACCCGGTATATCGCTCACTCGCCGCTGCTAACGTAGTCAGTCATCTTTCTTTAAATAAAAGCAACAGACTACATGTATATCTTAAGTACGAAGAATTAAACGAGATCACTAAACCTCATTTGCGCCATCGTTGTGGAAGCCACTGATGATGTAATCGACACCACTGCAGTCGCTGAAGTTGATTACGTTGAGGTGAAATAAGACCAACGTAAGGCCTTCCTACGGATAATTTGAGCAACAGTTTTTGTTTCATTGATCGAAGGTGAAGGACACGGAAGTTTTGTTTGTTTGTTGTTTTAAGCGGCACTCAGCAATATTCCAGCTATATGACGGTAGTCTGTAAATAATCGAGTCTGGACCAGACAATCCAGTGATTAATATCATGGGAATCGATCCACGCAATTGGGATCGATGACATGCATCAACCAAGTCAGCGAACCTGGCCACCCAATCCCGTTAGTCGCCTCTTACGACAAGCAAAGTCGCCCTTTACAGCAAGCATGGGTTGCTGAAGACCTATTCTACCCCGGATCTTCTCGGGTCAACATGCCTCTGATGTTGGTCTTAAAATTATCATTATTTCACAGCAGTCTTCCAACACTGAATATTTTTTTTAATTTGAAGTTTACACGATGTACGGCTTTTACACTGGACGAGAGGTCGGTCACATGACCGCGAAATTGACGTTCATAAGTGTATGAACGACACAATTTGACGTTCATACGTTTTTCACGAGACCGTGTTCTTGAAATAACGTAAACACTGACGGACTACTTCCACATTCCCGGGCAAACCCCTGGGAATTCCCTAGCACGAAAACACACATAAGTGTTCTTTCTGATCACTTAGAACCTTTGTTCTTGGTCTCAGCGTTTCAGTTTACATTGAGAAATGTCAGAGAGCGTGACTGCATGATTGTTCACGAATATCCTCGCTACGGTCCATCCTAATGAACAAACGAAGAAATGCACACCTAAACTATCGTAGTATCGACTCGATTCGTGTCTAGGCTGACACACTGACCGTCTCCAGCAATCTATGAATTTACTTAAGTGTCTATTTGACGCATCTTTATTCACCTTTCAATGATCGGCCAGTTGATCAATGATGACTAACACATGTAACCGCCACAGGTTCATTAACAACTTCGGAAGTCTTTCCCGTCACGTTTATCGTGTCGGCCATTTTGACGTCTTGTACTTGATGTAAATGTAGTACGACGCGCTGTCATTGTGACTGACTTACTGAGGTAGCTCTTTACAGACCTTTCTCATCTAATGGAGATATGATTTGAACATGTGCTGCGTAAGATGTTTCTGAAGAGCAAGTTGTGCATTCATACGCACGTGTCACCTCTCTTTTTGAGGAACTATTTTACTCCGCGATATAGCTGGTTGCTGTATGGCTATCAGTGTAAACATGAAGTCACACGTACTAAATAAAATTGTGTTTAGACCTTGGCCTACATCCTTTGAGGTAAGAAATTGTCGCAAGCTCCGACGTTCATACAGTTTGGCCCTCACTCTATGAACGTTCATACTCCAATGAACTCACACAAAGTGAAGGTCAATTCTTAAATGTTGCTTTACGACGCACTACACAGTTTTCCAGCTACAGGATCAGCTGTGGATCAAACAATCCAATAGAACATTGCTGAGTGCGGCGTTAAATAACAAGCAAACAAATCGGAGTCCTGTTGCATATTAATATGTTTGGTAACATACATGTACCTACTCGCCATCAGAAAGTATAAGGGTAACGTGCAATGTTATTTGAGGTAAATGAAATTTATTACAACACAAGACAACAACAAAATACAAGGTAGCAGCTGTGACATCACAAAGGTTTGATGTGAATACGATACATCATTGGGGTAAGGTTCTTCATTTGTTTCGAGGGGACTTGTTAAGGTTGGAAATTACCCGCCCTTACCAGCTTGGATTACGTCCTAAGGCGGAGCGAGGCATTGGTGAATGGAACTTGTTATAAGCTGTAAATGAAATAAAACTGCAAATACAGATAAGTTCTTTCATATGTATTTAAGCATCAAAACACTCTAAGGGCTCAGTCACACATTCAGGATTTTAACTGCCGTCCTTGAGAGGACCATTGCCGATTAAAATGTGTCCGATCAAGATCCTGCGATTCGTGACGGGAAATTCACAAACAATCAGATATTGTTCAGGAAGCGTCCCGATTCAGCCGTTTCCAGCCGAATTCGTCCCGTTCACCCGTACTCAATCCGAATCTGATCCGATTTGTATCTTCCGCATGGTAAAAAACGACCGAATCTGTCCCGACGGCGTGCCGACCAGACAATAAACCGACAAAGACGGTTCGCATTCGGCAAGATCTGGACACGCAATCTGGACTCAGACACTGTCCAGATAACACAGGACATTGTTATGATTTTGATCCGATACAGCAGAATCTGTCACGACAAAGTCACGATTGCAATCCGACTAGACAAAATCGGCTGAGTTTACCGAATGTTACGGGACGCACCATACTGTCGGGAGTGTTTGGCCGACATCTCTGGACCTTTCCCGATCCGTAGGACTCTGACTGCGTTCAGACAATGATAAGACATTCCAGACCATTGAGGAAAGTAATCCGACTTTTTCTTTTCTCGTGTGGTAGCGCTGTCCGATCTCAAACGGGAGCCATAAACGGCATTGTGTGAACCTGGCCTTAACAGTATGATTCCCATTTATAACACTTCCTCGCTATTACGTACTCGCGAACATGACAAGGGGTTGTCTGGTCCAGACTCGCTTATTTACAAGTCGGCGTCATATAGCGGGAACAACGTTAAGGGATAAACAATAGCAGACCTTTCTCGTCTGTTATTCACACTCGTACCAGTCATGCGCATTTTGTGTCCCACATGCTACACAAAGTTTTCTGTGTTTGTTGTTTAACGCCGCACTCAGCAATATCCCAGCGGATAAGGCGGCGGTCTGTAAATAATCGAGTCTGGACCAGACAATACAGTGATTGACATAACGGGCATCGATCAATTGGGATACGCTGACATGCATCAACCATTTCAGCGAGCTTGACAACCCAATCCTATTGGTCGCTTCTTACGACAAGCATAGTCGCCTTTTAGGGCAAGCACGGGTTTCTGAAGACGTAATCTAACCCGGATCTTCACGGGTCGCTAACCAAAGAATATCTTGGCTGAAACAACATCACACAGTTTGACAAGACTACTACACCAACAACGATGTCCTTACTCACGATTGCAGAGTTTGTCGTAAAATGGTACCAGGCCCACCAAACGATTTACGAAAAATATAACAGGGGCGGGAGAATACACCCATGTTTAAATCATACGATCGTCACACTGCTGTGCTATTGCTGGAATAATCTGGAAGCGGCAGAAGAGAATACTCACTCACTCAAGAATAAAACTGCGACAATGGTACTTACGATTGCACCGTTGGACAAGTCTCGAAGGGTACACGCATCGCTTAGCACGCAGACTTAGGATCTGATTTCGGGGACATATCTCTTGACGAGGAATGTAGAAACGACAGCGGATGAATGAGGCAAGATTCTCCACTTGCCTGCTGATGATTTCAAACGGTTTCGTGCAATTGATGTTTAGCAGTGGACCTGTTTCATTAACGATGGCCCCGACCATAGACACGGCGGAGACTACAACAGCCACCCAAAGAAACTTCATCTTGACAGAAGGAGGGCAGTGAATACTTGTTCGAGCAGCTGAGCTTTATATTGCGTTTTGCCACATTTTGTTATCTTTCACCTCATGGATTATTAGGTTCGAATTATGCAAAAGGAAATTCGAAATTTCTGGTGACGATTTAATGCTATGTTTAATAGATCGATAAATGATATGAATAAATCTCCCTTCAGGCACCCCCGTGGCTACATTTGTACATAAAAATAGTTTCAGGTCGATTAGCTTTTGACATTAAAAACCCACCCAACCCGACTAGTCCTTCTTTTGTTAGGAAGGGGTAGAAATAGAAATAGAAGGGGTCTTGACCATACTTGTCATAAGAGGCGACTGACGGGATCGGGTGGTCAGGCTCGTTGACTTGGTTGATACATGTCATCGATCCCAATTGCGTGGATCGATGCTCATGATATCAACCACTGGATTGTCTGGTCCAGACTCGATTATTTACAGACCAGACCGAGGTCATATAGCTGGAATATTGCTGAGTGCGTTAAACCACTAACAAACCAAACAAACCTTAGTCCTGTAGCTCCATCCCTTGGTGTCTACATTTCACAACGTTTGCTGTACAGTCGAGCATGCTGTTTCCACAAGATTTCCAAAAGTGTCACACACCTCTTGCTCAGAAGTTGTTTGATCAAGGTCACAATGAATAGGCATCATTAAATCTTTCAAATAGTTTTATGGTGGACATGCGGGGACATTTCCAAATTTGTGCCAAAAATGATGTCAGATGCTCTTCCCTAGTTTGACTTGAACTGTATGTCCCCGTGTTTTTGAAGGTGAACAATTGACTCGCCTTTGCATGTGATTGCGACGGGTGTCACCGGCTGAGCAGGATATACTAACCTTTTCGCGAACAGGTATCATAAACACATGCCCATGGTATGGTCGGAATCGTAAGTCTGTGTTTGGCAGAGATTTCTTTTGAATAATGGACAGGGGATTCGGGACGTCATGACCAACAGATAACGTCAACAGCATCACGTTACTACACAGTTTTGAGATTTTTCACGATGACAGGCATCAACCAAGTCAACAAGCCTTACCAACCGATCCCGTTAATCGCCTCTTACGACAAGCAAAATCGCCTTCTACGGCAAGCGTGGGTTGCTGAAGACCTATTCTAACCCGGATCTTCACTGGTTCTACCAACACGTGCTTGCCGTCCAAGAATGATCGCTTCTCATTAAATTGATTACCAGAGTGTCTGGTCCAGACTCTCGATATTTCTTGGCCATGTATACCTACCATACCATTGCATTCAGAGGGACCCGTGAAGATCCGGGGTAGAATAGGTCTTCAGCAACCCATGCTTGCCGTAAAAGGCGACTATGCTTGTCGTAAAAGGCGACTAACGGGATCGGGTGGTCAGGCTCGCTGACTTGGTTGATGCATGTCAACGATCCCAATTGCGTGGATCGATACTCATGATGTTAATCACTGGATTGTCTGGTCCAGACTCGATTATTTACAGACCGCCGTCATATAGCTGGAATATTGCTGAGTGCGGCGTAAAACAACAAAACAACCAACAACCAACCAAGAATGAATGAGAGAAAGAATGAGTTGAATGGCTTGCCAAATATACTTTTGTAGAAAAGAATACTTATTACAGCAGGAATATGTGAGCGCTGCTGTACCACATACAATAATTTTACTGTACGACGCGGGTATAATAAGAGTTAGCGTTCTTGTTTGAAGCAGTTCTCGTGTTCATACGCAAATGTAGAAACATTAGAGACCACCTCGCGTTATTCCGGGATAAGCCGAATAGCGACTCGTTACCATTGACCGACTGGGTTCCCTCTAAGCGCAAAAGTGTATAGTTAAGAGTAAAGTGTCACATTTGTACTTTATCAATTATCGAATTATTATCCATTCGCAATAAAATATGTTGAATGGCACCAACATTTCTTCGACTGGTTCGAGTCACGAGGGGAAACCGGGTTGGAACATATGTCTTGCAACCTATGCTAGTCGTAAGGGGGCGACTTAATGGACCGGTTGCGCGTGTCATCGTACTACTGAAGCGGTGGGGTAGCTTAGTGGTTAAAGCGTTCGCTCGTCACGCCGAAGTCCGGGTTTGATTCTGCACATGGGTACAATGTGTGAAGCCCATTTCTGGTGATATTGCTAGACTATTGCTAGAAGCGACGTAAAACCATACCCACTCACTAAATCCTGGCAAATGATACCAATCACTGGATTATTTTGCCCAAATTCCAGCAGCGGCCACCTGGTCCTTTGTATGCCAAGGTCGATACGGGATATTGTTCTGCCTGAGGATGATTTACTATATATGCCAGGCACGTATCTAAGTCGCAAACTCCTTAACGCTTGACCTGGCACATCTTCGTGTTCTTCGCTCAAAGATAAGGTCGCTCGTCATGCTACATTTACGAATATAGATATAAATAATAACGCTGTGACTAACGACAAACGTTCCTCTCAAAGCATATTTGCTCATTTGAAGTGATAAATGTTCTCTGCAGGGAAACAAAATCTCCATATCCTAAACTATTCAACTTCTTGTTGGATACCAATGGTTTAAAGGCATAAATCCGCTGGTCTCAGGGTTGAATCCAAAATAGGTCCCGATCATGCCTTGGTGGTAACCTTCAATTTACGACTTGGCTTTCCTCACACATTAAGTCGAGACGACTTGATATACCTAGATTCGCTTGTCTAGCCGAAGAGCCGGGTTTTATTCCCGACATGGGTACAATGTGTGAAGCCCATTTCTGGTGTCCCCCGCCGTGTTATTGCTGGAATATTGCTAAAAGCGGCGTAAAACCATACTCACATACTTTGATCTTCCCGTGGCAGGGGAGTTAACTAAGAAGAAAAGTCCAGTTTCCACCCTTGCCGAACGAAGCTGGAATTATGGAGGTATATTGTGACTGGACTAACGAGTCTATGCATTGTCCTATCAAAATCGCGTAACGAAATCATCATCCGGTTCATAAACTGCCATGCAGATTTCGGTCGATTGCAGGATTTGCAATGCACGTGTACCGTCAACTTTGCGTCAACAGATATTTTTTCAAATCTCTTCATGTTTTATAATTCAGGTGACCACATGATTTGATGCACCTCGCGAAGTAAGACCCGTTTTATTACAATTTGGATCTTTATTGTCGATAAGATCGTCTTCATTTTGTTTAGAATCTGATTGGTCATTAGGAGGAGACATTGACGGAAGATAACTCGTAATAGCCACTGCTGGCACAACGATCGAGCCCAGAAATTCCAGCCTTGTTACAGTCAGTTAATTCCCTTGCCTCGGGAAGATGCTTCACAGTGGGATGGCCTTGTTTTTAAACCGCTCGCTTCTCACGACCGAAGGTTAGGTTCAATTCCTCACATCGGTAAACTGAACTCAATTCTGGTGCCACTCGCTGATATTAATGGAATATTGCTAAACGGTGTAAAACCACCCATTCACTCACTCAAGTTCATCAACCCAAACTCAATCGCTCTGTCATTCAGGACAGTAGTCGATACTGATTGTACCAACAATACGCCATGCAATCGAGGATAGGTTTACACAATGTTTGTTTGTTTGTTTGTTGTTTAACACCGCACTCAGCAATGTTCAAGGTTTACACAAAAATAGTAAAAAGAAATTTTGAGACATGCCCTTAAGGGATAGAGGTAAAATGGTAACATATTCGGCCAGAAGCCGGACACTATTGTTGATGGCCACAGTGATGGTGTTTTCCAGTGTTAGACCCACACCCACCATTATTTGAGATTCGACCTCGAGACTAAGCCATGTCTACCATGAAAGTCTACACAAGATATGTGGCCGTAAGCTGCATTTGTATTTCATATTGTCGTTACTGCCTTCCGATATACGGAAACGTGCAATCATGACGAATTTTGCTCTACCTACCTACCTACCCATTGATTCAAGTACGTATACTGTCGAAAAGCGTACATATGTAACCCAGAAGGTAAAACAAATTGTAATTTGCATGTGGTACCTACAAAATCAGGAATGAGACTATGGCACATTCAGTTTAAATATTTACGTAATATAAAAGTAGAAAGCAAACATATTATGAAATAAAAACTAGTAATATGTGTTCATATCAATGTGACTTCCTGACACATGTGTTATTTTTTTCAAGGATAAAGGGGCATTACGTTGGCACTAAACTAGTGGTACACATGTTTCACGTCAATCGTTCGTACTGTCCAAAAGTGCTAATACCTCGCTACACGGAAACTGGGTCAACGTTTCCTGCATAGCGATTTCATGTGGGCCGCCCTGACTCTCTCGACAGACAGATCTCGTTACACGGAAAGGTGATAACTGGTTCAACAAAGCTGATATCCAGCAAATACTGCGTTGATCTTCCCTTTCACATGTGTGAGTGTGAATGTTGTGTTATGTCTTGCCGCGGACCCTTTACAGTTAGCCAAGATAGTCTCAACAAGGTTGAGGTCACAATGTCTGAGTGGCGTACGTAAGATAACGTGACCGTGTTGTGCCGTCAGCACATATGTCTTGTACTTAACTGGATTCCTATTCAGGCGAATTTTCTCGATGCCTTTTTACTTTCGTTTCAGATGGTTGGAAGTCGACATATATTCCTGCAAGGTCATTATTATTGACCTTCAGCAACCCATACTTGCCGTAAAAAGCGACTATGGTTGTCGTAAGAGGCGACTAACGCGATCGGGTGGTCAGGCTCGCTGACTTGGTTGATGCATGTCATTCATCCCAATTTCGTGTATCGATGCCCATGATATTAATAACTGGATTGTCTGGTCCAGACTCGATTATTTACAGACTGCCGTCATATGACTGGACTATTGCTGAGTGTGGCGTTGAACAACAAACAAACCAACCAACATGGTTGGCATAGCAGTGTCTGGTTCCCCACGTTACAGTGACCTCACAGACGGGATGGAATATTTGTCAATGAAAACTGCTCGGTCAACGCCACGCGCCGTGTATGGAAATCGCATCCCGAGGAGGGCAGTATTTAATGCACTCTGGCAAACATTAATTGTGTCTTTCATTTCCTCCCGAGTTCAAGTCGAGGGTATCTTCTTGCTCATAAAGCTTGTACACTATACGCCCTGTATCAAAGCTAATATCATTTCACGTACCGGTTTTGTTTTTGAGACCACCCCTCTACCTTTTTTGTTTTATTTATCATACCGTAGACCTGTTGGTGTGAAATGAAAAGCCCATAGCTTGAACAGTTCGGTAATACACCCTATCTAAACTAATACTAATAATGTAAATGGTTTCCCTCTGTCTCTAAGAACTTGTATACATGTCCTTGTACAGACTCCGTTCCGTGTACCGTGGCTGTGGATCATCAAGTGTAACATGCATCACTGGAGCAGTGTTGACAAAACAAATGCAGCCTCATTTTAGTATTTTAGAAGATGCACATCTAGAATTTTATCCACATTTTTTTGCGTGTGGATTAAATGTTTTATGAAGACTACATTATTATCATTACAACGGAGTCACCTGTGCATATTTCTATAGTCTGTTTCAGACTGCCATCATTGGAATAAATCTGAACTTTATCGAATGTTTCTACTGTAAAATTGTCGATGGGACTCTTTGTGACTGAAATACTTCAGACCACAGGTAGGTCGATCGGTAGTTATTCGATATTTCAATAGCAACTGTCTGTGAATAATTCTACACTTTTGAACGGACAAAAAGCAATTGTTAGCATTTCCGACGATACTTTAGAGGACAGAGCGCACTCCCTCTTGTTATTGTGCCGAATAATACAATCATATTTAGTGTAATAATTTACATTTAGGAATGTTTCAACAAATATTTTCATAATTATTTATGTATTTCGTTTGTGCGCATATCATTGGCATCAGAGGGATCTGCTTGGCATCAGAGGGATCTGCTTGGCATCAGAGGGATCTGCTTGGCATCAGGGGATCTGCTTGGCATCAGGGGATCTGCTTGGCATCAGGGGATCTGCTTGGCATCAGGGGGATCTGCTTAGCATCAGGGGATCTGCTTGGCACCAGGGGGATCTGCTTTGCATCAGGGGGATCTGCTTGGCATCAGGGGGATCTGCTTAGCATCTGGGGGATCTGCTTGGCATCAGAGGGATCTGCTTGGCATCATGGGATCTGCTTGGCATCATGGGATCTGCTTGGCATCTGGGGGATCACCTTGGCATCAGAGGGGTCTGCTTGGCATCAGGGGATCTGTTTGGCATCAGGGGATCTGCTTAGCTTCGGGGGATCAGGGGTTAACTTGTCATCAGAGGGACCTGCTTGGCATCAGGGGTTTACTTGGCATCAGAGGGATCTCTTTGGCATCAGGGGTTTACTTGGCATCAGAGGGATCTGCTTGGCATCAGAGGTTTACTTGGCATCAGAGGGATCTGTTTGGCATCAGGAGATCTGCTTGGCATCTAGGGGACAATTTTGGCATTGGAGGGGATTTGTCGACGTCAGAGGGATCTGGCTGACATTAGATGGGACAAGTTGGCGTTTGAGGGGATAGATCGGCGTTATAGGGGACTTGTTGACGTCAGAGGGAAATGGTTGACGTCAGAGTTATCTGATTGGAGTCAGAGGGGCCGTGTGGGCGTCTAAATAAACTGCTTGGCATATGTGAAATAACCTAAAACAATTGTGTGCATCATTGTGACATTATTAAACTGGTCACACTGATCTTGTACGCGTCATTGTGCATGATCAGATCCTGTTGAGTGTCCACTTATAGCATATTATACGCTTTGTGAGTCCTTTCGTAGCAAACGTGTTGGTTTGTTAGTGTTGTTTATACGTCCAGTGTTGCGCTCTTGACATGAGCTGACTTGCATTTGTCAAGTGCTTCTTGTATCCCCTGCACTCATTCACCGTGGAGACAGCAGCTTATCTCTCTGGAAGCCTGTCGACAGTAACCTTTCACTTAGCGACTGCGCATGAATCATAGAGATATATCAGTCATTAGGAATATGTGATTCCGAAACTCGATATTATGTGTCAATTAAGGTAAATGAGGAAATAAACTGGTCTCGTTGTAACAGGAACGATAGGCCGTGGAAAATGTCGTCTTGTCGCCTTGTCGCGCTTTAATTTTGACACTTTTTGCTTGTTTTTGTAAGGACGACAATGCGACAACGTGACAATGGCCCTTTTTGGATTCTATAATACGCTGAAAAATTACTATTCTCATGGCCGCCATTAGCACCTATGAAGGCAAACGGCCGAAATGAACACCAAAGCGACTGTTGAAGTGATTGACACTACCTGCGACCCAGCAATATGTCGTATCCCATCAGGTGAACATAGCTTCAACCGTCCATACAAACAACTAAATAAAAATTTACGAAATATAAATGTGTAGGTTAGTTTATTATCATGTAGCGCAAGTGTTATGAAAGTGGATCCTGGTAGGTTTAGGTTGATATCAGAAACCAATAATAAGTGTCCGAGCGGCCTCGGGATGGACACTGGTCAGGGGACACAGTGGACAGATTCATGGACGTTTAGGACTGGTAAGACTGTCGTAAGCCTATGTTAAAGTATGGGAGTTACGATTATCTTAGCACTAAGATCGCTTTGTGGAACAGGGCCCTGGACGTTACGGATGAAGTTGTGAAACTGGTCGACCATCAGTACACAGGGAAGTACTATGTGTTACAGTGTTATATCTTACTATGTTGTACGCATGTTCTGTCCTGTATTAAGTGAGTGAGTGTACAAAGTTGGCACTCTTTCGGCATGTAAATAATCTGGATCCTGTCTAACACAGCGTCTTTTGTCGGTCCAAATCCCGGTCAAATTCCTTACCCTCTCAATGATTCCAATCCCAATACACAGAAAGTTGTATAGTCGAAAATACAAGTGGTGAGATGAGGTGAAATGGGGCTTAACGTCGCGTCCAAGAATATTGCACTTATATAGCGACGTGGATGCACGTGTGTGTGTGTGTGTGTGTGTGTGTGTGTTTGTTTGTGTGTGTGTGTGTGTGTTTGTGCTTGTACTAGTCCGCACAGATGCCGATTTATAGCGCTAGCCTACTGAGATCCCATGCCACAGTTTATGATGAATACCCCACTCAGAAACAGTATACTGTCTCTGAGTCGACCAGTACTTGTTCTAGCCCTTAATGCTGAGCGCCAGACAGGGTAACAACAAGTACCATCTTTTAACGTCTTTTGGTATGACGCGGCCGGGGATCGAACCCCGGACCTTCCGCTTCCCCACTGGACCACGGAGGCGGTCCGAAAATTCAAGTACACATATTTGAAGGCAAGTATCTCAGGAAGCGAATCATGTTGCAGTTTCTCGTGGGATTATGATTTGTGTACATTATGGCAGGGTTGTCAGTAAGGTATGTTCCGATTCAGGGATATATTAGGGGAAAACTATGGAAAAGCCCGCAGCTCTGTGTAACGACAAGTCAGTGTCAAAATCGTTCATAGGGAGCAGCACAGAGATACGCATTCGAGACCAACTCGTCCCATTCCGGGACAAACCGAATGTATACTCGTGCTCCTCTCGAAGGTTTCCATACTGGCGTATAAACACGAGAACATTCGTGACCAACTCGTCCCATTCCGGGACAAACCGAATGTAGACTCGTGCTCCTCTCGAAGGTTTTCATACTGGCGTATAAACACGAGAACATTCGTGACCAACTCGTCCCATTCCGGGACAAACCGAATGTAGACTCGTGCTCCCCTCGAAGATATTCATACTGGCATATGAACACGGGATTTGTGACCAACTCGTCCCATTCCGGGACAAACCGAATGTAGACTCGTGCTCCTCTCGAAGTTTTCCATTACTAGCGTATGAACACGAGAACATTCGTGACCAACTCGTCCCATTCCGGGACAAGCCGAATGTAGACTCGTGCCCCTCTCGAAGATATTCATACTGGCATATGAACACGGAACATTCGTGACCAACGTGTTCCATGCGAGACAAGCCGATTGTAGATTACGGAAACATTCGAGTGATGACGAATGAGAGATACGGAAACCGAAGCCCACCACGTACCACTTCACACATGCCAGACATTACAGACCACGTTGTACCAGCGGGTGAGAGGTGTCTCACATAGGCCAGGTTATCGCACTACGACGTTGTTATCGTTCAGATAATTAGCCTTGCTTGTTGACCTATAGATTGTGAAGAAAAAACACTGGAGTCACTTCTTTGTAAAAGTATCAGTCACACCTGTTTTCTACATGTATACACTGAATATCTGAAACCAGTTAAATGTGACATTTCTTTACTTCTAAATCAAGATGATGAATCTTTCACTCTTTTTCTTCACACCTTTTGGGCCGGTAGCCAAGATAGACAATCTTTCGCTCGTCACGCCGACGGCCCGGGTTCGATTCCATTTCTGGTGTCCCCCGTCGTGATATTGCTGAAATATTGCTGACAGCGACGTAAAATAAAAATCACTAACTCAATCAACCCGTTTACAATCGTTTAATGCCAAAATCCAATAGTCACTGTCGCAAAAAGGCGCCCCAGGTGAGGTGAGGTGAAATTGGGTTTAACGTCGCGCTCAAGATTATTGCACTTATACAGCGACGTGCATGCATGTGTGTATGTATGTGTGCGTGCGTGCGTGCGTGCGTGTGCGTGTGCGTGCGTGCGTGCGTGCGTGCGCTAATCCGGACCGATGTCGATTTATAGTGCTAGGACACTGAGATACCATGCCGATGTTTAACTCGCCGATGCCCACTCAGACACAGTATACTGACCCCGAGACTAACAGTCCTTGTTTTAGCCCCTAAATGCCGAGCGCCAGACAGGGTAACAACAAGTACCATCTATTAACATCTTTTGGTATGACGCGGCCGGGGATCGAACCCCGGACCTTCCGCTCTCCGGGCAGACGCTGTACCACCAGAACACGGAGGCGGTCAAAAGGCGCTCGCACAGGATCACAGGCGTACAGGTGGCCCAGCTGGCTGAGACGCCTCTATTCGCTGCTCAGAGTTGCATCCCTTCGACATGCTGAAATAGTATAGTCGTAGATTAGAATCCATGGAAAAGCCATGGTTCTTATCATGTGGTTGTCACCACCTAGCAGGCTTATTGCGCCAACATTACATCCTTATAAGTGAATATATAACACACTTAGAATGTCCATTGATGAGTGCGTGTGATGATGGTAACGCGCCCTTTGTTGGATGCCCAAAAGAGTGCTAAACCTTGAAGGTCACGCTGACTTTCACCCGCCGTGATACGACTGTACAATGGCTAGAAATCAACGAAGACTATAACTCTAGATATACATGTCGTATACAAATGTATGCTCCAAAACGGGGATGGGTTATAACATGCAATGAACAGCATCTGTGGTCTAGTGGATAGTGAGTGAGTGAGTGAGTGAATATTGATTAACGCCGCATCAGCAATTTTGCAGCTATTCGCGGCGATCTAGTGGATAGAGCATCTGCCTGGAGAGTAAAGGGTCTGAGATTCGATCCCCGGCCGCTTCATACCAAAAGACGTTAAAAGATGGTACTTGTTGGTACCTTGTCTGGCGCTCGGCATTAAGGGGCTAAAACAAGGACTGGTCGACTCGGAATCTGTATACTGTGTCTGAGTGGGGTATCCATGTTAAGCTGCGGCATGGTATCTCAGTGGGCTAGCACGATAAAACTGGCATCAGTCGGGACTAGTACATGCAGACACATGAACACACACGAGCGTGCACGTCGCAATAATCTTGAACCTGACGTTAATCCCCATTTTCACCTCACCTCACCATTTTGTTTGATTGTTTGTTTGTTTGTTTGTTTTAATTCCGCACTCAGCAATATTCCAGCTAAATGACGGCGGTCTGAAAATAATCGAGTCTGGAAAACAATCCTGTGACTGACATCATAAGCATCGTTCCACGCAATTAGGATACGATGACACCAACCAAGTCAGCGAGCCCGTTAGTCGCCTCTTACGATAAGCTTAGTCGCTTTTCACGGCAAGCATGGGTCGCGGAAGACCTCACCTCACCAATAATACATGTAAAATAAACTTGTTACGTCGAAGTCTTAGGGCCAATCGCGCATCAAAAAGTGTGATCGTTTTAAAGGCAATAAGAGTTAAAAGAAATGAACACAAGTCAAGTTTTCATTTAACTGCACTTACTACTTTGCGTGGGACAGGATCTATATCTATATGTCGGTAGATATGCATGGTCGTATCCGGATAAAACCGCTAGGATAATGAAACATTTCCAAGTAACATGATAAGATAAACATCCCACGGTATGTGATAGGCAAGAGGGACAAGCCAACGACAAGATGGCGTTTAAAACGTTCCGTTTACTGGTTTTCATTACCGTACTGCTGAAGGCGACACGCGGCGACTTCGGGGACTGCACGAAGACGACGTGCTCTACGACGGTAAGACGGGGACAGGGTCAGTGAGACGATGTGTACACCACGAGGGAAGGTATTTCTCTATACCTGTGACACACATGTCTACCTGTGTCAGGTAGTCTTTGATGATCACATGGATGTATTTATAGCAGTAGAACATACACTTAACTGCGAAATCTAAACAAATCTTTCCGGCTATATAAGTTGTAATGTATTAAATTTGTTAATGTTCATTGGTAGACTTTTCATAAGAGGAATGATTGTTAAGAAGACATGTTATCCTTTTACTCTGAATAGTTTTTTTATTGGGGTGGGGTCACGCCGAAGACCCGGTTCGATTCCCGACATGGGTACAATGTGTGAAGCCCATTTCTGGTGTCCCTCGCTGTGAAATTGCTGGAATATTGCTAAAAGCGGCGTAAAACCATATTCACGTCACGTCATTTATTGGGCCACAATGTTGGATGTGGTTTGCGGTCGATTGGTTATGGTGACACCTACTTAGGAAGAAAAAAACGCCCGGCAAAAAATGTATACACTTAATTTTTTTATTTGACCAAAATATTACAATCGTTATCAAAACGTTTCTCGCCTGAAGACAGTCGCTGCTGCAACACAGTCAAAAATACAACTATGATACCAGTATGAAATACATCACCGTCCGAAAACCATTTCTTGTTTCATTTTAGCCACAATCAATTTGGGTGTATTCTTTCTTTTGCTTTCATTTTATCAACAACAATAATTAATCCCTAATTGATAAATGTATTAACTGAAAGTGTTTTCTCATGATCCTTTGATCTGGTTAGCACACGTGGACTGACAAACTGACATGCGTTATTTCAGCCTCTAGGTTTCAACTGTAACGTTGTGTATGACGAAGGAGTCTTGCAGAGGAAGTTGCCAGGTAACAATCTCTCATCATATCAATGTATGTTATCACCGTTATAAACTGATATCAAGTGACCCCAATAGAGAAAGGCGTCATAACATATAGTACACAGGGTCTATCCGTTGCGATGTCATGGGTCGCGTGGTCAGACTCAGTGTCTTGCAATTGGTCAGTTGGGTGTCATCGTACCCTATCGGTGTGAATCGATGCTCGTAATATCTATCACTTGATTGTCAGGCTCAGATTCGATTATTTGCAGGCCGATGTCATTTAGCTGGAATATTGTTGAGTGCGGTTTTAAACAACAAATAAATATAACTTAGAACGTACAAAATACAACGTTTGTATTTTCTTGTGAGTGAGTGAGTGAGTGAGTATGTTTTACGCCGCTTTTAGCAATATTCCAGCAATATCACGGCGGGGGACACCAGAAATGGGCTTCACTCATTGTACCCATGTCGGGAATCGAACCCAGGTCTTCGGCGTGACTAGCGAACGCTTTAACCACTAGGCTACCCGACCGCCCCGTATTTTCTTGTGGAATACATGTTCACCTCATTAAGTGACATGGCAAAGTTTACATTTTGACAGTCCACGGGTGACTTTTTGCAGAATGTCACGTCACTCGACATGGTATTTGAGAAGCAAATACAAGATTTTATACTCTATTGTTCACGTGATATCGCTGGAATAATGCGTCAGCAAACAACAAACAAACACGTAAATACAATGTCTGTCTCTTCTGTCTCGATGTGTATATACAAATTTTGATATAATGTTATGATTAAGTTGCTCTCCTCTGTCCCCCAGACGGTGCACTGCGTGACCTCCCCGGGACGGTGAGGGGGTTATCTCTGCTTGTCAGTAACACCGACCCCCGCTCTGACCCCACCCTCATCATCAGCTGGAAGCCCCCCGAAGGTAGATAAGAGGGACCCTTTCGGGTTTTATATTTGATTCAATGTATCCAGGGACGGATAATGTCCCAAATAACTCATGCTTGTTCTCAGATCGTATTTAAGTGTAACAAGTATTCCAAGAGATCTACATATCTCTCCTTGAATAATGACTATAAATCTGAAATGATCAACATTATCAACTCACAAAATAAACATGCTGTCTTTTCAGTGGCTACTTATATAAAGCATGTTTTTTCTATTAGATTCAAGAAGATGTAATTTCTGTATATGCACGTGACATCATATTATGAGTTACTATCAATTCTACTTTAGGCCATATGGCCATAATACTGAATAAACCTGTCTGTCAGATCTGATGACAATAGGGAATGGGTGGTTTTGTGCAACTGATGGATTAGAGGGCATCTTGGAACGTTGCTTATGCAGTCAAAAACTGATTGTCTTGTCAACATTGGACTATTTCACACCGCTGTGAGATAACCTGAAAGGCAAAGGGACCTACACATCTCAGTTGACGTTCTGCACACACGCACACATGCACGTAAGCAGCTGAAAACTGTTTGCAAATTGTGAACTTCTTTAATCAGACTCGTTAGACATAACATCAGTTCACTGATAAATCGCCCACTTTCAACAACACAATTACGAAAAAAAGTGGACAGTGGTCTACGTTTCATTATGCAAGAGTTGCGTCCCTTAGCCGTGCACGGATCCTCTGTTCGTGGGTTCAGATCCTAGGTTTTCCTTATGATCCTCAATATCAGCACCATGACCAAATAAGTAATATAAACTCATGAGCACAAGAAACTATACCTCTCTGTTGATTTTTTCATATGTTTGATTTTCAGTTGAAAATATCTTAAGTTAGCGATATTTCATCCAAAAAAAATAACTGTCCTTGCGCTTAGTCAGCACCCAAAGAAGACTTATACATGGTCATATTTTTAAAAATATAATTTGATTTAAAACTAACCCTTTTAAAATTAAACAATTTCATAAAGATCAACTGCTGATGAGTATCGTAGACATATTATCTTTAAAAATCTATAAATTTGCTTTTTTCGGCACAAATTTACGTTTTAAATATGGTAGGGGTCATGAGTTAGCTAATTCATTCCCAACCCAAGTCTTCATTGAACCACTTTTGAACAAACGGTTGCAGGAATGAGTGATGGTTAAATAGGCATAATCAAGTTTAACAACAGTTCTTTCAATTTTCAAGAACATAAAATACACTCGGTATACTTCATTTGTCCCTCAGTTAGTTGTACTATTACTGGCGAAAACATATTACTCTAGATCTTGATAATGATTAATGTCCTAAGATAATACTGTTTACCTTTTCAGTTTCAAGTTTCAGTGATCCATCCATATAATTGTCACCGTTTTGTTTCCTTTCACGCCCGATTGAATCTGCATCAGCCTATAATGGAGAGTGATAAGTGGACGTTATACTTTATATAGCTCAATACCCAGGAAATAGATTTAATTTATGAATCCGTTCCTCAATTAGGGGTTTACAAAAAAGAATATGATGACTTAATAATAATTCTTTTTGTCAATCTCCAGTTGCTGTTAGCGTATATGAGGTTTATCTAATAACCTGGGACAATCGAAATCCGGAAAACGGAAACGTGCCGTTCCCTTGTATGTTTGTCGTCAAGGTCACCGACTCCAGCCAGATCACCATGGTCAGTACATATCCGTGATATAATCATTACGCGTAAAAGGAGCCAGCTATGTGAAGATCCGGGATAGAATAGGTCTTCAGCTACCCATGCTTGCTGTAAAAGGGACACGATGACATGCATCAACCAAGTCAGCGAGCCTGACCACCCGATCCCGTTAGTCGCCTCTTACGACAAGCATAGTCGCCTTTTATGGAAAGCAGGGGTTGCTGAAGACCTATTCTACCCCGGATCGTTACGGGTCGCAACACACTAGTGACACATGTAACTCATAATATTGAAGCTAACATCGGCCATATCAGACGCCCCTTGTGAGTTAACCCTTTGCCACCTAAGTTTAATGAAGCCACTAAACATGTATCTTACAGGTTGAGTTCCGAGTGACGTCATCGACGTTCCGTAACAGTAAAGACGTCACTGTCTACGTCAACACGTGGCTAAGGGACAGGGATCCATGCTTCCTCAGACAAGCAAAGGTCACCTTTTATGCCACCGGTAAGTGTAAATTAGTGAGTGTTTTGGTTTAACGCCGCTTTGAACAGTATTTAAATTACAACACGGGGGCACGGGTGACCCAGTCGTCTAAGGCGCCGCGATTCGCTGTGCAGAGTTGCGTCCCTTGGGCACGCCAGAAACCTATGATTATGGGTTCGAGTCCCGGTTCGTCCTGATTATGTTTCTAGGTTTGTCAGCACCATACCCGTGCTCGTGGGTTTCACCGAAGTGGTAAACGTCTGAGACCTGCATCACTTCGGGCTTTCCTCCCACATTAAGCTGACACGCCGTGATATAACTGGAATAATGTTAAAAGCGGCGTTTAACCAAACTCTCACTCACTCACTCAATTACATCACGACGTTTCATCTTGACGTGGGAGGAAAGCCCGAAGGGCTGAGATATGTACCACGTTGATGAACCCCACGAACACCAGTATCATGCCTACGAACGTAGATACATAATTCTGGGCGATTCGGGATTCGAACCCACAATCATTGGCCTCTCGCAAGCCTAAGGGATTAAGCTTTCCACCGCGAATTGCGGCGCCGTAGGCCAATCGCGTTCCCATATACAATTATTCTTTTTATCTAGTGACATAAAAATTATTCAAAACCAGAGGCCGAGGTTTAGATAAAAACAGGTCACAAGAATAGAGAAAATTGAAATGAGCTTTTTGAAGTATTTATTAATGTGAAGTAAATTTCCCATTGAAAAACGATTTTATTTATTACCGAAAATGTTTCACAAACTAAATGTGTTGTCGAGATTTCGATTTTATTATAATTTTGGGGAATTGAATGTCGACATATATCTATCTCATCGAACGTTTTCATCTGATGAACGTGTGGTTTCCTGGTGAATCAGACACCCTTCAGTTTACCACTGCCTACTGGAACTATCTTCTGTCCATGGCGTTGCCTGGCAACAACAGCATCCAGCTAAGCTTCCATCCTCTCCCAAATGCAACCCGACACATGGTGCAAGTTTGTGAGACAACCACGCAGCTTCCGAAACAATCGGGGTATCAATGTAGCAAGATTCGCACACTGAGAAAGGTAAATATTTTGTTGTCTTTCTTTTGTTGCTAAAAAAACCAATACAGTTTAATTCTTGCTCTAACGTACTTTCGGTAATTTCCTTTGACAAACGACAAGACTTTCTATTATGTTATTTGAAATGTCGATAAGACGTACTTTTGTTAAATACCTCACCTCATCTACCAACAGAATCCACACAAGTTCTTATGGGAACTGTTTCCCCGCAATAGATGATGTGAAAGATGAAATGGGATTTAAGGTCGCGTCCAAGCGCCATACAGGGTAACAAAAAGTACCATCTTTTGGTATGACGCGACTGGGGACACTCTACCACTAGACCACGGAGGCGGTCTTCCCCGCAATAAAGCACAGAAATAAATATTGATAACATGTCAAGCCCAAAAATACAAACGAGTAATTACGGAGACTATATTTTTAAATATCTTTTTAAAACAATATCACTTGTGACATTTAACTTCATTCATAACCTTTGTTATAGGGAACGAATACAGGAATATTCCAGTTTAGTAAAACCTGTGCAACATATCGAATAAAGGTAAGTCGACGTGTGGCCAGCAGACTTTTGATTGTATTCACTGTAGCAGATTAGTTGTGTTAAGTGTTAAACGTTAAATATTATATTGTAACTAGGAAGCACAATGATTAAAGCGATCGTACTTTTATGTTTTGATTGTAGATCATCCCAGTGCCTAATACCAACAGGCAGGTTTACAGAATCCATCGCTTTGTACCAGGTAATTTCAGGATTCAAGTGTAGAATTGTCTGTAGACCCGTTTTACACCCAAGTTGTAGAGATGTGAACTTTTTCTAGACTAATGGAGGTGAGTGAGTGAGTTGGGTTTAACGCCGCTTTTATCATTATTCCAGTTATATCACGGCGTGTCAGCTTAATGTGGGAGGAAAGCCCGAAGCGATGCAGGTCTCAGACGTTTAACACTTCGGTGAAACCCATCAGCACGGGTATGATGCTGAGGAACCTTGAAACATAATCGGGGCGAAACGGGACTCGAACCCACAATCATAGGTTTCTGGCGTGCCCAAGGGACGCAACTCTGCACAGCGAATTACGGCGCCTTAGATGACTGGTCCACCCTTGCCCCCTAACGGAGGTGAAATCAAAGGGTCGGCTATCAGTATTACAACATTTTTTAATACCGAATTTCTGAAAAGAAAGCCTGTATAGTTATACTACCAGTAGTCATGGTTACACATAAACATGGGACTTCCAAATGACAAATCTTTGAACATCATAAGTATGACGTCATAATGCTGTTACCTATTGCCTTATATATAGCTAAGTATATGGATTAGCAACAGCCGCAGATGGATCCAGATGGGGACCTACCCAACCCCACCACCCACACAACGCCACAACTACCCCAACCCCCACTCACACATCTGTTACCTAACGGGATCCATATACTAAGAGAGAATTTCGACCTTGATTCCTTGTCATGTATGGTCAGAAGTTTATTAATAGCTTGGCTTACCGTCGAGACAGGTTACATATTATATTGTATCTGATGAATGCATATCTATGTACATATTGGTTGTAATAATTGGTTTTAATTTTTTAAACCAGCTCTGCAATGCCCTCCACGTGACCCTGTGGCATTGTCGCTCCTTGATACATCAGCATCAGTTATATCGAACAAGCCTTGTACTACTAATTGTGGAATCAAGACCAGTGGCGCTTCGACACAAAAGATCGGGGACACGCTTGGTGTCCGTGTTATCCTGGGGTCAGTTCTGGCGTCACTCGTTGGGTTGGTGGCAGGGATAGCTTTCATCCGGAAACGCGATAGACGGAGACGATATTGTTCCTCGACACCGAAAAATGGTAAGGCATGATTCATAAACATATCTACAGAAAGAAGAATCATAGATGACGGGGGTGCAGTCGTCTAAGACGTTGCAATTCGCTTTGCAGAGTTGCGTCCTTTGTGCATGCCAGAAACCTAATAGTATGATATTGGGTTCGAATCCCGGTTTGCCAAGATTACGTCTCTGGGTTTGTCAGCACCATACTCGAGCTTGTGGGCTTCCCTCCCACATTAAGCTGACACGCCGTGAAATAACCGGAATACTGTTCAAAGTGACGTTATACCACACTCACTCACTCAAATATGAATCTTTTAATGAACGGAGTTGTGACTGTGTTCGTGAGAGATATGTGTTCGAATTCCCATCCCAGGACAATACGTGGAGTAGGCAATTCTGTGAAACAGTGCGAAAACCACACAAACATTCTGCTTGAGAAAAGAGGTGTTGGTTTGAGGTTAAACGTCAATTGTATCATTATGTCTGGCATATTTCGGCGATCATGTTGTTATTAATGTCGGAGCACATATTCATAAAAGGTCTACACGGGTCTCAATTATCCGACTAAACAGATTTTATTGAGCGTAAAAGGCAAAATAGCGGTGACTATTATATAAATGGATCACTGAAAATCAGTGACGAAAAGTGTAAGCATGTACAATCCACTGACACCTGTTGTTGACGTTAACTACGAACACTGGTATGATGCTGACCCACCAAGAATCAACATCAGTGTAAGTTGAGGTCCAGGGGACACATCCAGCCTCAAGCTCCTTCCCAGCGCGTGACGCCTTCGTTACACTCTCGGTAACAACGCTGCCACCAGTGTGGGTGCGGCCATTTCAAGACTCTTGAAATTTGCCCTCCAACCCCATATGTAGTAACGTTTACACCTTTGTTTATGTCTTTGGGAATGCCATAGTATTTCAATTTGAAAAGGTTTACGACTGACCATGTTTTGCAGATGAATTTACTTTGTTGTTTTGATAATCAGATTGGTTCGAGATTGCAGACTAACGGAAAATCAACCAACTTCTCCCTTACATTCTTACTATATCAATAACACGATAGTTTTAATGAAACAGAAATTCAAATTGACAAACGAAGAAAGTAATTTAGCAGCGATAAGTGTATTCGGCGTCACGACAGTCGCCACTTGTTTGTAAACATAACGGTCTTTCGGTTGCGAGTTCAACTCCAAGCATGGTTGTGGCCACCTATTCACAGTGGGGAGTTTTGACTGGTGGCAGCGATAGTATGGAGAGCTCCGGGAACGTACTATCGCTGTGAGGAGCTTGATCCAGCCTCGCCAAGGGGGCACAACTCCCCCAACTGTTGTACCTCTGACCACGAGGACATCCATGCTCCGTTTAATGCACATCCTACACAAAAGAAACACAGCGGTCATGTATTCTGCATTAGGCGAGACGCGTTGATGGAGTTAGATTGGATTAGATTAAGTGAGAAACAAATCTCGCCCCGTCCCACACGTCTCGGCATCATGGGCAGCGACTCCGTCGGCTCCTTCTTCACAGTGGCAGAGATAGCAATCAGTGTCCCCCTGTGAGGATGCAGTCTGACAATTGAATTTATATCCTTGTCATTTCGACGGCATTTCTTCGATGAAAATATTGGTCTAGACGGCAGTTGGCAGGTACTTGTTATTGGATAGTCTCAGAGCACTCGAAGATTCGAGAAGATTCGATTTCTCATTTGTAACGACCGCTCTGTACAATCATCACTTTGGTAAAGGTTACAGGGTAATATGATATATGCAATTGGATTGTTATGGTTTGTGTTTCTCATTTCGTTTACGGAAATGACAGTTGATATGATTTACGAAGCACACTTTACTACAATTAATAAACGACAACAGCGTTACTCCAATCGAATCGATTCACAAATAACACGGGGCGGTCGGGTAGCCTAGTGGTTAAAGCGTTAGCTCGTCACGCCGAAGGCCCGAGTTCGATTCCCGACATGGGTACAATGTGTGAAGCCCATTTCTGGTGTCCCCCGCCGTGATATTGCTGAAATATTGCTAAAAGCGGCCTAAAACCGAACTCAGTCAATCAATCACTAATAACACAAGCTCTGTTTTTGTCCCAATGCCAAGATGTCCCAATTAGAAGACTAAGGACTAAGTCAAAACATAAACCTCGTCCTGATGTTGAAAGGTCAGAACTGTATAGTAGGATAACCTTACGCACAAGATATCGACTCTGTATGGAGTTCGGGTCTGTATTGGTACCCGTGACCTCTGGGTTTTCATACGAGATGATTAACGAAGATCTGGTCACCAGGCTGAGAATGCAGGTCATCGTACTCCGACGGGGTGGGTCCTTCCTATTGCTTCCAATCACTGTTTTATCCAGTTGTCTGATCAAGGAATCGGTGACATACGTTAGCGTCAAACTCACTCACTCACTCACTCACTCACTCACTCAGGGGCGGTCGGGTAGCCTAGTGGTTAAAGCGTTCGCTCGTCACGCCGAAGACCCGGGTTTGATTCCCGACATGGGTACAATATATGAAGCCCATTTCTGGTGTCCCCCGCCGTGATATCGCTGGACTATTGCTAAAAGCGGCGTAAAACTATACTCAGTCACTCACTCACTCACCCATCCACCCACCTACACACGCACTCACTCACTCACTCTGCAATCCTCCTCGTCACTGTAAGCTGATGGCGTGGGTCAATCCTTTTGCCTTTACTGCCGTTGCCTGGTCAAGGGTCGAATATTACTGTAGCGACAAACTCCCTCACTCATTCACAATGAATCTGTTCACCTCCCTCTTGGATATTTGGAGGCAGATTCCAAGGTATTTGTCTTGACAGGCAGACGGCATGAGGATCGGTTGGTCAAAATGGTGGTGCAGATGTAGTACTGACCATTTTAACCAAGCCCACAACAAATAAAATCTAATATATCTATATATCTATGATTTTGTTAAATGTACATGTGGTTGGAACTTGTGTGACAAAATGGGGATTCTGTTTCATATTACTATATAGACTTTTCGATTGGCCAATCATTTTGGATTGACAGGTCAATTTACAGGTAGCCATGATATGAAATATTGATCTCACTGACTCTATTGTTCTCACAGCTGACTACGAGCTCCTCCAACACGTCACTGCATACATCACCAACCTTGACGCGGGGTCTGATGTGGATTTCTGTGAGTAAACTGTACTTTGTTCTATACCTGATATGTAACACGCGCGATTTGTAATGAATTTCACTTATCCATACATTACGAGGCAAGTCAAGTGTTCACCTGATTTGTTTGTTTGTTGTTTAAAGCCGCACTCAGCAATATTACAGCTATACGGTTTGTAAATAATCGGGTCTGAACAAGACAATCCAGTGATTGACATCAGGAGCATCGACCCATGCAGTTGAGATAGAATGACATGTATCAAACAAGGCAGCGAGCTTGACCACCCAATCCCGTTAGTCGCCCCTTGCGACTAGCATAGTCGTCTTTTACCGAAGGCATGGGTTGCTGACCTATTCTACCCCGGATCTTCACGGGTCGTGTGCACCTAAACAATCATGGAGTGAGTGAATGAGTATGGTTTTACGCCGCTTTTTTAAGCAATATTCCAGCAATATCACGGCGGGGGGACACCAGAAATGGGCTTCACACAATATACCCATGTCGGGAATCGAACCCGGGTCTTCGGCGTAACAAGCGAACGCTTTAACCACTAGGCTAAAACAATCATGGAAACATAATGGCGCAAGTCAAAATATGAACTTACACCTTTAACAAGGCTTATCAAGTCTTGTAAATATAACAAAAACAAGCCAAACCATAAATTCAAATAAATTCAAATATCTTAATTTCCATCTCAGTTTTATAAATGTTTTCCAAATGTCGGTCCAGAGGTTCAAGATTTGGCAGTTTCTGTGAGGTATTGTTTAGGGTAATATGACCTTATTGGTATTGTTTTATTGGTATTTTTTAGGGTAATATGACCTTGTGAATGGGTTCGAGAAGTAAGACCTTTTGTCACTTTGGTTTTATACCTTTACCAATACTTTATTCTAGATTTTGAACGTATCTGTAACACATCGAGTCATATACGTAACAAGGTATTTCCTTCTTTAGGGAATACGTTGAGGAACTCTACAACCAAGAATATTTCCATGCTGTACTCAGAAGATTGTGAGTGTCATTCAGAAACCGTTGAGGCGCTCTCGAGATGTCTGGAGACGTTGTTCAACTGCAGGGTCCGTCGAATCGACCGTTCCCAAGACATAGCGACCCAATTGGGAAATACCCATGTTGTTCTTTTTGTCAATTCAAAGAATGTATTTACGTCCTGGAACATGCACCGATCCAGCTTATCACACTCCCAGGAGCCATTTTCCCGGACTGCTTTTGATCTTGGTTGTATGATACAGAAGCTGCTGGCATCCTACAGTGATAGGGTCGTCATGGTGCGCCTGGACTATACGGAAGAACAACATGTGATTCAGTGCAAAAACAACCACGTGTTTAACATCCCTAGACACATGTACGAACTCATTTGTCGTATACATGAGCTTGGAGAGCTGGCGGGGAAAGACAGCGCGAGGAAGTGTTTAATGGAGAGGCAAGAGGGTAAGGATCTGTTGTTTTCCATCGAGAAAGCTTCACAGTGCTGTGGCAGATACAGATGTACAGTCACCAGCAACTCAGTCGTGGAGCTGATTCAAGGGGACGCGCATGGTGTAGGTGAGCCTGACCTGGCTGGACAGGGAGCACATGTGGTAGAACTTCGTGAAAAGGCATTGCAAGGAGCACCTAGGATAGATCTGCATGACAACGCTTTGCGAGGAGCACATGGGGTAGATCTCAATGACACGGCTTTACAAGGAGCACATGGGGTATATCTGCATGACACGGCTTTACAAGGAGCACATGGGGTAGATCTCCATGACGAGGCTTTGCAAGGAGCACCAGGTGTAGTATTAGCGGAGTTCTGTGGGCAGGAAACACCCGTGGTAGCTCTCCAGGACATTGGTGGGCATGGGGAACATGGGGTAGAACCCAAGGACTTTGCTGGGCAGGGAACAGATGGTGTAGTTATTCGGACAGGAGGGCAATCCCATGAGGTAGCTCTACAGGAAAGGCATGTTGCTGACACATACCCATGGGTTCCACCAAGACTGGAACCTAATAAATACAATTCTCTTGAGGAGGTTGAGGAACATCTGTTCCTAATTATACAGAACTATGGGGGTTGAAGGAATGACGGGGACGATGTTGACGTTCGATTCCGTCTTCGTTCCTATGTTGATGACTGTTCTTGACATGACAAGTCTCCATTGAACCACTTTTTTTTTACACAAAATAACCCAACCACAGATTACTTTTTTACAAACGGTTGCAGGAATGTTGTTGTTTGTTTGTTGTTTAACGCCGCAATCAGCAATATTCCAGCTATATGATGGCGGTCTGTAAATAATCGCGTCTGGACCAGACAATCCAGTGATTGACAACATGAGCATCTATCCACGCAGTTGGGATTTGATGACATGTATCAACCAAGTCAGCGAGCCTGAACATCCGATCCCTTTTATCGCCACTTACGACAAGCATGGGTTGCCGAGTCTGTCTGTCTGTCACCACGTCGGGTTTACTGGACACACAATCAACCCTGTCACCGAGCCTGACCACCTGGTCCATTAAGTAGCTTCTTACGACACGGAAACACTACGGGTTACGGACTAATGTGAACATAATGTCTGTGAAGAAAATGACAATACTCCACCTATTACGGTTGACTAGAACTTTGCTAATTTGAGGGATGGACAGAAGGATACTTAAAGCAAAGCGTTCATCTGACAGCATAAGAACTAGACCACGGGGCTCAGTCTTGATCAGATGGGGGAATGTTTCAAAATAAAATTATATAAAACGAGTTGATTTTGAGACCCGGAATAAATCACAGGAACTCGTTATTGGTCAGTAAATAAAATATATATACCCCATATATGTAAGTCTCTCGTTATTGGTCAGTAAGTAAAAATATATACCCCATATATGTAAGTCATATAGGGGGTATATATTTTTATTTACTGACCAATCACTAGTTCCTGTGGAATAAATACACTACCCACCTCACAATCCGATGCTGAATGATTTATTCACGCAATGCAATGGCGCATCCGAGGTTCAAGGTGAGGTGTGACATAGGTATCACACGGACACACACACACACTAAAGCACACACACACACACACACACACACACACTAAAGCACACACACACACACACACACACACACTATCAAAACCCTGGATCCGACTCTGTTCCAGTATGGAGTCGGGCAGTGTTGATGTGTTATGCCAAGGGAGAGTACTCTAAGGATTCGAAGGAGACCTTATCAAAGCGGCGGTAAAATGCAACACTAGACACCCGTCAAATATCTTTAAAAAGCAAATTACATTAGCAATGGATCTTGAGCATTCATTCAATTCGTACATTCAAGTGCAGTGTAGGATCCTACCGAATAGCAGTCTGGGAATTTCACACACTTCGAAACATAAACCTGGCACAGATTTGGTTTAATAGTGTGTAGAGTACTAATGTTGTACGTTTGAATATATACTCCAAAGGAAGTAGTAGTAGTAGTAGTAGTAGTAGTAGTAGTTGTAGTTTGTTTGTTGTTTATTTGTTGTTAAAAGCCATACTTAGCCATATTAGTAGTTGTAGTTTGTTTGTTGTTTATTTGTTGTTAAAAGCCACACTCAGCCATATTCCGGCGGTCTGTAAATAACGGAGTCTGGACCAGACAATCCAGTGATTGAGCATGAGCATCGATCCAGGCGATTGGGATCACGGAAGGGACTCGTTTCTGTAATTTTGCTCACATATCAATGAAATATGGTTTATTCTTATCAGTTATTAGCTACACATTTACACGGTGGAGTATAACATGTCTACACATGATTCTTTAGCATGTTTAGTAGTTAGAACGTAGCCTGTTACATTGAGAGTAATATTATCATGGCAGGCAATGATATACAGTTTATCCCAATTTGTCATTGCCTGAAACAACAAAGTGAGAGAGTGAATGAGGCTTAACGTCGCTTTGGGAAGTATTTCACAGCATCCGCGTCAGCTAACTGTGGGAGAAAAAATCAAAGTAATGCAGGTCACATTGACAACGATGGCGGAACCCACGACATGGGCGGATACATAGGGGGGTGCGCATCCCCCCCCCCCCCCCTTTTTCACACCTTAGGGACACAACCATGCACAGCAAGATGCACCACCAACCTTCCCCCTTACTACAGCAACAGAGGTTCCTTTGACCTTAAGCGTTTTCAGATCAACCAATAATTGGACATTCATATAAGTTTCTTTCAGTTTTGATCGATTCACCAAGATATATTTTATTATATATTTTTAACGCCGCTCTCAGCAGTATTCCAGCTATATGACGCCGGTCTGTGAATAACCGTGTCTGGACATCTTGAGCGTTGGTCTACGCCATGACAAGCATCAAGCAAGTCAGCGAGCCACCCGCATCCTCTTCATCTCCAGGGCTCGCATTTCGGTAAACCTACACTAACCTGTTCTACATTCCTGTAGTTCTCAAAATACCCGCCCCTCTTTTCCATTAACCAATTTGAATTGCTGTACTACTCGTTTGGACAGATTCGCAAAAGAAAGCTTTCAAAAATCAATTTGATGAAAAGGATGTCTTCGTGTCCATTAGAACTGGCGGTGGCAAGTTCTCTCTCACTCATTTCCTTCTTCCTCATCTCGACGTTTGATTGGTCGGTAAAATGTTAATGAAAATCAAAGGCGGGTAATTTGAGATCGCGAGAACCGCTGGAATGCACCAAGGGGTCAGTCAGTGTATGTTTACCGAAATGCGCACCGGGAGATATAGAGGCTGGACCACTTGATCCCGTTAGTCGCCTCTTTCGACAAGCATGGATTGCTGAAGGCCAGTTTTCATCCACAATCTTCCCAAGACGTGCTCATCAAGAATAGACCAAAGTCAAGCATACAAAAGGATAATAAGCAAACGGCCTCAGGCTGCAGACGGAACTGATCACGAAAGGCGGGACGTTTCTTTAATCCTTGCCTCATTGAGCAATATTCAAGCTTTATGACGGCGGTCAGTACATGATCGAGTCTGGACCAGACAATCCAGTGGTTGGTACAGTGATCAGCCATCAACGTCGTCGGGATAGGATGAAGCGCAATCAACCATGTCACTCAGCTTGACCACACGATCCTTTAGTCCTCTCTTTCAATCAGCATAGCTTGCTGGGGGTTCTACGTTCTACGGTTCTTTGGTTGGTATATGGGTAAATATGTAAATTCAAGTAAGCACTCGTTATATTTTGTATTTTGTGTGTCGTCCAACATATTCCAACCTGATGTCTTATTGTTATTCTCGACACACTGATTCGCTGTGCAGAGTTGCGTCCCTTGGGCACGCCAGAAACCTATGATTGTGGGTTCGAATCCCGGTTCGCCCTGATTATGTTTCTAGGTTTGTCAACACCATACCCGTGCTCGTGGGTTTCACCGAAGTGGTAAAGGTCTGAGACCTGCATCACTTCGGGCTATCCTCCCATATTAAGCTGACACGCCGTGATATAACTGGATTAATGTTAAACACAACTCACTAACTCACTCACTCTCGGCACACTAGTTTTGTGGTGAAAATGTAAACGGAATAAAGTCATCTTTTTCCACTTTTCATAATTTTAGGGTAGGCGGAATCCCCCAAACAATGGATAAACTAGTCGGGCTTAAGCGTTCGTTATTACAGCAGAAAGTAGTTCAACATTTGATGGTGCAAACCTAGCTTTGCAGAAATTCTGCTCTTTCTGCCAGACTAATCATTTAATCATTCCGCAGTTGAACTGCCTTCCTGTCTTCCGTTGTGGACATAACGAGTGAGTGAGTGAGTTACGCTGCTTTAAGCAATATTCCGGCAACATCAAGGCAGGAGACGCCAGATATGACCTTCATATGGAGATAACAAAGTGCTCATAAGGGAAACAGTACACAGAAGGGGTGTGATTTAAGCCGCTTTGAACAATATATCAGTTAGATCACGGCCGCGTCATACAAAAAGACGTTAAAAAGATGGTACTTGTTGTTACCCTGTCTGGTGCTAAAGCAAGGACTGGTCGGCTCGGAGTCAGTATACTGTGTGCTCATAAGGGAGCACTGTGTGTGTGTGTGTGTGTGGCTGCTTGTACTAGTCCGGACTGATGCCGATTAATAGTGCTAGCTCACTGAAATACCATGCCGCAGTTTAACATGAATACCCCACTCAGACACAGTATACTGACTCCGAGCCAACCAGTCCTTGTTTTAGCCCCTTAATGCCGAGCGCCAGACAGGGTAACAACAAGTACCATCTTTTAACGTCTTTTGGTATGACGCGGTCGGGGATCGAACCCCGGACCATCCGCACTCCGGGCGGACGCTCTACCACTAGACCACGGAGGCGGTCTTGGACTGGATGGGGAAGAATAGATGTTCTAAATTTCGAAACTGCGACATTTTGGATTGATTGATCCGTAAACTAGGCACTTAAATCAGCTCGTTCTTCCATATAAACGTTTACTGCATTGTCTCCAATGAGTCAGTGGATGTGGTTCATGTCAGTTATATGAGGGCGTGATGTTTCTGACAAACATAATTCTGGCACACCAAAGGGACGCAACTCTGCACAGCAAATTGTGACCCACAAGACCAGTGGGCAACCCGTCGAAAATAAGATTTCTAAAAGTCAGAACGAAGGGCGCCGCGTCTATTTTGTGACTGACCTTTGAAATGAAAAGTCATATTAGGCCAGCGAGGGTTACCTGGACACACTCTTAACCCTCTGTATGCCGAGTTGTTTTTCTGACGCACATTTTCCTAAGATCGGAAAAGAGAAGGTTGTGCGAGAATTGCGCTCACGCGACACTGTCTCTACTTCTGGCTATAACATTACGCAGAGGTGGAGAATATTAAATTCCTTTTTGATGGTGTAAATTTAACTGCAAATATTAAACCGGTTTTTAAAATAAGACACTTCTTAGTGTTGTCAGAGAATTTATTCTGCGTTGAAAAACAGTAAATTTCTCCGCTTTTTATCGTACACCGATAAAAGTACTGTGCGACGATATGTTTTTTTGGTTTATAAGCTTTATGGAAACTGTAAGTGAACAAAATACTGCCTAATATCTGAACGACATAACTATATATCAAATGGAGTTATATGCGTTATAACGACGTACATTCAATGTCAAAAATAGTATGCCGTAAAGGACGAAAACTGTTTTTTTGCTCTATGACGTCAAAAGGCGACAGAGAGGTTACACACCTACAAAGAAAAGGGGTCATAGCTCCGCTAGTTTCTTGTAACTCAGGTCACTTGGTGAGAATTGGCTCTGGGTGAGGACAATATATTTTCGTGGTGTTTTGTTCACGAGGAACCAAACTATTCCAACACTAATATCGATATTGAAACCGTATACGTTTAGTTAAGAAAAAAACCATAAGAAATGATGAAATTGTACTTCATAAAAAAGAGGTAATAGAGAAATGGATGGCCCTATCTAAGATTTAACTTAGTCCTTAGATTCCAACATTCTCTTGAATGTGTAAATGTAATTTGACTCTAATGTTGCACCATTAGTAATTGAGCACTGGCCTTATCATCAAATGTAATGAAATACCAAAAACATATCACCATTCTATTTGAAGTCATGGCTGGTTTTATGTCTTTGTTAACGTCGGAGAAAGGCGACACTTGTATTTTGATTAATATATATCTCCCATAATTTACGTTCATGGAATGGAAAATATCGATGTGTAAAACGGAATTTAACGCTTTTTCGACACAACATAAAATGGCTGCTTTTACCAAGTAAATGATGTTTGCATAAATAATCAATTAGATAGGTTAGTATGTATCTTAATTGGACAAGACACGCTACTGTTTGACAATTTCTGTTGAAAATATCAAATCACTGCAATGTATCTATTTTAAATTCCCTAATTCTTCCAACGATTCTCTTCCCATGCATATTCTGAAAATAGTGAGTCGATATCTTCAACGAATAGACGAATGGATAGCTCAAAACAGGAGAAAATGCTACTCTGTGTAAAATCTTAATTTTGTTTTGTTTACATTTCAAACAAGTGCAGTTTTTCGAGCTCAGCGTTCGTTTTCACGCCTAACTTATTTTGCTTGATTTCATCTAGGCTCTTTGTATTGGTGACAAAGACCATTAGTCATTTGCTTCTAAAATGTATGAGGAAGTCAAGGATGTATGTATCGCAGCTACGTTTGAAATATACGTGACGTTACAGGCGCCTTATAACCCGTGTTACTTGATTTTGTAAACACTATCCAATATGGCGGAAAGTTCACATCGGAGTTCGTGTTTGCGTATTTACCAAAACATTCTAAACGATTCTAGGGTTATCGGAGACGTTTCGGAATGATTTCATAAAAGACAGATATCCGTGATAACTAATATGCTATTTTTGAAATTCATTTCTCCTAGTAAATATCCAACGTTTAGATTTCAAAACATGCTGTAAATAACGCCTTGAGTGGTGATTTAGTAATGTGGAAAACATGGCGACATTTACGATTTACCTAATTTTCAGAGGTCATTTTCAGTGCTTTTGTGTGGCCTAAAATGCCAGTGGACAGAACAGAACAGGGAATTTCCTACCTTATTCAAAACTGTGAGGTGTATTTGTGTGGGTGATGTATTTTGAGGTTTATTCGACTTCAAAGTGAAGGTTGTAGAGAAGGGACGTATATGTCCCTCTGGCATCCAGGGGGTTAAAGCCTCACGTTTAAGAACCGACTAAGTGAAGGTCTGGTAATCAGACTGCGGCTTTGTCGAATGGTTTTAGACACTGCTTTGACTGGTACAGGTTCGATTATATACCGAGATAAAGCTGGAAAAGCGTTGACCGCCTCTTTGAATAGAATTCACCCATGCTTATTCAGCAGAAAAGGATCTCTTCCCCTCAAGTCATATCGTAGCACTATTCAAGCCTCGTTTCCAAATTGCGCGGATCGATGCTTATGATATCAATCACTGGATTGTCTGGTCCATACTCGATTATTTACAGACCGCTGTGATACAGCTGGAATATTGCTGAGTGCGGCGTTAAAGAACAAACAAACAAACACTATTTTTTCAAGCAAATGGGTTCACATATTTTCTCCATGTGGGGAATCAACCCGAATATCGATATGAAAGTGAACGTTTTCACCGCGTGACAAGACCATCATGTATTTCCTAGTACTTTTATAGTTGAACACCCAACAGTTAAATGCATCCAATCAACAGGTCGATGTTCACACATTGGCATGGTTGCTTGGCAACAGTTTACACCACAGCATCACAGACAGACATACAAGTTGCTCTTTTGTAATCTAAACTAGACTAAATGTTAAATACGCAGATGCAATGCCAACAATAACAAAACTGTCAAGCATCCCCCGGTCAACGCTAACGTGTGGGGTCGCTAAATGAGTTATTTCTAGCAGTTTGCATTTTCATTCAAGACCAATGGATGTCATTGGACGCGGATTGCCGCCAGTCGTTTGCCATCCTCTGAATGTAATGTTAGTAGGTGTCTCCAGCACTGTTCTACTTCCCAACAATAGCTTTGTGAATGCCCCCTGGCGGGTTCCAAGGCCGCGACCAACAGTTGATCCACCCGTTACAGCTGTTGACAGAT
The DNA here is from genome assembly GCF_022045235.1 of Haliotis cracherodii. Lineage (NCBI taxonomy): Eukaryota > Metazoa > Mollusca > Gastropoda > Lepetellida > Haliotidae > Haliotis > Haliotis cracherodii. Next base: position 22,577,476 of record NW_027266319.1, read on the forward strand.
GTGAGTGCCGGGGGCTGCCTTGATTAGACATAAACAAGAAGGCCAATCGATACCACAAGCCGATTGACATTGGTCATTGTGAATTCAGGTTCTGAAATCACGGAATTCACTGTTGCGTATTCTTGTGGAATGACTGATGAATATTCCCATAGCGCATTACACAGGCAGTTCGATTATCGGAAGAATAAGGTTGAAGCTGCCCGGCACCATAGGTGTGGTACGGCGCATTATACTACCGAGTTGAGATACGTAATTCAGTAACTACAGCGGTTCGCCATCCATATTTCATGTCTTTGACGCTCGTTAGCATAATTGGGGAACTCGGTCGCAATATATTGGGGACGGAATCCCAGCTCACGGCTTCGATTCACGAGTTAGGCGTATGAAGTAAACTGCCCGTGGCTTCCATAGGTATTGATCTTGGCTGTAGTTGGAACCTGACAGAAATCATATGACGTTGTCCGCAGTGTGTGGTGGTACACAATGAAGCGAAGACAGTAGGGCAGGAACGAGCTCCTGAAACCGTCTTGTTTCTTATCGATCGAGTGGAACTGTACGGCAGTAGGGGAAAGTCTTCCCAGAGAGGACGGCAGCGGAAGGTTGTGTTGCCTCTGCTTAACGTATCGCTCAAGTGTCGTCTGCTCTTGTGAGAAAGCGCGGGAAAGTGTGAGTCACGCGCCAAGCTACCGGGAACCGTCATTAGATTAGCAGACGACAATGTAAACGATTCGTGAAGAGTCATTTCTTCGATATGGACACCCCAGCATTGCTGTTACAACATGGAAGTCTCGTATGTACTGGGGAATTTCGGATCGAATCCAAGATGGCGACCGGACCCTGGAATGGGGAAACGCCGACGTTAATACTGTGACAATGACCATCGCGACTTAATGTCATGTTTCACCGATACTGTTAAGCAATCTCGAAGTCTATGCATGACCCAGGGGTGTTAGTTTCGGCCAGAACTGATCTACTCATCACATCGTACTATTCTCTTTCTCTGTTGTGCCTTCTTTGCCTCTCAAGCATAGTGCTAGTGATCCGTGCTATTCAGATAGTAATGGGCAACGAGGGGAGTGCTCACTCGTCTGAATGCAGCACACCACTTTCTGAGTATGCATCTATGTATTCGTACTCCCTGGGGTCCCGACCCCGTTCTTCTGTCCCCTCCACAAGGGCGCCTTCCCCAACGTTGCCCCCCGAGCCCGATCTCAGCCACCTAAGTCCCGAGGAAGTCGCCAAGATAAAGAGTGTGATGGACCGCGCCAAGAATATGCAAGCTCAGGAGCAGATGCGCGTCAGGTAAGGGTTCACATGTTAAATTAATCATCTTAAGCGTGTGTTTTTATTGATTTCCTGTGCGTGCGCTGCACGCGCATTCTGAATCTCTTAACGGTGGCCCGTCCACCAATGGTTTTAGCCAGAAATGATGATTCATTTGTTCATGTGTCAGCCTTGATGAACCGCATTTGGATAAAGTCACCGTCCATGGTTCCTTCTGCTGAGGAATTTTCTATTGTTTGTTACACGTGCGTATTTCTGTATGGATATGTGAACAGTCTTCTCCCTAGAGTGCCAGGTAAGACGTTGCTATGACGCAAAATACATGAAATAGATCCCTTTGTTGTCATCTTCCCGCCAACAACGTCCCACAAGGAACAGAAAGCCCTCCTTGCCTGGGTGAAACCTGAGATGTAATTTTGTTAGAAACATAGTCCGTATTATAGTACGTTAATCAGTTTTCAAACGCGAACTGCTTAGATTTTATGTTTTTAAAGGTTATAATTGTACAAAATCAATTGCTTTCATATTGACGCAATGATAAATTATTCAAAATGAAAATATGATAATAATAAATAAATGTACAGAATTTGTTGTTTTCATATTGACGCAATAATAAATTATTCAAAATGAAAATATGATAATATTAACATACGTGTAGGGAGTCATTTCTATACAGTTACATCTAAATAAATATTATGTTTCATTTGTAACATGACAGCTTTCAGTCAGAATCACGTAGACACACGTCTTAACGGCATGCTCCTATGTATTTTTATATCTATACTAATCATATTAAATGAAAACACGGAACGCTGTTCGTGAATCATCACCCGAAATGTCACTCTATCCTTTTAAAGTCTGACCTAACGAAAGGTTGTCTACGCAATCCAACAGATTAAAAATACCGTGTTACCAAAGAAGGTGTTACGCCCCCAACTGTCTCTTGTGACGTCATCAAAACAGCTGTCCAACCACCCCCAACTGTGGCAAACTTTGTCCTGTTAGATCTTTTGTTTCGGGATTAACGATGCTGGGAAAATAAAATGTCAATCAGATAATTGCAGCAGACTATCCCAAAACGGACCCACCCACTCCGAAACGGCCTTCAGAGGTGTTGGTAACCTCTGTCAAGGTAGTGCATTATTTATAGTTTGATTGCAATCGGCCTCGTGGGACCATGGTCTCTTTGTTGTAACGTAAATGGTTTTGAACCTGTACGAGGACCCTGGTCTACTGCACTAGTAGGTTACCGTTAAGAGACATATCCCCATTCTGACGGATCTGTAAACGCAAATACATTTCATATATGGTGAAAGGCCTTGTAGGCGTTTATCGTGACAAATCTGTACTACAGACAACCAATATAATAGGTTCCAGAGATTAAAACAAGGATAAAACGTACTGTAAATTGTCTCATAAGAATGACGATGAGAGGTCATTTTACAACACATCATCTATAATTATAATTTATAGTCAGGACAAATTATACGTTGACAAAAGTGCCATTGACTTGGCAATTAACGTCAACGTTAAAACAACGTTATCACCCATTTGGCAGATATTTAATCATTTGAATTATCTGCGATATTGTTCTTTAACGAATTAACATAACTTACGTAGTATTCTTGCGTACCGTATTGGTTGGATATAACGAAATGATCAGGACAGTTTTCAAAGACCTCCATGTCTTTGATGGGTAGCCCCGTCACGGCCTCAGCCTCTTCATGGGCGCTGTCATTACCAGTAATTTTAGCACTTCCGGTAAGGTATCGACCAGGGAGCAGACGACACGGTGTTACATCAGCCGATCATTACGGTCAGTGAGGAACAGGGGCCGCGTGAGTTGTGAAACTATCTGCTCTAAACATCCATTATCTCCCAATAACAGATGTAAAAATGCCAGCCGCCGGTAAATAGATCTTTGCATCAAGCCGATAAAGGTTAGCTGTGTAATTTGAGGTTGGGTTCAACTGACAGTAACGAGTGGTTGTTCTGAGCGTAGGTTCGGAGTGAGTGAGTGAGTTTGGTTTTACGCCGCTTTTAGCAATATTCCAGCAATATCACGGCGGGGGGGACACCAGAAATGGGCTTCACACATTGTACCCACGTAGGGAATCGAACCCGGGTCTTCGGCGTGACGAGCGAACGCTTTAACCACTGGGCTACCCGACCCCCCTGTATGTTCGGCACACTTCGATATGTAAGATATCATCTATTAACACCAGATGCCAATAAGCGTGGAGTAACCTATGCCATTCTTTGATGGTTGCCCGATGGAATCTGTTTCGGTGGATAATCGAGATTGATTATTAATTAGTTAATTAGTCTTTTAAATTCATGTGTACCGCCATAATCTGGTTTGAAACGGCGTAAGATGTACTCATCTGAGATGTTGTTCAAGTATTGGAATGTTCGAGTTACTGTGACTTCGCATTGAGAAAATTGACAAAAGATGGGCAATTTTCCTACTCCCTCGATTATGACCCTTTAAACATGTTTACCACATTGTATCATGTCCCTTTGAAAAGTTATATACACCTCAAACGTTTTCTGAAATTAATTGTTCAAGCCACCCAGAATACGGAGCAAAAATACCGTATTCTGTAAGTTCACATCGTTTAAAGTGGTCTACTGAAATTAATTAGGGAAGGATGCTTGGCGCCGCAGCCAACACTCCCTACTCAGATAGCTTGCAACACGACAACACTATGGGTTAGAATTGGTCTTAATCAACCAATGCGTGTCGTAGGAGGTGACTAACAGGATCGGGTGGTCAGGCTCGCCATCTTGGTTGATGCATGTCATCGTGTCCCAAATGTGGAGATCGATGCTCATGATGGCTGAGACTTGATTATTTATAGACAGCCGTTACATAGCTGGAATATTGCTGACCGCAGCATTAAACAACATGGCAACACTATAACTAGTCCCGGTGTGGAACACACACAGAGGTTTTGTTTGTTTCTTTGTTGTTAAACGCCGCACTCAGCAATAGTCCAAACGGCGGTCTGTAAATAATCGAGTCTGGACCAGACAATCCAGTGGCTCACATCATGAGCATCGATTCACGCAATTGGGATATGTTGACATGCATCGACCAAGTCAGCATTTTACGGCAAGCATGGGTTGCTGAAGGCCTATTCTTCCCCGGATCTTCTCGAGTCCACACACAGAGGGGGTACTAACTCACGCCGTCGGGGACGCCCATGAACACTCAAATGAGACTTCGTCATACGAGTTGCTTGAATGGGCTTGTACGCCACAAGACCGAAGGTCGAGCAGTGTACACGAACGTTCAGCTGGTTAAATCCCGTACATCCCGCTATTGACAGATGTAACTGAAGACTTTTATCATTACTTGTTTACACTTCCCAAAGAATTATTATCGGGGAAATATGTATGTGCGACAATACGATCTTGAGATCGTAATCGGACTCTCAGCGTTGTAATTCAAATAAAGATCAGAGCAATTGTGACGTAACAAGTGACATCAAACACTATGCCATCATGATACGGACAAACCAGCCAACTGGTGTGGGTTTGACAAGATGGTAACTAGGCAATCAGACAGCTGGATTTTATTACGTGTAAGGATAAAAGGTTTTCTCGAACATATTTGAATACTTGATACTTGAAGTCTCGGTGCATACGGTATCATAAAATACTAGGCCTACGACAACCACATACACAGACGATAAATAGCCCTCTACGCTGCACTCACATTGCAGTCGATTTATATCGTCCGAAATATACTTAACTGTCTGACACCCATGTTTGATTGTGGCTAAAATTGAAACAAACAAGAAATGGTTAATCGATGTTGATGTATTTGATACGGGTATCAAAGTTGTGTTTTGGACCTGAAGCTTGCAGTGTTTCGGCGACTGTTTTCAGCCTAGTAACTTTTTAATAACGTTTGCAATTTTTTTTGTCAAATCCAATTTTCAAGTGTTAACGTTCTTTTGCCCGGTAGTTTATGTTTGTTTGTTTTGTTTGTTTGTTTGTTGTTTAACGCCGCACTCAGCAATATTCCAGCTATATGACGGCGGTCTGTAAATAATCGAGTCTGGACCAGACAATCCAGTAATTGACATCATGAGCATCGAAATACGCAATTGGGATACGATGACATGCATCAACAAAGTCAGCGAGCCTGACCACCCGATCCCGTTAGTCGCCTCTTACGACAAGCATAGTCGCCTTTTACGGCAAGCATGGTTATTTTACTAATCTTTGTTTATAAATCATTAATAAGTAGATGGTTTTAATGGACGCGAATAAAAGTAATTATTATTATAAGTTCTTATGATTTATATTGCAAACATACACTTCTTACAGTGTAGAATGTAAAGATACCGTAACGGCTTTACCTTTTTCCATGGGATTCTTATAAAGTAGCATTTCATTTCTTAACTTTAAAATTGCAAAATCTATTCTTTTTATATATTGGCATCGTTTCTCAGTCTGTTATCTTAGGTCACTCAAGTACCACAAGAATGTCACTTGTTATTTGAGGGGGCACGGGTGGCCCTGTCGTCTAAGGCGCCGCGATTCGCTGTGCAGAGTTGCGTCCCTTGGGCAAGCCAGAAAACTATGATTGTGGGTTCGAATCCCGGTTCGCCCCGTTTATGTTTCTAGGTTTGTCAGCACCATACCCGTGCTCGTGGGTTTCACCGAAGTGGTAAAGGTCTGAGACCTGCATCACTTCGGGCTTTCCTCCCACATGAAGCTGACACGCCGTGATATAACTGGAATACTGTTAAAAGCGGCGTTAAACCCAACTCACTCACTCACTTGTTATTTGAAACCAAAATATGTGTTTAATAAACAACCAGCTGTGTGATTTCAATGTACAGCTATCAAACATGTGGATTGTGTACGACTGGTACAATTTGTGGCCTTATGAGGATATGGCTTTTTATTATTCAAACTTTTAAGAAAGCTAAAATAAGTTAGCAGCTTTCATGTTTTCTCATCCGAATTCTACATTGCGTCGTTGTATTGATAAACCATGTGGATCATGAAGCCACAGACACGTCAAACGGGACGAATATAGAATGGGGAACGCGCCCTATGTGACCTTTGCGTCGTATAAAGCATCCATTACACGAGGAGCAGAGAATACATGGCGCATGTCTAAATGAAAGATTGATTGATAACAAGGATGTGATATTGAACAGTATCGATCTGAGGATTGGCGTTAATTAGACAGTGCGTGGGAGGAGATCGGGCCGATAATGCACCGTAATTACTGACATAGTGAAGGAATTTACCTCTTGTCACAGTAGGATTGGAAGAAGAGACACTGAGACACATAGAACTGTCTACTCAGCACATGGTTGATGAGTGCTGCCACTATAGGGTTACGACCTTTTCTCTGTATGAGAGTCAGAATCACATGCGCATGCAGAATCCTACAACGGACGCTGCTTTTGCGGGTCAGGGTACGTTCAACTCTTTGCGGTCAACCATTATCATAACTATTTCATAGTGATGAACACGGGCTTATGATATAGCCGAAATCGTACAATGGAGTGAGTGAGTGAGTTGGGTTTAACGCCGCTTTTAACAGTATTCCAGTAATATCACGGCGCGTCAGCTTAATGTCGGAGGAAAGCCCGAAGTGATGCAGGTCTCAGACGTTTACCACTTCGGTGAAACCCAGGAGCACGGGTATGGTGCTGACAAACCTAGAAACATAATCGGGGCGAACCGGTATTCGAACCCACAATCATAGGTTTCTGGTGTACCCAAGGGACGTAACTCTTCACAGCGAATCGCAGCGCCTTAGGTGAGGTGAGGTGAAATTGGGTTTAACGTCGCGTCCAAGATTATTGCACTTATATAGCGACGTGCATGCACGTGTATGTGTGTGTGTGGCTGCTTGTACTAGTCCGGACTGATGCCGATTTATAGTGCTAGCTCACTGAGATACCATGCCGCAGTTTAACATGAATACCCCACTCAGACACAGTATACTGACTCCGAGCCGACCAGTCCTTGTTTTAGCCCTTTAATGCCGAGCGCCAGACAGGGTAACAACAAGTACAATCTTTTAACGTCTTTTTGTATGACGCGGCCCGGGATCGAACCCTGGACCTTCCGCTCTCCGGGCGGACGCTCTACCACAGGACCACGGAGGCGGTCCGCAGCGCCTTAGACGACAGGGCTTTTTATACTTCGATCTACAGCAATATGCCAGCTACAAATATCAGAAGCCTACAACATGTAGGTTGTACCAGACAAAACGGAGTGTGTTGTCTCTTGTTTTGGGATGTTAAAGGCTGAACAACTACCACTATCAACGTATAACATCTAAAGACATATTGCCGACTGGACTTAAAACTACTACTTCTTATGGCGACACAGACTATTTAGGGGCGGTCGGGTAGCCTAGTGGTTAAAGCGTTCGCTCGTCATGCCGAAAACCTGAGTTCGATTCCCCTCATGGGTACAATGGGTGAAACCCATTTCCGGTGTCACCCCGCCGTGATATTGCTGGAATATTGCTAAAAGCGGCGTAAAACCATACTCACTCACATACTATTGATACAGTAAGGAGGTATATTCTCTGAATATAGACCCACTTGGTTCTTCCACTCACAACTTAATAACTATTAAAGCTAATAAAGCCAAATAGACGAAGCTGACCACATTAAACTCCGCCATTTCCTCTCACCTATTGACTCGGTATCTTGTTTCCGTAGGACGAGGTTGGCAGTATTTGGAACCTAGTTCACTATCTATGTTACCATTGTCGTCATATAAAGAACCAGTATTGATCCTATTCACAAACCAATCAGGGCCTAGTCACTTCTCATGTTACACGGCCAATGTATATTGCAAACATTATGATAAGCCAGTTGCTGTGTGGAAGGTTGACGGAGTATTGACACAAGGCTACGGGGCTCTTTGATTATTTATAACAAAATTAGGGGGTCGATCGTTTCAGCAGTGGCAATGTGTTACTGCAAACAACTGGCATATCCTGTAGTATTAGCGTCAGGGAAACGTGCAAACGAGGCCCATACACATGGAAATTCAGGTACATTTGTCACGAGGGTGGTATGCATGCATGGAACCTTGCAATCAGCCAAACTTACAAACATGCATTTAGATAGACGCGGCATCACGGAAATATGAAATGTAATATGCAAGAGGAGGTCTACATGTATGGGAACTTGTCACCAGGAGATTGGCACGTAAATATAGGCGACATAGCCCGTTCCATATTCAGATGAAATATCCGCTAAAATCAAAGTCGATGTACAATTCCGACTTTATCATGAGCTTGTGTTTTGGAATCACTATCAAACAATGATGATACTAGGTGTTCGCGAAAAGGTGAGCGTATCCAGCCCGAAACACATGCAAAGGCAAGTCAATTGTTCATCTGAAGAAAAGGCACGGGAACACATGGTACAAGTAGAAAAAGGGAACTGTGTTTTATAACTGTTGCGTCAAATTTGGAAATGACTTCAACATGCAAGGTGCTTAAACCTTTACGGAGGCCTCGTATTCTGCAAACAGAAATTTGCAGTCTGATAATCAGACTTGTCATCAGGGAGACTTACACCAATATGCTGGTCGTTAGGGTTACCTGCTAACGTAGAAACCTGCCATCAGGGAACAGTCAATCAGGGAAACTTGCGATCAGGTAACAGTCAATCAGGGAAACTTGCTAACAGGTACAATTTGCACCAGAGAACCTTTTCATGGAGGTAACTTGCTCTCAGAGAAAGTTGCCATGAGGGATTCCTCAGTATAAAGGACACGGGCCTAAGCACAGTAATCATACATGGAATTTATATAACCAGGTGGTACAAAACCAATAGGTCATTAAGACATAAACGACGAGTGGGAGTAGTTTATCGTACAATAAAACACTGCAGGGAGAATAAACGACGAGGAGCGCAGCACCGAGTGGTTTATTTTCCCTTCTGTGTTTTATTGAACGATAAACAACGACAGGAGTCGTTTATTTCTTATATGAGAAATCAACATAATGTACAGCCTCTAATAAGGATGATGATAAAATGTATTTACTCGAATTTAATGATGATGACTCCCTGAATAAAAATCGATCTTTATGTCGTACAAGTCCTTTTATTGAACAGGTGGGTTAAGATTGGTATTTTCCGCATATTCTCACAATCCTCACGTCAATTAGCTGTAACTTTTCTCTCAATACCCATAATCATATCTCCCACTTTTGGATGCGATCGTTCGGCGTCTGCGTTTATCTGCGTTGCCCAGTTAAATCTATGGGGAACATTTCCCTCGTCCTCAAGCTGCGAGCGCACGTTCGAATCTCCAGAAATGACATGACAGGACAATGTTTTGTCGTGAAATAAACCAGGCATTCATTGTTCTTTGCTATTTGTCGCGTAGCTATGTTATATTAAGTGATGAAAATGCAATAACAAATGTACCGTAGCCAGTGGCGTACAGTCACAGGGTCTCATTCGAGTGAATCTTGTAAAAAGATTGTAAACCTCGATCTCCAGTCACACAAAAATCAAAGTTCTCTCTAGTTACAGACCATGTTTACCATTATGTCAGACCATTATGTCTTTGAAGAGTACATAATTATGGACATGTAGACAATTAGTATCATATCTTAGTGTTATTGTGAGGCTTGCCGTTAGAGGCGACTAAGGATCGGGTGGTCAGGCTTGCTGACTTGGTTGACGCATGTCATCGTATCCCAATTGCGTGGATCGATGCTCATGATGTCAGTCACTGGAATGTCTGGTCCAGACTCGATTATTTACAGGCGTTAAACAACAAACAAACAAGCAAATCAGATCGCGTAACGTCTACAGATTCAATGTACCATAATGGTAGCACTGAGATCGATACATGTAGATGAATAAAACAATATTTGTTAAATCAGTCACGTTAACATTGTAGATTTCGAAAAGTGGTTCCATTATGAAAATCTGCGTTTTGGGCGATAGCTAGCAAGTCTTTGGGGGCCAACATGCCTTAGAGACATTTTCCTCTTGACGTGAGTAAAATGGCTTGTATTTAATAAGAACAACATTGGCTGTCGCGTTACATCAGATGCGTCTTCAGTTCTTCAATACAGATAGTTTCTGACCCTGATCCACAACGCTGCCTATATAATGGGCTTATTCGTGGAGTTAATGCAGGTCTTCGTTGGCCACAATCGATATGTGTCGGCGATGCCGGTATAGGGACTTGATATAGCCGAGGCTTGGGGAGCCTATTACAAAGATTGCTGGCTAAGATTCCTTCGGGAGGTCAGAAAAGGTCATGTGATCATTCCTGACGTAAATTCAGAATTACTTGCCCCTGGTAAAGCATAGAACAGGGTCGTTGTATCGAGCGATTTGATTGGCTTGTGTGTGCCTGCCGTGACGTGTTGAATCACCTTTTAAGTCCTCCGTGACGACAAATATGTATCGCTCGTGTGTTCTTTCTTTCCCTACGTGATCTGCGTACTATATTTTTTTAAGATTTATGTTTCTTTCGTGTATTATTATGTCTCCCTCACCGCTAAGCGACCAATAATCATGTTATTGCGGACTAGTTTGATTTTTTAGATGTGTATCAAGTACACTTTTGAATAACTTGTCTTGATCTTGTCTAAAAATAAATTTGGATTTCGTTTCTAATTTGAACACCAACAGACACCTTTCACCATCTACCCACTCCGCTTCATAACGTGACTGTTAAACGATGTGTCGCCTTCTTAACCTATGTTCCTGTCTAAACCCCATATTAATGTCAACCTTTCAGATTCAAGAACATTGCGTGATTTTTTCTTGTGAGCTACTAAAGAAACCCTTCAACAATTCATTAGACAAATGCGTGCGCACGTGAGTCCCAATTTCCGTGATAGCTTCTTCTTCCCGCCTTGTGCTGCGTGTCAAGTGTTTAAGAAGTGCTTTGTACGATCAAATATTCCCCTAGAGCAAGTAGCTGCGGGCGATTCTCTTCACACAAAATATTGACAGCAAAGATTTGTGGTAAACAGTTGTCTTATTTTGTCTTATTGATTGCAGAAGGGCGAGGCTTTATTTTGGTATACTACATTTTCTGCACATTAAAAACAGTTTTTATCATGTGTTTTCGGCAACTTCGACGGATGATAAATAATTCAAAATCAATTTCATTCATCCTAGGAAGCAGGAGGATGCGGACCTGGTTGCCAGGATACCATGTCATGTGAATGTCAAACTAATCAAAATAATAAAATTAATGGTATGTTTCATCAACCTGGTAAAACGCTCAGAGCATTTTTGGGTGGTTCTTCTCAAAGGTCACGTAAGGTCTAATTATATTCAAGAGGGTACAAAAAATTACAATGTAGGTCAGTTCTTTGATTATTCTTGAAGCTAACTTTATAAAGGAAATTGCAACAATTAGTTGCACGAACATTAGTTTCATGACGTCAGGTATGTACCATAATTGCGTAGACTAAACCATTGAACATCTGTGTTGCAATAATTGGTGAATAATATTTTGTATGTTTTAAAGTACAGTAAACTACGGTTATAACGAACACTCTTATAACGAACTGACGGATATAACGAACTTACTTTATTGTTCCCGACGATTTGCTGTAGTTATACTGTATATATGCTTACAATGAACTACGGTTATAACGAACTAAAATTAGTAGTCCCTTTGAGTTTGTTATAACCGTAGTTTACTGTAGGAGAATATTCGTGATTAACTATTATTGGAGATTGCATGCCCAGTCGGGTCAGAATTAATCGCTCTCAATGAGCTTTGTAAGATAAAATGCATTAGATGTTTTGCAATTAATATTAAAGACACACGATTAAATGTTCTGATATGTGTATCAGTGATAGATACGTGTGACTTGAATGTTCTAGAAGCAGAAACAAAGGTCAATCGAGCAGAGTCCTTTTCACAAAGCGTTTTTAGCATTCCGACCGTCACAGGTCCATGGATTAGACTAGTCCTATAGTATGCATACCAAACGGGTGTTAATCACAACGTCAGAGAGGAATCAGCCTCGGTGATGTGCTGAAACAGATTCTATTGGGCATAATTGGCAAAAAAAAGTAATGACAATTATATGAATGGATCAGTGATGGCACAAGGTGTTCGCCAAAAGTCTAAACGTGTCCTGCTGCACCGATAGCACCCACCACTCACATAATCGTTATGAAAGAATAAGTGTTTATTTGTTGCGCACCCAATAATACCCCTGCCATACGACGGCGGTCTGTAAACAATCGAGTGTGGACCAGACAATGCGATGATCAGTATCACAGGCGAGGATCCACGTCAACCAAGTCAATAACATATATTTCTGTATGCCATTTTGCCCACGACCACTCTCCATGTTTTGTTTGTTTGTTTGTTGTTTAACGCCCCACTTAACAATATTCCAGCTATATGGCGGCGGTCTGTAAATAATCGAGTCTGGTCTAGACAATCCAGTGATTAAAATCATGAGCATCGATCCACGCAATTGGGATACGGTGACATGCATCAACCAAGTCAGACCACCCGATCCCGTTAGTCGCCTTTTACGACAAGCATAGTCGCCTTTAACAGCAAGCATGGGTTGCTGAAGACCTATTCTACCCCGGATCTTCACGGGTCCATGTAAAAACAAGTAATTGTGTAAAGGCATTAATGTAATGCAGAGTCGTTATCTCAAGAGGATACAAATATGTAGGCACGTGTACTTCAGGAATGAAAACTACACGAGGAATGTGTGGGTGTAAACGTTATTGTTTATACGGCGTTTATTTATGAAGATACAGGCGCTCTCCAGATATAGACATAAAAAACATTCATGTCCATAACAAGTTAACACATTGCGGTAATGAAATTAGGCTTACTGATCGTACGATTGCACCGACACAAGGAAACACATTCATGTAAAAGGTTTGCTTTGGTTTGGTTTGGTTTGTTGTTTATCGCCGCACTCAGCAATACTCCAGCTATGTGACAGCGGTCTGTAAATAATCGAGTCTTGACCACACAATCCAGTGATTGACATCATGAGCATCGATCCACGCAACTGGGATCGATGACATGCATATAAAACATCAACCAAGTCAGCGAGCCTGACCACCCGGTGTCGTTAGTCGTCTTTTACGACAAGCATGGTCGCCTTTTACGGAAAGCATGGGTTGCTAAAGACATATTCTACCCCGGATCTTCACGGGTCTCATGTAAAAGGAGATTTATAGGTTTAAACAATTTTTAACCAATTTATGGTTTCCGTGACGATTTTGGAACTTATGTGTTATGGGGTGGATGATGTGAGAACTCAAACCTCCGCAAGGGAAAACATGATAGGAGTTTTGTTGGTTTAAATAATTGTGTAACCAATTCATGGTTTCCATGACGATAGTGGAATTGTATCATGGGGAGGAGGATGTGAGAACTCAAACCTCCACAGGGGAACACATAATGGGAGATGTTTTGGATTAGAAAATAGTGTAACCAATTCATGGTTTCCATGACGATAATGGAATTATTTGTTATATGGACTGGACGATTGTAGGAATCCGGGGATGATACAAATGATGTTGACGGTTATCAAACGTTACGTTGCACCTGACACCGTCAGATGCTGAACACTTCTCCCAAATTGGCGTATCTTGTCAATGGGTAACCCCTTTTAATGTGCATGCATGAACATTTGACATGCCTTTGCATGTGTTTGTGACGGGGCCTACCGCTTGGTATCATCACTATTGGATAGTGATTCTTAAACACATGCCCATGATATAGTCGGAATCGTAGTCACTACATTGGAGTCTGTATTTGGCAGATATTTCTTGTGAACAGAGAACGGGTTTTGTCGCTTTTATTTACCTGTACTGACATCATGAGTGTCAGTGGTCCGGCAATCAAGAAAATGGATTGGCTTAATGTCCCACAGGACCGCACTGCAGGCACCACTGTCTCGTGCCGTGAACCACACAGCCTACTCGGTGCATAGCAGCCAGTATGGACGTTGACAAGCACCACTTTGAGCACCTGACACTGCCAGCTTGATGTGTACCTGAACTACGTGCGGAGAGTAACTATTGATTAGGGGGATAGCGCACGAGGACTATCACAGATGCTCGTACCATCGATGCCAATGTCTACCTTGTTCCACAATTCATCGTGGTTGCCATGGCTACCTGAAAAGTCATCCATATCTCCTCGGCCATAACTGAGAGCTTATTTGGATATTTTTGACTAGCAACTTCTTATTGAGATCATAATTGCCTGTCGTTGAATTTAGTAACTCTGGTATACTGATTGGACATGTACGTTATTTCGAGTGCATGATGTTTGTAATTAACTGTTTATTCGACTGCTTAATTATTACGCGTTCAGTCTCCCAATAGACCAGTCCCTAAGATCAACCTGAATATTTCGACAACATTTCGTAAAACTATGTTCAAATACAGAAGTCTCAGCAATAAGATCGAGTGAGATATGTAAACTGTCGGGGAAATACAGTACATGTTTGATGATGGCTTAAAATGAAACAAACTAGAAATGGTTATTCCATACGGATGTACTTGATAGTAGTTTGATTTGATAAGTTGTGTTTTAGTTCTGTTTACAGCCGAGTAACGTTTGATAACGTTTGCATTTGTTTTTGTCACATCCAATTTTCAAGTGTATACCGTCTTTTGCCCTGCAGTTTGTTTGAAGAAGGTAGGCCCTTCTACGTTTTTATTCCACTAAGGACTCCTATATTGGAGCCACAATACTTCAGACAGTTGCTACTTTATCATGAATAGACTCATGGTTATATCCTTATCACAATTCGGTTCCAAATGTGTCATACACTATAGCTTAAACACTCTGCAAAGTCTCTTCACCATAAAGAGTAATTTATAACATGCTCCTGTTTCAAATACGTCCCATTTATCACACTGGAGTCCAACAATAACACGCCGAAAATCTAAAAACGCGCTACATACAGTGACATGGAAGACATAACACATTCCTATTACGAATGCTCTACCTCTGTAGAACTGAAGCCTCTCTTTCTACCATAGATGCCTCCCATACAACCATAATTGAAGTATGCAGCGTGTGATAGATGACTCTACAGAGGAATGGAGAACTTATTACTGCTGCTAGAGTTAACTTATTCTGGCAGACATCCTTGAAATGAGATGCAGCCAAACAAACGTTGGTCCGTGTGAGCTGCAGATTGCCTCCTCGCTATTGCATCTCTGTTTCTGTCAAAAGGCAAAATTAGTTTGATCAGTGTCTTTTCTGATTGACAAGAACATCGGGTTTTGAGGGAAGTGGGGCTTCAAGGGTACTGGATGTGTCTGTTTCATAAGCTGCGTGCCATCAAAAGGTTGGCATAGCATGAATATAGAGATCATTTTGCTTCACAATAACTGGCTACATGTACATCTTCATCGTAAAACCGATGACTCCAAGAAACACTCCAATTTATACATTTCTGGATGACAAAGTCGGTAACTTGGACTGAATAGCAAAGTGTGTGGAATGTGTTCAGTAATCATATTGACCATTCGCCTTTAATGAGCCTGTCATATATTATTGATTTGGATTCACCGGTTAAATTTCGTGCCCTGTGTTTGTCGTAAAAGTCGGCTAAAATTAATGGGGTGGTCAGCCTCTGTGATTTTGCGGATTTGCGAGTCACCGTTCCCGATGGAGTGGATCCTGGTTTCTGTTTCTGTGTCTTTTGGTATAAAAAATACCCACACTTTTAGTTTGTAAACAGAAATTAACCAGCGTCTCCATCAGCTAATCAACTTCAGCAGACTGATAAGTGATGTTACTTGTTTGTGACGTAATGGTACTGTTAACGTCACAATGACCTGCAAAGCATTGTGAAGCATTTTGATCTCTCACAAGCAATTTCTCATGTGGAAGTAATTTTTTATCATAAAATATAAAAAAGCTAGACAATGAGCTAAGAACCAGTTATTTACTAGTTTTGATTCTGCTTTTTTTCAATTAATATAACACCTTACAAACTCAAACTATATCCAATTCAAATTAAAACAAGTCACTAATTACAACATCTTGACCACGCCTGGCACAGATCCCCGTGTTCTATCAAACCTCTTAATCGCTCAAAACATTAAGGAATGTTTGTCATGAAGTCTTAAAATATTGTTGAAACAGAGACACAAAACCTAGTTCATTATTGTTCTCTGTTGGAACTAATCAATACAAAGCAGCCAAATGCTCATTACATTCGGCCACGTGATCTAAGCACGGAATTGTCCCTTAGGGGCCGGTCATTTTCTAACTTAGAATCTCGTTCAAACACAGACGGCTTGTAATTTGTCTGAAGGAAGGCGATTAGGTAATTACTGAACGTTCGCCTTTCTACTGATGTTATAATTGACATAGGATACTTGATGTGTAATCACATGCCAGCAAAGTAGAATTTCCTGCGGGAATTTCTGTAATCATATTTTGACACATTCGTGGAATGGTGCGTGCATTTTGACTTTACACGAAAAGGCGATTTTAACGAACAAAAATGTCAAATATCAAATTGTTTTTAAAAAACTAAGTTAGAATGTTACTGTAACCTGAAATTGCTTATGAAAAAACTTCAGAGAGAAAAGAAATCCTTTTTGAAAACATGTAAAGCCCGGGTTAATATTCTTTGGGTTCTGTCTTGGGCTCTACCACATATCGGCATGGGGAAGGCTCGTCCAGGTAAAGTTAGACACCGTTGTGAACTCGATGTAGTTGTAAAAAGTTCGATTTATCCGAGTTTCCGATAGCCGCCTTACGACACATTACGAAGATACAGTGCAGATGTCAGGTATTCGTCTGAATGAAGTCCCACATTTACCTCACATAAAGCATCAGAGATGTTTCTAGCCAGGTGGAAAGGGAACAGTTCAAAGCTTTTAACTGTTGGTAGAATTGGTAGTTGCATTTCACCTTCATGCGACGTTCGAGTCCTATTCGCGGTTTAAACATTATAAGTTTCTCTATCCAGCCATACATATATTCCAGCTCGATTCAACAAATTAAACATTGGCAGGACTTTATACAGTTCGACACATTGAACCGGTCGATCAGTATATTCTTTGACCCTATTTTGGGTGCTGCATTAGGTACATCTTACTACAGTCCAGTACCGGGGATTGTGTTTATGGCCAGGTACAATCTGTCGAATGAAGATATGGGTAATTACTGTACTGTAGGGTAGCAGTAGATGGATGATCACCAATTTATGCCTGGATTTTCCCTCTGGAGTCTCTGGTCTCGGTTGTCGATATCGATTCCTGGCAGGGAAATTAGAGGCAAATTCGCTTGCACTCAAGGATCTTGTGAATTACCCATAATACAATAATTTGCGCCATCAGATCCTATGAGTTGAAGCACGGCTGCGGTATTACTGTTTATTCTATAGATGTGGTACCGTAAAAGACATCCTGGACCTGAAAAGGTTCTTTATGTCAGGAAAATGAAACTCACTATTTCAAACCTTAGAATCCAGTTAGTTTTCGTTGGTTTATTGCGAGAGTGCATTGTGAGCTGATGGCTTTAGAGTGTCAAAATATTGCTTTATATGCGTGCTTAAGGTTTTCTTTAGATCTGTGTAAGGAAGACGCATCGAAGTCTTACACTGTTGTAACACTAACACACATGGATTTACTACTTCTTTTCAACTCAATTTATAGCAGGTAGTTTTCTTATTCATATAATTTAAGTTTCTAAATCAATGACACTGGTTATATTTGTTATAAGTGTGTTATTCCAAATTTGACTCATAGTGACAAAAATTATGTTCCCTATTTTAACACATTCCATGTGTTCCCGTGTTTTTCGGTGGACAATTGACTTTCCTTTGCATGTGTTTGTGACGGGTGCCACAATTTGATAGTGATCCATACACACTTGTTGATTATCCAGTCGGAATCGTACGATATAGATTTCATTTCGCTATGGAAAGGGTTTTGTCACTTTTAATTACCCTGCTAACGCTATTGGTCATGTCACCTCATAATAGTATCACATCGATATTAATCAGTATGTTATCATCCCTTACTGTTATTGTCAAATTACAGTAATTTATTTATATTTGGTGTTGCTAATTATGTTACCAGGGCAATTTCATGTTAAACACATCAGGGCCATGCTGTTATTTGGCTGATGTCTTGTTTATGAAATGTATTTTTCTGAAAAATAAGTAATCCATACCTAACTCGAGGGAAATAATATGTTATTTTACCAAAGTGAAATAATACTTTAGACCGGAACTACATTCTGTCTGCCGCTTTGTCACCATGGAGATCACTAAGAATATACAGAAATAGAATATTTGCCTTTTCTTGTCGAAAACATGTTTATCTCACCACGTGGCATGACGCTGACATCTGCACAGTTCGCGAGTGATAATTTCAAGTTTGTCACGTTATTTGACAAGAAAATACAAATATTCTATTTTTGTGTATTGTCTTTTTTTCCTATATCTCTATTCATGCTATCAGTTTGATGTAATTACATTATTTTGTCAAATTCATGTAACCATTAACATTTTGTGACATTAGCTAAATGTCACCTGTGCTAGATTCAAAAAGTGGAGATGAGACAATAGCATTCTTCATTACGATACCAGTGTTTCATCCTGTGAATGGTTCTTAAAGCTATGAACAGCCTTACTCACGTTTTATATATATATATATATATATATATATATATATACATATATATATATATATATATATATATATATATATATATATATATATATATATATATATATATATATTCTTGGGTAGCTTAGTGGCCCATGAACCAGTTAAATATTCATTCACCATGCCACTGAAGAATGTTTGCTTGTGAGTGTCAAAATAAGATTATAATCAGGTATCTAATTCCATTCGATACCTCAAACCTAACAAGCCTTTTCAGACATAAATGGGTGCATGAAAACATCGATCTATCGATAACCTACGCATCGATACACTTAACAATGGCTGCCGATATCTCATTGGAACTGGCTACGTTCGATATGGGAGCATTATCAGAGGTTTTTGAAACTTATTGCCCCACTGCACACAAACACTCGGACACAGCTTTTCAAACATGATGAAGTCTATTCCAGAACCAAACACGTAAGTAAAAGATACGTAAACCATTGTGTCTCAATGATCAGCAGTCTCCCATGTTGCGATGGGCTGTGGTCGACAACTAACAGTGGTATTCGGCTAAAGCGCCTGGTTCCAAATAAAATAAGAGATATCTAATCTACAGTTTAACCACCTCAGATTTCCCAATAATCACAGTAGGTTTATCTCCTTATGTGGTGTTAATGTAAATCGTTATATTATCTGGCACCGGTTATCATTTTAGCTACGTACGAACACTGGGTTTCTTTTCGATTAGGGTTCTTATAATATTACCTCCAGCACAGCGATAGACACATGTAACGAGTCATGTCACACTCGAAGTGACGCACATGTATCGATATGATAAAGATATGTGCATCGGAATATTCATTCATTAAACGAGGAAGACACAATACGTCTTTTATTCCACCACCGAACACAGAATGAGTTATTCCATGAAAAGTGGAAAACGATTCGTGCAATTGTTGCGTGACCATGCAGAGTATCAGATACCACATATCAGAATTTTCATGCTACTTTTCTCTCAGACAAAATGGTTCAGTAAACGGCAACAGTAATAAATATTCATCCTACCTTATGTCTGGTGACTGAAAGATGTAGAACATGTCTCAGATATGGGAGTAAATGAAGGATAGAAAGCATCATTTCCAGCAGACTAGTGTATTAAATGATGGAGCGCTACATAAGTCAGGAGGGTGAATGGAATGTTGCGTGTGTCTCTCCAGTATCATATTCTTCGAAGTCAGAAAGTTGTACGTGTGTTTTGCTTTAATTCAAACTATATGGGGAAACGTTTATGCGTTGTTGGTTGCTTAATAGCGTTTATATCTTGTTGGATCTTTGTAAATCACCGAGTCTGAACCAAACGGTCCAGGGATTGATGTTATGAACACACACCCATGCCGTCGGGGTGCGATTACATTCACCCAATCAACCAAGTCAACGAGCCTGACCACCTGATCCATTAGGTCACCTCTTGCTATCAGCATAGGTTGCTGATGATTCTAATCACCGAAATCCCCGTTTTCTCATTTCAGGTGTGTTGCGATTAAAACTTTAATCTGTTGATATAGAAAAATACAAATACATTATCACCGTCATTACATTCACTGGATGGTCAGAAGCTATGTTTAATACATTTTAATTTTTTGTTGTTGTAAGACTAACATTAATTTCTCCCACCGGAAGCGGCGCAATACAATTGAAAAAAGCATAACACTTTCTATGTTCACGTGACCATTTCTGAGTCTGGCACAACCTATGTTAATCTGCATCAGGAAATGGATACAGTCTAGCACTATGTCATTGTAGCCCCTACATATCGGAGTAAACTGAATACAGTATAGTACTGTGTCCTAGAAACCTTTACATATGGGAGTAAACATTATGCAGTCTAGCACTATGTCAGTGTAGCCTTTCCATATCGGAGTAAACTGTATACAGTCTAGCACTATGTCAGTGAAGCCTTTCCACATCGGAGAAAACTGTATACAGTCTAGCAGTATGTCAGTGTAGCCTTTACATATCGGAGAAAACTGTATACAGTCTAGCACTATGTCAGTGTAGCCTTTACATATCAGAGTAAACTGTATACAGTCTAGCACTATGTCAGTGAAGCCTTTACATATCGGAGTAAACTGTATACAGTCTAGCACTAGGCCCTGGTACATATCTGAATATCTGTTATTGTCCTAATAATTATATTTTCGTTGTGTTCATTGCAAGTAGTTCATTTTGATTAGCTGAACTGGACACGTGTCATTGCATTCATTTCCCAATGAATGTAAAAAAAGAAAACCACGCCCACCGAAACGGAATACTTTCAGTCCTACGGAACGTCGGAGAATCCCATATTACAGTCAAGGGAATTCCCCTTTTGCTCATCTGTTTTACCACGCACAGTGAAATTCATGCATATTCATCATCCAAACCACCCTTCGAGACCGAAGTCCGGGAAGGAATGAAACAGCAAACGTGCAGGCTCACTCGCCTGTTTTTTTATGTTTTCGGTCGCCTCGGTTCCACAAATTGTCTTCGGGTTTTTATTTCGAACTCGCATTTTCCCAACTGTTGGTCATCCCGTTCTCAAGGAACTAATGTCTGAATCTGGCAGTGACCATGTCATTTGAAACATTCGTCTTCTCCCTGACATTTGTTCCGGTTCGTTTTAGTCTGACTGTCGCGATTTTTCTCTCTGATTGACGCTTGTAATAAACTATGTTTGATGCTACTCTCCGTTGATTGGCTACTGTCACTTGGCGTGTCAAATTATATGCAAAAATTAAACAATCAGCTGAACGTTTATGATGTTTATGAAACCTATGATTGTGGGTTCGAATCCCAGTTCGCCCCGATTATGTTTCTAGGTTTGTCAGCACCATACCCGTGCTCGTGGGTTTCATCGAAGTGGTAAACGTCTGAGACCTGCATCACTTGGGTCTTTCTTCCCACTTAAAGCTAACACGCCGTGATATAACAGGAATACTGACAAAATCGTCGTTTTACACCATATCCATTTCCAGTAGCTCACAGAAATATATATTTCTGGAGAAACAAACTTCGTGATAAGGATTAAATATATGCTTCACTTTCCCCGCGTATGGGTCGATAACAGGGCAATAAAGTTAACGTTGCGATAAAAAAGTACATTTTGCAAAATCAATAACAGAATATTCCTGTCTTGAAAAATTATTCACTATTTGTTAAACAATGTTTTATTTCAACGGCTGACAGTCCTTCCAAACGAGGAAAAAAGTACACGGTTATAATATGAAAGACATAGCCGTCATTACCAAGGGAATATTGTCACGAGACGTAATCAGCTTACGTAATCAAGCAGCGCTGTCCCAACTGAGTCTGAAACGCAAGAATTCAATACCTAACACCAAGAAGAGCAAGTGAAATCTAAGTTTCTGTGCATAACGTTTTTGTCAATCAATACAAGTCAGAGTGACCCAAGATGGGTATATCAAACGTCAGGGTCGTGCACAACAATTCCTATAAATACGACAGCCGCTTGCGACTTGAGATCGTAAGACTTGCCTATGAAGGCTGACATCGGAACATTACTTCCATAGCGATCGTGTTCCCAAGAGAGGGCATGTCCATGCCTTTCTTGTTCTGTGACATAAAAAACACAGCTTAGGTTGACGTCAGAACTAAGCTGTGATGTAGGCAATATCAGCATTGAGTCTGCTAGAAGTGAGAAATCAACCGATATTGACATGTGATGGTGTGGTATATGAACTCCTCATCACAATGCAACGCTATGACCATGACGGACAGTGTGGACATGCCATTGGCGTATATATCACACAAACTGTGTGTGTGTTGTCAGCACGGGCGTCAATGATCAATCCCTACGCATGCAACATCATCTATGTGAGTCTGTTGTATGTGAGGTTTATGCAGTATAAACTCACTGGGAATGCATAATAACAGTGCCCCGAGGTTCCTCGTTGCACAATTACCCGTGAAGATCCGGGTTAGAATTATTATTGGCCTTCAGCAACCCATGCTTGTCGTAAGAGGCGACTAACAGTATTGGGTGGTCCGGCTCGCTGACTTGGTTCATGCATGTTATCGAATCCCAATTGTGTAGCTCGATCACTGGATTGTCAGATCTAGACTCGATTATTTACAGACTGCCGTCATATAGCTGGTATATTGCTGAGTGCGGCGTTAAACAACAAACAAACACCGCAAAAGAGCATAGACCCTTCCCGTATTAACGAGGTAGCCTACGGGTTAAAGCATTGGCTTTTCAGTGTGAGTACACAGGTTCGATTTCCCAATAGGGGTGAGGCTCATGTACCCCCTTGCTTTGGCTGGAACATTGCTGAAAGCAACGTAAAACCACACTGACTCTCACCTTCTGTATTGAACAACGGTTGTGTCTTCAGAAAAATGCGCCTTTCTGCACTTTAGTACTTCGTCAAAACATTGAAATGGCATCTTTAAATCAGGAAATGAAAGGTGAATGCTTTTATCTCGTTACCATGGTTATCTCTTTATCCACAATTCCCATAATCAAAGAAACTTGTGAATGTAAAATGGAGTAAAAAACTGTATGCAACAACGCGGATCGATCAGTCATAATGGATCGATTCACATAAACGTCAGCATAACAAAATAATTATGAAAGAGTAGCTTCACCGCTGTTTGTGACGGCAGGATAAATTCAGGATTGAAAAATGATAATCAGCACTGGGATAGTTATGGAAATAGACTCTCCGACAAAATTAAGCCCATAATTAATTCTTGATATCGTTCAGGTGATTGATCTAAAGTACGTGGACCTGGCGACTCCATGGAAACTGACGGGGCCGCTTTCCTGTATTTGCAAACATGAGGCGGTATATTAGCCGTATCGGTAATATGGTGCTTGTAATGTGAATACAAAAAAGGATGTTGCATACCACAAGGATGTTGCATACCACGGATCTCTTAATTGCAAACGGCGAGATTCAGCTTTCTATTTGTCCGACTGCTCATAAATACCGCCATATTGCTGGGATTATTGGAATCTGCTGATCCGAATACAGACTTCATCCCATACTGTTCAAATGTTCCTATGATCCGAAATCAAACATGGCCGCCATTTCGGACATTTGTAAAGTCGGTTATCCGCTATGTGGTTAGGATTTGTGTTATATTTTTTGCAATACCAGAAAATACACTCTGTATTTACAAATGTACCAACATCCCATTTTCCGAAATCTCGATTATGAAATATATGTATGAATGTATATTTATAACAAGATATGACTACATCCCAAATGTGTTTCAAATTGTTCATAAAACTACGCCACCATCTCACATAAAACCGACTGCGATATTCCAGTCAGCCCCCGTACACCAATATCCCAGCTAGGTCACCATGGTCTGTTAATAATCCAGGCTGGTACAGTAAAAACCAGTGGTTGATAGGATAAGAAACGTTTCAAAAACTAATCCATAAACTAACTTATGTGTGAAAGGTGTGATTGGTTCTAAAATAAAGGCAAGATTTGCTTTCAATTTGCATTTCACGACACCTGTTTCCCATGGAAATTATTGATAAACATTTTGGCATAAAAGGCAAGTTAATAATTCGTCTGATTTTCATGTGACCTTTTATTAGAAACATCAAAGACGCTTTCCTTCTGCTCGTACGGTCCCTAAAAGAACACGTTCGTATCATTATTAACACAACGTATATGGCTATAGCATGTTTGGAAAATAGTTTTGAAGTCAATCACAAAGCAAGAGGATCACAAAGTAAGACGGCCACAGATTATAACTGATAATATAATGGATAATAATAACCTGAACCAGTGTTTCATTCTTTGATCATAGAATATTTACACACTGAATTCGTACTTTTATGAAAACCAACATGTACGCCAACGATTGCAACGGTTGGCGTGGATGCAAAGAAACGTTGAACTGTACAGCCTAACCACTGGGTGTTGCACAATACCTTTTGGAGCCGGTTATGCAATGAAATATCGAATAGAATGTTTACAATTCATTTGCCATAAATTGATCCATTGTCATCATAATTGCAATCGGCGCTGCGTCCTGCGAGGGCCACTATTGCAGGCCGTTGATGCCAGAGGAAGAGCGTCGTCTCTCAAGCTGTTATTAATGCTTATCTTTCAAATGAATTCCCAATAAGACCAGTTTATCGCAGTTACCATGGAAACATGCTGGTCACGGGAGAACCGGCGTCGGAGGGAGCAAACGGACATTTGATTGATGGTAATCAACTGGCATCGACGTGACCACATAGACAAAGCTTTGTATGACATGCAGTAGATCTACGTCCTTTGAAATATACAATGCGCTCTGATGATGATGGATGCTTGTCTGTTTGTGTCAGAGTAATGGAGTGACTTGTAGCTATGTGTATTCAATGATAACATGCTACTTTATAACTGGATATATAGTGTATCAATATTTATCCGCAGTATCATATTCATAATCGACCTACTTCTATCAACGAAGGTGACGGGTAGCCTCGTGGTTAAAACTTTCGTTTGGGGTTCGATTCCCAATATGTGTGAAATGTATAAGCCACTTGGTTGTGGTCTCCGCCGCGGCAGTTTGGAATATTGCTAAAAGCGTTGCCAAGACATATACTAACTCAATCACAACAACGATATTTGGTTACTCTAAGTATTCTCTAACCTGTTCAAAATATAACTATTTTACTTTCTTTCTATGAACTGTAAATCAAATCAAAAGTCCCGGAGAAGATGCGGATTAGAATTTGTTTAATTGTCTTCAGCATCCCCAGAAGCGACTAACGGGATCGGGCGGTCTGTCCCGCTGACTTGGTTGAAACATGCTATCGTATCCCCTATTGCGTTAATCGATGATCATGACGTCAATCACTCGTTGTCTCGTTCAGACTCGATTATTTACTGTCCGCCGTCATATAGCTGGAATATTAATGAGTGCAAGCAAAACAAACAATTACATCATAAATGCATGTAAGTCATCGTCTCAACTGTAGAATATTACAAGTCTTAAACTGACATGTGTATTGAGGGTGGGGGTGGGTAGATATTTATTCAGTTATCGACCACAGAACATGATAAAACAAAATCACAGAGATTTGTCAAAACCAGATGACAACATTAAAAACAAGTCCCGATGTGTGTTCCCCTGTCTATAATATGGGAACCGTTTAAAATCTCTCGGCGTCAAGGAAAGCCATTCAGTATTATGCATACATACATATGCCTACACCTTGTAAATTATAGCTTTGGCGTTTTGCATATTGTCTCCTGACCACGGTAGTGAGCCACGGTGATCGTTAACTGCAATGTAAAACTGTATCATATAATCCTGCTAATCCTGCTAATTCCTGTCGAATACCATTGGCAGTGCAACCTGATGACATCTCCTGGACAAGGTTTGCCCTTAAGAGTGTGGTTAAATACCAGAACCCTACTATATACTTAATCAATTTCAACCATCAAGTCGACCAGGGTCCTATTAGTGTTGAGATGAAGTGTTTGGTTCTGAGAGAGATATTTACATGGCAAACAGCCCTGCTTGTTTGGACCAGGCGAATATCAAACTGACGGGCAGTATGGATAACCCAACGTGCCAAATTTCCATCGACAATGTTGCAGATCTTGGAGTTAGGATGGACGGAACGTTGGAGCAGGAAGGATGGGCAGAAGGAAGGATTGGTCGATAAATAAGATAACAGGGCGATCGATAGCCGGAATGAATATAGATAGATCTAAAATAAATTCTGAACACGTTAGTGCTCTGTCAATACTGTTCCATATAGAGAACATATTTATGTTGAAGTTTAACCCTGTCAGCCCTATGTGGACAGTTGGGATATGTTTGGGGAGTGTCTCAAATGCCGATGACAATTAGATCATTTTCTCTTCTAAGATATAGATAAGCTCTTTTTTGTTGTCAATAATGCACTCTACTCTACTCTGAGATCTCTGTATTCCCAGAAGTAAATACACGTTATACACATAAATTAGTAGCCTAGTGGTTAAAGCGTTCGCTCGTCACGCCGACATGCGTACAATGTGTGAAGCCCATTTCTGGTATCCCCCGCCGTGATATTGCTGGAATATTGCTAAAAGCGGCGTAAAAACCATACTCATTCACTGTTATATTATTTTTATTTTTATAAGTATTAACAAATTAGTTTTATCGGACGTTAAACAAATGACCACGAGTACCTGTTGAAGGGCCCACGCTTCTGTAATCTGGAACGCGAGGATCCCTTCTCGCAATATCAGAGCCCACGCTGACTCTTAACACGACGATTTCGCAACATCGTTTGTTTGTTGCGTGAGACCAGTTCACGGCGCCACGGCGCCAGACACATCCTTCTGGAGGCTTGACAGACGTGCTGACGAGTGATGACTCTTATATACCACAGAGGTATCTGATATGAACACAACGATACTGAGACTTTCATTATGATTCTTGTTGAAATTAATTACTTCCGGTAAATGCTGGAAATGCTGATTCAGGGTTTACAACAAAATGGTCACTAGACATGTCCTGATGAGACTCCTCCTCCTCTTGGTGGATTTTTTTTATGCAGTTGGAAATAGGGAAAAACTGTTGCTAAATTTGATTATGTCTTTTTACCATCACTCATCCCTGCAACAGTTTATAAAAAAAACAATCTGTGGCTGGGTAATTTTGTGTAAATATTATTAATTTGTGCAATGAAGAATGGTGTAAGAAATGAATTTGCAACTATATGACGCTACCATGTTTGAAAAGTATTTTTTAATTTTTTGATTTTCAAAAAAAAAATTAAAAATATATAAATACCAAAGGTATTAAAAAAAGACTCCGTGACATAGGTTCAGCAGAAGTATGATATGGACTGATACGACTGTCTGTATACATTTCCCATTAATAGGCTTTACAGGTCATACAATCCCTCCACTTGAATCCTCTTCACCTCGAGTGATAGTCTAGATATTAGCATAAAGTATGTCGGAAGCTTCCTATTTTGGCTGATTAGTCCTCTGTTTTCTTTTACCAGTACAAGAACTGTACTGTAACATTACCAATGATAACAATTGTATCATTGTTATCTCAAAATTGCATGCCAATTGGAATGTCTCGAATGCATGCTCGAATTTCTTTGATACCGTAAATATCACCAATGTGTATTAACTCACATATGCAGAAAATACAGAAGCCTTAAAAGCATTGTCTTTGTCGGATTTCTCAGGTACCTGCATATCATCAATTTGTAAACTTCCAACATCCCTCGGCTTATTCAACGACATTGCGTGTAGAGATGATAGATCACTGAGAGGAGCTGATTCGCACGCGATGACCCCAGCAACCCTGTTGCTAGGCTGACGTCACATGGCATTGTTTCGCCAGTGGATCCTGCAACAAAATTCCACAATTAACGTCATAGACTATTGTGACGTTATGGTAGACTTTGAACATCGCTTTGTCTTTGACGACATAGTCGGATTTCTTAGATACCTACATATCATCAATTTGTATTCACATATACAATTTCAAATCAAAACGAAATTGAATAAAATGACCAAGCTCGTAAAAATGGACACTTTCCCATCAGCTTGATCACTTTCAAAGTCATGAAATTGATGCTCGTGTCAAGGAGGAATATTTGCCCTGCATTGTGTCTCCCCGCCGACCAGGTTGGTCCACGACACACTTAAACCTCTAACACGAAGTGCTCAAGCTGGAACTAGTTCCACTTGTAATTTAAACGACCGAGACAATCAAATTTCCTGACCTCTGACTTTTAGAGACGTGGTTCCAGCCATCTCATATCAAATTCAAATTGCTATAAGGCCGTGGTTAGATTGCGGGAATCTATTCGACTTAGAGGCCCCGTGCTTGTCCTCATCGTTGCATCCCGCCGCCGTAATTGATGTAGATAGATAGCGTCGTCTCCTCACGTGGAATAAACACGCCAGGCCATCCTATTGCTTTTAGGATTTGACTTTTCATGGATATGTAGTGAGGTGAGATGAAATGGGGTTTAACGTCGCCTTCCAGATTATTGTACGTATTTAGCGGCGTGTGTATGTGTGTCTTCTTGAACTGGTCCGGACTAATGCCGATTTTACGGTGTTAGCACACAGAAACCCACGAGCACGGGCATGGTGCTGACAAACCTAGAACAATCATAGGTTTCTGGCGTGCCAAAGGCACACAACTCTGCCCAGCGAATCGCGGCGCCTTAGACGACTGGGCCACCCGTGCCCCCTCTTTTAGAATGACGCGGCAGGGGATTGAACCCCCGACCTTCCACTCTTTGGGCAGACGCTCTGTCCACTCGACCACGGAGGCAGCCATATGAAGTAAGGGTTGATGAGTCTGGAGTTTGGCCGTTTTAGCCATTATCGGAAATATCACCGTATATTTTACAAAGAATGGTTATGGACAATGTATCAAAAAAGTAAATCACAAGACGTATTATGAATAATTGATAAATTGTAACCATTGGGGAGTCAAACAAGGCGTGATGAGCAAACGCTTCTCCCACTGGACTACCCTTACATGACATGTCAAGTGTACAATTAATGTTTTGTGCTTGTGATTTCTCCCAAATGTACCGAACGGACAAAACAACACTCAATGACGATTTATCATCTATTGATAAGGTATTCGCTCATGGTGCAAGGTTCAAATCCCCTTTTGCTAATTTCCTGATTGTCCTGTATAACATTATAAAGTTTCTGAACCTCAGTGTGTAATCACAATCAATCTGAATCTAGAACTTCAATGTGCAACCTCCATGTTCAACCTCAATTAATCTTAATCTAGAACTTCAATGTGTAACCTCAATGTTCAACCTCAATCAATCTTAATCTAGAACCCCATTGTGTAACCTCAATGTTCAACCTCGGTCAATCTTAATCTAGAACCCCATTGTGTAACCTCAATGTTCAACCTCAATCAATCTTAATCAAGAACTTCAATGTGTAACCTCAATGTTCAACCTCAATCAATCTTAATCAAGAACTTCAATGTGTAACCTCAATGTTCAACCTCAATCAATCTTAATCAAGAACTTCAATGTGTAACCTCAATGTTCAACCTCAATCAATCTTAATCTAGAACTTCAATGTGTAACCTCAATGTTCAACCTCAATCAATCTTAATCTAGAACTTCACTGTTTAACCTCAATCAACCAAAGTGATAATAAAACCTCAATGTGTAACCTCACTGGGTAACCTCAATCTAAACTCTGAATCTGATTTAAATAAACGTTGTAAATTAGTTGTAAGCACGCTCCGTTTGGATATTTTATTAACATGTGTTTATTTGGAAATAAAAACATGATAATAATCATAGCCTATTTACAAGTAAAGAATTGTGTTCATTGGTGTACCTCGCTCCAATAAAAGGAAGTCAACAATTACTTTAGCGGTATCATTTCCACGAATAACAATATTCAGATATGTACTCCCCGACAAATGAAACGTGAATACCATAGATATTGGTTAATATATGAAGAATTACTTGTGCTCAAGAGATATTAGTTTGGTTTGATGCACAAACGAACATATTGGTATGTTGTGTGAACCGACGCATGACCGCATCACATGTGATCTCATAGACCCGTGAAGATCCGGGGTAGAATAGGTCTTCAAAACCCATACTTGCCGTAAAAGGCGACTATGCTTGTCGTAAAAGGCGACTAACGTGATCGGGTGGTCAGGCTCGCTGACTTGGTTGATGCATGTCATCGATCCCAATTGCGTGGATCGATGCTCATGATGTCAATCACTTGATTGTCTGGTCCAGACTCGATTATGTATATTATCTGGGAGTAAAAGTCAAAATAAGGGTAAATATTATATGAATTGATTAGTAACGACACCAGATTTGTGTTCTTCACTAGTATCTTCACCAGAAACACCCAGCTCCCGAAGTCCGATTGATGCATGCAGTTGCACTACGATTCACTAATAAATGAATGAGAGAGTATATGTTCTAATGCAGCAATTACACAGAGGCGACGACGAGAATGGGTCTCACAAATAGCACCCATGTGAGGAATCTAACCCTTGTATTCAGAATAACGAGCGCACGCCATGCTAGCCAACAATCCCAGATCCGCCATGAAACATATTTGTCACTGTTGCATGTACAAAAGATACATCCAAAGGGAGACAACTCTGTTTAAGCCGAGGATATGCGATGTATTTCTAATTCCTACCTCATGCATATTTGATGGTATACGAACGTTAACATCAAGCGTGCTGTATAAACCACCAGAGCCTTTTGTCACGCTATCGCCATGTCCCAAGATTATTACAGTGATTATATGATGGGCACAACGAGAGCAGGACAGGTGATCATATATATTTAAACTGTTTTGACGCTTGAATATGAATATGCATCAGAATCTTTCCGTGATTTATCATCGGCTTGATGAGGATTTGCATAAATTTCTGTTGTGATTCTAAACATGACTGACTGACATATCAATAGGGCTGCGTGTGTATACCCTGATTTTAGTTCGCCAGAACACGTTTTTTAGTTAACTGAAAAGTTAGCATAGAGTCAATTGTAACGTTACCAGTACCTCCATGCATGTCAACATATTCCAATTGTCGATATGATGTCAAATCACTGGATTGTAAGGTCCAGACTCGATTATTTACAGACCGCCGTCATACAGCTGGAATATTGCCGAGTGCGGCGTTAAACAACAAACAAACAAACCGGAAGTAACCGTTTCATATAAATCATTGTTCCGAAAGTCATAATTCGAATTTCCTGTTAATATCTTATGCCATTCCTTTCTCGTAGAAACAGTTTTTACGCGTGCTGAGTGATGTCTGTTTTGTGATCGTCAGGACATTAACAGCAGACGACGGCCACCATATTGATAATCAAGCAATACCCGATTCTGTGACGGGAAAAACTGGGAACTAAATGTGGTGCCTGGCAACGACTAGGGTGTGGGGGTAAATCAACGTTGTTTTATCACAGTGTCACTCTGGGAGACATCGTTTCTACTGTGTCATCAGATCATTGTAGGTTCATTTAACTCTTGTGTTATTGCTGAAAGCGCGCATCTCTGTTTACGACAATGTTACGACATCAATGGCTGTTGTAAACCCCTCCCCTTTTACGGGAGTAGTTTCACACGCAGTTTCTTGGGCAAAGATCTGAGAATGTTTATGTGGCATCTCTCAAAGCAGTTAATAGCTTTGACGTTACTATAGTAGATGTTGTAATGGCACTGAAGGAGGTCGCATTTCCGGCCGCAGTTCCCGAGAGATCTCGTGTGTCCCGAGAGCATAAATCTCCCTGATGCGTGATCGATTGGATCAAACGAGGCCATTTCTAACCGAACATACTAGTGGGGCCAGTAATTACAGATACTGTACGGCAGACCGAAAATTATTTTTCGATTTAGGAACGTATGCACGCAATTTCTGAACCAATGACGCAAATGCTTCCCTTGGAATCGAACATTGATAGTACAGGTATCAAACTCTTGACCTTAAACAATACATTATCTTAAGAAGGCAAAATATAGTTGCGAGAGTAATTGAAGCTTGATCCCCTGTTAACTAATTTCACGTAAACATGCGGCACGGTAAACCAAAGGTTCACACTTTGGCCTCTTTGGGGAACGAAACTGGGTCCTCGGTGTAAATTCAAAATGTCAACGCCAGAGAATAATCTCTCGGGGTTCCATTGGGCTTAAAAGGAATGCAAATTATACGAATCGATAAAGAAAAATCAGTAATGACGCCAGGTGTGACACCACGAAATTCATACAAAAATACGTGTTTGTTTGTCCCTGAATCCTGCACGTGGCAACGTCACGTAAACAATCGAGTCTAGATCTGGACCAGACAATTCAGTGATCAGCATCACGAACATTCATCCCGTCGTTGTGCGACGCTGCCAACCAAGTCACGAAGCATGACCACCTTAATCCGTCAAACTCCCCCCCCCCCCCCCCCCCCCCCCTCCCCCCATAAAGCTGTCGCAGTGCATAGATAGTCAGTACCCAGTCTATTTCTGAGAACTGATTTTATCCTGTGCTAGTGACTTTCGCTTAATGTCGGCTAAAGAGAATGAGTGTGTACCATGTTTCGATCCAACAAAAACCGCAGTGACCCCAACAAAAGAAAAACATATCGTGTAGACGAAATATTTTCTCATCAATTTCAGAACACTTGCAGAAAAAAGATCAATTTAGTGCAAATCACCTAAGAGTAGTTTGAATTATGGTTGTCCCACCGGAAACCTTTCATCCGTTTATCTTAGCAGCGAACCCAAGTTTAAAACATGTGGACTTGACATAAGTGAGCCTTGGCATTCTTGTGAGGATAATATCACGAGACGAAATCGACATTGGCCGTAACTTATTGCCAGATAATATTATGGTGTTCAACAAGGCAGACATTCGCTGACCTGAATGGCATCTGATGCTGCTGCCGACCCCGAGTGTTGACGAGCAGCAAATACAATACTCTTCTTAAGTCCCCGTAGATGATGTGGAGGGGATTGGGGGGAAACTGTCCTTACAAAAGCATTTGTCTGGAACCTTTCCGTGGACACCGTTTGGAGGAATCGCGTTCCACCTCTTAAGAACTGTTCCATTCATTCTGTCTGAAGGCACACAGTCCTCTGACAAAGGAGAAGAAACGTGCAGTTTCATTTGTGTAATGGCTCTTGTCAAGTGTGATGCCTTATGCTAAACTGGTTTTACGTCTTTACGACACAGCGGTGTAATGAGAACAGGTGTCCTTAGGACTGAATACTGACGGGAATACACCAGTGTTGTTTTGGAACCATTGCATTGCAAAGTTCCAGTTTTAAAGCAAAGCTATAGAAAATAGATAGAAACAAGTTTGATTGTTGATGCAAATATTTTTTTATGATTTCTTTTGTTAAAGATGCATTTCGTTATATATCAAGATGAAAAAATTACTTAAGAAACATGTTGAAACATGAGATTGAAGTGAAGTCTTGTTGGAATCCCTTGACGAAGAGCATCCTAACCTATTGTCTGCGGAGTATATTGGATTGCTGCGCATCTGGTATCAGTCACTCGATGAATGGGTTTTTTTATCTCGCATAAGGTGCAATCAGCTCGCAGCGTGTGTAAATGCACAGGCAGGTTTCTTTAAGCCTTGGTTATCTGATAAAAATGAAACAGCTTCTCTACTATTCCAGCCTCATAAATTCTTTACATGATTGGTTGAGCATTTGTCAATTTCTTGCTCGGTACAATATTGATCCAAGCGTCAGGTATTTCAAGTTACATCTGTTCCCCTAATTAGATAGAACATAAAGACCCTACTAGTCCCCGAACAACAAGACAATTCACTGTATAAGCCTGTCTTACAAAGACTATAGGACCAGCAACTTCCAACACTCAAACCAGCTGTCTTTCAGCAAAACAAGTGTTGCACATCATGACTGTGCAAGGCAGAAGCTTTTAGGTACTGATCAATTATTTACGTGCATTGTTCTGGGGCAGGTCTGGTTTTGAGCATGCGACATGACGACAGCGTCCCAGATCTACACAGCCGGATGAATCATTAATCTTCTCTACTTTCAGGAATCTGGAAGAGGAATACATAGAATATGCCACACGGATTGAGAGGGAAGCATCGTTGTCCGAGCTTAGCGATTCCGGATGTTCACTGTGTCCTATATGCAACAAAAATGAGATCCGACTGAACGAGGATGGGTCCAGAGAAGGTCCAAACGTGTGTGTGGATTGTGAGAAGATCACGTGCCCCGGATGTGGGGAACTCAATACTAGCTTAACCACCAAGGTAAGCAAACCAACATGGCGGCATGTTCAGTCAGCAGGCACCGTTCTCAGCCTGGTGGTGGGTGGGTCTTGGTGGACCTTGTAGGGAATTTTTACACGCCTTATACTGGTGTTTCCGATTTGTTATGCAAATATATCTTGATTTTATTATTTGACCAATAATAACTATCCCTTTAAACCTGTATAATGCCTAGTTTATAAGCACAAGTTTAGTGACAGTGGTGCTAAGGTTTGGCATTTGGTTCAATACTGCAGGAAACCTAGATTCATTTTCCCTGTGAGTGATCATTGGGTTAATGTAAGCCGCTGCATACTGATAGATTACAGCGTTGTCAAGCAGTTGTCAGTATGAAAATAATATCACAATAGTTTTCTTTACATGCTCAGGGGACGCTATTGAATGCACAGTGTCAATATCCAAAGGAAGAAAAGGTCGAAGGTTGTACTCTCGCATTCGTGATCGTGGAGCCTTGAGAACAAGGACTCGCGCGTTTCTATACATTGATTTTTACCCCTTTACATTATATATGTCATCTTTTTCAAATCAACTTTTATTCTTCTCGCAAATTGGATTTCAAATCATTCAGAGAAGATCGTGTAGGAGGTATTGAGTGAACATTTCAATATCATTTTATGAGTCGTCGATGCTCTGAAGCGTCCGGGTATGATGCAGATTCTGAGATATTTTTTGGGACAGCATCATGATTTTTTTAAAAAAAATTGAGAATCCAACCACCGCGATGCGACTGATATATTGATGAGTCGGCAGAAAACAGTAAGTCATCGCTCACCCGGAAATGTCACAAATAGGGACGTTGTTTGCACGTGTGTGTCACGTTACATCTTAACCATCAACTCCAATACATGTCTCCACTTGTCTCGAGTTTTGTTTTGGGAGCCATTTGGATGTAATGTGATCGTGGACAGATAGGGATACATCTGGGTTTAAATGCGTTCAGTGAAGCGACCAACACAGCTGTGCGAGTACAGGTAGCCCAGTACAAGTCAATGAGATATTACATATACATGGTGACAGAAAGCATGTGAAAAACTGCATTTCACTGTAATACTTTCAATGTTAATTCGTTTTGTGCATGTATTGATTTCAGTTGTAGAGCGCTAATATTAACATGATTTTATGACAGCCGTTTATGTTCAGTGTGTGTTACGATGTAAGATAATCTTGGGGATTGAAATTTAGCCATTATTTTGTGTGTGTGTGGTGTGTGTGTGTGTGTGTGTGTGTGTGTGTGTGTGTGTGTGTGTGTGTGTGTGTAGGTGGGTGGGGATGGTGTGTGTGTGTGTTGGGGGGGGTTGTTTTTGCTCTTTGTTTTAGCCATTATGTGTGTGTGTGTGTGTGTGTGTGTGTGTGTGTGTGTGTGTGTGTGTGTGTGTGTGTGTGTGTGTGTGTGTGTGTGTGTGTGTGTGTAGGTGGGTGTAGGTGGGTGTAGGTGGGTGGGGATGGTGTGTGTGTGTGTGTGTTGAGGGGGGGGGGGGGGCTCACACATATCTAATGGTCCGCGATTCATTGTGCAGAGTTTCGTCCCTCTGGCGTGCCAGAATCCTGCCTGAAAGCCGTGACACAACTCATATAGCGACGCGCATATACGTGTGTTTGGCTGCTCGTACCAGTCCGGATTAGTGCAGATTTTATAGTGCTAGCACACTGAGATATATGTACCATGCCGGAGTATAATATGAATACCCCTTTCAGACTCCAAGTTCCTTGTTTAAGCCCATTAAAGCCGAACGCTAGGCAGGGTATCAACAAGTACCATCTTCTAACTTCTTTTGGTATGACGCGGCCGGGGATCGAACCTCGGACCGTATGCTCTCCGGGCGCACGCTGTAACACGGGACCAGCCTTTGTGTGTTCTATAGTTTCCACACTGGTAATCTGATGAAAGGCACCATGTTTCGTGTTTCCTGTAAGAGTAAACTGTGTGGGCGAACGAATAATGTCAGGTGATGCGTCCAGCCTGTACGATGTTTGATCGTAATTGCTCCTTTAGTCACAGTTGTGTCATGCGTATTTTGACAAATACCAATGTTGGCTTGCGCTCGCTTTTGATTATAGGGCCAGTACGCAGCTATTTACAGAAACATTTTAAAGTATTTCTGCATCGAGGGATTTGCAAGGACGATTATTTTTCAATGCAATTCAATA
This sequence comes from Haliotis cracherodii, assembly GCF_022045235.1. Classification (NCBI taxonomy): domain Eukaryota; kingdom Metazoa; phylum Mollusca; class Gastropoda; order Lepetellida; family Haliotidae; genus Haliotis; species Haliotis cracherodii. Next base: position 22,614,324 of record NW_027266319.1, read on the forward strand.
ATGTACCAATTAGCTTACTGGGCTAAATCATTTTAATGAGTGAACGCTTTATAGTTCATTCCCGCATCAAAATAATGAGCACACGCTTTGGTTGTCATGGTAATGACTATATTTTCGTTATAGAGACCGGTTACCTTTATGCGAGTCATATCAAGAGAATACCTTATCAGAGCGTGCCGGGTTTTGTTGACTCAAACCTAGATGCGCATGTTCAGTATGTATGTTGTTTCCTTTGTGTTATCTTACTTCCGGTACGATGACCAGGGTTGGCACTGAATGGAATAGGTTCGATTAAGACAGCACCAAATGAGTTCACAACAGTAAAAGAGGTTCGTTGGTATTTAAGGCAATTTGGCGCAGTAATCGCATCAAACAGTTGTCAAGCTATGTAAATCGGACATCTCTTTCGAAAAAACACCTCAATCAGCGAGAGTGCTTCTCAGCACATAAAACTCCATTATTACACCACAACACGCAAACGCCATCACGCCACTGCCCAAATAGTTACAACAAGCAAATTTGGCGTTTTTAAAGACCGAAAAAACGAATTAGAAAGTTTAATCAAGGTCCGTTGTGTGGAACATCTCGAATCCCATGGCGAATTAGCAGTGGACACATGTAGCACAGACCTTGTATGGCAGCGTGTATGCGCTAGCACAGCAGGGAGGGGGTTAACGATAGTACAGATGATCACTAGGGGCACTCACTATCGATCTTTCACAAAATCGATATGGGCACTTCGTGAAGGGTTTCCATAGCTTGAATTAAAGCAGATTCCCTAACACAGGGCGTTCTGGGAGGTTGTTTATTTCTGCACATTGACAGATTGACTGAAATACGTTGCGAGGTTTGGACTCTACTACTGAGGGTTTCTGTGTGAGGTTACCGCTCTGTTTTGTCTGTTGTTTAAATTGACTGGCAGCCGTTGAAATCTTCCTTTCGGTCTTTGTATGTGTGGGTCACAGTCGTAGTTTTATTTGCCCATGTATTGTAAATAAGGCTCTATTCAAAATATATATACAGTAAACTACGTTTATAACGAACACGCTTATAACGAACTGACGGATATAACGAACATAGTTTGGGTCCAGACCATTTGCTGTTCATGCATGTATATATGCTTTTAACAAACCACGTTTATATCAAACTAAAATCAGTGGTCCCTTTGAGTTCGTTATGACCATAGTTTACTGTATAATTTGATTAATTTATATCCCGTCTGGTGAAGTAAGAGATCTTAAAACACATGTTATTGCTAGTGCGTGTCTTTAAAGCTACAGGGGGCACGGGGGGCCCAGTCGTCTAAGTCGTCTGTGCAGAGTTGCGTCCCTTGGGCACGCCAGTAACCTATGATTGTGGGTTCGAATCCCGGTTCACCCCAATTATGTTTCTACGTTTGTCAGCACCATACCCGTGCTCGTTTCACTGAAGTGGTAAACGCCTGAGACCTGCATCACTTGGGGCTTTCCTCCCACATTAAGCTGACACGCCGTGATATAACTGGAGTACTGTTAAAAGCTGTGTTAAATTCAACTCACTCATTCACTCACTTTAAAGCTACAGAGATGAATAAGTCTGATAGATTATGTAATTATCGTCACTAAATTCCCCCAAGTTGTATTTCATTATAAAACATTATTCTATCATACGATAGAGCGTGATCAAAAATCTCAATTACCATATTGGATCTTTTCTATTTTGTTGTGTAAATCAACACCTAAGTAACGTAATGTTTCGATTAGACTCACCCTTCACCGTATCATTAACGTCGAGTACATTTTCATCATTATTAAATCGATAATCTCATTGAAATGATGTGTTCAGTCTGACAATGTAAGAACGATGTGTTTTATTGTTTGTTTTGACCCGGGGATGTAAGTAATTGCGACATAAATAGATTTTCCTCGTCACTATATTGGCGTTTCGCTAGGCTGGCAACGTTCGGGGTTGTATCAACAATGGCGGCTGGTGGAAGTTCAACGCGTCGCACAAAACAAATCGGCTGAGGAAAATAATCAATAAAAGCAGGAGTACATGTTTGTGTTACAAGGAATTACTGGAACCATCGTGTCCGGTGTATGGCCTGAACTATTAGCACCTTGCACTGTATCTCATGCAGCTGATGGTATAAGCGAACCCGGTGTTCATGTGAAACTTGATGTGTATTTATACCGGCGATGTTTTTATTGGTTACAGAAGTGGTAGAATGTGCATTGTTGGTTGGTTGGTTTTTTTAAGGCCGCACTCCGCATTATTCCAGCTAAATGACGGCGATCTGTAAATAATCGAGTCTGGACCAGACAATCCAGTGATTAATATCATGAGCATCGATCCACGCAATTGGGATCGATGACATGCATCATCCAAGTCAGCGAGCCTGATCACCCGATCCCGTTAGTCGCATTTTACGACAAGCATAGTCGCCTTTTACGCAAGCATAGTCTAGTAGAATATGCATGGTTCATACCGGACTCCGGTCTCTCGAATCTAGCGGGACCGTGTTGTAACGTCGAGTTATCTGTACATTCGAGATAGCGAGGCATTCACAGCCAGAAGAATCAAGTTTGTTTGTTGTTTAACGCCGCAGCCAGCAACATTGGACCAATGTGCCTCAGTCTGTAAATAATCGAGTCTAAACCAGACAATCCAGTGATTGACAATATGAGCATCGATCCACGCAAATAGGATACGATGACGTGCATCAACCAAGTCAGCGAGCCTGACCACCCGATCCCGTTAGTCGCCTCTTAAGACAAGCATAGTCACATTTTAATGCAAGCATGGGTTGCTGAAGACCTATTCTACCCCGGATCTTCACAAGTAACATTTAACTGTAAATGAAAAGAACATTTATTTTCACATGTTTGCGATGACAAAGTTCGTACCGAGTTCAAGGTTCGAAATAGCGCTGTATATATTTTTACCTCGAATTCGAGATGAACGGTCGGAATTATTTCTATTTATATCATGCAGCGGTCGTTGGATGCAGAATAAGTTTGCGATATCGGTACATTGGCTATAACTGATATCGAGATAGCAGGTTTCGACTGCTATTTATACATTGAAACGATTTAGATCGAAATCGAGTGTCTTTAAGTTGATATTGCGTTGAGATTGTGTAACATAATCGCGACAGTGAGTGAGTGAGTGAGTGTGGTTTTACGCCGTTTTTAGTGACAGTCCATCCATATCACGACGCGGGACATCAGAAACGGGCTTCACATTTTTTGTCAGTGTGGTGTCTAAACAAAACCCTGAGTGACACTCCGTTAGTCTCGAAGACCGGATAAATCTATGGATCGTAAGGAATATGGAACTTGATGGTTCTAGCAGAAATTGTGTCTCCGTTATTGGTCATATGGTCTAATATCGATACTCCGTTTGTCTCGAGCTACAGATAATTCGATGGACCGTGAGGAATATATAACGATGGTTCCAGCAGAATTAGCATGGTTTGTCGGGCAAATGGTCTAATATCGATACTACGTTTGTCTCGAGCTACGGATAAGTCGATGAATCGTAAAGAATATGGAGCTTGGTGTTACAAGCAGAATTAGTATCCGTAATCGGCCATGTTGGTCTAATATCGATACTACGTTTGTCTCGAGCTACGGATAAGTCGATGAATCGTAAAGAGTATGGAGCTTGGTGTTACAAGCAGAATTAGTATCCGTAATCGGCCATGTTGGTCTAATATCGATACTGCGCTTGTCTCGAGCCGCGGAAAAATCGAATAAACGAGATTAAATGCATTGCAATATAGGAAACGTGACATGGAACCAAGGATGGGCAATTGCAGGCATACGTCGTGTGTTTTCCCTTAGAAATTAGTATTTATTTTAGACTTATTGATTTTTGTGTATCAACCATGCAACGAACTGACATGAATCATTATTCACGTGTTGGGCTTCACAATAAATTGCATTCACAGGCACATTTGTAGTGTATACCACTCGTATTGAAATTCAAAATTTACACAGGAAAGTATATAACATTGCTCTATGACCATATCGTGTTAATTCATTCATGTACAATAGTGTATCTGTGCAAACCAGATTTCTTTTATCGTACCGCGTGCGTATACGGCTCTTTGATCACAGTATTGCTAAAGACGGAGCCTCAGAACAAATTTGTTTTTGACTTCAATAACCACTAAACTGCGCTAATGCAATGTTCACGCTTGCGATCTAAGGGCTCATAAAGCAGGGCCAATATGTCAGGGAAACCAGTTTGAAAATAAGAGAGGTCCTCTGAGAGCATCCGCTGATTGATTCCTTTATTGGGGTCATTATGATCGATGTATTCTGGAATTATGCATTATGCTTTTTCGCACAACTTCAGAATGCCAAGTTGGCAGGAAATGGTTCGCGTTAAAGACTTAGTCCAGGATGACAAGAATTGACGTTCCTGTAAAACGTTGTCTCGATTCTGAGCAAAAATAGATTGCCCGAGAGATTCGCCATATCCAAGCAATTGTGTGATGTCAAGGGATGTATCAAAGAACAGCAGGTCTATAAAAGTGACAGGGATGATGGCGGATGGAGGAGATGGAGAGGAGGATGGTGACGACAGGGGATGGGTGTCTATATAAAATGGTAGGAGATGGGGTGGGTGATGATGGTTTAGGGTGGTGATTATGGTGGGGTTAGGTAGGAATGTGTGTGTCCGCGTGTATGTTGTTGTTTAACGCCGCACTCAGCAATATTCCAACCATATAACGGCGGTCTGTGAATAATCGAGTCTGGGCCAGACAATCCAGTGATTGACATCATGAAAATTAATTAGGAATCGATATCGTGCAGTGGACCCAGCCTGACCATCCGATCGATTTAGTTGCCTCTAACAAGCATATGTGGCTGAGGACCTATGTTTTTACCTGGAATACGACCGCCTCCGTGGTCTAATGGTAGAGCATCCGCCCGGAGAGCGGAAGGTTCGATCCCCAGCCGCGTCATACCAAAAGACATTAAAAGATGGTACTTGTCGTTACCCCGTCTGGTGCACGGCCTAAAGGGGCTAAAACAAGGACTGGTCGGCTTGGAGTGGGGTATTCTTGTTAAACAGCGGGATGGTATCTCAGTGAGCTAGCACTATAAATCGGCATCAGTCCGGACTAGTACAAGCAGCCACACACACATTCACATACACGTGCATGCACGTCGCTATATAAGTGCAATAATATTAGACGCGACGTTAAACCCCACCTCACCTCACCTCACCTTTACCCGGAATACACACACGTTGGTTCGATAGGAAATGGTAGGGGAGGGTATGGGGAGGGGATTAGGTTTGGTTTAAAGGGGAGGTGTTCTGATAATGATGAGATGAGAGGATGAAGGTGGTGATGAGGGGTGGAGTAATCGGTAGAAAGTGGTCGGATAGTGTGGCGAGCGCAGGGAGTGGGGGAGGGGGGGGGGGGGGGGGGGGTGTGATCAGGGGATGTCACGTTGTCCTCTCCCATTAAACTGACACGCCGTGATATAACTGGCATACTGTTCAAACCCAACTCACTCATTCACTAACTGTTTAGACCCGTGAAGATCCGGGGAAGGTGACCATGCTTGTCGAAAGAGGCGACTAACGGGATCGGGTGATCAGGCTCGCTGTCTTGGTTGATGCATGTCATCGTATCCCAATTACGTGGACCGATGCTCATGATGTCTATCAGTGGATTGTTTGGACCGGACTCGATTATTTACAGACCGCCGTCATATAGCTGTAGTAGTTTGAGTGCGGCGCTAAACAACAAACAAAACAAACTGTTCAAGGGATTGTTAAACCAAACTCACTCACTCGCTCACTCCATCTTTAATCATACCCTTCAAGCATATTTTAACCTGCTTCCCAGACACGTCAATTCCTTGATTCCAGCACAAACTCCAGCATATTAGTGATCAAAGGACATCGTCCAGAGTGAATCAAGCGAGATGCGCTTGGAGAATGCCAGTCGATAAAATACTAAATCCGGAAAGTGCAATAACAATAAGCCATCTTGCGGCTCTGAGGTGTCAATATATGCCAGTTTAAGTACTACTGCTGCAGTCCTCACAAACCGCCCCCTGACAGATCTGGTCCCCGGGGTGGGGCGTCTGAGCTCCCGCTTCTCCGGGGGCCAGTAATAAGTGTATTAGATTAGGTATCATTAGAACTTTTATCACAGCCCCCCCCCTAGGGATTGAGTGACATATATGATAAACCTCAATCAACCATGTCCAGCCGACCAGACGGAACTACCTCGTTGTCTTTACTGATACTGAAGCGGTACGATTAGGATGGGTGTTTTCGCCTTTCATACTTGCACAAATTCAATTTTGTTATCAACAAATGACACTGTAACCCAGGCAACAATTATAATTTTACTAAAAAATCCACTTTGTGTTTGTTTCGTTACGAAGAGAAGAATTGGATGAAACAGATAAGCTTTGTGGTGATATGTGATTTGGGTAAATAAAATCTTGATTGAGTCATTGTAAACATTTGATTGATATATATGTAATAAACAAGATTAGTTTACATGTCTTTTGAGGACATAACCGATGCAAACAAGTTCTGATGAACATTATTTAATTTGCAGTGGTTAACTGGAAACAATTGTGTCTTTTGATCCACCAAGTCATTTCGTTATCTCGGTGCTCGAGCACTGAGGTCCCCCGTTGCACTGTGCACACATTAGCTTCACAACCAGTCTCAAATTCACATCCTTTACCAAATTATTTCATCCACATGTCGTACCCGTTGAACACAGAAGGGGAAGACAAACACTGCTGTGAGAACTTCTGGATGAATCCTTCATCAGCTCAGCTCAACAGGCAGTCAAGGAGGAGAGCCAACATGCATCCGAAAGGTCACGAATTAAAAAAGGGTCGTGAAACTAAATTACGTAAACCCGTTCGTCCGATAAAGTTTCGTAATTCAGTTTGCCTGTGATTGCACGTTTATCTTGGTGTTCGGTCGACGAGGCTTGGCTAACTTGTTTGGAGCTCTCGATTTGGAACAGGGGTGTATCGCCATTGGTCGAGAAACTTTTGTTGAGATAAATTGGCAGTTTAAGATTGAAATGCCTTGAGGGCATTTGGTTAATATCAAGATGGTTGTACTTTCTGTTCATGAATAACAGCGTTCGTTCAAATATGATGGTATATTTGGGGATTATAGACTAGTCCCATTCAATAACTCAAGAGGTTGATATTAAAATAAACAGCAGGTTTACATGTTTTGTTTGTTGCTTAACGCCGCACTCAGCAATATTCCAGCTATATGACGGCGGTCTGTAAATAATCGAGTCTAGACCAGGCAATCCAGAGATTGACACCATGTGCATCGATCCATGCAATTGGGATAGATGACATGCATCAACCAAGTCAGCGAACCTAACCACCCGATCCCGTCAGTCGCCTCTTACGACAAGCATACTCACCTTTAGCGGCAAGCATGGGTTGCTGAAGACCTATTCTACCCCGGATGTTCACGGGTCAGGTTTACATGTGAACTGCACTTGTTGATTATGTGACCTTATATGGACAGTAGCACGACAGGACTGAAACTTTGTAAACATTGACAAACATTGTGTAATACACGTTATTTTCTCGTCAGATTCAAACCCACCGATCCAAGAGAGGGGGCGGGGCACAGATACTCATTTTTATCATAATGTCATTCCGTGATCCTGTACGTGTAGACCGGCGACAACCTTAAATATCCCCTTTTCAAATCCCCTTGGTCGGCCCTTTAGCAGTACGGTATCTAGTGCTGGTTGAATGTACCAGAGGATGTACATCAGTGGAGGCAGGCAATGATTCGGATCGTTACAGCGATGTGTATCCCGCCATGATCAATAGTCATGGGCCAGACCAACATCAGTTCAGAGGACATGTAGTGGGCTGCAAATAATCATTATCATTGGAGGCTGGAGATTTGACTAATAATGTTTGTTGACGGGTAATGGGCAAATGATGCACGCAAAATGATTTACAGGTGATAAGACTGATCATAAAAATAACCAAAATCTTAAATCTTGAGACAGACACAGACACACAAAGCGAAGGGGTGTTTGAGGGGAATAAGTAATGTAATACATGACTATGTATCTTGGTCAATATGGTGTTCATCAATAAGTCATTCGATGCTGGAAGGTGCAATGAGGTAGTGGCCAACTTGGTCATCCTGACTACACACTCCCTAAGCTACAGTATGCAAAGGTTAACGATTTTACATCGGTGCTTCCTTGCTTTAATACGCTACACACTCCCTAAGCTACAGTATGCAAAGGTTAACGATTTTACATCGGTGCTTCCTTGCTTTAATACGCTACACACTCCCTAAGCTATATTAAGCAAAGGTTAACGATGCTAACATCGGTGCTTCCTTGCTTTAATACGCTACACACTCCCTAAGCTATATTAAGCAAAGGTTAACGATGCTAACATCGGTGCTTCCTTGCTTTCAAAAGCTTAACAATCCCTAAGCTGAAGTAAGCAAAGGTTAACGATGCTTATAACCTCGGTGTGCCCGTGCTTTAGTAAGCTACAAACATCGGTAACATCGGTGCTTCCTTGCTTTCAAAAGCTTAACAATACCTGAGCCACAATAAGTAAAGTTAACGATGCTTACGATTGCTTTCACAAGCTACACTCTCCCTAAGCTAAAGTAAGCAAAGGTTAACGATGCTTATAACCTCGGTGTGCCCTCGCTTTTGTAAGCTACAAACTCCCTAAGATAGTGTAAACAAAGGTTAATAATTCTTACATTTCTGCATCCTTGCTTTGATAAAGCTACACACTCCCTAAGCTATATTAAGCAAATATTCACGACTCTCACATCAGTGTTTCCTTGCTTTCAAAAGCTACACAATCCTTCAGCTAAAGTAAGCAAAGGTTAACGATGCTTACATCAGTGTTTCCTTGCTTTCAAAAGCTACACAATCCTTCAGCTAAAGTAAGCAAAGGTTAACGATGCTTACATCAGTGTTTCCTTGCTTTCAAAAGCTACACAATCCTTCAGCTAAAGTAAGCAAAGGTTAACAATGCTTACATCAGTGTTTCCTTGCTTTCAAAAGCTACACAATCCTTCAGCTAAAGTAAGCAAAGGTTAACGATGCTTACATCAGTGTTTCCTTGCTTTCAAAAGCTACACAATCCTTCAGCTAAAGTAAGCAAAGGTTAACGATGCTTATAACCTCGGTGTGTCCTTGCTTTAGTAAGCTACAAACTCCCTAAGGTAGTGTAAACAAAGGTTAGAATTCTTACATTGCCGCATCCTTGCTGTAATAAGCTACACACTCCCTTAGCTAAAGTAAGCAAACGTTAACGACGCTTACATCACTGTGTGGATGACGGGCTTCAGGCCACTTGAGGGTTAATAACACATAATCGGGATGACCATTTGTGAAGTGCCTGCCGGAGGCCATATTGATTAGATTGCGCCATTCCTCTGTAATCCTCCCCTTACAAGCCACATCTCAAACTCAAGCTGCTTTGCAAAGTTTTCACTTTGTTGAGAAGAACGCTGCTACCATGGCAACGGTTGATTCACGTGACGTCAAGCCATCGTACTTCCAAAAGAGTGTGAAACATCAATTCCTCTTTACGGTATTATTGGTCATTTAGTTAAGTCGCCTCGTGTGATTTTATGTCACGGATGTAAAAAGCTGTCACTCTATTAACTGTATGTAGAACACAAGGCCATCTATGCAGATCCTTACATCGTGTATTGGGTCCAAGTATGATTCTTTTTATAGGGCTCGAGTATTTGACCTGAGGATATTGCACCGGAATTGGACCCCTGTATAGGGTCCGAGTAGGGCTTAAGGGTAGGGGTCCAATTGAGGGTTTGCAATTAGGAACCGACCAGTTAGAAGGTTGCGGCTGTGATTTTTCTTTGAGAACGTTTTTCGATCAACATTTTAAGACGTACATGTTTTTTCTCTGAAAAGAGAGCCAAACAATATAAGGGAGACCCGCAACTCATTATTTTCAGAGCAACCTGAATGAAAGATCTTGTGTATGTAAACCGAAGAACATTTTTTTTCAAGCATTTTCGGGAACATTTTCCATTTTCCATAATATTCTAGGGTCCCCCTGAATATCAAATAGTCGCCTCCTTGGGAGTCTCGATTAAAGGACCCATGCCGAGGATGAACTCGAGCACTGAGGCCAAAACCGCAGCCTCCTCAACGACAAAGGAGATTGACATCTGCAGTGCGACATCCCGACTACGCTTGTGGGCGTATTCAGCGTGTCCTCAGGTGTGTGTCGCCTACGTTGATGGCCTGGTAATCATTTTAATACAAGAAAAGGGCAATCTTAACAATTCAATCACACACTGGGACTGCTATTTAGATTTAGTTGGTGTCCTGACAAGTTATTCTGGCTGATTCGCGTCAAACGTGGACTTTGTGAATTCGTCCAGAATGTTTGTCACGTGCACCGTCAACGTGACTGTAAAACCATGGAGAAGAGAATATGCTGACACCACGTTGTCAGGACCACACGCACTGTTTCCAGGTTGTGATATCGATCATATTCACCTGAGAATGTCGTGGTAATCTGACCCGATGACACCAGAGTTGACAGGCGTTGAGAGACGTTGAGAGACGTTGAGAGACATGTTATGTGTGTCTTCCCATTTTCTGTAACGTAACACTTGTGGTGGGATAAACACAGGTATTATCGTGAGTGTTGTGTTATAACAACGTCACGGGTAGAGTATTTAACTTCTGCGTTATGTAATAACAACGTCAGTGGTATAATATTATACGTCTGGGTTAGATTATGATAACGTCAGTGGTAGTGTATGATAACGTCTAGGTTAGGACATATCAACGTCAGTGGCAGAGTATAATAACGTCTGTGTTAGGACATATCAACGTCAGAGGTAGAGTATAATAGCGTCTGTGTTAGGACCTATCAACGTCAGAGGTAGAGTATAATAGCGTCTGTGTTAGGACCTATCAACGTCAGAGGTAGAGTATAATAACGTATGTGTTAGGACCTATCAACGTCAGAGGTAGAGTATAATAGCGTCTGTGTTAGGACATATCAACGTCAGTGTCAGAGTATAATAGCGTCTGTGTTAGGACCTATCAACGTCAGAGGTAGAGTATAACAGCGTCTGTGTCAGGACCTATCAACGTCAGAGGTAGAGTATAATAACGTATGTGTTAGGACACATCAACGTCAGAGGTAGAGTATAATAACGTCTGTGTTAGGACCTATCAACGTCAGTGTTAGGTTATAGCAACGGTGTGTATCAGGGTACAACAATGTTTGCGTAGGTTATCACAACGCATGTGTTAGATTATAAACAACATCTGTGTTGTGATATATCAGTGACTGTGTTAGGTAATTATCAACGTCTATGTTAGGTTCTCTTAACGTTTATGTGAGGTTATAACAACGTATGTGTTTGGGTATAGCGATGTATGTGTTAGGTAATAATCACGTATGTGGTTGGTTATAACAACGAATGTGTTTGGGTATAGCGATGTATGAGTAATAATAACGTATGTGTAAGGTTATTATAAAAACCCGTTAGGATACATTAACGGTTGTGTTAGGTTTAGGCGTGAAACGATACATTTCACAGAACGATCATGAAGATCAGTAAGAAAATGCTTAATAAATAAAATACATGTGTGTGTGTAATCTTAGATATTAACTTCGGCATTTTATAACTCAACATATTATTTGACAAGAAAACATGTGTCCTCTCTATTATATTACTTTATTTCATAGAATGAATTACTTTACAAAAATGATGATGATGATGATGATGGTGGTGATGATGATGATGATGATGACGATGATGATGACGATGGTGATGGCTTTTTACTGCGCCTAATACCCATCTGCTATTTGTTCACTGGCGCTTGTACATAGGATAAAGTTTAAAGTGTCTTGTGTATAGGAATAAAATATACAGGCGTTTTAATCACAAGGATTATTCCAAATATATTCGATATCATCAAGAGACAACGACCTGAATCCTGAATAGGATCGCAATTGTTAGTACAGCTACAATCCTAGGCATTCAACTAAACGTAGATTGAACAGAATAATAATGTCAGTCCGACAACTGGAGAATGCAGCTCACATTAAAACATTACCTTAGAGTATATTTTAATTCCATGAAACCTGATACATCAATTAAAATATACCATTACGTTCCAGCTGAGATCTCGGCGTGGCCCGCTGGTAGTATTTCACATACATAATTAACTGTTCTATTTAGGACTTTTTAACTTTCCATCAGTTCTCCGGGACGTCGTTTGGACTTAATTCCGCTTTGAACAGTATTTCAGTTCTATCACTTAATGTTGGCGTACATCAGACATATTGTCGGAACAGCGTGCACCCACATCAGATGACGTGATGCATCAGCGTGGCATTGTGAAATAGGGTTGGGAGATGTGGTGGGATGACAGGGTGATATGCAAGCTGTCTGGGGGATGATGGTTTTCGATGACGGATTATGCGAAGGTTAACAAAGGGTTGGGAAGAAATTAGGAGTGAGTGAGTGAGTTGGGTTTAACGCCGCATTGAACAGTATTTCAGTTATATCACGGCGTGTCAGCTTAATATGGGAGGAAAGTCCGAAGTGATGTCGTGTATGATGTTTACCACTTTGGTTAAACCCAAGAGCACAGTGCTGACTAACCTAGGATATATTATCAAGGCGAACCGGAACTCCAGCTCACGATCATAGGCTTCTGGCACGCTTAAGGGACGCAACTCATCGCAGGGAATTGCGACGGTTTCGACATCTGGCCATATGTGTCCAACGCGGTAGCGTGATGCACAAAGTCATGCATATTCCACGAGGGGAGTCGGGGTTAGGAGGTGCATTGATTGAGATGGGGGTGGGGGTAGGAGTTAATACCATGAGTGTGCAATTGTGGTCTGGCCTTCAAAAGAGTCGCCCACCCTCACCAACACAGATATATACATTCTCAATACCCACACCTCCAAGTAGTATTCACTATTGAAGTATCGGATAAACAGCTCGTTCTGCAACAAACTACTAGTATCCTATTAATGAATCCTACAAATTATATGCAAATCATTTGATTAATATTGTTTATAGATGTCAAATTTGCCGATGATGGACAATGTACGCTTGTGTCAGACACACTAATTTCCTAATGATGTGACCCATGAAGATTCCGGGTAGAATTGGTCTTCAGGAACCCATGCTTGCCGTAAAAGGTGACTACACCTGTCGTAAAAGGCGACTTACGGGATCGCTGACTTGGTTGATGCATGTCATCGATCCCAATTGCGTGGATCGATGCTTATGACATTATTCACTGGATTGTCTGGTCCAGACTCGAATATTTACAGACCGCCGTCATATAGCTGGAATATTGCTGAGTGCAGCGTTAAACAACCAAACAACCTTATGATGTTCATTACCACGACGTGTGTGGAGGATTACCTTAGTGTGTTATATGAGGCGATAGTGTTAATATCCTCCGGTGCAGGCGGTGCGGATATACACAACACACATTACCATTGTGCTGACATATTCATTAAACCCCTCTCTTGGCGCCGCTATGTACATGAGTTGACCTGTAATTGACACGTAGTGTGATGGGCAGTGTACATGCGCTGACAAGTGCTCGCCCCCGCTGCTGGAGTATCGCGTTCCTGATGGAGAGTTTACAGAGAGGTGAAGGTGGACAGTTGCTGAGTGATCGCTGTGACTACATGTGTCATAGCTGCTATATGCACGTGTAGATCTTGTGTGCACGTGAGTTTTGTGCACGTGCAGGTGCTGTGTAGACGTGAATGTGATGTCTAGACAAGTATTAGGTGTGTAAGTGTATTAGGTGCTTTGTGCACGTGTAGAGGCTGTGTGCACGTGTAGGTGTTGTGTACGCGTGTATGTGTCATGGATAAGTGTATTAGGTGTTCTGTTGACGTGCAGGTGTTGTGTACACGTGTATGTGCCGTGTAGAAGTGTATTAGGTGTATTGTACATGTGCTGTGTATGTGTTGTGTACACGTGTTATTAGTGTTGTGTGCACGTGCAGGTGTTGTGTACGCGAGTATGTGTCATGGATAACTGTATTAGGTGTTCTGTTGACGTGCACGTGTAGATGTCGTGTAGATGTGCCGTATATATGCCTATTAGGTGTATTGTGCACCTGCAGGTGCTGTATAAACGTGTATGTGCTGTGTATAAGTGTATTAGGTGTATTGTTAAGGTGCAGTTTAAACGTGCCTTTGTTGTGTACACGTGTTAGAGGTGCTGTCTGCACGTACAGGTGTTGTGTGCACGTGTTATAGGTGCTGTGTAAACGTGTAGGTGCTGCGTATAAGTGTATTAGGTGTATTGTGAACGTGCAGTATAAACGTATCTTTGTTGTGTACACGTGTTATAGGTGCTATGTGCACGTGTTATAGGTGCTGTGTGCACGTGTTATAGATGCTGTGTGCATGTTGCTTCTGCGACGTACGGATGTAACAAATGATGTGCACGTGCAGGTAGTATGGTGTACAGGTGTAACCTGTGCTATATACACGTGTACTAAGTGATGTGTTCAGGTATAGGGGCTGTCGAGATGAAGAATGGTGGTGGTGTAGTGGGTACAGACTTCGCTAAAGATGTGTGAGTGAGTGAGTATGGTTTTACGCAGCTTTAAGCAATATTCCAGCAATATCACGGCGGGGGACACCAGAAATGGGCTTCACACATTGTACCCATGTCGGGAATCGAACCCGGGTCTTCGGCGTGACTAGCGAACGCTTTAACCACTGGGCTACCCGACCGCCCCTCGATAAAAATGAAGAACAGTAGGGTTTTGTGGTAGTTAAAGCCTTCATCCGGTTTGATCCCACACATTATTACAATACGTGAAATCAAGTCCCTGTATTTCTAGTAAAGACCTGTTAGGAATAATGACAAAAGTAGCGTAAATTGAAAATGTAAATGCAAGAGAAGAACCAGTCTTGATTATCCGCCAAAAGAGATTCCATTTGGCGTACAGGTCAAAATAGCTGTGAAAATTATATGATTGGACCACTGAAAATCAGTGATGACACCAGGTGTTCGCGAAAAGGGTGCGCATATTCCGCCCTTCCGGTAGCACCCGTCATTCACACACTCTGCATTAAATAAACATCCATGAAACATGCTCACTCACTGCCGACAGTTGTTCAAATGTTATTTATGTGTGGTTCCGTTTACAGTAAGGGCGGTGTGTTCAAGATATTTGGACAATGCTTATCTAGTTTATGCATTCCGAATTCCGTATTTTCCGTTTTGAAACGCCACATGCATGTCGGGAAGATCATTTGATAGATGGGAATCTTACACACCACTTCCGTTTAGACTGTATAGACTGGGCTCCTGTCTACCTAACTGCATGAGTTTCTATCGTAGGCTGTGATTGAACGACACTCATTGGTCCTCTCCGAATAAGGAATTCTTTTAGAATTGCTATCGCCAAAATTTAAAACAAAGAACTTTGTTCTCATATTTTCCTCCCAAAACAAACTTTCGAGATGTGGTCATGTCTCCATTCATATTTGAATTCGGAGGAGGGGGCGCTTAACATGTATCTCTGTTACCGGATATGACTTGTACCACATGTTTTGGCCGCCGCGTATTTGCTAAAAGCGCCTTTTCTTCTGAGCGAGTCAATCGTGGACCAAGGTCACAAAAGGCTGAAAGTAACGTGATAATGTGATTTTTTGTTTGTTTGTTTGCTGCTTAACGCCGCACTCAGCAATATTCCAGATATATGAAGGTGGTCTGTAAAGTCTGGACCAGACAATTCAGTGATTGACATCATGAGCATCGATCTACGCTATTGGGATACGATGACATGCATAAACCAAGTCAGCGAGCCTGACCACCCGAGCCCGTTAGTTGCCTCTTACGACAAGCATAGTCGCCCTTTACGGCAAGCATGGGTTCCTGAATACCTATTCTAGGTAGTGATAAATTGAGGCCAGACCGACCTCACCACATACAAATGGTATATAATCAAACTCGTGTGCTTTCTATTAGTGCAACTATTCATGACTTTTAACATGTTGAAGTCACAACCAGATCACAATGGTGTGCAGGAAGCTCTTCTAAAAGAAGAACAATTAAATATATTTCCTAATTCAGTATATTTTTAAAAAAACGGTAAACCAGATTTGCTCTCAATTATGACACTCACTGTTATGGTATTGATTGCGGCAAAAATAACAAACTGAATGTGTTCTTTCAGGGAGAGAAAACATAAGCTTTAGTCAAAAACATATAATGATAGCCAAATGATAACAGTTGATAATAGAACCAGTATATTTACACTTAAATAAAACCGGTTCTGAAATATAACCAATATACCGTGACAGTTCTATAACGTGCGCTGGTTTCCACGAGTTTGAACTGGTCTTGTACAGCAGGGAGAATTCATGATCATCGATAATTCACGACTACAAAATTAATATAAGTGAGTGCTATCAGAGCTACCTGTCAGCGCACCTGTACTGTTTCATTACCTGGTATCGATTCCTTCTGCTTGTGTACTAGAAAAATACGCCTCCACTGGCCCTCAAATAACGGTACATGTGTCTGTGGAAGCTATGGACAATGCATAAAAATAGACTCTTCAGTCCTATCTCACTGTGCAGATGGTGGCAGTGCATTATGTGACCAGTCATGATAAAGCCAAATGTGCTTCTTTGATGAACCTTTCAAGGATATTCTTTCATTATCCCCGTGAACCTCGACGTCAATATATTGACTTCATCGCAAAAATAGTAGTTCCAAAGGTTCACTTGAGGTCATGGTGGAGGTGATTCTGCGTTATTATGCTTGAGTGTAATCCATCAATAACATATTAAACGATTGATGAATTTGTTCACAGGCTCAGGAATGGGTGTGTTTGGTCTGTGAAAAGCGACGACGACTGATAATGAGCACGGGTCTGTGGTACCATGGTTACCACCCGGAAGCAGATCTACCCCTAGAGCGAGAGTTGGAGGATCAACTGGATCCCCGCGAAGAGGTACCTTGCGAAAATATTGCAAACCCCTTTTCTATAAATAGCATTAAAGGCAGTACCCACATAAATTGTCGTGCAAAAAGACACCCATATTTAAAGGTAGCTAAAATTAATCAAACAAGAAATGGTTATTCGATAGTGAGGCATGTGATGCGGGCACGATATTAGATGCATCATATCAATGAGTATCCCACAACAAGGTGCCGTTGTACAAAGCGATCTTAGCGCTAAGGTGATCGTAACTCCCATACCTTAACATAGACTTACTATAGTCGTAGCGCTAAAGTTGTTTGTACCCAGGTCAACCAAGTAAAGTTTTGACAACGTTTGTGATTTTTGGGTGAAATACAATTTTCAGGTATATACTTTCTTACGCCAAACAGTTTATGTTGGGGTGTTATCCCAATTGCATGGATCGATGCTCATGATGTCAATCACTGGTTTGTCTAGTCCGGACTCGATCATTTACAGACCACCGTCATATAGTTGAAATATTGCTGAGTGCGGCGTTAAACAACAAACAAACAACAGAGTGACGAGATTCACTAGTATACTGTAGCACATAAATAAAGAAATTCACAAAATAATCACACGACACGGATTGTTCGCCTACATGTTTCTCGTCACGCCGAAGACCCGGGTTCGATTCCCGACATGGGTACAATGTCTGAAGCCCATTTCTGGTGTCCCCCGCCGTGATATTGCTGGAATATTGCTAAAAGCGGCGTAAAACCACACTCACTCACTCACTCCTACATGTTTCAGCTTTATCTTCAGGGAGAAGATAAGAGAAGACTTCTCCCTGAATATATATATATATGTATACTGTATAGAGTGTTAAGGTATCTTATTTATATACCTCTCCACCTTAACTTGTCTTCTACTTTATTTCTTGATAGTTAGAAGACATTATTTGTATTTTCAATTTCTATAGATTGTGCTATATATGATTTTTAAGTTTTCATCTATTATATTATTATATTGCATGACATATTATTTTATGTCGTTTCAATTCTTCTCGTTTTTACTCTTTCGCACACTCATAGTGCTCATGTTATCGTGATTTTCTGAAAAAATCTTGCACATGCGTTTTTTACGATCCCAATTTTCAGGATTTCATGTCTACGTATGCTGAGGCAGAAAGGGCAATTTTATACCAGGCTCTGCTATCGCCTATGTATCTGTCACCTTCGCACAGGATGGCAAGTAGCGTTTAGACATGACCCCCTCCCTCCCAAATGACCATGTGCTTTACCCCCAGTGGTTAGCCCACGCTGTATCCCCGTGTCACGCCCCCGGGGTCGTGTTTGCAACCTCCGTGTTGGCCCCAAATTGACAGTGTCGAGTGGTGTTCTGTGCAGACCCTGAAACCGCCAACCCTCCAGTCTTTGTGCCATCGAGTTTTATTGTATGTTACCCATTGCCTGAGTGTTTTGAAATCGTCCCATGACCTGAAATACATCCAGTATAAGGAAGATCATAATAATACATTCATTTGTATATCGGACCCGTGAACAAGATCCGGGGTAGAATAGGTCTTCAGCAACCCATGCTGGGTAAAGGGCCGGGATCGGGTGGTCAGGCTTGCTGACTTGGTTGATGCATGTCATCGTATCCCAATTGCCTAGACCGATGCTCATGATGTCAATCACTAGAATGTCTGGTCCAGACAAGATTATTTACAGACCCCCATCATATAGCTGCACTATTGCTGAGTGCGGTGTAAAACAACAAACAACAATACACCATTTGTTTAGCACAGCATACACACATCTCTGTTTTCTGTGCGCTTTTCATGACGATACTGATACTGCTAGAGCTTTCTTTAAGATGGTCAGATTGTGCGTCTATTTGATGACATGAGGCAACGCATTCCATTTGAAGGCTACTGCATATTGAAAGCATCTCTAAAAAAATATTTAAAGTGAATACTGATCAACCTGTTTCCTCATGTGTTTTATTCCACTTTTGTTTTGTGTTAATCATGCGTTCAGGTTCAAACAATACAAAAACAACAAGTAGGTCAAAGTATCCTTATCTGATCGTAGGACTGCCATGACAAGTCGTAATGGACAGTTAGGAAGGGTATTCAAAATCATTGCACATGTAGCAGCCATAAAATGTCCGAGTCCCGTGATGGGATTCGAAACAAGGACCTTCTGATCAGAAGTCGGACACCTTGTCCACATGACCAAAGAGGTTAACCCCGTCAGCAAGCTGGCAAGGTAAGGATGTCATCTGTGGGATGACTCCACGCCCTGCTACATACTCCCCCGTCAACAGAAGGCACGTCCCGGGCCGCATAGTAGGGTACTGAGGCTTATTTTGCTCAAATTAAATATGGACGTGCTCAGCCCCACGGTTAGCGCCAATGTAGCGGCCATGAAATTGCCGAGTCCCGTGATAGGATTCGAAACAAGGACCCTCTGATCAGAAGTCGGACGCCTTGTCCATATGACCATAGAGGTTAACCCCGTCAGCAAGCTGACAAGGTAAGGATGTCATCTGTGGGATGACTCCACGCCATGCTACACACACATCTGGTCTTCGTTATGCAAACATATGTCCAAGGGGTGATCCGGCAGCCTAGAGGTTCAAGAGTTATTTCAACTACATCATTAAGTCTGATCCTCGCAAAGTGGTAGCCGGCGCCATCATGTGTCTATAATAGTATAATACAAAGGTTAACTAAGGTTGCTTTGTGGAACCGGCCATTGTGTTCTTATCGTTTTTATTTGTTGTGTTTGGTTTTAATGTTTTGTGTTTACAGCCAGGCTGACGCTCGTGTCGTTGACAGTAAAATCTTTCAAATAACTTTTAAAACGTTAAAACAACTTCAGTTTGCCAAACGCTACATTTTTTGTAACACAAGCGGTTTTCAGTGTGTCGCCTTGGCATCGATACGAACCATTCGTAACAAGACTGTGTAGTCCATGTTGGTCGTGTTATCAGAGCAGCATGTAAGCATGATTAGTTACCGCCTGTAATCAACATGTATGTGCATTATGGATACATGTTTTAGCGGTGAATGAGTGAATGTGAACGCCACAGTAGGCAGTTTTCCAGCTACGTAACGGCGGGCTTTAAATACTCATGTATGGAGCCGTCTTCGCACGATCCCCACGGGAGACATGTTGTTAT
The DNA here is from genome assembly GCF_022045235.1 of Haliotis cracherodii. NCBI lineage: Eukaryota > Metazoa > Mollusca > Gastropoda > Lepetellida > Haliotidae > Haliotis > Haliotis cracherodii. The sequence goes on from NW_027266319.1 coordinate 22,634,464, forward strand.
CAATGCGACGAGAATAGCCTCGTAAAAGTCTTAAGTTCTTTCAGATTCAACAATAACTAAATCAGAAGCCATTCACGTATTAACACTATCAGAATGTCCCTGATACAATAAACAATGCTCTTATGTCATATCACCAGGCCGGACTATCACATTCTCCCATCAACCTTCCACATTCAATACAAGTACCATCCAAATCTAAAGGATTTACTACCAATTACAACGGAACAACGCCCGTGTTCCTTGTTAAACTCGATGCTTTCATTACGGCAAATCTTTCGCAACGAAATCACGGCCTTTATTGCTTGTTCTAGGGCGTGGACCTTCAGGGATACGAGGTACCGGAAGTAGAGGGCGCTGTAGCACTTCCGCTTGGATACCCGGAAGCTCAACGGATCTCCCAGGGTCCTTCGCCAAGTTTCATGGACGGGGCTCGGGCAATGGACCATAGCCTCCATAGTCAGCATAGTCGTATGTCTGGCTCTCGAATGGACAGCTCGGCAGACTCTCTTAGTCTCAAGGACTCTTCAGTCAGTTCCTTTGAGATTATACCGGCTAAGCCTTCACGATTCAAAGGTTAGTGGTTGTATGTGACGCATGTACTTGTTCTGCGATTCATCAGTTGTAATAGAACCAATCATAGCTCTTACAACGCTTCTCTGTATCAACAATCAATGGATTTTTTTTCTGTGGAAACCTTTTTTTATTAACAAAGGCCTTTGATATTTACTTTAATCGAAAACGTAAATGTTAAATCTATTCCGACTCAGTGCCCAGGGTGTAATGAAGCCACTTTCACGGGTATCTTTGATTCTCTTTATGAAGGTTAGTATTCGACATCTCTCTGTGTGATCATCAATACACACATGATTATTGCCCATCGGCAGGATAGCCTCAGCTGATATTCCTTTTCACAAACAGAAATTATTGAAATGTCCTGGTGACATCTTTTCAATCTTTTTATATAACAAACAGCGCAGTGTCAAACATTCACCTTCGAAATAACAAATTTATGTATATTTCCCTCTTAAATGAAATCTTTATAACCTTAGTTGTTGGCTCATTATGACTGTAGTTTTTAATCAAGCCTGTGGAAAAAATGGATTATTGCGCTAAATGTCAATCAAAATGACAAATTAATCAATCACATTGACGTTAGAACCTGCTTGTGTATTGATTCTGACCGTGGTCTTGGATACCGTTGTAACTATGCTAATGATGGGAAACAACCCACACTCATGAACTATTCCATTCCATCGGCAAAAAGTGAAGATTCAGAGACGTTGTAATATACTAAAAAATATCATTTTGGCACGGCACCAAGAGAAATGTGCTTAAAAAGATAAGGGCGCACCGATTCCTACATATTAATACAGTTATATCTGTCATGCCATAACAGATTAACTGTAGTAATATGAAAGAAACGGGTGTTGCTAAACCCTTTTTAGAAGTATGTAAATGTCTGTTACTATGTAATGTGTTCTGTCACGTTTAGAATTGCTTCATAAAGGAAGCCGCACTATGCTCATGGGTTTCAGCTAACGGTAAACGTCTACGACCTGCATCACTTTGATGTTTGATATTCCATCCACATTACTGACGTAAAGTAACATGTGTATTGCTCTCAGAGACCTTGAACCCGTGAGGATCCGGGTTAGAATAGACCCTCAGCTACCCATGCTTTTCCTAAGAGGCGACTATGCTTGTCGTAAGAGGCGACTAACGGGGTCGGGTGGTCATCCTCGCAAACTTGGTTGAGGCATGTCATCGTGTCCCAATTTCGTTAATCGATGCTCATGATGTCAATCACTGGATTCTCTGGTCCAGACCCGCTTATTTACAGACCGCCGTCATAAAGATTGAATATTGCTGAGCGCGGCGTAAAACAACAAACAACTAAAACAAACCATTAAAGGGACTTTAGCCCCGTTCGTTCACCCACCCTGCCATTCAAAGACACACATGTGAGCGTTTGATGGTTGCAGTTGTTTTGGGATAGGGTTTGGTAAGAGGGTTGGGTAGAGTTGGACTTCCAACAGCGTCTCTGAGTTTTCTTCTAAAAAAGTTGTCCTTTTTGAGAGCGGTAGGGATGCCACAAGACATGCAGTGAATTTTCTCATTCAAAACCTATTTATTTAATTTTCTCCGAACGTCCAAGTCACGTGAGCTGTTTCTTGACGTATTTACCAATCCCCAGTTGAGACACATGTGGGGCAATTGCGAAAAAAACTTGGGGTTGTTTTAATTTGGGTTTCCTTTCCGACAATCGATAGAACCGTCAGTCGGCACAGGGTCGTCAATAGAGGGTCCCTCAAGAAGGCTAAAAGCGTATTATCGCCAGGCTGTACCTCCACTTAAAACAGAGCGCCTGTTTAGTCTAGCTGTGCGTGTTAAAATACAATTCACAAAAGGCTTTATAGGATTGGGGATAGATTTAATAGTAATCCCATCAGTTTATTGTTAATTAGAAACTTCCTGAGTCATGAAACATTCCTTATTTTTCTCTGAACTTATGTTTGACAGTCTCAAAAGTGACTGATTGTTTAATGTTATGTTATACGGTTTATATGTTCCGACAGAAGTTCTATTTTGTGACTCTTTCACATTTTGGAATATTCTGGCGACATGATATGTGAATCTTAATTCCAATTAAATTGTAAAATTCTCTTTATTTTATTTGATTAAGCGTAACATTTTCTTTGGTGTGCTTTCTTATATCTCTAAATAAGTAACATTTGAGCTTTATGCAAGATAATAATAGAACGAGTGATTTAGAAGTATAATATCTTTTGTACTATAAATATTGTAACAATCATAGAACTCATTCTAGACACCGTGTTTCACGCATGCTCTTCTAGCTAAAGCTAAAAGCTATGTCATGCATATCATCCGTATGCTATATCGTCACTCGTGACCAGCCGTTAATTGCCATGATACACCGAGTGGGTTTACGGAACGTGCCGATTGGTCACGAAGGCCGTATGATCGCCCATTTCTTCCCTATAACGGATCTTTACATACACTTTACCATACTTTATACTATTGGTTGATATCATTTTCTGCTTTCTCCTTGCCTCCTAGGCGTCCTATTAACTGTAATGGGGCCATGCGGTGAATATTTTCTATCTAGACTGTTTTTTATTGTCCGTTGCTTCTTCCTACGCTCTGTGCTGTCCATAGGCTTTGTTTGCATGGCATTATGGGACTTGGTTTATACCTTTCATATCTGATTGGCTGGCTGTAGTGTTTGAATAATTTGATTGGGTTAAAAACTTGGAGTCACATGATGAAGATGAATGCTTGTCCAAAGGCGTGATAATTACTTGCAGGCGATTGTACTTCTCGGCATTTGAGGGGGGTATTCTGAGCGCCCAAGTGTGGAATAAATATGACTGGTTGTTTGGAGGTGTTGTCGTCCGAATAGGATGCGATTTGGATTGGAACTGACGCATACTAAACTGCATTTCAAGTATTAATATACATAGTAAACACGGGAACGTGCGTGGAGTTTTAGAAGATTGCGGTAATATCTCAATAGGTATCGCACAAACTGACAGGCAAAAGAAAGTACTGGAATTCACTTGAACATGTGACTTGACCAAAAAATCACAAACGTTATTAAAACGTTACTTGGCTGAAAAAAAGTCTTCGAAACACTGCAAACCGCAATACCTGTATCAAATACAATCCGCTACCAAGACCAGGGCCCACTTGCGCAAAGCGATCATAGGGCTGAGACGATCGTAACTCCAACACATTAACATAAGATCGCTTTGTGCAAGTGGGCCCAGATGAATATTTTCTTTTGCCTCTCAGTTTAGTGTAAACGGCGGGTGTGAAAGCCAGTTCCCTATACTCTGTGTTGAGACATAGGATGATGGTCTTGAGTTTACTCAGATATGTGAGCCTGAAAACTACCACTCATCTCACTACAGGGACACTGTTCTAGCTCACACTCTTACGAAAGTTGGGAGACAACAAAATACGTACCTATTGAGATATCAACGAAATCTTCTAAAAGTCCGCACGCACTCTCCCATGTTTATATTTGTTTATTATGAAATGCAGTTGAACATGTGTCAGTTACAGCCTAAGTCGCATCTCCAAACAACCAGTCATGTCTATCCCCACCTTGACACTCGGACTATCAAACGCCGAGTACGAACTGGTGTACTGAAACCTCGTTCAATAATTCTATTTTTCGGGTGATAGTTAAATAATTTGTCGATTCCTTATTTAGTGTTAATAGAAATAGAAATATTCTACTACTCAAAAGAAGTTAAGGACCACTGCAGTTGCAAGTGTTAAAGACAATCGATGTAATATAATAGATAGTAAACTGCACTAGAATTTACACAGTGGCGTACCGTAAGAAGCAAATTTGCTGAAACTAATTGTTCTAATTACATCACTGCCCAAACATCTTTCCTAATGACCAGGGGCGGTCGGCTAGCCTAGTGGTTAAAGCGTTCGCTCGTCACGCCGAAGACCCGGGTTCGATTCCCGACATGGGTACAATGTGTGAAGCCCATTTCTGGTGTCCCCCGCCGTGATATTGCTGGAATATTGCTAAAAGCGGCGTAAAACCATACTCACTCACTCACTCCTAATGACCAACCTTGCATAATTGGAACCTTCGCTTGAAATATTTCTGAACTTTATCCACTTAAGTGACGAATGAATGTGACTGTAAGTTTTGTTCCCCGTTATATGGACGCCACTTCCGTTGGATATGTTTCATATTTACATTACGATTTTGTAGTGAAGATGCTGACATCTCATACTTAGCATCCCACTTTGATGATAGAGTGCTACGTTCTAGGTAGTTTTACTCATTTATCAAACTCCGTTGTTTGTAGCAAACACGCATGTAAGATTGTCTAGCACACTATATGTTTTTTTTCAGTTGTTTTATATCACTATTCAAGTCATTGGTTTATATAATGTTGCATGGTTAAAACGAGGTAAGAGATCTTTAAGCAGATGTGATAAAGTGTGTATTCTGACCTTCTTGCGAATTCATCTTCTCTGTCATTTAAAGGAATCCATTTGTCAAGATAGCTGGCATCATCTTCATTTTGTATTGGAGTAACTGTATCTAGTTGATCAGGATAATCGCAGCGAATGGTTAAATGGCTATACGATGTTAATAAATGGCTTCCGGAGAGATTGTACATATAGTCACAGAGAAATTAATAACGTATGAGTTCCGACAGGACTAATGTTATTCGTAATTTCTTATCAACGTATCTGAAATCATATAAATATATCAGGCATTAATAAAGGATTTTCATTTATCGCTTCCATTACCCAAATATTCATTTTAAGGTACGTGAATTAAACACTTGTTCAACCATTCGTAAATATTCTGTTGCATTATTATGATCATGATGACAGTGTTTTTTTCAAAATTCATAGTCACAGCTGAATGTTTTTTGCATAAAAAGTTATATTCAAATTACTTTAAGCAGACATGTTTTGCTCCCATCAAACTAATGTAGTCAGTGCAGATATTTTACATTCTCTGTTTAAAACTACAGCAGAACAATATCAATCAAAACCAAACATATATTCATATCGTAATTAATAAAATATTACTATTTATGTAGTATAGATTACAACCGTATTGAGTAGTGCGTCAGGGATTTTCAGATTCATCTAAATAGTTCAGCTATTTTCCTTTTAGATAACCAACATAAAACTGTCGAGCAATCAAACTAATAGCAGCTTGTAGCGCATGTCCTTGTCAAACGCCCCTTAGTCGACCTCGGCTCAGTCTCTCACTCTGGTCTCTTCTTCCTTCCGTATATAAACTTCCACTTCGCTGATTGCTCCTAGCGCCTATACATTCAGCTTTATACGTTCTTATGATAAAAATAAAAAATTGAAGCTTTGAGAAGGTCCCCAAAGGTTTTGAATGAGAAACGCTGTTGGTGTAGTTTAACTCTACCAGTACGCAAACAGTCTCGGTCCTGTTTTCTGCACATGGCTTGGCGCTCTGTTGTTCTGTGGTCAGTTATTGTATTATGCTGTTGTTAAGAAATAAAAGTATTTTATGAAAACATGTAAGTGATTATTCAGTTGAGATGTTGTAACACAATTTAGTCGATGAACAATCACAGATATCGTATGTGCACCTGTGTGTGTAGCTGTTACGAAATTATATAAGGTCAATATTCGTTGTGCAATACCAATTTTGACAAGTTACAGTCGTATATCGCGATACTATTTAAGCAGTTCATCAGGATTGGTTTTTAGACGTCGACTTTTCATATTTGTAACATGAATACATTTATGTAACTCAAAGTAAATGAATATTGTGCTTGCATTCTAAAAAAAAATCGGTCCATTATGAATCGAATCCAAAATGTAACATTTTTCAGATCAATAAAGATTCAATAAATTAAATGATGAATCGGTGACATTGTTCATTTAAAAGCATATATGTTGCCCACTGTATTCAATCAGTTAAGACAGCCTGTGTGTTGTGATGACCATCATAGTAATTCACAGAGTGGTTATTGCACAAGTCTTGGCATTTTGACTCGTGTTCTTTCGGCTGTTTCAGGCACCGGTGGGGTGATGACGAAGAGCGACTCCGATGAGTACTCTGATTATGAGATGGAGGATATTTCAGAGAAGCCCCGCACTGAAGGCACGAGCACTGATGACGCGGGCGACGACTTCTCTTCCATGAGCACATCAATGAGCACCGTAAGTAATGGCGACAGGGGGCCGAAGCCTCGCCGGAAACACAGGCCCAAATCACTTAATCTGTCTCGTTCCCACAGCCTGACGTCATCAGATGACGAAGGTGACGGCGACCAATCAGAACTGGGCACTAATCAAGACTCAGAAGAGGTCGGGAGCATGCGCAGTGATGACACAGATGCAGCATTTGATTTGGGCATGCAAGCGATTCCGGAAATCCCCGACCGAGATCACCCCCCGCCTCTACAAGGTTTAACTGTAGGAGATCCGAATGAGAAAAACTTGAGTAGCCCAACTCCTCCTCGAAGTCCTAGTTGGAGGGAAGGTCTGGAAAGCCCCCCATTTTCACCCAGAAGGAAGGATTCCTACCCTGGTAAAAGAAGAGGGTCGCCTGTTTCACCGAAGGACAAGAGACATCATTTCACCTACAATGATATCTCACCTCCATCCAGACAACTCTCTTTAGATGATCTGTATGCTGACGGACAGGGTGTTAATATGGACCCGCCCCAGCAGACAGTATTATTAGCACAGAAGCCCTCTCCATTGTCACCAGAAGAGATTAAAACCTCATTGGTCACGACATTAGGAGAACCCTTAACCTTTGATGTGTCACCGAGAGAAAAGAAAACCAGTGCTTCCACCCCTCAGGTACGTCATTTCGATGATTCAGACAGCTTAACCGACAGTGCTCCTGTGATGGACCTAGCTACCTATGCTGCCACAATCGCCAGCAGCACAGCGAGTCTCACATCAATGAGCGTGTCTCCTACCAACTTACGCGTCAACACATCCAGCTATGACTCGGAACAGGTCTCCCCAGAATCAATGGACAGCGCGGAATCGCCAACGTCACCGGTATCTCCCGGATATTACGACAATGCAACAACCCCCGAGGAAGAAGTGGAACTGGCAGATCCTTCTACGAAGGCTATTGATTATCAAGGAAGCAAAAGACAGAAGGCGAGGCCCCCTACCACAGACTGGTCCCCTGTCATAGACCTCTCTCCCATCTTGGACGTGTCTCCATCAGTAGAGGAGGCGGAACAGGAAGACATGCTAGCCAAACAGATGGAGGAATTGGAGCGACAGAGGTCCAGGGAGGAAGAACAGGATGAGGCAGATGAAGAAGCTGAGGAACTGATTTGTGCTATTGGTGCTGCTACTGTAGTGCATCCTGTTGAGGAAGAAGAGGAGGAAGACTTTACGTACACAGGTCTCAAGAGATATAACATCATGGAGAATATTAGTATCATAGACGGGAATGGGCAGCCAGTTACTGTTCAGAACGTCAGAGACGAGAATGGCAATGGGAACTATGATGACGGGGATGGAGAAGAGACATGTCATTCTAAAGATGACTTCCCTGTAATGGATTGTACAAGTCTTGCTCAGCCAGTGCCTGCTGCGAGGACAACTATTACATATTCTAAGTCTGGAATAGGGGGTGAATGTGGTCAGGTTAAAACAGTCAGTTCTTCGCGACCACACGTTGAAAATAGCACCACAAGCGAAATAAGGAAAATAAGCGAGGATCTGCAGAACATGCTTAAAACAGGAGCAGCAAACGTGAAGCCTATACCACCACCGAAGCCCAGGAGAAAGCTTCCAGATCCAACTCCAGAGATCTTGGCATCACAAAAAACACCTGCTGGAAAGCCAGTCCCACCACAAAAACCATTAATCCTACCACCGACTGCCAGTAATCTGGCTCTAGTTGATAAAAGTGTATCCAGTTCTCAGGAATCGCTTAAAAGCACAAGCACATCAAATGGCAAAACACTCCCTCGACAGGACTCTACTGAGAGACGAAAGGCAAAGGATCTGAAGGCAAAACCTAATCCTCTCCTTATTCAACACATAGAGTCAGAGGAACAATCCGTCTCACCCCAATATAAGGTTCTTGACTCCCCACCCACACCAGAACAGAAAACCTCAATAAAACGCGAGTTCTCGGAGAGCACCTCTGTGTCCCCCTCATCCTCTCCCGATCACGAACTGTACACATTCCCCTCCCCAGTAACTCCCCCAGATTCGGACTCCTCCCCTCCCAAACCCCACTCCCCCTCCTCCACTGGCACTGACCTGGACGAGGAACTAGCAGCGCAGAAACCAACACGGACGATTTCCTATGGAAGTAGTCTAAGCGATTTGTGCAACCAGAATGTACCAGAGCCAATGGAAGTACCGGAAGTAACAGAAGGCGCATGTGCAGCTCCTCTTCAAGCTGCTCAACAAGAAGCTTCTCCACAAGAGCCACATTTGCCGGAAGTAGTGGCAGAGGTGGAGGAACCTCGCCCAAGTATTCGTGATAAGCTAAAATATTTTGAGGAGGTAAAGAGTGACCTCACCTCTCCACACAGTAGCTCTGCGGTCAGTGTGCTTATCCCTATGTTTATTTCTTTTCTTTTATTTGGAATGAGGACATACCTGATATAAATACGAAAGTGTCGTCCAAGGTTAGATCAGTAATAATGGTAAAACGTGTAAAAAGCGCTGAATCAGTCCAGCTTAATTTCAATTAACATGGCACAATATTTTCAAATGTTTCCAATTTCCCTGTTTGGCTCAAACAAGACACTCTTCCTATGTAAAATACCCAGAACCAGTTTTGTGTTGATCGGTTATATGAACCACGACATGTATGGTCAATTACTCTATGTGTCTTCGTTAATTGATAAGTATATGCATGGACATCAATATTAAAATTAATAATGAATTTTTACTTATTTTACTGCATGGACATATTTCATGGCGACAACCAGAGTATAATGTATGATGAATTCTAATCGACATACATGCCATCCGATTGCTCATCCTATAACATACGCACATCATCGCGTTCGCAAAGGGATGTTGCTGCATCATATTTATACCCACGTGCATCTGCTGCATTTTAGTGCAGTAAACAGCAAATCAAGAATATGTATTCAGGGTAAATGTAATTAAATAATGTTCGAATGAACATTTGAAGATTTCTGATATTTGCAGACATTTTTAATAACATTGAAACTGACCTTTCGCTTGTGGTTTTCGCTAAGCAATTCCATTCAATGCAATATACGCGTTAATGGCCAAAGTATTGTACCGTCTTTCATCCAATGACGATTCTGTGATAGCCAAAGGACCGCGTTGGCGACAATCTTTCGAAAGCAGACAGAGGATAGATTCAATTGCGAACGACAGAAAGAGGTCATACCAAATAAGCCTTGAAATCAAATTAATATTGATTTGTTTTAGAACTCGCACAAAATGTAATCAAAAGATCCACTGGATTTTTTATCGCGCTTCGTGAAATAGATGTTCGTCCTTCAATGCTGGCCCATGGTTAAAAGGTGAATCTTTCCTTTCTACAATTAGATTCTTGTATAGTTTTTCTTACCCGCTGGTTCTGTCTTTTCGGGTTTTAAGAACTCTATTATTGATTTTTGCATTAGGGATAAGACGGTTTCTTTAATCCAACGATCCAGCCTCCTCAACGACAATCTGGATCTTATGGGAAGGCAAATTGCATTACGGTTAAACCACTTCCAACTCTTGAAGCGTTTTATTTTAGTTTGTAACAATGTTTATTTCGCGAACCCCTTTGACATCTCTGTTAATCAGAAGTGCAAAACATTATTTACATTTGATGACATTCTTTGAAGATGTTCATCCTGAAACTGTTTCCTCATCAAAGATGTGCATATAATCCGTGTGGCGTAGATGCTTTATCGTTTTCCTGGGGTCAAAAATACCTACGGTACTTAAATTGTACATTAGGTATCAAAGTATCGTCTCAGATGTGTGTGCAGAACAAATGACAAATAGCATTCTTCTATTGATCGCCATGATGCTGTCGAGGCAAAGCTAACAAACGTCTTTTGGCAGGATGATCATCAATATCCACCATCGTCATGTGTTATGCTGTCATATTGTCCCGTGAAGAAAATACATCACTCATTGCAAATGCCATTTAACTCTCCACTCTTTTAATCAATATGTTCTCTGAACGGAGCATACATGTATACACGGTAAGACGATCTTTGCAGAAAGCTACTGAAAATATATGTTTAATGGATCGGCCATGACGAGCCATGTTGCGAGCTACAACGTCAGTTTGTAGTATTGAAATTCTCCCTTTGTCTTGAAACCAACGTAGATGATAATGACGTAGCGCGTGCCGCCCGCCACCCGAGCAGTGACGTTACAGAGAAAGATGGCGCTTGATCAGAGCATCAAACCTGCAATCACGCTTTTCTAAGAGTCTCATTTCGAATTATTCCCAGTGTCATACACAGACTTAAGTTGCCATGTAGCTCCTCACACATTTCGCATTGATTATATGTAATTACAACCTTAGGGGTTATTTCCATCCGATTTCACCGATTTCTGATCTATGGTCTATACGTTGTTGGTCACGCCCGTCTGCCCAATATGAACAAGACAATTAGCACATAGCCAAACGCTTTGAACTCGAGTGTGACTGACGTCAGTGTTGGCAACACGCACGCGACTCCTCCATCCTATTAACTGTGTAAATAGCATTACTTCTGTCGGCAATGCAATGGTAAATGTGACGACTTCGGACGATTTTTCACGAAATGTGAGTCCTATTCTAGCAGTACTTCGTGTCCCTGTGTTTTATTGCACTATGTGTCTCCTTGTCATGTAAGCTACAGTTTTCACATATTTAGGCGCTTATTCACACAACGTTGACCTTTCACCTACTTTCCTCTCTATCTTTTTATCATCCATTTTCTTTCCTTTCTCTCCTTTTCCCATTTTATCGCATGTTTGAAACGTTCTACGTCCAACACCTTCCGGTCCACCTTGCCAGCACATGCCTCTGTCAGTCTGACCACTCGTGACTTTCCGTGATTTTCCGTGTCATCTAGTGTCCGTTCACCTGTTTGTTCTCCGATCAGAGCTGCAGCATGAAACGAGTACAAAGTTAAAATGCATGTACGATAATCAAACGCAAGTCACTGTTTCACATGTTTCTTTGGCTGACATAAGGAAGGTGTATAAGTGAGTGTGTATAAGTAACATTAATGGAATTTCAGTGGACTATTGTGAAAGTCGATCAACCTTGATGAGTAAATGTATTTATATCGTGAAAAAACAATGCTTAAATCCATAAACCTTTTATTTATTTCTAACATTAATCATAACTTCATCACTCAAATCGTCAGCGCTATATGATCATACATGTGAATGAATTTGAATAATTCCAGATAGCAGCTCGTCCTAAGGAACCTCCTAAGATCGAGCCAAAGAAAGAACCCAAAGAGCTGAAGAGGGAACCAAAAGAGCTGAAAAAAGAACCTAAAGAGCTGAAGAGGGAACTAAAAGAGCCGAAGAGAGAACCTAAGGAGCTGAAGAAGGAACCTAAAGAGGCGAAGAAAGAACCTAAAGAGCCGAAGAAAGAACCTAAAGAGCCAAAGAAGGAACCTAAAGAAAAGAAAGATCCGAAAAAGGTGAGGAGAAAACTGCCACCAATCCCAACGAACGAGGAGCCAGTACTCACACCCAAAGCCAAACTAAAGGGAACCAAGCAAGTTGCCCTCAAAGCCCGCCAAGAACCGCAGAAACCTCCCAAACCACCAAAGCCTTCATCTGATCACAGAAAGTACTCCTCCCAAAGTGATGACTCTATGAATGAAGATGATTTGGAAGTGGCAAGAATAAATAGAATTCCAGAGAAGAAGGTGCTTTCATCGGTCGGCAAGGCCAAGAGCTTTGACATCAGCGAGCGAATGCTGCAGGAGAAGAGGGATACTTTAGTCTCGACTCAAATGAAGCTACAGAGAGCTGGTTCCCTGGGTACCAGTATTCTTCCCAAGGATGAGACTGATGCAATAATTGACTCTTTGATTAATATTTATGGCATTCCTTGTACTGAGGCTATGATATCCTTGAAGAAAAGGCTGCAGGAGGAGCTTAGAAGAGTGACGTTGGATAGGAAACGAAAACTGGAGGAACTGGAAGAGATACGGGCTCTACAGATGCAGATAGGTGCGCTGAAGCTAGAAACTGAACTGATTCAAAGACAGGCGTATCTAGCCAGAAATGGAAAGTTACCTCCTGCTACTACTCAACTGGAGCAGGACTCAAGAAGGAGAGGATTATCCCCTTCGACGTCCTTGACCCCTAGGTCGTCGCCTCAGGTCACGCCTAGGAGGCAGAGACATAAACGCCAGTCCTCGGATCCCATGATAGCGAAGTTTAGTCCTATTAAAGAGGATAAAGACATTGAGGCTGATTTCCAGGCCAAAATGAGTGACAGTGCAGATGCTCGACAGAGTTCAAAGTATTCCACAGATGATAGTTCGCTCTCTGGTCTCAGTGACACTGAAAGCACCAGATCCGAGCCTGTGTCTAATGCAAGATACAAAAAAATTAAACCATCAGCTTATGCACGAATGTTTTATACGGGCAAAACTAACTCCAGTGAAAGACTGCAGCCTGACCAGGGACAATTTAATGGACAAATGCCAATGTCGGTAAGTAGGTCAGAAAGCCAACTGCCCGGAAGTTCAAGGTCGGGGTCAAGGTCAGGCTCAAGAACGCCTACCTATTATTCGGACGATGACGAAGGTAAAATTAAGGAAGAAAAGAAGGCACGGTTACAATACGAGATTGATAAACGAAAGAGGCAGTTAGAGGAAACTGCTAGGTTGAAAACAGAACTGTTAAAATTAGCCCGGGCACGGCAATCAATGGCGCACAGCTATGACGATATACCTGGCCGCTACGGTTCCTCCCCGTATGGCCCCCAAAGACCCATACCTACAGGTATTATCAGACCACTGGACGACGAATCCCGTTACGATAGAGATGACATAGACCCTTACAGGGATCCCCAGGACAGGCGGTCGGGGTATCACTCAAACTACAGCTCCACGGAGTACCTGGCTCATAAGCAAGAGACATCACGCCGACATCGTTCCGACGACGCAGGCATCTACCAAAACTACAGCGATTACGCCGACCCGACGACTTTCTCCCCACCATCCACACTCTCTCGCAGAATGGATTCGTACCCATCTGTTGCTGCAAGGGAGGGTAATGTTCAAGTGAGCGCCAGGGATGCTAGGCTGTCTAGCAGTGTAACGCTACCTGATATGTATTCTAATAGGGCTGATTTAGATTTTGTTCCCACCAGGGATTCAGTATCTTACAACACCTTCTCTGATGCCGAGAGCCCAGCCAGTGACTACACGCCCGCCATGCCACTGCTAGATGACGTCACAGCCAAGTCCAGGAAGATCATCCATGACATTGGAACCGGAAGTAGACCTGTGTCGGCTGAGTTCAACTTCCCTGGAGGGGTAGAAGGTAGGAAGGCAGCGGTTTGGTGGGAGTCGTAAGGTTCTGTTAGTCCTGGTGATAATTGTCAATAATGCTCCCCCTCCCGACTGTTTTGATTGACGGATTTTCATAAGGTTTTACAGTTTCTCTCCATCATGTGTGATTGTGCAGTCATTGTTCCATCGATGTATTCTTCTTTGTGAAAATCATCCCGAATAGTACTTCTTTCAAAATGTTATCCCTAAGATGAACATATTTAATAATCTGACACAACGATATGAGTTATTACATAGTTATTATTAATTTGCCTTGATTGTACATGTACAATTTTTTTCAAATAACGCACACAGTGGAACATTGTGTATCATAATGCTGAAACAAAGACATATATTTCAATAGGACTATAGTTTGTATCATATGTACCAGCGTCATTGTGACCAGGCATTGGAAGACATGTGAACAATGTCATGCCTTTCTGGAATGAGAGGGCGCTCATCCACTTAATTGAAAAGCTTTTTGTGTCCTGTAGCTCAAAAATGAACAATGACAATGTAATCCAGTCGTAAACAATCTGGGTGATCTGCATGTTAATCGGTTTTTTTTGCTTGTTGATAACAACGACGCTAAACACTGTAACCTTGGAATCGATAAGAATACTAAATATAAAACGCCAACGTCAGAGAATATTCTGTCACGATTATCTGCCTATCAGATTCTATTGGGAGGAAAAGGCAAATTGTGACGAATATTATATTAGCATATTTCATGGATGAATTCTCTAGAATTATTACACAAGTCCAACATAAGGCTTTCAAATTAGTAGTAGTTGAGTGAGTGAGTGAGTGGGCTGTGACTGAGTGAGTAAATGAAAGTAGACGTCAATGCCTATCTGATATACTGTGCGTAATTTCGTTTTTAGTAGTGTCGTTTAGTCCTGGTGTAAATTTGTCATGTCCTGAGTCATGTGTCATGCAGACCTGATGAATGCCGTCTACCGGACAGAGAGTGACAACAGCGTGGACGCCGATGAACCAATCATGAAGCACATGACAGAAGGGGGCGTGACCATCCTCAAACAGCTGGACAGGAGGAGGAAGGTACTCGGGTTATATCGATTATAACATGTTTCGAATATCTCAAAGAAGTGGGTGGTAGGGATTGGTAGTATCAGTATATTCGGTTTCATCAACCGACCAAATGACAAATGGTCCCATCCTCTTTTATACAGTGCATTATATCCCCGTTCTATTAACCTGTAGGTCCCTGTTCTATTAACTTGTAGATCCTTGTTCTATTTACTTGTAGATCCTTGTTCTATTAACTTGTAGATCCCCATTCTATTAACTTGTAGATCCCCATTCTATTAACTTGTAGATCCCTGTTCTATTAACTTGTAGATCACCGTTTTATTAACTTGTAGATTCCCGTTCTATTAACGTGTAGATCCCAGTTCTGTTTACTTGTAGATCCCTGTTCTATTAACTTGTAGATCCCCGTTCTATTAACGTGTAGACCCCGTTCTATTAACTTGTAGATCCCTGTTCTTTTAACTTGTAGATCCCATTTCTATTAAGCTGTAGCTTAAGGATAAAATATGATAAAACACCTGTAAATACAACCGATCACGATATATTATTCCGCCAAACTCTCCCCATCACTATGTCGATATGTGCACGGACACAAAACGTACCAGTATTATATCAATACAACTATATGTTACTTTGTACTATGTTGGTCAAGAGATGCAATGGCTCGCTTACGTTCTTCAATTCTAGAGATCGAGGTCATCTTCTAGCAGAGAAGGGAATCATTGGTTTAAGTAGAGATATTGAAATCGGCGTTGCATCCCTGGCTTGTGTTGAAACCTGATAATGGACAGAGTATTGTCACTGACTGTCGGTGTCCGGGAACGATAATGTCACTTGAAACACAGCAGTGACTGCAACAGTGGCTGCTCGGTAGAAACATCTTAGAAACCTGCATGAAAACCTACAAGACTGAAAACTGTTGTCTCGTTCTCGAGAAGCTGACCTTTGAACCTTACAGTAGTACAATTACCAGGTGCCCTTTCGGCATATCTAAATATGGAATTAATAAAAAGAACAAAATTTACGAATAAATGAATGAATTGTGACGGAAGAAAGATAATGCATATTGCGATATATAAATAGCAGAGGAGGATACAGGATTTTATGTAGGACAATCATCACACATGTTTATTATATAGTCGGAATCTTACATTGGACTGCTTTAAGCAGAGATTTCTTAAGATTATAGAAAGGGTTTTGTCGCTAACATTATTGGGGCAATCAAATCTTGAATTCTTAAACACAAGCTCATGATGTAGTCAAAATCGTACAAGGGACTCTAAAAAACGGTATTGACGCTTTTTTATGTGTAGCCAAAATTTGTGTTCTTGATTTCGGGTAGTGCAGGATGGAGTTCTTTTATGGAATTATATCTTCAATGTGTGTATGTAGGGGGTGGGGATGGGGGTAGTGGCAATGCCAGGTGGCGGGGTATCTTGTTAAATGCGTCTGTATTTCAATTCCTCAAAGGTGTTACTGTTTGTTCATGTCACTGTGGGCAGTGTGTGTTGACGCACTTATAAACTGTACGTGCATTTGCAGCCACCACCCCCGGAGCCCATAAAGTACAACTTCCCCACCAAGCGTATCCTGGTGACACGTGACCCCAAGGACCGGTGTGTGACAGGTAGGAAAGGTATGCTGCTATGGCTTTTAGTTGGGCTGTGTGTCGTGTCGTGTCGTGTCGTATTGTCGTGTCGTGGTGTCGAGTCGTGATGTCGTGTCGAACAGTCGTATGTAGGCATGATGTGGTGTGGCTGTAGAATGACGGGGCTGTGCCGCTTGCTAGTGGTGCTAGATAGGCTCTTTAATAGCACTCATAGAGCTGTAGTGATGTGCAGATATACGGAGGTTACACGACTATCTGGAGTAGAATAATTAGTTGCTTGGGTGGCCCAGAGGTCTAAGGCGCTGCACAACAATGCGCAGAGTTCCCCCCCACACACACACACAAACACACATCTACACCCCAACCCCCACCCCACCCCTCCCTTAACGTCCAGGTTCCGCAGATCATAGGGTTTGAATCAAAGGTTCTCCCGATTAAGATCACTGATCCGTCAGCATTAAAACCTATGTCATCGTTGATTACACGTAGGTGATAAACATCGGAGACATGCGTGACTTCGAGCTTGAGTCTCTTTCCCCATACGTTAAACTGACACGCCTTGATATAACTGAATACTGTCACAAAGCAGCGTTAAAACCCAATACACCCACTGGTGTATGTGGCATATTGGAGTATCCATTGTACAATATATACTGAGCAGCAAAAAAGACTATACCTCTAAGTTCATTTTATCACGTTCGATTTACATCTAAAAATATTTTAAGTTAGCGAAAGATTATATTCGAAAGAAGAACTGTACTGGCGCTTAGCCAACACTCAAAGAATACTTCTACGTGGTTTTATTTTCATTTTTTATAGTTTTCAAAAACTTTTAAAAATTAATAAAAAATATCACATTATCCACATCTGTTGATGGGTGTCTTGGACATCTTATCTTATTTATAAAGATTACTTTAACTGTTGCAGAGATGAGTGATGGTTAAATAGACACAATCTAATATAACAAGAGTTATTTTAATTTTCAATCACGTAAAAAAAACAAAAAAACTCGGTATACTTTCTTTTCCATTCATTGTTTTCTCCATTCTATTATAATAAACGCCGAGGACCCATTCGCGACAACGCAGAAGTGGCGTAGCCATGTCAATCTCTGATTACTAAGATAGCGTCTAACAACTCTCATTAGCTTGATACCACCAACCGATCAATATCACTCAACATGACCTCAGCCTTATTTACATTAAAAGGCACGGCCTCGAACGAGAGCCCCTGCTCAACTTTTGATAAGGGTAATCAGATTTATCAGTCTATTTAAATATACACTTGACATATTATGAGAAACAGTTTTGCGTATCATGTCAAGATATTAATATCCCTATCTAAACTTGAGTAGTATATTTATATACCAGAAGACTGATATTAACATAGCTATTTCCTGGAATCTGTCCCTGGGTATACAGAGGGGGAGAAAGTCCGTATGCTACCAGGCTTTGGCACTTCTGTTGGAGACCCGTGAAGATCCGGGGTAGAATAGATCTTCAGCAACCCATGCTTGCCGTAAAATGCGACTATGCTTGTCGTAAGAGGCGACTAACAGGATCGGGTGGTCCGGCTCACTGACTGCATGTCATCGTGTCCAAATTGCGTGGATCGATGTTCACAATGTCAATCCCTGGTTTGTCTAGTTGAGACTCGATTATTTACAGATCGCTCTCATATAGCTGGAATATTGCTGAGTGCGGTTTTAAACAACAAACAAAGCAGTAAAACTTCTGTTTGAGACGGTATTCAAGGCAGGTCGAGAAAAATCATAATCCTAACCAGAACAGAAATCAACATATCAATACTGCATGTTGTCATTTTTATACTATATATCGCAAATCAATCTCAATAGCATGTCATTAATACGTGATGCATGTGTGGTTATTAAAATGTAATGTTTCTGTATCATATTCAATAAATATGACATAACGTCCCAATATCTCACGGGGTGGTCGTGACGCTCGTCACGCCTAACACCCTGGTTCGATTCGCGACATGGGTACAATGTGTGAAGCCCATTTCTGGTGTCCCCCGCCGTGATATTGCTGGAATAAAAAAGCGGCGTAAAACCATACTCACTCCCAATTATCTCACGAATCAATTCATTGCAAATTGTGTTGCAGCAGTCTTGTCACGTGAGGTAGGGACAGTGTGGTAGTCTCGTGGTTAAAACGTTGGCTCACAAAGAATACCTGGAGTTCATCCCCAAACGGGTTAAAAATGCTAAGTTCATTTCTGCTGTCTCACGCCATGAAACTGATGGGATAGAGTGAGTGTGCCGCTTTTAGCAATATTCCAGCAATATTACTGCGGGGGACACCAGAAATGGGCTTCACACATTGTACCCATGTCGGGAATCGAACCCGGGTCTTCGGCGTGACGAGCGGACGCTTTAACCACTAGACTACCCGACCGCCCCTGAAACTGATGGAATACTGTTTACAGGAGCATAAAATTTTACTCATTAACCTGTGGTTAATTTTGATTGAATATTTTTAAAGGTTTATCATTTACTTATTAAAAGAAACACGTGTTTATTTTCATTTCCATTTTAATAAGGTTTCTTATTCGTGTGATGTTCCATTAGTCAGGTTGTGCATTATGACCTAGATATGTAGAAATGCACGTCTGTAATAACTCGTTCACGCCAGTAAAGAGAGTAAGTGAGTTGTTTTCCGCCACCTGTACCAATATACCAGCAATATTCTGGCGGAGGGCGACAGAAACTGGATTCATGGTGTACATGGAATCGAACCCAGGTCTGAGGCGCCGCGAGCGAACACCGCCCCTTAAAGCCAATAAATATGGCTGAGAATGATTAAATGACGATTGACAGATACACAAATTGTTGAACATAAAAATATAGCAGTAGATGTTGAAGTGGATGAGTATGGTTTTAGGTCGCTTTTAGCAATAAACAAGCAATATCACGGCGGGGGACACCAGAAATGGGCTTCACACATTGTACCCATGTCGGGAATCGAACCCGGGTGTTCGGCGTGACGAGCGAACGCTTTAACCACTATGCTACCCGACCGCCCCTGGTAGATAATGAAAAATGTGACATGAACTGATTATTTTTGTATATTAACGTGACAGTGTTAATGTGATGTGTCAGTATTATGTCTGAATGTTACCGTGATAGTGTTTGCCACCGCGGATATCCAAGACGTACATTATCTATGGAGCGAAGTAATGATCTTTACATCTCAACCCCTCCTAATATAGAAATGGAAAACGCTTGTATTACTTTGCCGAGCCGCTAGTCAATTTCTGCTGACGGACCATTTTCTTATTCATCTGAAGTTTCTTCTTCTGATAGAGCGCGTAGCGAATTATGAAGGAAATTGTTTAACTGAGGCATGAAATCACTACTCGCAATTGAGAACCACAATCTCTCTATGATAATACAACATTTACCGCCTCTCATCAACTAGACGCATAATACTATGTGGTAATGTCTTGTTTCGATAACCCCTACCAATCACAAATTGGCAAACTGGTTGTCAGCCTGGTAAATATGCCTGGAGCAAAATAGGTTCCGTTCAATATATTATGAAATGAGATATATTTGGTTTCTAGGCAACGGAATTGGAATGAAGATTGTTGGTGGTAAGCAGATACCTGGCACCAATCAGATTGGAGCATTTGTGACATCAATATACCCTGGTGGAATAGCGGAGCAGCTGCACGGAGAGCTCGAGATAGGTAGGTCGGGGCTGATCCAAGCATGTAGGTCAAGGTCACATTTTGGAGTGTTCTTGAGGAGAAGCATAAGTGTTCTTGTGCCTGATAGAATCAGTCATCCAATCAAAAATACCATTTTCTTCTGGATATTAGTGATTTGTAAACGTTTATTTCTGAGTAGTTAATGAATGTCATGCAAAGCCTTTGATTTGAGAACATGTGTGTGTTCCGGGGAAAATGTAGGTCCCCAGCAACATATATTGTATGCCTTAATAGTTTCAAAAGAGGCGACTGAATGGATCGGTTGGCTAGGCTCCATGACTTGGTTGATGCATGTCATCGTATCCCAATTGCGAGGATGAGTATCGTGATGTTAATCACTGGATTGTCTGGTCTGGACTCCATTATTTACAGACCGCCGTCATATGACTGGAATAGTGACGAGTGTTGTGTTTATTTTCGATATCATAAATTGAAATTATTTATATTTATACACACATCATCTGCATATCTTAATGAAACAAACAATCGATGAATATCACTTAAAAATATAGTCACAAAGGTTCAGTAGTCTTAGACTCTAACAGATATACACCTTGGTGAGGGTTTTTCATTCTCGAAAGGCCAAATCACAAATGAAACAATTTCCACGTTCCAAACATTAGTCTGCAGCAAACACAGAGAACACTTTCATTGTCAAACATTTAAATTGGTAATATCACCGCTGTGATCATATGCTAACTCTGTGTTCAGTTCCTGTGGGGATTCCGGTTTAGAATAGATCTTCAGCAACCTATGCTTGTCGGGAAGAGGCGACCAACGCGATCCGGTATCCCAATTGCGTAGATCGATGTTCACTATGTAAATGTGGATTGTCTGGTTCAGGTTAGATTATTAACAGACCGCCGTCATATAGCTGGAATACTGCTGAGCGTGGCGTGTACAACAAACAAACAAAATATCTAATTTTAGTAACTATGTATATGAATCAAGCATTGAATACACTTAATACACATTGACAGTGACTTAGCTTTGCACAGGGCACTCATTAAAAACCCGAGACTAAAAAATCAAAATGACTACCTGGGAAGGGACATAGTTTCTATTTAACTCATCCAGCTTCACTTATGACTGAAACATATCAGTTTTAAACTGCTGGGCAAAAGAATGGACACACCCGTGACTGATGGTTAACAAACAAGAAATTGTTATTCGATGGTGATGTAATAAGCAGAGTATTTTCCACAGTTTGGGTTGGTTCACAGACATCGGACATGTTCGTAACGTTTGATAACGTTTGTAATTTTGGGTCACATTTTCAAGTGTTTACTTACTTTTGCCGGCTGTTTACAATGCGAAAATTTGATATGATATGCTGATGGCGCTGGTTCTTGTTGCAAACAGGGGACCAGGTGCTGGAGTGGAACGGTATCTCCCTGTCGGGTCGGACATATGAAGACGTGCAGCAGATCATCACCCAGCCTAATGGAGAGATCGAGATGGTCGTCAGACCGTAAGTATTAAAAACATACTTGAAGAATAATGCTGGAGCTACGAGTAATATGGACACTGTGTACTATAGCTTAGGTAACGTGGACACCGTGTGATACAGCTGTAACGTGGACACCGTCTGATAAAGCTGTAAGGCGGACACCATGTAATACACCTAAGGGTAAGGTGGACACCGTGTGATACAGCTGTAACGTGGACACCGTGTGATAAAGCTGTAAGGTGGACACCGTGTTATACACCTGTAACGTGGACACCGTGTGATAAAGCTGTAATGTGGACACCGTGTGATAAAGCTGTAAGGTGCACACCGTGTTATACACCTGTGATGTGGACACCGTGTGAAAAAGCTGTAAGGTGCACACCGTGTGGTAAAGCTGTAAGGTGGACACCGTGTTAAAAACCTGTAATGTGGACACCATGTGATAAAGCTGTAAGGTGGACACCGTGTTATACACCCGTAACGTGGACACCATGTGATAAAGCTGTAAGGTGGACACCGTGTTATACACCTGTAACGTGGACACCATGTAATAAAGCTGTTAGGTGGAAACCGTGTTATACACCTATAATGTGGACACCGTGTGATAAAGCTGGAAGGTGGACACCGTGTTATACACCCGTAACGTGGATACCATGTGAACAGCTAAATGTAAGATGGACACCATGTAATACAGCTAAATGTAAGATGGACACCATGTAATACAGCTAAGGGTAAGATGGACACCATGTAATACAGCTAAGGGTGAGGTGGACACCATGTAATACTGCTAAATGTAAGATGGACACCATGTAATACAGCTAAGGGTGAGGTGGACACCATGTAATACAGCTAAGGGTAAGATGGACACCATGTAATACAGCTAAGTGTAAGGTGGACACCATTTAATACAGCTAAGGGTAAGGTGGACACCATTTAATACAGCTAAGAGTAAGGTGGACACAAAGTAATACAGCTAATTGTAAGATGGACACCATGTAATACAGCTAAATGTAAGATGGACACCATGTAATACAGCTGAGGGTAAGGTGGACACAATGTAATACAGCTAAGGGTGAGGTGGACACCATGTAATACTGCTAAATGTAAGATGGACACCATGTAATACAGCTAAGGGTAAGGTGGACACAAAGTAATACAGCTAATTGTAAGATGGACACCATGTAATACAGCTAAATGTAAGATGGACACCATGTAATACAGCTGAGGGTAGGTGGACACCATGTAGTACAGCTAAATGTAAGATGGACACCATGTAATACAGCTGAGGGTAGGTGGACACCATGTAATACAGCTGAGGGTAAGGTGGACAACATGTGAAACAGCTAAGGGCAAGATGGACACCATGTAGAACAGCTAAATGTAATATGGACACCATGTAGTACAGCTAAATGTACGATGGACACCATGTAATACAGCTAAGGGTAAGGTGGACACAATGTAATACAGCTGAGGGTAAGATGGAAACCATGTAGAACAGCTAAATGTAAGATGGACACCTTGTAAAATACAGCTAAATGTAAGATGGACACCATGTAATACAGCTAAGGGCGAGGTGGGCACCATGTAATACAGCTAAGGGCAAGATGGACACCATGTAATACAGCTAAATGTAAGATGGACACCATGTAATACAGCTAAGGGTGAGGTGGGCACCATGTAATACAGCTAAGGGCAAGGTGGACACCATGTAATACAGCTAAATGTAAGATGGACACCATGTAATTCAGCTAAGGGTGAGGTGGACACCATGTAATACAGCTAAATGTAAGATGGACACCATGTAGAACAGCTAAATGTAGGATGGACACCATGTAATACAGCTAAATGTAAGATGAACACCATGTAATTCAGCTAGGGGTAAGATGACCACCATGTAATACAGCTAAGGGCGAGGTGGACACCATGTAATACAGCTAAGGGCAAGATGGACACCATGTAATACAGCTAAGGGTGAGGTGGACACCATGTTATTCAGCTAGGGGTAAGATGAACACCATGTAATACAGTTAAGGGTGAGGTGGACACCATGTTATAAAGCTAAGGGCAAGATGGACACCATGTAATACAGTTAAGGGTAAGATGAACACCATGTAATACAGCTAAATGTAAGATGGACACCATGTAATACAGCTAAGGGTGAAGTGGACACCATGTAATACAGCTAAGGGTAAGGTGAACACCATGTGATACAGCTAAGGGTAAGATGGACACCATGTAATACCACTCAGGGTAAGGTGAACACCATGTGATACAGCTAAATGTAAGATGGACACCATGTAATACAGCTAAGGGTGAGGTGGACACCATGTAATACCACTCAGGGTAAGGTGAACACCATGTGATACAGGTAAATGAAAGATGGATACTCTGTGATACAGCTAAGGTATTCTGTTCACTCTTCAGACTGTCCAAGCACCGAGGCAGACGGGCAGTTCCGGACCACTGCATGGAGGCCGGAAGTTGTCACTCCTCTTACGACAATCTGGACAGCGAGGAGGAACAAGGTCCGTACTTCCGTCTTCATCTGATAGCATGAGTGGCTAAACAAATTACTTAGTTTTGACTTCCTTCGGAAATCTGCACAAAATATAAATATAATTTGGTTCCACACTTGTTATGTATGTATATAGATCTATACTCGTTTTAATATATTTAATTATCGCATGGAAATATGTCATTATTCTTAGGCTGACCTGTATCTACCCTTCATGATACAGCACAGGCCGTAACTACATATGAAAAACTGTTGTATTCATATCATTCCATCTTACCCACAATGCATAACTTCACCATCACTATTTCCAAGCGTCTGCATTCCCAACATCCCTTTTGACGTCTAGCACGTGCATGCTGCATGACCACATCCTCTTGCATGTACTGTCTTTCTATCTCTATGGAGCACTGCCTACACCAGTTCTCTCCCTTACCCTGCATATGACCACCACACTGGAGAGCAAGGGTATTTGTCAGGTCGATAAGCTCCCCATCTTGAGGAAGGGATTGATCGCATCACCCTGTGTTCCTCATCAAAGTTTCATCTGGATATGTTGCAACTGAATATTGAGCTAACCGTCAAAAATTGAGTAATTCTTTATGATCTCGCTTTTTTATTGGTCGTGATTGGACGGCCAATCAAATGTCAAATGAGTAAAACCAAGACAATACTTCCAAAGCCAAGACACAACGTTCCCTTTGTTAGTGACATACGATATGAATTACGTTTTTTTCTTAGGCCACAAAAAACGTTTTGTTGTTACTCATCTCTTTTGTTTTTTAGAAATGGAGAGGTACCCCAAAATTCAGAATTGAACTGAAATATATAAAACAAAGTAGATATTACGTTGTTTTTTTCTGGCTTTCAATACAAAAATGATGCATTTCATTCAAAGTATGACAAGCAAAATGACAATATCAAAAAGTGAACTGCATGCAAACAGAATTTACCATAAGGATTTCTCATGTATTGAAGAGTCAGACTGGTGTTTTGGGTCTTCGTGATGAAACACAAGGAAAACACACGTAGCCATGTTTTAATATGGTGACATAATGAGCTTATTATGTATAATATGTAGTGCTACCGTCTGAAACCCAGAAACCACCCAAAGCTGCACGGTATTGGCACAGCATAGCACGCATTCTTTCATCGTTAATCAAAATTTTATAAGAATTTATTTGGATAACAAAGTTCCTAAATCTATTATTTACACCAATAGCTCTGTATGGTTATATCTAAAAACATGACAAGGAACCCGAAGATGGAACTATTGGCTATAACAAGCCATTTTATGGGCCCCTGTAAACACGTTGTTATTAATGCGAATAGCTCATCTTGGACAATGATATGTCAAACTGGAGCTGAATATTAAACTCAAGGCTTTATTGAAGGCTTTGATTAAAGCACGTATACATATGACTATTATGCGAATAAGAAATAAGAAAATAATCATGTAAACCGGTGCTGGATATATAACTAAAATATTTTTATTAACAAACCAACTAAGTACAAACCTAGCTCTTGAGTGTGCTTGTATGCGGGCTTGTGGCTGGCGTAGCTAACTTGTGCTGTCTGTTTTGCCAGATTCCCGATACGCATCACGCCACGGAGTCGACCCCCGACAACTGGCGGCCCAGCTGGAGGAGATTCAGGAGACAGGGGGGTCCCCCGAGAACTCCCCCTCCTCTTCCCACCAGGACTTCCTCACCCCAAGCATGTCTTCGCCTTGTAGCACACCACACTCCGATCCCACATCCACCCTCCCTGACAGCAGACAGCGTTCCGCTGCCAATCATTCTGACATGGCGTCTTCTCATGACAGGATTAAAGTGGTTGACGTAGCATCTGACGGCTCCCGGCACCATAGCGACAACGGCCGGACAGCTACACCGTCGGACAGGAGGAGGAGAGGTCGGGACTCCGAGTCGTCGTCGACGGAGAGACGCCGAGTTGTTGAAAGCGACCAGAGCCCGGCGTCCTCAGATCGACACAGACTGGACAGGAGGCGAGAACAGAGTTCCAGTTCTCGATCCAGACACAGGTCAGCAAAAGATCCACCGGTTCCTGTTCCTCGGGACAGACACAGGAACAAAGATGGCGTCGACAGGTCCCCATCTTCAGATCGGCTCAAGGTTTCCCGTGGGTCCGACCCTAATCTCAATCGCTCAAACGGACAGCATTTATCAGACGAGAGCAGTCGGTCTTCCACCCCTTCCTCCAGACGCAGATCCAGAGAGAATGAGTCAACCAGAACCAGTAACCTACGGGGGGATTCATCCGAATCGGAACGTAGATCCTCGTCGGAAATGTTGAAGCTTGAACCAATAAGTGCCCCACCTTCCCGTTCCCCCTCCAAACGCCGTCTGGCGAGCAAGGGAGACAACTCAACTTCACCTGACAGACGTCAGTCCAGTCTGCCTGAGACTTCCGCCCCGACCACCTCCTCCGACCGACATAGAAGCAATAGTCACCCAGAGAACCACTCAGCCCACTCCCACAAAGGACGCAAACACTCCGGCGGACACCGTGACAAGGAAAAGGAAAAGGAAAAAGAAAAAGAAAAAGACGTAAGTTTTTAGCTTGAGTTGTTGTTTACGAGCAGAAAATAGTCCAAGGCTTCGCTGCGCAAATCGATGGGAGCGCTACGACTGTCGTAAGTCTATGTTAAAGTGTGGGAGTTACGATCGTCTTATCTCAACAATCGCAAATTATTTTTTTCCAAGTTTGGTCCATTCTCCAGAAAACAATTCTTAAGATAAAATATACCCTTGTTGCATTGAGGATGAAATCATCTCCTGAATAAAGCATGTAATTAAAGAACGAACCAGCTCCACCATAACCCCAAAACATCCTTATGGATGAGTGAATCTTGGACTTCACAGAACAGTGTCTCTAAAAAGGTATTGTCCAAAAAAATAACTTGAAAAAATTATTATTGATAACACACACACACACACACACACACACACACACACAGAATATCAAATGGTCGGTTCCTAATTATATCATGATCGTGATGCAAGCGATCTCACCATGTAATATATATGTTGTGTAATATTTGTTGTTAACAGGCAGTCGTTTATGTTTGCTGGAGGTCTGGACGATAAACCTGTAATTGTTAACAGTGGTTGTTTGGGGTTTTATGATTGAATTGTGTAATTGTTAATTCCACTCTTTCAGGAGTCCTCGCCATCAAACAATGGAGTAGGGGACATTCAGGTAAACGCCAGATATACTTAATGAGAACTTTGTGTATATGTCAATCTGCATGCAACCTAGGCTTGTCGTATGAGGCGACTAATGGGATCGGGTGGTTTGACTCGCTGACTTGATTGATGGATGTCAGTGTATCCCAATTGCATGGATCGATGTTCATGGTGTAAATCACTGGATTGTCTGGTCCAGACTCGATTATATACAGACCGCCTGAACTATTGCTGAGTGCAGCGTTAAACAACAAACAAACAATCTGCATTCTGGGATTTGAAAGCATTGAAACAAATATTTCTAATACATTCTGATGAGTAGTTAACCTTTTTACTATAGAACATATTTGTCCACGGTGAAATGAGCGTGTTTAATGTATAATAACTTTTAAGTGACATTTTGTGTAACGTGTCTGAAAAATACATCACAATTTCACAAGTACTAAGTGTGAATTTAATTTTCATGTTTTTAGATTCAAGTTGTTTTGAAATGTAATTAAGGCGGGGTTTTTTCTCTCCTAGCTACAAATAAGTCAAGATGACTTCGACAACACGCTCAACGTACACGTGATCCAGTCCCGCAATCTCAGACCACGTGACATCAACGGCCTATCAGATCCATTCGTCAAAGTCTACCTTCTTCCTGGTCGCGGGTAAGGTCTCCGGTTCAGTTTTCTCATCATGGCCTTGGCTGAGGCTTCAGTTGTGTGGCATTCCCAAAAATCAATAATATTTTGTGCTTGTCCCGTGATGGCAATGTGTAATATCATTCGCGTAGCACATTTGTAGAAGCAATACCAACGCAGATAACATTACTGTCCATTTATTGTCATCAAAATGGGATGAGATATCAACGTCAAGTATCCTCTCTTTAAGGATATATGTTAAGGAAATTATCGATTTTGAAGCATTCTATGACCACGTTTATGTACATCACAATTATTTAAGGATATACGTTTTAATCATCATTCATCTTCCTGGCCATATTTGCCACGGGACTCATTACTCAAACGAAATAAGGCTTCCTCAATACCCACGTGTTCTTGTTCGTCATGTGTCCAGTAAAGAATGCTTCCTCCAGGGTGCCATTTAGCTATTTATATTAAAGTTAATGTATTTATCATTCTTTTCAATCTCATGGGTACAAGGATTTACGAGCGACTTTTGGGGGGAAATGTAACTGTTGCAATAGGATTTACGAGCGACTTTGAGGGGGAAATGTAACTGTTGCAATAGTATCAGAAGGGAAAGCACAACACATATCGCAATACTGGAGCATCAGACGTATCAGTACAAGAGCAACAACACTCAGTAGTGGAAGCATAAACCGTCTTAGTAGTGGAAGCAAAATATATCTCAGGAGTGGAAGCATAACACGTCTTAGTAGTGGTAGCATAATATATCTCAGTTGTGGAAGCATAACGCGCAGTAGTAGTGGAAGCATAATATATCTCAGTAGTGGAAGCATAACACGTCTCAGTGGTGGAAGCATAATATATCTCAGTAGTGGAAGCATAACACGTCTTAGTAGAGGAAGCATAACGTGCAGCAGTAGTGGGAGCATAACACGTCTCATTAGAAGAACCATAACATGTCTCTGTAGAGGAACCGTAACAAGTCTAAGTAGTGGAAGCATAACACGTCTCAGTTGTGGAAGCATAATATGTCTCAGTAGAGGAAGCAGAGTGCGTCTCAGTAGTTGGAAGCATAATGCGTGTCGGTTGGGGAAGCATAACATGCAAAAGTAAAATGCAAATCTCAGTAAAGAAAGCATTAAGTATGATTGAAGGAAGCATACGTTTTCTCTCCCGCCGCTGCCACATTACTTCTTGTCCTGGCATTATCGGTGCTGAGACCTAAGGCTTTTGACAACGAAGCGAAACAACTAAAAACGTTGCCCTGCAGTCCGCGGTATAACGGGACGGTCACCTGGTACATCGCACTTCGGCAGTTGAAGCACCTGTTTCATGTTCCAGCCAAGAGAACAAGCGTCGTACCCGTCACATCTCGCGGACGTTGAACCCGGAGTGGCACCAGACGTTGATGTTCCAGAACGTGGCCCGGGGGGAGCTGCTGAACAAAGTGCTTGAGATCACGCTGTGGGACTACGACAGGTTCAAGACCAATGACTTCCTTGGGGAACTCATCCTGGAGCTGTCAGGTCAGTGTAGTTTCACGGTGTGGGTAGTTAGTGTAACAGAATGTCAATGTGTGGTTGGCTGTTTGATGAAGAAAAGAGGCACTGTTCAATAGCGAGATATGAGTTCAAATACGTCTGAGGCTTTTCATTTCACATGTGTTAGTGAGTGAGTGAATTGAGTTCAACGCCGCTATGAAAATTATTCCAGTTATTGTCAACTTAATGTGGGAGGAAAGCCTGAATGGATGCCGGTCTCAAACGTCTTCCGCTTTGGTGAAGCCCACGAGCAAGGGTATGCTGCTGACAAACATAGAAACACACTCGGGTCGAATCAGGATTCGAACCCACAACCATAGCTTTCTGGTGTTCCAAAGGGACGCTACACTGCAAAGCGAATTGTATGTTAGACCACAATGTTCCCAACGTATAATTAGTGGAGAAGATGGCCATGTCCTCTGCAGCTTGACGAAGTTTGGTTTGTTTGTTGTTTAACGCCGCACTCAGCAATATTCCAGCTATATGACGGCGGTCTATAAATAATCAAGTCTAGACCAGACAATCCAGTGATGGACATCATGAGCATCGATCTACGCAATTGGGGTACGATGACTTGCATGAAACAAGTCAGCGAGCCTAGTCACCCGATCCCGTTAGTCGCCTTTTTCGACAAGCATGGGTTGCTGAAGACCTATTCCACCCTGGTATTTTAAGGTCAGGGTCTTGTACTGAAATCTGAGCTGCTGCTGGGAGCCAGTGCAGATCGATAAGCACAGATGTTATATGCGCTGGCTTTTTGGTTTTTGACACAATCCTTGCAGCAGCGTTATAAATACGTGGTAGTCTGCTTAACTGCTTAACTGCTTAACTGTTACAATGTAAACTATTGCAGTAGTCGAGTCTTGTGAGCACAAGGCTTCTGACAAGCACAAGTGTTGCATCAACTGAAAGTAGGTGTCTGATTGCTAAGTTCTTTCTAAAACTGAAATGGTATGTTCAGAGTGAGTGTATTCGTCCAAGTACATACTAACCTGCTGTCCCTTGGTCCACAGAGGAGGGTTTCCTTGACAACAAACCACACTGGTACCCTCTAAGAGATCACGTGGCTTGTGCCAGTTTTGAGCTGCCCAAATCGAGTGTCCCTCCTCCCTACCATTCCATTGATGCCATAGAACCACAGGAGCCGCCACAAGAACTGTCAAAACCCAGTAAGAGAAGCAACGGACGCTCAAAGGTAAGACCATTTCTGTTGTTTGTTTGTTTGTTTGCTTGTTTGTTGTTGAACGCCGCTCCCAGCAGTATTCCAGCTATATGACAGCGGTCTGTCAGTAATCAAGTCTCGGTCAGACAATCCAATGATTGATGTCATGAGCATCGATCCACACATTTAGGATACGAACCTCACCGAGCATGACCCACCGATCCATTTAGTCGCCACTTACGACCAGCATAGGTTGCTAGGGACTTACATTCTTACCCAGAATTCCCACGGGTGACTCTTTCTATAACGTAAACGACTTGATTGTGACATGGGGCCACACTTATGATTTGTGGATTTATAGCAAAAATTCGGTTCGTTTCATTAAAGCGAAACCAGGTCACATCTGAAAATAGTTACTAAATAACCTTGACCAGTAAAGAATATGTTCCAAACTCACGTCTCATTAACAAATAACTGTCCAGACTTGACGAGTTTCCAATGTATTTAATGAAAATACTTCTTCAGAAATATACCTTCTTAGTTGGGGCTTGGTTCTGACAAAGTATACAAAGTAACTGTATATGTAAGATCAATGCTAGAGAATAACCAGTCTCGATTTTCCAACGAAACAGATTCCATTGGATGAAAAGGGGTACATGACGGAGAATTTATAAAGAGGTCACTGAAACTTAGTGATGCCACCAGGTGTTCGCGAAAAGCCGAATCACGGCCTGTCCTTCTGATAGACATATTTATTGTTGTTGTAGAAACACGGATCCGGGGATCACCATGGATCCGACTCGCAGATGGGACCCAGGAGGAGATCCCTGGGGACACTTAATGATGACCCACAAGAAAGTCAAGGTGAGAGATCATAGTTCAGCGTGTGATAGAATGACTTGTTAGTAAAAGAATTAAATCTAGAAGCCAAGTCGGCAATATTTCAGCCATACTGTGAGCGGAACTAATTAGATATTTGTACTTCATAAAACCCTTTTACTCAAAGGACCCGTGAAGATCCGGGGTAGAATCGGTCTTCAGAAACCCATGCTTGCCGTAAAAGGCTACTCTGCTTGTCGTGAGAGGCGACTAACGGGTTCGGGTGGTCAGGCTGGCTGACATGTTCATGATGTCAGTCACTGGATTGTTTGGCCCAGACGCGATTATTTACAGACCGCCGTCATATAGCTGGAATATTGTTAAACAACAAACAAACTTAGGTCAAAGGTTTATATCAATTAATGAAATGTTATCATTTTCTATTTATATCCAAACATGTTGATGTTATTACTCCAGTTCATGTCCGTGAAAAAAACCTTTTATTATAATAATAATAATAATAACAATAATAATATGGCTATGTGGATCAAGCAAAAAGACATTCTTCTGCGCACGCAAATTCGGAATGACCTCTTGTGATTCCATTTAATAGTACCATACAATTGTCATCACCAGTGAACCATATTGAAATATTAAGGATTTGACATTATAAAGAATAAAGTCCAAATTATCTAACATATGCCTTGTCCACAGCGCCGTCACCAAGACATCATCGCAAGGCTGCTTCCGCTACGTCATCTCCGGTTCCTAAACGACGGTCACGTGACTCGAAATCTCCGAACAACCGCTCAAATGGTAAACGTAAGAAACGATTTATTTATTGCATCTATATACGCATGCGCCAAGAGGAACATGTTGTAATTTGGAGGTATTATCATGTCGGTCTTACTTTGGTATGAGTGAGTGAGTGAGTGAGTGAGCGAGTGTTTATTGTTTATCGCCGAATTAGTCATTTTCGTCATATTCGTCTGAGCATTATATTCAAATTTCTGAAACACATCTTAACGAATGTAGTTATGGATAAATATGTATGTTTGTGTGGTTGAGTCATCGTTGAGGATTTGTCGGACGCTTCGAGCAAATGCCGATTGTCTTTCCAAACGGGGAGTCCTAAATCAAGTCTTTTGACTAAATTATGTTTATGTATTTTCAGGTGTTCCACATAGGTGGTAAGTTTGCCTCAATCATTTTCATATCATCAACAAATAGTTATCCAAACAATCAGTGTAGGTAAGAATCACATGACAAGTAAACCAGATTTTGGCATGTTATTTTTAGCGTCTTACAAAAACACGTATTATCGTTTGATAACACTACGGAGTCTGTGACACAAGGTATGTTTCCATTTAAATGGTTTTTTCCCTGAACTGCGATATTCTCGGGTTTCAAGTTGTTCAAACGGTTCTTCAGTGGATATATCAAGTGGAGGCTTAATGATCAGTTTTATTACAAAGATGCTTCCAAGTTTTACACATTTAATCAATTACAATGCCTAGACCTGGACGAGAATTTGTCGACATACTTGAAAACCTTGGATGACTAGGGGATCGGGTGATGAGACTCACTGACTTGGTTGATGCATATCATCGTATCCCAACTGCATAGTTCGATGCTCATGATGTCAATCATTGGATTGTCTGGTCTCGAGTATTCACAGACTGTCATCATGTAGCTGAAACAATGCTGTGTCCGGCGTTAAACAACAATCAAACAAGGTCGGCCCACACTGAAACAGCGGTACGCGTCAGCAAGAACAAATAGCGACACTACAGTAGGGATATCACAGCATTTCAATGTTTTCAGTGTTACCGCAGATCCACCGCATAAACCATTTGTAAACTAAACTATACTTTTCTTTACTTATCACGTGTGCGCTTTGATTTGGAACAAACAGTAACACTTTCTAAATGGACATTCGGGTCACACGGGTTTTTTTCAATATGGCTTCCATTCAGTGCTGGCAAAAGATAACCATTGGGATCGAGACGATACGAGACGAGTAATGGAAACATATTTTGTGTTATTGGAATCTGAAGTGTTGCAATACACATATATCTTGACATTGAAGTTTGCCACCTCTCACCTCCACGCAATGCCACCATAAGCTGGCTTCGTAAGGGACCAGTCATTTATCATAGTGGGGAGGGGGATTTTTTTCAATGAACGATTCTGTTAAATGACCGGTCCCTTCGTCTTTTTATCCTCTTCCGGTAAGTTATCTACAACGTGTCTTGTCAATTGATTTATGGTATCTTAATTGAAATGTCCAATATGCAGATGAGGTAGATTTCTGCAATGCCCACATCATTCATTGCTCATCATATAACTCAATCGACAGGATCGATTAAGAAATTTGAATTTGGACTTATACGTTTGAAAGAATAATCGCACAATGGTATTTTCTGAAATAATTTCCTTTTTAAATAAATTTGTATTTAATACAGTCTTCGCACGTGTTGCAGTGAGGAATCAACAAGTCCTGTTTACGTGGAAATTGAAAGTATACCCGCTAAGATTGACTAAATAAATACTTGTGAAACTTGAGTTGTTGGTAAGAAGGCATTCCTAAGCATGGCTTTGCTTTGTGGGGAATGACTCCTAGATCTAGACCTACTGTTTCTGTGTCCGCTTCACACTGACATATGCACACATATAACGTGCCCTTGTTATTTGTGTATAAACAGTTATTTGTTTCTCATATGTGTATACCTCTGAAGTATGAGTGTATTGTCAAATGTATCTCTGTTCTCATTAAAACAATATCATAAAAAAACGAAACAGGTCGCATGTCAATTGTAAATGTTAAGATTGACTGTAATATGTACACCACAGCCCACGGCAGAAGGTGAAGTGTAACATTAACGAGCTATTAAACTCATAGATGGTGTACACAACCTGACCGTAATTTCATACCACACATAGTTAATTATAGGCTTCTTTTCATGCTTTTTTTTAAATAATTATTTGGCCAACGGATTG
Source organism: Haliotis cracherodii (assembly GCF_022045235.1). Taxonomy (NCBI): domain Eukaryota; kingdom Metazoa; phylum Mollusca; class Gastropoda; order Lepetellida; family Haliotidae; genus Haliotis; species Haliotis cracherodii. The sequence goes on from NW_027266319.1 coordinate 22,669,222, forward strand.
TTTGTAAACAGAAGCGTAAGTTTTTTAAGGAAGCTTTAAAAACATTAAGGAAAGAATGTATTCTACTGCTTTGATGGTTTGCCATTACCTTTATCAGGTAACAGTCGGTAAGAAGCTAAAAAGGAAAACTAATATTTCTATTCAACAACAAAATTTAATTTGGGTTGCGCGGGTCCATAAACCAATCATTCAAAATATACTGCCTGGCAAAAGAAAGTATACACTTTAAATTTGGACTTGACCACGAGTTACAAACGTTATCAAAACGTTACTAGGCTGAAAAAAGTCGCTGCAACATTGCAGACCTTAGGTAAAAAAAACATTACAATAATAACCTTTTCACATACATCACAAACGATTGGATCGATGCTCATGGTGTCAATCACTGGATTGTCTGGTCCAGACTCAATTATTTACAGACCGCCGTCATGTAGTTGGAATATTGCTGAGTGCGGCGTTAAACAACAAATAAACAAACAAACAAACAACATCACAAGCGAAAAACATTTCATGTTTCTTTCATTTTTAGCCACCATTAAATTTTTGGTGTGTACATTTTGCCCGGCAGTTTGATATAAGACGCCATAAGGCCAAGATTAGAATCGAGGCGAACTTGCGTGCTGCAAAAGTGCTTCTCAAAAGGGAGAAGTTTGAAATTGATTACAATGTCTTTTCTCTGGATCTTCACATGCATACCTGCATACTTTTTTTTCTTTTCTTTTTTTTTTGGATACCTGTATACTGTTTCTTTATATAACGTGTTTCAATCTTATCAAAAGATACGCTCATGGTCCTCTCCACACATCCCTGGCTAAAATCTTCTGCGAAATAGTACGATGTGCAGCCAATTATATGAAAAGAATTACTTTGCTGTTCAATTTAAATTTAATAATACAAAATATACTATGGTATAGATTTCGGCTTGGCAGAGAATGGTAAAATTAAACATCGGTTCTGCGAAACTTAATGTCCCAGTTAGCGCCGTTTGTGTACAGCAATGTATTATTGAAATGATTTGTTAAGAGAGCTCCCAGAATCTTCACCAGTCTCTGACAAACCTTTTGGTTTCTAGGAAACATAGTTTTTTGGAGAGACTGATTACCGCCAGTTTGTGCGTGATTGCGGACTCTCCGGCATTGACTCGGCGTCTTGATGAACAACGCGTCCATTATTAAGACATGCGGCTGTATTAAACTGCTTAACTCGCTCTCTGCTCACAATTACTGAAACCAAAATCCTAAATAATGTAAAGAAATGCTGTTTCCTTTCAAAGTGCAATAATCAATTTGATGGACTGTTTATTCACTTGTCATAATTACACACGATCGATAGGGAGAAGGCACCAATTCCCCGACAGAAATAATTCATGTTCTAAAGTAGACCCTCGTTAACTCGAAGTAGGTGCCATCGAAAAGACATCGAGTTATCCATAGTGTAGACTTGTAGATAAAATTGTAGGTTCGATTCCTAGATTAACCCTTATTATGTCTCTAGGTTTCAGTACTGGGTTTCAGTAATGTGGTAAACGTCTAAGACCTGCATCACTTAGAGCGTTCGCTGAAATACTATTAAAAGCTGAAATACTAAATTTATTAAAAGCCGCCGACCTCACTCACTATTATCTACCAAGACCGTGCTATATCGTTATATATTCTTGAAGAGTTTGTCGAGTTCGAGTTAACGGCTGTAACGATCCACTGCATTGCTCTAGCGTCGAGATACTTCATGTTGCGATGTTAGCATCAAAAGTTATCATATCGAGACGACTACACTAGGGACCATTACTGTTTTGGGGGATATTTTTTATGAAATGGTGTGCTCAGTCTTCACTACGAAAAAATATCCCCAAAATATCCGTGATCCCTAACGCTTTTGTTCAGTAGATATGTTAAGTATAGGCTTTATACTGTGAAAGTTAATTGTTAAATGCTCGTTCCTATTAAAATCCATAAAGAACATTGTGGCCCCTGAAAACAAGAATAAAAAGCGACAAAACCCTTTTCATGATCATAAGAAATATCTGCTAAAAGCAGTGTCTATAGTACGATTGCGCAAAATGCAAAATGCCAAATTAACCAAAGCAAGACAATACGACCACGCCATGTCGTGTTGTAAAACGTTTTTGTTTTGTCCTTTCCAGGATTCCATACATATGTCGTGTTTTATGAGAAATACTATGTATCGCACCGCGACTTTACATTCTAGATGCGCATTGTGATAAGCTATATTCACTACATCGACCCTGTACCAAGTACCGTTAGGTTAGGCCACGTCAAATTCAATATTTGTTCCTCATATACGATATCTACGGTATCTGTTCAAGTATACAAACGATGGAGTGAGTGAGTGAGTTGGGTTTAACGCCGCTTTGAACAATATTCCAGTTATATCGCGGCGTGTCAGCTTGATGTGGGAGGAAAGCCCGAAGTGATGCAGGTCTCAGACGTTTACCACTTCGGTGAAACCCACGAGCCCGGGTATGGTGCTGACAAACCTAGAAACAATTGGGGCGAACCGGGATTCGAACCCACAATCATAGGTTTCTGGCGTGTCCAGGGGACGCAACTCTGCACAGCGAATCGCGGCGCCTTAGACGACTGGGCCACCCGTGCCCCCACAAACGATGGATGGTATACAGTGACAAATACTGAATTTGTCGTGGTCTTATAGCATGTATTAGTCCTCTACCTCGGCATGTTCACATGTATATACTCTCATCCTTGCATCGTGTGTATCCTTCACGCTATCAACATTCACATCAATATAGCATGTCAAATGTGTCGTAGATGAGGTGGGCTAGGACAGTTTGAAAGAGGGGGGGTCTTACCGTAGAGCATTCCACACCACTCGCCTCCTTCCGTAACCACTCGGCTCGTCAACCGGAATGACACGAGAGAGCACGAATGAGAATGAGATTTGTTATATTCATTGTAAATAATACCATAGTAAACAAAAGTTATATGTCAATAAAAAAAATATTTTTTTTACAAATTTGCTCACTATAGACGTTCAATTACTGCTTATAAAAATATGTGGCCGTGGAAGAATAACATGTGTATTAAATTTTACCCTGTAAATAAAAATCAGTATCGCAAGAATTATATGATAATTTATTCCATTATTGTATAATTTATTAAAAGACAGTAGCTTGTAAGGAAACATCATTGATTAACATTTGTTGTTTTTAAAATAGGCAAACAATGCATAATCTCTCCTCAATGCTTCACATGTTTGTATACGCTCCCTCCATCACCCGTGAACACACACGACCGTAAATACATGGGGTGTAATAGTGACGCGGGTCTATTTCAAGACGAGGCTGAGTCTAACTCACGGAAGTCAAATAAACCCTACTCCGTGCATGATCTCTGTGCGAACCCTACCGTTACCTGATATTGAAGGAGTGTGTAGAGTTGATGACTGCAATGATGGGCACGTGTTGCACGAGAAACAGCCGATGTAATCTGAGCTCTCATTGGTCAGAGCAATCGCTGGTTTCCCCCTGGAACCAGCCCGTGGCTCGTTGGTTAAAAATAGCGACAACACGGCAAGAGTATGTCAATCTCCTTAAAATCAGATCTTAGTTATCGCTATCGCCAAACAAAGATCTGAGGACATCCCAATACGTGTTTTCAAATCATGCAACCTCGAATACGCTGACACGCGGTATTTCCGAACGACAGTTACGGCCCGTACCACTGATTCCGTCAAAATTATCGTCTGTCTCTCGCTTCCGTGGGATGAACATTTGAACGGAGGAGGCGTTGCACAGTACGTGGGAAGCACTGCCATACAATCGCAACCATATATTAGACAATCTTAAATGTTTGTTTGTTCAGTTTTCAAAATTTTAATCGAGAACTGTGTCAACATATTTTTCAAGCATAGTCTGAAATGGAAGTCGCCAGGTTGAAACGAGTGCCGTAAAGCTCGAGAAAGCTGCTTTCTAATTGGCTGATGTCGACTTCTTGTTAGTCGTTTCAGTGGTCGGTCAAAGTTCGCGAAAGTTCGTTCTGACGTGACCTGTAATGGGATGTCCTCAGATCTGTGTTTAGCGGCAGTGAGAACTTAAGTCTGATTTTAATGAGCTTGAGAGGATGTATGCATTCACGTATGACGAGGGAACGTGGTGTATACAAACCCGTGAAGTATTGACGATGGGTGTCAGCATACTCCCTCAAGTTGTCTCTGTCTGATAATCAACCAGACAATGGCGGAAGAAAGCCCACCTCTGCCTGCTTTCATATTTTTACTTTATTTTGCGAAATGTCAAATAATTACTAAGCATGAATAAGTAATTATACAGGAAGTATTTTGAACATGTATTAAGGATATTTCACAAATTCCATATGACATAAATACATTTTCAGCAACCCGTGCTTGTCGTAAGAAGCAGCTAACGGGATCGGCTGGTCAGGCTCACTGACTTGGTTGATGCATGTCATCGTATCCCAATTGCGTAGATCGATGCTCAGGATGTCAATCACTGGATTGTCTGGTCCAGACTCAATTATTTACATATCGCCGTCATACAGCTGGACTGCTGAGTGCGGCGTTAGACAACAAACAAACAAACAAATGTACAGGATAAAATCATGTATTGAACCAACAGACGCTGGACGGCTGTTCTGTGGCCTCTCATATAATGATAATATTTATCAATTTGTTTCGTGATATTGAAACAATATCGATGGTATCGATTATAATTATTCAAATAATGTGTTACAATTGTATATATATATTGTAATGGTAATGATTGCATACGAGTAGAAGGTGTAGAAGCATTGGAAACTGATAAGTATTATTGTGCACGACAGGCAGGAGAATTGGCACACAGTTGTTGATGTTTTTTGTCACCATGTAATGTTATTGCACACTATGAAGTGTCATTATTTTATATTTCAGATATTTACTAGACGTCTAGCAGCAGAGTGAACGGGTAGCATGTTTCTCATGGGTGTATAGGTATGTACAAGTCGGGTACATGTTTCTCAAGGGGGTGTATAGGTAGGTACCAATCGGGAACTTGTGTCTCTTGGTTGTATAGGTAGGTACAAGTCGGGTACATGTTTCTCACGGGGGTGTATAGGTAGGTACAAGTCGGGTACATGTTTCTCACGGGGGTGTATAGGTAGGTAAAAGTCGGGTTCCTGTTTCTCATGGGGGTGTATAGGAAGGTACAAGTCGGGTACATGTTTCTCATGGGTGTATAGGTAGGTACAAGTCGGGTACATGTTTCTCATGGGTGTATAGGTAGGTACAAGTCGGGTACATGTTTCTCATGGGTGTGTAGGTAGGTACAAGTCGGGTACATGTTTCTCATGGGTGTGTATAGGTAGGTACAAGTCGGGTACATGTTTCTCATGGGTGTGTAGGTAGGTACAAGTCGGGTACATGTTTCTCATGGGTGTATAGGTAGGTACAAGTCGGGTACATGTTTCTCATGGGTGTGTAGGTAGGTACAAGTCGGGTACATGTTTCTCATGGGTGTATAGGTAGGTACAAGTCGGGTACATGTTTCTCATGGGTGTGTAGGTAGGTACAAGTCGGGTACATGTTTCTCATGGGTGTATAGGTAGGTACAAGTCGGGTACATGTTTCTCATGGGTGTATAGGTAGGTACAAGTCGGGTTCATGTTTCTCACGGGGGTGTATAGGTATGTACAAGTCGGGTTCATGTTTCTCAAGGGGGTGTATAGGTATGTACAAGTCGGGTAACTTGTTACTCTTGTTGTATAGGTAGGTACAAGTCGGGTACATGTTTCTCACGGGGGTGTATAGGTAGGTACAAGTCGGGTACATGTTTCTCACGGGGGTGTATAGGTAGGTAAAAGTCGGGTTCCTGTTTCTCATGGGGGTGTATAGGTAGGTACAAGTCGGGTACATGTTTCTCATGGGGGTGTATAGGTAGGTACAAGTCGGGTACATGTTTCTCATGGGGGTGTATAGGTAGTTACAAGTCGGGTACATGTTTCTCATGGGGGTGTATAGGTAGGTACAAGTCGGGTACATGTTTCTCATGGGGGTGTATAGGTAGGTACAAGTCGGGTACATGTTTCTCATGGGGGTGTATAGGTATGTACAAGTCGGGTACATGTTTCTCATGGGGGTGTATAGGTATGTACAAGTCGGGTACATGTTTCTCATGGGGGTGTATAGGTATGTACAAGTCGGGTTCATGTTTCTCAAGGAGGTGTATAGGTATGTACAAGTCGGGTAACTTGTTACTCTTGATTGTATAGGTAGGTACAAGTCGGGTACATGTTGCCCATGGGTGTACAGGAAGGTACAAGTCGGGTACATGTTTCTCACGGGGGTGTATAGGTAGGTACAAGTAGCGTACATGTTTCTCACGAGGGTGTATAGGTAGGTACAAGAAGCGTACATGTTTCTCATGGGGGTGTATAGGTAGGTACAAGTCGGGTACATGTTTCTCATGGGGGTGTATAGGTAGGTACAAGTCGGGTACATGTTTCTCATGGGGGTGTATAGGTATGTACAAGTCGGGTACATGTTTCTCACGAGGGTGTATAGGTAGTTACAAGTCGGGTACATGTTTCTCACGAGGGTGTATAGGTAGGTACAAGTCGGGTACATGATTCTCACGGGGGTGTATAGGTAGTTACAAGTCGGGTACATGTTTCTCATGGGTGTATAGGTAGGTACAAGTCGGGTACATGTTTCTCACGGGGGTGTATAGGTAGGTACAAGTCGGGTACATGTTTCTCACGGGGATGTATAGGTAGGTAAAAGTCGGGTTCCTGTTTCTCATGGGGGTGTATAGGTAGGTACAAGTCGGGTACATGTTTCTCATGGGGGTGTATAGGTATGTACAAGTCGGGTACATGTTTCTCATGGGGGTGTATAGGTAGTTACAAGTCGGGTACATGTTTCTCATGGGGGTGTATAGGTAGGTACAAGTCGGGTACATGTTTCTCATGGGGGTGTATAGGTAGGTACAAGTCGGGTACATGTTTCTCATGGGGGTGTATAGGTATGTACAAGTCGGGTACATGTTTCTCATGGGGGTGTATAGGTATGTACAAGTCGGGTACATGTTTCTCATGGGGGTGTATAGGTATGTACAAGTCGGGTTCATGTTTCTCAAGGAGGTGTATAGGTATGTACAAGTCGGGTAACTTGTTACTCTTGATTGTATAGGTAGGTACAAGTCGGGTACATGTTGCCCATGGGTGTACAGGAAGGTACAAGTCGGGTACATGTTTCTCACGGGGGTGTATAGGTAGGTACAAGTAGCGTACATGTTTCTCACGAGGGTGTATAGGTAGGTACAAGAAGCGTACATGTTTCTCATGGGGGTGTATAGGTAGGTACAAGTCGGGTACATGTTTCTCATGGGGGTGTATAGGTAGGTACAAGTCGGGTACATGTTTCTCATGGGGGTGTATAGGTATGTACAAGTCGGGTACATGTTTCTCACGAGGGTGTATAGGTAGTTACAAGTCGGGTACATGTTTCTCACGAGGGTGTATAGGTAGGTACAAGTCGGGTACATGATTCTCACGGGGGTGTATAGGTAGTTACAAGTCGGGTACATGTTTCTCAAGAGGGTGTATAGGTAGGTACAAGAAGCGTACATGTTTCTCACGGGGGTGTATAGGTAGGTACAAGTCGGGTACATATTTCTCAAGGAGGTGTATAGGTAGGTACAAGTCGGGTACATGTTTCTCATGGGGGTGTATAGGTATGTACAAGTCGGGTAACTTGTTACTCTTGGTTGTATAGGAAGGTACAAGTCGGGTACATGTTTCCCATGGGTGTACAAGAAGGTACAAGTCGGATACATGTTTCTCACGGGGGTGTATAGGTAGGTACAAGTCGGGTACATGTTTCTCACGAGGGTATATAGGTAGGTACAAGTAGCGTACATGTTTCTCACGGGGGTGTATAGGTAGGTACAAGTAGCGTACATGTTTCTCACGAGGGTGTATAAGTAGGTACAAGAAGCGTATATGTTTCTCACGGGGGTGTATAGGTAGGTACAAGTAGCGTACATGTTTCTCACGAGGGTGTATAAGTAGGTACAAGAAGCGTACATGTTTCTCACGAGGGTGTATAGGTAGGTACAAGTAGCGTACATGTTTCTCACGAGGGTGTATAAGTAGGTACAAGAAGCGTACATGTTTCTCACGGGGGTGTATAGGTAGGTACAAGTAGCGTACATGTTTCTCACGAGGGTGTATAGGTAGGTACAAGTCGGGTACATGTTTCTCATGGGGGTGTATAGGTAGGTACAAGTAGCGTACATGTTTCTCACGAGGGTGTATAGGTAGGTACAAGTAGCGTACATGTTTCTCACGAGGGTGTATAAGTAGGTACAAGAAGCGTACATGTTTCTCACGGGGGTGTATAGGTAGGTACAAGTAGCGTACATGTTTCTCACGGGGGTGTATAGGTAGGTACAAGTAGCGTACATGTTTCTCACGGGGGTGTATAGGTAGGTACAAGTAGCGTACATGTTTCTCACGAGGGTGTATAGGTAGGTACAAGTAGCGTACATGTTTCTCACTTGTTGACCTTTTTTCCCCATGGGTGTAAAAGTAATTTTAAAACCAATTACTGGTGCGACCGTGACATTAGTTCATTATTTCTGAAAAGGTTTTACAACGTTTTAACACACCATAATGACAGTGAATCCTCGATTTCGGAATTGAATACACAATCTTAGAGCGACCTCTACTCTGTCATACTATAACATGGTTGTATTTGTAACTGTTGCTGACCCCACAGCATGTGTGTATTCGTAGCCCGTTCGTAGCCCCCATTCGCTCATATCGACGTGTCAGCCAAAATACTTTTTCCATTTTACCATCATGAAATATTGACTGTTGACTGATATATTTGTATCTTACAATACCGTTTTGTCTTTACAGGTACCATCTATGGGCTAGATGTAGATATACGACTAGAAAGCGGACTAGATAGAATAATATCATGGACATAGTTTCAGCAAGTGCCAAATTTATCAATGTATGGGTGTGTGACTTCATTAGTGTTCCTGAGGTCAAGGTCATCAGAAGGTCACAAAAGTCTACACTGTCATGGTTCTGAGTCCTCAACATCTTTCGAGATGAGGAGACAGCCATGTGGTGACGCCTGTCTCCAGATCGAGAGATTCTGAGGTCAAGGTCGACGAGGGTTGAGGTCATAATCAGAAGAAGCCTTTTTGCTCATAATGGAACACTTTGTATGGATTTGAGTAGTTTCAGGATTACTTAGTGTTGAATGTTCAACGTCGTGTGATTTTCATATAACCCACCATGTTATATCTCAGTGGACCCTTACGTTTTCATCATTTTGTTTCATGATGAACGTTCAATTTTACTCACTATTTCTTAGTGTAATTCATTTTCAAAGGTGACGTCATAACTCTACATTATAGTTCCGGTATGAGGGGAGATAACTCCCATCTATGTTGCTGCATGTTAAACAGCCTGTTTCATATTGCCACGGAATGTACAGATTGTCGTGTTGAAATAGTGTACAGTGACGCTTCATATCCCATATCTTACAATGTTTATAAGTATGTACAGTTATAGGAAGTGTCAGCTTAAATCAGTTCTTGTATCTTTTAATCGTAACATGATTTCTAATATTTCGGATGTAAGAGGCAATGTCTACTCAAATAATAACTTTGTGTTTAAAGATGAATGGAATTTTAACATCAACATATATACAACAAAAAGATAAAGATGTGTGTTTTGTTGGGGGTTTTTAAGAGAGGCTTGGGGACTGACCATCCCCTGTTAATTTGTAAGACATAAACCCCAAAGGCCACGTTAAAGATCGCCATATGTAACGAACAAACACATTGTGATAATAACGTCATGTTACGTTCATTTCGAAAATGTTGACTAAAAACAACCTAAATATGTGTTACTATAATGTACAGCAAGATTAAGCCTGATTGTGTGCTCTATCAGGGCCCCGGTTGCCTGCATGACGGCCCTGAAAAAGACTTTATGTGCGCGATGCTGTTTGTTTGTTTGTTTGTTTGTTTGTTTGTTTGTATAATATGCACTATAAACTGACATAGGCAAAAGAGGAAGTGTTGTAAATACACCCAGGAATAATATGCACATCATGCGCTATATGTTACTGTTAATAATTGTAAATTACGATCACTGTGTAATGCAATGGCGGTTGAGATTATTATAATCACTCTTGTAGATTATGTGTATACAGTTCTTGTTATATTAATATACCCTGTACATCACTTAATTGTTCAGTGTAAATATAAATACATTCTATTTGTTTATTATTAAGATATTTATCATTCTGTCAAACGGCTTATTCCCTTGCTGTTCTTGTGCATATTGACACTTAAACTTAGATACAAATATTTTATCCCGATGAAATCGGAAGAAAATGATTTGACTAAACCACGTTGTTGTGTTTTGATTTAGGCCAAAATAGTGTTCAGCCCTTGGTGTGTACAGTGTTCGGCCAAAATAGTGTTCAGCCCTTGGTGTGTACGGGCAAAATAGTGTTTAACCCTTGGTGTGTACGGGCAAAATAGTGTTTAACCCTTGGTGTGTACGGGCAAAATAGTGTTTAACCCTTGGTGTGTTCGGCCAAAATAGTGTTCAGCCCTTGGTGTGTACGGGGAAAATAGTGTTTAACCCCTGGTGTGTACGGGCAAAATAGTGTTTAACCCTTGGTGTGTACAGTGTAAGGCCAAATAAGAAAAAAAGTTTGTTTGCCCATACTGGATCAACTCTGTCCCTGACTAAACATGTTCTGGAACTAGTCTTAAGAGGATGTTGACAACTGAGCAAATGAAAGTTATTAACATCTATAGGTTGATTAACTGTGACAAAATGACATATTATTTATGAATCATTTATTTTTAGTTTATGATAGCTATCTTTTTGTAAATGGAACCTCATCATTTTGTATATTTTAATATAAGGTATCAGTTGAAATATATTTTTTCCACCCACCTTCCAAACCAGTTCTGTATTGGGTACGGGCACATCTATATATTTGTCACAATGGCCTTACGATTTATCTCGTCGCTGGAACGAGTGTTTGAACCATCTCGGTATGGAACAACAAGGGACTTTGTACGTCAAATTCCAAAGAATTCAAAATAGTGATTTCATAATTATTTCTTTCTGCAAGAAAAGTGAAAACGGCTTACATCTAGTGTCCTATGATTTGACAATACTTACAGGTGGGTAACAGGCTGTATAGAAGGTGCTGTGATATATAACTCCATACAGAACTCCCACTGACCGAAACGCTCTCCCAAAAACATACTCCTCAAAAGAAGCTCAAGAACACCGTTTTTTTTCCATATGACTATCTCTTTTAGTTAATCTGCCCTATAGTATGAGTGATATACATAGAGCACAATGCATTGCAATGGTTCGTTTCTTCCGTTAGGGGGGCGGTCGGGTAGCCTAGTGGTTAAAGCGTTCGCTCGTCACACCGAAGACCCGGGTTCGATTCCCGACATGGGTACAATGTGTGAAGCCCATTTGTGGTGTCCCCCGCCGTGATATTGCTGGAATATTGCTAAAAACGGCGTAAAACCATACTCACTCACTCACTCACTCTTCCGTTAGGAAGTCTCAAAAATGGTTATCATTCAAAGCGTCTATCAGTATTGGAAGGACCATTTGGCATGGGTCTGGGGTGGAAACTTCAAACCGCCATGACAGTCAGACAGTTGTGTGTGTTATTGATTTCCAGGACAAAAAACAACATTGTTACTTTGTAGCTGTTTATTTTTTGTGATTGGAATAAGACGATTTACTTTATATTATGGCTATATATTTCTTAAAAGTTTTATAAGAAGGATGTTCTTAAACTTGTTTTGAGTAGCATCGTTTCAGTAATATATTTCTTAAAACACGTTATTATTTACATGAAGGATGTTCGACTGTTTTCTAAACGTTTTCGTGTTTGTTAAGTCTATATGTTTCAATATTGCCGTTAGAACCTTTATGAAGTATTATATATTCAGAATAGTATTTCTTTCAAATCTCAAAATTGTAGTTTGTTATACAGAACCCTAATTCCCTAATACTATTTCACTCCTTGTATTTTCGAAATATTTCAGACAAGGAACAGCAAATAACATGGGAATGAGTTTCATACATACACATTTTAACGCGAACAAACTCTCCACGCAGTTTAGTATGTATCGTGTTTAAGTAAAATTGAATCGCAGCGCAACAAAGAAACGGAACGATTTCAAGTGTATATGTTCCTATGTTCGTAAAGCTAGAGGGACCCGCTATTTGACTAAATTGACCATATACACACCAGGCTGACCAACTGTCACGCGCGTGTCCGGCATGGAATCACTTGACCGGTCTTCGTGTTTCGTTTGACCGAGGCTGAAAGTGATACATTTGAATAATAAAAACTTTGCTCAGTCCAAGCACCTGTATTTTCGGTTTCACCATGTTATTGTATTGTTCCATCTGTAAACATGGTATAAAACCTCAACGCCAGAGAATAACCAGTCTCGATTAAGGTATTCCTGAAGGTAATAAGATAAGAGACAAACAGCCACTGTCAGTATTCTCATTATCATCCTCGATGGAAACCTGCTACATCCTCACTGATGGTCTACACTACTCCTCAAAACAAACACCCCAGTGGTCGTTACCTTCCTTTTGTATTCATCTATTGTCCGAAACAAACTCGATTGCTGTTGGTGACGAATGTTCCGCGTTATTTTTCTCACATCAGTCGCGACGAGGTCATGTGTTTTTGTATCTTTTGTCAATACGTACCCGTGCTCGTGTTTCACGTGGTAAACAATTTAGGCCTGCACCACTTTCTCTCACGTTGCGGTGGCACGCCGCGATATAACTGAATACTGTATAAAGAGGCGTTAAACCAAACCCACTCGTTAGTTATGTAGGGTATAACACAGGGATACTAAAAACTATTGGTGAGTGAATCACTGAAGGAACTATTATTATCCTACATCCGAGATAATTCCAAGTTTAAGTCCAAATTTATTCAAGGTTTAAATATAAGGTTATTTTAGATTTAGATCCAAGTTTATTCCAGGTTTAAATATAAGGTTATTCTCGGTTTTATTCCAAGCTTATTCTACCTGTACATCTAAGGTTATTCTCGGTTTAAATCCAAGGTTAATGTACCTGTAAATCCACGATTATCCTAGGTTTAAATCCAAGATTATTGTATCTTTAAACCCAAGCTTATTAAAGTTTTCAATCCAAGGTTATTCTTGGTTTAAATTCAAGCTTATTCTACCTGTAAATCCAAGCTTATTCTAGGTTTAAATCCAAGATAATTGTAGCTTTAACTCCAAGTTTATTCCAGCTTTAATTTCAAGCTTATTCTAGTTGTAAATTGCAGGTTATATCTAGGTTTAGTGTATTTGGTGGTTGTATCAAAATTAGCATCGCTGTTGCGGTTGTTTTGTTCAGATAAATGTGTCAATACGTTGCACAAAGATTATCAATTATATCAAATTATTTAAGCCTGATATTTGTAAACAATTTCATTTATTCTAAATCGCAACACACCGAGGATTTCATTTATTTATGATGGTGCCGTATTGTACAATAGTGATGTTCAATGATTTACAGTAAGGGTAGTATTCACTTCCCCAATCACGTGCACGAACCCCCAACACCACCTCACAACCCCAATACCTACTCCAACCTCATCACAACCCCAAACCCACAACAGTTAAACAGGTGATTCATTTGCCCTATATTCCCCACGAGGGATTACAGCCACGCCCACTTCAACACTGTGGTGTGCCAAATAGCTAGACAGACATTGTTGTCTTCTCATATAGCCTAGTCGTGTCACATGCGTATTGTATCTCCACACCCACACACACTAAATCCACATGTACGACAATTCATTGTACACAACACTGCGACTCTACACAGGCCATTCCGACTCCGAAAACATTTCACCTTTGGACAAATCTGTTTCCTGGGGGTAGTTTTAATAAGCGACACACAGTATACTGAATGTGATGTACTGTATATTGCATGTGATGTACTGTATATTGCATGCGATGTACTGTATATTGCATGCGATGTACTGTATATTGCATGCGATGTACTGTATATTGCATGTGATGTACTATATATTGCATGTGATGTACTGTAAATTGCATGTGATGTACTGTATATTGCATGTGATGTACTGTATATTGCATGTGATGTACTGTATATTGCATGTGATATACTGTATATTGCATGTGATGTACTGTACATTGCATGTGATATACTACATTGACATACTGTATAATACATTGATACACTGTATACGGCATATGATATACTATACATATATATTGTTAATGTTAGAATGCCCAGTATATTAAAGTTTGGGAGTATGAAACGGGCAAAGGTCAATTTTGTTCAAGGTTTCATACCTCTTTGATAGACCGATAACAAGATCCCACATGAACAATTCAAATACATAAATGGAGAAATATAATAATAACGTTTATTGTTTTTCGAGTTCTTAACTTCTCGATAATGAACCCTCGGTCGTTATTTGTACAAAACATTTACCTTGCAGTTGTATGATATTTACAAATAGTTTCAAGGAATTACATTTATGCAAGAGATATAATTAAGACATCGCTTTTGTCCTAAACCTAATGTTGTATATCACATGTTTGAAAAGCCTAATCATCGCTTTTACAAACGTCATCCTTTAAAGCAAACGTATATTCTCATCTAAAAGGGCGATTCCTAGACGCAATTTCAGAGTCTGCTTTTTACTTCGCGGAACATATAAACTACGGTAGTGCCGCTTGTCTTGAGCCTGTGAATTACACATTTAGTGAAGTGCCGTTCTTTGTACTGATGGTCCAATATGTCTACCTAGTAATACAGCAAAACCCCGTTAATCCGATAACCCCGCCCTCCGGACGGCGTAGGGAACGCCGACATTTGTACACATACAGAAACATTTCTTCCTACCCCGGATTCATTAATCCGGACATTGTGTTAAGCTGGATTATATCGATGAGAACGGTGCTATCCGGATCAACGGGGTCTTCTGTATTATACTACACAACTTTTGATAAAGATACGGATATACTTCTTATTATCAAATCTACACGTTATAAGTAATGACGTAATGTGTGGGAATCAAGAAATAACAATAAAAAAATATCCCTATCAAAAGTTGAATAGTATATAATGATGTACATTGCTAGTTCTAGGTCAGCAACGTGCACCTGTTGTCCCTGATCAATGTAAAGCCCCCGTTTCGTGATTGGTGCATCACGTCACATGACATTTGATCACGTGCTTTAACATTATCCAATTATAATCAACATCTTTGCCATCTCAGGATCCTAAACCTGCTCTTATAAATGCTTACGTTATGTTCTGTTAGTATCAAACCCATTAAGCATGCACTGTGTACCAACCAAGAGCCGTGTTGCACTTGTTCTAAAAGCAACTTAGGTAAGCTTCTATATTTGAGCCAAAACATTTACTTGCCCGCGGAAGTTCATATCGGTGAAGAGACCGCATGACAAGAGGGAGCGATGAGTGGATGTTACTGAATGGCAAGCCTGTGTACCGTTATATAGCATTGTGTCTTGTTACTTGGTTCTTGGTCTGTTACTGATTGTTTGACAGTAGAGTGTACATATGTCAGCACAGTACCATTATCTGTACATTGTCCTGTATAAAGGTGGCATCATTTGCACATATATTGTGTTTCCACGCGTTGTGACGTCACTGTTACTGCTGAGATTTGATAAAGTTTATAATAAAATGTTGAGTTGATTATTAACTTTGTCTATTTTGTATATCTTGTGAAATACTGTTAAGTTTTTCCAATCTTTATGGCTAGGGTTGGAGTGAACTGAGAAAAGAATAGTTGCAATTGTTCTTTGATCAGGTATAATGGCAGTGTCAAAAATTTGATTCGTCATTCAAACACCATTCTGTTTATCAATCAAAGTTTATGATGTAAATCAATCTAAAAGTGAATGTTAGAGGCGGGTCTAACGTCGTGTGTGTGGCTGTTGGTACTGGTCGGGACTAATGCCGGTTTTGAAGTGCTAGCCCACTGAGATACCATGCCGCAGTTTAACATGTATTCCCCACTCAGACACTTTAAACTGACTTTAAACTGACCAGTCCTTGTGTTGTCCCATTGATATCGAGCGCCAGGCAGGGTAACAACAAATTCCATCTATTTATGTATTTTGGTATGACGCGGCAGGGGATCGAACCCCAAATCTTCCACTTTCCTGCTCTACCACTAGATCACGGAGGCGGTTCTGGGAGCAGTGGAAAAGAGCACTAACTTGCTTGGAGCGTTAGCTCAATAAGCCATATGGTTTCGGTGGTGATGTTGAAAATGCAGCTTGACTTCATTAGTTCTTTAACCTTCATCCTAAAAATATTACAGTAAACTACGGTTATAACGAACTCAATGGGACTACTAATTTTAGTTCGTTATAACCGTAATTCGTTATAAGCATATATACAGCATAACTACAGCACATAGTCGGGACTAAAAAATTAGTCGTTATATGCGTTAGTTCGTTATAAGCGTGTTTGTTATAACCGTAGTTTACTGTAAATACAAGACAACTGCATAGCTGCTATACATGATCTATCATGATCTAGAAACACAAACACATGACATTTTCAATTGTGCTGAGGTCCTATACACAAAAGGACATATCAGTGGTTTGGTGAATATCAAAAATGGATTCGGTTCAAATAGTGCGTGCGTGCGTGCGTGCGTGCGTGCGTGCGTGTGTGTGTGTGTGTGTGTGTGTGTGTGTGAAGGTCAAAAACAGAAATAAAACGTTTCATATTAAATTGTTTATTTCACATTCCTGATGTAAATGACATTTCTTGCTGATAAACGATTGATGGGCGTGTGAATGGTGATGAAAATATCAAATTGGCAGCCACGGCGCTATCATATTCTTTCCATTTCTCGTTACCAATGAAAAAACAACATAAAACATATTGACCATAAACGTATGCATTAAAAAACATTGTATGGCATCACCGATAGCTCCTCAGCATTTAAACAAGATGCTGACTAATTGCATCCCCTTTCTTCCAGTACCTTACTTCGAATCCCAGACTTGCTGCGATCATGATGCTTGGTTTGTCAGCACCATACCCGTTCGTGTTGGTTTCACCAAAGCGTAAAACTTCTACGACAGCGGTCCTAAATTAGCACAATATAACTTAAATAATGTTCAAATTGGCGGAGAAAAAATTTGTTCATAAGGCTTTCCAATATTCTGTTTTGACATGCTCTCTAATGCATTCTTCACTGACAACAGTGATCTGATACGTCTCCCTCTCCCTCATCACTGTTTGCCCCCTGGGAAGGTACGTAAGTCCGGTATCATTCAACGTATCATTTCATTTCGCTGTGATTTTAATCGTAGTATTTTTGTTTATTCCAACTCTTTGGTTAATCTTTCTGATCATCGCCAGTGGTCAGAGGGATGGTGTAAATCCTGCTAGGGTACCATGTAGGTAGCAAAGTACCGTAAGTCCCCATGGCCCTCAGTATGGTGGCCTCACTTTGGTTGCTGGCGATATAAAGCCCGTTTTTTATATAGTGTCGTCTGTTATAATCTGATTATTTTATTATTCTATAACTAGTTTTACAATTATAATCTGTGATATTTTGCTAGTTGTTGTACTGTCCTTCGACGACAGGTCTTAATATATTATATAAATACATAACTTGCTCAAGTCACGATATGGCTGAAGTAATGCCGCTGTGACTTTAAATATTAACTCACTCACTCATCACTGTTAGGCTAACATTGTTGTCGTGGCTCTGGCGTCAACGGGAATTGTAACGTCCACCCAGATGTAATCAGTCTTAAATCTTGAACCACGCATCATTGCGACGGTTCTTGAGTTTAAAGGCCCGTCGTAACCAGCAGTGAAGTGGTATTCCTTCACAAACTTTTCTTGCAGATCGTTTTTTTCTAAATCTTACACCAGTTCCTACCCTTTGGCTGCCCAGATACTGTCACTTGCAAAACCGTCTAACGTTTTGTGTAGATTTTCACGAAAAGCGGTTGAATATACTCTTCACTTAATTCCAATTCCTAGAGACGGCGAAATCGCTCTCACAGTAGGGACCCGCCCCCGGCACAACCAGCGTGGCCACTGGCGCCGTCATCTCCTCCTTCTGTCCTGGAAATATTATTACAAAATTACAGTAAATATAATTTTATATCCTAATTTCAGTTGATTAAATTACACGCTATGTCAATCATTAGAGACCCTTTTTTATAAGAGAAAACATATGTGGAACTGAAAAATTGGGTTGAGACAATATAACGACACGGAGAATCGAACCTTAATTCCTTGCGTGACACGTGAACATTATTTCACTAAGACATGCCACGGGAGTGGTTATCTCCCTTGCATGTTCAGTGAAGAGGCCAGTTTAGGGTTGTTACTACTATGTTCACTTATTAAGGAAGTAAGTTGTTGCTGTTTGTTGTTTTCCTCACTCAGCAATAGTCCGCATATATGACGGCGGTTTGTAAATAATCGAGTCTGGACCAGACAATCCAGTGATTGACATCATGAGCCTCGATGTACGCAACTTTGATGTGATGACATCACAATTTAAGACCATGTAACTAATAAATAAGAATACACAAACTCGGAAAAAACTCGTAGACGAGGCCGAGAGCCGGACTCGTTTGCGAGTTTGTTTGTTATTAGTATTAGTTACATGGTCCTGTGGATGACATACATCAACCCAATCAGTGAGCCTGACCACCCGATCCCGTTAGTCGACTCTTACAACAAGCATAGTCGCCATTTACGGCAAGCATGGGTTGCTGAAGACCTAATCTACCCCGGATCTCCACGGGTATTAGGAAAAAAGTACACTAAGTATAGTTACAATCCTGAACAAGCCTCTTCATATATTAAGGAAAGATGTCTGATTTTACTGCCAACCTTTACACGTTTCTTTTCTCACATATTAAAAAGAAATACACAATAATACCGTTAGTATTTGTTGGTTGCGAATTAATGAGGTACGTGTTATGCCGCTTTTAGCATATTACAGTCATATCTCTGGGAATCTAACCCGAATGTAAGACAAGCTCACCTTTAACCACAAGGCTACCGAAATGGCCATACCACATAGTCGTCGCCCCTGTGAAGATCCGGGTTAGAATTGGCCTCTAGCAACCCATGCTTGTCGTCAGATGCGATGAACGGGATCGCGTGGTCCGGTTCAACTTGGTTGGTGCATTTTATCGCATACCAGTTGCGTAGAACAATGGTCAGGCCGTCAATCACTGAATTGTCTGGTCCTGCCTCGATTATTTACAGACTTCATCTTCACACAGATGGATAATTGCTAAGTGCAGCGTTAAGCAACAAACAAAAACACATTCGTCGGTTTTTATTTTAATATTTATTTATTCCACAAGTTAGTAAGATTGTTATGAACTTCTCGTTTCGAATAATTTGTTTTCCAAAGAAAACAAAGATATTTCGAATCTTTAATATGTTATTGTTCAACGAGCAACTCTTTGTTTCGTTTCCCCTACTGATGTACCGGAAGAGTTTCCAGAACCCTGTCTGTACTCCATCTTCCTGATACATGGACATCGTCCTAGTGGCTTCCCACTTACACGGCTAGCACTATAAAGACCGGCATTAGACCGGACTGGTACAAGAAAACACACACACGGTTACGTCGCTATAAAAGTGCAATAATCACGAACGCTACGTTACGCAACAGGGGCGGTCGGGTAGCCAAGCGGTTAAAGCGTTCGCTCGTCACGCCGAAGTAAGACCCGGGTTCGATTCCCGACATGGGTACAATGTGTGAAGCCCATTTCTGGTGTCCCCCGCCGTGATATTGCTGGAATATTGCTAAAAGCGGTGTAAAATCATACTCACTCACGTAACGCAACATTACACCTTACATCACTAAGAGGTATTTAAAGTATTATTGACCTCAGAAACGAATATACATCTTGCGAATACTTATGACGCAGAAAAAAAACGTGTAGCAGGGCGTGGAGTCATCCCACAGATGACATCCTTACATTGTCACCCTGCTGACGGGGTTAACGTCTTTGGTCATGTGGACAAGGCGTCCGACCTCAGATCAGAAGGTGAATGGTTCGAATCCCATCATGGGACTCAGAATTCTTATGGTTGCTCTACACTGGTGCAGCCTCAGGACCCTACTTTGCGGCCCGAAAAGGGGGTTAAACTCTTTGGTCATGTGGACAAGGCGTCCGACCTCGGATCAGAAGGTCCGTGGTTCGAATCACATCTCAGGACTTGAAAGTCCTGTGGTCAATACAAACGAAAAAAGGGTTCTTGACTGTACTTTGTGAACTTTAAGAGTGATTGAAGCGTACATACAAGTTGCCATTTTCACAGTGTTATGTAAGTTTTGATAATCTGGACTGACTGGTTGTGCATGTATTGTGAAGAGTTACTGGCATCACACAGTAAGGCAGCCACCATCAGCATCCAGTCGTCTCCCGTGTCCTGTCTTTAGAGCCAGCTAGACCAAGACTTCCCGCCACATCACATAGGATGAAGATAAATAGAAGCGGTCATAAAATCCCCGTCAGTGATCGACGAGACTGTTCGCATAATATGATTTTAGATAACATTTTATAACTTTAATGCACGAAGTTTCAAGAAATAATCCACCTGAACATTTAATTTCAGAGTTAGTTTACCTTTTGGAACGTTTAATTTGCAGCATCACGTGTACCTCGCGAGATTTACACGCAGCGCAGTCTTTTTGAAGGAACGTTCTAATTCTTATTACCCCTAGAGAAAGGGGTAGAGAAAGTAATTTGCTAGCATATATCTAGAAATGTTCGTATCTCGCGATATACACGTGCTACTTCAAAATAACACCTTACATAACACTATATAGAATTGGTAGCTTATATGTACGCTTCCGGTTGTCAAAATTAATCTTTCGCTGAAACGCTACCCACAGAACCTCTTACGGTCAATTCGTTTTTTCGCATTATAAATATTCGCAAGATGTGAGTTCGTTTTAAATAATGTATATACTATAACTGATAACCGTTCTGTAGTATCTTATGCTAAATGATCACCTACATTAACGACCTTCTTTCCTTGTGTTTCGCTGTCACTGAGTATTATGGAGTATCTAAATGTTCAAACGTGGATGTCCATTTAGCTGCTTCTGTAAATATATCAGTCATGTCGCTGATTACATACAGAGACATAACAGATATTTAATATATACAACTACACGTGCCGTTATTAAAGTCAAAATATATGAAAACATGTGAGGAAAGTCATTTTCATAACTTAAATACACGTACTAATACAGACAAAAAATACATAAGGGGACATATGTGAGTCAATGATACAATTTGTATTTTTTTAAAAACTGTTTAACTACTGATTTACTAACTTAACATTTAAACATCACTAACGCCACATAGGTCCGTTCCAGACTCGATTATCTACAGACCGCCGTCATGTACCTGGAATATTGCTGATTGCAGCGTTAAACATAAAATAAACAAACATGCCTTTCAGTTAACTTGTTCTGAAAATAGTGTTCAGCAGACTATCAGCTAGTTACAGATCGCTGGATCTCCGACGAGCGATGGTCGAGCTGCTAATTGGCATATCAATATGCCGATGCTTATCTAACCAGCCTAAATTTCCACCCCGGTCACGTGACACGTACTTGTCAACAATGTACACATACACAAAGTGGTTTCCTCCTAGCTTGTTCACATTTGACTAACAGGGTGACCTAGTTCAGTGAGGTTACACGTGACCACGGGCAGACGACACCCATGTGTACCCAACACCCATGTGGTCAGTTTCACGTTATATATAAAACAGTCTTTAAATAGCCAACACAGTCCCTAAGTGGACTGCAAGCCCTCCAAAACAAATACCAAAAACCGACCTAAATTAATAAATCAAATACTTAAAAGCTCCAACGACCTAACTAAGGCAGACAAACAAATAACCTTCTTGTGGATACCCGCCCACGTAGGAATATACGGTAATGAAAACGCCGATAAAGCAGCTAAACTATCCCTCAAAATCCCAGAAATAAGCTTAAACTTACCCATCTCAAAATCAGAAATTAAAAGTGTAAACAAACAAAAAATCACAAAAAAATGGCATAACCTATATCTAAACTCAAATAGCCAAATCAAAAGAGTGCTCAGCAAAGCACTAACCAAACCAAAAATTTTCCATCCATCAAAAAAAATCGACAGAGTAATCACTAAACTCCAAACAGGACACACCAACCTAAATAACCACCTAAAAAAATAAAAAAACACACTACAGGTAACTGCCCACACTGCAAACAACTAGAAACCCCAGAACACGCACTCATCCACTGCACACACTACCTCACACATCGAACCGCATTACAAACCAGCCTCAATCTAAACAAGGCTCTCACTCTAGAAGCAATACTAAACCCACAAAATAAACTAGAAAACTTCAAGGCCTTAGGCGTATTCTTAATCAAAACGGAACTAATAAAACGCATCTAAAAACATATAAACCTACCTAATCAAAATCACATAAACAAACAAACATCCACCATACCCAGCTCCCTTAGTTCTCCTCCCCAACCCCATCGGCATCTATTCCAAATCTCAAAATTCCCAATTTCTATATAAGCAACCCCTAAAGCCCCCTCTTGGGTTGCACAGACCACCTTCGCCCCTTTCGGAAACACATTAAATGGCCTGGCTGGGCCCGTGTGCGAAATACGCATCAGTCGGAAAGCGCACGTTAAATCTCCAAAGTAAGTAAGTAAGTAAGTAAGCCAACACAGGCTGAGAACAGAGGTGTACAAATGAACGCGGAGTTCACATTTATGACTGACATTTACTCTCAGGAATAAAGTTATCTTGTTTAGAAACATACATCCACAAAACATAAGTTAAAATACAAAATTCCCAGAGCTTAGGCAATCTAGACTTGCCTAATCATTCTAGACTTGAGTTGGACTCCTTTTTTAATTTTGTCTCTAGGGTCTGCGAGACAGACAAGTTACATTTATGCACGGATCAAATACTGAACAGGGTCGATACATAATTATTGAGCCGTGTATATTCACGTGGACTATGGTTACATAACAAAACAACTTTCATAGAACATTTTCATCAAGTGAAACGAAAATCAGAACAACTTATTCCCCTGTACGAAACTGGCTGTCATTCTTGTCGTATTTTGCTGATTGGTTACTATAAGAGCCATTAACAACCTTGTTTGGCGAGTTTCGGTCAACGGAGGGGCCTTCTGTGGGTTGTGTAACCGTGGTTCAGTGAATATGGTTTTGTTATAGTCAACGCAACGACACCGTTGTTCTATGAATTCTGGTCTCGTTGCCTGTATGGCTGCAAGATAGTCCTTTTGTGACTTCGATGCGCATGTTGTCAATTACTGGATTGTCTGATCCAGACTCGATTATTTACAGACCGCCGCCATATAGCTGTGCGACGTTAAACAACAAACAAACAAACATGCGAGAACTGCTGATGTACATTTGATGACGTATTGTCCGAGTTTACATTCCAAGTTCGCCTCTACAGGGAACCACTTGATCCATTGGTTCCGGTTTATTCCATATATAAATTGTGTATTCATGTAAAACGTGTATCACTTTTTCTGCAACTAGGAATCTAACTAATCTGAAGTGAGGTGAGATGAAATTGGGTATAACGTCGCCTCAAAGATTATTGCACGTATATGTGTGTTTCTGCCTGTACTAGTCCGGACTTATGACGATTTTTAGTGCTAGCTCACTGAGATACCATGCCGCAGTTTCGCATGAATGTCCGACTCAGACACAGTATACTGACTCCGAGCCGACCAGTCCTTGTTTTAGTCCCTTAATGCCGAGCGCCAGACAGGGTAAAACAAGTACCATCTTTTAACGTATTTTGGTATGACGCAGCCGGGCGGAAGCTCTACCATTAGACCACAGAAGCGGTCAACTGATCTGAGTATGCACGAGCATTTATCCAGCACATTCCAGTACGCGCTACATATACATACATATATATGTATGGTTCATATTTTGTTTGTTTGTTCGTTGTTTAACGCCGCACTCAGCAATACTCCAGCTATGTGACGGTGTAATATGGTTAATAATGGTGGCAAGCTCTGGGAGTTTATGACCACTTTTCAAATTATTTAAGTTATTTCACAGCATTTCAGCATATTATTGAAGGGAAGTCCGGTATTCTGTCATGGGCCTGGAATATATATAGACTGTTCCCGAAAATTCTGAAGAAAATAAAAAATGTCCAAAGGGTCTACACACAGCTATCATTCACTGGGCAAGCCGGTTGTTCTGAACACATTGTGCTATGGTTATTTGCCGCTTTTCGCAGTATTCCAGCAATATCACGGCGGGGGGATGCCATTAATGGGCCTCACATTTTGCACCCATGTCGGGAATCGAACCCGGGTCTTCGGCATGAAGAGCAAACACTTCAACCTCGAGGCTACCCCACCGCCCCTAATCCCTAGCAGGGACCACAAATAGGACAAATGTGAGTGAGTTGGGTTTAACGCCGCTTTTAACAGTATTCCATTTATATCACGGCGTGTCAGCTTAATGTGGGAGGAAAGCCCGAAGTGATGCAGGTCTCAGACGTTTACCACTTCGGTGAAACCCACGAGCACGGGTATGGTGCTTACAAACCTAGAAACATAATCGGGGCGAACCGGAATTCGAACCCACAATCATAGGTTTCTGGCGTACCCAAGTGACACAACTCTGCACAGCGAATCGCGGCGCCTTAGACGACTGGGCCACCCGTGCCCCTACAAATATAAGAGGCAATATAATGTGTAAAATACCTATCAGCAACAGTAACTAGACCCTATTGCACTTGTCATTGAACACACGAATGTCCAGCATTTGTCCGTCTTGAAAGAGTCTTTGAGTCTATACTTACCCTCATCAAGGGTAAATCTTAATACTTGATTCTGAAACTCATATTCCTTAGCGCAATAAGGTGATGTGGGTATCGAAGATCCAAGACTTAAATTGTTAAGGAGTTTCCAAAAACTGAACAAATAGGGGATTGTGGAAATTGCTTTTATTTTACATGTCTGTATGAACAATGTGTCCTTTCATACACTGTTACAAATAAATAGAGGATGGTTACATCAGCACGATTAAACAGCTATGCATAGTCACACATCATACATGAATATTCACACACGTGAAAAAACTGCTTTACATCGGCACTATTAAACATATCTTACATCTACTCTGAGTCATAACTATACATCTAGTTATCCGATAAGATGGGTAACAGTGTTGTTGTAGTCTCAGACATGTACGTAGCCATTGATGGATCTGTCCTTAGCTCTCACCACCCTGGTCGACTGCAACATCGAGACGGTTTCTAGGCGGTTGTCATGGGTGTACCTCGAGGAGCTGGTACATTCTCGATAATACGGTTATAACAGAATAGGTTCGTGTTATTTGGAGGGCAGTACCATATTGCGTGTGTTGATGTTCAGCATGGCATGACTGAACTTACGCAATAATCAGTGCACCATACAATTCCAATGGACAATGCTCATATAAAAAGTCAAGTCAAGTTTCCTCATAAATCATAACATGTGATACATTGAGATTATACCAGTATATGCCATCTTCCCGAGGCAAGGGAGTTAACTGACTTTAAAAGTCCAGTTTCCACCCTTGCCGAACTTGGCTGGAATACCTGGGTTCGATCGTAGCGCCACAAGTGGCTTTTACGAGTTACGTCCCTTCTATGCCTCTCCTATGGACCAGTCAGATTCCATGTCTTGTATCACTTGCATTTGCTTCAAGCAAAATGGCGGCGCCCAGTCAAGACGATCTGATCGATAATCAAGATCGATATTGTGCTATAATGGGTCTTACATCGCGAAGTGCATCAAATCAAGTGAGCACATTGATTAAAAACATGAACAGATTTGGAAAATATCTGTTGACAAACAGTTGGCGGTACACATACTTTGCAAATCCTGTAATCGACCGAAATCTGCACGACAGTTTACGAACCGGATTTCGATTTCGCTGCGCGATTTTGATTGGACTATGCATAGACTCGTTAGTCCAGCCAAAATATAACTGCATAATACCAGCCCAGTTCGGCAAGGATGGAAACTGGTCTTTTGTAGCTACTTAACTCTCTTGCCTGGGGAAGATGGTATATGCAGGAAAGCAAAGACGGTACTGGCGCCAATGTATGCTCTATAACCGATAATGGACACTGGCAACCTAAATCAATGACAGGGTTTATGTGACGTTAGCTTTGATTTCGTCAAGCGGTAATAGGTCATCTGTGTAATGGGTGATCCGTAAATTAGGTAATGTGCGTGGGAACTAAAAATAACGCTAATAATCCCAGTGTCTTGCCACTACACTCACAGGTATTGAACCCCAATCAGCGCCATACTTACCACACAAAAAGGGAGGGAATATTGTTCTTTTTTGTCAAGGATGGAAATTAACTCAAAATCCCAACAAGCTCACAATAAGAAGATTTTCAAACTTCAATCTTTAATATGCATCCAAATATTCAAATATTTAGACCCAGTCAGAACCTATACATTGGGTGAACTCGGGAATTGGGTATATTATTCATTACGAGAAAGACTCGAAAAGTTATGCCAAATGCGCAGCAATTTGACAGGGGAAATCGAGAGGACGACAGGTAATTTGTAGCAAGCGTAACAGAATTTACAGGCACTACGGGGGTGGTAGAATAAGAATTTTATTAGCCCGAGGTAGTTTCTACTAACCTCGGGCCTACAGGCAAGCATTAATTCCCATACCTTCTTGTAATACACCATATACCACGTAAGTATGTTATTCAATGCAACATTTTGAAATGTACCATATTATGCAAAGATTTTCAAAGATATTATGCAGTCTTTCTTGTTTTACTGATATCATTGATCAGTAAAACAATCAAATTGTTTTACTGATATCATTGATCATCGAAGTAATCAATATGAGCTCCACTTTCAAAAACATTTTTCTCCAGTATGGCGATGAGTCTGTTGACTGTAGTGTCAGGGGTGAGGACACGTTTCTTCATGTCTGAAAGACAAATGCATTTTAGATCAATATTGTAGTACAGAAGTGTCTTTTTAAACTCGTTCAAACATGTAACCTTAGGTAATAAATAACATCCATGTTAAAATAAAATAATAGGCTCAAACACAAAGATCTTGTACACTGAGTGTGTGAGTGAGTTGGGTTTAACGCCGCTTTGAACAGTACTCCAGTTATATCACGGTGCGTGGAGGAAAGCCCGAAGTGATGCGTCTCTCACGTGTACCACTTTGCACAGGTACAGTGCTGACAAACCTAGAAACATGATGGTTGCAAACCCGGATTCAAACCAACATCATAGTTTTCTGATGTGCCCAAGGGACAAAACTCTGCACGACGATTTTGTACAGAGCACTTTTACACTATATATCACCTTAAGCAGTAATGGCATCATAAGAATCCAGATACTTTCAGCATGTTAATGAAGCAGTGCTGATGAACGGGCAGAATTCTGCTTCTCAGTTGTTGGTAATGCCAATTTTATTATTATTAAAGATTTTGAAATTGAGCAACACGACTCTTAATGTTATTTCTACCCAAAGGAATATTTTTAAAGGCAACACAATCTTAAAATAAACAAAACAAAAACAAAACACTATTAAATAGGCTTCAGAATCACATTTCATTCATTTGCGTAATGCAACACAAGTACCAGGTCAAAACAATTGTTTTGATACACAATTAGCAGAGTTGAAAGAGCAAACTTATAAAGGGTTGAAATAGTATGTGAATGAATGTTTATTTAATACCCCAGTCAGCACTATTCAAGCCATAACAGCCTTAGAAATGTTTAAGACGTGTTAATAAGACTAGGAAAGAGAACTTTTTGAAACCTTATTTCACAAGTTCTAAGAGCGTGTGGGGGCACAGGTGGCCCAGTCGTCTAAGGCGCCGCGATTTGCTGTGCAGAGTTGCGTCCCACGGGCACGCCAGAAACCTATGATTGTGGGTTCGAATCCCGGTTCGCCTCGATTATGTTTCTAGGTTCACACATTTTGTGTTGCATTAATTGAGCACATGGTCTTCAACCATGTGCTTCAACCATATGCTACCCCACTTATCCATATAAATTAATCTTTTTCCTTTTTGGCTTAAATTAAATAACATTCTGCAGGAACTCTTTATGGAGGGAGGACTCTTCTTTACAGCGTCCCTCCCACCATCTGCTACACAGTAATAAACATCATCATCATCATCATCATCATCCAAGAACTGCCTCATGTTTTGACTAGCAGCCCAGTGGCTGGACAACAACATACCACGCCCAGCTACAAAATGGCGCCCAACGTGGGGCTGCTAGTCTCATCAGCATCATCACTTGTACAGTGAGAAGAGGCAGTTCATCATTCATCAGATTGCAATTCAATATTCAAGAGTTCGTGCAGTTTCAAAGGACATCTTGTACACTTTCGTGGATGAATAGTTCATTCATTCATCATACTGTTTCGTGAAGTGTATTGACCTTTTAACTTGTGATTATTGTGTTTCACAAATGCAGGACTTACACATTTGACTTTTGAGGCTGAATATCAAGACATTATTTGTCATCCATATTGTATATTTCTATTTATGTGTGATATATATTTCTAATTTCAATATCACATTGCAATATCATCCTGCAATATCACACTGCAATACCATCCTGTGATATATATTATATGTTTATCATGTTTACATTTGTTTGAAATTTATAATCATATTGACTTTACAGAGTATTGATTATAGTACAAATTCTATTTCTACCACATTTCTATGTCTACAGTGTTTATTTAAACTATATATATATATATATATATATATATATATATATATATATATATATATATATATATATATATATATATATATATATATATATAATAAAATAATAAAGTCCACGTCAGTCCATCATCTTCTTTATATTAGTTTCATACATAGTACTTTCGCTGTCTCATGACTGAAGAGGTGTCATGAGACAGCGAAAGTACTATGTATGAAACTGATATAAAGAAGATGATGGACTAACGTGGACTTTATTATTTTATTATATATTACATGTACACCGAGTGAACATTTACCTCATTTTTGTGTATATATATATATATATATATATATATATATATATTGTAGATTCATTTTCATCTCACTGACAAGTTTATTCCGAGTACCGTGATGGGATTCGAACCACGGACCTTCTGATCCGAGGTCGAACGCCTTGTCCACATGACCAAAGAGGTTAACCCCGTCAGCAAGCTGACAAGGTAAGGATGTCATTTGTGGGATGACTCCACGCCCCCTGCTACACGTGCATGCGTGCGGTGAGCGTACGACTCCTGGGGATCAAACCCCCCACCTTCCACTCTCCGGAAGGTGTGACCCTGTGTGCGATGAGAAGGAAAACTAAGAGAACAAGCACAGGCCACTTCCGGTTGGTAAGCAAGAGAAGAAGGCTGCCCAGGTGTAGAAAAAATGGGGTTTTGTGTCATAGGTGATCGAGGTGGGGGAGATTGTAATAGTTGTCACAATCTTTTTTTCAATTTGCCCGCCAAGCTTATTTCGTTCTAAATCCTACCAGGTAAACCCTTGTTAAGGGGTGAGTATGATTTTTAGCCGCTTTTACCAATATTCCAGCAATATTACTGCGGGGACATCAGAAATGGGAGTTACACATTGTACCTATGTTAGGAATCAAACCCAGCCATCGGCGTGACCCAGTTCGTTAATAAACAAGAAAACATTGATGCAAAGCATCAAAGTGCCCAGCCAAGATGCCTCACAAACGCATAATTATGATGTTACTGAAAGGCACGAAGGAGCATAATTATTTTAACCACAAATAACACAACGCTGTTGTGGAAAAAAATATTATTTATTTTGAGTATTGGGCAATACAGTTGATACATTTGCATAGGGTAGGTCTATTTAAAAATAGTTTCTTGTTTAACGCCGCACTCAGCAGTATTCCAGGCATATGACGGCGTGAGTCTGGTCGAGATAATCCAGTGATTGACACCAAGAGCATCGAATTACAAAATTGGAATATGATGTTATGCATCGACCAAATCGGCGAGCCTGACTACCCAATCCTGTTCGCTGCCTCTTACGGCAAGCATCGGTTGCTGAAGACCTATTCTAACCTGGGTCTTTACTTAAAAAGTGGATCGAAGGAAATGGAAGCAATTTCTGGCACAAAGGTAAACAGGTTGAAATAGCATCATGATAGCAGCAGATGCACATACTCAAATAATAGATCACATTCTTTTTACACTTGGCATTTGGTTATACTAATGTAAATGAAAATACTAAGGGCTCCTTATGGCAAAAAAGTCATACTAGATAAGGTCTTTTTGTAACAACCACAGATGCACATTCTCAAAATATTATCACGTAGTTGGAGAACATTTCAATTCCGGGACTAATCAATAACGGAGATTCCTTGTCTCTTGTTTTACAGTTTTTGCTCAGTTTCTTTTTTGTATTTCTTTCTTTCAAAGAATAGTAATTGTGATCATGATGAGTTGAGTTACTTGGTCTTTTTCTATGTACCGTTTTTTTTATCCAGTGTCAGTAACTGTTGTGGAATGAGGTTTACTTGTAACACTTACTGGTTTGAGTTCATATGATGATGATTGATTGGTTTGTCGTTTAACGCCGCACTCGGCAATATTCCAGCCATATGTCGGTGTTCTGTAAAATAATCTGATCTGGACCAGATTACTATCATGAGCATCGATCCACGCAATTGGGATCGATGCCATGCATCAACCAAAGCCTGACCACCCGATCCCGTCAGTCGCCTCTTACGACAAGCATAGTCGCCTGATATACTGTTAAGATGTAACATAACGATTCATCCATCCATAATCAGAGGTAAAACTGCTTGTCCATTCCGATCAGTCTGACCCAAACCATTCCGCTGATGAGAGTCAAATAATGCATACGAATCAAAATCCGTAAAAATTGCAATAGAGACATCATTAAGTTACCAAAAAAGACTGGGATATCAATATTGCTTGTTGAAATAATTCTATGACATTTGTTTTCCCTGCTTCAATATTTGGAGCACCTGTGACGGGCACATAAAACTGATTATGACCTAAATACCCCTCATAGTCTTCGGTGTTAACTATGTGACCGTAGAGAGTTGTGCCTTCATCCAACAGATTATCGAGGTCAGTGGAACACGGTTTCAGACGCAAATAGATCTGAGCCATGGGACACAAAATATATGAGTGACCAAAGCTACGGCTGTACGCTGAATTCCATTAAACGGTTGAAAAATACTACAGCCTTGATGCAAATTAGCCCACACACAACTCCGATTTTGCTTTGACTTAGCTACCAAATGTTTCACATGTGGCTATGTGCGGTGCACTGATTAAAAAAACACGGGGGACTGGGTTAATTCAAAATACGGAATATAACTATTCCAAATATTTCCAGTGAACATGAGCATCCACGCAATCAAAAGTGTGGTATGTAGAATGTGGAATTCAGCCATATTACATTTAAATTGAGATGTCGTCTTTGTTCATGAATAAGCATATTCAGAACATACTTTATATTATTCTGTTGTTTACGATCTCCGGAGTACAGTTCTATGCACCGTGAAAATCAGAAAATTAGACCTTGAGGGAAAAAAGGACATCGGATTACACATGAATGGTTTAATAATGTCAATAATGACCAGAAACGGTCAGATGCAGCAATTAACAACATAAAGACGATTTTGAAGTATCTCTTATTGCTGGAAAAGAATAGCATCAACATTCCACGCACACGATTTGTATGTTTTGTTTCCGTAAATGCGTGGCTTGAAATTTCAAATAAACCAACATGTCGACATACATGCTACAAAATTAACGTTTCCCGTATACTTCCCCGCCTTCAGGGCGGGGAAGAATAATCCATTCAAATCGTTTCTCACCGCTACTGATCCCGTGTAGCACATACCTCTTATGGCTTCGAGAACGTTTTCATCTTTTGTTTTTTGGAGACTCGAATGGAACATGTCCGTGTCAACAGGACCCGGGGCATAGTTCAAAACCCGGAAGTCGGGGTGCTCCAGTGCCAGCGTCCTCATGAACATGTCACGGAAAGCCTTGCCTGGAACATACAAACATGGCGCTTATCCTTCCTATTTAGGATACGTCCGGATTTACAACACCACGGGGTCAAATTGCACAAAGCGACGACGATTGGACTTACCATGCTTCAGAAGAGGTTCATTAGTGGAAGCGCGTGCATCCCTTTCTGCAAGTGGGCTCAGAGCCCCGTTTCATGAACCAATCATAGCAACGTCTTTGGGAGTCATCAGTTCTGTTGTTAATGCCATTATTACTAAACAAGGTTTACGATAGTATAGAAAATGTAACTCGTAAATTTGATATATCGTTTCTTTGAACGCGAGTTGTTAAAATTAATCTTAACGAAGATCGTTTCGAAAATCCAGGCCCTTGGCGCTCAGAATATCAGAAGCACATCAATATGATTCATCCACCAATATTGTATACTCAATCATTTTTATATTTTATTTTAACGCCGCACTTAGCAATATTCTAGTTATATGACGGCGGTCTGTAAATAATCATGTCTTGACTTAACAATCCAGTGGTTGACATCATGAGCATCAATATATACAATTGGGATACGATAAGATCCATTAGTCGCCGCTTACGACAAGACGCCATCGATTGCCGAAGAGCAAATCTAACCCAAATTATACGGGCCTCCTCAATCATTAATCATTGTCCATGAGTATCATTGGATTTTCTGTCCCCTTTGACACTTATGTGATTGACAAGATTCAGGAAAAACGTGGCAAACATGCAGACCTCGCTTTCGAAATGTTGTCCGACTCCCCATTGTTCTCGGTGCCTTAGGTTTGGTACCTCCCAATCTGTTGACTGACATTGGGAGAGTACCCGGATCAGCCCTTCTGACAATCTGGGTAATGCAGAAGATTGCAGTGTTTGGGAGTCTTCACATTATGCGAAAAGTTCAGCGCTTCTGAAGTCCCATTCACCGTCTGGGCTGCGTGTAGAGGGGGCAAGGGCCCGGAGCTGATGATGAGCCTAACCAGCCTGACTGTGCCAGGATCACCCAAACCCTCTTTAATATGTAAACAACAACAATAATAGTAATAATAATAACCTGATCCATAAAGACCCCAGCTGGCCCTAGGTTGCAGAGCAGAGCCTGAAGTAATGTTGACAACCACTTTAGAAGGTACATCTCTAAACTCCTGCATAAACCGAGCATTCACTGCAACAAGTCCGGCCACGTTGATGTTGAGATATTGAGACACTTGGTTCACCTCTGTCAAATTCTCACAGAACTCACTTCCAATAGTCGCAGCGTTGTGTATGATCACTGCTTGCTGGAACTCGCTTGCCGTTTTTCCCTGCAACAGAGTCAATCGGGTGAGAAGGACAACATATTTCAAGTGTCATCTATGCTACAAATTGTCAGCGCTTCGAGGATGTTGGGTTTCTTAATATGAAGATATTTAGTCTAGTGATTTTCATTGCCTTTGTCTAAGTCTCCATACAGAATCCAAAGCTGCCCGAAACAACACATGGTCCGTCCCTTACCTTGTTTACAAACATCTACAGTTTGTTAAGTATGGCGAACTTTTGAAAAAAAACCACGCTACCTGAATGTATACATGCATATGTCCATCAGTGAAATTTGTGACATATGCTTGTATTCATTTCTCTAAAATGAAAGTCTGCTGTCGAGCTTAATTGCTCTAAACAGCTTTGACAAAAAGAAGTCGAAAAGAAACAACTGCCACTGACAAATCGGCAAACAACCAACCAAAGATCATAGAAGAGGAATAAGTCCAATTCTGAAGTAACAGTTGTGAAGGTATGAAATGAGTGGCACACCGCTTTGAGTGAGTTGAGTTTAACGCTGGTTTGAACAGTATTCCAGTTATATCACGGCATGTCAGCTTAATGTGGAAGGAAAGCCCGAAGTGATGGAGGTCTCAGACGTTTACCGCTTTGGTGGAACCCACGAGCATGGGCATGGTGCTGACAAACCTAGAAACATAATCAGGGCGAAACACTGCTTTGAGCAGTATCAAAGGTAAATAAATTGATATAAGATCACAACAAGAGGTATTTGCATTTTCTAGTGCACACACAAAGAAGCAGACCCGTAAGCGATACAAAAACCTCAAAGTGTGACCTTGACTTGCTAGGATGGAAAAGAGCCTGTAGGGAGGTAACCATGCATCGGGTGCTAAAAATGACATACCGCCTTATCAATCGTCCTACGGGGTGAGGTAAGGTGAAATGGGGTTTAACGTCGCGTCCAAGATTATTGCACTTATATAGCGATGTGTGTGTGTGTGTGTGTGTGTGGCTTCTTGTACTAGTCCGGACTGATGCCGATTTATAGTGCTAGCTCAGACACAGTATACTGACTCATAGCCGACAAGTCCTTGTTTTAGCCCCTTAATGCCGATATATACCAACTATTTGTACCAATAAAAACAAATAATTGATAACAAGTCCTATTTAGATAACACAACAAATGTCATTTTTAAACATGCTTTTTGCAGCAGATAACAATATTTCTGGTCAAAATGTTGGTTGGGTTAAGTGAAACAAAGTTAAAAATTCTTAAATAGTAAACACAAAAATGTAATGAATCCGCTTTAAATATAAATTCACGCAATTATTAAGGGATTCCCATTTATCTAACAGCAACTTAAGAACATACAATATGGTCAAGTCATCTCTGAATATTGAGAATGATGTTACATATTGTTAAAACAAAGGTCATAGGTCACCTTTCTCAAAACTTCATTTAAGTAATCACAAACTAAAAATTGAAAAATTGGAAGATATACAAAAACACCAACCCAATTGGAACAATTTATCTGTGTAACATGTGATGTGTCAGAAGGTGAACATTATGCACTGTCTTGTATAAAATACAACCAAGAAAGAGAATCACAAATAATCCTCATTCATGATAAAGAATTTGGTACACTCTGTTAAAAGGAACAGTTCTTAATAATTTCACCAACAGTTATTCCAAATCTGTTATCATATCAACAATTACAAACAAATTCATAGTTTTACTCAATTCTCATATTGTTTCCATATCATTATAATACACTCGTTTTTCAATATAATTGTTATAATGTACCTCCTTTATATGTTGAATGTACCTGCGTTTTTTAATTGTCGTTTATTGTGAATGTATACTCACACGCAAAAGAAACGCAAGTCGAGTATGCAGTATACATGTTATTTATTTTCAACAGTAAAGACAAGAACTACTAATTGGGCAAGATTGACAAATATTTGACTGAAGACAGTTTAATGGATTAAAATGCAGATGACATAAAAAAAAAATTCAAATGTTGAGGGCTTTAGCATTGATCACTGCCACACATCTCCTGTACATTGAGTGGATCAGACGATTTGTGAAGGCCCTAGGGATCCTCCTGCACACATCCAGAGCAGCAGTGCGTAGGTCATCGGCAGTTGTAGGGACTGGGCGCACATTGTGCAGACGCCTTTAAACCTCGTCCAACAAGTGTTCGATGGGGTTCAGATCAGGGCTGAGGGCTAGCCACGGTAGAACACGGATGTTGTGTTGTTGCAGAAAGGCCATGGTAGCTCTGGCAACATGGGGACGAGCGTTGTCCTGCTGGAAAATGTGTTGTTGATGTTGTGCAAAAAATGGAACAACGTGGGGTTTGATTACTTGGTCGATATACCGCTGAGCAGTGACGCAGTGTCCCCGACCTTGACCAACATTCAGAAAGCACATGGGTCCAAGTCTCGCATTAAGTCCAATCCCTGCCCATATCATGACGCTAGGTCCACCCCATGGATCCCTTTCCACAACTTTTCTGTCAGCGAAACGATCACGTCGACGCCGCCAAATTCTGACTCTTCCGTCTACATGTGAGACACAAAAGCGACTTTCATCAGAGAAGATGACACGCCTCCACTCACGATGATGCCAATTGTGATGACCCTGTGACCACTGAAGTCGTGCTTGTCGATGCCGTGGTTGGAGAACAGGACGATGTGCTGGTCAGCGACATCTGAGGTTGTTGGAACGGAGACGTCGGATCACAGTGTCCCGGCTTATGTGTCGAGTATGTGTTCCTATTGTCTGTCGAGCACTTTCACTTGCAGTTAGGAACGGATGTCGCTGGTGTTGACGGGTAATCTGCCGATCTTGTCGAGGTGTGGTGACCCTAGGACGACCGCTCCGAAGAAGGTCATCTGTGGTCTGTGTAGCATTGTATCGATGCAGGAGACGGTAAATTGTTGTTATGTTAACGTTGAAATGACGGGCAACATCTTGGACAGACTCTCCAGCTTCCAAACGTCCGATAGCCTGGTTTCTCTGAATTTGAGTTTGGCGTGGCATTGTTGACCAAGGAGTGGTAGGTCCATGAATCGGCCACAGTTTTATACCCACTACATTTCGTGACAGTTCGTGCATTTTCGATTTTGCGAGAAATGGGTGCATGGTACCCACATATTCATTGAAATGGTGCGTTTTGGCGATCCGTTATTTTGGTTGCGTTTTTACTCGGGGCTTCCAAAATGCAACCAAACATATTGATCACACCATCAGGCTTCACTACATGCTAAAAAACACTTGCGTTTCTTGTGCGTGTGAGTATATTTTGTAGTTTGTGATAGTGTAATATTGCCACTGTTTCTAAAATATCTTTGTCGTATGATAGTTTCTTACAGTTTTGTCGCTTAAGGCGCTGCAATTCGCCAGTGTGTTTGAAAATCGGTTTGCCCTGATTTTGTTGTCAGCACAAAACCCGTGCTTGATGGTTTCACCAAAGTGGTGAACGTCTGAGACCTGCATCACTTCGGGGTTTACCCCCACATCAAGCTGACACGGAATACTACTAAAAACGACGTTAAACCAAACTCCTCACTCACTCTTGTGTACGGTTCCGTTTGGTTAACTGGGTTTGTGTTGTGATTGCTTCCAGTTTAGATTTGAAGTATGTTTAGAAGAATGTTACTATGTTCAACCCAAACATCGTGGAGATATCATGCAACCGTATTATCTTTTACGAAATAATTGCAGACTACTGACCAACCGGTTGATTTCCTATGTATCCAGAAGCAAAGAACATATACGGGTGTATAATCTCTGCCGGAAGTTAAAAAACCGTCAAAGCAATAAACCATGCAGAACCGTAAACCGCCGAATGAAACGGTATGAATTATACATTACATTAACTGAACTATACTAGCCACGTACAGAAACTGTGCACGGAGAAAATATATTCTGGATTGAAAAACAACACAGCAAGAACAAAATGAACCATAAGAAAATGTCAACGGGACCTGAACAACATCTGTTATGTTGACGTCAGAAAATCAAAATGGAGTAGGGGGTCATACGACAAAGTCACAAAGTCAATAACGGGTATGACCACCCTGTGCGTGAATCACAGCAGTGCATCGGCGACGCATGGAGTCCACCAAATGGGCATGGAAGGCCTGGGGAATGGCCTGCCATATCCTCCTCAAATCCTGTGCCAAGTCACGGACGTTATCTGGAGGATGTGGAAGATGACGCAGACGGCGCTCCATTTCATCCCACACAATCTCTAATGGGGAGAGATCTGGAGAAATTGCAGGCCATGGCAGTAACATGACATTGTTATGGTGAAGGAAATCCATTGCGACCCTAGCCGTGTGAGGACGAGCGTTGTCCTGTTGAAATGTCAATCCCTGGCCATGACGTTGCAGGAAAGGAATGACCACAGGCCTCAGAATCTGATCTATGTAGCCAACACCGGTGAGATTGCCCTGAACAACCACCAAAGGGGTTCGGTGCCGTGCTGTTATCCCATCCCAAATCATCACAGAGCCACCTCAAAAACGATTCCTCTCCACAATACAGTTGCGCGCATAACGTTCTCCCAAACGCCGGTAGACACGTTGGCGCCCGTCACTGTTGGAAATGTTGAACCTCGATTCATCTATAAAGACAACATTTCTCCACCATATTCGAGGTTTGCGAACATGATTTCGACGCCATCTTAGACGGTTGACTCGATGACGGTGTGTCAGGATGGGACGTATGGCAGGGCGTCGTGGTCGAATCCCGTACTGACGTTAACGATTCCTGACAGTGTTGGGATGGATACCGCGCAGTCCAGGAATTGTCTGGGACGTCGTTACTGCCGTTTGGAACCTGTGTCGCAGATGTGTAACTCTGAATCCATCTGTCCTGTCTTGGCGTCGTTAATCGGGGACGTCCTGAACGTGGGTGGTCGGCAACGTCATTTGTGTTCTGATGACGCCTCACCAATGCCGATATCGTGTTACGATGGCATTGGAAATGTGTTGCCACCTGTTGTTGCCTCATTCCCGCTCGGATCATTCCAATGGCTTCATGACGCTGTGCAGCTGTCAATCTTGGCATGCTTTGCTTGTAATATGCTTGTGTCTGCGCCTGAGAAGTTTTGAATTTTTGAATGACCACAGATCATGCTTTCCAAAGTGACAGCGAATTTTGAGTTGCACATGCTGTGTACAGCTGCACAGGATGCACGTGCAGTAACACGTTGCACGTCCATAGGCCCCCATCAATGACGTCATATCGCATGACACGTGCATGAGCGTTTGAATGTATCCAATAATTGCTGTGTTCAAACCTATATTTCATATATGGACGGTGTGCCCTTATATCTATATTTTCTCCGTGCACAGTTTCTTAATGTGGCTAGTATATTTAAATTAATACAGTGTTCAACTATGCCCAGCAAGTGTCATACGTAGAGGGGGGGATGTCCGAGTAACTCTCCATTCCTAAAAAATAATGGAGCAGAGGCCCCGCAGCGGCCGATGCCCATTATTTTTAAGGAATGGAGAGTTACGAGGATATTCCCCTAGTTAAAACCCATCCCTACTTTTACACTTTGACAAAATATTCTGTAGTTGAAAATATTCGAATAATTCAAATGCTGCTTCAAGATAATGTACAGTTGACAAGCAACTCTCCATCCCTGAAAAATAATGTAGCGTTCAAACAATAGAATGAGGTCACAGATGTGTTTTAAATGTGATTATAAGGACAACTAATTACAAATTTCTCATATCAAAACCGTTGTTTAACATGTGGTGTTTATTGAACAAAGTCATACTTTATAGAAGCCTGGTATTTAATCGTGTTGAACAATATGTTGCAACAGCAATGTGAAGTTGAAAGATTGAGTGCGCGTGACAGGCCTGGCCTGAACATAACGTGGTCACAGAGGCCCGTGAATTATGTGACATGCTGACGAAAGTACCTGGTGACTTCTGACAGCCCCTGTGCTCTCGGACAATTCGGATAACGCTGGGATGTCTGTTCGCCGTCACCCCATGAGTAATTATCTGATACCTCAATGTTATGACTAAACGTCAACCTTTGTTTACAATCTGTGCGATGTAAATTACTCGATGTACCTACCCGAAGACAGTCTTGGAGCCACGTATCGTACTGATGTTGATCAAGCGATCCCTGGTCAAAAACACGGGTCACACACCCAACACCGGGACTTGCTTGCGTTGACAATGTCTTCGTCACAGCCAGCTGTTCCGAATCCCTCGCTAACGCTACGACGAGGGATCCTGTTGGAAATTTAGACGCAAAGTTGACGACGATACTTCTTCCAATACCTCTGCTCGCACCGATTACAATGCATACTGTTTTCATAGAAAACATTTTTTTCCCAGGGAGCTCAGCCATTGTCGCTTGGTACGAGTGACAGTGAAGTGGTTGTGAAACTGTCTCACTTTAATACTGATAGGTCCTGCAGCTACCGTAAAAAATCTTGAAAAAACGCGCGACATTTATGTATTTCGGAAGGTTCCGAGACCAGGCGTTTTTTCAAGGCGGACTTTTATTTTTTTCAGAAGGGGATTGTTGCACCAAGGCTGTGTGTTTTCTTTTCACATGCTGTACCTCCAACTTTTACGGCATGGATCCTTACAAACATTAATTGGTAGGGTTCACGGTACTTTCACTCTAAAATCTCAGTGAAGGGTGTGGGAACTTTAGTTGCCGTAGAAAGAAATATAAATGCTGACAAATATATGGATGTAATTCACACTAATTTGTGGCCGGTTATTGCCCGTCATTTTCCCGACAGAGATTATGTCTTCCAAGACGATAATGTCCCTGTACATCGTGTGGCAAAACTAACAAAGTATATGGAAGACAACCCAGTAACTTTTCAACGAGATCCATGCATATTGGCAAAATATACCGCTTGTGTATGTTCAAGGATTATATTCGACGATTCCGAACAAGTTTCTTCCTCATCCACACCCCAATACCTATCGTCTTCGGTGCAGCGCCTCCAAGAACCAAGAGAAGCAGCACTGAAAGAGTGCTTTTTAACGGTATTCCAGTTATATCACGGCGTGTCAGCTTAATGTGGGAGGAAAGCCCGTAGTGATGCAGGTCTCAGACGTTTACCACTTCGGTGAAACCCACAAGCACGGGTATTGTGCTGACAAACATAGAAACATAATCGGGGCGAACCAGGATTCGAACCCACAATCATAGGTTTCTTGCGTGCCCAAGGGACGCAACTCTGCGCAGCGAATCGCGGCGCCTTAGACGACTGTGCTAACCCACTTAGATACCATGCCGCAGTTTAACATGGTTACCCCAATCAGACACAGTATACTGACTCCGAGCCGACCAGTCCTTGTTTTAGCCCCTTAATGCAGAGCGCCAGACAGGGTAACAACAAGTGCCATCTTTCAACGTTTTCTTATATGACGCGGCCGGGAATCGAACCCGGACCTTCCACTCTCCGGGCGGACGCTCTACCACTAGACTAGGCGGCCCAGTTTGACAGTGGACTGGGCTCCTGTCTACGTAATGAACATCTTCATACTAAGTAATATAAAGTTTCCCGAATGTTTGGCAAATATAAATGTAATTGCTCGACTGTAGGACAAGTACCCTCAACCGGGGGAGGCTGCAAAGAGACCTGGGTGTAGAAGGCCTAAAAACGACACCTCGACAAGATCGCCTCATTACATTAATAGCACTACGCAATGCATGTTATCAATTGAGAGTTCCGTACAATAACAGAAAGGCGCATTTCAACATCTACCGTTACAAACCGGCACTGTGCAGCACGTCTGAAAGCAAGACGTCTTGTAAAGGGTGTGACCCATATCAGTTTACCTAGGGCAGTAAAGCCGGGGAGGGCAAGGCTACACCAGGGACCGGGGATGCGTCAATAGCGTTACACCATGGTTCCAGACAAATCAAGGTTTTGCCCCCGATTCCCAGATGACAGAAAACGTTGGCGACGTAGCGGCGAGTGGTATGCCAGGGCAGCAATTCTTGAGGTTACAGGCCGGTACAGCCACATTTCGAAAATAGATAGCCCAAATTGATGTGGCTCTCGCGGCAATGGTTATGGTTGCGTGAGTGTATAATGTGGCTCTCGCGGCTATGCTGTCAAAACATGCTTTGTGATTCTAACAGGTTACCGTATATAACAAAACAAGTCTCGTTTTCTCATTTTATATTCAACAAGGATAACACATTCATCAAAACTTTATATTGATGAATATGAATAGCATATGAATATCATAATGGATTTAATGTCATTACTGCAGATGAAGGAGGTCGCCCACGTGGTCAGCATATTCCATCTCACTCAGGTGTTGGTTCAGGAGCTGGATCTTGAGGGACGCAATACGTGCATCGATTGCCTTGTACTTGGGGGCGGTAGAGTCATGGTGTGGCCGCGCGGTATTACACATGACAGGCGAACTGATTTGGTTATTGTGAATGGACATTTGACTGGTCATCGATTTGTAGACGAAATATTACATCCTGTCCTTGTTCCGTTCGCTAGAATTATCAGCAGAAATTTTGAACTGCAAGATGACAATGCCAGACCACATCGTGCCTAGGTCGTTATATCATGTTAATTGAAGTTTTCATTTACAAATAATTTCCGTGATACTGCCATCAGTTTGGCCGTGTATATCGCGGCACAAAGACCTGAACCATTCCTCACTTTTTTGGCGTTGTCACAATGTTCACTGTGAAAAATGGCTGTAATGAATATTTAGACATGTCAAATAACTTTGTGTACAAGGTCAGATGATTCAGGAAACATACCGGAAAGTACGCACATAACTAATGGCAATATTAAACACGGTGAACACATTAATTAATCAAAACTAGCTGTGTGAAGCTGATTTAAACCTCTGTTTAAGCCATTACCGTGTAAAATACGGTGTATACGTGTAAAGCTATCACGGTGTAATGCTGTTTATAATTCGCATTAAACCTTCTTTGGCCAGTACGTAATGTAATTTAAGCATGGCTGTCAAGCTTTTACCGTAATAATTACGAGATATACCCTAACAGTACACCGTCAGTTTTACGATCGGATAACTGGTAGCACGGCTGCCAACCTTACCCTTTAAATTGCGGTATATATTCTAAAGCTACACTGTAACATTCTCGGAAAGATAACAGTCTGTCTTTTACTGTAACAACATACGGTATTTAATATATACTTCAGTGTGAAAGACTGAGCTTTCTGAAGATGAAACAAGTGATATTTTCATTGGGGTGAACATTACACTTGATATTTCACTGCAGTGAACATAAACCTTGATATTTCACTGCAGTGAACGTGTATAACACTTTGACGGAACTATTGTCATAAAACAGTCTCCGCCCCGTAAATTGCCTCTCTTTATCGTAAGTGCCTAGCCCGAACACAAACTGTTGACCTTTTTACGTTAGTTCCACACTGACAAGGAAAAATAATGACAGAGGGAGTTTTGTGGAGTTAATGTTGCTCTTTGACGTTTGTTATTCTCTTGAAAATATTTCGTTATAAACGGTAAGGTTCTTATTTAACTCGACAATCGAGACTGTTCGAGTGCCTTTTTCATTTCTTGACCAGCGTGCGTTCTTTCGCTTCCAACAGCGGTCTCGTAGATTTCAAGAATATTTTTTCTTGAAGTTGATTCTTTTTATAATAAT
This sequence comes from Haliotis cracherodii, assembly GCF_022045235.1. NCBI lineage: Eukaryota > Metazoa > Mollusca > Gastropoda > Lepetellida > Haliotidae > Haliotis > Haliotis cracherodii. Next base: position 22,712,365 of record NW_027266319.1, read on the forward strand.
ATATAAATGTATGATAAAGATTTTTCGTGACCCTATATATTATGTGTTACTTTTGTGTATATTTTTAAAGATTTTGCAAATACGGAACTACTTTTTAAGTCGTAATTACAAGGTGTGGTGAAATGTCACTGCATGTTAAGTAGGGAGAATTCTTGACCACGACCGGTATGGGGGCGGTAGAGTCATGGTGTGGCCGCGCGGTATTACACATGACAGGCGAACTGATTTGGTTATTGTGAATGGACATTTGACTGGTCATCGATTTGAAGACGAAATATTACATCCTGTCCTTGTTCCGTTCGCTAGAATTATCAGCAGAAATTTTGAACTGCAAAATGACAATGCCAGACCACATCGTGCCTAGGTCGTTATATCATATTAATTGAAATTTTAATTTACAAATAATTTAATACATATACATATAATAAGTGTTGGTATGTTGCCTTCCACGCGACGGTTGTCGTTAAACACACCAGAAAATCAAGTAATGGACCAGACAGGAAATTCAGTGTCACGATAGTACGTTTACTGTTTTAGTGGAAACTAAAAACAGATATGTTAATTATGAATTATGTCTGCTGTGTAATAGTGCAGAAGTGTGTTTGGAACGCATCACGGCTACATAGATACAATATTCTTTAATGCCATGAGTAATATTCATTTGTTGTTACAATTGACTACTTTTGGCAGTCTAGTAATACCGAACTGTACGCGTTACAAACTGTTTATATATTAATTTAGCACTTGACCGTCAAAGTGATACTGACCTTCAAAATTGACCTCTACGGAGGTTTAAAAAATCATTGTTTTTAGGCAAACCTTTAATAATGTCATTTAGCAATATTTAGCTAAATGGTGTTATTGGTCCGCCTGATAAATCTACCATAACTTAAAATCTTAACGAGGGGCACGGGTCGCCCAGTCACCTGAGGCGCCGCGATTCGCTGTGCAGAGTTGCGTCCCTTGGGACCACGCCAGAAAGCTATGATTGTGGGTTCGAATCCCGGTTCGCCCCAATTATGTTTCTAGGTTTGTCAGCACCATACCCGTGCTCGTTGGTTTCACCGAAGTGGTAAACGTCTGAGACTTCCACGCGACGGTTGTCGTTAAACACACCAGAAAATCAAGTAATGGACCAGACAGGAAATTCAGTGTCACGATAGTGCATTTACTGTTTTTGTGGACACTAAAAACAGATATGTTAATTATGAATTATGTCTGCCGTGTACAAGAGCAGAAGTGTGTTTGGAACGCAGCATGGCTACATAGCTAAGGTTATTGCAAATCAGAATCTGTACATAACAGAAACGTACGACTGTCGTTGCGCTACAGTTCGATCGCCTTGTTAGAGTCGTGGCCAGACCCTTTTTATCATTTATGTGATAGTTTACACATAGTAGACTTGAATAATATATTTTTCAACCTATAGCCTCGCAGAAATCGCAAAACAAGAAAAAATGGTAAATTAATTTGAAAATGAACCGCATTGTAGATATCGCTGCCATGAAATTGCATCACAACGCTTTGCAGACCATCAGTTGCCATGACGCCACAATCAAATGACATCACTAATGGCTCTGCTACTGAAGCTATTAGCAGTACCTTTTACACTAAGACACTGCTTATTACTGTCTACGAACTGAAAAAGTTGGAAGAATGATGTTGGATGATAAATAAAATCTCTATATCCCACCCACTTTTTGAGAAGATGTGACCGCCCAAACCTTGCCACACCTAACGGTATTTATTGATATAAGACATTAACAATGTTCACGTTTTAGCTACAATGATACATGAAGGTGCGACAGGAGCGAGGGAAGGGAGGGTAATTGTTGGGTGCGTTGCAAAGCGCCAATCGCTTGTAATAATCGAAGGTCTGATTCCCATAGCATGCTTAGATTTTGGGTGCCATTGTACCCATCTTACAAACTAAGTTCACCATGTTTTTTAGCCTGCTTAAACCATTACCTAACATTATTTCTTGGTGTGCTCGTAAAAATTTACTGCGGTCACCCCGAAATCCAAAATGGCGTCCAAGATGGCCGCCAAAGTGGGAAAATTTCTCAATGCGCTCATTACTCTGTCAAAACAATAACAAGTCAGCTTTTTCAAAATCAGAAATGCATTTATAGGTGCACATATACATTTTTAATGCAAAATAATTCAGAATTCTGCAAAAATAGTACTTTTATAAAGTTAAATAATGAATTTTGTAGAAAAAAATGGTACATATTTACATATCTGAGATTAGACTCAAACTCAAAGGAAAAGTGTTTTTAAATCAAAGTCCATTTTCATGATGTCAAAATGTTTCACACTCACTAGTACTGTATTTGATTCAGTAAATGATGTTTGAAGAGCTTTAATGCATTCAGATGCATCATTTTCATTGGACAGAGTTGATTCAGATATCACTGTCTGTGTCTGAAGATGAGTTTGACTCCATGTCTGAATCATGGATATCACCATCAGGTATTTCAACTGAAGAATCTTCTGAAGGAAGTATGTCCACTTCAGCACCAGTGTTTCTTGACTTGTTCTGGCATCCTGAGACACAAGAACACAGTCCTGTAAATTTCAGACTGTTCTTTACACATCCACACCTCTTTGTTCGGCAATCAGTTTTGCAGCTGCAGCAGGTCATTGCTAGGACTGATGACGGTGCTGGTTGTACATCCATCCATTTAATTTCCAACTTTTTATCTGCCACAAACCATCCATGTCCATTTGGAGAAGGTGGTTGCTGGTCCTGCTTCAGACAATTTCTGGAGAGGAATGCTTGGTAATTAGCACGCTATACTTTCTTTCTCAGAACTTTCTGGCATGGAGGCAGTTTCTCTGGATCTGATGTACCTGATCCAAACATGATTGTCCGCAGTGTATTTACACTGTATGTCAAAACCGGATTCAGATGGTTGGTTCTGGAATTGAAGCTGTAGAAAATGCAAGTTGCTGCTTCACACGATTTCAATAGATCGTCAGTTACTTCTGAGCTTTTTCCAAGTGAAGCCATTGCGTTGCAGAAGATTGCATCATTTTCAAGAAGCCAGAGTATGCCCAAGGCACTAGTACTGTCGCAACCAGTGAAAGGATGAGCCCCTATAAGACCTTCACATGCATCCTCTCCAAGAGTCCTTCCAATTCTTTTAAGATCCAGATAACGTGATTTGGATCCAGAACCAGTGAAGAAAAGGCACTTCGTTTTGATCCATTCCAGTCCAAACGCAACTGTTGCTAACACCATGACGTCTGTGTCCGGTGAGTGAATGATAACAACATCAGGTTCGGGAGTTTGATGTGATGCATAGTGTGCGTGAAGAATAAGCCTCTGATCAGCTTCTTCCATCCTGTATATCAACTCTGGAATTTCTTGGCATTCCATCCGTCCAGAGGACACACTGAAGGCATAACATTTATTTGCTGTTGTTGCAAACAGGGTATGATAGCCAATTATGGATGCATACTTGTGACTCTTCCATTCTTCAACTAAAAACTGTGTCAAAGATTCTTTGAATTGACCATCTCGTAGAGCTTTTTTAAGCTGTGTATCTACCTTCTGATCCCGGCTGTTTATTGTAGTTGCAAAGCTTTCTTCTGCAGACAGCAAGCGAGACTCATGTCCAGTATTCTTAATTGACATTTCTGGATATGTATCTGCTACCCAATGCACAGATGCAGTACTGCTTGTTGAAACATGTCTCAGGATCATTTTCATTACAGCTTCAGCCAGGTCACCAAATGTGGCAATCTTAGCAAGTTTCAATTGCTGAATCTGTGCCATAGCATCTACAATGATGGATTGGTGTGTCCTTCGGCAGGGAGTCTCTTCTTGTTGAGTCATCTTTTCTAATTCGTGCATGAGTACAGACTTTGATGTCTTAGCCAATTTTCCTTCAGCAGTTGCTAGAGAATATGGCAAAGGACCGAGTGGAAATGCCATAACTTCATCTATTGAAAAACCTCTCTCCACAGCTGTCTCGAGTATTGCTGAGTCTTGTTGTTTGACTTTTTACTGTTGTTTTCTTTTTTTTTGTCAGTAAGGCAAAGTTCTGCAGACCAAGTTTTGGCCATGCATCATAGAAACTCTTCTTTACCTGAGTTGTAGGAGTTTCTGTCATATCAACTACCACTTGGACAGAACAAGAACCTCTGCCATGATCATCATCCATTGTTTTGTCAGTCATCTCAACTGATCTGGTCAGAAACGTATAGATCACACTATGATCAGGGGTTTTGTGGATGGTTTGGCAGTATCCAATTCTGTGAGGCTCCATTGGTGTAGAGGGCTGGGTGGCGCTGTTAAATCCCTTCCATCCTGGGACAGCTTGCTCTGATGGTTCCACGTTTTCGCCTAAGTTGAAATCCATTCGGGACAGCTGCCATACCAAATCGACCTGCTTAGCCTTTTTGGCACTTTTTGAATCCAGTGTAGTCAGCAGTTGAGCAGCATTATTATATCGAGGAGGTTCTGGTCTTTTGCTGATGATGCATGCTAGAGACAGAGACAGATATGGATTTGCGTCCAGTTTGGGGGTGATTCTCTGATTGACCTGTAGGAGGTTCTCGATTAGCATCATGTCCAGGTAATCCTGCTTGAGCCATGTATCTAGTTGTATCAAGGCCCTGTAATGATCCTGAGAAATGACCTCTGTTTTTGTAGTCATTGTTGTCCCAACCAAACAAAGATGGTACATTTGGAGCCATTCCCTGCTGCATATGGTAGCCAAGATCGTTATGAGATGTCAGAATCTCTGCATTTGCAGTATCCATCTCTTGAAGTGATTTATTTATGCAGTGCTGATGTTTGTTCAACAGAGCTACGAAGACTCTTTTCTGTATTTTTGAATGCACAAATCTGTTGTGAACAATAACAAAGCAATGTACTTACCGACACGAAGATATTTTTGCAAAAATCAACAGATTTTGTCCTCCAGTGGAGTCTTTTTGTCCTTGGCAACATTCTCTGAGACAGCACTTCCTGTACTACTTGCAAGACAACTGTTTAGAGTAGTGATTATAAGCATAACCGCTTTAAATGTTTTTGTTTTTTTTATTGGTGTTTTTAACTGTTCAATGATGTTATTCATTGAATATACTGAATGCATGTATTCGTTTACAGTGCAGAAGATAGTTTTATGATGCTATGCTTTTTAATTTCTCACCCTTATTGACAGATGAATTCCATATTTGTGGTCATTATTTGTAGTTTTATGAAACCTAATATACCTTTAATGAATATTTACTGAGCCAAAAGTGGTTAATTTGTATTATCCTATTCCAAATTGAAGTTCTGATTGATATATCCATACAAAAAAATACCCTGTTTTGTATTAAAGAATATAATTAATTTGAACTTGGCATCCATTTTGAACTAGTAATTCCGTTCTAAATGGTTAAATTTGGTGCCCAAACACAATATATATATATATATATATATATATATATATATATATATATATATATATATATATATATATATATATATATCAGCTGTTCAGCTGTTCATGGTCAGTAGTGATTTATGATTAATATTTGATAAACAAATAGGATATATAGTGAAGTTAATAGGTTAGGTAGAAAAGTGGCGGCCATATTGGCGGCCATCTTGGATTTCAGGGTGACCGCAGTGAAAAAAATTGAGCACACCAAAAAATTATTCTTTCTCATCACATAATCTATCAATCTAAATAGGTGAACTAAGTTTGTAAAGCGGGTACAATGGGAGTGTCAGATATGAGAAACAGACCTTCGCTTTTAAGCGATGTACAGCGATCCGCCTTACAACAGTGCGCTAACTTTCAGCCGCTTGCAAGCGAAACAATCGCTGACTGAGGTCGCTTCGTTCTCAAACCAAAATTGCGGCTTACTTTGACAGCGGAACTCTTGACTGGATCAACGAGAAAATGAGCAAAGGTAGCTTACAGACCATCATCCTCAGTCTGCTCCACATCTTCAAAGTAGTCATAAATTTCATCAGCTCGTCATCGAGCCCCTTCTATTACGTTCTTCATAACGCGGATGGTCAGGCTCGCTGACATGGTTGATGCATGTCATCGTATCCCAATTACGTGGATAGATGCTCATGATGTCAATCACTGGATTGTCTGGTCCAGACTCGATTATTTACAAACCGCCGTCATATAGCTGGAAGATTGCTGAGTGCGGCGTTAAACAACAAACAAACAAACAAACGTACGTCAAGGCAACCAACCGGTAGTTGCGCCGCCATTTTGGAAGAGTGCGCAAGCGCTTCAAACTGTTGCAGACCCCGGGTTGAGCGATGAATTTGCTTTCTCTAAGCGATTCGTGGCTTGCAACGCGCCCGTTATGTAAGTGTAATCGTGTACTGTAGCAGTTACAAGATGGCGAAGCGAGTGTTTTTGAAATGACGTCACTCGAGAAACAAAACGAAAACGATAACAAGCGGAAGAATTTGATTGGCAACAAGGCCACGTGTTGTGGTTGTTGCGTATCATAAAGTGAAGGGTGTAAAAGTGTTACAGAGTCACAGAGTGTATTAATTATATTATGATTGTAACTTAGTGTGACTATGTTAAGTTGAATGAGGGTGTGTGTATGAATGGATAAGTGTGCGCCTATGTGCACATGTGGATGAAACTGAATACATGTTGTACATGGGATACGTTAAGATTTAATTGAGTGAGTGAGTTGGTTTAACGCCGCTTTTAACAGTATTCCAATTATATCACGGCGTGTCAGCTTAATGTGGGAGGAAAGCCCGAAGTGATGCAGGTCTCAGACGTTTACCACTTCGGTGAAACCAACGAGCACGGGTATGGTGCTGACAAACCTAGAAACATAATTTGGGCGAACCGGGATTCGAACCCACAATCATAGCTTTCTGGCGTGGTCCCAAGGGACGCAACTCTGCACAGCGAATCGCGGCGCCTTAGATGACTGGGCCACCCGTGCCCCTCGTTAAGATTTTAAGTTATGGTAGATTTATCAGGCGGACCAATAACACCATTTAGCTAAATATTGCTAAATGACATTATTAAAGGGTTGCCTAAAAACAATGATTTTTTTAAACCTCCGTAGAGGTCAATTTTGAAGGTCAGTATCACTTTGACGGTCAAGTGCTAAATTAATATATAAACAGTTTGTAACGCGTACAGTTCGGTATTACTAGACTGCCAAAAGTAGTCAATTGTAACAACAAATGAATATTACTCATGGCATAAAAGAATATTGTATCTATGTAGCCATGATGCGTTCCAAACACACTTCTGCACTATTACACAGCAGACATAATTCATAATTAACATATCTGTTTTTAATTTCCACTAAAACAGTAAATGCACTATCGTGACACTGAATTTCCTGTCTGGTCCATTACTTGATTTTCTGGTGTGTTTAACGACAACCGTCGCGTGGAAGGCAACATACCAACACTTATTAAATGTGCAGATTGAGTGAGTGGCAGTGGTTACCGGTAGGGCAGGACAGGACATGCTAACCTTTTTAGAGATTTTCATTTATCTATTCAAATTCTTTACACCGCTATTTTGCTGTTAGACATCAGTGGAATCTGTATCTGTGGATAATCGAGGCTACTTGTTCTCTCGCGTCGACGTTTCATAACCTACCGTATTTCCTCTATTAGACGCCTGGCCTCTAATAGAAGCCGGGTCAATTGTTCAGCGCAAAAAATAGACGCCGGGCCTCTAACAGACGCTTGGTCGATCAATTGATACAATTAATTATCCCTTTTGGGGACCTAAATTACATAATACGAACTGCACGGATATCTGGGAATTAAATAAGATTCAACTACGGACTTCGAGAATTGATTGAGATATATCTACGGATATCTACGAACACAAAATATTTCCATTTCGTGACGATTCGGGACATTCGTGGTCATAGAGAAATGGGGGTATTAATAGAAGCCGGGCCTCAAATAGACGCCGGGCCTCTAATTGACACCGGGTCAAGAGCTTGTCCGAAATAAATAGAAGCCCGGGCGTCTAATAGAGGAATACGGTATGAATGATAAATTTACAGTGAACGGTTTAGTAGAATTAGCAGAAGTGAAAGTGGCAATAACAACGAGACCTAACACGAGATTGTTGGCCTCACCGGTTACAGAGAAAATTACAAGATTGAATATACCAAATGCATTCATCATTTGACGATTTTTCATTTCATAGTACTTGTTCTTAAGGTCAGATTTGGGGCGGTCGGGTAGCCTAGTGGTTAAAGCGTTCGCTCGTCACGCCGAAGACCCAGGTTCGATTCCTGACATGGGTACAATGTGTGAAGCCCATTTCTGGTGTCCCCCGCCGTGATATTGCTGGAATATTGCTGGAATATTGCTGAAAGCGGCGTAAAACCACTCACTTAAGGTCAGATTTAGCATATCTGGAAGCAGTTTATACGAATATCAGATATGGTATAATAAACTAAATATTATTACTATACTCAACAACAAATGTTTCTGTGACCCCAATATTTTAGTATATTTTTCAAATGTATGTTGTATGACTATGCAAAGCTGTCGTGCTGATGTAACCCACCTCTATTTATTTGTAACAGCGTATGAAAGGGCACATTGTTCATACTGACATGTAAAATATAAGCCATTTCCACAATCCTCAATTTGTCCAGTTTTTGGTAACCCCTTAACGATTTAAGTCTGGGATCTTCCATACCGACATCACCTAATTGCGCTAAGGAATATGAGTTTCAGAATCAAGTATTAAGATTTATCCCTGTGAGACTCTTTCAAGACATTTGACGGACAAGTACTGGCCATTTGTGTGTTCACTGACGTGTGCAATAGGGTCTGGTTAATGTTGCTGACAGGTATTTTACACATAATATTGCCTCTTATATCTGTAGGGGGCACGGGTGGCCCAGTCGTTTAAGGTCCCGCGATTCGCTGTGCAGAGTTGCGTCCCTTGGATACACCAGAAATCTATGATTGTAGGTTCGATCGAATTCCGGTTCGCCCCGATTATGTTTCTAGGTTTGTTAGCACCATAACCGTGCTCGTTGGTTTCACCGAAGTGGTAACCGTCTGAGACCTGCATCACTCCGGGCTTTTCTCCCACATTAAGCTGACACGCCGTGATATAACTGGAATAGTGTTAAAAGCAGCGTTAAACCCTACTCACTCACTCTTATGTACTCAAGAACCAAAGTTCCTGTGACACCATTATTTTAATGTATTTTTCAAACAAGTAAAGTTTGGTTTTCAATATTGTAGTATATGTATGGAAGTCACAAATAAGAACCTTACAGTTTATAACGAAACATTTTCAAGAGAATAACAAACGTCAAAGAGCAACATTAACTCCACAAAAGTCACAAAAAACGCAACTGCTACAGAAAAGCATGCATTTCATGCAAAAGTTGACTTTTATGCAAGCCCCATGCATTTCACTCCCCGAGAATGGGTATAAAAACCTGTGCGTTAACGGGATTCCATATGCATGTTTAGCATCGTGCTGACAACAACCACTCAGAAAAAGAAAAAAAAAATACGCAATTATTCAATATTACGAAATGCCACGCCTGTCCGAATATGAGCGTCTGCGCGCCATTGGTATGCTTGAAGCAGGATCGAGTCAACAATTTAACGTCCACAGAAACACCAATTGGTGTTAATGGCAACGTTGGCAACAGACGAATGCAGTCAAAGACCATACTCGGAGTGGCGGGCCACGCGTAACCAATAATCGACAAGACAACTGGATTCGAACAACACATCTACGAAATCGATTCCAGCCAGCAACAGTGACTGTAAGAAGCATCCTTGGCCTTCGACAAATATCTTCACAAACCGTACGTCGTCGCCTCAGATGTGCAGGGATTGTCGCCAGAAACCCCGCCAGACGTCCCATTTTGACAGGAAACCACCGTCCGTCTACAGTGGTGCAGACCTGTGGCGATAAGGGGGCACGGGTGGCCCAGTCGTCTAAGGCGCCGCGATTCGCTGTGCAGAGTTGCGTCCCTTAGGCACGCCAGAAACCTATGATTGTCAGCACCATACCCATGCTCGTGGGTTTCATCGTGATAAACGTCTGAGACCTGCATCACTTCGGGCTTTCCTCCCACATTAAGCTGACACGCCGTGATATAACTGGAATACTGTAAAAAGCGGCGTAAAACCCAACTCACTCATTCACTGTGGCGATAAAGCCTCTGACTGATCTGTCAACTACTATCTACTCCCACAAAGGCACCAGCAACAGATCACTCGATCTACCGCTTCAATTATATGCATGCACCAAATGTTTTATTCGGAGAACATTGGTGGTACAGGGGTATAAACCCTGCAGGAGACTTCTTAGTTGTTAACAGAGTGACACTGAGCATTGGCTGTTAAGAGCGAAGAATGACACAGATTTCAAGAAAACCTTGATCCATTTGTATTCTATATGACTCTTGTAAAAGACAAAGGGAACCATGTCGAAATGGACCAACACAGACACATACTGAAACATGTGTGAATTCATAGCATGAGATAAGTTACCAGTCATCTACCTGGGTGTTTTGTTTCTGTCTTAGTATTTTTTAAAGTCGATATGTTCAGATTGTAGGATTATGTATGTATGTTCACTCTATCATATATTTTCACCCATGGTTTAAACTAGGGATTCTTTGAAACCATTCCTCAAGGTGTTTTGTTTATAGATTCTGTTTGACAGCTGTGAAATGTTCATCATACTATGTTTATTTGTGTTATGCCTATCAGGTACTTTCTTAGAGAAATCACTATCTGAAATCAATGTGACAAAACTGTCATTGTAAGAGGGATAAAAGTGTAGCACAAGTTACACAGTTTTACCTCTGATATTTGTAATAGTATTATTTCATCCTTATGTATGAAGAGGAACATAGACCCATGCATTATCCTGTTTGATAAAGTAACTCCAACAGTATCATCATATCTTAAGAAACTTTTATCCAGGTAAGGTAAAGCTAAATGAAAGGGTGGTAACGAATTGAATCGGCTTCATCATGAATGGGAGAAGGAGGAATAGCACATGAAAGTATGTTACAGAAGATTGCTTACCACATGTTTTATCAAAGCTTGACCATGTTAAGAAATCAAAGCTTGAAATTCCTTTCTGAAGAAATAAAAATCAGCCATTAGAAAGGCTAAGTGGATAAGTTGCAAGAACGTTCAGTTGAAACATGAGGTAAAGAAACTTTCATCCAGATTGTTTTGTGTTCTGAACTCTGAAGGAAAATAGTCAGATGCCTGAAATCTTATTTAATCTCTCAGTCACAGATGTATAAGCGAAAGCAAATGCTTGTCACAGAATGTAAGCGTTCTCTTGAATTCCTACAACGATATGATATGGAGGCAAAGGCTGTTCAGGTCAAGGATGCTAATGGCAATTGTGTTTTGATGTATCCCTTGCCGGAGGCACTGTGAAGAAAACTGGAGAAAGTAATGGTGTTCAACAGTCTTTGAAGGAGAGATTGAGTAGATACATTTCTGGTAGAGTGGCATATGACAGAGACAAAATGTAAGGAACCAGGTGTCTTCGGGTCAACAGGGATGGTAGTCTTTAAGGTAGAAGGAAAACATTGATCACTTTTGGTTTCTCTGTCTTAGGCGATGGCTTGTGTAAATCCTGTAAAGGGAACTACCTTTTGGCTATGTTTTATGCCAAGGAAGGGTATGAGATTGTAGCAGAGGCTTTGACAGACATTATCAAGGAAGCTGAAACATTGGATCATCTTACTGTCGAGGGGCAAGTCTTTCATGTACAGTTCTATCTGGGTGTGTGTGTGTGTGGGGGGGGGGGGGGGGTGGGGGGGGGGTGGGGGGGGGGGTGTTGATCTTAAATTCCTCAATATGGTGTCAGGAATATCCCCCTGTGGTTGTTTGTATAGTTGTCACTGGTGCAGATGTCCTGCTAGTAACAGATATGATAAACAAAAGCAATGGTCAGCTTCAGATATACCACAGGGGGCTCGAACTGTTGAGGAGATAGCATCAATGTGAAGGAAAAGATCACAGAACTATAACTGTATACACCCTCCCCTATTCAAGTTTATACCAATAACTAGAAGAACACTCCTGACACTCTAGATTTGTACTTATGCTTATCAGATCAACTGCTGAAGCAATTGATATGTGAGCTAAGGAGCAGAGACAACATTAGAAGGAGCAATGCCACATACAAAAGAGAACAATGTAAAAACATATCAAGGTTTGAAACCTTTGTTCAGTCTTAAAATTGGGTTTCACTTCAGAAATGAGAGAGACTCTGGAAGGTTCACTTTCAGAGATTCCACAGGACCAGAGCACAGGAAAGTTGCTGCTCAGATAGTCCTTGGGGACATGATCCCAGGAACTTGGGTGCATTATGTCAGTCCTCGGTCAAAGGAATATCACAGATAGTGAAATAATGGCATTGGAATGTAGGTGTAAGGCCTGGGTACACACATATGGTGATGTCTGCCAGTGGAAAGATGTGACCCCCTTACATGCACATTCTTGCGTGTCATATTCCAGATATGATAAGACTCCATGGTGACTTAGTGTCCTTCAGCCAACAAGGTTTTGAAAAACTAAATTACTGCACTACAGTTTGGTATTTTCGATCCACATCTCACCAGGATAGAGCTGCATTGAAACAAATAATGCTTAAACAAAACCGTCTCGAGTTATTACAAAATACAGCAGAGCGAAAACCACTGAGGTCAGCAAAATGTTCTCTTTGTCAAAGCAGAGGTCGTAATAGTAAAAGCTGTGAAAATCATAACTCAAATACTGTCTTCTGGACAAGATGTTATGGATCTTTCCCGGCAACACTGAACATAATTGTCTGATTTTTCAAGCTTCTTAACTTGTTTTATTGTGTCAATAATTCTAAGGTGTGGTCTGTAACCAAATTATTAATGATACAATGATTTCATTAGATGAGTACACTGTTTTACAGATTTCTTAAAAGCATTTTTAAATCAAAATGAATATGATTGGCTTTGCAAGAGACGATATGGTATTATCATGTGTGGCTTTTATTTCATTTGCACAATTTGGTTTATTACGATTTGATATTACTGACACCATAGCTGTTAACAGTATATTCAAATGACCAGACAATTCATTGATTATTTTTCTTTCCATTTGACATATTCCTGCAGGGAACTGTGAAATGAAATGTACTTTAGATTGTGGACCGTACATGTGCAAATAACAGGATGTCCTCTTTGTTTGTATTCTTCAGTGAGAGTACACTTTTTAGTTGCTAAGTCCACTGGTTCCCCGAATATATGTGCATCATTAACATACATTTGGTGACTGGTGATTTCACAAAATGTGTGAGCAACAGGGTATGTGTTTGTGGACCTTGTTTGTGACTTCTGAAAACGTTTGTGAGATTATAGGCTGTGGAGGACACCGTTATGAATATGGTACACCATTTTGTGAACTAAGAAATAAATCTTTTTGTTTAAATGATATCATTCTTGTTATTGCCTACTATGTCAATGGTGCATAAAAGGTTTAATTCAAATGTTATGACATTCATGATTAATTTGATAATTGTAAACTGCTCATCATTTTCCTTCTAGGAATAATGGTTGTTTGTTGTTTAACGCCGCAATATTCCAGCTATATGACGGCGGTCTGTAAATAATCGAGTTTGGACCAGACAATCCAGTGAATGACATCATGAGCATCAATCCACGCAATTTGGATACGATGACATGCATCAACCAAGTCAGCGAGCCCGACCACCCAATCCCGTTAGTCGCCTTTTACGACAAGCATAGTCGCCTTTTACGGCAAGTATGGGTTGCTGAAGACCTTTGCTTCATGTAAACTTGCTGGCATAAGAAATTATACACCCATGCATTTTTATTGTTGCTGAAAATAAACCAGTAAGAAATGTTTTCTTCCATGGTAATGTATTCGATATTGGTATCCTAGTTGTGTTTTGGTTGCATTGTTTCGGCGACTGTTTTCAGCCTTGTAACATTTCGAAAACGATTGTAGTCTTTTGGTCAAATCCAATATTCAAGTGTGTGCGTTCCTTTGCCCTACATTTTTTGTTACATATATCTTGGTCGATTTTCTGTTAAAAAATATTTTCACATATACTTTCAAAATTCCTAATGACAACAAATGAGAACGATGTACTTTCCATAAAGAATAGATTCCGATTTGATGCAGTCGTCAAACCAACTGTGTCAATCAGGGGTGGTTATTGGTGATTTGAAACCTTTCATTGACTAATCCAAATCGATAATTTCCTAAAATCATGGTAGAAATCAATATTACTTCGTAATTGCCACTGCTGAATACACAACTGTAATATTATTTCCGTATGCCTAAGGGAACTCATTTATAACAGCGAAGTGTGAAACATGATTCGACAGATGTTTGCTTGTAATTAAATGACATGTTTCTTACAAATGTTTGTCATCCAATAATTCATCCAATATTAGAGTTCTGTCATAATTAATTATTTAAACTAACACTTCTAACAATCATAAATGTATTCCTGAGCTTTCATAAACATTCATACTGTTATTCTATTATTCCATGCATATTATTGCCAAAAATGTAGGGCATAGTTGGAATACTCAAGACATATCTTAAATTCTGATCTATATTGAGTTATGGAAATGGAAATGATAGGATCATATCTGGGGAGTAGACGATCAAATCTGACGGGTTCTATGGTTGATGAGATGTAATGGTGGCGCACTAGGTTGTAAAAGAGGCCGAGATTAAATTCGAAATTTGCATTTTGCAGACATCACTAAAACCGGGTAAAAGCACATCTGTTGGCGTTTCTCTTGGAACTTGCTTTTGATGAGTCAACCAATGTCAACTTGACTCATGTTGTTACAGGGGTGGCCCAGTCGTTAAGGCGCCGCGATTCACTGTGCAGAGTTGCGTCCCTTGGGCACGCCAGAAACCTATGATTGTGGGTTCGAATCCCGGTTCGCCCCGATTATGTTTCTAGGTTTGTCAGCACCATACCCGTGCTCTTGGGTTTCACCGAAGTGGTAAACGTCTGAGACCTGCATCACTTCGGGCTTTCCTCCCACATTAAGATGATACGCCGCGATATAATTGGAATACTGTTAAAAGCGGCGTTAAACCCTACACACTCACTCGTGTTGTTATACTTTTTCATTGAGAGTCGTTGGTGGATTTTGACGTTGACGTACACGTCTGTCAAGCGTGTTCAATTGGGGAAAAAGTTAGGACTGAGTGCTAACCGTGGCATGACATGGATGTATTGCTGTTGGAGGAATTGGGTCAAAATCCTGGTGAGGTGAGGTGAGGTGAAATGGGGTTTAAGCTAGCTAGCTAGCACTATAAATCGGCATCAGTCCGGACTAGTACAAGCAGCCATACACACACATACACGTGCGTGCACGTCGCTATATAAGTGCAATAATCTTGGACGCGACGTTAAACCCAATTTCACGTCACCACCTCGTCATATAAATCAGTTACTTTCATTGCCAGAAATTGGTGCATCTTCCTGTAGTTTGCCCTCAAAACAAAATATCTAGTATCCCCAAATAATGAGTCCAGATTCACACTGGGCTTTTTAGGTTAGGCGAGGACGTGTCTGGAGGCGTCCTAACGAACGCCACACGAACGTCAACATGAAGGCAGCATGATAGATAAGGGTGTGTGTATGTTTTGATATGGGGCGGGGTCACTATGACTGTGAGAACTTCACTGCATATATGAACTCAACTATACAGTATTGAAGGGTCACTAGACAGAACTACCAAGAAAACATACCAGCGCGAATAGTTGTGCCGCGTGTACGACATGTTAGTCCGCGTGTTTTATTTCAAGACGATGATGTTCCTGCAAACGTGCACGTATTGTACACGTCGTAAATGACAAGTTTTAACTCCCAGCAGCAAAACACCAATATCATGCAATCGCCCATCTTCCCGAGGCAAGGGCGTTAACTGAGTATAAAAGTCAAGTTTCCACCCTTGCCTAACTAGGCTGGATTTGCAAAGCTTATGTACCGCTTGTGTCGACAGATATTTTGCAAATCTTTTCATGATTTTAATTAAAGTACTCAAGTGAGTTGATGCACTTTTCGGGGTAATACCTATTTTATTACAACGTAGATCTTGATTATCCGTCAGATCGTCTTGGCTGGGCGCCGCCATTTTGTACTCTGTGAGATGAACCAGTTCATTTACACTTACACGGTAAATGTTCCTGTGATCCGATATTGGTACCTTGTTCGTTTGACCAAAGTGCTCTGGGCTGCCGGTCTATTTTGTTTGAAGGGAATGCAAGGGATATGAGTGCCGGAATCTGACTGGTCAATAGGAGGTACATAGAAGGGACATAAATCGTAATAGCCACTGGAAATTCCAGCCAAGTTGAGCAAGGGTAGAAACCGGACTTTTATTGTCAGTTCACGCCCCTCCCTAGGGAAGATGGCAATCGCCAGCCATGAGTCACGACCCTTTCCCCATTGAGTGAGTGAGATGGTTTTACGCCGCTATCCCAGCAATATCACGGCGGCTTCACACATTGTACCCATGTCGGGAATCGAACCCGGGTCTTCGGCGCAAACGCTTTAACCACTAGGCTACCCGACCGCCCCTTTCCCCATTGAGCACGTCTTGAAAGCAACCTGCTACGTTGGCCGAACTGAGCCAGGCGCTGCAACATTTGGACAATTTATTCGGACCGTGCCACGCCGTATATATACGAATGTTTGACCAATTGTTGAGGCATGACCCATTATTGATCAAGTCATCTCAAACGTTCATCTTTTCATGAATATTTCTATAAAACCAGAGACTTGTACTGATGACTATTTGACCCGATCAAGAACTATTAATGAAACCCTTAAAAACATGACAGCAAACACATGAGTTAGTGTTCATTGTGTTTATCTAGGTAACAAGGAATACAACATATTTCATTAAACAATTGATAGAAATGAGTACAAAACACGTCATAGAAAAGTGACCATGACAGTTGTTTGGTGAGATTGTCAGATAGGGTCATACGGAATGAACATATTTCATTAAAACTGATTTTGGTATATAATTACAATGTTTTGACATTTCAGTTTTTATGAGGTAAATATGCAGAGAAACAAAACGCTAATGATAGAGGGTTGGAACACTTCCACATGGTTTTCCACTATTACAAAGCCTTGTGTCAGCATAGGGCTGACATGAGGTGGAATGTGTCTGGATCTCTCTGTATACAGAGTGGCCCAGTGTCTAAGGCTGTCGCTGTGCTGAGTTGCGTAGAAACCGTTGATCGTGGGTTCGAATCCCGGTTCGTCCTGATTATGGTTAAAGGTTTGACAGCACCATATCCGTGCTTGTGGATTCCACCAAAATGGTAAACTTCCGAGGCCTACATCACTTCGGGCTTTCCTCCCACGTTAAGCTGACACCCCATGTCATAACTGGAATGCTGTTTAAAAGTCGTTAAAACCCAACTCACTTACTCATTCTAAGTCACTATATGGCTGTAATACTCTCTCTCTCTCTCTCTCTCTCTCTCTCTCTCACGCACGCACGCACGCACGCACGCACGCACGCACGCACGCACGCACACACACACACACCTCTACGACCATGCTATTAGAGACCTCTCCCACTAACTAATGCTAATAGTAGTGGCAGTATGAGGACAGTTCCCCTCCATCAGGCCGATGTTCAGTCGTCCAGCTTGAACCACACCTCATTATGGCGTCCGAACAGTTTGAATGGGCTATCGTAACCAGCTGTGAAGTAATATTCTTTCACCAACTTGTTCTTCAAATCAGTCTTCTCCACGTCTTCAGCCAGTTCTCTCCCTTTGCTTATCCAGTCACTCTCCTCAGCAAAACCACTGAAAGGTCTGAAAATAATGACAACATTTGGAATCAGAGAGCTAGCCCCAGAACACATAAAATTGAAACAATCACCGCCATTCCATTCTCACCAACCTCCTACCAGGGCTGAAATTAAGCGACTTGGGGTTTCCAAAAATTCAAGGGTAAGATAATGAAACATTTCTGAAAAGGTATACACATCAACCCTTTAATTTAATTCATTTTTGTATGGATCATCTGAGAATACTGATCCTGTGTCGGATTTTTTACAACTTAAAATACTAAAACTTACAACTAAAATATTTTACATAGGTTTAATTATGCAAATATGAAGCTGTATGTAGAAAATATATATAATAATATATAAATGTATGCAAAAAGACAATATCACCACCTGGACTGATCTACATATAGAAACTTGTTTATTGTTTATTCTGTAAATCTGTGACCACAGGGACATGTGTGGCTATTTAAATCGTGCTTGAGAATTAAAAAAATACCAAAAGCACCATTACGTACCAAAAATAGATGGTTCCTTCCTTGAATTATTTTACTTAACACAATAGATAACTATAATTCAGGGACTATGTGTTATTGTTAGTCTTCGTTATTGGATCGTTTTCATCCGTTGGCGTTATCCTGCCCAGAAACCTACCCATTATATGATCAAAAGAGGCAATCAACACTTTAAAAAAATATATATTATATATGAAACCTGGGGGCACGGGTGGCCCAGTCGTCTGAGGCGCCGCGATTCGCTGTGCAGAGTTGCGTCCCTTGAGCACGCCAGAAACCTATTATTGTGGGTTCGAATCTCGGTTCGCCCCCTTTATGTTTCTAGGTTTGTCAGCACATAACCGTGCTTGTGGGTTTTACTAAAGTGGTAAACGTCTGAGACCTGCATCACTTCGGACTTTCCTGACAGATTAAGCTGGCACGCCGCGATATAACTGGAATACTGTTAACCCAACTCACTCACTCACTCACTATATCCAACCTGTCTTCACACCTGTGGGGAAAATGAGCATGAGAAACATTTACTTTGCCTAACAGACTGTTGCAGTCGCATTATTTCCCAGTAGATTGTAGTGCGACGGCGAGAACTTAGATCTGATTTTAATGAAATTGATTCGTAGTGTTACAGAGTAAAGTACATTTGGGACACAACTGTGAAACACACTTACTTGGCGGCGATTTTGGTCTCTGGACAGTCACTGATGAAGACATCTGGGTTTGTGGGTTTTGGGGGGTCAGCCTGGTGTTCAGAGGGGATGTAGAAGGAGACGGTGAAGGTGCTCTCACAGTTGGGACCCGCCCCCGGCACAACCCGGGTGGCCACTGGCGCCGTCATTTCCACCTTCTGTTCTGGAAATAAAATACGCAAATTAAAGTAAATCTAATATTACATTGCATATCAATGTGACTTGAACTAACAGTTTTGTTTAGAGTGAGTGAGTGAGTTGGGTTTAACGCCGCTTTTAACAATATTCCAGTTATATCGCGGCGTGTCAGCTTAATGTGGGAGGAAAGCCCCAAGTGATGCAGGTCTCAGACGTTTACCACTTCGGTGGAACCCAAGAGCACGGGTATGGTGCTGACAAACCTAGAAACATAATCGGGGCGAACCGGGATTCGAACCCACAATCATAGGTGTCTGGCGTTCCCAAGGGACGCAACTCTGCACAGCGAATCGCGGCGCCTTAGACGACTTGGCCACCCGTGCCCCCAGTTTTGTTTAGATTAACAAGATGGCATAGTACGGATTTTACAAGTCACCATGTTTGCATTATGTCACATATATTTTGTTTCCATGAAAAATGTTAAGCTCACTTACTAGCTTCATTGTCTCCGGTGATGTAATTGAAGAGATTCCTGAAACCTCTACTCGTGCCATCTTTGTATGTCATGGCCATGACCTTGGTGCTCACCCACTTGCAGGCCTCGTAGCGACGCTCCTCGAACCCCTAAACACCACACACAAGAGTTGCCATTCATTCACTTATTCTCAAGATAAAGTACTTCAAAATTTATTTCTTAAGTACTTGCTCGTAGGGGTATTACGGTAAAAAATGCAATCACTTCACACATAATAATAAGGAAGAGCTGTTTTCATAACTCGTTTAACTCATCCACAGACACACAATTTTTTTTTTTAAAAACAGAATAAAATATAAATATATGATTTTTTTCCCCTGCTGCCTTTAATTTTATTAATGAAAGTCGCCTTTTACGGCAAGCATGGGTTGCTGAAGGCCAGATCTTCAAGGGTCTTAATGGTCTGATATATTCCAAATATAGATTTTGTTAATTCACAGATAAATTACAATTCTAGAAAGCATGATCTGAAATTTATGGTGTACATAAATATTATATATCATGTGTGGTGCATATATCATACATCACATAGGTCTCACCTCATGTTTGGCTGCCTCGTTTACACTGTACTTTGGAGTTTCTAACCCTTTTGATGTGAAGGCCGACTTAACTGCTGTGAATATACCACTCATGTTTCTGAAATTAATTGACAAATCTGCAACATTTTTTCTACGAATATGTTACAAATGACGACAGACACTACAAGAGCAATGGTTGCTACCTTGATCAAGTGGATACAGTATCTGCATAGAGAGCAGAACGTTGGTATCTCAGTGGACTAGCCTATAAAACCAAATCTCACTTATCAAACAAATGAGGAGAGGTGAGGTGCAATGGGGATTAACGCTGCGTTCAAGATTATTGCACTTATATAGCGACTTCCAGCAATATCACGGCGGGGGACACCAGAAATGGGCATCACACATTTTACCCATGTCGGGAATCGAACCCGGGTTTTCGGCATGAAGAGCGAACGCTTTAACCACTAGGCTACCGCATCGCCCCTATCCCTTTGTCAAAGGGCGTAAGTTTCGGCCCTCGGTAATGACGAGCACCAGGTAGAGAGACAAGAAGTACCATCTTTTAACGCCTGTACCTTTTTTTTCATCTCCAAAGAGAATCGAAAAATATATAAAGTGACAAATTCCATATATAAATCTCTATAATGTGTATGAATTCAGTGTTTTCATGTCAACAACTCTTACCTTAATATTAGTTTGATCTGGCAATAATGGCGCCACACCCGAATAATACTAATGGTCAATGTTCCCTGCTGTCCGCTCGAAGGATAGCTCGGATCTGTTGCCAGAAATCTAGCTGGACAGGTTATATCGCCGGGCTTATACAACTGACCTACCTGGGTCACGTGTCACGAATGTAAACAGTGATGAAATGTTCGTTTTACAATTTTAGAGTTGACGTGTATGCATCGGATTTGATTTCAATACAATGAAGAAGTTTCCAGAAATTTCCGTAACTTGTTAAATAGTTTGGCAACACACAAACTTCTCGGTATGTAATATTTATAGAGCTTATCATAATCTTATGTCAGTTTTCATATCATCCTCCATATCAACCCGAGAACCCCCTATACGAGGGTCGAGGGCTGATATATCACTGGTCCTACATGTGATAATTATGAAAACTGCCTTATGATAACCTTTTCATCACATACTATAACATCAAATTGTATCACATTTTCACCCCGTTTGGAAGACAGCCGAGCAGACGACGAACTAAGGGACGTAACTCCAATTTCTTAACACGTGGGCTGATATAGATCGCCCATTCAAAATGCATTGGCAAGTGATATGACCGTCTCTATTTTCCCTCGTATCATCGACAGGTATATAAATACGTAGACCACAGATGTCCATACATGAATATTGCCATATCCCAACATATCCGATACACGGAAATCTAGTCTCCATGTGCCCTGGTCACGCATGCTTGTCACTTTGTCATGCCTGTAGTGTATAAATCTCCGCAGATAAAATATATCCAATATATTATATTTCACTAATGAATAACCACCAATTTATCATATCTAACAGGGATAAAACGACAATTATTGAATGTGTATGACACCCAACAGCTGACCGTCACACTACGGCCAATAAATATAATAACTTGCACCTACGTCGCACATAAATTAAATTATTGAACTCGGACCCACGAGACCCAATGCGCTTAGTACTAACGGAATAGATCTACATAATTACTTACAGTTGATTCTTGGTGTTTAAAAATGTTGTAGTTCTCAAACGGTACATAACAGACGTGGAACTGACAGTCACAAATCACGCGAGTTATGTAAACTGCCAACTTTTATTCTGACCTCGTAAGCTCAGCAGTCGATATCAAAACAAACACAAGAGATCCTTGTAAACTACAATTCTTGGTATTCGTGCAGTATTTGACGGTAATCCACCTAAACTTCATGTAAGAAGCAAATATCATGCATACGTCTTCTTGTGCAGTTAGCCCGGACACGTGAGGCAAAACGCGCCGGCCTCTATGAGGCCCTTTATGGGTTACGTGAAGCTTTAGGCGTGTTCAGTCTCAATTAAACTGATGCTGTTGGATCTACGACAGAACAAATTTTGTAAACGAAAGCTGAAGCGGTACGCCGAAACCACAAAATGTCACTCTGTGTGAATTTAATATTACAAAGAAAAACAATTAAAAACGGTAACTTTTTAAGACAAAATATCCATTTTCGTTGTCAAATGTCTACTTTAAGACAACACTAATATATATGATCACCAAACTAATTCATATCATTAAGATAACTGTGTTTCAGTATAGCATCGAATGTGTTTGTTTATTTGTTTGTTGTTTAATGCCTCAATCAGCAATATTACAGCTATATGACGGCGGTCTCTAAAAATCAAATCTGGACCAGACAATCCAGTGATTGACATAATGAGCATCGATCTACGAATAATATGACATGCACGCCAGTCAGGAAAGGAATGAAAAGTACGGCTAGTCTTACAACATTGACTCAATATTTGCAGCAACAGCGTGTGGATTATGGACGTTGAAACATGGGACCATCTACAAAGATTCAAGAATGACCAACTGCAAGCAATTGCTCGCTCATTTGTATCCTCAGCATTACTATCAGCAAGTATGTTTGCTTTCTTCCAGTTTCTACTGTTACACAGCAGGCAGCTCAGGACTCCAGGCACCCCGTGGGACTCAAGAGAACTCAGGCACCCTAGGCACCCCAGGGAACTCAGGCACCCCAGGAAAACATCTGTTGACAAGTTGGCTGTGCACATGCTTTGCAAATCCTGCAATCGACCGAAATCTGCATGACTGTTTACGAACCGGAATTCGATATCGATGCGCGAATTGTGATTTGACTATTGCACAGACTCGTTAGTCCAGCCAAAGTATAACTCCATAATACCTGCCTATTTCGGCAAGGGTTGAAACTGGCCTTTTATAGTCAGTTAACTCTCTTTCCTCGGGAAGATGGCTTTACATGTACATAAACCTTGACTTTATAAGTGAAGCATTATAACTGCAATAGGCTGGCATCTTACATTTGGTGTGTGGCAGCTTGTCGAGGCAGAGCTCGTCTAGCTCCGTTAGGAGAACCGCTCACGTACAAAGATCATTGAAAACAATACAGTGCGAGATTTCTCATAGCAAAAGCTTCCAACACATATTAAGCACAGTTAATAGGCATAAACCTTTCCCTAACAGCCAACAAACACCCACTGATTACTAAGCGTTGTTTTATTGTCAGGGTTATAGCTGGTTATTGTAGTCATATAGTGACAAGGACAAGGACAAGGCAAGGATATAATCTCCCTGACGAAACAATGTATGTTTTAGAGTCAGTAACAGACATGTTTATTGGAAAACATTCGTTTAAGCCACCTCGAGTTTCAGTCCAGGTATGCTACACAATATGCATAACAAGTTTACTGTGTCTGTGTAAATGTAGGAGCAGTCGGGTAGCCTAGTGGTTAAAGCGTTCACTCTTCACGCCGAAGACCTGGGTTCGATTCCCGACATGGGTACAATGTGTGAAGCCCATTTCTGGTGTCCCCCGCTGTGATATTGCTGGAATGTTGCTAAAAGCGGCGTAAAACCATACTCACTCACTCACTGTGTATATGTGCATGAGTACACACATAGATGTCAACTCTCACATCCTTTATAGAGTATGGTGTCTGGGAACACTAACATCTCTACAAGATCTCACCCACAGAGGAAGACTTTAGCTCCGCCCTATACAAACCTGGGTGAATACTACGAGAGCCCTAGATCTACAGACTTTAGTACAACCACCTCAGCCAAGCTGTCTAAGGCACTAAAATTCCCTTGCAGAGTTGCAACCCTTGGGCACGCCAGGAACCCATGATTGTGGGTTCAAATCCCGGTTTGCCCCAGTTATGTTTCTAGGTTTGTCAACACCATACACATGCTCGGGGTTTCACAAAAGTGGTAAACGTCTGAGGCTTTCTTCCCACATTAAGCTGTCACACAGTGATATAACTGGAATACTATTCAAAGTGATGTAATTTAATCTGGTTATAACACAGTTAGGCAAAATAGATTTTCATGAAATTTCCTACAGAACCAGAGACACTGAGGACTGATATTTGTCCTGATCAAGAACTGTCTTATGTAATCCTTAACACCCAATAGAAAACATGATAACAAACAAATGAGTTTCTGTTCATGGTGTTTTTTGTTTATCTAGGTATCAAAGTATACAAAATATTTCAATAAAAATAATATAGAAATAAAGGAGTTTTCTGAGATTTCAAACAAAAGCACATACTGAACAAATATAATTTATTAAATCTGATATTAATATATCATTTCAACATTTCCACTTCTCAATTTTTTCAGTTCAATGTGCAGAAAAACAAAAAACTACTGATAGAAGGAATACTTTCACATGGTCTTCAATTATAACAGTGCCCAGTCTCACATCACATATTCAAAGAAACACTTTCAACAGCATACTGTGCTGTACATGTCATTCTTACAACATAGGCCATAGTGGCCTACTAGTTACAGCGTTTGCTTGTCACGCTTAATGCCCAGGTTTGATTCAACATGTGCAATGTGTGAAGCCCATTCTTGGTGTCCCCCACCCTGATAGGGTTAAACCCCAACTCTCTCACTCACTCACTCACTCACTCGTCATTTTATCATCCTTCACTTTTCATCCATTTTCTCAAAAAGGAGAACCCAACTAGAAAATCAGTTACACAAAAAATAAATACAACTGCATCTTAAAGTATACAAATTTGCACGTGGAATGAGGTGTCCTCCATCTTTATGTCATTATTTCAGAGCATAACACATTCAATAGATAATACAGATCTACACAAGTATCAGATAATGCTAATAAACACACAATCCATCAGGAATAGCTCTAACATTTGATAATTAGGAGATAAACTTGTTGTATTTCTAAATTTGTTAAGGAACACCCACAATTGAAAGGCTGTGTGTTGCAAGACCAACCATCCATGACAGATTAACTATAGTCATATAAAAAAATTGGGTGTTCTTTAACTTCTTTTGAGTAGTATATATATAACATACACATGCTCAGCAGTATCAACAGATGAGGCCTAGTTTCTCTTTGGTATTATCTCTGAGGATTACCCTATTGGAACATTTCACGAGTCTGTTCAACCCTGCTACAGCCAGATGTGTGAGGCAGTGGTTGAAATATGCCCCTGCCTGTATGCCCAAGGCAGGTAGATCTCATGTCGAGCCCATAGTTTGTATGGGTCATTATGGCCTGCAGACAAAATTATATGTTGATATATTTGTCACAATGAGCTGCATTTTTTTAAAATGAGGGCCTGAACAGTTTAGTTGGAGCCTGCAGCTTCCTAAGTCTGCGGGTCCTGATGGCAGACTGGTACTTTGTTTTATTTCACACACTGGTGTAGGGATATCTTTGTACAAAGTCCTCGTTCTGAGACAGTCAGTTCTTCTGGTCATGCTAAACAGACTAACGTTATCAGCAGGTGAAAGATACAACTTCATCTTTGATTATCAGCAGCGGTGGAGCCAGTATTTCATAAAAAGATGGTTGCACACTTCCCAAGTTGCCACGGGAACATGGTATGGTAGGTTTGACATGATGTGCCAGGTGTCTTGGACCACATTATATAGATGGGGCAGTGTCATGAATATCTCACTTTAGTGACATCTCTCTCACTTCTCAATGTCTCTCTTGGACACTATATGGATTTAGTATGCCACAAAAGTTGAACTCACACTCACTCACTGACTCAATGACTCTACTAGCTAGCATTTCCAAATAAATGTTTCTTTCATGTCTCAAGCACTCTCACTCAGATATGTTTCAATGCATCAGGCATGCACACACACACACACACACACACACACACACACACAATATGTCTCCCTCCCACCTGAATGCTCTACACACCTCAATCTCTCCCTCTCATGCTGTTAGAGTCCTCTCCCTCTAACTAATGCTAATAGTAGTGGCAGTATGGGGACAGTTCCCCTCCATCAGGCTGATGTTCAGTCGTCCAGCTTGAACCACACCTCATTATGGCGTCCGAACAGTTTGAATGGGCTATCGTAACCAGCTGTGAAGTAATATTCTTTCACAAACTTGTTCTTCAAATCAGTCTTCTCCACGTCTTCAGCCAGTTCTCTCCCTTTGCTTATCCAGTCACTCTCTTTAGCAAAACCACTGAAAGATCTGAAAATAATGACACCATATGTAATGATCTATATCACAAACTCATGGGCACATATTCAATAAAACACACCCCAGGGCACCTATTCAATAAAACACACCCAAGGACACATATTCAATAAAACACACCCCAGGACACATATTCAATAAAACACACCCAAGGGCACATATTCAATAAACCTACCCAAGGGCACATATTCATTAAAACACACACCAGAGAACATTCAATAAAACACACCCCAGGACACATATTCAATAAAACACACCCAAGGGCACATATTCAATAAACCTACCCAAGGGCACATATTCATTAAAACACACACCAGAAAACATTCAATAAAACACACCCAAGGGCACATATTCAATAAACCCACCCCAGGGCACATATTCATTAAAACACACACCAGAGCACATTCAATAAAACACACCCAAGGGCACATATTCAATAAACACACACCAGGGCACATATTCATTAAAACACACACCAGAGCACATTCAATAAAACACACCAAAGGGCACACATTCAATAAACCCACCCCAGGGCACATATTCATTAAAACACACCCCAGAGCACATATTCAATAACACACACCCTAGGGCACATATTCAATAAAACACACACCGGAGCACATATTCATTAAAACGCACACCAGAGCACATATTCAATAAAACACACACCAGAGAACATATTCAATAAAACACACACCAGTGCACATATTCAATAAAACACACCCTAGGGCACATATTCAATGAAACCCACCCCTGGGCACATATTCAATAAAATACACCCCGGGCACATATTCAATAAACATACCCCAAAGAACATATTCAATAAAACACACCCAAGGGCACATATTCAATAAAACACACACCAGAGCACATATTCAATAAAACACACCCATGGGCACATATTCAATAAAACACACCCATGGGCACATATTCAATAAAACACACACAAGAGCACATATTCATTAAAACACACACCAGAGCAAATATTCATTGAGACCCACCCCCGGGCACATATTCAATAAACATACCCCAGAGAACATATTCAATAAAACACACCCAAGGGCACATATTCAATAAAACATACCCCAGAGAACATATTCAATAAAACACACCCATGGGCACATATTCAATAAAACACACACCAGAGCACATATTCAATAAAACACACCCAGAGAACATATTCCATAAAACACACCCAAGGGCACATATTCAATAAAACATACCCCAGAGAACATATTCAATAAAACACACCCATGGGCACATATTCAATAAAACACACACCAGAGCACATATTCAATAAAACACACCCAGAGAACATATTCCATAAAACACACCCAAGGGCACATATTCAATAAAACATACCCCAGAGAACATATTCAATAAAACACACCCATGGGCACATATTCAATAAAACACACATCAGAGCACATATTCAATAAAACACACCCATGGGCACATATTCAATAAATCACACCCATGGGCACATAGTCAATAAAACACACACCAGAGCACATATTCATTAAAACACACACCAGAGCACATAGTCATTAAAACACACACCCGAGCACATTCAATAAAACACACCCAAGAGCACATATTCAATAAAACACACCCCAGGGCACATATTCAATAAAACATACCCGGGGCACACATTCAATAAACCCACCCCAGGGCACATATTCATTAAAACACACCCCAGAGCACATATTCAATAAAACACACCCCGGGGCACATATTCAATAAAACACACCCTAGGGCACATATTCAATAAAACACACACCAGAGCACATATTCATTAAAACGCACACCAGAGCACATATTCAATAAAACACACACCAGAGAACATATTCAATAAAACACACACCAGAGCACATATTCAATAAAACACACCCTAGGCCACATATTCAATGAAACCCACCCCTGGGCACATATTCAATAAAACACACCCCGGGTACATATTCAATAAACATACCCCAGAGAACATATTCGATAAAACACACCCAAGGGCACATATTCAATAAAACATACCCCAGAGAACATATTCAATAAAACACACCCATGGGCACATATTCAATAAAACACACACCAGAGCACATATTCAATAAAACACACCCATGGGCACATATTCAATAAAACACATCCATGGGCACATATTCAATAAAACACACACAAGAGCACATATTCATTAAAACACACACCAGAGCAAATATTCATTGAGACCCACCCCCGGGCACATATTCAATAAACATACCCCAGAGAACATATTCAATAAAACACACCCAAGGGCACATATTCAATAAAACATACCCCAGAGAACATATTCAATAAAACACACCCATGGGCACATATTCAATAAAACACACACCAGAGCACATATTCAATAAAACACACCCATGGGCACATATTCAATAAAACACACCCATGGGCACATATTCAATAAAACACACCCATGGGCACATATTCAATAAAACACACACCAGAGCACATATTCATTAAAACACACACCAGAGCACATAGTCATTAAAACATACCCCAGAGAACATATTCAATAAAACACACACCAGAGCACATATTCAATAAAACACACCCATGGGCACATATTCAATAAAACACACACCAGAGCACATATTCAATGAGACCCACCCCCGGGCACATATTCAATAAAACAATCACCCCATTCTACATGTTCTATTCTAATCTGAAATTAAGAGCTTTCTTAGTCATCAAAGGTTCCTTAATTGAACTATTTTATTCAACCTTATACAGAGCTTTATTTTGGGAACTATAAGTTAGCTATTAGAGAAAACAAGGCTGTAGTCCAACAAGCAAATCCTGTATCACTATGTTTAAACAATTATACTGATGTCATGCTATTGTTCTCGCTGTTGATTCTGAGCCAGGAATTCACTGAACATGCATTTTATCTCAAATAAAGATCACTATGCAAAATTATAGATATTATATATCAACCATAACATGGTCTGAGTAATTCTTTGAGACTTGAGACTTGATTCTACTTAAGGACTCAACAGACTCTCACGATTTCTCCGTCAAGGAATACACTTATTGTATAGCGTATTCCTCCCACGAATAATGTGACAGTGAAAACTATTTCAACAACACAAAAGATTTACTAATGAAAGAAATCTGAATCCAAGATCCAACAAATACCACCTTGAAAACATAACATTATTAATCCTGCCTCAACTGTGTTTGAAAGAGGTTTAAACATTTGGTTATTTATTTATTTCTTTTCATTATTTCGTCTTCAATTTTAGGATTGATTGGATTCAGTTTACAACCAACACATCACAAACATTGGATGAGGCTGAAACAAAAGAAAATGTATCTTGGGCATCACTTTAAATCCGGTGCATCAGTTTGTTTTATTGCAAATGAAAAAATATTTCAAATTTCCCACGTCATATGAAGCAGACATCATCCGTGCTTGAGAACTGTGCCCAGTGTAATGTGTGTTCGTTGGTATTCTTGGTTGGGAAACAATATTTTTAATGTTTTCCTCTCTAATCTCTTTCCAGGGCGGTCAGGAAGCCTAGTGGTTAAAGCGTTCGCTCGTCCTGCCGAAGACCCGGGTTCGATTCCAAACAATGTGTGAAACCCATTTCTGGAGTCCACGGCCATTATATTTCTGGAATATTGCCAAAAGCGGCATAAAATCATACTCACTCACTCACTCATTTCTTTCTTTTTCACTATTTATTTTTTTAAAGTCCTATCTCTCTCTTCACTTTTTAGCAAAATGAGCCAGACAAACTTTCATTTTCTCAGGTAGCCTTTTAGACAAGGTTAAAACAAAATGGATTTGGCTACTTCATTGCTGGCTTGGAATCGTGCAGGTAGCTCAAGTTCCCACGGTCCCTAGTATGGTGGCCTAACTTTGATTGCTGGTGATTTCTAGCTTGTTTTTTATAATGTATTGTTATGTATCAGCACATCTTTTCATATTTCCATACTAGTTTTAAAAAAAATATATCTGTGATAATCTAGTTGTTTTACTGTCCTTTGTCGACAGGTTTTATAGTCTAGATGTTGTATTATTACTGTATAACTTGATTTAGTCACGATATGGCTGAAATATTTCCAATGTGACTATATATCTTCACTCACTTATTGTTGGCCAGTAGATGAATAGTGTTTTATGCCGCTTTTTAGCAATTTTCCAGCAATGCTACGGTGCGGGAGACCAGAAATGGCCTCACACATTGTACCCAATGTCAGCATGACAAGCGAACACTTTAACCACTTGACTGCCCACTGACCCTGTACAGAACAGAGGGGACACAACTGTGAAACACACTTACTTGACCGCCAGGTTAATCTCCGGCCAGTCGCTGATGAAGACATCTGGGTTTGTGGGTTTTGGGGGGTCAGCCTGGTGTTCAAGGGGGATGTAGAAGGAGACGGTGAAGGTGCTCTCACAGTTAGGACCCGCCCCCGGCACAACCTGGGTGGCCACTGGCGCCGTCATCTCCACCTTCTGTTCTGGAAATAAAACAGACAAATGTCATTAAATATGAAACTATGTGACTTGAACTAATAGTCTTGTTTAGACAGGATGGAATTGCGCTGATTTTACAAATCACCATGTTTGCGTTATGTGACACATTTGTTTGTATGTGTAGACTAGTCATGTGCAAAATAATTTAAACAGTTTTGCTAAAATTGGCAAAATGTCAACAAATAAATTACAAGCCTGCTTAAATATGTTTCACAATCACAATTCTGTTGACTGAAAATATAGGATGTATGTAGAGGGAGGTATGTGATGGGAATGTATGTTGTGGAAGGATACACATATGCATATTGTGTATGTGATTATGATTGTAATCGTATGCATGTTTGTGAGTATGCCTGTGTGCATGTCTATGTGTTTGTGTATGGGTACATGCATGCGTGACTGATTGTGTACAAAATATGGCGTACTGGTACGTAGTTCTTTTGATTGTGTGTGTGTGTGTGTGTGTGTGTCTGTGTCTGTGTCTGTGTCTGTGTCTGTGAGTGAGTGAGTGAGTGAGTGAGTGAGTGAGTGAGTGAGTGAGTGAGTGAGTGAGTGAGTGAGTGAGTGAGTGAGTGTGGTTTTACGCTGCTTTTAGCAATATTCCAGCAATATCACGGCAGGAGACACCAGAAATGGGCTTCACACAATGTACCCAGGTCAGGAATCCAACCCAGGTCTTCAGCATGACAAATGAACGCTTTAACCACTAGGCTATCCAACCACCCCATACTCGAGCTGATAACAAGCATCCATATAAAATGTACTGACCATCTATATCAGCACAGCAGGGGATGTAATACGTGTCTGATTATTACACCTCTGTGATGTGACCGTCCCAATGTTGGCTCTATCGCACATGAAAAATGCCTCCTATCATTGATAGGTATATGATCTTGGTTTCTTTTCATTCTTTTTGATGAAGGAAAGTACTGTGACCTTACCATAGAGATATGTATCAATTCACAGTCCTGTATATCAATACAGCCCTGACACTTTGAATAACCATATTCATCATAACTTCTTTCAGTGGCATTTAGAAATTGGAGTGATGAAGTAAGACGAGTTCTATGGATGAACAACTTCTTTATTACAATTAGTGCGACGTTTCTAGAAGCCATCTACATCAAAAGGATCCAGCCAGCAATGAACAGAGACCAAGGCTATTACATCCCGCCTGCTTACCATCACCTAATTGCTAAATCCCTTTGTCCATCCAATTAATACAATGGCTTCCATCATCTCCATCTGTCTGCTTGTTTACTCTGTGTTCATTAGTCATCCACTGGCTTCCAATTAGCTTAATCACCTCTCTCTCTGTGTCCATCAACTAGTCACTGTAACAACTTAGATGTCAATAAGTGTATATATACCTATGTTGTTTAGCCCTATTCATCTATTGCTTGATAAAGGTGTTAGGATCTACACCGAAACGTTGCACTAATTGTAATAAAGAAGTTGTTCATCCATAGAACTCGTCTTACTTCATATCCATCATGTTCACTTACTTGGTTCATTCTCTCCGCTGATGTACTTGAAGAGTCTCCAGAAACCTGCACTTACGCCATCTTTGTATGCCATAGCCATGACCTTGGTGCTCACCCACTTGCAGGCCTCGTAGCGACGCTCCTCGAACCCCTAAACACCACACACAAGAGTAAATTTATTTCACTTATTTTAAACGCTGAGAATGATTTATTTTTAAATCAAGCATTGTTTGATAGGCATTTCTCAGAAATAGACGGATGACAAAGTAGACACAATTTATGGATGAAAAATTGTTATCCATAAATTGTATATACATGTACTTTGTCAAGATAAAGTACTTCGGTTTTGAAACATTTACTGCAATCAACACGAATGACACTGATCCACCTTTACAAATATGGAAACGTCATAGAACAAACCAGATGGCGTCACTATTGAACATGACGTTGTCTATCCCTATCCTATGACGTCACCTAACAACAGGCGTGATAATGGCCCGTTGTCAAGCAATACAAGGGCATTATTAAGTTACAGTGACCTGCTGATTTCTGATAACATGCGGGCGGTTTAATGATAATTCTATTCATTTTAGCTATAATGCCAAATAACTCCCACAATGTACATCTAGATGCGGGCCATTACAATATGTGGGTCACAATAACTTGTATGCAGATATATTGCAAGATGAATATATCATGACACCAGCAACTGCATGATGACTCATTATGATTAATAACCAGTCACCATAAACAATTGACATCACAGAGAGACTGTCTGAATCATCACAGAAAACTCGGAGTAAGCAATTCGTTTATTTTTTATTTGTTCTTGACATCCAGATGTAGTCCAAATAAAGCTTCTGTGATAAGTAATAACAAAACTAACTATTTCTGTAATTTCATAGATAAATGACAATTCCAGAAAGCATGAGTGATTATGGTTTTATGCCGCTTTTAGCAATATTCCAGCGATATTACTGCGTTGGATACCAGAATTGGGCTTCACACATTGTACCCATGTTGGGAATCGAACCCGGGTCTTCGGCGTGCTGAGCGAACACTTTAACCACTTGGCTCCCGACTGCCTCTTAGAAAGCATGATAACTGCATGCAATGTTGCTTGGTGGTGTATATAAATATTATATATCATGTGGTGCATATATCATACATCACATAGGTCTCACCTCATGTTTGGCTGCCTCGTTAACACTGTACTTTGGAGTTTCTAACCCTTTTGATGTGAAGGCCGACTTAACTGCTGTGAATATACCACTCATGTTTCTGAAATTAATTGACAAATCTACAACATTTTGCAATGAATGTATAATCACAGGATAATAAATGCAAAACAGCTACTTCCAGAGCCATGGCCGCTACTAGATAGTGCTTCTGCCACTGATACGATGATCTGCCTGGAGAGTGGAGAGTGATTTGAAGCACAGATGTGTCATACCAGCAGAGACCATATTATATTATATGGTCTCTGATACCAGCACATTAACTATGTGATTTTCAAAAGTGTGGTGGGTTGTCAAACTCCACCTTGATCTGCCCTTGCAGGAGATTGATCAAATAGACATGGGATCATACAACAATGTCAACCGGCTGACTAAAATCACAATCCATCAATAGTTAAAATGATAAATTAATTGTCGTTAAAATGATAACAAAAAAAATTAAATATCAATCACAGGAATCCATTCTGAAACATAGCCTTTTTTTCTCTTCTGAGAGAATTGAATTGATATAATATTAATATAAAGTGACAAATTATACATATATTATATAATACAATAATAATATATAATATAAAATGTATAAATTCTGTGTTTTCATGTCAACTACACTTACCTGAAGTCAGTTAGATCTAGTAATAATGCAGTCACACTAAAATAATACAAACAGTTATCAACTATTTGCCTATGATGTTCCCAGCTCGAAGGCTAATCAGATCTGTGTGCCAGAGACCCAGCTCGACACATTTATATGGCTTGTAAAACTGACCTACATGGGTCACGTGACACGAATGTAAACAGTGATGAAATGTGCGTTATACAATTTTAACGTTGACGTGTATGCATCCGATTTGATTTCACTCCAATGAACAAGATTCCAGTAGTTTCCGTCACTTGTTAAACAGTTTGGCAGCGCAAAGACTTCTCGGTATGTAATAAACACGCATACAACAGATGTTTATACATGAAGTTTACCATATCCCAACATTCCGATACACGACTAGTCACGCATATACATATATTTGTTCGCCTGTATGAATCTCCGCTGATGAATATTTCCAATATATCATATTTCACTGATGAATAACCACCAATATACCATAAGCAGAGGACATATCGTCTCTGTCATAAGTTAAAACGACGATTAATGATTAAACGAATACATATTCTCATTCTGACAACAGCTGCCCGTCTGTCTACGGTCTATGAATATAACAACTTGAACAAATGTTGCACATTTAATCATTTTACTCATACCCACGAAATACGATATGCCTAGTGCTAACGGAATATATATTTCTTGAACAAAATACTACTTACAGCTGATTCTTGCTGTATAGAACAGTTTCAGTTCTGTAATAGTACCACAACAAACAAGTCAGTCGCGTGTCAGTGCACGTGCACTAAGGTTGTTATGTAAACTGCAATTCGTTATTATCACCTCGGGCAGCTCAGTGGTCAATACCAAAATAAACACAAGAGACCCTTGTAAACTACGACACTTGGTATACGTGCAGTATTCGAGTGTCACCCACCTGAACGTGGTGAAAAAAGCATATATTCTTCAGCCGTCTTCCTGTGCAGCGAGGCATGGCACACCGAAACGTGAGGCCAAACGTGCCACTATGAGGCCCTATATGGGTTGCGTGAAGCTTCAGGAGCGTTACATCTCAATAAAATCAGAAATCAATAAAAAAAAAAATATGATTTTCTTGAAATTGATGTGTATCGGATTTCGAACAGAACACATTTTGTATACAAAGGCTGCAACCATATACCGAAATCACAATATGCTTTGTTTACATATTGGTCATACATTATTTTGAAGTCACGCTGTATAAATCTAATATCTCCGTGGAGGGTGATATTTTTTAGCGACACCTGCAAAAACAGATTATCTTGCAACAGTGTATTTTTTTGCGGCAAACAATTTTATTTTTGAACAGACTCAAACATCATTGCAACAAGCATATTCTGGGACAATTTATCTTTTTCGATAAATTCCCAGCTGGGAAAGTTCGGCATGTTAAGTGTGCCAGTATGTTAACCGATGGATAAACACATAAGGGACTCACAGCGCTCTTCTCTCTGATTTCAAGGTAAAACATTTAAACTTTATTCTTATTTCTCTGTAAGTATTTTCTAATATCGGTAGAGTAAAGGTTGTCGAACCGTACATTCTCTACGAAGATGTTATAATTACCAGTGGCGGATCCAGAGTGTGTGTGGGGTGGGTGGTTGGGGGTGGGGTGTGGGGTGTCTAGGGGTGCTGATGACAATCTGTATGCACATTGCCTACAACATGTTGACTTGAGTGAGTGAGTGAGTTAAAAGTTATAGTCACATCGGCAGTACTTGAGCCATATCGTGACTAAGGCTAAGACTAAATATTAATAATACAGTTTTTTTTATATTAATAATACAGTTTAGACTATATACAACAATAAGATAGACACAATTTTTTTTATGGATAACAACTTCTTTAATACTGTAAAAGGCGACGTTTCGGTATAGATCCTTATACCGTTGTCAAGCAAGACTGAATGAGGGACATAGTGTAGAATATATATAGCAAGTGGATGATAACAATAGAGGATTAACAGTAACAACAAGGGCATAAAGGAGTGGGATAACATAGGTAGGTGTGACAATAAAGGGATTATGCTATCATTGCTTTATTGTCACACCTACCTATGTTATCCCACTCCTTTATGCCCTTGTTGTTACTGTTAATCCTCTATTGTTATCATCCACTTGCTATATATATTCTACACTATGTCCCTCATTCAGTCTTGCTTGACAACGGTATAAGGATCTATACCGAAACGTCGCCTCTTACAGTATTAAAGAAGTTGTTATCCATAAAAAATTGTGTCTATCTTGTCATCCGTCAACTTCTAAGTAATGCCTATCAAACAATTTATATACAACAATAGTTCAAAACTAGACTTATGACAGAAAAAAACATGTTGACATGGTTGTTGAAAAAAGATAATAATGATGGTTCACATAACGTGTTTGTGATTTTGGGGGTGGACTTTTGGGTGGACTAAATTTTTTATGTTTCAGGTTCGATAGATCTTTTAGTAGGGAGTCTTTCTGCAACTCCCTGTTCGTGTTAGTCGAAATCACGTACGATATCAGTTACCTAACTTATGAAAGCGTCACATGACATGCAGTTTCATAACAGAATGTATTTGTTCACGTGATCGGTCTCCCCGGAAGGGTTTATTACGGTAGAAGGGGTGACAAGGTGATCAATACTTTATAAATTAGAATGTAGAGTAAGATGAATAGTGCATGTTATATTTCGTTAATCATTTTGTGAAGAAGTAATGAATACATCATCACTCAGTAAGAGGTGTGATCAAATAATCATCCAAACATTGAAGTTCTAGGAGGTGTGTCACCCGTCCTGTGAAACGTGAACTCGCCCCGTACGCACATATAAACATACCCCGGAGTCAGTGAGCCGTAGGTGGTCGATCATCGAAGGAAGGACAGAAACAACGCTGATATTGTAAGTTTATGATTTTATGGATTGTTTATACCCTTATGTACAGGCATGTAAACATTTCACTTGCGAACAGAATGGCAAATTTGTCGAAACCGACAAAGCAGTGTTGCACAGGTAAATCTATCGACAATTTAAGGTGGGGCCCATTGAGGGATGCTGCGTGACGTTACTTGTATATCACGGCGCCCCAGAAAACGTGATTAGTGAAAATTTCAGTCATTTCAAAGATTAACTGAAACATTTAAACAAATTTACTGTTGACAGTTCATTCTGTTTAAAGATACGCTCGACAATTTGCAGGTTTGTGTAACATGGAAAGATACAAATATCCCTATGAAAAGTGTAGTTTTGTATCAATGTACTCTGGTACTCTCAGTGCAAGTTAGGGGGCACGGGTGGCCCAGTCGTCTAAGGCGCCACAATTGCTGTGCAGAGGTACGTCCCTTGGGCACGCAAGAAACCTATGATTGTGGGTTCAAATCCCAGTTCGCCCCGATTATGTTTCTAGGTTTGTCAGCACCATACCCGTGCTCATGGGTTTCACCAAAGTGGTAAACGTCTGAGACCTGCATCACTTGGGGCTTTCCTCCCACATTAAGCTGACACGCCGTGATATAACTGGAATAATGTTAAAAGCAGCATTAAACCCAACTCACTCACTCACTCAGTGCAGGTTTGTTCTGCATGTTGTTTGTGCATCCATTCTCAATGTTTTGCACCCGTTAAAAGCCTGTTTATTTATTACTTCAACAATTTGTTTCAGATTTCCTAGGCAAATGGAGCTACTGGCAGTACTGAGTGTGTGTCTCTTGGCAACCCTGTCTCAGAGTGCATCGCCATATCTCAAATTTGTCCCCAAGTACGTCAAGGCCAAGTGAGTTGTTTGTTTGTTCTTTAATGTCGCTCTCAGCAAAGTTCCAGCTATATGACTGCGGTCTGTAAATAATCGAGTCTGGGCCAGACAATCCAGTGATTGACCTGATGAGCATCGATCTACACAATGGGATAAGATGACATGCATCAACCAAGTCAGCGAGCCTGACCACCCAATCCCATCAGTCGCCTCTTACAACAAGCATAGTTGCCTCTTGCTGAAGACCTGTACTAACTTTACTGAAAACATTAAACGTTCATTGTGGTGAATTCAAGTGAACTTATTGCTATATTTGCCATTATTGTTAATGAATTAGACTAACACTTAGTCTGTGCAAACATTTCTTTAAAATATTTGTTTTCTTTTTATGGAACCATTTCTTCCCTGCTGTTTTCATTTAAATAATCATAAAAAAATATAAAGCCCATTCTCAGCATAGGACTATAATGAATCTGTAATCCATTGTTTATGAATGTGCTTTCATTTATCTAATGACTGTATCTAGAAATTTATGGCTAATTTCAATGTTGTTTGTGTTTATATTTGACGGCTAGTTTTCAGGTGTAGGGGAAAGAAGTAGTCAACATCATTATCTTCTTGTCCAGTCCTGTTCAATTTAGTGTTATGTTTCAGGGATTGGTCTGAATGGCCACCTAAGTTCTGCAATGGCCTTGCCTGTCCAAAATTTGAAGTTCTTGAAAGTGTTAAAAATGTGAGTACCCTCCTCTGGAATCTTCGAATTCATGTCAAATGTTTATTTTGAAAAGTCAGCAGAACATCTTTTAAAGAAATGGCAGGACAATTAAGTTATAGCTGCATTATTTTCTTTTATACTTCTTCTTGCCCAGGAATAC
Source organism: Haliotis cracherodii (assembly GCF_022045235.1). Classification (NCBI taxonomy): domain Eukaryota; kingdom Metazoa; phylum Mollusca; class Gastropoda; order Lepetellida; family Haliotidae; genus Haliotis; species Haliotis cracherodii. The sequence goes on from NW_027266319.1 coordinate 22,751,272, forward strand.
GAGACTCGAGAATACTCTCAATCCCAGTGGGTGAGCACCAACTCGGCTGGTGTAGACTATGCTGAAGCATCCAGGACCAACTTCATGAGACTCTTTAACTACATCTCTGGCAAGAACGCTGCTGGTGAGTGACGACCTCGTATCCTAGGTGATGTAACAATCACATGGTAGACATGGTAACAATCACACAGTAGAAATGGTAACAAACTCGCTGTAGACACAGGTGAGGTAACAATCTCACGGTTGATACAGGTGATGTTACAATCACACAGTAGACACAGGTGACGTCACAATCACACAGGAGACACAGGTGACGTCACAATCACACAGTAGACACAGGTGACGTCACAATCACACAGTAGACACAGGTGACGTCACAATCACACTGTTGACGTCACAATCACACAGTAGACACAGGTGACGTCACAATCACACAGTAGACACAGGTGACGTCACAATCACACAGTAGACACAGGTGACGTCACAATCACACAGGAGACACAGGTGACGTCACAATCACACAGTAGACACAGGTGACGTCACAATCACACAAAGGACACAGGTGACGTCACAATCACACAGTAGACACAGGTGACGTCACAATCACACAGTAGACACAGGTGACGTCACAATCACACAGGAGACACAGGTGACGTCACAATCACACAGGAGACACAGGTGACGTCACAATCACACAGTAGACACAGGTGACGTCACAATCACACAGTAGACACAGGTGACGTCACAATCACACAGGAGACACAGGTGACGTCACAATCACACAGTAGACACAGGTGACGTCACAATCACACTGTAGACACAGGTGACGTCACAATCACACAGGAGACACAGGTGATGTCACAATCACACAGGTGACGTCACAATCACACAGGAGACACAGGTGACGTCACAATCACACAGGAGACACAGGTGATGTCACAATCACACAGGTGACGTCACAATCACACAGACACAGGTGACGTTACAATCACACAGTAGACACAGGTGACGTCACAGTCACACAGGTGATGTCACAATCACACAGTAGACACAGGCGACGTCACAATCACACAGTAGACACAGGTGACGTCACAATCACACAGTAGATACAGTAGACGTCACAATCACACAGTGACACAGGTGCCATGTTATTATTTACAGACCACCATCATATAGCTGGAATATGGCCGAGTGTTGCATCCAACAACAAGCAAACTCCAAATGAGCATTGTGGGACCTAAAAACCCATCACATATGTATATGTGTGTGATATACATTTTCTTGATTCCTCTTCTCCAGGTAAGAAGATTGCCATGACTGCCCCGGTCATCACAAAGATCATCCCGGGGGCAGGGCCAGCCTGTGAGTCCAACTTCACCATGTCCTTCTTTGTGGCAGTGGAGAACCCACCCATGCCCACTGACTCTAAAGTCTTTCTGCAGAAGCTGCCTTCCCTCAGAGCTTATGTGAGGTAAGTTACTAAGTTTCAATATGGCTGACCTTCCTGCAATTCACTGTGCAGAGTTGCATCTTTTCAATCTCATTAAAATCGGATCTTAGTTGTTGCTGCTGCTAAACAAAGATCTGAGGACATCCTATTACGGGTCACGTCAGACCGACCTTTCGCGAACTCTGACCGACCAATGGAATTACTGACAAGAAGTCGACATTAGCCATTCAGAAAGCAGCTTTCTCGTGCTTTACAGCACTAATTTCAAATTGGCACAATACTTCGTTCTGACGTGACCCCTAATGGGATGTACTCAGATTTTTGTTAAGCGGTAGCGAGAACTAAGATCTAATTTTAATGAGATTGTGCATCTTTTTGGGCACGCCAGAAACCTTTGAACGTGGGTTTGAATCCCGTGGGTTTGCTGCAGTTGTTTCCAGATTTGTCGGTGCCATACCCATGTTCATTGGTTCCACCAAAGTAGTAAACATCCTGCATCACTTCAGGCTTTCCTGCCACATCAAGCTGGCGTGGTTTTTAGTCGTCTAAGACGCCGCGATTCACTGTACAGAGTTGTGTCCCCTTGGGCACGCCAGAAACACATGATTGTGGGTTCGAATCCCCATTCGCCCTGATTATGTTTCTAGGTTTGTCGGCACCATACCTGTGCTTGTGGGTTTCACCGAAGAGGTAAACGTCTGAGACCTGCATCACTTGGGGCTTGCATCACATTAAGCTGACACGCTGTGATATAACTGGAATACTGTTAAAAGCGGCATTAAACCCAACTCACTCACTCACTCACTTCCTTTGATCCTAAGTGAAAACATGTCTGAAATAAAGGTTTCCAGCTTCTAAAATTAATTCACCTGTACATACCTCTCATCACCATGGTCACCTCCCAACGTTTGGTTCACCCACAATTACATGCTGGTTGACCTACTTGTGCTGATCACATGGTTATCCCAGCCAACATATTCTCTTTCTAGAGTGTTATAGACTAACGAATTGTGATAAGTATATAGATATACAAATTACTCACTTACACACTGAAGGCTGGGGAACGGTGTTCTTTCTATGAGCCTAAACCACCAGTGGGAATCCGGGGAAAGAATACAGGTCTCCAGCAACCTATGCTTGTTGTAAGAGGTGACTAAGTGGATTGGGTGTCAGGATTGCTTACTTTGTTGGCTGCATGTCACTGTGCCCCAATTACTAGGATCAATGCCATGTCAATCACTGGAGTATCTGAACTCGACCACTAGCTATTGTTATGAGTGCAGCATTTAACAACAAACCAAAGCAAAAATCACTCACTCACCCTGAAACATTGTGTGCCTAACCATACAAATGAAACACTGAGAATTCCAGATAAGAATAGGTCTGACAGCATGGGATATTCATCATGCTGTCAGCCATTGGTTTGCCAGGGTAAGACTCAACCATTTTTGTACAGGCGTCGGTGATATCCAGAATAGATCCATGTAGCTGCTTCATATAACGTTACTGGTTTGTTTATAATATTCCAGCTACATGAAGGTGGTCTGTAAACTATCAAGTCTGGACCAGACAGTCCAGTGATTGATATCACGAGCATCGATCCATACAATTTGGATACAATGCCATGTCAGCGAGTCTGACCACCCAATCCAGTTAGTCGCATCTTAAAACAAGCATGGGTTGAAGACCGATTCTAACCCACATCTTCATGGGCCTACAAGCACTGGTAGCTGCACTTAGTTTCATGTCAGTGTAGACTAACATCTAGTCTCTGAAATGAACACATCTTACATACAAAAACAGTTGTTCAGTTATCTTAATAAAAATATAATAAAAAGGAGCCCAGTGACTCCTGATACTGCAGTGATCTAGACTTATAGACATTATAGACTTGCATGGACTGTATTTGATATATATTTGTATCAGGGTCTGTAAGACAGACTAATGTCAGTGCTACGATTGTCTTTGGTCTGTGTTAAGGTATGGGAGTTGTGATTGTCTTGGCTCTAAGATCGCTTTGCGGAAGGGACACTGAGGACGTATCCTACGGCCAACTGGCCAAATATGTGGCACTTTTAGGAGCCATGACTTGCCAATTCAAATGTTGTTGTTTTTCCAGGTCTTTTGGGGGCTACCACATGGAGAGCTTCACCCCATGGTTGAAAGAGGCACAGAAACTCAGTGGCTTCCTCAAGAATACCACCTACTCCTACATCACCGACTATTACTACATTGGTGGCTATGATAGTCCCTTTAAGTTCTTAGACAGACACAATGAGGTCTGGTTCATTGCTAAATAAGTGTCTTCAAAACTTCAGTTAAAATATCAAATCTTTGGGTATTGAAAACAGAGTAGTTCAGTTTATTTCCTTAGGGCATTCACAGCTTTTCATTGACAAATAAGTGCTTTCAAAACTTCAGTTATAAGTTCACGTCTTTGTCTAATGAAAACAAAGTACTTTGGCTTAATTCTCTCATGGCATTTGCAGCTTTTCATTGACAAATAAGTGCTTTCTAAACTTCAGTTATAAGTTCACGTCTTTGTCTAATGAAAACAAAGTACTTTGGCTTAATTCTCTCAGGGCATTTGCAGCTTTTCATTGACAAATAAGTGTGTCCAAAACTTTTTGTAAAAGTACACGTCTTTGGGTATTGAAAACAAAGTGTTTGGGCTTATTTCCTTCATTGGCATTCACAGCTTTTCTTTTTCACAGATTGAAATCTCAGTTTATTTCAGTGCAAGCTCTTTGATGAATCTCTCAAAATAAATACCATGTTTAGTAAAATGTGATCTCATCAGACCTGTGTCAAGATGAGGAATAGTGATCAGACATTGCAGGAGGGAAGTAGTCCCAAGTAAATTATATGTTAGTGTCAAAGGTGGTGATTTGTATTATGGACATGTATCAATAAATAAGTAAAAGATCACATCAGTGCAGCAGGTTTTGGTCTGTTAGACAAGAGAACAAAATTATTTTACATTTTATCTACTTAAGAGCATCCTTTCAATATGCTTGTATAATCTGTATTGACAGAAAGCAATATTCCGTGTCTGTGATGTCAGTATATTATCATCTTTGTGTTGTTTGGCTACATTTACATCTTGACAATCATCCATAAAACTCTTTTTATTGTCTACATTTTGTCTGATGAAAATCATATTTTTGTACAAATAAAAAAATTTAAAAAACATTTGATTTGTTATGTCCATTTAATGACTGTGTATCTAAGTTTCACATCATGATGCAGATGGTCTGATGTTAAGGTGTTGGCTTGCCATATCAAAGTCCTGGTATTGATTCTCCAGATAAGGACAATTTGCAATGGCCACTTTGGTGTCCCAAAGATGTGGCTGGTGTCCATCCCCCTAGCCATGATATGGCTGGAGTATTGCTAAAAACAGCGACAGTAGCATTAAACCTCACATCATGAGGGGGCACCATACCTCCCATCACTGGGGACAGGGCATTAAACCTCCCATCACTGGGGACAGGGCATTAAACCTCCCATCACTGGGGACAGAGCATTAAACCTCCCATCACTGGGGACAGGGCATTAAACCTCCCATCACTGGGGACAGGGCATTAAACCTCCCATCACTGGGGACAGGGCATTAAACCTCCCATCACTGGGGACAGAGCATTAAACCTCCCATCATGAGGGGGCATCATACCTCCCATCACTGGGGACAGGGCATTAAACCTCCCATCACTGGGGACAGGTCATTAAACCTCCCATCACTGGGGAAAGGCCATTAAACCTTCCATCACTGGGGACAGGGCATTAAACCTCCCATCACTGGGGACAGGGCATTAAACCTCCCATCACTGGGGACAGAGCATTAAACCTCCCATCACTGGGGACAGAGCATTAAACCTCCCATCACTGGGGACAGGGCATTAAACCTCCCATCACTGGGGACAGGGCATTAAACCTCCCCTCACTGGGGACAGAGCATTAAACCTCCCATCACCGGGGACAGAGCATAAACCTCCCATCACCGGGGACAGAGCATTAAACCTCCCATCACTGGGGACAGGGCATTAAACCTTCCATCACTGGGGGCAGGGCATTAAACCCTCCATCACTGGGGATAGGGCATTAAACCTCCCATCACTGGGGACAGGGCATTAAACCTCCCATCACTGGGGACAGAGCATTAAACCTCCCATCACTGGGGACAGGGCATTAAACCTTCCATCACTGGAGACAGGGCATTAAACCCTCCATCACTGGGGACAGGGCATTAAACCTCCCATCACTGGGGACAGGGCATTAAACCTTACATCACTGGGGACAGGGCATGAAACCTTCCATCATTTGGTACAGGGCATTAAACCTCCCATCACTGGGGACAGGGCATTAAACCTCCCCTCACTGGGGACAGGGCATTAAACCTTCCATCACTGGGGACAGGGCATTAAACCTCCCATCACTGGGGACAGGGCATTAAACCTTCCATCACTGGGGACAGGGCATTAAACCTCCCCTCAATGGGGACAGAGCATTTAACCTCCCATCACTGGGGGCAGGGCATTAAACCTTCCATCACTGAGGACAGAGCATTAAACCTTCAAACACTGGGGACAGGGCATTAAACCTTCCATCACTGGGGACAGAGCATTAAACCTTCCATCACTGGGGACAGGGCATTAAACCTCCCATCACTGGGGACAGAGCATTAAACCTCCCATCACTGGGGACAGGGCATTAAACCCTCCATCACTGGGGACAGGGCATTAAACCTCCCATCACTGGGGACATGTCTGTCCTCAACGTGAAAGTGTGTGTGTGTATTCCTGCTTTGTCTTGTCTGGATAATGCTGGTTTCAAAGTGCAAACCAACTGAGATACCATGTCACAGCTTTACATGGATACCCCACTCAATGTATACCAGCTCCGAGCCAACCAGGCCTTGTCTTATCCCTTAAATGCAGAGTGCAACAAGTACCATCCTTCAACGTCTTTTAGTAGGTGTTGTTTGTTGTTTAACGCTGCACTGCAATATTCCAGTTATACAAAAGCAGTTGGTAAATAATCAAATCTGGACCAGACTATCCAATGATTGACATCATGAGCATCAATCCACGCAATTGGGATACGATGACATGCATCAACCATGTCAGCGAGTCTGAGCTGCTATTAAGAACGTTTTTTCCCATTGTTGAGATTGATAAAACCATTTTCAATCTATGAGCGAGTGAGTAAGCGAGTATGGTTTAGCACCGCCTTTAGCAATATTCCAGCAATATCACCAAGGGGGACACCAGAAATGAGCTTCACAAATTGTACCCATGTCGGGAATCGAACCTGGGTCATCGGCGTGACGAGCGAAACGCTTTAACCACTAGGCTACCCGACCGCCCGTTTCAACTTCTGAATCCCCTGGTTTATTGTATTGATGCTGTTCATTAAACATGTTCATACGGTAACTATTTTCATAAGCTGATCCACCTCTGTTGAACAATGAACATGTATCACTGGCTCAGTGTTTGAAATAATTTTGAAACCGAACAGTCGGGCAGGTGACCCACAAGTGACACCTGCCCATCTTTAAAGTTAGCTGCCCACATTCAGACATCAAAATATTTCAAAATCGCAACAACAAAAAATCGAGACAAATCGCATCTTTATTCAGTTGAAAAAATATTTACAAATACTTGAGAATCTACACGAAGTTATAATAAAACTGAATATGTAAGTAGTCTTAAAATTATCTGCCAGTCGGTGGAGGAATATTTCATGAATATCTCTACAGAAAAGTCACCTGCCATGGGCAGGTGCAAACTCACTCTCATTAAAATCAAATCTTAGTTCTCACTACCACTAAACACTAAACAAGGACATCAGGGGTCACTTCAGAATGACCTTCCATCCAACCAATCAGTGTGTCGCTTACCAGATCATGAAAGTAACAGTCAGAATGTGCTTTCTAATCACGCAACCTCGAAAACTTCCGAACAGTAGTTAGGGGCTTAAAGACTGAATCCATACAATCTAGACCATCTATTAAGCCATACCAGAATGTTCTTTCGTTCAGGTTTCAAATTTATAATCGTGAATTTGTCAAAATATGTTTCAAAGTGTAGTCGCCAATTTGAAATTACTGCACATTGGCTAATGTTGACTTCTTGTCAGTCATTTCATTGGTCGATCAAAGTTCGCGCAAGGTCGGTCTGACATGACCAATGATGGGGTGTCCTCAGATCTTTGTTTAGCAGTAGCAAGAACAAAGTGAGTGAGTTTGGTTTAACGCCGCTTTTTGCTATATTCCAGCAATATCACGATGGGGGACACCAGAAATGGGCTTCACACATTGTACCCATGTAGGAATTTGACCCCGGGTCATCGGCGTGACGAGAGAACGCTTTAACCACTAGGCTACCCGACCGCCCCTGCAAGAACAAAAATCTGAATTTCACGAGATTGGTGGACACTGGGCAGGCAGGTATTTTGGACACTGTACTGGCCTCATAGAATAAAACCATGCCAAAACGTACATTTGATAAAACATATTATTTCTAAGTATGACCTTCAAGCAACAGGAACCTTTTTCAGCCAACACAAAGAACAGGATTCTTTGGGAGTTCAAAGATTTTATTACATGATAAAATACATTACGAACATTTGGCTGACGCTGTAAGGAAACGCGTCGACCCAAAGAAGTCAAGTATATAATAAATCAGGAGTGATTGCAAAGTCTTCTCTGCTGTTAAACATGTTAAATGCCTCTAAAAATATGGCGGAAGAAGCCAGGGTCATTTCTTGCCAGATTTCTTGATTCCACCTCCAGCTGAAAACAGAAAGAGCAGAAATACTTCAATATGAGATCATGATAAAATATATAATTGAGTCATGAAGTGTACACGTGATTTTTTCGTAGCCATCGCAGATTAACTACAGTCATATGATAAATCTTAAAACTCTTTTTAGGAGTATACACTACCAGGTAAGAGTCATGTTTGTTTTGTTTGTTGTTTAACTACCGGATTCAGCTATATTCAAGCTATATGACGGTGGTATGTAAATAATCGAGTCTTTAGTAATTGTCTGGCCCAGACAATCCAGTGATTGACATCATGAGTATAGATCTACGCAATTGGGATACGATGACATGCATCAACAAAGTCAGTGAGCCTGACCAGGCCGAAGTCGCCTCTTGCGACGAGCATGGGTTGCTGAAGGCCTATTTTAACCTGGATCTTCACAGATCGGCAAGAGTAATGAGTGAGTTTGGTTTGACACCACTTTAAACAGAATATCAGTATCACCGTGCCATGGTGTGTCAGCATATTTCAGGCTAAAATCCCAAAGTGAATATGAGAATGATAGTAGCGCTGGAACGAGTCCAAATTTACTACCCGGGTACCTGTTCCCATATTACCCGACCCTACCCGATACACACTGCAAGTCTCAAGAGTTTGGAACAAAATGTCTGATTGGCAATTGTTTTACCGCAGCCCTGGCTAAAACTATTCAGACACATGTATCAAACAATCGCATCATGCGTTCACTGAAGTTGTCTGAAGCTTTATCTTTACTCAAACATATACATGTCAAAAGGAATGTGTGCATCGTCAGAAAAAAATGCCAACATTAGCGACTTGTAGTGTAACCAGTGAGCTATAATTATTTTTTTCATTAAACAATATGTCACGTGACTAACTACAGGTCTAGGTAGTCCCGTGGACACCCGGGTCCTACTTAGGACCAACCCGACCCGAGTACCCGAGTTACCTGTCCAAGCCCTAAATGATAGTATTATATCAATAGTAATCTTAAATTGTCAATAGTATTGCCAATGGTATGCAAAACAATCTGTCATTTCAACAGTTGCATATGGTCATAAATAAAACATAAGTTGTGTGCTTGGTTAGAAAGGATTACAACCACTTCATATTGGAGTTACTTCCCTTTGGTTAGAGTAGCGACAGGAAAGTGGCCAATTTTGACATTGCCATCAACACTTTATTCAGTTCTATTACAGTAAACTATGGTTATAATAACTTTTAGTTTGTTATAATTGTAGTTCATTATATTGTTGTTTTTTTTTGTTTTTTTTGTTTTAACGCCGCATTAAGCAATAGTCCAGCCATATGACGGCGGTCTGTAAATAAACGAGTCTGGACCAGACAATCCAGTGACTGACATGAGCATCGATCCACGCAATTCGGACAGATGACATGCATCAACCAAGTCAGCAAGCCAGACCACCCGATCCCGTTAGTTGCCGTTTACGGCAAGCATGGGTTGCTGAAGACCCATTCTACCCCAGATCTTCACGGGACTGTAGTCCGTTATAGGCATAAACAGCACATACACAGCAAATGGCCGGGGCCAAAAGACCAGTTGGTTATATCTGTCAGTTCATTAAAAGTATGTTCGTTGTAAACATAGTTTACTGTTAATGTACATTAATTAATATAATTATCAATCCAAAAAATGTTGATTTCCTATTATACGACACACTATGACAACTATCTATGGGCTACTGTTCCAATACAATTGTAAAGGTGAAAATAGCCCCAATAGCCACCCCTTAAAGTGAAGCAGGTCGAACATGTTTGCCAATGATGAAACCAGTAAGGGAGAGTTTGTTGCTATCCGGATTTCAGCTAAGGGACACAACTCTGTAAGGATGCAACAGCATGGAGCTGCCCATTCCCTCTGTAGAGGAGGCAAGATGGGGGAACAATGACATAGCTGCCAACTTTACCAAATTACAATTAGTATTTTGTTATGATCTCATTGGCATAGCTGTAGGAATTAAGGACATCACTTTCAAAATTCCAGTTTAAGATACTACTAAAAAACACATCAGTTCTACCCATTTGACAATGTGCTCTCAATTTTAACAAGTGTTTAATTTACATTATATTAGCACCTGAGCACCTATTACTATTATTATTATTAAAACATAAAATATTTGAGTCACAAATTTGTAACAAATTCAAAACAGGCGGAATGTTGTGAATATGTTGTTTGTCAGCTTATATCTTCTACTCACTTAAAGGTCCCTTCTGGCCGGCCTTTTCCCGCATCGCCTTTAGGGCTGCTTGCTCTTCCTTCTTTTTTTGCTTGAAATCAAGATCCTCCTAATGACAAGAAACAAAATTAATGTCCAAGTACTGAATCACAAGCATCTGATACTGGGGATTCGTCTCATGATCATAGGATCCTTGTATGCCTAAGGGGCATAACTCTACACGGCCAATTTACCCTCCCCATGGTGACAGTAATTGGGAACCTAGTGACAGTTACTGGTAGATGGATCAGAGGTCATTCTGCCTGATAGTTTGTTGTTGAATTCCACAACCCTCCATTACTCCAGTTGTACGACAGCAGCCTGTATTAAAACAAAACAAGGCAAAAAGTGAGCAGGACTCACTAATAACCCTGACTTCTACTCCAATATATTTCTTAAGTTCAAAACATGAAAAACACAATGTTTTCTCAGGAAATACTCTTATCAAAATAAAACTTTGCACTGCACCCCTCCTACTGGTATAGAAACTACACCCAATTGGAAAAGAATCCATGCAGTGGTTCTCAAGTCATAGATCGCACATATTTTGAAGCAAAACAAAAAACAACAGGTGAATATTGAAATAAAACTTCGCACTGCACCTCTCCTTTTGGTACAGAAAGTGTTCACCCACTTTGAAAAGAAGCTATGGAGCAGTTTTCAAGTTATTTGTCACACAAAACAATTTCCTCAGAAAGACGTACGTAATTCCTTGGTATAACTATACACCCCTGCCCTTTTTGATCAGGGGTATAACAATCGAGTCCATTAAGTTGGCCGAGCATAGGTCGCCACAGACCAATTCTAACCCATAGCTTCACAATCATGTCCTGTCTTTGAACATATTGTACATCAGTAATATATCTTAAACAGTGTCGATGAACGGTTGTATCAGTTTGAGGGAAATTACACACAAAAACGTAACCAATCAGTGACCATTCTTAACAGGCTTAAATACAAGGGAGTTAATTGACTATTAGAGTCCAGTTTTCATCCTTGCCGAACTAGGCTGAAATTTCATGGCTCAATCCTAGCACCACCAGACTCCATTACCAATTCTACTGACCAATCAGATTCCACCTCTCATATCCATGATATCAAAAGCATTTGCTTACAACAAATAGACAAGACCGGTCAAGATGGTCTGATCAATAATCAAGACCTAAAAAATGGATCTTACCCTGCAATGATCACAAAAATCCAAGAACTATTGCTTACCTCACTCATCTCCTTCTGTTCTTTCTTTTGAGCCTTCAGAGGCTTCTTCTTACCACCTGTAAAGTCAATGGAGGGTTAATGAGCATTTAAATATGGCAAAAAGAGTCATAGAATAAATAGTGAAATCACTGGTGGTGGGGCGATACACAGATGCATTGCGATATTTCACTTCCTGAAAAAGTTTCGATCACAGGTGCACACTAAGTAAAAAATATTGGTTCATACCTTAAATGTTTACTTTAATGCCTGTTAGTGTTACACCAAACACTAATTAGTAGTGAAAAAGTAAACATTTTCATCCATTGCCCCATACTTGACACTACCAACTGTAAATCGTCAGTGTGCCAGGTATTTGACTATCCTGTCTATGAACAAGACGGCCTTTGAACCACACATAGGAGCACATACAAGTATCATGATATGTATAAAATCGTGGACAAGGTATCGTGATAGGTATCAGATCACACAGTTGTTGTGTCATACCAGCCCTAAAAATCACACAATAAATTGTGCAATTGACTTTCAGAACATACTGGCAACAACTTAATCACAAATATAAGATGAGTTTGGCTGATGAAACTAGGTGAAATAGAACTCCTCTTTCACAATACCACATAACCATGGAATCAGATATAGCTCGCAACCATATGAATAGAATGGTGTAATAATAACATCTAATGTTAATGGGAATGGTATTTAATCGATTCCTGGCGTATGGACACTTGCAGTCATGCTCACAGGTTATAGGTCAAAAGGGTGATCATGGTTATGCTACAATGTATATTTGAAAATGTATTATATTATTTCACTTTCAGTTTCATGGTTGAATCTACCATACCAATCTATATCAGTATGTTTCAAAAGAATTCTAGACATCATACATACATTACATAGGTTATACAGAATTACTATGTCCATCAATCCCAAGTTATCTACTTTTTTCTGCAACGTTTTATAATTTTGCAGCAAATTCCTCAACAATCATGACACCTGCCTGAGGCATTGTCTGATGTTTATGACCACAGAACTCATGTCTCCCGTCTTGGTTGAAGATACCGAAAGTTGAGGTGAGATTCCTTTCCAAGTGGTGACTTATTGAATGACACCTTCTTTTTGATAATCATATTACAAACTAACCTAGGTTAACAAATGGTTAAGATTTGTTCTGTTTTACTGATGCTATATACTAACCCCAATTCATTATTCTAACAGTCGAAATTGCAGCCTTTGCAACAGGTTTAACTTTGTGGTATCTTCCATTTCAACACAAATGTATTTCATCACTTAAACACTGTTAAAACAGGTTAAAGATTTTCAGAATAATGTACATGATGTAAACATGGCCCCCAGTTTAAGCCAGATTGTTTGTACTACAGGAAACAAGGGAGCAGTCCACAACTCTCGGATCATTCAGGGATTTGTCTGACTTGGGCCCACTGTTAAGTGAAATTTCCAACAATTTCTATGTTATATGCCTATATAATCATGATGACACAATGGCACTGCATTTGATGTGGGCCTTCTTTTTAGATTTATGGGCCAAACGTCCAAGGGCCCTTCCGGGATTGATGGCCCAGAACCCAGAATTATCCCTGCAACCTATATTTACTTGACACTTCAAACATAAAATATGTCCAATTAACTATGCCATAAAATATTATGTTGCCAATATTAACAACAAACAATGAAACATAACTCATAATGAATCAATGTCAATGTGGCTATGCTGAGCAATCCATTGGTGCTTTTATATGGAACAACTTGGTTTGAGGTAGTTCAAGAAGACCTGGTTAAATTTCAAATGAATATTACTTGTTTCAGTGAAGATATTTACTGATGAATAAACAATGATAAACTCTATCTAATTATGGTTTAATAACATCTATAAGATAAAGATTTTATTATTAAGGAAATTGAAATGTTCAGTGGGATGGAGTGAGGGTAGATGACTACACCTTGTTATGCAATAACGAATGGCCAGAATTTTGAAAAGTAAACATGGTAAAGTCTACTAAAGATTGCAATGCTGGTGTATCTAGGATTTTGAGGGGGGAACCATGAAAAATATGTTTAAAATGGGGGTGTGGTGGGTTTTGATGACATCAAACCTCTCTTTAGAACACGAAAAACATCGGTCAATGAAAGCAGAAACCATACGTATTGGTAGATCTATATGGTCTCTGATAAAAGAAAAACCCTTGAAACTGGAAGTGGACGATATTTCACGCAAATGCACAGCCTAACTGGAGCTGTTTATTAAGATCTTTAAAAAAGAATTTCGTATATATGGGTTATCATGATCACATCTTTCGATTCGAAGGAAACATACCTGCACGGCCTGACATATTTGCAGTCCAATCAAAAGTGTAACTGACACACAATTCCAAAAACAACACACATGTGGCGCAATCTTCCGACAAGTGTTGACTCCAAAACCTGAAAGCCCCGTGAAATATCGCAAGGAAACGAACCAACAACATTGTACAAAATTGTTGTTATATCTATATCTTGTATTACATACATACCTTTGAACAGTTTCCCGATAACCGATTTAAAACATACACACTCACCTAATTTTGTCAAAGGATATCTGTTAAATACACATTTAAACTCACAAAATCTTTTTTCGTTTTCCAAAAGAAAGTTCCTAACTGCCGCAGGTGCTTGCAATGTAAAAGTAATTTTGATTGGCTGTTGGAATCGCTGCTTGGCTGTAGCAACAAATATGGCGGACGACGCAAGAGATCAGTCAACTCCAAAGATTTAAGGTCAGTGTTCCATTTATTGTCACTACATTCATCTTGTCAGCGATATTTTCCGATTGCAGTAATGCTTAGACAATTCATGCAGAAGCAAAAACATCCAATCATTATAATTACGAATATGTTTAAGTTTGTTAGACCTTAGAAGTCATCTCGCCCTCCTTGTGCGGTCTTGTTGACAAGTGGACAGCAGACGGCTGAATGAACTATGGAATGTTGACAGTCTAGCGGTGTACTGACCAGGCTCCTATTTACAGAAATATTACCGTTATCATGAGTTTACCGTCAGAAACCAAATTAAGCCAATTTGTCATCCGTTGTCAACAATAAACAACTTTCCAGACATTAGTGACATGTTATTTATCCTTGTATGACTTAGCCTATTTCTAGGCCTACTTATAAGTAATTATGTGCTGAAGAACCAGAAGTAAGTTAGTATAGACCTACCTATAGTATAGGATTTCATATTTTAACCCTGTACAAACAAATTACCACTGTTACAATTTGTTTGGAAATTTTCATGTTATGCATTGTCATAAGATAATTCAAACTAATCCTCTAAGCCTAATTGATTGTAGGATTATTGACATGAGATGTTTAAAGGGCCGTTGACCGTTCTGAAGGATTGTTAATAAACAGTAGCTGATAACGCCCGAGGTTACCCGGCTCTGTCCGCCTTATTCCACAAGAGTTTCTGGTCCAGTGACCTCAGGGCAGGTGTAGGCTATTCATGTGACCAGACTTTTCTATTGTTTTAAACACACATACTTATTCTGCAACAGTGAGGTGAATGACAATACAGCTTTACACATCATAGTGACTGTATCCCTTGCTATCCGAAGAGCTTCGATGACAGCACGTGGAGCTTTACGACCAATGTAAACAGAGGATAAATAGTTATACGCAAATGGAAAAAGTTTTTAAACATTCAGGATATTTTCTCAATTAAAGTTAAAGATTTCATGATGTGTTTATCTAAATGTGCAGATGAAAAACATATACAATATCTTGAATGGACAGTGTTAGATGTGACGATATGGCAGAGGTACTAGACTGGCCACAAGGAACTCTGGGTAGGAGAGTGATTGGCTTCATACGACCAAGGCATATATAATAAAATATAAACTTTGAAGAAAACTGGTTTCTAATCCCAATCATGCTGGCAATGAGTATTTTGTAACTCTTCCGTATGTAAATATCACCAGCTTTCTTTTCAGTTTGCCTCTAATGAAAATATGACTGAAGTTAGACATTCAGCTCATTGCTTGTGCTGTCGTCTTTGCTGTGTGGAGTTCTATTGTTTTGGTTGAGAATTGAACTGTACATGAACTACAGGTGTGACGTTACACTCAAAAAGTATTTCATGCATGATTTAAACACAAAGAACTGTCGACATACTGTCCCTTGAGGGTTAATATTGTTTGTAGTATAATAAATAATTCCTTTCATATGTTCATTTTGAAACAGATGCATTCCTCAAACATGTGTTACATCACCGTCACATCTAGATTGATAAGTCTGACTTGAGACAATACATTTTAGCACCCCTGGACGCTATGACTAATCTTTTCTGACCTAAAATGTTGTGAAAACATTGAATATGATTGTGGGATACAGGTAAACATTCTAGAAAATAGTCTTCGATTGTTCTGTGAAGTGTTGACAAGATATTAATGGATGTTTGTGTCCAAAAATGAGGCATTGTCGTTCAGCTAAACATGCTAAAAGACGACAAGCTTCTAGGGGTGAAAAGTTATGGCACATTCCCTCTCATGTAGTATAAAGTCTAATGAAGGTGAACAGCTGTGCCTTTTGTTTATTGTTTCCGAGCTCCAGATAAGCTGCGTATCTGCGTAAAATACGCATCAGAAATGCAGAAATACGCAGTAAAATAAAATCCAGGCGTATCAAATACGCTACAAACATTACAGATACACTACAAAAATACAACTTGTGCGTATCATCAAAATATTGTGAAATAACCCTGCGTATTCGATTAGTAAATCAGCAACTTATTTTGAAATTATAAACGGGCATTCCGTCAACCTTGCCAAACTCCTAGATGACAGTTACATCATGATCATTTGCCATCACACTTTCTTGTGGAAGTATCGTGGTATTTATGAGTCCTACAAAGCTCTCTAACCCAAACGACACCAGTTTGCAGGGACTAGATGAATAGTGTTTTTAAATATTTAAATACCCACATGTGTAAAAACTAGTGGGTAACAGAAATTTGAATACGCAGATAGAATTACTGATACCCAACGATTTTAAAATGCATGGGTAAAATACCCACAACACCAACAGCTTATCTGGAGCTCTGTAGTTTTCTGTACTCGTTATTGTGACAATGTTTATTACTTGCCCGTGAAGAGATCACCCGTTTAATAAACATACAGCTTTATTACACATTGTGTAATACCAAAACGCGTGCTTATGTACTCTCGGAACACGTTTCACGAACAAATATTGAAAGCTCTCAACATCCCTTGGCGTATTCAACGACATTGCGTGTGGAGATGATAGATCACTGGGAGGAGCTTATGGACACTCGATGACCCCAGCAACCTTGTTGCTAGGCTGACGTCACATTGCTTTGACTCGCCGATGGATCTTGCAACAAAATTCAACAAATTACGTCATCGGGTATTGTGACGTGATTGTAAACTTTGAGCTGCAAGGCCCCGTTCCACAAGGCGATCGTACTCTAGCGCAACGAGAGTCTTTAGTCTAAGTTAAATTATGTGAGTTGTGATAGCCTTAGCACTACGATAATTTTGTGGGACGAACGCCTGAATTCTAAAGGTGGACCATTGTATGATATTAAATTCATACGTTTCAACTTTTGACGTGTTTGAAGTATTATTCTGTTAAACTCAATTGGATTATGCCATGGATCGTGTAGGTGTCGGCCTATTTACACTCAACAGTATAATTCTAAAAACATTATAAATGACAATTAATAAATAAAATACTAAACTCGCTCTCGTGTAAAACCAATTTTATGAAACTCGTGAATAGTTGTGGTATCTGACTCGCTTTCGCTCGTCAGATACCAGAACTATTCACTCGTTTCATAAAATTGGTATTACACGGGAGCTCGTTTAGTATTCTATATTTCCAGTACGTGTCAGCACTCTTATCATACTTATATAACATGTATAAGTTTACGTATCTTGTGTTACTCAGCCAAATCTTTAAATCCATTAATAAATTGATTAATTACCAAGTCTTCTATTTACACACTGTTTCACTTGTCGCATTTAGAGAAAACCACCGCATTACATGATGTCTCATCTTATCTTTGTTGTCTACCAACTAGCCTCATGTCAATAATCCATTATGAGTTGGCATTTATAATATTTCTTCATTTGTTCCAGATGTGATCAATAACTGGAAGTCTATGCATTGCTTGCCATAAAACTTCAATACAAGAAACAGACACTGTAGTTAATAAAACCTTCATGAAGTGAGTTTGGTTTTAGACAGACCATGGGAAGTGAGTCAATTTGGATACCCGGAAGTGAACAGTTTCCTAAGGAATTATTGAATTGTTTAAGCAGCACTACAGGAAATTGAAGCCCTCTTACAAGAACCATGTTCAGAAATGACTTTCAGGTATGGTTAGCTGTATTTGAAATTAAGCATGAAAGTCAAGGGGTCTGGTCATAACCATAATGTTAAAAGACCTCTAAAGATCCGGTTTAGAATAGGTCTTCAGCAACCCATGCTTGCCGTAAAAGGCGACTAGCTTGTCGTAAGCAGCAACTAACGTGATAGGGTAGTCAGTCTCGCTGACTTGGTTGATGCATGTCATCCTATACCAATTGCGTGAATCACTGGATTGTCTGGTCCATACTCAATTATTTACAGACTGCCGCCATATAGCTGGAATATTGCTGAGTTAAAATACAAAATATAGGGTCCTTAGATACTAAGGAAGAATCCACATTTTGAAGAGGCCCCCTTGATTCTTGATTCATGTCTGGTTGGTTTGGTTAACATTGAAATGGAATGATAGATCCTCTGATCATAGACGAGTAGAGCTTATACAGTATGCAGCGTGTTATATATCATGTACATAATTCTGCATTTGAAATAATAACAAATTAGCAAATAATTATGTGATAGTGTCATATTTTGAATTTGATATGTTCATTCTTTCAGTGTGAGGGGATATAATTGAGCCAATGTTCAATGTGACTGTAATATCATTTGTAGAGCTACACCTCTAGTCTCAGCAATGTCAGGTTCTGCTATTTGTGGGTTTGAATCCCAGATTTGACATAATTATGATTCTTGCCTGAATCTTGGTCTATGGGCATGCTACCTGTTCTTGTGCATTTCACCAAGGTGATAGATGCCTGTGACCTATGTCATTGTAGGTTTTCCTACCATCATGTGATAGGACCGAAATGCTTTTCATCATGTCCAAGCGGTGTAAAAAATCAATCTTGCTTGCTTTTTTCAGGGTGGACCGTACTTTGAAATCTTCAGTGCTCAGGGCAAAGACTCCACATCTCATTGGAAGCTGCAGAATGGCCCAGGAATCAAGAAGGTGAGTACATGGCTTGTTTTCATTTCCTAGTCTTAGCGCTTTGAATGTCAGATCTCCAATGCTTTTAACTGAGAAGGCATTGTGTAACCACGGTAACAGGGCCCGCAAGTATAGAATAAGTTTAATTACATTTTTTGTGGTTAAATGGCTTTCCTTGTCTGTTGTTTTCCCCTATTGTATTGCATTGTTCTGAAGCAGCGTACAGTTGTACCATGTGTACAAGGATGTAAAACAAATGAATCAAAAGTGTTCAAGGTTAATTGAATAAAGGTGGATCAGTATGACTTGAACTTCATATCTAGTACTTCATAACTAATTTATAGTAGTTAAACATGTTACAGGGGGCTGTGCTCCCTTAAATGGTCTAGTGACAGCACTGTAGGGCGTGGACAAGGGGAGATAAATCTTTCATAGATTACGATATTGTTTTCCTAAACCAACGCTTTCTCCTTCTCTGTAATGGATATTGTCCATAGACTAGACATATACTGGACACGATTCATTGTCTAGATTTAAAATATACATGATATATAGTCATTGACTTGTGTATTAACCAAGGTTATTTAGATTCAATGTCAGACCAATGCATTCATATAACTTTTGGAGGTGGATACATTCAGTCTTTTCCAAATATATTCTTTGTTTTAATTTTATATGTCAGTCTGTGTATGATTGATGTTTATGTTACAGCTTTACGAGAAGGAGGTTAAAGGTTATGTGTACACGCTGGAAGGCACCTCGGCCACCACTAGGATACAACTGCCTAGGGACTCGAGACACTCATGTAAGAATCATTTGTACCTGCCATCATCCCAGAATCTGATGCTGATGCCATGACATCACCAAACCTGCTGTTACCTGGGCACAACTAACAACTAACTGCTGATTAACCGTTGAAAATCATCTTTATCAGTGCATATCTGGGATTCCAACCCATGATTGTTGGATCCTGGCATGCCTAAGGGATGCAACTCTGCACAGTGAATTGTGGCACCTTGGATGACTTGACCACATATGGCCTGAGCTCTTCTCATTCAGATAGCATGTTTTTACAATTCCTAAGACTCACAGGCAATGGGGTAGCCTATTTTTTAAAGCATTCACTCGCCATGCTGAAGAGGGTTCGATTACCCATATGGGTACAATCATGGACCCTAAATATAGTATTAAGTGTCCATGGTACAATGTGTGAAGCACGTAACTGGTGTCCCCCGCTGTGATTTTGCTGGAATATTGCTAAAAACGGCGTAAAACCAAAGACTCACACAGATTTGAGGTTCTTTGATTAAAAGGTGTTCGTTGAGGCTTGGAGGGTAAAGAGTTTGAAAGTCCATCAACAGTCTCTTGATTCTTGAAATTTGTCTCCCAAGATCTGTATGGTTCATGATGATTCATTTCATATTTGACTTCAATATTTTGTGTGTGTATGGTATGAACACAAAAACTGATGTGCATGCTGTGTAAATCTGCAAAATTCCATAAATGCAAAAAACATATTGATTCAATGAAGTAACTTCTTGTAAAGAAATATGTCAAAAACAATAGCTTCACAGACTGCATACTTAGTCATTAACACACAAAAACTAGACACCTATCAGTGACACTATTCAGCACAAAAATGACCTTTTAAGATTCAGGTAGAGAATAGGTCTTCAGCAACCCATGCTTGTCGTAAGAGGCAACTAACGGGATCGGGTGGTCAGGCTTGCTGACTTGGTTGATGCATGTCATCGTATCCCAATTTCGTAGATCAATGCTCATGATGTCAATCACTAGATTGTCTGGTCCAGAGTCGATTGTTTACAGACCGCAGTCATATAGCTGGAATATTGCTGAGTGTGGCATAAACAACAAACAAACAAACAAACAACAGCGCAATAATGCTCTGCTCATTCTATTATCAACCAATAGGCATGATAAGGAAACACGACTCCGTAAATCGCTTCAAAAACATTTCCAAAAAAAATTGCCACGGAATAACTTTTTAACAATATATTTATTCTGTAATGAGAACAAACTGCAAGCATATTCTCATGTTTAAGTCATGTCAGTCTATACAATCCTAGTATAATTATTGATGTTCATGTAGTATGTTGAGTGTGTGTGGAAGACTACACAGAGGTTTGTTTCTGAAGGTATTGATGTACCATGATGTTTCTCGTTTCAGTGACGCTGATTCAGCGCTACCTTGTGTTACAGCTGTACCTGGTAAAGGGACAAGAGTTCTCCATAGAGCTGGGGTAAGTAGGTTTCCCAGTGTAAGCTGTGCTGATAGTACTTGCAGTTGTAGGCCTGGGGCTCATTTCACAATGCAGTCATAGCACTACGACTATCGTAAGTCTATACTAAAGTATAGGAATAACGATAGTTGTAGCATTATGATCACTTTGTGAAAGGGACCCTTATATCTGGGTTATCCATGTCTCAAGTAGGAGATCAAAACTGATGGAACCTCTGGGACTACCGGTATGCATCTTCCCGAGGCAATGGGGTTTACTGACTATAAAAGTCCAGTTTCCACCCTTGCCAAACTTGACTGGAATTATGGAGTTATATTTTGGCTGGACTAACGAGTCTATGCATAGTCCAATCAATGAAATCGACATTGGGTTCGTAAACTGCTGTGCACATCTAGGGCCTCTTGTTTTTAATCAAGGTGCTCACTTGGTTTGATGCACCTCATGAAGTAACACCCCTTTATCACAACATAGATTTTGATTATCGACGAGATTGTCTTGACTGGAAGCAAATGCAAGAGATATGAGAGGTGGAATCTGATTGGTCAATAGGAGGGACATAGTAGGGAGGTGACTCATATTTGCCACTGGTGGCGCGACGACCGAGCCCAGAAATTCCAACCTAGTTCGGCAAGGGTGGAAACTGGACTGTTAACTCGCTTGCTTCAGGAAGATGGAACTATGTGATAGAATTATAAACTTGCAGCCAAGGACTATAAACAAGACTTTAGATGTCATGGCTTGGATAAACCTTTTAAACAACAATAAGTGCAAAAAATACTCTCTTATTTAAATTTCTTCTATGTGCCAATTCTGATTAAATGAGTAACGTGAAACATTAGGAGAAATCAGCCGATTACCTTGTGTAATTTTCATGATTTGCTCTGTTGTTTAGTGTGACTGACATGCACAACAACAAGCGCCGCATCCAGATGTCCACGTCCCAGAAGGAGACGCAGGTCACGCCGCTACATGCACGGATCCCACTCAATGTTGTCCGGAAAGCTGTGGTAAGTCTTCAACTTGTTATATTTACCAGCAAGACTTATCATTACATCAGTCAAGAAGTTGAAATCCATAAGTCCTGTCTGTCTGCTTGTCATAAGAGGCGAATAACGTGGTCGGGCTCGCTGACTTGGTTGATGCATGTCATCATACTCCAACCATATCCCATCAGAGCACATGATGTTAAATGACTGCTTTGTCTGGTCCCAGCTTAATTATTACAGACCGCCATCACAAAGCTGGAATAATGCTATCCAGCGTATAGCAACAAACAAACAAACAAAACAAGTCTAAAATAATATTCACCAATACAACTGGTGTATTTTCTGTGAGTTAGTCTCTTCTAATTATCTCACAATTTATTGATTTATTCCAAAACTTAATCCAAATTCTCTCTTGTTATCTCAGAAAGGATGTTGTCAATTCATATGGGAAGTAATAAGGAACTACCTGGAGAATGGCATTGTATACAGTTAAACTGGCAGTGTTAAGCAAATATTGATTTTGAAAACATAGTTAAAATGCTACTCTCCCCAATTTCAGTGGTTGAACCTGTGTCTGGACCTGGTGTCACTGGTGGGCGAGACATGGAAGGGGGAGACGTACCGTGCTATCGAGGCAGTCGCGATCTCGGCTAACTGTAAACTGAAGCGAGTGTTTACAATGAAGGTTCAGCCTCCGGACACAACGGATGATGATGGTAGGATGAACATTCTTGCTCCTTACAGGGTTCCTCGTAGGGTTTCACTTTTTGGAGTCATTACGACTCTCATATTTTATTTCGAGAGTCAAAACTAACATTGAAAAGTCAAAGTTTAAGTAGAATTTATGTTAATTTGCCTTTTGACTGACATTGGGACTCTCCTGCATTGTAATATCAACACACTGAACTGTGTCAAATTTCACAAGAATGTATTGTGATTGTTTTACACAAGTTGATTGGCTAATAGTTTGCTAGCAACCCAGATTGGCAATCTTATTTGCATACAACAATACTAGTCAATCAATGAGATTAATGCATAATTGATAAGAAAGGTCAACAACGACAGGACAGATTGGAGTCATTAATGAGGTTTTCTATGACAGAACTGTATGGGTGCAGCAACAGTAACCCTGGTGAGGTGGACCCCATCCCCAAGCACTGTCAGCTGCCCACCGATGTCATGCAGTGTACACAGGTAGGTTTGTAACAATGTATATAGTGACTCGACTGTGGGGATGCCCAGGCAAAATCCTGAGTGTCCTGTGCTTGCCATGAGAGCTGTCGAACAATATTTGCCACTGTTTATTGATGTGAATTCATTGCCATGCTATCAACCACTGGTTTTATATAGTGACTGGAATGTGGGGATTCTGAGACAAAATCCTGAGTGTCCTGTGCTTGCCATAAGCATGATAAGAGCTGTCGAACAATATTTGCCACTGTTTATTGATGTGAATTCATTGCCATGCTATCAACCACTGGTTTTATATAGTGACTGGAATGTGGGGATTCTGAGGCAAAATCCTGAGTGTCCTGTGCTTGCCATAAGCATGATAAGAGCTGTCGAACAATATTTGCCACTGTTTATTGATGTGAATTCATTGCCATGCTATCAACCACTGGTTTTATATAGTGACTGGAATGTGGGGATTCTGAGGCAAAATCCTGAGTGTCCTGTGCTTGCCATAAGCATGATAAGAGCTGTCGAACAATATGTGCCACTGTTTATTGATGTGAATTCATTGCCATGCTATCAACCACTGGTTTTATATAGTGACTGGACTGTGTGGGGATTCTGAGACAAAATCCTGAGTGTCCTGTGCTTGCCATAAGCATGATAAGAGCTGCCGAACAATATTTGCCACTGTTTATTGATGTGAATTCATTGCCATGCTATCAACCACTGGTTTTATATAGTGACTGGAATGTGGGGATTCTGAGACAAAATCCTGAGTGTCCTGTGCTTGCCATAAGCATGATAAGAGCTGTCGAACAATATTTGCCACTGTTTATTGATGTGAATTCATTGCCATGCTATCAACCACTGGTTTTATATAGTGACTGGAATGTGGGGATTCTGAGACAAAATCCTGAGTGTCCTGTGCTTGCCATAAGCATGATAAGAGCTGTCGAACAATATTTGCCACTGTTTATTGATGTGAATTCATTGCCATGCTATCAACCACTGGTTTTATATAGTGACTGGAATGTGGGGATTCTGAGACAAAATCCTGAGTGTCCTGTGCTTGCCATAAGCATGATAAGAGCTGTCGAACAATATTTGCCACTGTTTATTGATGTGAATTCATTGCCATGCTACCAACCGCTGGTTTTATATAGTGACTGGAATGTGGGGATTCTGAGGCAAAATCCTGAGTGTCCTGTGCTTGCCATAAGCATGATAAGAGCTGTCGAACAATATGTGCCACTGCTTATTGATGTGAATCCATTGCCATGCTATCAACCACTGGTTTTATATAGTGACTTGACTGTGTGGAGATTCTGAGGCAAAATCCTGAGTGTCCTGTGCTTGCCATAAGCATGATAAGAGCTGTCGAACAATATTTGCCACTGTTTATTGATGTGAATTCATTGCCATGCTATCAACCACTGGTTTTATATAGTGACTGGAATGTGGGGATTCTGAGACAAAATCCTGAGTGTCCTGTGCTTGCCATAAGCATGATAAGAGCTGTCGAACAATATTTGCCACTGTTTATTGATGTGAATTCATTGCCATGCTATCAACCACTGGTTTTATATAGTGACTTGACTGTGTGGGGATTCTGAGGCAAAATCCTGAGTGTCCTGTGCTTGCCATAAGCATGATAAGAGCTGTCGAACAATATTTGCCACTGTTTATTGATGTGAATTCATTGCCATGCTACCAACCGCTGGTTTTATATAGTGACTGGAATGTGGGGATTCTGATGCAAAATCCTGAGTGTCCTGTGCTTGCCATAAGCATGATAAGAGCTGTCGAACAATATGTGCCACTGCTTATTGATGTGAATCCATTGCCATGCTATCAACCACTGGTTTTATATAGTGACTTGACTGTGTGGAGATTCTGAGGCAAAATCCTGAGTGTCCTGTGCTTGCCATAAGCATGATAAGAGCTGTCGAACAATATTTGCCACTGTTTATTGATGTGAATTCATTGCCATGCTACCAACCGCTGGTTTTATATAGTGACTGGAATGTGGGGATTCTGAGGCAAAATCCTGAGTGTCCTGTGCTTGCCATAAGCATGATAAGAGCTGTCGAACAATATTTGCCACTGTTTATTGATGTGAATTCATTGCCATGCTACCAACCGCTGGTTTTATATAGTGACTGGAATGTGGGGATTCTGATGCAAAATCCTGAGTGTCCTGTGCTTGCCATAAGCATGATAAGAGCTGTCGAACAATATGTGCCACTGCTTATTGATGTGAATCCATTGCCATGCTATCAACCACTGGTTTTATATAGTGACTTGACTGTGTGGAGATTCTGAGGCAAAATCCTGAGTGTCCTGTGCTTGCCATAAGCATGATAAGAGCTGTCGAACAATATTTGCCACTGTTCATTGATGTGAATTCATTGCCATGCTACCAACCGCTGGTTTTATATAGTGACTGGAATGTGGGGATTCTGAGGCAAAATCCTGAGTGTCCTGTGCTTGCCATAAGCATGATAAGAGCTGTCGAACAATATGTGCCACTGCTTATTGATGTGAATCCATTGCCATGCTATCAACCACTGGTTTTATATAGTGACTTGACTGTGTGGAGATTCTGAGGCAAAATCCTGAGTGTCCTGTGCTTGCCATAAGCATGATAAGAGCTGTCGAACAATATGTGCCACTGTTTATTGATGTGAATCCATTGCCATGCTATCAACCACTGGTTTTATATAGTGACTTGACTGTGTGGAGATTCTGAGACAAAATCCTGAGTGTCCTGTGCTTGCCATAAGCATGATAAGAGCTGTCGAACAATATGTGCCACTGCTTATTGATGTGAATCCATTGCCATGCTATCAACCACTGGTTTTATATAGTGACTTGACTGTGTGGAGATTCTGAGGCAAAATCCTGAGTGTCCTGTGCTTGCCATAAGCATGATAAGAGCTGTCGAACAATATTTGCCACTGTTTATTGATGTGAATTCATTGCCATGCTACCAACCGCTGGTTTTATATAGTGACTGGAATGTGGGGATTCTGATGCAAAATCCTGAGTGTCCTGTGCTTGCCATAAGCATGATAAGAGCTGTCGAACAATATGTGCCACTGCTTATTGATGTGAATTCATTGCCATGCTATCAACCACTGGTTTTATATAGTGACTTGACTGTGTGGGGATTCTGAGGCAAAATCCTGAGTGTCCTGTGCTTGCCATAAGCATGATAAGAGCTGTCGAACAATATTTGCCACTGTTTATTGATGTGAATTCATTGCCATGCTACCAACCGCTGGTTTTATATAGTGACTGGAATGTGGGGATTCTGAGGCAAAATCCTGAGTGTCCTGTGCTTGCCATAAGCATGATAAGAGCTGTCGAACAATATGTGCCACTGCTTATTGATGTGAATCCATTGCCATGCTATCAACCACTGGTTTTATATAGTGACTTGACTGTGTGGAGATTCTGAGGCAAAATCCTGAGTGTCCTGTGCTTGCCATAAGCATGATAAGAGCTGTCGAACAATATTTGCCACTGTTTATTGATGTGAATTCATTGCCATGCTACCAACCGCTGGTTTTATATAGTGACTGGAATGTGGGGATTCTGAGGCAAAATCCTGAGTGTCCTGTGCTTGCCATAAGCATGATAAGAGCTGTCGAACAATATTTGCCACTGTTTATTGATGTGAATTCATTGCCATGCTATCAACCGCTGGTTTTATATAGTGACTGGAATGTGGGGATTCTGATGTAAAATCCTGAGTGTCCTGTGCTTGCCATAAGCATGATAAGAGCTGTCGAACAATATGTGCCACTGCTTATTGATGTGAATCCATTGCCATGCTATCAACCACTGGTTTTATATAGTGACTTGACTGTGTGGAGATTCTGAGGCAAAATCCTGAGTGTCCTGTGCTTGCCATAAGCATGATAAGAGCTGTCGAACAATATTTGCCACTGTTTATTGATGTGAATTCATTGCCATGCTACCAACCGCTGGTTTTATATAGTGACTGGAATGTGGGGATTCTGATGCAAAATCCTGAGTGTCCTGTGCTTGCCATAAGCATGATAAGAGCTGTCGAACAATATGTGCCACTGCTTATTGATGTGAATTCATTGCCATGCTATCAACCACTGGTTTTATATAGTGACTTGACTGTGTGGAGATTCTGAGACAAAATCCTGAGTGTCCTGTGCTTGCCATAAGCATGATAAGAGCTGTCGAACAATATGTGCCACTGCTTATTGATGTGAATCCATTGCCATGCTATCAACCACTGGTTTTATATAGTGACTGGACTGTGTGGGGATTCTGAGACAAAATCCTGAGTGTCCTGTGCTTGCCATAAGCATGATAAGAGCTGTCGAACAATATGTGTCACTGCTTATTGATGTGAATCCATTGCCATGCTATCAACCACTGGTTTTATATAGTGACTGGACTGTGTGGGGATTCTGAGGCAAAATCCTGAGTGTCCTGTGCTTGCCATGAGAGCTGTCGAACAATATTTGCCACTGTTTATTGATGTGAATCCATTACCCATGCTATCAACCACTGGTTTTATATAGTGACTGGACTGTGTGGGGATTCCAAGCCAAAATCCTGAGTGTCCTGTGCTTGCCATGAGAGCTGTCGAACAATATGTGCCACTGCTTATTGATGTGAATCCATTACCCATGCTATCAACCACTGGTTTTCTGTACCCAGACTTGATTATATAGAAGCTGCCTTATTATCTCTAGAATATTGCTGACTCTGGAGTAAAACTATCCTGCACTTTGCAATTTATGGCTCCAAAAACATGAGCCAATTTCTAAAGAGGAATAGAACAAGAAAAGAGGCCTGAGATGGCCTCATACTTATCAACAATTCATTTATTCATACAGTTCATAAAATGGCGTAGTGGTGTTCTCCATTCTCCATTTCCTGACCATAACGGGAATAAGTTTGTTTAAAAAGTGTTAAAAGGAGCACAAATTGAAATGTAAATTAATATGTAAGTTTGAAAGGCTAGCCTGGCAACTGAATGTAGACAGGTGAAGAGGACGAAACATTGACAACATTTACTCACACCCTCATTCTCAGAGAGGCAATCACTGGTTGAAATGCTGTGTGCCATTGAGTTTGGATTGGTCATGGCCTGGGGGTGCCTATAGACCTCATTAGTGACCCTGACCTTATTTTCAATGTCATGGGAATCACTTGACCAGTTTGCTGTTTGTTATCAACGTTTCTCATGAGCCTTAGCATGGATTGGGTGTTTGGAGACCCAGTCAGATAGGAGTGACCTTGACCTTATTTCCAAGGTCAAAGTAAGCATTTGACCAATTTTTCGTTTGTTAGGGAGCTATCTCTGGTATTTCGTCATTGATTTGGTCCACATTTGATGATCTGGTGTTTTATAGGTGTTTGCAGGCCCAGTTGATATTGGTGCCCCTTTTTCCAAGATCAAGGAAAGCATTTGACCAATTAGAGAAATATCATCAGCTTATTCATGGACTTGGTTCAAATTTGCCGAACTGTTCTTTGGAGAAGTCCACAGGCAAGGGATGAACATGTTGACATTGACCTTATATTATGTCTGTAACAATGTTTCTCTACTTTCCTATAGGTTTTAACTCTCAACAAGATCAAGCATGGTGAGAGATTGAGAGAGGGCAGTGGGACATTGAGCAGACCTGTGTCTACACTTAACCTAGGTAGGGCATTGTTCGAATGATAAGGACAATGTTAATGGTTCTCTCTTCAAGTGCTAGTATATGAAATTTAGAACAGTGTACTATCTTCGATCTGGTCACTTTTCTTCGACAAAGGGACCCCATAAAGTGTTGGAGATCCTCCATGGTCCTATTCTGAGCAAGTGGCAGTTTAAGCGGTGTCCTCACAGTATGATTTGTAGCTCAACATGCAGAATGCATTTTAGTTGTAATGTCAGAACCCTTACTTGTAAGTCACAAGCAACATTCTGTCATCAAATCTATTGTATTAGAACTTGTCCTATTTCATGACAAATCACAAGCAATCAAATTGCTTGTGTTGCATGTAAAACTGTAGATACCGCTTGTTGTTCATTTTGGACAAGAAGAGACTATATCTTGCTGGTGAGGTGACAGAAAGATTATAGTTGTATGCGACAAAGAAACACTTGTTTCATATGACTTTATATCTTGCTTCAAATTACCTGTAACCATTCATTACTAAAATTCCACTGTAAGAACCCACTTGAAATCTGTCTTAGTCAACTAAACATGCAAGATGTTTAGTGGTAGAGCATCTCTCATTGTCTATGGTATTGGTAAAATAGGTTTGCCAGATGAGCCATACAGATCATTATGCGTGAGTATTTGTGTGATTGATTGTCAATAGTGTAGTGCTTGTTGTGTTTAAGACTCCAGTCTCAACAGTCAGAGGTCCTACCACATTGCATTTGGCTCCAAGGTGCCGACTGAGGCCGATACAAGCAGGAAATCAGCCAGACAGGTGAGCTAACACAGCATTTACGTCACAGGGTGTTCACATAGCTTTTGTTTAAAAAATATTCCACAGTTTTTCCTGTGAAGGGACCAATCAGATCTAGTGCAAAATACACTTCATCCAACCTTGCACTCAATTTCACAAATGATTGGTTACCCATGACAACCGTGTTAGAATAGGTCTTCAGTAACTGATGTTTGTCGTAAAACGCAACTATTCTTATCATAAGAAGTGACTAATGGGATCGGGTGATCAGGCTCACTGACTTTGTAAATACATGTCATCGTATCCCAATTGCGTAGATTGATGCTCATGATGTCAATCACTGGATTGTCTGGTCCATACTCGATTAGTTACAGACCGCTGGAATATAGCTGAGTGCAGCTGGAATATTGCTGATTGCAGCTTTAAGCAACAAACAAACAAACAAATGATTGGTACATTGCAAAGTATGTTTCCTATATATGTACAGAGAGAAAGAAATTGAGTACTTAACACATTAATATTTACGCCTTCCCTTGGATTTATTGTCATTCATCATGTTGATGTCACTTTTGGAAATGTAATGATGATGGTGATCATTTCTTGCAGGGCAACTTCACAAACAGGAGCATGAGGTCAACATCTTCTAGGCTGGACGGTGAGGTCTATGTTCAATGTGTCATGTTGTGTTTGTTATTAACGTAGTACTGTACATGTTTATAGATGGTTGTAGGACTTGGTCCTATCTAGAAATACTTGGTAATTCAACTAGTCTGGTTAGAATAGGTCTCCAGCAACCTATGCTTGTCATATGGGCATTTTAATGGATAGGGTGGTCAGACTCATTAACTTGGTTGCTTGTGTGTCATCGTACCCTCACAGCATGGATCGTTGCTTATTGTATCAGTCACTGGATTGTGTGGGACAAACTCGATTATTTACCAGTAGCAATGATGCAGCTGGAATATTGATGAGTGTAGCGTAAAGGCGATCTCTGTTAAACAGTTTGTCTGTTGTATATGTTATATAGATGCTTATGGCACTGGCTCCTTCTTAGACCTGTCTGGGAGCTCCACGAGTCGGAATGGTCTACCATCGTCCCGAGACCCCCAGAGAGATTCCTCTGCAGGGAGTAACACCAGTCAGCCGAGGGGCACCAAGGCCAAGTCAGAACCAGCACTGGTGGATGAAAATGATAATCAAAATTTTAATCAGAAAGGTGTGTTACTACTCGTTGTAGGTATAGAATATTTTCCAGGATGTTTTTATTACATTGCTTAATGTGCTCAGTTTGTTGGAGGTTAATTTCCTTTTATTTTGTTTTGCTTCATAATTTTAAAACAATTAGAGCAGATTAAACAAGAAAAGGATATTGGTGTGGCATCTATTAACAAATAGATTTGTTTTGAGAAACATTTGTACTGAACTCCTGATCGTCAGGATACCCACTCTACTAGGAGATTGATTCATCATTCTGTATTCAAAATTTTATCTTGAACTTTGTTCATTATTCATTCTTATGGATCTACACCAAAATGTCTCTATTACAGTTAAATGCCTTTCAAACTATTAATCTTGGAATGATAACTGGTATTCACCATGTCGTGAAGGAATTGAACATTTTTCAAGATATGTTCAATGTTTGGAAGTGAAAAGGGAATGAATTAGTAATTTCCATTGTCATGTTAGCAAAGTTTTGGTAAATAGAAGACTGTATTTGCATTTAGGAGTGAGAGAAAGCCCTATTGTGACACCCCACCCTCCCAGGGAGCCGTCATCTGACAGACGGAGACGGAGACCGAGGGTGAAGAACGTCGACACTAAGGAGAGGCAGTCCAGTGCTGGCTCGGTCAAAGGTAAGAAACTTATATATTTGGCAGTGGAAGAGCCAAGGGATTTGGGCTACACAGAAGGTTCTTATCGCCACAATTGTCACATTTTCTTGGCGCTAAGATAACTTTGTGGAACAGGGCCCTGAGTTCAATTGTCCTCTTCACTGATATTACTGCTTAAAGTAATGGAAAACATGATACCCAGTGCCTCATGAATTGAAGTCCACAGTCCTTACTTCACTCAACTTGTTGATTCAACAAAAGCTGAATTTATTAATTTTCAACATTATAATTCATTTGGAATAATTTTGGACTCTGACATTGCCAATTGGCAAGTTTGATTGAAGTAATTGAAAAAACACTTTGCTTGTCCATGTCGTCTGAAACTCACATCTTATGACAATGACGATGGCCTGTAACCATGGTAACTTGTGCTATGCCAGTTGAGCAGAAGGAATTGTGTTTGTGCTCTCAGAGGACCCTACCTCTCTGGGGAGTGACTCAATGTCTCATGGCGGGGACAGCAACTACCAGACAGTGACCAGCACGAGTGACCTCTACACCCACAGCGGTGACCGCGACGCATCTGACTTCTCATCAGGGGAGGCAGCCACAGTGTGGAACAGCATATCAAAGCGAGAAGTGATAGGTCAGTCGGTCAGCCACAGCGGGGCTGTGGACAAGTCTGACCATCGTCGCCGGGAGTTCCCAAGCTTGCAAGGATCTAGGATGGTGAAGAGGAACCCTCTGAGGTCGTCGCAGGACAGAGGTGTTGGTCCCGACGTGCCGGAGATCCAGACACCAAGAGGTGGGCTACTGCAAACAAGCTGTAGTAGGGTAGCTTAGTGGTTTCTTACTTGTCAGGTTCAATATGTGAAGTCCATTTCTGATGTCCCCTGCTGTTGTATTGCTGAAGTATCACTAAAGGTGGATTAAAACTGCAGCGAGCTCTGTGTGTGTGTAGCCTTGTGCATTTGCTTACTTGACGGGTTCAGTGTGTGAGCTCTGTGTGTGTGTAAGGGGCGGTCGGGTAGCCTAGTGGTTAAAGCGTTCGCTCGTCACGCCGAAGACCCGGGTTTGATTCCCGACATGGGTACAATGTGTGAAGCCCATTTCTGGTGTCCCCCGCCGTGATATTGCTGGAATATTGCTAAAAGCGGCGTAAAAACATACTCACTCCACTCCACTCTACTCTGTGTGTGTGTAGCCTTATGCATTTGCTTACTTGATGGGTTTAATGTGTGAGGCCCATTTCTGGTGTCCCGGCCATGATATTTCTGGAGTATTTCTTAAGTTGGTGTAAAACTGTAATCACTTACTCACTCCCCAAGGCTGATTAAAAACCATGCTAGAATTTATGTTTTTATGAATTATCGCCATCATTTTGTCATATAGCTGATTTTCTGTCCGTTATTTATGGAAGAATATGTTTAAACATGATAGAGGCAGTTTATGACATTCATGTATTTGGACCTAGGCTTACATTCGGGTGATGTCAGAGATGACGGTTGTATGTTATGGATGCAGTTTATTGTCCATTAGTATCGTGAAAGTACTGTACATCTGGAAAGTTATGTGCCATGAAGTTTTTGCGAGTGTCTAACACTAACCTTATCTGCGTCACCCTGTTGATGAGATTACCTAAGACCAAAGCTATACTCTGCACATGCTACTTTTTATGGGTAGGAAGTAGCATGATGAAAGTTAACTACTGGTATAGACATGATAGATGCTGTAGTTGACAAGGAAGGTTAGAGTAGCGTGTGTATCTAACAGCAGTTTTATGCGGCTGGTGTATACATCTCAGTGTTAAATAGCAGTAAATAATTTGACAAGATGTGGCAGGTTGATGAATTTTCCTGATTTGGTTATTGCCACTGCGTGACCATGTGTAGTTAAGGAAACAGGATGTGAGGGAGTATATATTTAATCATGCACTGGCTTGTTGACAATGTAGAGAAGGGACTGAAAGAAATATGTCTCCTTCCGCTCTTTGTTTCTTGTTGGACTCTAAAGATACTGTGTCATGACTCTATTGCGAGTATATGTTTCGCACTACTTTCTTGCTCACTAAGCTTGCCAGATTTACAGTAATTTGAGAGATTTCTTTCCCTTTGATTAATTTCACAGGTACTAAAATAAATGGAATGTAAAATTAAATGTAAAATTAGTTTAAAAGTGTCAAAATCTGAATAATTAATGCATTTGCAAAATGCCTGTTTCAACTTAAAAGCATAGGGCATCAAATATTCGAGAACAAAAATCTGAAAATACACGTGTTTCTCCTAAGACTAATTCCAAGAGTGCTGAAGTATTGCACTCAATTGAGGATGCTCTACATCTTTCTGTCCCACAGGGTCAAGTGCAGTGGATGCAGACGAGTCCATTAGTGAGGTGATCGGTCTACTGAAGTCGGACGTCCTGCGTGGGCAGCAGGCAGAGGATGATGACAGTATCGACTCCGGGTCCCATGGGTCTGAGGCCAAGTCCTATGAGTCCAGTGAGGAGTGAGTAGTGTCCATATTATTTACTGGTCTCCATCAAATAGCTGGAATATTCCGAATACGGCGTTAAACAACAAGCAAAACAAACTAGAGACACTGATGAAGATGAAATTGACATGGTGATTTTCATCTGTTTTCATTGATTCGTGGGTCAGATGGGTGACACATTGATTCGCCTCTGGACATTGATTGGTTCCCCGTGGGGATTCAGGGTTAGGTTTGGTTTCCGGCAAGCTATGCTGGCCGTAAGAGGCAACCAAATGCATTGGTCATACTCGGTGACTTGGTTGAAAGCCAGCGTTAGAAATTGGCACTAGTCTTGTAGTCCTTACCAAACTGCCCAATAGTTAAGGTATCCTAAGGACTAGTAGAAATTGGCCCATTTTAGGGGTTTTGCTATATGTTATCATTATAAGGACTAGTGGACAAAAACTGTTAGTTTCTAACCCTGAAAGCGTGTCATCGTACCCTGACGGTGTGGATTACTGCTCATGATATTGATGAAGGGACTGCCTGGTCCAGGTATGATTATTGACATGCTGCAGTCATATAGCTAGGACATTGTTAGTGCAGCATTAAAAACAAACAAAAACATGTTGGTAAAGAAATTTTTCCTAATTAATTTAAGTAAATGTTCTATCGATTCTTATATTGCAGAGATTCCTCAGACCACAACCACCTCCATGTATTTTCTGTTGCCCCGACAACCGCACCTCACAGGAACATGTCTCCCAACACAGCAGAACTTGATGCCAAACAGGTAGGTGGGGACAGAGAGACTGGAGGAATTGTTAAAGGAATGATTTGTGTATATATCGTCACTGATCTGTTAAGATACTGTTAGACTGAGTGATTTCACAAAGCTGACAATCATTGTCAATGTATTAATTTCATGTCATTTTGTTAAGTTTATGTGTGAGAAGATTTAAAGCCATTGCATACATTTCAAGATATACTTATATGTTTTTGTAGTGAAGACTGAGCACACAATTTCATACTTTCATATTCATAATCCCTAATAATAACCCCTAACCTTTTCGTTAGTATAAATGGATTCCCTGTAAGGTTTACAAATTTCGCTAATTTAAGATGCTTACTTGCATTCTTTCAGATGTTTAAACCTTCAGTATCTATTTCACAATTAAATCATGTCGGTTATTATTTTTAAGTTGTTAAAAAATATCGAAACAGGTCACATATTACATGGAGTTTCCAGACATATGAAGGATGGGACATGGAAGCTGACATGCATTCTTTTGTTGAAGACATGAAACTTTTATGGATAACAACTTCTTTATTGTTTATAACAACATTTCAGGGCTACTTCTTACCCCTTCATGAGGACCTGATGTTTCAGGGCTACTTCGGGCCCCTTCATCAGGACCTGAAGTTTCAGGGCTACTTCTTGCCCGTTCATCAGGACCTGATGTTTTAGGGCTAATTTGGGCTCCTTCATCAGGACCTGATGTGTCAGGGCTACTTCTAGCCCCTTCATCAGCACCTGATGTATCAGGGCTACTTCTTGCCCCTTGATCAGGACCTGATGTTTCTGAGCTTCTTCGGGCCCCTTCTTCGGGACCTGATGTTTCAGGGCTACTTCTTGCCCCTTCATCAGGACCTGATGTTCCAGGGCTACTTCTTGCCCCTTCATCAGGACCTGATGTTTCAGGGCTACTTCGGGCCCCTTCATCAGGACCTGATGTTTCAGGGCTATGTCTTGCCCCTTCATCAGGACCTGATATTTCAGGGCTACTTCTTGCCCCTTCATCAGGACCTCATGTTTCAGGGCTTCTTCGGGCCCCTTCATCAGGACCTCATGTTTCAGGGCTACTTCTTGCCCCTTCATCAGGACCTCATGTTTTTAGGGATACTTCTTCCCCCTTCATCAGGACCTGATGTTTCAGGGCTACTTTGGGCTCCTTCATCAGGATCTGATGTTTCAGGGCTACTTCTTGCCCCTTCATCAGGACCTGATGTTTCAGGGCTACTTCTTGCCCCTTCATCAGGACCTGATGTTTCAGGGCTACTTCGGGCCCCTTCATCAGGACCTGATGTTTCAGGGCTACTTCTTGCCCCTTCATCAGGACCTGATGTTTCAGGGCTACTTCAGGCTCCTTCATCAGGACCTGATGTTTCAGGGCTACTTCGGGCCCCTTCATCAGGACCTGATGTTTCAGGGCTACTTCGGGCCCCTTTATCAGGACCTGATGTTTCAGGGCCACTTCTTGCCCCTTCATCAGGACCTGATGTTTCAGGGCTACTTCTTGCCCCTTAATCAGGACCTTATGTTTCAGGGCTACTTCTTGCCCCTTCATCAGGACCTGATGTTTTAGGGCTACTTTGGGCTCCTTCATCAGGACCTGATGTGTCAGGGCTACTTCTTGCCCCTTCATCAGGACCTGATGTTTCAGGGCTACTTCTTGCCCCTTGATCAGGACCTGATGTTTCAGGGCTACTTCTTGCCCCTTCATCAGGACCTGATGTTTCAGAGCTACTTCGGGCCCCTACTTCTTGCCCCTTGATCAGGACCTGATGTTTCAGGGCTACTTCAGGCTCCTTCATCAGGACCTGATGTTTCAGGGCCACTTCTTGCCCCTTGATCAGGACCTGATGTTTCAGGGCTACTTCGGGCTCCTTCATCAGGACCTGATGTTTCAGGGCCACTTCTTGCCCCTTCATCAGGACCTCATGTTTCAGAGCTACTTCGGGCCCCTTCATCAGGACCTCATGTTTCAGGGCTACTTCTTGCCCCTTCATCAGGACCTGATGTTTCAGGTCTACTTCGGGCTCCTTCATCAGGATCTGATGTTTCAGGGCTACTTCTTACTTCTTCATCAACCTGATGAAGGGGCAAGAAGTAGCCCTGAAATGTTATTACAAACAATAAAGAAGTTGTTATCCGTAAAAGTTTCATTTCTTCACATTCTCACAACTTCTAAATGCCTATCAAAGACTATGCTTTTGTTCAAAGACTATTATTACTTAATCGTTTTCCAGGCCAAGAAGACCCGACCCCAAAGATCCAACCCAAGGTCCGCCCTGGATTCCCTGTCTTCTCGTGGAGCAAGACTGGAGGACGACTTCGTGAATGACATGTCGAGCACTGACGAGGAGACAACTCCATCTAGACACCGGAAACCAGGGTCGCGACCTCACAGTGGCAGTTCACGCCCTCACAGTGGAACGTCCAGTACATCGAGTCCTAAAACACGTGATCAGAGAGGAGGGTCCGGGGGGAAAAAAGGGGACAGTGGGGGACGAACACGAACTGTTGATGCAACGCCAAAAGTTTCCAGTATTAGCCCTGAGCAGCGAGGGCAATTTAATCCTGCATTATACGCTGACCAGAATGGCGGTCTGCACGCCAATGTGATATCCAGGATGAGTCTGAAGAATCTTGTGCAGATACCCAGCAATGATGCCAGAATCTCAAATGCCAACCCTTCGTCGGTAAGTGACTACATTGTGTGGAGATAACATGTCATGACATTTGAAAATCCCAAATAACAAACAAGTCTGCAGTTTCATTTAAGGATGTTGTCAGGTTTCATTACCATGTAAGGTCAGGGAAGCAAGCTCTAAAGGTATCAGGCATAAGGCTATTCAAAATGAGGAAAAGCTAGATGCTTTTAACTAAAGAAATTATTACAGTTAATAGTTATTGAAGGCAATGTTGTATCAAGCTTTAGTCCATTGCATCATCTGTGATTATATGGTGATACTAATAACAAGGTTGAGACTTAATCTTAACCTGTGATTCACTACCCATGGTCTGATTAACAATCAGATAGTTATATGATCCATTAAATAGCGCACGGATACATTGACCGGGGTTTCTTTCTTTCTATATATCATTCAGAGACTTTGATTTATATTTCACCTTTAAGTTCATTCTTCACTTATTTCATGCAAAGGACAATTAAGGAGACAAGGTTAACACATGTTGCAAATATTTTACATTAATATGGATTCAGAGCCATTGCATTGTTCTATGACATGTTTACAAACATAGAATAGGTGTGCATCAATTAACAGGGATTCAGTTTCCATGAGGAGTTTAATGTATGGTTGAATGTTGCCAAGAATGTGTTTTGTCTGTTCATTGTATATGTTTCAACTGCTTGACGACAGATTTATGAGAGACAAACATTACTAGACCTATGGGGGTACCACAAAGAATGCTCAACCCGTGAAGATTCGGGGTAGAATAGGCCTTCAGCAACCCATGAAAGGCAACTCTGCTTGTTGTAAGAGGCGACTAATGGGTTGATGCATGTCATCCTATCCCAGTTGCGTGGATCGATGCTCATGATGTAAATCGCTAGATTGGTCTGGTCCAGACTCAATTATTTACAGACCGCTGTCATATAGCTGGAATATTTCTGAGTGCAGCGTTAAGCAACAAACAAACAAACAAAACTAGTTTGACAGGCTAATGGCTAATGTTGCAGACTGTATCAACCTCTTGTAGTTAGTCTTATGTGTTCAGATTCTTTCCTGTAATGTGTACAGTGATATTCCCTGTGTTCCAGCGCCAGTACGACTTCACCAAGTACCAAATGGCTGATGTGACTGACTCCTTTGAGGCCCAGATGTTCCTGAGTATGAAGAGACAGCAGGAAGAGGAGGAAGCACCAGACTCCCCCAGGAAAGACCCGAACACCTTCAACCGGAGCCCCCGTCGCTCCCACCATGATCATCTCGCTCCACAAATGTACTCTGAGTCGCCAACGACCACCAGTGACGATGACACCAGCTTCAGCACTTGGAAGGCACCAGTGAGTAGGCAGACACACAGGAAAGAAGCAATGTTTTCACACCTTACACATGCGCAGTTCCATTTCCAGCAAAGGATAGGGATTTCATCACAACTGTTAGATATGTTTGGCTCGGAAGAGGATGTCTGTTGAAAATTTATAAAAAGAATTTTAGTGTGATTATCAGCATAAACATGGCAATGGTGAAATAGAGGTAGTATTCTTAGAATTATACACAATGATAACTATTGTTTGATATCTTGCTTCTAGAGCTGTTCAAGGTAGTGAAGACTGGCATATATCATTGTATATCATGTGTATGGCAGTGTTTTTTAGCCCAAAGCAATGAAGCATCCTAGTGTATCATTATTCATGTACACAGTGTCGGTAACTGCTCTCACACGTCATGCACTGTCAGTGTGGTGTTCTCATTAGCTTCACAGCCTATTTGACACATGCTTGTAGTGTATATTTTGAAGCTAAGTGAATGATGTCTTGATGCAGATCCACCAGATGCCGCACAACTACCAAGATGAAATGAAATCACGACTGAGCAGTGACACACTAACATCATCGAATCCAAGGTATATAACTCTTACCTTTCCGTGTAGGAACTCTAAACTGTTCCTGATTTACGAACCAGTTAGGTAGCCTTGTGACTGATGAATTGTTATGTCAAGAGCACAGGGTCTGTTCGAGG
This sequence comes from Haliotis cracherodii, assembly GCF_022045235.1. Lineage (NCBI taxonomy): Eukaryota > Metazoa > Mollusca > Gastropoda > Lepetellida > Haliotidae > Haliotis > Haliotis cracherodii. Next base: position 22,790,936 of record NW_027266319.1, read on the forward strand.
GAGAGAGTGTTATTTTACACCATGGAAAGAAACATAAAAGCCGTATCTTCAAACTGCTTGTTTAGTTTCGGTTAGACTAACTCATGAACAGTGATCAACAAAGTCCTACTTTGCATCCACCCTATCCTGGATATTGTCAGATCGAAATGTTGCTTAGCTCCTTAAAACGGGAAAATAATGGGATGCAATATCCAGGACTTATTGTGTAATTTTTAACAAAGTTTTATAATATGATACTGATGTCTCATGTAATATGGGGGAAATGGTACAGTGTGTGTAAAGCATTTCATTAAATCTGTGTGGACCAATCTGTGATTCAGGATCTGATATGTCTATGAACTCCTTGGACACTGATGGTGTAGACAGTACAGAGTGGGTGTTGTAGACAGTACAGAGTTGGTGTTGTGTTGTAGACAGTACAGAGTGGGTGTTGTGTTGTGTTGTAGACAGTACAGAGTTGGTGTTGTGTTGTAGACAGTACAGAGTGGGTGTTGTGTTGTAGACAGTACAGAGTGGGTGTTGTGTTGTAGACATTACAGAGTGGGCGTTGTGTTGTTGACAGTACAGAGTGGGCATTGTGTTGTAGACATTACAGAGTGGGTGTTGTGTTGTGTTGTAGACAGTACAGAGTTGGTGTTGTGTTGTAGACAGTACAGTGTTGGTGTTGTGTTGTAGACAGTACAGAGTGGGTGTTGTGTTGTAGACATTACAGAGTGGGCGTTGTGTTGTTGACAGTACAGAGTGGGCATTGTGTTGTAGACTGTACAGAGTGGGTGTTGTGTTGTGTTGTAGACAGTACAGAGTTGGTGTTGTGTTGTAGACAGTACAGAGTTGGTGTTGTGTTGTAGACACTACAGAGTGGGTGTTGTGTTGTAGACAGTACAGAGTGGGTGTTGTGTTGTAGACACTACAGAGTGGGTGTTGTGTTGTGTTGTAGACAGTACAGAGTTGGTGTTGTGTTGTAGACATTACAGAGTTGGTGTTGTGTTGTAGACAGTACAGAGTGGGTGTTGTGTTGAAGACAGTACAGAGTGGGTGTTGTGTTGTAGACAGTACAGAGTGGGTGTTGTGTTGTAGACAGTACAGAGTGGGTGTTGTGTTGTAGACACTACAGAGTGGGTGTTGTGTTGTAGACACTACAGAGTGGGTGTTGTGTTGTAGACAGTACAGAGTGGGTGTTGTAGACAGTATAGAGTGGGTGTTGTGTTGTAGACAGTACAGAGTGGGTGTTGTGTTGTAGACAGTACAGAGTGGGTGTTGTGTTGTAGACAGTACAGAGTGGGTGTTGTAGACAGTACAGAGTGGGTGTTGTGTTGTAGACACTACAGAGTGGGTGTTGTGTTGTGTTGTAGACAGTACAGAGTGGGTGTTGTGTTGTAGACAGTACAGAGTGGGTGTTGTGTTGTAGACAGTACAGAGTGGGTGTTGTGTTGTGTTGTAGACAGTACAGAGTGGGTGTTGTGTTGTAGACAGTACAGAGTGGGCGTTGTGTTGTTGACAGTACAGAGTGGGTGTTGTGTTGTAGACAGTACAGAGTGGGTGTTGTGTTGTAGACAGTACAGAGTGGGTGTTGTGTTGTAGACAGTACAGAGTGGGTGTTGTGTTGTAGACAGTACAGAGTGGGTGTTGTGTTGTAGACAGTACAGAGTGGGCATTGTGTTGTTGACAGTACAGAGTGGGTGTTGTGTTGTAGACAGTACAGAGTGGGCATTGTGTTGTTGACACTACAGAGTGGGAGTTGTGTTGTAGACAGTACAGAGTGGGTGTTGTGTTGTAGACAGTACAGAGTGGGTGTTGTGTTGTAGACAGTACAGAGTGGGTGTTGTGTTGTAGACAGTACAGAGTGGGTGTTGTGTTGTAGACAGTACAGAGTGGGTGTTGTGTTGTAGACAGTACAGAGTGGGTGTTGTGTTGTAGACAGTACAGAGTGGGTGTTGTGTTGTAGACAGTACAGAGTGGGCATTGTGTTGTTGACAGTACAGAGTGGGTGTTGTGTTGTAGACAGTACAGAGTGGGTGTTGTGTTGTAGACACTACAGAGTGGGTGTTGTGTTGTAGACAGTACAGAGTGGGTGTTGTGTTGTAGACAGTACAGAGTGGGTGTTGTGTTGTAGACAGTACAGAGTGGGTGTTGTGTTGTGTTGTAGACAGTACAGAGTGGGTGTTGTGTTGTGTTGTAGACAGTACAGAGTGGGTGTTGTGTTGTAGACAGTACAGAGTGGGTGTTGTGTTGTAGACAGTACAGAGTGGGTGTTGTGTAGACAGTACATGTGCTGCATATTGTGTTGTAGAGACTGGAGTGGAGTATACAGCCCCCCGATTGTCCTGCCTGGCGACCTGAACCACACTGGCCACATGGTGGAGGAGATTCCCGAATCTCACAACATAGGTGAGGGGACACCTGGCACTAATATTGACCAGTGATCTTTCAAACTTTTTTAAGTAAGGACGGTGCAGTAGCGTATTGTAATTGGTTAGTGTTAGTTGTCACAATGAACACTTGCCTTCACAGGGTACACAAAGTACATGATCTAGACTACCATTTGTCAGATTTTCATTTTGTGGAAGCCTCAGTGGCTGAGTGGGTTAGATCCTTGACTTTGTGTGCTGGCGATTAGGAGCCTCACTCTGGGAGTGTGGGTTCGAATCCCGGATGGGACTCAAAAAAGTATGAGAATCTGTACTTTACTGAGAAGTGTTATCCCAAATATAACATTTGTTACTTGGCTTCAGTAACCAAAATAACTGCAATGTCTTGATGATTGTTGGTGAAGCCTTGCTTGATGACCACCAATGTGATAAGCTTGAATAAGCTAGAAACAGCAGAAAAAACATAATCACTTTCAAAGTTACAGGTTATTGGTTTTAATCATTAGCAATTGAAACAATATTTTTTGTTGTGTTGCTTGAAAACCAGACTCCAATCTTCCTGACCATGACTCCTTGTAGAAGCTATGGGGATCATATCAGACTCTTGTGTCATCTGATGCAAGTGAATATCTGTATATAGAGACCTCCTTCCCCTTCCAGATTCAGGGGCGGCGGGTAGCCAAATGGTTAAAGCGTTCGCTCGTCACACCGAAGACCCGGGTTTGATTTCCCACATGGGTACAATGTGTGAAGCCCATTTCTGGTGTCCCCTGTGGTGATATTGCTGGAATATTGCTGAAAGCGGCGTAAAACCACACTCACTCACTCACTCACTCACTCACTCACTCTTCCAGATTCAAGCGGTCCCCAGTCAACAGGCGAAGACACAGACGATGATAAGGTCAACCTCCTGTTTGACCCCAGTCTCAACTGTTACTACGACCCGGTCACACGGAAGTATTATGAACTGAAGGGCACACCGGGGATCGGCTGAGACATCCCCTAGCATTCCAGTGTCTTCAGTTACAATAATACCAATAGTCCACTTATATAGTGGAGAATTCCACACCACAGAGGACTATATTCATAGCCCACAACAGATCAGTGTGAATTCCAAATGCATTCTCAGCTCCCTGGGGAGTGTGCAACCAGAAAGATGCCATGCATATTTCGACATAAAGTTGCATCCATTTGCAGAGACAAGTGGTTGTTTATTTGGAATGCAACCGAGGATTGTTGACTATTCAATAGAATAGAACATTTTCAGCTCTGTACTCTATTAAGCACATCTACTACTATAAAACAAACATTTCCAGCTGCCTTTAGTAAGATACATGTACCTCTTCAAGACATCCTGTCTGGTTTATAATTATATTCCATGAAGTAATCAGAAGCCTAGTTAAATTACAATAAAGTGGTGTAGGTAGACTGTGCACTTAATACATGGAATACGGTAGTTATTGGACAGATTCCCTCCATGATGTAGATACCCTGACTATGTTACTGTGATATTTATTCCATGACTTGTACATTCAAGATATTTCCTGTTATCAGAATAATCCTTCGTGATGTTTTTTTACCCACCAAGTGGACATGCTATTTGTACAGCAAACATATTTATTTTGTTGTTCAATATTGTATACAGATATCTATGTAAAGACATCTTACAGGGATTTGAGTGTCAGGGTTATGAATTAAGATACCTTCTTTGATCAGTTATTTTTGTAATTATGTAAATTGTACATATAAAATAGATATTGACTGATGTTCTTTGTTTTGTTGTTGACAAAGTTTGTTGTTTAACGCCGCACTCAGCAATATTCCAGCTATATGATGGTGGTCTGTAAATAATCAAGTCTAGACCAGACAATCAAACGATTGACATCATGAGCATTGATCTACACAATTGGGATACAATGACATGCATCAATGTAGAAAATAGGATCTGCATGTGCAATAAGTGTCAATCGGTCAAAAATATACTGAACTGCAAAAGAAACATCACCATGGATAGATATATGAGAAACTTTATTTGTCCAAACACTGTAAACATACTTTGAGACATATTAAAAAGATGAAACTTGGCAAAACTGATCATCAAGGTTGAAATTAAAGTGTCAAATGTTCTTAAAGTGAAACACAACACTAGTCTCTGTGAAAATGGCATCACAAGTCAGTATCTGGTGTGTCCGCCATGTGCATCGATGACTGCCGTGCAACGTCGATACATTGAATGGATGAGTGTCTGCTCGTAAATCGTCGACGCACGGTGTCCGCACTAATGTGTCGCTGGTGTGTCCACATGGTCTGCTGAGCAGTTTCCGCAGCAGTAACAAAGCGATCTTGAAGATCTGTCGCACAATCCCTTGGCCTTCCACTACGTGGTCGGTCATCTGTAGCGTTGGTGGTCTGGTACCGTTGCTTGAGCCTGTATATGGTCCTCACGTGGACTTGAAATGCATTGGCTATTTGCTGGGCAGTTTCAATCGTCCAAGGGCTTGGTGTCGCCGATTTCTTGTCAATCTTGGCATGTGGTAGCAATTCAATAACGAATGCATGTAATCCAATCTGGGTGGATTTTTATGGGGCAAGAAATGGGCATTTCAATTTGCACGGAACTCACGTGCATCGGGTTCCAATGGCCGTTGCCGTGATGCGTTTGGGTGAACGGTTTCATTGTCATCTGCTTTATTTTTTTATCATCAAAACTTTTCATGCAATGTTACGTAGGGTGATGTTTCTTTTGCGGTTCAGTATATATAGATGCCTGTGTTGCAGGATGTTGCAATACAATATTTTGCCAATTCACAGCCCTCGTGCTGAGAAACCAGGGGTTAGGCCATTTTTTAATTTGATCCTAACAGGGCTAAGGCACGTAACTGGTCAACAAATTGAGGGATTTAAGGCCACTTAGTCCCTCCTGCCCCCTTAATGTTTGTTTGTTGCTGCACTCTGCAATATTCCAGCCAGATGACATCAGTAAATAATCTAATCTGGAAGAGACAGTCTCGTGACTGATATCACAAGCATTGATCTGAGCAATTGGGATACAATGACATGCATCAACCAAGTTGCTGAGCTTGACCACCAATCCTGTTAGTCGCCTCTTACAACAAGCATGGGTTACTGAAGACCAGTTCTAACCCAGATCTTCTCAGGGTTGTCCCCTCATTAGCAATTACAAGAACATACAACAAAGTGTTATCAAGATTAAAAGAATGAACATTTAATGACTTAACATGTTTCTAATAGTATATACAATTCTACTTCCGTAGTTTGGCAACAGGGTTTGTTTTGTCATAATAATCAGAACATGCATCACAAGAATACTGAATTAAAGACTGGTCACTTAACTATTGCAGATGGGTCATTGGGAGGGACTTGTGAGGAGTCACACAAAAAGAAATAGTTTGGGGGGGGGGGTAAAACAAAGTCATTTTTTGTTAAAATATGAAAATATATAAGGTATAAGTATTTTTAATAAGAAACATTTTGCACAAGTTGGGTGATGAAAGAAAACACAAAAGACAAATTTCTCCACCTATGTACCTGAACAATATTGACCAGAGCTGGATATTAAAGGACTTTACATTTTCTAATTGATAACCTGTAAACTCATGCCAATCTGTATACAAGGACTATATAAACTTACATAACTGATTTTGTACATCTGAATGTAGTTCATAGCACTGTTGCAGAATAAGTAGGAATGACCTGTAATAGCTGGCCTGCGTTGTCCAGTCAGCTGTAGAAATATTTACATGTATCTACACAGCGGTGTATGTACACAATCCTTCACACGTCACATGCAGGGACAGGCCATGGAGCCTAGATCGGGCCTTCGTGTCAGTTTCTAGGTACATTTCTGCACATATTGCGGTTCCTCAAATATTGTGACAACAGGACTTGGTAGATATCCAGTTCGATGTTTCTCTTTAACTACTGTCTTGTCCATCTGTTCCTAACTTGATGTGATGGGCCACTGAAACAGAAGACAAGATGCTAGTAAGGTCGCATTGAATAAACATAGGATTTCCATTCAAATCTCTTAAATATGTAGGGTGGGAGGTTTTACATGGGTTGTTTCACACATGGTACACAGACTTAAAGTGAGAATGTTGGTAGGACTATGTATGAGTCATGTTTCATCATGCAAAGAAATAAGGGGACACACAGTGATTCCGACCCGTGAAGATCTGGTAGTTGAATAGGTCTTCAGGAACCCATGCTTGCTGTAAAAGGCGACTATGAGGGTCGTAAGAGGGGACAAAACGGGATCGTGTGGTCAGGCTTGCTGGCTTGGTTGAATCATGTCATCGATCGATGCTCATGATCTCAATCACTGGATTGTCTTGGCCAGGGTAGATTAATTACAGACAGCTACATATAGCTGGAATATTGCTCAGTGCGGCGTAAAACAACAAACCAACCAACAACACAGTGATTCAATTTGTCTACAGCTAGACAAGGCTCATCAATGATACTTCTACAAGCTCCAGCAGGTGATACTTACGAAATAATTTCTACTTTATCGATTGCCCATTGGTCTGCGCCAGCTCCATCATGTATTGGCTGCCACCACCGGAACTGAGTGCCCACGGCGCGTGCAGCGGAGGGGACGTCATACGCCATACGCCGTGGCCTCATGAAGTCTTCAGGATCATGGCGGGCTAGTAACTTCCAATCAGAACCCTGAAGTCGGAGCCAAGACTTTGTTAGTTTGTCAAAGCAGCTATCACAACAGATTCAGATTGAACTCCTAATACCCCCTGTATACTGCTTTCATCAGAATGTAAGTGTCATGAAAATTAATTTAACCATTTACTATAAAATGTTTGTCTAGACCCCATTCTCGTCACGATATGGCTGAAATATTGCCCATGTGACGGTAAATAATAACTCACTCACTCACTCTAGACCCCGTTAATCGGGGACCATGCTTTCAGGATGACTTGGAGAAATGTACACCTGGAGAAAAGTAAGCATTGCTTATATATTTGCAAATATAATACACATTTTTATCTCACCTGACTTCGTGGCTCTTTTTTATTAGATTGTATTCTGTAGATCTTTTTATGACACACGTTTGTTTCTAGTTACAGTTAAAGTGATGTGCAAGACATGCTTGTATTAGTCCCGAATTTAGTCTGGTTTTATAGTTCTAGCCCACTGAAATACCATACAGTTTATCATAGACACCCCACTCAGACACAGTATTGATTATACTGACTCTGAGCAATCCATTCTGGCTTTATTCCCTTAATGCTGTGCTCTAGGCAGGGTAACAACAAGTACCATCTTTTGGTATGACACGTTCTGAGATGAAGATGAGCGTGTGAGTTAAAATTTAGAGATCACATCGGCAGTATTTCATCCATAACGTGACTAAAGGAATTTATACATTAATAGTGAGTGAGTGAGTGAGTTATATTTAACGCCGCTTTAAACAGTATTCCAGTTCTATCACGGCGTGGGAGGAAAGCCCGAAGTGGTGCAGGTCCTAGACGTTTACCACTTCGGTGAAACCCACGTGCACGGGTATGGTGCTGACAAACCTAGAAACATAATCAGGGTGAACTGGGATTTGAACCCACAATCATAGGTTTCTGGCGTATCCAAAGGATGCAACTCTGCACAGCGAATCGCGGCACCCTAGACGACTAGGCCACCCTAATACATTAATAATACACATGAGATGATGATCAAGATGGAGATGACTGCAACGGAGACGTAGTGTATCTCACCTTGTTAGTGGAGTACTGCAGCAGTACCCCTCTATAGTCAGGACCGCTGCCCAGACGAACGTTACAATTCTCTGTCTGAGCTTGACAACCTATTTGCATCACAAATATTATTTTCCTGGAACAAAAAAAAGTTTTAGTATATGTGAAATTATTGTGATTGCATTTCAAGTAATTTTTTATTCATTTGATACTTTGAGAAGACTTATGAAAGGTTAATGTCTAATATCTGTAGTCTTGTGAAGCCAGAAGGATACAGATAGCAACCCAGATTAGTTGATGCTGCTGAAATGCTACTTTTAGTTTCATAAATGTACAGACAAAAAACAAATCTGCAAAAGCAGTAGAGCTGATAGGGTCATTCTTGATCAGTTTACCTTTGAAATGTGCCCTGGGTATATATATATATTGAGTTGTTCCCATATTTTCATTGGTTTACAGCATATTCTTCCATGAACTTGAAAATACTTGATTTTGACTGGTCAATCAGAGGTACAAAATCACATTACACCCCCTATGATTGAAACAGCCAATTTACAGCCACATCACCACAGAAGCTTATCATTTTTGAATGGTACTTATTTTACAGTCATTGTTGGTAGGCATATTTAAATAATTATTATGTACCATTATAGCCTACAAAATGCAAAGTTACTACTATATTCAAAGGATGTGTGGCAATACATTTTGTGCAGAAAACACAAAAGAAATTTACATAAAACGTATTTCACATTTTGAGGACACCAGAGCGCTTACGTTTTTCTATATATGACTGTGACATCATATCTTTTGCGTCACAATGACCGATATGATGTCGTAAAGTTGAAAGAAACCTTAGCAAGGCCTGTTTAGTTTTCTTAAGGGGTGCCCACCTCATGTTAGCTTACAATGTTGCTATGCTTCTTGCTTTCATGCTTTCAATGCCTTTTGTAAGTACAAGTGAAGTTTGTTTTCACCATAATACTTCACTTGTACTTACGAAAGCGTTGAAAGCATTATGGTGAAAACAAACTGCTTGAGCATATAGAGCACCATATATTGTTTGAAGGCTGTTGTCGATGTTTCCGTAAATTCTGATCCTCAACCTACTCAAAACACTGGACTCAACCCATGCCATTTCACTCAATACACTTGCTAACACCAAATAGTTCTCGTTTTATTTAGTCATGGTAGCATGGAGATAAACATATTGTATTCTCAATGTAGAGCTAGGTTACATGTACATTGAACTGTGCTAAATTTAACACATGAAACCTTGTGCCATGCGTTTGGTTCCAAATTCACATTAACATGGTTACATCTACAGGTATCAATCTCTACATTAACAACTCATCAGAATCAAAATCACATTAATAGTAGCAGTCAAAGGACCAATAGGATGGAATGAACACTGCAACTTGCTCACTCTAATCCAGGTCTGTCGGTCGGTCTGTCTGTTGTTTAATGCCGCACTCAGCAATATTCCAGCTATATGACGGTGGTCTGTAAATAATCGAGTCTGGACAATAACAATCCAGTGATTGATATCATGAGCATTGATCCACGCAATTGGAATCGATGACATGCATCAACCAAGTCAGCGAGCCTGACAACCAGATCCCGTTGCTCACCTTTTTCGACAAGCATAGTCGCCTTTTAGGGCAAGCAAGGGTTGCTGAAGACCTATTCCACCCCGGATCTTCACGGGTCCTCTAATCCAGGACCAGTGAAGATCTGGGTAGAGAATAGGGCTTCAGCAACCCAGGCTTGTCAGAAGAGGTGACAAACAGGATCAACTGGTCAGGCTCGCTGACTTGGTTGATGCATGTCATCATAATCCAAATGTGTGGATCGATGCTCATGATGTCAATCACTGGACTGTCTGATCCAGACTCGATTACTTACAGACCACCATCATATAGCCAGAATAGTGCAGCGATAAAACAACAAACAAACAAAACAAGCAAATCTAATCCAGGAAACTCACACAGCTGATGTCATATCCATCTCCGCAGTAACCGCCTGTCGTGTGCCGCAGTCATTGAAATACAGCGTCTTTCCATGAGCATATGGCAGCAGTGCCCCGCATCCAAACCCGATGCCCCCTCCTGTCACTGCAGCCCAGTGTGCGGAGAATATCCCGCCTTCAAACGATTCAAACATTCGGCTGGGGAGCTCACGTCTGCTCGGCCGACAGGTCGGACCTGAAACACGGGTAGTAAGGGCCCTGAGGATGTTGTCTGTCTACAGTGAACAGCCTGCTGGTTAAGCTGTTTAGAACCCTCCCTACTCAAAAGAAGTTAAGAACCCTCGATTCTTTCATATTACTATAGTTAATATGTCATGCCATGAATCGGGTGTTCTAAAACTTCTTTTGAGTAGTATATACCAGTCCATACTGAGGAGGTAAACAATACATTTTACAGTCTGTATTGTGTATTACTTTGTAACAGCTTTATATGGTTGATCCATATCAAGTGACGAAATAAAAAAATTCAGTGTTGAAAACTGACTTGGGATGTCATATAACAACTCTCTGTACACTGGCTTTATCGCACATACAAAATGTCTCATATTATTGACAGGTACATGACAAACATTGGTCAGTACTCCTCTGATTGTGTCTATTCATGAAATGAACTTCAGTCAGTGAGTGAGTGAATTGGGTTTACGCCACATACAGCAATATTCCACATGCAACCACATAAGATCTGAGTTAGTTTGGAAGCTCATCCGGTTAATTACTGTTGGGAAGATCTGCACAGGACATTATTACTCTGAACCCATGACTCGTTAATCCAGACATTTGCTGAACAGGATGATTTCAAGAGGAAAAAATCCAACCAGGGTTTTACTGGGATGGAGTGTAATAAGTCTGGACTATCCATTCTGACGACACTGTTTATGGTCAATACCTGGGATATCCCAAATCCTTGCACAGTACAGGGTATCGTGTCATAGTTTGGAAAGCAGTTATTTCTGTATCAAGTAGAACAGACCCACATGTAACCGTGGCCTTGATTTACTTTAGAGACGGAAGATGAACAAACCATGATATCCCTCATCACAGAGGCAGTGGCCATGTTGGCAGTCTCCGCGCCCACTACACAGGTTCTGACACTTCTCCCCCACATAGATGTCGTCCAGTGCCCAACCCGTAGAATCCGAGTCTCGTGTTGACTGAATCCACCGGAATCGGGTCGAGCTGGAATGCAGAATTGGGATTTGTTGAAATTCTACCAAGAGCTCTTCCTCTATTATCCAGTAGATTTACTCCATTCTATTATGATAAATACCCTTGCCAAAATTGCCACCAGGCGAATCAAATAACACGACACAATAAAATTACTCATAATCATAGTTGGAGATCGTGACGCCATTTCTATATAGAAGCTAAATAAGTACACAGACATACAGACTACTAACCCCAAGAAGACCCTGTCTGACCCTACTCACCCCAAGAAGACCCTGTCTGACCCCTACTCTGAAGACCCTGTCTGACCCTGACTCACCCCAAGAAGACCCTGTCTGACCCCTACTCTGAAGACCCTGTCTGACCCTGACTCACCCCAAGAAGACCCTGACTCACCTAAGAAGACCCTGTCTGACCCCAACTCTGAAGACCCTGACCCACCCCAAGAAGACCCTGTCTGACCCCTACTCTGAAGACCCTGTCTGACCCCTACTCTGAAGACCCTGTCTGATCCCTACTCTGAAGACCCTGTCTGACCCTGACCCACCCCAAGAAGACCCTGTCTGACCCCTACTCGGCAGACCCTGTCTGACCCCGACTCACCCCAAGAAGACCTTGTCTGACCCCAAGAAGACCCTGTCTGACCCTGACTCACCCCAAGAAGGCCCAGTCTGACCCCTACTCTGAAGACCCTGTCTGATCCCTACTCTGAAGACCCTTCTGACCCTGACTCACCCCAAGAAGACCCTTTCTGACCCTAACTTACCCTGAGAAGACCTTGTCTGACCCCTACTCACACTGAGAAGACCCTGTCTGACCCCTACTCTGAAGACCCTGACTCACCCCAAGAAGACCCTGACTCACCCAAGAAGACCCTGTCTGACCCCTACTCTGAAGACCCTGTCTGACCCTGACTCACCCAAAGAAGACCCTGTCTGACCCCTACTCTGAAGACCCTGTCTGACCCCGACTCACCCAAAGAAGACCCTGTCTGACCCCTACCCACCCTGAGAAGACCCTGTCTGACCCCTACTCTGAAGACTGTCTGACCCTGACTCACCGCAAGAAGACCCTGTCTGACCCCTACTCTGAAGACCCTGTCTGACCCCGACTCACCCAAAGAAGACCCTGTCTGACCCCTACCCACCCTGAGAAGACCCTGTCTGACCCCTACTCTGAAGACTGTCTGACCCTGACTCACCCCAAGAAGACCCTGTCTGACCCTGACTCACCCCAAGAAGACCCTGTCTGACTCACCCCAAGAAGACCCTGTCTGACCCCTACTCTGAAGAGGTGAGGTGAAATTGGGTTTAACGTCGCGTCCAAGATTATTGCACTTATATAGCGACGTGCATGCACGTGTGTGTGTGTGTGTGTGTGTGTGTGTGTGTGTGTGTGTGTGTGTGTGTGTGCAGTTTAACATGAATACCCCACTCAGACACAGTATACAGACTCCGAGCCGACCAGTCTGACTCACCCCAGGTCTGACCCCTACTCTGGAGACCCTGTCTGACCCTGACTCACCCCAAGAAGACCCTTTCTGACCCTAACTTACCCTGAGAAGTCCCTGTCTGACCCCTACTCACCCCAGGAAGACCCTGTCTGACCCCTACTCACCCCGAGAAAACCCTGCCTGACCCCTACTCACCCCAAGAAGACCCTGTCTGACCCCTACTCACCCCGAGAAGACCCTGTCTGGGAGACTGATGGTTACTCTGGTCCAGGCAGGGAAGTCCGACAGGGTGAAGACGCTGGCCTGGTGGTGGACCTGGGGGCGACACTCCATCTGGTTGTTGTCTGGGAGACACAGCTGCCGCACCAGATGCCAGCGCCCTGACTGGGGATTCTTATTGTACTCCAGGCGGATTGGGGCGTGCTCCTCGCAGACATTGTAGTGCTGGTTGCAACCGACCACGATCTGCAGATATCAGACATTGTGACATATGCATGAAGCAATCAAAGTCCACACACAGAGTGATCAGAGGTCCTGAAAGACCTGATAGCAGCTGTACTGGCCACACACACAAACCAATCAATGACCATCATCAAGGGCCATAGAGAGAGATGTAAATCTATTTTCAACAGCAGGTGATTCTTACCACAATCTCATTAAAATCAGATCTTAGTTCTCGCTACCACTAAATTGATTGGTCGGATGAAAGGTCCTAATGGTATGTCCTCTGATCTTTGTTTAGCGGTAGCGAGTACAAAGATCTGATTTTAATGAGATTGTTCTTACCACAAGTGAGTGATTGGATTTAACACCACTTTACTTTACAGTATTATCAGAAATACTTGATGGTCATAAGATTGGGGAAATCCACTGGCTCAAGTATAGATTGAATCTAAGATTCGACCCCCCAATCATTGGATTCTGGTATGTCTAAGGGGCACAAATCTGCACAGGAAACTGTGGGACCTTAAATGACTAGGCCATTGGTAGAATAAGTAATTGCACAAGCTGAGTGTAAACAAAGAGTAAATATTTCACTTACTGCCAGCATAAATAAAGTTTGCAGAAGCCAACATCACCATCAATATCGAGTCATCTAGATCGTTTGTTTGTTGTTTAAGACTGCACTTCGCAATATAACAGCTATATGGGTAGCCTTTTAATAATCTTGTCGAGACAACCAATTTATTGATAATATAACCAGCAATCACAATGATGACAACCAAGTCACTGAGTCTGATCAACCAATCCATTGATCCATGATCAACCAAGTCGCATCTTACAACCAATTATGGAGACCAATTTAACCCTGAATCCCCAAAGGGGACATATCTAGCGCTGTCATCACAAATAATTGAATAAGTTTCAAATGTTCATGTGTCACCTTGAACTGCAGCATGTATCCGGTCTGCACGATGAGCTGGTTGGTGGTAAAAGCCCGGACTCCCGACCCCTCCTGGTACGACAGAGCGCCATCGGTTTTGGAGCAGACGCCACTCTCTACTTTGCCATGCGGACTGAACTCATAGTCTGAGGAGTCATCTTGCTGTCAGGAGATGAGGAACATACAATACACAAAGCAACAATCCAATACACATACAAACAATCCAATATACACACAAACAATCCAATACAGACACAAACAATCCAATACACACACAGCAACAATCCAATACACACACAAACAATCCAATACACACAGCAACAATCCAATACACACACAAATAAACCAATACACACACAAACAATCCAATACACACAACAATCCAATACACACAGCAACAATCCAATACATACACAAACAATCCAATACACACATCAACAATCCATTATACACACAAACCATCCAATACACACATAAATAATCCAATACACACACAAACATTCCAATACACACAGCAACAATCCAAACATACATCTACAATGTAATATACACAGCAACAATCCAACACACACACACAAACAATCCAATACACACAGCAACAATCCAATATACACAGCAACAATCCAAGACACACAGGAACAATCCAAGACACACAGCAACAATCCAATAGATAGAGCAACAATCCAAGACACACAGCAACAATCCAAGACACACAGCAACAATCCAATACATAGAGCAACAATCCAAGACACACAGCACACAATCCAAGACATAGAGCAACAATCCAAGACATACAGCAACAATCCAAGACACACAGCAACAATCCAATACATAGAGCAACAATCCAAGACATACAGCAACAATCTAAGACACACAGCACACAATCCAAGACATACAGCAACAATCCAAGACATACAGCAACAATCCAAGACACACAGCAACAATCCAAGACACACAGCTACAATCCAATACACACATGTAAGGTAGTAAAGTAGTACTATACCGGCAAGGAGAGGTTGAAGGTGTGGAGGAACTGACTGGGGTTGATCTCCGTCCCGCCCACCAGGACATTGTCCAGTGCCCACAGGGGGAGCTCCATCTGAGGGTCAGAGGGCAGCGGCTGCCACCATCGGAACCGTGTGCTCTCCGTCCTTGCGGCCTCTGGCAAGGGGAGGTAATCCTGGCGTGGTGTGAGGTATGTGGCATAATCCAGTGTGTGCAGTGTGGTCCAGGAGATGCCTGTATGAAGGAGGTGGAACTACATACAACACCAGCTTTCCCTGATTGCAGTCATGATCAACAACCAAGTGTCAAGCACATTTAACTCATTAGGCTACCCACCACAACAGACAACAAAAACAAATACATATTGTTTCACAATTTCTGCACATTTTGGTTCCAATCAGTAACCAGCTGATGTCCACATAAACTCAAGTTGCCCAAAATTAAACGATTATGATGACATAACAAGAGAATTTATGGATGTCAACTTCTTTATTATGAGGAACACAACGTTTCGGAGTTTATACTTACTCCTTCATCAGGTCAAATCCTCATGGGTATCACTTCTAAATGCCTTTCAAAGACTCATTATCATGATTGTTGTTCTTGCAGTTATGTCTGAGCCATCATATTATTTAAGTAAAACTGATGCAACTATAGGTCATTATGCAAAATTATACAGAAATTATACATCAACTACAACATGGTTCAAGTCTGAGACATCACTCCAATCTGTTGGTTCCAAAAGTAGAATCAACAGATTCTCCCGATTTCTCCATTACAGACAACAGACCAATCTACCAATAGTTTGGGTATGCTCATGATCATTTCATATTCTGGACCACTCAAAAATAACAGACATGACTTAATGTATGACAGCTCTTCATCAGTGTAATAGACTTCTCTCATCAGTTCTTCCATCGGTTCATAATCCATTTTATCATAAACTATTTCTGTAATATCCTACATGTGAAACATTTGTATTTCATACTAGGCAGTGGGTGGGGTGTCGATAGCCATTACGGTAGTGAACAAAGTACTGAAACATTGTTTATCATTTTATTGTATTTATGATTTGTTTTGTTTGTTTGTTTGTAGTTTAACACTGCACTCAGCAATATTCTAGCTATGACGGCGGTCTGTAAGTACCGTATATTGCTGTGTATAAGGCGAGTTTTTGTACCTAACATTAGGGGGCTTCAAGGGTGGAAGAGTTTTGATGTTTTTTTCCCCCAACACAAAGACATTACTGTGAGAACGTAACACCGGAAATACTATGTCAACAAATCCATACTGAAGTACATAAACTAATCATGTAATTACACTTTCTGGTTATAAAACATGTTCATTGTAAATCTGGACTTATGTTTGTAATCTATTTTATTAATTTTCTCCAAAGTTTCATTCAATATTGTTTACATTCATTTCAGCGAAATCATATGTGAACCGATCGGAAGATGGCACAACTCACCGTTATTTACAGCAACCATGGTCAGATTACTGCTATTGACGGTATTACAAATTTCAGAGGTAAAAATGTCATTTGATAACTCCTTCAAACAAATCAAATTGAAGCAGATAGTTTTACAATTTATAATATATACTATTCAAAGGAAAATATAGAACACCCAATTTTTTCGTATTACTATAGTTGATCATGGCATGAGAGATTAACAATAGTAATGTGAAAGAATTGGATGTTCTTTATCTTCTTTGGAGTGTTATAGTCTTGAGCTTCGGATTACATGTGTGAAACTTAGCCTACAGTACCTCCATCCACTGAGAACTGAAGCAGGACGCTCTGGTCACGGGAACTGGGCAGGTAGCACCCGGGGCGGATACTCTGGCCGCCAATCATCGCCGTGTACTGCATGAACCTGTCAAACATGGTGCAGATTATCTGACCCAAGTGGATGGCGTAACCCTCAAGCATTTCATGAGGCAATTAGTGTCTGTTTGTCGGGGACAGATAATCTATATTTTGGGGGTTCGAAAGGAAAACGTAGAAATACATAATGAATGTCATCTGCAAGAAACTCCACTGACGTCAGTCTGTTGTTCAGATGACAGGATGTTATCGAATTGTGATGTCATGAATATATATAGAGATGATGTCATATCTACATTGAAGCAATGTGATGTCATATCACTTCAACTGGCCAATGCATGGAGAATCAGTAAAATGCCGCCCATGTGCAAGCATCAGGAAGTTATCACACTTGTTGTATCCAGGTGGGTAGTAGTGTTGTGTTATGCCCCAGTGAGCAGTATTAGGTTTACCACACCAGCCTACTTTGGTGATAAATGTTATGTGCATCAGATTTGTGGGTTGTATTTGACGCCCTGAAACTTCATTTGGAAATGACTGTGTTATACTCAATGAAACTTGCAAATCTGAAAACCCATGTTTATCGACATTGTTTAATACAAAACTTATGAGTCATTTTCTCTAGCATTTTCTCAATACGTGAACTCTCGCGGTTGTGAGACAGACATGACATCAGGTATACTTCTAACTGTCAATCAGGTATACTTCAAACTGTCAACTGATTGCAATCAAGTTATTCATTTCTTTATAAGTTTTCTTTCAACTGTTATTCGAATGAAAACTTTAAAACATATGTCAGAAGACATCTTCCCGAAGAGTGAGTGAGTGAGTATGGTTTTACGCCGCTTTTAGCAATATTCCAGCAATATCACGGTGGGGGACACCAGAAATGGGCTTCACACAATGTACCCATGTCGGGAATCAAACCCGGATTTTCAGCGTGACAAGCAAAAGTTTTAACCACTAGGCTACCCGACCGCCCCTCTTCCGGAAGAAAGAGAGTTAACTTTTATAGTCAGTTAACTACCCTGCCTTGGGAATGTACTGATGCTCAGGAAAATCTTTTCACAAGATTAAACATATCTACTTCATCACCCATCATTAACAAGCAGAAGGTTCCTTACTTGGCATTCCTGAGATCCAGGTCCACAGTGACAGCCTGTCTCATCCCCGGCCCGTCAAACACCAGGGACGTCCCGTCCACCAGTGGGGAGCAGCCATCTTGGATATCCCCGGACTGGACCACGGTCCACTTACTGTGGTTCACTCCCGGCTTGTCAAACGTGTCCTTCAGCTGCGTCTGAGTGAGACATCATTAAAACTTTGCAACAAACAACATGTGAAAAAGGTGTCACAGTCAAAACAAAATAAGTCCAACGTGTAACTGGTCACACTGAAGAGCAGAGTTGCACTGGCAGATGCACTGGTCAAGTCAGCATTATGTGCACCCTCCTTATTCAAAAACTTGGATCTGCCTCTGAGCTCTCTGCTATAAGGGTAACGGTATTTTTCAGGGCATTATCATTGGCAGAAGCCCATGGTCTTCCAGTAACTGCCTGATGAAGGAGGGCAGTTGAAAAGACCGAGGGCTTCTGCAAATGCCCTGAAAAATAGCGTTACCGTTATTATAGCTAAAATGGATAGAATTTGTTATCAAATAAAAATAAACAACATCTGTTTTAAAACATTTACAACGAATCAACACACAACGAATATCACCGATCAACTTTTACAAATATGGAAACGTTATAGAACAAATCAGATAACATCACTATTGAACATGAAGCCACCTATCCCTAACCTATGACATCACCTACCAACAGGCGTGATAATGGCCCGTCGACAAGCAATATGAGGGCATTATCAAGTTACAGTGGCCTGCTCATTTCTGATAGCATGCGGACGGTTTAATGGTAATTCTATCCATTTTAGCAATAATATCCTTCACCATTATCCTCATTGTTGGGACGCCAGAAATGGCCGTCACATATTGCTCTCATGTGGGGAATCTAACCAGGGCCTTCAGCATGACAGGCAATTGCAATAACCACTAGGCTACCCCATGAAAGGGTTGACGTTAATAGTAAGACATTAATTCTACCATATAACATACCGTATAACAACCGCTTCCGTTAACCCATAAAAACTTAGTTCCAATTTACGTATCGATTTTTCAGTGAAACAACCAAACATTTCAAAACATAGTATGTTTTTCTCCAAAATCAAACCTGACCACATCTTAGTAATTATTTTGTCTTCTGCCTCTTGGCACATTGATTGTAGTGAGTGAGTGAGTGAGTGAGTGAGTGAGTGAGTGAGTGAGTGAGTGAGTGAGTGAGTGAGTGAGTGAGTGAGTGAGTTGAGTTTAACGCCGCTTTTAACAGTATTCCAGTTATAACACAGCGTGTCAGCTTAATTTGGTAGGAAAGCCCGAAGTGATGCAGGTCTCAGACGTTTACCACTTCGGTGAAACCCACGAGCACGGGTATGGTGCTCACAAACCTAGAAACATAATTGGGGCGAACCGGGATTCGAACCCACAATCATAGGTTTCTGGCGTGCCCAAGGGACTCAACTCTGCACAGAGAATCGCGGCCACCCGTGCCCCCCACATTGATTGTTATACAAGAAATTGAACTGAGATAGTTCTCACCGGTCTATTAATATCCACAGTCTTGCAGTCTTCTCCACCATAGCCCGTATCACAGATGCATCGTGGGTAATCACAGTGACCATGACCGCTACAAAGGTCAGGGCAGGCAGGTCCGATGTAGATGTCCTTGATGCCCCAGTGGTAGGGGGTGGGGGAGCCATCAGGTCTCTGCACCCACTGGAACCGAGTGCCACTGCCAGACAGAAGCCATGTATAAATAGTGAAACCTCGTACCATGTTACTCCAGAAATCCCACAGTGTGGATCATTACCATCCATGATTCTTTACAACAAAAGATCTAATATGATAATCCTAAATATTGTTAATCTGACGATTTCACTGAGAACAGCAATGTCCAGATAAACAGGATTTCACTGTATCCCTAAAACATGTTGCATGCAAACTGTCATTATTCAGCAGTGTCATGAGACTCTCCTTTTTCAGTTAACTACCTTCAATCCCAGCTAATTTGGAAATATCTATAATCTCATTTTAACTGCATTCAATCTCATTTAAATCAGATCTAAGTTCTCACTGGCGCTGCACAAAGATCTGATGACATCCCGTTACGGGTCATGTCAGAACGACCTTTCATCCGACCAATCAGAGAGTCGCTTACCAGATCATGAAAGTGACAGTTGGAATGTGATTTCTAATCATGCATCCTCGAAAACTTTAACACGGGGTATTCCGAACGATAGTTATGGGTTTAACGACTGAATCCATACAATCTAGACCATCTAGATAGCGATTTCAGAATGTTCTTTTGTTCAGGTTTCAAATTTTTAATCGGGAATATGTCAAAATATGTTTCGAAGCGTTATCGCCAATTTGAAAATAGTTCCGTAAAGCGCGAGATAGCTGCCTTCTGATTTGTCATTCCATTGGTCGGTCAAAGTTCGCGCAAGGTCGGTCTGATGTGACCCATAATGGGATGTCCTCAGATCTTTGTTTAGCGGTAGCGAGAACTAAGATCTGATTTTAATGAGATTGAATGAACCTGGACCAATTATAGAGACATACTTGGAAACGGGCAATCCGTTGAGAGGGATCACCACCCTCTGCCACTGTGCTGAAGGATCTCCATAGAACATGGTAGGCATCTGCGCCCCGCTGCGACATTGGGGGTCATTTGGTAGACACTGAGGATTAAGGAAATCCCAAGTCATTCCATGATCTGTGGAATACTTAAGTTCGACTGGGGGTGTAGATGCATTGCTCAAAACACCACATCCAACATTTATATAGAACTGTAGCATGGCACCATTGACCAGTTTCACTTCTCGACTGGTCAGTGTTGACGCTTCGCCATCCTTTGTCCTCCCTACCACAACATCATCCGACCCACAAAAATCTTCAAGTTCAAGGTTATCTGTAGTTGGGAAGTTTTTGGGGTCGAGGATGTCTGTGGTGTTGATGTGGAGGATGGTGGGGTTGTCTTCCTGGCCGTTGATGCGGATGCTGTCAATGACCCAGTCTCCAAGCATATGGCCACCATGCTGGGGCTGCCACCATCTGACTCTCACGCCCGGCTTCTTTGACCCAGGGGGGAGGCGAACGCTGATGAATCTGCACAAGATGAGGTCGAACAACATTAGTACCACAGTATGTCCAAAATGGGATTCCTTAGAGATGCTAACTAGAGATACTGGTCAACTTGATGAATGGCAAAGCATTATTCTACCATGGATTTGGAAAATACTCAAATCTGACTGGTCAAACCTGAGGAAAAACATATTTGCAAAAGCTCAGCTTCCTCAGTCAGAATGTAAGAGAATTTCTGAGCATTACAGTACATTTTGATGAAAAGTGGCTGACTAGTGGCCCTTAATACCTTTTCCAATATGGCTACCATTCAAATAAAAACAGCATAGCAGAAAAGCTTTCATCACAAGTGACTGTGTGGGCATCAGTGAATGAGTGAGTGAGTTGGGTAAAATGCTGCATTGAACAGTATTTCAGTTACTGTAAATCTGGAAATAGCACCACTTATTAGTGTTGAGTAGAGCACTTCCATAAAAACAATAAACAGTGGATTTTTTTCTAAAAACAACACAGTTTATATGTTTACTCTGTTGATGGCATTAAGCAAGTTCAAAGGCAATAAAATAAGTGAACCAACAACTGTTGATATGGAATAAAGACATCTGTGTTGCCTGTAACACACAGTTTCTCGGTGTTCTTTTGGTACAGTGCTTTGGCCTTACAACATGGCCACCCGTCTCGTGTATGACGTCATATTATGACATCATATTCTTACAGCAATATTGAGGACGTATTACAGGATCGCACATAGACCTATGACCTGCGACCTATGAAATGACATCAATACTATTGTAAACACTACAACTATGCATATCAAATTTGTAGTGCCACTAGAAGATGTGTCCATTTGCCACAGATGCTGAAGGGGTCGCTGTCGGCACAGGTACTACAGATATGTTCCACAGGCACATTTGTGGATACAGAAATGAACCCTTGCCAATATCAGTATACAGAAAGGCATCCGAGGATGAGTCCATTCGGTCGTATTGTGCAATGCACTGAATCGGTTTCCTTGAACTTTTACATACAAGACATGTCCTGGATGCCAAACGGCTGTAAAATTCAACATGGCAGTGTGCATTTCTCTCAGTATTTCCTTATCATAAATGGATCTGAACTGTCATACGGTAGGATGAGATGCATTCAAGTGTCCTAAATAACAGCAAGCAAACATATTGAAGTATGTACATTACTCTAATATTCCACAATGCACAGCATTATCCAGCATAGACTCGTCATCAGGCAAATTAGAACTATGACATGAACCCGTTTCGGTTTCGGGTTGAGGAATATAGATTCTTCCACCATTTGGGGTACCGGGTACCTTTCTGTATTTTGGCTAGGGTATTTTTCTGTATACAGAAATGTACCTGGGCTACGTATCTGTAGTACCAGTGCGGTACCTTCAGCGCCACAGAGGATTCAGTGTTCATCTTTAACAGAGGCATTTGTCTTTACGAAAGTGTGACATCAGACATGTGAGAGAGACACTGTGCTTGTCCGCTGCTGCTTACGTTGGTTGTCTGTACAGGTTGTAGTATAGCTCCGTGACTGGGATCCAGCTAATGCCACCGTCAGCAGAGAAGTCGACCAGAACGCTCTGGTCACGGTTCACAGGCAGAGAGTTACAGCCAAACAGGAAGTAGAACTGGATGAATTTTGCATCAGAGAGGTCAAGGTCACGAGTGATGAGAGCTCGGCTGCAACTCTGAAAGAAGGAGATAGTTTACTTTAACATCCTGAAGATGTGTTGTACACTTAACCATCACTATAAACTATAATACGTGTATATAGAGCATAAGCTGTCCATCTTGTAAAGTTCAGATATTTAAGTGAAACCCTATTAGATTGGCCCTCATCCGTTCTGAAGCCTTCTGTAGCAGCAATAATTGTTGTTATAGCTAAAATGGATTGAATTATCATTAAACCACCTTCATGTTATCAAGAATAAGCAGGCCACTGTAACTTGATAATGCCCTCATATTGCTTGACGAACGGCCATTATCACGCCTGTAGTTAGGTGACGTCATAGGTTAGGGATAGGTGACGTCACGTTCAATAGTGACGTCGTCTGGTTTGTTCTATGACGTTTCCATATTTGTAAAAGTGGGTCAGTGACATTTGTGTTAATTGAAGTAAATGTTTCAAAACCGATACTGTTGTTTCTTTTTATTTGATAATAAATTCCATCCTTTTTAGCTATAATAAGGGTAACGCTATTTTTCAGGGCATTATCATTTGCAGAAGGCCTCGGTCTTTTCAACTGCCCTCCTTTGTCAGGCAGTTAATGGAAGACCTCGGGCTTCTGCAAATGATAATGCCCTGAAAAATAGCAATACCCTTATAGGAACATCTACCATTGATTCATAAATACAGAAATTTGTTGATCTTGACAATTTTAATGAGAATGGATCTGTCTGGATTAACAGGATTTCACTATATGTGTAACTTAATTTAAAACAAACTCTAGGAATTGCAGGAAACTGTTGTAAATATCTTAGCAAGAAATAGCATCTCACAGCAGAGCAATAGCTGTCACATTGTTGTGTTATAAGACTCTTTCTGTTCGAATAATGACAGAAATTAAACAGAAAAAATTATTTACTGCATATCTCAGCCAATTACAAAGTAAACTATAATGATCAAAAGAACAAATTCTTACAAATTATTTCATCACTGAAAATGGATATAATTGAAAATGGATATAATATAGATCTAGTATCTCACGCAACTCACCCCAGTGAAGTGAAGAGCCTTCCCATTGGCTAGAGTCTTACAAGGACGTGCTACTTCCCCTCCAACCAGTTTAACCCAGTTAGTGTCGTCTGCTGCAACAGTGAAGTCGTCCACCAGTCCACCAGGGAGGGGAGTGATCGGAGTTCGGCAATCTGTGTCAGTCCAGCCCTCATCACAACTGTTGGAAGGAACCAGGGCATGGCTTACAGGGAACAATATATGGCTTACTTAATGTTCTACTTACTTAACCAAGGCCAATTCTTGTCCAGGATCCGATAAATTTGATAGAAATTAAGATCCATTACAATGTCTGTTTAGTCCTAATTGTAGCGCCATTCTTTACAAAATACTACTTACCACCTGATTCAAATATTGAGTAAGCATATTTAGTTTACCAAAGTTCTGAACAGTAATTTCTGTTCATTTTGGCTTGAGTTTGGTTTGTGCTTTCTTACCACCAAGATTTTTGCAAATTGTAAAGTTTATAACTGAAGTCACAAGCACAACCATGGGTATGATGCTGACTAAGTATGAGTATACATCAAAAGTCTGGTCAAATCCAGGTTTCAGAACCACGATATTCAAATCCTGACACTGATAAGGGAAGCAACACTGCATAACAAGCTGCAACAGCTAAGACTACCTGGCCATTCACACGCGCTTGTACTAGTCTGGGCTGATGCCGATTTCTACAGTATACTGACCCATCCGACCAGTCCTGGTTTTACCCTCTTAATACCGAGCGCCAGACAGGGTAACAACAAGTATCATCTTTTAACTTTTGGTACCTTCCGCTCTCCGCCACTCTACCACTAGACCATGGAGCAGTACAGAGCTATATATCCTGGAGAGAACTCTCATACTGATACAGATATACCTTTATGCTTTAACCACTGACCCCTTCATATCATCATACACTCCCCACCAATTTAGCCCCCGTGAAGATTCGGGTTAGAACTGGTCTTTAGCAACCCATGCTTGTCATAAGAGTCGACAAACAGAAGAAGGTGGTCAGGGTCGCTGACTTGGTTGATGTTTGCAATTGTATCCCAATTGCTCATGATGTCACTCACTGGATTGTCTGGTCCAGATTTGATAATTCAATGACCACTGTCACATAGCTGGAATATTGCTAAAAGTAGCATTAAACAACAGAGAAACACTGATATACAGAGTATATGACTACACTTACACACAGCTGCCTTCAAAGCACCGACCGTGACCGCTACACATGGACCTGCACTCCCCACCAATGTACAAGTGGGCCAGTGCCCAGGACTGACTTGGAATGAAACCCCTTGGCTGCTGCCATCGAAATCGTGTTGATTTAGACCTGGAAAATATATTATTATAAACCATTATAATGTTTCTGCTGTATGAACAAGGAACCAATTAGTGTGAAGACAAAAAATATTTCGGACACACCTGTAGTACGTCAGAGGTATGGTGACTGTAGTAAGACTAACACATACCTGGTGTAGTAAGACTAACATGTACCTGGTGTAGTAAGACTAACACGTACCTGGTGTAGTAAGACTAACACATACCTGGTGTAGTAAGACTAATACGTACCTCGTGTAGTAAGACTAACATGTACCTGGTGTAGTAAGACTAACATGTACCTGGTGTAGTAAGACTAACATGTACCTGGTGTAGTAAGACTAACACATACCTGGTGTAGTAAGACTAACACGTACCTGGTGTAGTTAGACTAACACGTACCTGGTGTAGTAAGACTAACACGTACCTGGTGTAGTAAGACTAACACGTACCTGGTGTAGTAAGACTAACATGTACCTGGTGTAGTAAGACTAAGACGTACCTGGTCTAGTAAGACTAACACGTACCTGGTGTAGTAAGACTAACATGTACCTGGTGTAGTAAGACTAACACATACCTGGTGTAGTAAGACTAACACGTACCTGGTGTAGTTAGACTAACACGTACCTGGTGTAGTAAGACTAACACGTACCTGGTGTAGTAAGACTAACACGTACCTGGTGTAGTAAGACTAACACGTACCTGGTGTAGTAAGACTAACACGTACCTGGTGTAGTAAGACTAACATGTACCTGGTGTAGTACGGCAGAGGTATGGTGACTGTAGTAAGACTAACACATACCTGGTGTAGTAAGACTAACACGTACCTGGTGTAGTAAGACTAACACGTACCTGGTGTAGTACGGCAGAGGTATGGTGACTGTAGTAAGACTAACACGTACCTGGTGTAGTAAGACTAACACATACCTGGTGTAGTAAGACTAACATGTACCTGGTGTAGTAAGACTAACATGTACCTGGTGTAGTACGGCAGAGGTATGGTGACTGTAGTAAGACTAACACATACCTGGTGTAGTAAGACTAACACATACCTGGTGTAGTAAGACTAACACGTACCTGGTGTAGTAAGACTAACACATACCTGGTGTAGTAAGACTAACACGTACCTGGTGTAGTAAGACTAACATGTACCTGGTGTAGTACGGCAGAGGTATGGTGACTGTAGTAAGACTAACACATACCTGGTGTAGTAAGACTAACACATACCTGGTGTAGTAAGACTAACATGTACCTGGTGTAGTAAGGCTAACACGTACCTGGTGTAGTAAGACTAACATGTACCTGGTGTAGTACGGCAGAGGTATGGTGACTGTAGTAAGACTAACACATACCTGGTGTAGTAAGACTAACATGTACCTGGTGTAGTAAGACTAACATGTACCTGGTGTAGTAAGACTAACACATACCTGGTGTAGTAAGACTAACACGTACCTGGTGTAGTAAGACTAACACGTACCTGGTGTAGTAAGACTAACATGTACCTGGTGTAGTAAGACTAACATGTACCTGGTGTAGTAAGACGAACATGTACCTCGTGTAGTAAGACTAACATGTACCTGGTGTAGTAAGACTAATACATACATGGTGTAGTAAGACTAACACGTACCTGGTGAAGTAAGACTTACATGTACCTGGTGTAGTAAGACTAACATGTACCTGGTGTAGTAAGACTAACACGTACCTGGTGAAGTAAGACTAACACGTACCTGGTGTAGTAAGACTAACACGTACCTGGTGTAGTAAGACTAACACGTACCTGGTGTAGTAAGACTAACATGTACCTGGTGTAGTAAGACTAACACGTACCTAGTGTAGTAAGACTAACACGTACCTGGTGTAGTAAGACTAACATGTACCTGGTGTAGTAAGACTAACACGTACCTGGTGTAGTACGGCAGAGGTATGGTGACTCTGTTCCAGCCGGCGTACATGTCCGACTGGTACTGGGAGCTGATGAAGTAGGAGCTGCAGTCGACATCGGAGGGAACACATGCTCGCTGCAGGAGACTCCACGTCTTGCCCATGTCCAGAGAGAACTCCAGGTCCATGTCTGAACACGCCACAGTGAGTGAGTGAGTGAGTGAGTGAGTGAGTGAGTGAGTGAGTGAGTGAGTGCAGTTTGATGCTGTCATCTCCCAAGAGGGGGACACAAAGGAAGGGCTTCGCATGTTCAACCCATATTGGAAATCGATCACGGATGTTCTGTGTGTAAATGAACACTTCAACCAATCGGCTGACATCCAACCTTCCAGAATGACACTGAACCCTGTCAGTTTCTGCGGTATAGTACCACTGTAGAGATACCGGCACATCCGGCTGATTACAATGCTCTAGTTTAATACTGATCTCCACCAGTACCTCCAGCAGGATACAGGACAACAGTAGAGCTGAACGCTGGAAACTATGACAGCAAAATGTGTTGATTGCAAAGTCTCACAAAGCCTTGCAAAGCCTTGCAATACTCCACAGATCCAGTATTTTAAAAAGGTGAGGATGTTTCTACCCCAGAAATCACAAACACTCAGGAAAACCATTATTTATAACTAAATCAACAAATTATTAGGAAATGTGCATACAAAATGTCATCAGATGTGAAAAAGAAGGGGCGGCCACCCCAAGGAAACGAGACCCCATCTTGATCTGACCACTGCTTAATGCCTTGCATAGCTTGAACCTTCAGGTTGACTCCTCAGGCATAAGAGAGTGAGTGAGTGAGTATGGTTTTATTCCGCTTTTAGCAATATTCCAGCTATATCATGGCAGCCCCATGCACAAAGCATGAAGCAAGGGTTCAATGAATGTTTAGGTCAACATTTAATCAAGTGTAACAATTCTACTTACGATAACAGTTCTCTTCCGTTGGCTCACACCCCATGGCAACATCAAACTGCACGAAGCTCCCCTCTCTGACATCAACGTCGGCAGAGATGGCGTACCTCATGTTCTCGAGTCCTGACACAGAATCAGAAAAGGGATACAGTGTCATACTTGAACATGCGTATGTCTGCTCCTAGCCTGACTCACCGTTTCAAATAAAGTGTTCTTTCAATAAATGTTTGCATACAAACTAAATGCCTAACATATATTTGCTCAAAAATATGTACTACAAATCAACAGAATAAGAGAATTAACATTTAGCCTGCTGTGTTTGTTTTGTTTGTTTGTTGTTTAATGCCACACCGTTGTTTAATGCCGCACTCAGCAATATTCCAGCTATATGACAGCGATCTATGAATAATCGAGCTTGACCAGACAATCCAGTGATTGATACCATGAGCATTGATCCACATAATTGGGATACGATGACATGCATCAACCAAGTCAGCGAGCCTGACCATCTGATCCTGTAAGTCGCCTCTTTTGACAAGCATTGTCATCTTTTACGGCAAGCATGGGTTGCTGAAGACCTGTTCTACCCCAAATCTTCACGGGTCTACTATATGTAAATGTTGAAGAGAGTAACATGATTAAAGAAGACCATAGACAGGTTATACTTTTGTCTCTCTCCTCTATGTCAGAGGAGGAGGCAGGATAAGGACCTTTGGCCCAGGGGAAATGTCAAATGATAAGTTGCAGAAAACTTGGAAATATTGATATGAAAATTATCAGACACGTCAAATGACACTGACAACATGTCTTTCTTATACTTCTTTCTTATACTTATACATGTCTCACCAGCCATGTATCATGGGTCATGTCTCACCAGCCATGTATCATGGGTCATGTCTCACCAGCCATGTATCATGGGTCATGTCTTATCAGCCTTGTATCATGGGTCATGTCTCACCAGCCATGTATCATGGGTCATGTCTTATCAGCCTTGTATCATGGGTCATGTCTCACCAGCCATGTATCATGGGTCATGTCTCACCAGCCTTGTATCATGGGTCATGTCTCACCAGCCATGTATCATGGGTCATGTCTTACCAGCCATGTATCATGGGTCATGTCTTATCAGCCTTGTATCATGGGTCATGTCTCACCAGCCATGTATCATGGGTCATGTCTTATCAGCCTTGTATCATGGGTCATGTCTCACCAGCCTTGTATCATGGGTCATGTCTCACCAGCCATGTATCATGGGTCATGTCTCACCAGCCATGTATCATGGGTCATGTCTCACCAGCCATGTATCATGGGTCATGTCTCACCAGCCTTGTATCATGGGTCATGTCTCACCAGCCATGTATCATGGGTCATGTCTCACCAGCCATGTATCATGGGTCATGTCCCACCAGCCATGTATCATGGGTCATGTCTCACCAGCCTTGTATCATGGGTCATGTCTCACCAGTCATGTATCATGGGTCATGTCTCACCAGCCATGTATCATGGGTCATGTCTCACCAGCCTTGTATCATGGGTCATGTCTCACCAGCCATGTATCATGGGTCATGTCTCACCAGCCATGTATCATGGGTCATGTCTCACCAGCCATGTATCATGGGTCATGTCTCACCAGCCTTGTATCATGGGTCATGTCTCACCAGTCATGTATCATGGGTCATGTCTCACCAGCCATGTATCATGGGTCATGTCTCACCAGCCATGTATCATGGGTCATGTCCCACCAGCCATGTATCATGGGTCATGTCTCACCAGCCTTGTATCATGGGTCATGTCTCACCAGTCATGTATCATGGGTCATGTCTCACCAGCCATGTATCATGGGTCATGTCTCACCAGCCATGTATCATGGGTCATATCACACCAGCCATGACTCACCGGTCAAGTCTCAATGGTCATGGTCATATCTC
The DNA here is from genome assembly GCF_022045235.1 of Haliotis cracherodii. Classification (NCBI taxonomy): domain Eukaryota; kingdom Metazoa; phylum Mollusca; class Gastropoda; order Lepetellida; family Haliotidae; genus Haliotis; species Haliotis cracherodii. The sequence continues at coordinate 22,820,917 of NW_027266319.1, forward strand.
ACCATTGAAGTGCATGGCTTCAGCCAAAGAGCCGCACACCTTCTCCACATCCCCTCCAGGATACATCAGCCATGTGGAGTCCCGAGGGGCACCAGGCTCATCCTGCAGAACATCCTCCCCATAGATGTCACCACCGATGTAGACCTACACCAGGAGAAGTGTTATACAATGTAGACCTACACCAGGAGAAGTGTTATACAATGTAGACCTACACCAGGAGAAGTGTTATACAATGTAGACCTACACCAGCAGAAGTGTTATACAATGTAGACCTACACCAGGAGAAGTGTTATACAATGTAGACCTACACCAGCAGAAGTGTTATACAATGTAGACCTACACCAGCAGAAGTGTTATACAATGTAGACCTACACCAGGAGAAGTGTTATACAATGTAGACCTACACCAGCAGAAGTGTTATACAATGTATACCATCAGCTGGGATAAGTGTTATACAATGTATACCACCAGCTGGGAGAAGTGTTATACAATGTATACCAACAGCTGGAAAAAATTCTCCTTCCTGATCATGACAGATATTCAACAACTTTACATCTATCTTGTACATGTGTATTAATTACATGACTCTAGAATCAGAATGATTAAGATGTTTTATCAATCATCCTGGATGAGGTTTGTTGTTTGTTGTTAAACGCCACATTCAGCAATATGACAGTTATATGACGGCATTCTGTAAATATTTCTCTGGACCAGACAATCCAGTGATTGATATCATGAGCATCGATCTACGCAATTGGGATTGATGACATGCATCAACCAACACCCAATCCTGTAAGTCGCCTCTTACTACAAGCATGGGTTGCTGAAGATCAGCTCTAACCTGAAATCTTCATGGGACCCTGGACGAGGGTTAAAGAGCAGTCTGTGAATCATGTTACCTGGTCAATGGCCCAATCTTCAGCGTATGTCCCATCTAGTGATGGCTGCCACCATCGCAGCAAGGTGGAGTTGGAGCGTGCTGTGTTGGGAAGGGGGAGGGCAACATACTGTGGACTGTTGCTTTGGTCGTTGAAGTCAAACTGTTCGATGGTGACCCAGTTGATGCCGCCGTTGTTTGAATACTGGAGGAAGACTGGTAACGTGGGCTGGACCCCTTGGTAGCAGCCCAGCTTCAGGTAGAACTGCATGGTGCTAGGAAACACAGACAAACAGGTGTTCATGATAAACCTCCATCTCTCTCTGTGATGGACCACCACAGTAACTATCAACCAGTTAACCCTGTACTCAACTCACGTGGGAGATGTCTTCCTCATGATAATGAGTGAGTGAGTGAGTGAGTATGGTTTTACGCCGCTTTTAGCAATATTCCAGCAATATTACGGCGGGGAACACCAGAAATGGGCTTCACACATTGTACCCATGTCGGGAATCCAACCCAGGTCTTCAATGTGGCGTGTGAACGCTTTAGCCACTAGGCTACCCGACTGCCCCTCATGATAATGAGTACCCTGTCACCAGAGTTATCATACTAACACATCACCATGCAGTGACCGGACAAGCATCCTATCGCTGGTTTTACCATGGTAACAAACTTATCGCTGGTTTTACCATGGTAACAAGCACCCTGTCGCCAGTGTTACCATAGTAACAATCCAACAATCACTGTGTACTGACCTGACTCGGGAGAGATCCATCTCCGTGGTAACAAGCACCCTGTCACCAGTGTTACCATAGTAACAATCCAACAATCACAGTGTACTGACCTGACTCGGGAGAGATCCATCTCCGTGGTAACAAGCACCCTGTCGCCAGTGTTACCTTAGTAACAATCCAACAATCACTGTGTACTGACCTGACTCGGGAGAGATCCATCTCTGTGGTAACAAGCACCCTGTCACCAGTGTTACCATAGTAACAATCCAACAATCACAGTGTACTGACCTGACTCGGGAGAGATCCATCTCCATAGTAACAAGCAACAGGTCGCCAGTGTTACCATAGTTACAATCCAACAATCACTGTGTACTGACCTGACTCGGGAGAGATCCATCTCCGTGGTAACAAGCACCCTGTCGCCGGTGTTACCATAGTGCAGACTGGGTTCTGTGAAGAGACTCCCACACTGGTCTGAGGGTCTGCCTCCGCTCCATGCTGACCACCTCTCCCTGTCCAGTTGCTGGCTGGCTAGAGGTGGACACAAACACTTACACTCTCACAAAGTGAGTTGTTGCATTTACTCCTCAACATCACGTTACAAAATCTCATAATTTGAAGTCAGTGTTTCCGGAATATTCATGCTATACCAGTAAACATATAGTATTGCCACCTCCTTTAATCCATTAAGGGGACATAGGTGGCCCAGTCATTTAAGGTCAGTAATTTGCTGTGCAGAGTTGCGCCCCTTGGATATGCCAGTAACCGATGATTGTGTGTTCGAATCCTGGTTCGCCCAATTATGTTTCTAGATTCGTCAGCTCATGGGTTCAATACATCAGATCCCCCAAATAATTTCATTTAACTTCATACAATGTTCACAGTCAAGTATTTTGGTCCCATAAATAGCATAGGTGTATAAAGTAAACCATTCGGGCAAATGGCAATCTCATTGAAATCAAATCTTAGTTCTCGCTATCGCTAACCAAAGATCTGAGGACATCCCATTACGGGTCACGTCAGAACGACTTTTCGCAAACATTGACCGACCAATGAAATGACTGACAAGAAATCGACATTTGCCAATCAGAAAGCAGCTATCTCAATCTTTACGGCACTAGTTTCAAACTGGTGACTACGCTTCGAAACATATTTTGACATATTCTCGATTAAAAAAATTTAAAACTGACCAAAACAACATTCTTGAATGGCTTACATATAGATGGCCTAGATTGTATGGATATAATCATAAAACCCGTAACTGTCGTTTGGAATACCCTCTGTTAAATATTTTGAGGTTGCATGATTAGAAAACACATTCCAACTGTCACTTTCAGGATCTGGTAAGCGACGCTCTGATTGGTTGGATGAAAGGTTGTGCTGACGTGACCCGTAATGGAATGTCCTCAGATCTTTGTTTAGCGGTAGCGAGAACTAAGATCTGATTTTAATGAGATTGGATAACTGGCACTTTCCACCTTCCATTCCATGTTCAGAGTACAAGCAAGAGCAGCAGTACTGTATAATGGTTGGAGTACATTGTTGGGACATAAATAAATAACAAACACCATTGGAGAAGAAGTATAGCTAACACTGAATAAATTACTCCTAAATTCAGGGTAGAAATATGATGCCTACCATCCAGGACAGTGGACTGAGACACGTCCCCTCTCAGGGGCAGCAGGGAGAAGACACTGGGCGGGTTGAAGTCCTCCTTCAGATACGTGGGTTTGTGTCCGTCCACCACACACCTCTCCCCCGAGTAGCCCTCGTCACACATGCACACCATGCCGTTCACGCAGAACCCATGCCCGTTACAGTGGTCGATGCAGGCCATGCCGATGTACACGTTGTCTATCGCCCACTCGGGCGCAAAGTCGTATTCGGGCACTGCCCCCTGGTACCAGCGGAATCTCATTGCCCTGAAACATGGTCATATACACATCAGTTCCACACAGATTGCATTACAGTAGGGGAGTCATGATATGTCTACGCCATGTATCGATACCTAGATGTATCGCAATTCTTGATAATATTTATGTGAAGTTCTCCATGTTCTATTTGGCTGAAAATAGGTTGATGCTATCAGCCAGTCTAGCCACACTTAGTCATGAGACCCATGAAGATCCGGGGTAGAATAGGTCTTCAGCAACCCATAATAACTGTAAGAGGCGACTCAGCTTGTCGTAAGAGGCGACTAATGGGATCGGGTGGTCAGGCTCGCAGAGTTGGTTGATGCATGTCATCGATCCCCATTGCGTGGATTTATGCTCATGATGTCAATCACTGGTTTGTCTGGTCCAGACTCCATTATTTACAGACCACCGTCATATAGCTGGAATATTGTTGTGTGCAACAACAAACAAAAACTTAGTCATGATTCTAATTAGTTGGCCCTTATGACAAAAATTGCATCCCTAAGGCACACATGAAACCTAATATGGTGGGTTTGAATCCCGGTTCACCCAACTTTTATTTCTATGTTTTTCAGCATGAAGTGGTAAACATCCAAGACCTGCATCACTTCAGGCTTTCCTCCCACATTAACCTGACACGCCGTGATATAACTCAAATACTGTTCAAAGCGACGTTAAATCCAACTCACTCACTCACTCTTATGACTAGCATTTCAAATGGAAGCTACTACACTTACCCACACACTAGAAGGTTATCGAGCGGCACCACAATTCGCCGCCAGTTTGGTGATGTACCGCCATAATAAACCGTCTGGGGTAATGTGCTGTCGAAACATCGGACACTTGACACCTCGGCACAGTTGGGTACAACAGGGGCCCACGTTTTGCCTCGATCGGCAGAATACTGCAGCCTGACCGGGTACTTGTTGGTGGCCTCAGAACCACAGCCGACATTAATCTGGAGACACACAGAACACGCTGTCACTGCAACACACTACCACATTTTCTTGAGTGTAGTGCGCACCTAAGCATAACGGAAACCCACCTCTAGGTGATTCCGTATTTTGGAAAAAAATACCATTTCATTAGCGCGAGTGGACATGGGTCAACCTCTTGTCCAAGGCACCACAAATCACTGTGATTATGTGTCTAGGTTTGTCAACATCAACCCATGCTTGTAGGCATCATCACAATTTGACTAGTCATGATATAACTGAAATATAATTTATAGTATGGTTTTACATAATGTCAGGAAATCTGTACCATGGAAACATACATTCAAATAATTGCAATTCTTTGCAACAGTATTGCAATAGTGGTAACCCCTTTGGAATAATATTACAATGGTGGTAAAACTTTTGCAAGAGTATTACAATAATGGTAACCCTTTTGGAATAGTATTACAATAGTGGTAAAACGTTTGCAAGAGTATTACAATAGTGGTAACCCTTTTGCAAGAGTATTACAATAGTGGTAAAACTTTTGCAAGAGTATTACAATAGTGGTAACCCCTTTGGAAGAGTATTACAATAGTGGTAACCCTTTTGCAAGAGTATTACAATAGTGGTAAAACTTTTGCAACAGTATTACAATAGTGGTAAAACTTTTGCAACAGTATTACAATAGTGGTAAAACTTTTGCAACAGTATTAGAATAGTGGTAACCCTTTTGCAACAGTATTACAATAGTGGTAACCCTTTTTCAACAGTATGACAATAGTGGTAAAACTTTTGCAAAAGTATTATGGTAGTGGTAGAGCTTTTGCAATAGTATCCCAATAGTGGTAGAACATTTGCAACAGTATTACACTAGTGATAAAACTATTGCAAAATTACCCTCTAAAAGTAAGCAATAATGCACAAAATGAACGTTACTTACATCAAACTGTAGAACTGACATAGGTCCAATGTCAAGGTCACGGGTAACAGCAGATAACTCTCCCCCAGTCGACCTCCGGAACACAAGGGCGGAGTCACCCGATGTTGATGTATCTGTCCTGGGGAGATTCAACATATCAACCATGGGAATAGTCAATCATAAATAATGTAAGTACATATGTACAGTATTTAGTTCATACATAGTCTTCCAAACTAATCAGGAAGTCAAGGGGTCTTGCTTGATTGAAGTGGTCACTATGTCAAATACTATAGCAGCTAACCTCAGGGACCCATAGAGGTAACACTTTTTACACTTTACAAATTTAAGACCCACAAACCCAGGGCCTAGGTGTATGATTAAATCTACAGATATATGCAGCTCAAATGGCATTGTTGTACAGTGTTATCGGGATATAGTTGTAGTACATGTGACCAAAATGACGAACACCTACTGGTGTAGAGCTGTAATTTGAAATGACTGACAAGACTGCACAAACAGGTCCACTGATCCACCCAATCGCGCATGTCCGACTTTCCTACCGTCTTCTATAATCACCTTATTGCTGTTGGTATATCTTTACTGCTACCATCACCTTACTGACAATGGTATATGTTTACTGCTACCATCACCTTAATACAATGATATATCTTTACTGCTACCATCACCTTACTGACAATGGTATATGTTTACTGCTTCCATCACCTTACTGACAATGGTATCTTTTACTGCTACCATCACCTTACTGACAATGGTATATCTTTACTGCTACCATCACCTTACTGACAATGGTATATGTTTACTGCTACCATCACCTTACTGACGTAGTATCTTTTACTGCTACCATCACCTTACTGACGTAGTATCTTTTACTGCTACCATCACCTTACTGACGTAGTTAGTATCTTTTACTGCTACCATCACCTTATTGACGTAGTATCTTTTACTGCTACCATCACCTTATTGACATAGTATCTTTTACTGCTACCATCACCTTATTGACGTAGCATCTTTTACTGCTACCATCACCTTACTGACGTAGTATCTTTTACTGCTACCATCACCTTATTGACGTAGTATCTTTTACTGCTACCATCACCTTACTGACGTAGTTAGTATCTTTTACTGCTACCATCACCTTATTGACATAGTATCTTTTACTGCTACCATCACCTTATTGACGTAGCATCTTTTACTGCTACCATCACCTTACTGACGTAGTATCTTTTACTGCTACCATCACCTTACTGACGTAGTATCTTTTACTGCTACCATCACCTTACTGACGTAGTATCTTTTACTGCTACCATCACCTTATTGACGTAGTATCTTTTACAGCTACCATCACCTTACAGACAATGGTATATCTTTACAGCTACCATCACCTTATTGACAATGGTATATTTTACTGCTACCATCACCTTATTGACGTAGTATCTAAAGTGTTTGAATGAAGAAAGAATGTATCAATGGGACATTGTCATAACCCTGCTGTTAAAGTTAATGACGAGTTGTCCGTAGATACCAATACCAGAACCGAAAACATCATGGAACTTGTACCCACCTGGGACCTGTATTCTGAACACTGTAGCACATCACTGTGTTACACTGTAATTAATCTTATAGTAGAAACACTAAATATTCTAAAGCTAGAAATCTCTTAATCTTCTTTCAAAAGTTCTCACACTTACCCCTTATTGAACTGACAATATTCCCCAACACGTCCATTGTTTATAAACATCCAGCCCTCTTGGTCAACTTGGCCACTGTCGAAGTCCTCGTAGAGGGAGCCTGGGTTCATGGGCATTGTGCCAATGAACAGGTTGTCCACCGACCATGTCGCCTGCATCTCACCTGGAACACAGACAGTGAGTGAGAAAGAGAGTTTAGTTTAATGCCACTTTTAACAGTATTCCAGTCATATCACAGCGTGTCAGCTTAATGTGGGAGGAAAGCCCGAGGTGATGCAGGTCTCAGATATTTACCACTTCGGTGAAACCCATGAGCACGGGTATGGTGCTGACAAACCTAGAAACATAATCGGGGTGAACCGGGATTCGAACCCACAATCATAGGTTTCTGGCATGCCCAAGGGACACAACTCTGCACAGCAATCGATGACTTAGACGACTGGGCCAACCGTGCCCCCGGAACACAGACAGCATCACATCAGGACATACTGCAGTACATAACATATCTCTCCTATTCCAAGAAATACCTTGGACCGCTTCATATAGGAAGTGACATCTCGCTCAATAGTTGAAATCAACAACCAATCAAAATTATTCTTATGTATGTGAGTTTGGCGGTCTACATTCAAAATAGCAGCATCTTCTTCTGAACAAGCACTCAATATATTTATTTGATTCAGAAGAGTAATTCGAATAATTGTTTAGCTGCAAAAATTGTTCTTCTGTGCATGAAGAGTATAAAGATGGGGGGGGGGGGGGGGATGTGTGTATCCTTATGCTTCAAGAGACTGTTATGGGTGATAATGTAGTCATAAAATACATCAGTTGATATGAAGGTCACAAAGTACACAATTATAGTCAAATATTGTGTATAAAGTAATATTAATGTTACTAATATATGAAACTGAAATATGCCATATGAAGGAGAGAACAATGTGTACTTAAGAATGTCAGTGCACAACATAAGGACAACAAACGTTAAAGGCCTACGTTAAGATATAAATATATTAAGACATTTCATCCAATTTTGGATAAAAGAAGGGGCTTGAATGTTTTGTTGGATGACTCATATAGTGAACATCATAAAGTATAGACTAAGGGAACACTTTAGTGATTACTTTCATCTGTAGGTACTGTAAAAGATGACTATGAAATCTGACCTGCATTCTCCGGCTGCCAAAACCTAAACCTGGTTGCATTCATCTTGGCATCCATCGGAAGTGATATGGTGAAGTAACTGAAAGGTAGGAATCAAGTGAGTGAGTGAGTGAGTGATCGAGTGATTGAGTGATCGAGTGATCGAGTGAGTGCTTGCGTGAGTGAGTGCTTGCGTGAGTGAGTGAGTGAGTGAGTGAGTGAGTGAGTGAGTGAGTGAGTGAGTGAGTGAGTGAGTGAGAGCAATATTCCGGCGGGGGACACCAGAAATGGGCTTCACACATTGTACCCATGTCAGGAATCGAACCCAGGTCTTCGGTGTGACGAGCTAACGCTTTAACTACTAGGCTACCCGACCTTCCCTCCAGCTATATCAAGGCGCCGCAGCCTGTAAATATAACAAGTCCTCACCAAGGAAACCAATCACTGATAACATCAGCAACACTCTATGTGGTTAGTGTACAGTCACATAACACAGGCAAGTCAAAGAGCTTGACCAACCAATCCCAGGTATAGCAAGTTTTGGAATGTTTTGTTTGTTTGTTGTTAATGCCGCACTCAGCTATAAGATGTCAGTCTGTAAATAATCAAGTCTGGACCAGACAATCCAATCATTGACATCATGAGCACTGGTCCACACAATTGGAATACGATGACATGCATCAACCAAGTCAGCAAGCCTGACCAGCCGATCCGGTTAGTTGCTTCTCACAACAAACATAGCCATCACTTAAACAAGCATGGGTTGCTGAAGACCTATTCTAACCAGGATCTTCACAGGTGTATTGGAACATATTCTGTTACTGAATACCCACAGGGATAGTCAGGAGTGTTTGTGTATCTGTTGTTTATTTTCCCTACTGAGCAATATTTCAGTTGTATGACAGCGGTCTGTAAAAAATCAAATCTGGACCAGACATACAGTGATTGATATTATGAGCAACAATCCACACCTTCAGGGTACGATAACCTGCAGAAAAAAACTTAATAAAAGTCTGGATAATTATTCCCAACTTGACAAAAACATTTTTTTGACATTTCAAAAATAATTTTTAAAAAAGGTATCATAGTTCTGAACAAGGCCAGGAGCATGATAACGAAGACTTCAAATTGGGAAGTTTAAATTTGTAAGAGACCTCATTACCTGACACCAGTTGTATTGCGGTAATGTAGTTCCTTCAGGAGTTTCCAGGTGATGCCACCATTGGTGGAATACTGTAGCAGAACACTGTGTGTCCTTGGCCAATCAAACGACTTGCCTTGGCAGCCATATTGGAAGTAGAATTCTGCAGTGGTGAGCATGGACGTATCTATATCTCTCGTTACAGCCATTCTCAGTTGACCCTGTAAGTAGAAACGTATATTCATATTATTGAAAACATTGTCCATAGGATACACATGAAACATTTGAGGAGGTCATGAGAAATCGGCCAGCCAGTTTACAATTAAAATATTGAAAATTATAACAGGATGAAAACAAATTTGTTTGGCAAGTTTAAAAAAAATTCAACCCCTGGTCTCATTTATGTACCAAAACAGTTCCACTGGGCGTAAAAGGCAAAATAGTAGGAAAAAAAAAAGTGAATGGATCGCTGAAAATCGGTGATGACACCAGGTGTTCACAAAGAGATTACCGTATCCGACGTTATAAGCGCCCCGCTCTAATAAGCGCCCACGGCGATATTTGCTAATATATTGGCTAGTGAACAAACCCAAATAGCAACCCTTCCGATTGATCAATGTACACAAGACTTATTTATTCGCGTATTATACGCACTCGTGAGTTATATGCACCCTTAACTATGGGCAAACAAATTCTGGAAAAATATATCTATTGTATATAAACATTTCAGTCTGTCAGCATAAACCACGAAGTTTATCTTTTAACTCTTTTTGTTTTCACCAAAATAATATTCTTATAAGGGCCCTCTATTTCTAATTTTGAGAGCGCCCTGGGCGCTTATTACATGGAATACGGTAAGCACGTTCTGCCCTTAAATATGCAACTGGAGACAGCCTGGTTGCAAAATGAATTTGGACAGGGTCATCTGTTTTCAGAACCTGCATACTTTATTATAAGAAACAGCAAATGAAATTACACCTCGACAATGTTGATGCTGAAGAACCACAAGCCCTAGACGTCAAGCGAGCAGGTGACTCTGAGAATTAATGTGCCTTCAAAATGTGAGAAACAGAAAACACAGACAGACTATTTTAAGTAGATGAAGCAAGTTGTTAAGACAGTAGCACTTGCATTTACAAGAGGAAACGTGTGTGGTTGATGTGATAAATTCAGTGAGTAATGTCTCTATCGTTATGTATAAATAGGAAAATTATTATTATTTTTGCAATGTCATTAATTATGAATTAAGGAATGAATAAATAAACAACATAACAATATAAATATTTTGTTTTTAATGATTTTATTACAAGGTACACACGATTATTATCTATCGTGAAGACGTCCGATTTTCGATCACAAATCACTCAATTTCGTAATCTGACATACTCGTTAATCCGACACAATCATGTGCAACCGACAATGTAGGATTAACGAGACTTGACTGTACACTCATCCTACACCAACCCGGTACTGTGCCCGCCTTGGAAATTAACTGACATTCCAAATGTACCAAATGTTATATTTGGTTAGTACTTCCTTAGTAAAGGACAATTTCTGGTACTTTTGGGGGTTGAGTTCCACCTGGGTGGCTGACTGGGTTAGATCGCTGACTTTGTGTGCTGGCGATTTGTTACCTCCTTCGAGAATGTGGGTTGGAATTCCCGGATGGAACTCAACCCCAAAAGTACGAGAATCTGTACTTTACTAACAATGTGTTATCCCAAATATAACATTTGTTACATTTGATCACATTCCAAATGTGTTTGCCCATAAAGTGGCCAATGAAGGTCATTTTGGATTTAAAAGAGCAACATTAAGAATCATTTATATAAATGCACCCCTCATGGTTTATTCTCCCTGCAGTGTTTTATTGTACAAAAGACCACAGCAACAAATTGTTTATTTCTTATATGAAAGGAGCTGCGGAGGCCATTTTGAATATGTAAAAATCAATACTTTACATTGTTGAGGTTGGACATGTAGAATATTTGATAGAAATAGCATATTGATATGTTCAGTAAGGGAGAAAATTAATAGGATGTCAATTTTTTTTATTGTCAGGAACATGTTTCGCATTGTATGCTTACTCCTTCATCAAGTAAGCATGTACTCTGAAATGTTCATATACTTGATACTTTCAGTCAGGTGTCATAGCGTCTGATTTACGACATCCATTGTCTAAAGAACATTTGATTGCAAAGGCTCATTACCCTGGAGCCATGACATCTATATGCCTTGAAACACTTAATTGCTGTTATTTATTAGATGCTAATCCTATTTGTTAATCCCCATTTTTGTGTACATCGACCGTCTGCCATCCTGAACAGGATGTCCAAGTATGTCACTGATGATTTACTGTTTACATTTATATTTATTACTTACTAAATGTCAGGTGACCTTGGCTATATAAGCCTTGGTCCAGAGAGATTGAGACAGGAGAGAAGGGGTTTGACTCTCTTACCAAGCAGACCTCTCTCCCACAGCCCAGAGTGTGTACCGACTCTCTGTGGCACCCTTAGTTATTTTCTAAGTATACTGTAAATTGTTAATTGTTCTTGTAAATAAAATCGTAATTAGTCTCCTGTGACTCTGGCTCTTTGCTGACTAATTCCCCAAGAAAACCAGCACGTCATTTGGAAGGTATTGTTCACCCAGAACAGTTCCATGATACAGGCCTCAAAGTTTAAATTTTTACCAAGCAGCCATATACGTCTATAAGTATTTTTTTTCAAGGTAGCCAGTGGTAAAATTAAGAAGTCGAGCCAATAGTTAAGGTAGCCAAAAGCATTTGAAATCATCTTTTATTGTATATAAGTGGAAACTGTACTTGAGTTTTGTTATTTGTGACTTGAACAATCATGCAGTTTATGTTACTAGATTATATAGGTATATCCTTGCTTATCCAATAAACTACCAACTAAAATAAAATACTAATTACATTAATATTTATGTATTTCCGTTCATTGTTGACTTTGGAGGAATTATTTGCGGGTATAATTAGTAGCAGACACGTTTATTTTTGTGTCTACATATGTGTAGCAATAGAATTTAGTCGCCACAAGATATTTTTCAAGGTAGTTATTTGGCTACCTCTGAATTTTAGACAGTAGACAAATCAAAATTTAGGTCGCATTGCCGACCAATTTAGTCGCAACTTTGAGGCCTGTCAGTTGTTTGGTAGAAGATTTTTTAGTTCAGTGCTAACATAGAGATGAAAGATGGACAGACAACCAACTAAAACCCAGGCTATAAGCCTACTTTAATGATGTAAAGATGAGAAAAAAACACCATCCCAAAAAACTTTAAAAAATAGTTACAATAAAACAAAAATATTCAAAATGCACATACTTTCAATTACATCATTTTTAATTAATTTTTACAATTGTAAAAAATATGGCAGACTAATCCAAGAAACAAGTACAAACATGAAACTGTCATACAATATCTGTTTAAAAAAGTGCATCATGTCAGATAAAAACAGTAAGTGCTTAGCCTTCAGAAAAATATATTGCTTCCATGAACCACAGCATTTACACAAACATGCAGATAAGCTGTATATTTATTAAAACCCCAAATAGGCTTACAACATTCTGCACAACTACCCAGAGTGTCCTGTTCAACTTGTATTCCTTCACAGATCTTTATTTAAGAAATAAACGACGAGTTTATGCAACATGTTACACACTTGGGCCAGCATACCAACAAAATAGAAGTCACCCGAATTGGAATTTTGAGCAGAATTTTTTTTTAAATGTTAACTCATTTATATACCTCAGATATCAGATACTAGCTCAAATGCAGTTTTATTTGTTCCCTGACCAGTGGATCAGTTTGCATTCCAGTTATCATTCTCAACTCCCTGGGGAGTATACAACCCAAGCTGCCTTGGGGCGCTAGAAGGTTTTTACATCCACCTCACATCTACTTGCTGGGTGAACAGAGGCACATTTGAACTGAGTCACTTGCCAGGGTGACACTGACACTGACATTGTGTTTCAGGTGTATACACATATTCATGTTTCCACGATCTGGTCGACCCGTGAAGATCCCGGGGAGAATAGGTCTTCAGCGACCCATGCTTGCTGTGAAAGGCGACTATGTCTGTCGTAAGAGGCTACTAACGGGATCGGGTGGTCAGGCTCGCTGACTTGGTTGATACATGTCATCAATCCCAATTGTGTGGATCGATGCTCATGATATCAATCACTGGATTGTCTGGTCCATACTCGATTATTTACAGACCGCCGTCATTTAGCTGGAATATAGCTGAGTGCGGCGTTAAACAACAAACAAACAAAATCATCTGGTCATCTATCATTTGGTGCAGAAATACCCAGTAGACCGAAACTAAGAGAGTGAAAATGAACTTAAAACCCCCCAAAACTTATCAATACCCATTGTGAATAAAAAATTCTGCGTAAATACTCATTGGCTCAAAACATTATCTGGAGCCCTGATGCAGTCCATTTCTGCCAAGAAATACTACACAAGAAACAAGCAGTCAACTGAAGACAAATGGTCAATAAATGATCACAATGACAACAGGTGAGAATAAAGAAAGCATGGTGCGTGAACGTCAGCTGTTGCCCTGGTCCCTATTGTCCATGATGCCAGAGTTATTCATATCACATCAGTACTCAACAACTTTAACAGGTGCTACTGCATGTATAGGCAAAATAGAGTTATTCAGTTACAATGAAACTAATCTATAAGGAAACATGTGTAATTGATTGAGGCATAATTGTATATCGATGTCTGCTTGTAATGAGTGTGCTTATCAATAATTATTTACCCCAAACAAGATTCCTCACAGACAGAAGGCTGGACACAAGTAGGCGATATAGGCATTTATAGACAGGTAGTCATTAGGCTTGGACACAGACAGTTGATATAGCCTTTATAGACTTTCAGGACATACGACAATCATAGTCTTTGACAGTGGAGGCAAGGTACGTATTATTATTGTATTCATTGTGTTTCTGTTTCAAGGAATCTTTCTGACTTGCGTCATAGTCTCATTTGTATTACTAAGTACATGTCAAGACATTTTATTGAAGCAGGTTATCTTGAAAAATAGAACAAAGCTAAATTTCATGAATATATCTAATTTGCCATTTTTCACTAAAGTTTTAGAACTTTAATTTGGAAAATCCAAATCCTAATCGCTTGTGAGTGAGTGAGTGGGTGGGTCGGTGGGTGGGTCGCTGGGTGGGTCGGTGTTTGGGTGGGTGAGTGAGTGAGTGAGTGAGTGAGTGAGTGAGTGAGTGAGTGAGTGAGTGAGTGAGTGAGTGAGTGAGTGAATGAATGAGTGAGTGAGTGAATGAATGAGTGAGTGAGTGAATGAATGAGTGGTTGGTTTAATGCAGGTCTTAGAATTTTACCACTTAGGTGAAACCCATGAGCTTAGGTATGATCCGGACAAACCTAAAAACACCTGGATGGAAACATGACTCTCAACTCCATATGGCTCTCAACTCCATACTCTAGAGGATAGATCATCTGCTCAGAGTGCAAACGTCAGTGGTTTGATACCCTGCTGCATCACAATCCACCCAGTGAGTGAGTGAGTTTGGTTTTACGATGCTTTTAGCAATATTCCAGCAATATCATGGCAGGGGACACCAGAAATGGGCTTCACACATTGTACCCATATCAGGAATTGAACCCGGGTCTGCAGCGTGACAAGTGAATGCTTTAACCACTAGGCTACCTGTCCACCCAGTTATAGTCTTGGTTTGTCAGGGCCACATCACTGATAAAGTATCTGCTCAGAGAGTGATGGCCGGTGGTTTGATCC
Source organism: Haliotis cracherodii (assembly GCF_022045235.1). NCBI lineage: Eukaryota > Metazoa > Mollusca > Gastropoda > Lepetellida > Haliotidae > Haliotis > Haliotis cracherodii. The sequence continues at coordinate 22,836,088 of NW_027266319.1, forward strand.
CCAGCCAAACCAAAAGACATTAAAGACATTACCCTGCCTTGTTCTGGGCATTAAAGGGATAAATGCAAGTCACAATAAATGCAATAATGTTGAATGCAACGTTAAACCCCATTTCACCTCACCTCACCTCACCTCACCTCACCTCACCTCACCTCACCTTGGTTTGTGAGCATCATGCTAGGGTGTCCACAATGTCCACAACCTGTGCCACTCCACCAAATCACACAAATACTGTACAAAGCATGGTAAAACTTTCCTCACTCATTCCTTAACTCACTGTAACACCGACTGCATGTTTTTATCAACAGTTGCAGAACCTGTACGGCCCGAGGATGATTGTCCTGCGTGTAAAAGCTCTGCAGACCATCGCGGTGCTGTGTCTGATTGGGGCATTCATCATGGTGATATTGTACTGTGTCAATTCCAGCCACAATCAAAGTGGCCTTCTACGGCACAGAAACTTCAACCCATCAGCCAAATTCCTCAAGGCTTTGAATAACAGAAAGAAAAATCACGATAAAAGAAGCAAATTTCTGAATCATATTAAGGCTGCCATGAACAAGAAAAAGCGAAAAAAGAAACGAATCAAAAATGAAACAAAAGGTCGTGAAGCCAATATGGTCAGAAGAAAAGCGAAGGTACAACTCAACCATCATGACTTAAAACTACAAACTGAATTGATAAAAGCATTTGCACTAAAGGACAATGATGCCAGACACCCATTTGCAAATATGCATCAGTTCAACTACACCCTCAGTCCATCTCAGTGTCACAAGAAACCTGTGTTTCTATTGACCATTGTTCACTCGAAACCACATGATTTTAGACAAAGGTTGACTTTCCGAAAAACCTTTGGTCAAATCCAATCATCATGGAAGAAAAGAATTGTTTACGTATTTAGCATGGGACTTGCTAGTGATCCCAAACTACAGCAGCTCATTCAGAAAGAAGCTGCGACCTTTAATGACATCATTCAAGGAGGGTTTGATGACCTTGAAGAAAACCTGGCCCTCAAACACATCATGGGACTCCACTGGAAGAAAAAATACTGTCGCCATGCAAAATTTATTCTTAAAATCGATGACGACGTGTTTATCCATCCATTTGGTATTATCAAGAATATCTTAGGCAAATCCAAACGGAAGCATTTCATGAGCTGCAGAGAAGGATCGGGGAAGGCTGTTATTGAAAAAATGAAGAATCGAAAGCTAAGAGCAACATATCCTGTCGATTTTCTCCCGAGCTTCTGTAATGGGTATGCCATTGTGATGTCATCAGACGTTGCTACAGGGATACTTGCAGCATCAGAAAAAATACGCTACGTCCCACTTGAGGATTTGTTCATAACTGGCGTGCTGAGACTTGTGTCCGGGATTGGACTCAGTTCTACCGAAGTCATCCATGGAAACTGTCATCCAAGACTCTTCACTGGCAAGGAAATTGTTAAAATCACTGCTCTTCATTTGGCGGGGAAATGTAAGAATAAAATGTCAAAACTGTGGAAAAGGTATCATAAAGTTTTTAAGGGTAAAAGAAAATTGAAAGTTTAAATTAAATGTCTCTGTTTAAGTGATTGTTTACAGTAAGTTTTGTTGATTGATTTTGTGCAAATGAAGCCTGTTCTAAATTCACATGGATGTCTGCCATTACCATACCGTAAATAAACTAATGTAATCCCTACTCTTGCATCCTGACTTTCACAAAAACAATACTATATGTACAGGCAAAGAAATTTCTTTTGCATACAACTGCAGACTTAGCATCAGTATGCCTTGCAATGTATTGACTGGAAATGAATGAATAATAAAAATAATTGTTTGCATTGTATTGTTGAAATGGGTCATCTAGATTGGTAGTCAGTCTTGATATGCTGAATTCATGTCCTTGTTCTGCTGAATTCATGCCCCTCATCTGCTGAATTTATGCCCCTCATCTGCTGAATTCATGCTCATTTGCTGAATTCATGCCCTTTACCTGCTGAATTCATGTCTTTGATCTGCTGAATTCATGTCCTTTACATGCTGAATTCATGCCCTTTACCTGCTGGATTCATGCTCATCTGCTGAATTCATGCCCTTTACCTGCTGAATTCATGCCCCTCATCTGCTGAATTCATGCCCTTTATCTGCTGAATTCATGCCATTGATCTGAATTCATGCCATTGATCTGAATTCATGCCCTTGATCTGCTGAATTCATGCCCTTGATCTGCTGAATTCATGCCATTGATCTGAATTCATGCCCCTGATCTGCTGAATTCATGCCCTTGATCTGCTAAATTCATGCCATTGATCTGAATTCATGCCCTTGATCTGCTGAATTCATGTCTTGATCTGCTGAATTCAAGATCCTGATCTGCTGTTTTCATGTCCCGAACCAGACTGTCCTCACGAGAGACAAGGAGGGAAGGATTCAAAGTGTCTATCCTTACCTTATGGAACGTCAGTGCATTACCGCTGACGATGTTCCCACAGACATCTGTGTTCTCCCCACCATAGACCTCCCTCCACTTGGACTGATCAACAGTGTCCGTGTTGAAGTCATCGCGGAGCATCATGGGTAACGGCTTGGTTGGTACACAGAAGGGTTCAGAGAAGCCAGCGTCACACCTGTAATCATACAGGCATTGGCAGTTAAAGAGAGGGATCTTCATTTTCTAAAATATTCTCACCTGTCCAATTCTACATAATTCCCCTTGTGCAGGGTGATCACCATGGTGACTAAGGTACATGAATTTTGACAGAATCTCAAAACTTGATGAGTGATTGAGTATTGTTTACATCAGCTTTTATCACTATTCCAACTCTGGGCTCCACTCTATGCATCAAAAGACAAAAGTGAGATTTCATTCTCTATGAAATATCATATTGAATCAATAATTACTAAACAATGTTTCAAATCACCTTGAAATGGGAGTATTACAGAGCAAGGGTATTATAAGTTGTAGCAGGATCACTTGGGGTAACATGGGGTTTTATTCGTCTAGAAGCTCAGATTTTCCTATGATAAACCATCATTTTCTTCCATCACCTTACCAATTCAAATAAAACAAAAATCTTGTACAATGCATTTTATTTTTTGTTCTTTTATTTTTTTCTACCAACCAAATTTTTCACTATCAGCTCAGGGCGTTAGCCCAGTGATAAAAATGTCGCTCTTCATGCCATAGACCCAGTTTCCATTCCCAACATGGGTACAATGTGTGAAGCCCATTGCTGGTGTACCCCGCCATGATATTGCTGGAATACTCACTCACCCAATACTCAACCATACTCACTCACTCACTCACTTTCAGCTCGAGCTGCATGTGTACACAGACCCCTGTGTTGTAGGTTTGAATGGAAAACTCAAAGTTCACTTAAAACACTGAGCTTGAGTATATGGCTGTGCTCTAAGGGGGATAGCACACAGGACTGTACTCAATCAGCAGAAAAGGGAACAGTTGAGAGAACAACTTTGCAAGTCCTCACCTCACCCTTAGTTCTCGAAGGGTACCTTTATAACCCATAAGGGGCCAACACTGTCCTCTCCCGACCACAAGGATGCATATACTTACACACACAGCCCCTTATTGCAGTAGCCATGGCCGGAACACAGCCAGGGGCAGCCACTGCCCAGGTATACGTTGTCCTCGCCCTATACAAGGATGCATATACTTACACACACAGCCCCTTATTGCAGTAGCCATGGCCGGAACACAGCCAGGGGCAGCCAGGGGCAGCCACTGCCCAGGTATACGTTGTCCACGCCCTATACAAGGATGCATATACTTACACACACAGCCTCTTATTGCAGTAGCCATGGCCGGAACACAGCCAGGGGCAGCCACTGCCCAGGTATACGTTGTCCTCGCCCTATACAAGGATGCATATACTTACACACACAGCCCCTTATTGCAGTAGCCATGGCCGGAACACAGTCAGGGGCAGCCACTGCCCAGATATACGTTGTCCTCGCCCTATACAAGGATGCATATACTTACACACAGAGCCCCTTATTGCAGTAGCCATGGCCGGAACACAGCCAGGGGCAGCCACTGCCCAGGTATACGGTGTCCTCGCCCTATACAAGGATGCATATACTTACACACAGAGCCCCTTATTGCAGTAGCCATGACCGGAACACAGCCAGGGGCAGCCACTGCCCAGGTATACGTTGTCCTCGCCCTATACAAGGATGCATATACTTACACACACAGCCCCTTATTGCAGTAGCCATGGCCGGAACACAGCCAGGGGCAGCCACTGCCCAGGTATACGTTGTCCTCGCCCTATACAAGGATGCATATACTTACACACACAGCCCCTTATTGCAGTAGCCGTGGCCGGAACACAGCCAGGGGCAGCCACTGCCCAGGTATACATTGTCCAGTGCCCACACCATGCCCCGTGGGTTGGACGTGTGCTGCAGCCATCGGAACCTGGTCGCTGAGGACCTGCAATACACACACGTGCATCAATCAATTTAACAATGTCTCATGATGTGGTGAGCAATGTCACAGCAATATTCAAAGACAATAAATTTATTATTAGATTTCAATCAAATTTTTTAAACGAGGTTATGCAGGAGGCATTTATGTGTTATATCTATTTCATAAAACAAACTGTACAAGGGATGAATAATTTACTAAAAACATAAATTCAAAATTGTTAGAATCTAATGAAAATTGTGAATTGCAGCCCTTCACATAGACTTGCACAAGTCTTGAGGAAACGATTATTACATTGTATCATAAATCTTAGATTATATAAGAGACGAGATTAAGTAAGACTGGCATCCTTGCGAAATCCAGACTTACTGTCTGCTTTTCTAGACTTGCCTATTATAAAGACAGAATTACCATATTTCCATGGACTTATCATTTAGTACAGACTTGGAGCAAGGCTACCCTTCACACAATGAACTGTACTCACACCGCTCCTGGCGGCAGATACACGGTCACTCTTGTCCAGTTCATGTGTTGGTCCGAGGAATACTCGCTGCTCAGGTGGTAGCCGCTACACTCGAAGTTAGGGGGTTTACATTCTGACACCACGGGGTGCCAGGTTTTGCCCATGTTGACAGAGTATTCCAGCATGACGTTATAGAGTGTTCCGTACAGTGACCCACAGCCCATCGCGATGTCAAACTGAAGGAACGTGGAAGGGGTCACGTGATAGTCCCATGTTTCAGCAAACCTGAGGCCTGTAAGAGAGTGACATGAGTATATGGTTTAATAAAGTCATGCAAATATCAGGTACCAATCTTATTAAAATCAGATCTAAGTTCTCGCTGCTACTAAACAAAGATCTGGGGACATCCCACTACGGGTCACTAAAGCAGCTTTCTCGAGCATTATGGCACTCGTTTAAACCTGGCGACTTCCATTTCAGGCTACGCTTGAAAGATATGTTGACACAGTTCTCGATTAAAATTTTGAAAACTAAATGAAAGAACATTCCGGAAAGTCTAATATATGGTTGCGATTGTATGGCAGTGCTTCCCACTTACTGTGCAACGCCTCCTCCATTCAAATGTTTATCCCACAGAAGTGAGAGATAAACAATACTTCGTACGGGGCATAACTGTTGTTCAGAATACCGAATAATATATGTTAACATTTTCGAAGGTGCATGATTAGAAAACACATTCCGACTGTCACTTTTATGATCTGGTAAGCGAAGCTTTGATTGGTGCAATGAAAGATCGTTCTGACGTGACCCGTAATGGGATGTCCTTAGATCTTTGAATAGAGATAGCAAGAACTAAGATCTGATTTTAATGAGATTGTATCAGGTACATCACGATGATGTTTTCCTGAGTGACATTCCACAAAACAATCTTAGTGCTAAGATGATTATAACTCCCCTATGTTAACATTGACTTATGATTGTTGTAGAGCTAAGAGCCCTTTAAGTGCCCTGGATCCATATGCAGATAAACCAACAACAAATTGCACTGCATCAATCTACAGAGGCTTGTTTTATAAAGCGGTTTCTCACTAACTTTACGCTGAAGACTCACAACGCACAACTCATGTTTATGAGAATTAAACCCATAAATGACTGGACTACCCTCTAGCCCCCTGAATCTAACACTACCATTAATTATTTGTGCTGAACATGAGTGATTGCCCCCTAAATCTAACACTACCATTATTTGTGCTGAACTCGCGTGGATAGCCCTTTGAATCTAACACTACCATTATTTGTGCTGAACTCGAGTGCATTGCCCTTTGAATCTAACACTACCATTATTTGTGCTGAACTCGAGTGCATTGCCCTTTGAATCTAACACTACCATTATTTTTGCTGAACTCGAGTGGATAGCCCTTTACATATAACACTACCATTATTTGTGCTGAACTCGCGTGGATAGCCCTTTGAATCTAACACTACCATTATTTGTGCTGAACTCGAGTGCATTGCCCTTTACATATAACACTACCATTATTTGTGCTGAACTCGTGTGGATAGCCCTTTGAATCTAACACTACCATTATTTGTGCTGAACTCAAGTGGATAGCCCCATGAATCTAACACTACCATTATTTCTGCTGAACTCGAGTGGATAGCTCTTTACATATAACTCTACCATTATTTGTGCTGAACTTGTGTGGATAGCCCTTTACATATAACACTACCATTATTTGTGCTGAACTCAAGTGCATTGCCCTGGGAGTTGCAGGCGATCCTGGGCACGGCGCTGTCAGCGATGAACCAGTTGTGGGGGTCTGGCATCATGGAGCTGAAGTCGTCTTGGAAACCAAATGTGCTGGTGTCGTTGATGCCAATGAGGACACTGTCCAGAGCCCACTGAGCACGAGGGACACCTGCAGATACAGACAGAAGACTGCAGATACAGACAGGAGATTGCAGATACAGACAGGAGATTGCAGATACAGACAGGAGATTGCAGATACAGACAGAAGACTGCAGATACAGACAGGAGATTGAAGATACAGACAGAAGACTGCAGATACAGACAGGAGATTGTAGATACAGACAGAAGACTGCAGATACAGACAGGAGATTGCAGATACAGACAGGAGATTGCGGATATAGACAGGAGATTGCAGATACAGACAGAAGACTGCAGATACAGACAGGAGATTGCAGATACAGACAGAAGACTGCAGATACAGACAGGAGATTGCAGATACTGACAGGAGATTGCAGATACAGACAGGAGATTGCAGATACAGACAGGAGATTACAGATACAGACAGGCGATTGCAGATACAGACAGGAGATTGCAGATACAGACAGGAGATTGCAGATACAGACAGGAGATTGCAGATACAGACAGGAGACTGCAGATACAGACAGGAGATTGCAGATACAGACAGGAGATTGTAGATACAGACAGGAGACTGCAGATATACAGAGAGTTAATATTCATTTTTCTCTGAAACCTAGTGTCAACCATTTGCTCCCGTATTGTGTCTGTAAGACGTACAGTAGGCTACAGTTTTTTTAGCATTGATTTTTGTATAGTACCATACTTGGCTGTATTCCAGTTATGATTGATATTATGAGCAATGACTGAAAATTGTGACCAACCCAGATCACTGACATGGGTAAAATGTGTGAAGTCCATTTCTGGTGTCCCCTGCCGTGATATTGCTGGAATATTGCTAAAAGCGGCATAACACCACACTCACTCACTGACTCCTTTTAGAGGTAGGAACATGCTATTCATGGCGTTATAAGCTGATTACATTATGTCATCAGTACAATAGGTTGACTTAAGTGAAATTATTATGTAGGGTTAACACTTTATTTGGTTTTTGGATAATTTTCCTTCCAAACAATTTATTCTAAATTTCATTCAATATTGTTTAAAGTACATATTTCGGCAACATTGTGTATGAACTGATTGGCAGATCGCACCAACTCCCCGTTATTTACAGCAACCACAATCAGATTACCACTATTGACGCCTTGAAACGAATCTTAGTTGTCTGAAAATGGATACATATACTGATGGAAATGAATAAACTGGGGAACACTTCGTTATAGACACAGTAAAATGATAAGCTATCAGGGGTTCCCAGTCTTGTCTACCAAATACACGTAGGAAACAATGCACACAAACACATCTCAACATTTGATTCTGACATGTGTTGAATTTGTATACACGCTATTTCAAATGTACTGACAGTAAAGCTTATTTTCCTATATTTTTGATTGTTCCCTTATTAATTTCCATCAGTATATATAATTAATGCCATACTTTGAATTTTTGACTCATAAAAAGTCAAATTTGTAGTTATTTGAATATTATATGTCAACGTATTGACTTAGACCGAGCCACAAACGCCAATCAAACCTGACGTATGTGAACTTCATCCAATCAAAGTGCTCTATTTCTTATGTGACTTTGACCGAGGGAACACAAGTTACATCCTCAGACATTCAGCAGAGCATGCAGTCAGCGATGGCTGATGGCAGGTGCCAAGATATATGCAAGTTTTAAGGTCTCTGGATATTCTTTAGATTGATGGTTCAAGGTGAACACATGATGTACAAGCGAGTATCCCTTACATTGTTATTGAGAACATGACTTTGTTCATCGATATCCTCGCTGGATGTTGCAGATGTGTAAACAAAGGAATAATGGGGGAGTAAAATGACATTTTCCAATCTCATTCAAATCAGATCTTAATTTTCGCTGCCGCTAAACAAAGATCTGAGTACATCCCATCACGGGTCACATCAGAACGATCTTTGCAAACTTTGACCGATCAATGAAATGACTGACAAGAAATCAACATTAGCCAATCAGACCGCAGATGTCTTGAGCTTTACGACACTAGTTTCAAACTGGCGACTACGCTTCCAAACATATTTTGACGTATTCTCGATTAAACATTATAAAACTGATAAAGAGAACATTCTGGAATGGCTTATAGATGGCCTAGATTGTATGGATATAATCATAAAAAAAACTAACTGCCATTCGGAATGCCCTTTGTTAAATATTTCGAGGTTGCATGATTAGAAAACACATTCCGACTGTCACTTTTATGATCTGGTAAGCGACGCTTTGATTGGTCAGATGAAAGGTTGTTCTGGCGTGACCCATAATGGGATGTCCTCAGATCTTTGTTTAGCGATAGCAACAACTAAGATCTGATTTCATTGAGATTGGACATTTTCAGGTCTAAGGGATTGTTTTTCCAATGTGGATGCCATATAATTATGTATCAGTAACATGTTGAACCATACTACCATATGTCACTAAATGACAAATTATGTCTCTGACTTTTAGCACCTGTTTTATATTTAATTGTTAATTTTGAGGGATAAAATAAAATGATCAGTTAAGCCGAGTATTGGGATATTTATTACAGTATTCTGTTAATCAATCACTGGTGGAATTAATCTGCCTATGTAAAGTATCTAGTACCTAGCGTGTACATGTGCGTCTGTCTGTCTGTCTGTCTGTCTGCCTGCCTGCCTGCCTGTCTGTCTGTCTGTCTGTCTGTCTGTCTGTCTACCTGCCTGTCTGTCTGACCGTCTGTCTGTTACACCCTGACCTGTCATACACTAAACTACATCTACATCATTGGACATTTAGGATCTTACCTAGTTACTCATTGCTATACATTATGATAATCACATCATAGTAATTTTACGAAACTTGTACCAAAGAATGGGGGATCTGCAGTGTACACACAAGATAATAGGATACTTGAAACATGGAATTACAGACTTTCTGACCCTCATGAATAAATGTCCCTCAACAAAAGCTGGGGCTTACACCATTCATATTAGGAAAAGTAATTTGTACTTCCTCAATGCTGGTTGTTTATTCTGTAATTGACTGACCTCCGTGTCCGAGTGGCTGCCACCATCTGAAGGTGGTGTGGTTGGTCTTGGCGCCCGCGGGGAGTTCCACCACTACCACCTGTGTGGTGGAATTGTACAGCTGGGGCTCGATCACCTTCAGGATGTTCCAGGTGATCTGGTTGTCTGTCGAGTAGTCCACCACGATGCCCTCATTACGGTTCTCCGGCTGGCGACACCCAAAACTGTTTTGTGGGCTCCCTATCTTCAGCACAAACTGTAGCATCCTACAGCACAGATAGACAATAGTGAGTGAGTGAGTGAGTGAGTGAGTGAGTGAGTGAGTGAGTGACAAAATGAATATTGCATTTCACTATGTATACAGGCATGACAGATTAACCTCAGTAATATGAGGGGGCACGGGTGGCCCAGTCGTCTAAGGCACCGCGATTCGCTGTGCAGAGTTGTGTCCCTTGGGCACGCCAGAAACCTATGATTGTGGGTTCGAATCCCGGTTCGCCCCAATTATGTTTCTAGGTTTGTCAGCACCATACCCGTGCTCATGGGTTTCACCGAAGTGGTAAACGTCTGAGACCTGCATCACTTTGGGCTTTCCTCCCACATTAAGCTGACACACCATGATATAACTGGAATAATGTTAAAAGCGGCGTTAAACCCAACTCACTCACTCACTCAGTAATATGAAAGAATCAATTGATTCATAGTGATCGTAGCGCTAAGATGGTTTTAACGCCCATACTTTAACACAGACTTGTGACAGATGTAGCGCTAAGATGGCCGTAACTCCCATACTTTAACACAGGCTTGTGGCAGTTGTTTTTGTTTTGTTTGTTTGTTGTTTAAAGCCACACTCAGCAATATCCCAGCTATATGTCTATAAAAAATTGAGTCTGGACCAGACAATCGAGTGATTGACATCATGAGCATTGATCCTGTGAGAGTTGTAGCGCTAGGATGGTCGAAACTCCCATACTTTAACACAGGTCTTGTGACAGTCTTAGCACTAAGATGGTCGTAACTCCCATACCTTAACATAGACTTGTGACAGTCGTAGCACTAAGATGGTCGTAACTCCCTTACTTTAACACAGACTTGTGACAGTCATAGTGCTAAGATGGTCGTAACTCCCATACCTTAACACAGACTTGAGACAGATGTAGCGTTAAGATGGTCGTAACTCCCATACTTTAACACAGACTTGTGACAGATGTAGCGCTAAGATGGTCGTAACTCCCATACTTTATCACAGACTTGTGACAGATGTAGCGCTAAGATGGTCGTAACTCCCATACTTTAACACAGACTTGTGACAGGCGTAGTGCTAAGATGGTTGTAACGCCCATACTTTAACACAGATTTGTGACAGATGTAGCGCTAAGATGGTCGTAACTCCCATACTTTAACACAGACTTGTGACAGTCGTAGCCCTACAGTCGTCTTGTGGAACTGGGCCAAGGCAATCAAGACACTTCTAATGTGCAACTACAAAGAAACCACTCCCTACCTGAGACCGGTTGTATCGAGGGGGTCTGTGACAGCCTCCCTGGTTCCCTCCCCATTGAAGTACAAGGAGTTACCATATTCCACCACGCCACACCCGCGACCCAGGTACCCGCCCATGATCTTCTGCCAGTAGGCCGTGGGTTGGTTCCTGTTGTCGAACCTGTCCAGCATTCCAGATGGACTTGGCTCGTCCGCCTGACAACCCGGACCTGAATATACAGAAAACACAAATGCAGTCTCAGGCTCTGAAACTGGAGAAATTCTAGTGGGCTTTAAAAGGAGTGAGTGAGTGAGTGAGTTGGGTTTAACGCCGCTTTTAACAATATTCCAGTTATATAGCGGCATGTCAGCTTAATGTGGGAGGAAAGGCCAAAGTGATGCAGGTCTCAGACGTTTACCACTTCGGTGAAACCCATGAGCACGGGTATGGTGCTGACAAACCTAGAAACATAATCGGGGCGATTCGGGATTCGAACCCACAATTATAGGTTTCTGGCGTGCCCAAGGGACGCAACTCTGCACAGTGAATCGCAGCGCCTTAGACGACTGGGCCACCTGTGCCTCCCCTTTTAAAGGAGACTGTGCTCAAGGACCCGGTGCCTATTTCAGGTCTAGGTCTAAAACATTGTAATTGGGGACCAGTGAGGCATTGTCACTGTTTAGTTAAGGCATTCATTCAGTGTGAGATTGATGTACATCATAAAATGTGAATTCACATACAAATTTTGAATGATTTGCATCAAATTTTATAGGATTGCCAATTTGACCATTCTTAATGTGCCTTTAATACATTTCTTGATTTATAAAAATAGTATTCTGCCCCCTTGCTGTTTTTTAACCATATACTACATGTCAATCACAACTGTATTTATGCATAGTGAGAGTCAAAGTATGGTATTTATGATACATGTATTCATTCTCTGTCAACTAAAGTTTGTTTCAAGGCATCAATAGCGGTAATCTGACCGTGGTTGCTGTAAATAATGAGTTGTGTGATCTTCCGATCGCTTCACGCATGATATCGCCGAAATAAATTTAAACAATATTAAAAGAAATTTTGAATAAAATTAATGAAATAAGTTACAAAGTCCAGTTATACAATGAACACTTTTTATAACCAGACAGTGTAATTACAAGATTAAATTGTGTACAGATTTGCTGACATGTTATTTTTCTCGCTATAGTCAAGAAAATACGGTATACATGAACGGGTGAGAGTGTCCGTGTGTGAATGAGTGTACTGAAAACCATGGTGTCATGTACTCTCTCAACTTCAGCTTCAAGCTTTCCTGGGAAAAAGCTCCTAACTGGATGACTACGAGACTCCACTCTCCATGGGTGCCAGTGTAGTAGAAGCTGCCTTCAACATGGCGGCCATCACAGTCATGTATTACCTCAACTTCAGCTTCAAGCTTTCCTGGGAAATAGCTCCTGACTGTAACAGGACCCCAGAAATATAATTACAAAAAACAAACTGTCACTGACCTGACATTCCATCGAAGCAGTCACAGGTGGCCCGGTGACACAGGCCATGGCGTAGGCAATGTTGCGGACAGGGAGGGCCGATGTATACGTCGTCAATGCTGAAGCTGTGAGCCATACCACCTGGCTGATACCATCGGAATATCACTGGGCTGAGACAGCAGAAGATGATGAACCGTTTTAACAAATACTGAGTGATTCTATATACTGGTAATATGAAAGACTTGGCAATCCACCGGTTTCCCTATCATTAAGATGGGGAAAACATACCATATTCGACGTAATAAGTGCCCAGGACGCTCTAAAAAGTAGAAATAGGAGTTGAAAGACTGTAAATTTTGTGATTTATGCTGACAGCCTGAAATGATATAAAAGAAGAATCTGTGCGTATTATACACGATAGATATATTTTCAAGAATTTAATTGCCCATAATTAAGGGTGCGTATCATACGCGAATAAATAAGTCTTGTGTACATTGATCAATCGGAAGGGGTGCTAATTGGGATTGTTCACTAGCCAATATATTAGTAAATATCGCTGTGGACGCTTATTAGAGCGGGGAGCTTATTACGTCGAATACAGTATTTAGGTATTTAGTAGACTTGAGTTAATTAATGAATCGAAACCTGTACATACCAGCAGAATAGGGCTGGGATTGGTAACTCGGGTACTCGGGTCGGGTGGACACTGAGTAGAACCCGGGTACCCACAGGACTACAGAGACCCGTGTTTAGTCACGTGATATATAGTTTAATGACAAAAATCATCTAGAACTCTATGGTTACACTACAAGTCACTAATGTTCCCATTTCTCTCTGACTATGCACCTATTCCTGCTCACATTTATAGGTTTGAATAAAGATAAAACTTCAGTGTATACATGACTAGATCGTTTTACATGTGTATCTAAATACATTTTGCCATGGCTATGGTCAAACTGTTCCCAATCAGATGGTTCGTATGCATCTTGTAGGCTCATGTAATAGTGGGGTGGGTACCCGGGTAGTAAATTTGGACTCATCCCAGACCTACAGCAGAAAATTGTATTTTGCTACGATTTTACGAATAGTATTCAATACAACTCAAAAGAAGCTACAGGACACCCGATCGTTTCATATCAGTATCGTTCATCTGTCATGGCAATCGGGTTAATCTGTCTTTAACTTCTTTTGAGTAGTCTATGATATACTCTAGTGTATCCATACATGATCGAAGATCCAAGGTAGAATAGGTCTTCAGCAACCCATGCTTGCCATAAAAGGAGATTATGCTTGTTGTAAGAGGCGACTAACAGGATTGGGTAGTCAGGCTCGCTCACTTGGTTGATGCATGTCATCGTATCCCAATTGCATGGATTGATGCTCATGATGTAAATCACTGGATTGTCTGGTCAAGATTGGACTCGATTATTTACAGACCACCAGCATATAGCTGGAATATTGCTGAGTGCGGCATTAAACAACAAACCAACCAACCAACCATACATGATCACATACCATATCATCATAAACGGCACATTTGGTGAATCGTTAAAGATGACCTTTTGTGTTCAGTGACTGAAATCAGATTTCCTACACTCAGCAATCTTTCATTAACATTTTGACAAAATATGCAGACTCACAAATGCCTCCAATGACAGCTGAAGTAGCACTACATCACTCTGAATAACCAACCACTGGCAGGTCACTAAATGTTTGTTTGTTTGGTGTTTAACCCCGCTCTTAGCAATATTCCAGCTATATGATGGCGATCTGTAAATAATCAGACCAGACAATCCAGTGATTGATATCATAAGCATTGATTCATGCAAATGAGATGCAATGACATTCATCACCCGATCCTCTTACAACAATCATGGGTAGAGCTAAGCTGAAGATCTGTTCTACCCTGGATCTTCACAGGTCATGTCACTAAATGCTTTGGAGTGAGTGAGTGAATTTACTACCATTTTGAACAGTATTTCAGAAACATGTAAGAGGAAATCCCTACGTTTTGTAGATATGAACCAGTCTGGTGAAACCAACTACCACAGGCACTGTGCTGACAGACCAAGGATCATAATTGGGACATAAACTAGGATCAGCAGATTCTGTCATGTGTAAGGGCAACAAGTCTGCATAGCTTTGACCACTGGGTTACCAACTGCAACATAGCTGTACAACTCACTGCATGGCAACATCGGTCTTGACAGGGATGACGACGAGACTCCACTCTCCATGGGTGCCAGTGTAGTAGATGCTGCCCTCAACATGGCGGCCATCACAGTCCTGCTCCTGGTAGCATGGCTCCGTCACCAACTGCCATGTCCGTCCGCCATCATGGCTGTACTGCAGGTACACAGGGTGGTCCCATCGGAAGATCTTACCACACCCCACGTTGATCTGAAATAGTTGTCAAATATAGAACTGCAGGTACATTTGGTGGTCCCATCTTACCACACCCCACATTGATCTGTGATAGTAGTTGAATATAGAACTGCAGGTACATTGGGAGGTCCCATCAGAAGATCTTACCACACCCCACATTGATCTGTGATAGTAGTCCAATATAGGAATGCAAGTACAGAGAGAGGTCCCATCAGAAGATCTTACCACACCCCACGTTGATCTGTGATAGTAGTCCAATATAGAAATGCAGGTACAGAGAGAGGTCCCATCAGAAGATCTTACCACACCCCACGTTGATCTGTGACAGTAGTCAAATATATAACTGCAGGTAAATTGGGAGGTCCCATCTTACCACATCCCACATAGATCTGTGATAGTAGTCAAATATAGAACTGCAGGTACATTGGGTGGTCACATCGGAAGATCTTACCATACCCCACATTGATCTGCAATATCAGTCCAATATAGAACTGCAGGTACAGAGAGAAGTCCCATAGGAAGATCTTACCACATCCCACATTGATCTGCAATATCAGTCCAATATAGAACTGCAGGTACAGAGAGAGGTCCCATAGGAAGATCTTATCACACCCCACACCTAATAGATTTGCAAGGACTTCATTGGATATATTTGTTTCAGGGTCTGTATGACAGACAATGGTTCCAGGTCAGCACAAGACTACCCATAGCAGTTAACAGCTGAAGGCTCAAATGTTTAACAGATACTCGCTACCAAAAGAAACCTGACTACCATACATGTTGGTTAACATATGAAGAATCACTCTTATTCAAGAGATATACTCAAAAGCAAAAGTTCTTGTGATATACAAAACACAAAGAGGATCAGTCAAACAATTGTACTGCTGTGTATGGAATTATATAACATAGAAGAACAATGTCTGAGGGTATGTAACGACCAACAGTCCATATAAGGAGTGCTCCTACCACATGCAAATGAGTCAGGTCACCAGAGAGTGAGTGAGTGAGTGACTATAGTTTTACGCCGCTTTTAGCAATATTCCAGCAATATCACGGGCTTCACATATTCAAAATGGGCTTCACATATTGTACCCATGTCGGGAATCGAACCCGGGTCTTCGGCGTGACAAGCGAACGCTTTAACCACTAGGCAACCCGACCACCCAGGTCACCAGAGAAGGTTCAGAGGCATGTTCAGCCAGTCAGTAGCCAGTGCTTCCACCTTGTGCATTGAAGCAGGCCTGACAACTCTGCTTCACTGAGACCATTAAGTGAAGAAAAGTCTGGGCAATGACATTCCATATGTGAGGAAGGATAACTGGACTTCCTGCAACATTCTTGTTGGATTTAGAAAACATCTCAAAGATCGTTTCATTTCATTCTTGATGTGCTCATTTGCTGTCATATCAGGGGCTCTTGCAGGCCAGGGTGACGTTGTACAAAACAACCTTAGCACCACGACTGTCTAAGTCTATGTTAAGGAATGGGAGTTACGATCACCTTAGCGCTAAGATTGCTTTGTACAACGGAACCCAGGTTGACACATGAATACTCAGAAAGATCCTTGACTCATTTGTGAAGATGACCCTCCTCCACCAACCTACTGTCCACCGCAAGTGTTGTCAACACCAATTGAGTTATTGATGTTCTGCCGTCAGGATTGGTTGTCTGGCCGGGACTTCACTCGTAAGCCATACTTGTGTGGACGTCATTGGACCATCTTTCCAGATATGCCTCTGTTTCCAAGGAGATACAGACTGTCAAAGCTGCTGTTGGGAACCTGTGTCGAGCTGTGTGGTTCGAATCCAGAGGTCCTGGTGGGCGGTCACTATAAGGATGGTCTCTCACATGGTTGTTGGTTGCGTCTAGCTTTTTCACAAACATTTTCCCTGGTACAAATCCAAACCTCCATATAAAAATCAATGTCACAATAACTTTTGCCTCTAAGTATAGATTGGTTTGACCAAAGACGTATATTGACGCACAAACGAACATAATGGAATGTGGTGTGTATCCAGTGCCTATTAACGCAGTACACGTGACGTGATAGATCCTTGACTCTAGATGTATTTTTTGTCTCGTGTAGGATTAGCCTGTAAAGTTTGGAAATCATGGCAGCATATTGTGATAAGAGTAAAGAGACTCTATGGTAACACTTGACTGATTGTTAGTTTTTTCATTAATTGGTAGACATTGGAAACATCTCTTCTTAACGTAATACTTCTCCATATGTTTCTATGGTTCGTGTTTCTTTTAGTAGCGAGTATATAAATAAATCAGTTTTGCAATCATAGGAAGTTTATGGCCAGCCCAACCTACCCGGAACTGTATGACATCATTCGGTTTTAGTGCCAGATCTTTGGTGATGACAATCTTGTTGTTGGGTTGGTTGCCAAGGACCAGACCTGGGTTGGTCTGCTGACAGTATTTCCCAACCACGCCCTCCGTCACTGTCAGCCAGTTGCCAGATTCCAGGGGATCAGGGTGGCTCTGAAACAACAGAAAGCTGATATATAATAAATCGGAAAAATTAACTTTGGAAAATCTTAATGCAAAACAAAGACGAGGTTGTGCCAATGCACAACAAATGACCAAATTTCAGATGCCTGAAACTTTTAGATGCCCTTTCCTAAATGACAAGGGTATCAATGTTAAGTTTTAAACTTAATCGTTATTTTTATGATGATAATTAGCAAAGCAACAAACACAAAACAATCAATTCGATAGCAAAGACAAAAAAAATCAATTTCATGGAGTTTCATATACCTCAAAATCATCTTCAATGAACCTCCTGCGTTCATAATGACCGATGATAATTTCATCAACTGCCCACTGATCTTGACCTTGACCTGAGTGGGATGGCTGCCACCAACGGAATCGAGTGCTGGGGTTCTGTGCCTCTGTAGGCAGGTCCATGTGCACAAACCTGGTAGAGACAAATCATCAAAACAATGAAAAGGAAAGGAAAAGAAATATTGGTACTAGAAGTACTTAGCTGAATGTGTTGTTGTCATAAAAGAAGACTACAGAATGTAACTCAAGTTCCTTTCTGAATACGAAAATGTAACCTGGCTGAAATCATTATAAGAAAAGTACAGAATGCAGTATTGAGTGTGGGTACATTTCTGATGCTGACTCCCTTCACTACTGGTACTTTGTGTGGGATGCTGGTATTCCTCTATGGTGAGGTACTGAGACTCACCGGGGCCGCTGGTATTCCCGGTGGTGGATCTCCTCCAGCAGCTTCCAGGTGATGCCTCCGTCCACAGAGAACTGCAGCAGGACAGACTCAGATCGAGCATCAGCTCCATGACAGTCCTCGTCCTCCCCACCCAGACGGATGTAGAACTGGATGTAGTCATCATCTGTTGTGTCCAGGTCTTTCGTCTGCAGCTCGCGAACACCATCCTGCATCACATATACCATGGTAGTTAGATATATCATGGTAGTTGGATATAACAAGGTAGTTAGATATACCTCAGTAGCTGGATATACCATGGTAGTTGGAATACACCACGGTAGCTGGATATAAAAAGGTAGTTAGATATACCATGATAGCTGGATATACCATGCTAGTTAGATATACCACGGTAGTTGGATATAACAAGGTAGTTAGATATACCACAGTAGTTAGATATACCATGATAGTTAGATATACCTCAGTAATTAGATATACCACAGTAGTTAGATATACCATGGTAGTTAGATATACCACAGTAGTTATATATACCATGGAAGTAATATATACCATGGTAGTAAGATATACCATGCTAGTTAGATATACCACGGTAGTTGGATATAACAAGGTAGTTAGATATACCACAGTAATTAGATATACCACAGTAGTTAGATATACCATGATAGTTAGATATACCTCAGTAAGTAGATATACCACGGTAGTTGGATATAACAAGGTAGTTAGATATACCACAGTAATTAGATATACCACAGTAGTTAGATATACCACGGTAACTGGATATACCATGGTAGATGGATATACCATGATAGCTGGATATACCACAGTAGTTGGATATACCACAGTAGCTGAATATACCACAGTAGTTAGATATACCATGGTAGTTAGAAATACCACAGTAGTTAGATATACCACGGTAGCTGGATATACCACAGTAGCTGGATACACCACGGTAGTTAGATATACCATGGTAGTTAGATATACCACGGTAGCTGGATATACCACGGTAGCAGGATATACCCCCTGTAGCTGGATATACCCCCGGTAGTTGGATATACCATGGTAGTTGGATATACAGAGATGGTTAGAAAGTTACATACTATATTAGGGTAATATGTGACAATTCTTTTTGTCAGGGTGTATGACCAATATCCAATAGAGACCAATAACAGTTTGGATAATTCTAGTTAGTGAAACTATATACTGTAAATCGTTAAATTAATGTGTCTCCAAAATAATGCGACCACTGGTCCCTAGCGAAAAATGTGACTCAATATGAATGCGACACCCCCTCCTCTCAAGCATTAGTGGATTTATATCTAAACAAAATGTCCTCTGTCCAGTTTACAGGAGAATCCTCACTTTAATCCAACCTTACATTAATCCAATCACACGCCAAATAGCACCGCTTATCAGCGCTGAGTAGAGTACTTCAGCTAAAACAATGGCTCGTGTCGGCCTTTGACGCAGTCGCTAAGAACAAAGACACCGTGTTGCGTGGGTGGCGTCTGTCTGGACTTGCAGGTGTGATCAGTGATGACATAAGTGAGTATAGAACTCTTGTCTTGACCCAAGCAGTGACAATTCACAGGATGTAATTAGTGTTTGAATGACATTGTTTATATACTTGTTACAAGTGCTGCTCAATAAACAGTGATGTGATTTACGTAGTTGTTTGTTTTCAGCGTATCTCTAAGTTGGTATTTCTTCTATCCAAAATGTCATATTGTTGATTTAAATGCGATGTTTAATAATGCGACCAAAGACCACTCGCATTTTTCACATATACTTCATGCTCGCGTTAATTTCAAGATTTACAGTAACACACTGCCTGTATTCTTCTTTCAAAACACACAGTGGAGAGTACACAGTACTGACCTTGAAGAAGTATATTGACTCTCCCGATAGTATTGGTCCACATCCTTGGTTGCTGCGCACAACATCACCGCCGGTGATACGGTGGAAGTCTTCCTCGGGCTCGTATCTCATACCAAAGTCAGCATGCATGTCAGTGTCCATGCCGGTACTCGGTTGGCAGCTGTCTCCCGCAAACCCTGCATCACATCTGAAGGACAATCATCATCATCATCATCATCATCATCATCATCATCATCATCATCATCATCACCACCACCACCACCACCAACACCAACACATCATCATCTTCATCATGATCATCATCATCATCATTATCATCATCATCATCATCATCTGCCATTATCACTATCAACAGATGTCAGCAATCGTTACATCTCCAATCATCATGAAAATCATTTATACCATCTTCATTGTTTCATTGTTGAAACAGTCTTATACCCCAGTTCTGATCTGGATGCCATGGTTTCCTATCTTTCAACTGTATTGGCAAAGTGCAATCTTACAATTCCTGTCTTGAATTATAATCAAAGTCAAGTGAATGTGGAATTTTCTACGAATATTCTGATTGTCAAGCCACTTACATTACAGCTGTTCCACCAGGGCTGAGTTATGCAGGAAGCATTTGGAAATATTTCATGTCCATATTATGTCCATGCTTGTACTAGTCCGAACTGATGCCGATTTATAGTGCTAGCTCACTGAGATACCATGTCACAGTTTAACATGAATACCCCACTCAGACACAGTATACTGACTCTGAGCCGACCAGTCCTTGTTTTAACCCCTTAATGCCGAGCGCCAGACAGGGGAAAAAACAAGTATCAACTTGAAACGTCTTTTGGTGTGACGCGGCCGGGGATCAAACCCCGGACCTTCCGCTCTCCAGGCGGATGCTCTACCATTAGACCACCGGGGGGGTCGAAAGTATGGTATAACTGTTATATAAGCTCACTGCATGCATACAGGGACTGTCAGTGCATCTGTACTCACTTGCACACTCCTTCATTACACTTGCCGTGTCCGTGACACATGAACGGACACTGCTGACCGATGTATATCCGCTTGATGGCCCAGGAGTCAGTGGGGCTCCAGTTAGACTGGCGCCATCGGATCTTGGTTCCTGGTGACCTGGTTGTTCACAAATGGTGTCAGAAACGTCTCAGTAATAGCCAATTACATTTATCACTTGACTTCAACTTTGGCTGATTATTTGTAATCCAATGATTATTTGTAATAATGACGGCAAGCAGTAGCCCTGGTTATATCACAAGGCTACTTCTTGCCCTGTGTTCAATCACCTGGTGGCAATAGTAGCCTTGAATCATTGTGAAATAAGAACACTTGACCACTCTCCTACCCAGAGTTCCATGCGGCCGGCAGCCGGCCAGCATAGTACCTCTGCCACAGGCCAGCGGCATGTGACGATTCGTCACATCTTTCACAGTCCATTCAAGATATTGAATATGTTTTTCATCCGTTTCATGTTTGACAAGTCAACACATTTTCATAAACAAATGTCAAAGAATGACTACGGCTCATTAAGAAAGTATCCTAATACTTGAAAATCTATTTGTTTTTGCGTAGTTATCCTTTGTTTACATTGGTTGTACTGCTCCACGTGCTGTCTTCGAAGCCCAACAGAGAGCTGGCGATACGGTCACTTTGATGCATAAATATATATTGTCATGCAACTCACTGTTGCAGTTGTAGCAGCATATCTATATAACTATGCAAAACAATATGTTAAGCTACCCCAAATACTTGCATTAGTCCGTTCTACACTGATTTCTGAAAAAGCGCGTTTGTTTACAAACAAGAGAAAAGTCCGGTCACGTGATATGCAAATTAGCCTGTGGCAGTGGTGTTATGCTGAGTCACCACTGCGCCGGAGTTCGAGAACTTGACATCCTTAAAGCTTGTGTCTCTCCGAATAACTACTCCTATATGCCTATCAACAACCTTACTGGACTATTTAATACACTGACCATGTGTCTTCTGGCAGCAAGACCGTTGTTCGTGTCCACTCGGTAAATTGTGAGGAGTCGTACACCGTCCCTGCATGGTACTCGTCACACAACATCGGCGGCAGGCACGGCTCCTGCACCAGGTACCAGCTGGTACCATGGTCGACGGAGTACTCCAGGTACAGGCGGTTGTCGATGTCCTTCGTGTACGCCGTGTGACACCCCATCACCAGGTCAAACTGAACCATATAGGATGGACCAATCTGCATCGTGTCTGTCATTAGGAATCGGTCTTGTCCATTCTTCTCCTTTCCTGCAAAACTGACAAAAAAGTGTCTTTCCATACAGTAGAACACGGATATAACAAACACAGATATAGCGAACAAACGGATACAACGAACTGTTAAAAAATCCCCGATTTATCTCCTATATAATATCATATAAAATTTACGTATATAACGAACTCTCTACAGCGAACTAACGAATACAGCGAACTGATATCTGATCACCGACAAGCCCATCTATCACTAATTAGTGACGTGTATAGTGAACTGAGAAATCTCACTCAGTGTCAAGTGTCACTGACACTTGGCTGTACGCAACACAATGGCAGCGCAAACTGGCCTGTTTTATAAACTGACACTCCAGAGAACTCTTCATCTAAAATCTGAGAAATGTAGAGTAGTATGTTATGAATTTAATGTTATTAAATGAAAGTTATAAATTGTTATCCATTGTATGATCACTGCTAATACAAATCAATGCTGCAGTTACGTGTATTGTGTTTTGTCTTATCCAAGATGGCGGACGTTTCCGAGCGAAAACATGTATAACGAACAACGAGATATAACGAACTGATTTCTCTGGTCCCTTGTAGTTCGTTATATCTGTGTTCTACTGTATATTGAAAGAATGACAGAAATCAGAATTCCAATCATGTAAATGATATGCTTATGGCTCCACATTCATTTCTGTCATTCATTTGTCGACACCAAATAACAATACAATCCTTGTGCCTTGATGTGGCATGTGGTAACAGTGTACAGACCACAACTCAGGTGAAGGAAAGCGACATTGGTCGATGAAAGTAGAAGCATATGTATACGTGTTCAACATAAGTGTTTCAAGGACTTCGGTCCCACATCACACTGAAGCAAATGTTGCTGTTGTGCCTCCTTAGGCAAGTGACTTTTGTTCAAAATATACCTTGGTTCACCCAGTAGTGAATGGGTACCCGGTAGGATTAGTTGATGTGACTGTCAACCTGATTGTATTGACCTTTTTCACTCTTCGCTACTTCAGGTTGTATTTGAAGTCGAAATATTCACCTTTTGACCATATCTAGATATATGTCAGAAACTAACTTAATTGGTATAGGCCTATGTTGATATAATGTATCAAATTGAAACCTACTGAGAATTTTCAATCGTAACAAATCAGAATTTTGCATCAGTTGCGTATTTGATGTAAATTGTAATGGACTCAAATGCATTCCAATAAAATATTAGACGTCTAGATCTACTTGTGCTGTTGTGATTGTGAACAGTTGTTATTTTGATTGTCAATGTTGTCAGATTAGATAGCATGAGGTGTAATATTTCAACTGAATTATTACATAAAGGATGTGTAAATATTTGAAGTAAAGTACAGTTTGATCTGCAATTTTGGTAACAATTAATATTTCTACCAAAATGATATTTACTTTACTGTACCAATTTAATCATGTCATGAAATGAACAAAAACCCAACTAATTAATGTCCAGTAAATGTTCAATCAACATGTGATCTTTATATAATTTACAGAAACAGATAACTCTTTAACAGTTTGTATTCAAATATTTCAAATGCATAAATTGATATTGACATTACTAAAAACTTAAAGTATAAACAGAATTATTTTTAATTCCCATGCGTATTGCAATCATAACTCATTAATTCCCTTTGTTTAATTGTGAAACCCATCTGGTTTTATCTCCACAAACATGTTTTGAAACTTTTAAAACAAAAGGATTTCTTTTGTGCAAGCAATTGCCATGTATTATTGATTATTTATCATATCAATTTATATGTAAGAATATAGTTTACTGTGTCATTTTGCAATAATTATATTGTTATGATGTAATATTTTACTATTGTTAACAATCTTTAGAACTTTAGTTTATTTCAATCAAGTCAAATGGTGTGATTATTTTGATATTTTTTTATAATTCAATCAAAACGAGAAAAATAAAAAAATATAAATACATAGAAGAAATTTGTTTTCCTTGTCAAATAACGATGATAGCATGAATTTATCTCATGCTCCTTGTATAGCATGCTCCTTGTGAAATTTCATTCCATTTCTTCTTCGAATGTACCTTATATGATGATTTTAGGGAGACATTACTGACAGCTATCGATAATCTTGGAGGACAAAAAACTCTACATAGTATTCTTTTTGGTGATCCAAACTTAGATGTTTTCCTGAATACAAAAATCTGTACACAAATTTATAGAAACAACTAACAGATTCAGTAGCTAGCATAGTATTGTTTCCAAACTGTTAATCATTAATATTGTTAAATCTATATTCAACACTAAAATGTATAATATTAGGATATGTATGAGATGCACACTGTCTTCACTTTCAAGCACATTGTACATATCCTTCATATGAGCACTGTATATATATTGTGCACTATGTTTCCACAATGTGAAGTTTCAACTGTAAATTGTTCATTTTTATTATGCAATATTATGTATAACTGTATATAGGGAGAAGGCGGTAATAAGTGCTGCCCTTGTGCCCAATCCCTTTGTCTTTTTGGACAATAAAATATGTTTAATAATATCTCATCTTGTGATCTGACAAAGTTAATATTTTCAAGTCAAGATATCAACTTTAGTAAACCACATGAAGAGATAAACATTGCATCTGACAAAATAAATTCAAGTCTTATATTTTCTTTGTGATCTTCATGACCTTACTCAGAAAACCATAGTGTCAATGAGGCAGACTGACTGTAGGTGTGACAAAACGTGATATTTCACCTGATTTTAATAAAAATCTTATTTATTTCACTCTAGCGAAAGTATGTTTTCAGCATGGTCAGACTGAACAAAGTATTTCATGATTAAATACATACAGGTAATACAAATATCAAAACGTGTTTCATTAAAACAAGAGTGAATTTCTGTGTGACATTGATGTAAAGAGCTGTAGTACACTGTCATTAAATTGATGCATCTGTTGAGTTTACTGTTTACAAAGAATATACTGTTTGAGTTTTAGGCATATCAGATGAATTGATGCCTTCAAGATTGTTCTTAAGTAGCAAATGTTACACACTGTGATTAATTTTCCTTAAACTTCTCTATTTCAGAAGAATGTTGTTTTCTAAATAAGCAATATTTTGAGAGAAGGTGAATAAGCATTGTTTATAAAAAAATGTTATTGAAGTAGGAATATTATTAGAATATTATTGAATTATTCATTTCAGGCCAGCAAGTCACCACAATGAAGTACTAGTATCCGGGTGACGGATGTCTGGAGGAGCTTTCCGCTGACAGTAACACAATGGTTACAATGTGCATCCTGCCAAAGGACGAGGAAGTGAAAAGCCTTATTCACTCACAAAACAACATGGCCAATATTTATCAGACACTTAAAAAGCACATTGTACCATTTGTTTACAAGCAAGAAAATTATTTTCTCCTGGAATTTAATTAGGTGCTTTTGACTGACAAAGACACCCAATCCATTTTAAGTTTTGAAAACTTATATTGTGAGAAATAAAGATATGAAAATTTTAGTTTGTTTTTCTTTGTTAAATATGAGAAATCCAGATTGTTCCATCAACATAATTTGTACCAATACATATATTTTATCTTGGCTTGATTACCAATTGAAGTTTATTCCTTTTTATCTTTTGTTATTTTATTTGTACTCTTATCTGATAAAGACATTTTCAAACTATTCAGGATAAATGTATTAGTAGCTTCCTTTTGATATACAATTACCTATCATCATACAGGATTAGGTCAGGGTGTTCAAGAAGTTGATAGTTGTATCAATTCTTATATTTCTTCAATATCATGCCTTAATTATATTTATCAATTTTTAGTTTCCTTGAACTTGTTTTAAACAGTTCACACATTATTACTTTTGTCGTGCACGGTGCAATCTCAATCGGCAGTAATCAGTTAAGTAAGTGATGTTTGAAGAACAAGTAAAGTATCATCTGTTTATTGTACACACTGAATAGAGTTATCGCCCCTTCTGAATATTTTTTTTGACACACGAATTATTTTCATAATTAACATTGTAATATGTTAAAATGAAAATCATAGCTGAAAAAGTGTCTTTTGTCAACTGGACTCATGGCAAAACGATAGTGCGTTGTGCAGCAAACACCACTATGAAACGTGAAATAAACATGATCTCGATCTTGATCTCGAGTTCGCCAAGCCACGCATTGACTGAGCAATTTTGCAAAAGTACACTGACGTGTTTCATGTTATGCGGTTTATTTACGATACAAAACGTCTGTCATTGAATGTACTGTCACATTGTGCCTATATGCCGACGAAGTTATGATAAAAAAAATCTAATTCTGAAATACGTATCTCGAAATGCACCTTTCGATTCACTTCCGGGATCCTGACAGCAAAATGCTAATTCCAGTGTATTACAGGCATATTTTATTTGGACCTCATGATTTAATGTGAATTATTTTCTGTATTAGATACAGAGGATACCATTTTTTGTTTGTTTAAAATGTCCATCAGTGAAATGCTGTCTGTTCCCTATGAGCTGATGCGACTCTCACTGCATGGAGCTATGCTCTCCAAGCCTCGTTTTCAATCCAAGATGGCGAAAGTGTGAAAAAGGTCAATACTCCCCTCAGAATGAAATTCATGGGCTACAGTAACTCACTTAATACTCTTGGGGGCCCCACAGTAACTGTCTACGAGTTGGCCAAGGTTTGTGGTCAGTTCCTCATCCATATCTTTCATATCTGCCGCCTCAATACTCAGTGTGTTGGAGAGTTCTTTAGCCAGACTGACTTCATCGATCGCCCACACATCATGGCCACGACCGGAGTGGTTCGGCTGACGCCACTGGAATCTACATGACGAGTCACGAGCAGCACTGGGAAGATATACAGCATCTCCTCTGAAAGAAATACACAAGACTTGTTACAGAGTTGACTGTAGGGTTAACCTTATCTGTGAAATAAATCCCTGCAAAGGTGACTATATAGATGAAATGAAATACAGTATAGTTCACCATCCGTCTGTGACAGATGACACCAAATGAAACCTAAACATTTATTGGTGAAAATATAGACAAGCAATATAAAGGGCAGCTTCCCGAGGCAAGGGTGTTAAGTGACTATAAAAGTCCAGTTTCCATCCTTGCCGAACTAGGCTGGAATTCTTGGGCTTGATCTTAGCACCACCAGTGGCTATTATGAGTTATGTCCCTTCTATGCCTCTCCCATGGACCAATCAGATTCCACCTCTCGTATCACTTGCATTTGCTTCAAACAAAATGGCGGCATCCAGTCAAGACGATCTGATAGGTAATCAAGATCTATCTTGTGATAAAACGGGTCTTACATCGCGAAGTGCATCAAATCAAGTGGGCACCTTGATTAAAAACATGAAAAGATTTGGAAAATATCTGTTGACAAATAGTTGGAGATGCACATGCTTTGCAAATCCTGCAATCGACCGAAATCTGCTTAACTCACTTGCCTCGGGAAGATGTATAAAGGGTAGTGCATGACATGATCTGTCAGTGATTAACATAAACTATCCGGAGATTTACTGAACACTGGGATGACAAACTACAGCATCACAAGACACAATGGAAAAAGGCACCAGACCACGGATTACAGTCTCTCTTTAAGTCGTTCGTTCATTCGTTAGTTGGTTTGTTTGTTTGTTCATTCATTCATTTGTTCGATCATTCTTTCATTCATTCGTTTGTTCGATTGTTCCAGGCACCAGACCATGGATTACAGTCTCTCTTCCAGTTGTTCGTTCATTTGTTTGTTCGATCGTTCATTCATTCATTCGTTTGTTCGATTGTTCCAGGCACCAGACCATGGATTACAGTCTCTCTTCAAGTCGTTCTTTCATTTGTTTGTTCGATCGTTCATTCGTTCATTCGTTTGTTTGATTGTTCCAGGCACCAGACCATGGATTACAGTCTGGCTTCAAGTTTATCGTTTGTTCGTTTGTTTGTCAGTTCGTTTGTTTGTTCGTTCATTCGTTCATTCATTCATTCATTTGTTCATTCGTTCGTTTGATTGTTCCAAGACCATGGATTACAGTCTCTCATCAAGTCATTCGTTCGTTCATTCGTTTGTTCGATTGTTAATTTGTTTGTTTGATCGTTCCAGACACGCAGGTTTGATTGTGTAGTATCCCTATCCAGCATTGTGACTGACACCATCAGCTTCACACAGTGTCACCATGTTGGGAATCACATCAAGATCTTCCCATCACATCAAGAGCCAACACTTCAACCACAAGGTCACATCAATTGCTTTTCACAGAGGGAGACACCAATAATTGGCAAATCTCTTGATCTCTCATTTCTTTTTGAAGTCATATGAAAATATGAATTAATATTGTTACCGTGGCGATTGGTAGTCCTTGATGGAGAACTCTCGCAGGAAGTGCCAAGAGATGCCACCATTGCAGGAATACTCGAGGTAGACGGCCTCGGTGGGGTCATCTGGTGGAGGGCAGTCCGAGGTCGTGGACATACTCCCCACGCGCACGGAGTACTGGAGGTACCTTGGGGTAACAGGAGAGGAGCATCAGCAGATTTCAAACTTTAAGAATTTGTTTTATCTTACTTCTATTTGACACTTGAAAACACTACTGGGCCCTATTCCACAAAGAGATCTTAGTTCTTGGATGATTGTAACTCCCATACTTTAACATAGGCTTACGATAGTTGTGGCGCTAAGATCGCTTAGTGGAATGGGGCCCTGTTCCTGTAGCATTGACTACCCTGCCTGTTGTAAACACTTGGAGCATGTTCATTGTCTGATCATACATTCATCAGGATATAATGTCAGAAAAATACCCATAACAATGATATAGAGTTCAAATCAGTCTACCTCATATGAAAACAATTTTGATTAAAAATTCAAAATAGACTGATTGTTCAAGTTGGTATTTTATCATAATAATATCCATTTTAGTTTGTACGTTCAGCCTTTAAGCAAGCAGTTAAATTTGAGTTACCTCCCCTTATTACCCATCATGCTTATGTTCATGACCGCCACCTTTGGCCCGCAAGTGCTTGCATGCTATCTTATTGTGCTCTGTGCCACTATATTTACAAACTGGTGGCAACTCATTATGGCTAAGATCAATCGAAATATGAATGAGCTGTAAAATATGAATGCAACTGTCATCTTTGACCTTTCACCCAACCTGTAACATTATACTGATTTTGTATACTTCGAGATAGACTAGTGCATAAAGTAGAAAATGCTACAGTAATGAAAGTTCTACAATCATTGTATAATGCTAATGAATGACTCTTAGGTAATTTTTAAGGACATTCTATCTCAAATCAAATCTGACAACATTTTATATTTGATTAATTTCGCCTACTTTTTTCTCTTAATAAATAAAATGAATTATATTCTCTAAAAACAGAAACTTCACAAAAAGTGCCAAGGCACTGTAGCTGACCTGGATATGTAGTCTTAAATGGCAGACACTGGACAAAGGTTGCTGTCAGTATTAATATTCAAATATTCAAACATGTCTGTTGAATCCCATAAGAAACAAATACCAAATATGATTTCGTACAAAAATGGCATATTAATGGCCATATATAACTTTTTCAATATGGCTCCCTCGGTGGCCATTTTGAAATTTGGATTCAAAACTCTCAAGCAAAATGTGGTTCATTACTTCAGCTTCATTGGCTCAGAGCTTTCTGAGGAGAAAATGTTTACGACAACTGACGCACAAAAGAAGACGCACTGCAGACATGGCATCACATTGAGGTAACTTGACTTTCAGCCAGGTGAGCTATGAAAAAATCAATACATATACTGACTGTGCATCCGTTGTATTGAAGTCTGTTGTGAGGAACACTCTGGGTCCATTTCCACTGAATACAAGGGACTTTCCTGCCGAGATGACACCACAGTCAAAGGTGACACTCGCCCCATGGATGGTAAACAACATGGATGACGTCACTACTATGGGGTCTTCAAAACTCTCCATAAAAGACGAGGGACTGGGGACCACAGAATCCCTGCAAGTGGCGCCATTGTAGCCGAAGTCGCAGCTGCAGACAAAACAATAGTACGTCCTTATAACAATCCATGACATACCAGTTAGCATTGTGAGTGAGTGAGTGAGTGAGTGAGTGAGTGAGTGAGTGAGTGAGTGAGTGAGTGAGCAATATAAGAAGAAAGAATGCCCGTGCAATAATCCAAAAAATTGTATTTGAAACTACTATTATACCAGAAATAATATATTCTAATATTTTGTTAATATAGCAGCTACCTTCACTATATTTTGGACTGTTTGTAAGACAGGGTTTTCAGATGTTTTTTAAACAATTTATGATAAAACAAATAATTCTAAGAATGTGCAGTTATAAAGAGAGACAAAGAAAAGCGTTAAAACGGTTAGCTGATACAAAAAAAAGGAAATACAACCTGCATTGTTCCAGCCCACAAGTGCCATGGTTGTTGCAGCCCTCAGGACAACTGCCAATGAACACTGAAACGAACACCAGGTGTAGCAACACTGACTAAAGAGAAAACAGTATTTAAAAGAACTATTTTTGTATTTGTCTTGAAAATATTGAGATACTTTTATTATCAGCTACAGATGGAGATACTTTTGCATCAAAATACATCAAGAATTTATGTTCTTTCATATCTTGCAACTCAATTTGTGGCAAGACAGAAAATGAATTATTTCCTTATATGGACAGATCATCTCAGTGAGTTCCACAATGTGTAGCTATGAAACAGATTGAACACAGTGGTGACAGAGACAGATTTTGTTTGTTGTTTAATGCGCACTCAGCAATATCCCAGCTATATGACGGCAGTCTGTAAATTATCGAGTCTGGATCAGACTACCCAGTGATTGATGTCATGAGCACTGATCTACAGATTTGGGATACAATAACATGCATCATCCAAGTCAGCGAGCCTGACCACCCGATCCCATAAGTCGCTTCTTACGACAAGCATAGTCGCCTCTTACGACAAGCATGGGTTGCTGAAGACCTATTCTACCCCGGATCGTCACGGGTCTGTGGCCTTGTACACTGATGGCATATGATGTTGCTCGTCGTCTCAATCACTGGATTGTCTGGTCCAGACTTGAAGCTCCCCCTACCTACCGTCATCTACCGCCCAGTTGGGTGCCCCTGACTCATCCACCTGCCGCCAGCGGAACCTTGTGTATGGCATCAGCGCCTTGTATGGGATGGGGAAGGTGAAGCGGGTCCACCTTGTAAAAAACATCATGGGTACAGAGGAAAGTTTATGTTAGGGCTGGCAAAAGATGCTAAACGGAATTATCATCCATGGGAAGACATATTAACGATTATCGATATGAAAATTGTGTCATCGATAATATCTTGCATTAACAGTCATGATGAAATAAAGTTTAACTTTATCGAAACAGACTTTGTGAACAGTGAGTGAGTGAGTATGGTTTTACGGCGCTTTTAGCAATATCCCAGCAATATCATGGCGAGGAACACCAGAAATGGGCTTCACACATTGTACCCATGTCGGGAATCGAACCCGGGTCTTCGACATGACGACATATGCTTTAACCACTAGGCTACCCGACCGCCCCGTAAACAAAAGAATAGTACTGTGTAATGTTAGTTCTCAGAAAGTGACAATAAACTGGTGGATTATCAACTGAGTATCTTTAACTCATTGAAATTTTATTCATCAATAATGTGTAAAAGTTTAACAGTTACTTTACCTCTTACATTGAATTAATACAAGAATGCTTAGGTAATTTCGGGAATGAAATAATAGCCTGACCATCAGGCGTGTAACTTTTCAAAACTGACCGTCTGTCAGCAACATAGAATGTCGGTCAGGCAGGTATTTTAGACACTGCATGTGGCCCTACTGATAAAATGATTTCATTCCTGTCCAAGTAGGTATGTTTCCGTTTTGATAGATGTGAGATCTCACAGAGCAACAGTTTAATGGAGATATTGAGACAACTTATTTCAAGGAAATCCTGAAAATATTGCAAGGATACTTACAGGATATTTCCAAGGTCATAATGCAAGAAGTAGCCATGAAAACTCTTTGGTGTGGATTTCAAGGATGAAATATGCATAAAGATTTATTACTGGTTTTGCTTTTTTTAGATGCTCAGAAATCATGCACAAATCTAAGAATTTTCAACCTATCATCTTGACGGCTTGAGAAAGCTTGATAAAACTTCACACATTTTACATTTCTTTTTTATCTTCATTTACATTTGGTCATTGTAATATATCTGCTAAAATGATCTTTTTTAATTTTCAGAAAAAGATCATTCATCTTTGTCACAATTTGCATCTCCAAATTTATTACAAATGTTGGCTAAGTAGATTTGATTAAGGAAAACACAATGTATACAATTACCAAAAAGGATTTCAGTTCAGTTTCTGATTTGAGTGACCTGAGAAGTGATGGATATTTCATTATTTGTTTGTTTGTTTGTTTAACACTGCACTCAGCAGTATTCCAGCAGTCCGTAAATAATCATGTCTAGACCAGGCAATTCAGTGATTGAAATCATGAGCATCAATCCACACAAATGGGATACAAAGACATGCATCAACCAAGTCAGTGAGCCTGATCACCTGATCCCTTTAGTTGCCTCTTAC